>NW_026622808.1:70327974-71527974 GCF_023065955.2 Ursus arctos
TGGAAATTGGACATTTTAGATAATACATTGTATTGATCACTTCCGTACTCCAGAGCTTGTTAATGCTCTTTGTTTGGTTACTTTTTAGGCATTGGATGGAAGAAGGGAACTCCCACCTCTCGACCATAGTCAGTTGGGATGAAGTCTCAGCAACAGGTAGCTGGGGACAGGATGAGAACTGTTGAAGTTCAGCTCCTCCTGGCAAGAAAGCCCTCTGAATGGGAGCTGGGGGCAGGAAGCAACATGTTCTTAGCTATAGGAGTCTGGAATGGAGTCTCGGCCTCACCGATGTGAGATGGTGGAGGGATACCATGTACTCTCACCTTTCTTACCAAATTTTCATAGATTTCCTTGCATAAATGTTTCTTTATTTGCTGTTTGCCATGATGACCATTTCCAGAGCCTTTAGAGTGTTTCGTTCTGTTGTATAATTTTTAGCGGGCTCACTGGGGAGTGGGTCAGTAAGACTGCTCCCACTCCTTTCAGGTGGCCAGAATGTGAATGCAATGGCTGGAGCTTGCGTGGGGGGGGTGGATGCCACGTGAAAAGAAGGAATGTCAGGGTGAAGGAGCCAGCATCCCAGCTGCCATCCCAGCCTGGGACAGTGTACCTGACAGAGAAATTAGTTCCATCCTTTTAAGCTATTGTTACTTGAGCTTTCAATTTTTCCATAATCTAACCTCAATAATACACATTTTGGGGGCTTTTTTTTTTTTTTTTTTTGGTCTTTGCTTCTTTCTGAACATTATCTTCAGTGTTTCCTCATACAGGTCCCACGGTCTCTTGCTGCTCAAGACGCCTGACATTGGAAATGATTGGTTGCCCCCAGCTCTCTGCCCCTGGGCCAGGGAGGCAGTGAGGAAGCACAGGTGGAGAAGCTGAGGGTCCTCCCAGAGAAGGGGGATCCCAGCTGTCAATTCTAACACAAGGTCCCACGCTGGGCCGGCCCCTCCTCCCGAGGTGTAAGGTACCTGGAGCTTGTCACACCGCATTGGGAGCAAGTATCTGCGGGGACACTAGGCCGCACCGCCAGCACATGCCCTGGGACCCGGACTCCGGGCCCTTCTAGGACTCGACGTTGCCAGCCTGGGGAGCGCAGCAGAGGCTCTGGATGGACTCTCGTCTTCTCCACACACCTGCTGTGTAAACTGGGCATCATCTCACCTCTCCGAACCCAGTTTCCTCATCGGTAGCTCTCAGTTCCTGCTCCACAGGGTGGGTGGGAATTAGACACAGCCAGCAGGAAAGCAGCAGCCAACCTGTCAGGATCAGAGCAGCTGTTCCCGCTTCCGGTGAGGGAAGAGGACCAGAGTGAGGCCCAGCTCCTGACTCCTCCCGTTCCCAGGCCCAGACTTCCTGCAGCCTCAGCTCCCCTCCCCCCTTATTGTGTTCTTCTCCCTCCACAGGGAAGGGGCATCTCCTTTGTTAGTGAGGGCCTGGGACCCACCTGCCCGGCTCTGCCCTCGTGTCCCCCATGCCTCCGCAGCACGAAGCCCATCCCCCTTCCTCCCCTGCCCGGAGTCTGTGTTTTGTTTGCTGCATGTGTTATTGCGGCAAAATACACATGACGTAAGAGTTCCCCCCTGCATCGTGCCTAACGTGCAGTGCAGTGGCATGAAGCACACTCACACTGTTGCACAGCCATCCCCACCATCGTCTCCGGAACTTTCTCATCTGCCCACGGAAACCCTGCGCCCCATGCTCTGTACCCGCCGTCCTACCTTCTGTCTGTGAGTTTGGTGGTTCTCCATACCTCGTGTAGGCAGAACTGCACAGTCGTTGTCCTTCTGTGACTGGCTTATCTTACTTCTCATGATGTCCTCAGGGTGCTTCCAGGTTGTAACATGGGTCAGACTTCTGTTTTAAGGCTGAACAAGATCCCATTGTCTGAGTTCTTCCATTCATCCATCAATGAACAGCAGAGTCGTTTCCGACCCTTTCTAAGTAGGCTAGGAGGGGGCTGGGGATGGTGGGCGTTCCCTTCGAGTCTTCTCTCTGATGCTCAGATGTTTCCTGACTGAATATCCAGGCAGAGATATGCATCTAGTTCGGGAGCTTTTAAGGCTGGCTGTCCCTTCAACACTGGACTGGGGCTGAGGGGAGGCAGGGGCCCAAGTGCAGAGGCAGCGCGGGTAGGATTGGAGCTGAGAATCTCAAAGCCATGGGAGAGTAGCAATCCACCTTCCTTGTGACAGGTGCCTCGGGGCTTGGTCTCTATGTCCCTCACTTGGGACGGGGCAGTCACAGGCCCCAGAGAGAGGAGAGGCCCCTGGGTTCTGGTTCCAGGGCTGCTTGGACAAGCTGGGAAACCTTGAGTTCCTTCCAGAAGAATCCATCCCCTGCGTTCCAGCTGCCTGAGTAATGTTCTGGGACTCCTCCCGTGGTCCCCTGTGGCTCTCAGGAATAGGCGAGAGCCAGGGCCAGGACTGGAAAGGAAGAAAGGAGGTGGGTAGGCACAAAACCTGTGCAGGAGTACACTGTTGGGGCCGTGTGGAATCATAGCATGGAGGGGGAGGGTGACTGTGTGCTTGCAGCTGGGGGACCACAGGCAGGTTACTTGGGGTCTCCAGGCCTTAGTTTCTCCATCTGTAAAGGGAACACGCAAATAATCGTCTCCTCTTGGTGGTGGCTGGAGGGTGTCTTGGGCAACCCCCACAGACTTCCGAGGCTGGAAGTCCTAGACTGGGGTGCTTAACATGTTGGGTTTCTGGTGAGGTTCTCTTCCTGTCTTACAGATGGCTGCCATCTCGCTGTGTGCTCACCTGGTCTTCCGTTGGTGCGTGTGCTTGTCGAGAGTGTGAGCTCTCTGGTGTCTCTTCTTGTAAGGACACCAGTCCACTATGGGATCAGGGTCCTATGACCCCATTTAACCCTCCATTACCTCCTATAGGCCCCATGTCCAAATATAGTCACATTAGGGGTTAGGGCTCCAACATAGGAATTTGGGGGGGGGTTGCAATTCAGTCCATAACAGAAGGTTAATGAGTTAGTCCCTGTGGAGTGCAAGAGCCCAAGTATTTTGCTATTACAGATGTCATCTCTAGGTTCTTGCACATGCCCTTTCCTCTGTTCTCTGGAGCACATTACCTCACTTCCTCTAGGAAGCCCTCCCTGACCACCCCCTCTGCAGCCCTGGAGCTGGGGAGATGCCTCCTCCCCTGGGCTCCCACTGGCCCCCAGGCCTCTTATTGAGCCCCTACCTACTACAGCCGTGCTCCTCTGACTTATGATAATCTGTTTGCTTGTCTGATGCCCCATTTGCCTGAGAGTGCCCGTGGGAACTGGGCCTCTTCATTTCCTTGTTTTCAGTTTGCCCCAGGGCCCCAGGAGTTCTAGGCTGGGGAAATGATGGTTGCCAGCCTCAGTTTCCTTTGATGTCCCTATCACTCTCTGGTTGTAGTCAGGTGTCAGCTCAAAGGTCACGACATCAGAAAGGCCTTTCCTGGCCACCCTCTCTAATAGGGCTCACCTCGCCAATCATTCCCGAGGCCTTGCCCTGATTTGTCTTCTTGCTAGCACTTACTGAGGCCTGAATTATCCTGGCTTTTTATTCTGTTTCCTTACCTATCTCCTGGAGTGAAAGGCCCCTGAGGGCAGGGAGCCCTGTTTGCTGACGAACGGCTAGCAGGGCAGTCAGGGACTCTGAGGCTGGAGCAGGAAGGTAACACGTTTCCATGTCCTACTGGCTGCTTGAGGCAAAAGGAAGATCCGGGCACGTTGACAACAACCCCAGGCCCTCATCCGGAGAGGGTATGTAGCATTTACAAAGCACTTTTCTTCTCCCTTTTGATCCCTGTAATGTTCCATTTCGCAGATGGGAAAACTGAGGCTCAGAGGGTATGGCAGCTTGCCCAAGGCTGGGTGGCAAACCGCTGGGCTGAGCCTGGCTCAGAGCAGGTCTGGCTGCTAGGTTCCTTCCGTTTTCCTTGGCATCTCTCCTCTTGGGAAGGTCACAGCACCCACCCTGCTCTGTCACAAGTACCGCAGGCCACCAGCTCCTCCCCGTGGCCTGGAACCTCGGTACCTGGTCTCCTGCCCCCCAGCTCCTTCTGCTTGGGTCCTCGGGAAGCAGATGCGGAGACAGTGTCAGTGTGTATTAGGGATCGACATTTATAAAAGGAAGGGGGAGAAACTGGGCAGAGGGAGAAGTCAAACTGCAATGCGGACCCCACAAAGCCTCGGTCACCCTGCCGGGTGTTTGGGACTGGAGGCTGCCCACCAGAGCTGTCCTGTGTCCGGGCCAAGGTGACGGGGCCTTTCTCATGTCGGGTCGTTGGATGTGGGCTGCCCTGGGGAGAGGGTCACCTCCCGCCGGGTGGCCCTGCTGCTGAGGCAGACCCTGAAGGAGCAGCAGCTGGGGGGTGTCTGCTGCCCCCCCCCCCAGCTGGGCAGCGAATCCTTCCTGGAGCCGGAGCCAGGCAGCACGCATCCCACCACGGCCTGCCTCTGCCCACATGCCTGGTCCCCACGGTGTCATCTGCTCTGATCCTGAGACCCCTGTGTTCTCCCCTCGCTCTTCACTGTCCTTCAGATGGTGATCGGAGACTTGTGTGGTTTCGTCTCGAGCACCCACTTCTGCCAACGGGAGGTGGCGGCTGGAGTGCTGTGTTGAGAAGGATTCTGAGGCTGGCGCAACAGGAGACGAGGTTCTAATTGATCAGCAACGTCTGCCGCGGGCTTGGGCGGGACACAGTGGTACACATGCCAGATTTTCTAGGCCTTCCTGCTGCCATTTCCTCACCTGGAGCTGCTGCTTCTGGGATCCACAGGTCTGAAAACCTCCCTCTGAGCTCAGACCACTGTCCTTCCTCTCCTACTTGCTCCTGCTCCCACCGGCCACCAGGTGAAGAGGGAGGCCCAGGGATGTGGCTTTGGAAGACATTTAAGAAGCCGAGTGACTTGGCCCAAGTCACTGTTCTTTAGCCTCAGTTTCCTCATCTGCAAATAACACCTGACCTCCCTCCCAGGACTTGGTGGTATGAGGCTCCAGGCAGATGGGTGCTGATGGGAGAGAGGTATCCATCTCTGATCCCGAGTCCCAGGCAACTGTCAGAATGCTGGGGGGAGGCAGGGCAGGTGGGCGAGCTGGCTGGGAGTCGCTCTGCCGTGCTGGAGGGAGCGGATGCGGTGGAGGCAGGAATGACATCTCCAAGCGTTGCCACGAAGTGGTATTGATCCAGTGCGGTCCCTCACACACTCTCCGTGTGGTTCAGATGCCCCGTTGCCTTGGAGACCAGCCACAGGCTTCCTGGGAATGATTGTGCAGGTGATCGCTTCGGGAGGAAGACAGGGCCACAGGTATGTACACTACCAGCCCTCTGCCCTCCATTGAACAGACAGGGAAACTGAGGCCCCAAGATGGCAGTGACCCACTCAATGCCAGGACTGGAAACAAGGCTACCTGCCTTCCAGCTGCTCAGAAAAGGACACCCTCCAGCTTCTCCCTTCACAGGCACAGGTTGCCAAATGCGGGTGTCCTCAAGGGGAAGAGGGGGTGCTGCTGAGGCCCAGCAGGGGTGCTGACCATGATGCGGAACCACTGGGTCCAATCTGCTGTGGCCTCTGAATGTTGCTTTTGCCCCTGCCAGAATAAGAAACGCTACCTCTGCTGGGGTGCCAGGGGGTGCAGCCGGTTAAGCGTCAGGCTCTTGATTCCCGCTCAGGTCATGATCTCTGGGTCCCGAGATGGAGCACCGCGTTGGGCTCAGCAGGGGGCGGCTTGAGGGTCCTCTCCCTCTGCCCCTCCTCAGCGCTCGCACATGCTCTCTCTGTCTCTCAGATAAATAACTAAATCTTTGAAAGAACGCTACCGTTACACGGCACTTACGTGTAGCCACTGTTCTAAGGGATTCACTTGTCTTAGCTCAGTAATGGTCAAAGTGATTCTGTGAGATAGGCACTTTTATGATCCCTATTCTATAGATGAGGAAACGGAGGCACAGAGAGTTTAAGAAACTTGCCCAAACTCACGCAGCTGGTAAGTGGTGGAGCCGGGATGTGACCTCAGTAAGAGAGTCTCCACTGGCCCTTCTGGGTACCCTCCTCTGTCTTTGGTCACTTTTTGGCCTGCGTGCTCAGGCTCTCTCCAGTTGGGTGTGGCCAGTGGGAGGCAGCAGTGGGAACTGAGAGTGAAAGGGGACAGAGGTCAGGGCATTTGTCGCTGGCTTCTTCCTGCTGTTGGCCAGTGGCTACAACCAGGTCCCTCTCGCAGCCATAGTTCCAAACTCTGGTTGGGTGCACTTTTGGGTACACACGCCATCTCCCAATTTCCTCCTACTCCTCCCTTCCTTGAAATCACTACAAGGTGGAAGCAAGTTCTATGTGCTCTCTGGTGGTCAGGGGAGGGAAACAGTAGACTTCGGAGTGGAGATCGACATTTGAGAAGAGATCTGAGTGCCAAAGAAAGAGCCAGCCATGCACGGATGACAGCTGTTGGTGGGAGAGCAATCAGGTAGATGGTGCAAAGGTCCTGAGGCAGCCATATTCTTGGCATATTTGAGGAAAAGCATAGAAGTCAGTGTGGTGAAATGCAGTGACAAAGAAAGTGGTGGGGGATGAGGTTATGGTGGGGGTTCAGAGCATAGTGCCTTGTCAGTCCCTGAAAGTCCTCTGGGGTTTAGACATGGGGGGGGGGACACTGGGGCAGGTTGAGCAGAGATGTTATCTGATGCACGTGTTAAAGGCTCGCTCTGGCTGTGGTTTGCAGGGAGGACAGAGAGGGGGCTGCTCTAATCATCCCGGCAAGAGCTGGCAGTGACTGGGGCTGGGGTGGCAGCAGTGGAGGGTGAAAATTCTGGCTGGGCTCTGGACAGATTTTTAGAGTTGTGCCAAGAAGACCCCCTCAGGGTCAGAGGGGGTGTGAGAGAGAGGAAAGGAGACGTCTCTGACTTTTGGCCTCAGCAGCTGTGTGGATGGAGCCACTGTTCACCAAAATGGGGAGACAGCTGGAGGAGCTGACTGGGCGGGGGGTCGGGGTTGAGCGTCCCCCACATTGCCTGAGATTTGTCCTGGATACGTGAGTGCAGGTGCTGAGGGGGCAGGTGGGTACGTCTGGGGCTCTAAGGAGAGCCCAGGCTGGGAGTGGGACCCGCCAGTGCCAGAGAGGGTATGCAAATAGCCACTCACGTCTGTGGCAGCGTGAAGGCAGGGAGGAGGCAGTGGGCTCCCTCTCTGCAGGCGACCCAGCAAGGCTGGCCGGCTCTGGTCATTCATAGCAGCAGGGACGCCCAGGCAGGTGGGGGGATGGGGGACGAGAGTTACCCTCCCACGTGGGTTCGTGCCTCTGTCCTGAGTCTGGGTGGTTGCCCACTGGCACCATGGCCGGCCTGTCCCCCGCTCTGCCATCCCAGCACCTGTCAGGCTCCCGGCTCCAATGACTGGACGATGGTTACTCCGCTGTGCGCTGAGGACACCCACGGCCCAGAGCTGCTTGTGTGAACACATGGGTCCCCTGGAGCAAACCTCAGGATGTCTGCTGAAATCACGGAGAAGCAGAAGTCTTCTTTTGCCACTGGGGTCTCTAAGGCGAGGAATGTAACTTGGAGCTGCTGGCGAAGTCACCTTCGCCACATTCCCCAGGGGAAGGGCTATCCAGGTAGGAGCAACTTGGAGGAAGACAGAAAAGAGGGGCAGATAGAGACCGACCGAGCCCTGAGGATGTCCTGAATCCGGGATGCAGCTCATCTGGTCTTTCGGTCCTTCTTTGCTGGCTGAGACAGTCAGTCATCCTGAAGGCTCAGACCTGGTCCAGTGGGCATCTGTTGTTTGCAATGGAAAGAATTCAGACTAACGCCCAAAGATAGTCGAGTGCCTCTCTGGGGTGCAGGGCGAGGGCCCTCTGGGTCGCCGATGCCGCCCTGCAGCTCCTGCCACTGCTGCTCTGGGTCTGGCTGTGCACGTGAGCTTGGAGCTCTCGCCCGGCTCCCCCCACCTGCCTCAGTCTTTCCCGGGCCCTCCCTTCCCCCAAAGCTGCTGCTCGTCCTGCTCACGGCTACTGAGTTTTCCGTAGCTCATGTATGCGACCGCCCTCTGGGCTCTGACCCATGTTCCGCGTTCTTCTCGCCTCTGGCAGATACTTCAATGGCTCACGGGTGGCCACTTGGCCCTCCTGGCTGCCCTGCAGGTAAGATGGCCACGTGACCGACTCCTGGTCAAGGGGAGGAAAGGGCACACCTCCTGGGGGCTTCTGGGAAAAAGTCTACTTCCCAGAGAAAAAGCTAGAGACTCTCAAGGAGAGAGCATTTTGCCCCCACCTCTTGCTTCCTCCGTCGGAACACGGTGTGGGCGTGTGACGCCTGGCGCCGCAGGGACCATGCAGGGGCAAGGGAGACAATGAAGAGCCACCACGCTGAGAACGGCAGAGCGGAGGGGCGGGAAGGGTCTGACTTGGCTGGGCCAAGGGAGGGGCTCCGGAGCTGCTACTTCCAGAGGCCTCGCCAAGTAAACAATCAGCGTCCGTATGGTTTCGGCAACTGTTCATCCAGCATCCTGCCATTTACAGACCAAGGCCTTGCTGATGAACGCACCAGCCAAACCACCCCACGGACTCCTTCAGACATTCATCGAACGTTTAGTCAAACGTTCACTGAGTATTCCCTGCATGCTGGCATGTTATCACATTTAACTTAACCCACTGACTGCCTTCTAAACATACGTATTACCCCATTTGGAAGATGAGGAATGCAGGTATGTCACGGCGATCCTAGTTTTCCGTAGCAGATAAGAAGAAATCTCAGTGGCTGAACACAGCAGAAGCGTATTTGCCACTCCCATCAAGTTTAATGGGCGGCTGCAATGGGGTCGCGCTTGCCCACTCCATATAATCACTCAGGGACCTAGGCTGATGGAGGCTTGACCACCTTCGACGCACAGCTCGTCAGCCACCCGGGTGTCAACATCGGATGGGCAGACGTGGGCAGAAAATGTGTGGAGGTTCGCACAGGAGGCCTCATGGTCCTGCGCTGGGTGGGGTGGGCGTCATCTCCACCCACACGTGTTCACTAGCTGCACCCATGAGCAAAGGAGGCGGGAACACGGCGTCCAGCTATTCCTCGGGGCCAGGAGGAGGGGGACGTGGGTTTGCTGGGCAGTTAGCCAGTCCCTCTTGATGGAGCTCAGGGGGACTGTGTAACTCACCCAATGAGACTCTTAGATGATGGGGGGGGGGGAGACCATGCCTGCTTTGTCTTCTCAGGTATCCAGACGTCCAGGGCTGTCCGCTGAGCCAGGCACTGCCCTGGGACCGGTCCTCAGCAAACGCAGATGCCCCGTCTGTCCTTCCATCTGTTATTGGGGCCATACTCCTCCTCCTGCCTTCACCCATCTCGGGGCAGAAGAGTTTACAGCCTGTAGTTAGCACTTCTGTTCTGCATGCTTGACTTACAGAGGCGAGGCTGTCTGGAGTAGAGTGAAGAAGACAGGAGGGTGAAATGAGATCCTCACCCGAGGCCAAGGGCAAGGCCTCAGTTTCCGTCTGCAGAGGGCAGTGAATCTGCCTCCATCACAGTTGTTGGGGGGGTGGTGAGGTAGTGTGTAGGGAGCACTTAGAGCCGTGCCTGGCGATGAGTTAGCATTTGCTGAGCGTGGGGGAGGCCATGCTCCCATGGAGTCCTCCAGCCTCTGTTATGCCCATCTTACATCTTACAGATGAGAAATGGAGGCTTCCAATGTAGGTTGTGGCTGTTGTTCCTCCCAGCAGTGGCTCTTCTCGCAGGGGTGGGCCGGGGCGCTCAGGACACACATCACAGGCTGTGGGGAAGGCTCTGCTCACCCGCTGCCACCTTCACAGCTGCCTGCTCGAGAAGGCCCTTCCCTGTCTCTGGTTCCCAAGTCCTCCCACTTAGCGCGGGGTCTGGGGCAGGCCTGGGCCTGCCGTCCCCGCCAGCACAGTCACACCACGGGGCTGAGCAATGTGTGACCTGTCACTCAGGCACTCGCCCCACGTGCAAAACCCACAGAGCTTCCTACTTTTCGCTCTCGAGCAACCAAGCCCCCACGGAGCCCAGCTGGCAGGGGAGGCCTCAGGATGTTTGCCGTGGGGAGATAATGCCACCTGGGAATGTAAATTGTTAGATCCGAAGGATGGGGAGGCCTCAGGCAGGACCTTTCCTAAATTCCATCTCCCAAGTGTTTATTTTCTTTATAGCAGACTAACAACTCTTCAGTATTCCTAGGTCTTGTTCCTTCCCTTCAGATCTCCTTCCTTCCCTTGTATTTATTCAATTAATTTTTATTGAGTACCTAAGTTACAGTTTAAATGAAGGCATTCAGAGGAGGCCTCCCTGAGAAAGCAGTAAAGCAGCCATGCACCCATCTGGGGGAAAGGTGTTCTGGGTAGAGGCAATAGCCAGCGCAAAGGCCCTGGGGCAGAGTGTGGCTAGTTTGTTTGAGGAACAGTGAAGAGCCTGGGGTGGCAGAAGCAGAGTGAGTGAGGGGAAGAGGAGGTCTGAGAGGTCACAGGGTGAGGGTAGAAGAGGGCCATGTGCCTTGAGTGTGCTGGGAAAGGACTGAAGGGCCCAAGGAGAGGAGAAACAGAATCAGGGTTGTGGGTTAGCAGTGGACTGAACAAATGTCCTTGCCCTCACCTCTGCCCTGTCATTGTAGACGTGGAAGAGAGGAAATAAATAAATAAGAAAATAGATCCTGTTAGAATTTGATATGTCCTGGGAGATAAAAGAAGCAGATAATGGCAGCAGGAAGTGCTGTTGGGGTGGGGGTTTCAGTTTACAATAGAGTGACTGGGAGAGCCTCCCTGAGAACGGACATTTGTGCGAAGACCCCGAGGAGGACAGGGAGTATTCTTGCAGGCCCCAGGAAAGAGCAGGGACACAGGGAACCGCCAGTGCAAAGGCCCAGGGGTTGGGCCATCCCATTATCGGCCCTCTCGTTTTATCATTACCCAGAAAATGGGGGATTTCCTGATAAATGAATGAGAGCCTTTCAAAAATGAGCCAAGTTACAACCAGTTCTTTTGATAATTCGTTCTTGTTACAGATCGTCCCAGTCAGCTACGGCCACCATTAACAAACCACCCCAAACTCCGACAGTAAACCCTTTCTCACCTAGACTTCCGGGGTCAGTAGGGGTTCAGCTGCCGGAAGCTGGGGCCGCATCTGCTTCCTGCTGCTCCCCCTCCTTGGAGCGCGGCTCCCCAGCCTCGGTCTTCTTGAGCACAAGAGAGCTCAGCCAGCCAGACACGCGTGGTTCGGGCTTCTGCTCACGTTCACATCTGCTCACACACATTTGGCTGAACCAGCACTGAGTGGGTGGAAAAAGACAGGGGCCTCCAGGTGATACAGGGAGGGGAGAGAGGCAGGGGGCGGTACTGCAGGGGTCTGGCAAAGCTGTCCTGCCTCGGGGCAGGTAGGAGGTGATTTTGGCTTTGCGGGGCCACAGGGCCCCTCTTGCTGCTGTTGGGCTCTGCTGTGGCGGTGGGGAAGCAGCTGCAGGGGATGCCGAAACAGGCAGGTGTGGCTGTGTTCTGATAAAACTTTATTTACGGACACTGAAATTTGGACTTCATAAAATTTGCTCACGCCTTAAAATACTACCCTTAAGAATTTTTTTAAAAGATTTTGTTTATTTATTTGAAAGAAAGCAGAAGAGCACGCCGTGGGAGGCGCTGGGGGGGGGGTAGGGAGAGGGACAAGCGGACTTTGCACTGAGCATGGAGCCTGACCTGGGGCTCAATCCCAGAACCCTGGGATGGCGACCTGACCTGAAACCAAGAGCCAGCTGCTGAGCCACCCAGGCTTCCCCACCTTAAAAATTTTTTTACCCAACTACTTACAAATGTAAAAACCATTCTTAGCTCGAGGGCTATACAAAGATAGGTGGCAGGTGGCATTTGGCCTGTAGGCCCTCATTTGCCAACCCCTGCAGCAGGACTCCAGCAGCCCGGCCACTTCCCTTCCCGGAGCCTCCAGCCCTGCAGGCGGGGACACACACCTTGCCCACGGCGGCTCAGCGGGGAGACACTCACAGAGCAGCCAGATAAAAACCATTGTAGGATTTGTGATCACATGTGTCCTGGGGCTGCGACAGGGGAGGCTGTGTCTGAAGCAGTTAAATGCCCCCTGATGGAAAGGCCCGGGGGGGTGGGGGAGATCAGGAGTCATCTGTGACTTCTAGTGATGACGGGGAGCCAATGCTAAGACCCTCTTCCCAGCATCAAGTGGGGACCCCCAAGGGGATGGGAGACGCCGGTGAGGGATCACACGAAGGAGCTCTGCAGACGGTAAATACTTGATGGATATGAGTGTTTAGCGTGTTCCTGAAAGTTCTGTTTGCTCTTGTGTATGTTTCCTCTGTGTGTGTGCGTGCTCACACGCGTGCACGGGCTTTCCCATGACAGGGAGCTTTCCCTTGCACTCGGCGGCACCACCTGGGGCTTTCAAAGCCGTGGATGCCTCTGAAATGGCGTTGGTGTGGCTCACGTTCTCCATGAGGTCGGGACCTGGGATTGGGAGCCCGGGACACAGGGGGCTCCGTGCGACACTGCATCAAGCTCTCTCCCTCAAGGTCTTCGGGATATGTCTCTTCCCAGGAACCCCGAAGAGTTCAACAAACACACCAGGGGTTCCTGCAGTGAGGTTGTGGGGAGCACTGAGGGAGCGTGGATTGTGCGGTGGGATAGGGGCCAGGGGCCGGGATGGGAAGCCGTCAGCCCCAACGTCAGCTCCCAACGGTGAGGTGGTTAGCGGAGCTGTGGTCTATAATTCATTCCCTAACTCGCCGACCCTTGGAGAATTGCTTAATCGTCACAGCCCTGCTGGGAAGTACCACCCCCATTTCATAGATGAGCAAACTGAGGCAACAAGAAGGTGGAATCAATGTCTGAGATCACCCAACAAGCGCTCGGCCCAGCTGGGAGTGGCGCCCGGCGTTATCAGACTCCACGGAGTCTGCACGCGTTGTTCTGAGGCATTGTTCTTCTTTCTCAATAGAAGCATCGATAAAAATCGGAGCGTTTACGGATCGGCTCGAAGCCCATCACTTCGCACATCGTTCACATTGCTCCCGCCTCCCCGCCTGTCTCTCCCTGGACAATAGGTGTCTGCTCCACACCCACTCTCTGCTGCGCGAGAAAGGGCCTGTCTCGTTGTGAAGAGCCCTTCCTTCCGGCTTCCTGGGTTGGAGGTAAACACCCCGGGGAGAATGCGCCCCTTGTCTGGCCGGCTGCGGACGGTGGGAGAGGCGGGGGCAGCTGGGGCGCCTTGTCTCTCGTCCGCAGACCGGCTGGCTGGAGCAAAGCTCACGGCCGAGAGAAGCCCAGGGCCCGGGCACGGGGGCCTCCTCTGTCCACCAAGGCCCTGGTGCGGGATCGTGCAGGAGGCTCCGTGTCGTGCTGCTTGCTCACCGCGCCTGGAGAAGGGCTCTTGGGCTCACGCATCTACACTCAACATTCATCGGCAAATCTGCATCATTCCTTGTATTTGAAAACAATGGAGCTGGTGACTCGCCTGCCACCTTTCTTCCTTATTTTATTTTTTATTTTTTGGGGGGGCGGGTGGGGAAGGGCAGAGGGAGAGGGAGAGAGAGAATCCCAAGCAGACTTCCCGCAGAGCACGGAGCCCAGTGGAGGCTCCATCTCATGACCTTGAGATCACGACCTGAGCAGAAACCAAGAGTCCGACGCTTAGCTAACAGAGCCACCCAGGCACCCCTTCTCTGCACCCTTCCTTATGAAAACACGTACAACGGAAATATTGAAAGAATGATTGAAAGAAATCTGAAAAGCCTGCAGTTGTCGCTGTAACTTTGGGCTGCTTGCCCCACCTGTCCTCCTCCCTTGATGCGTTTTCTCTTTGCTGCACTCTCTGAACATAAGAGACAGACACCATGACACCCCAAAACCTTCAGCCTGTATCTCTGGGAACTCATTTGGAAACTGGACACCTGCACGCATCTCCAGATTTGCAGACAACCCGCCGTCGGGTGGCACTGGCTCCTTGTTTTCCTTTGGAGAACGAAGTCGACCTGAGTGTCACCAGGCCTCTGCTGGAAGTCCAGGGGGGCCCGGCTGGCCACACTCTGAGAAAACAGACCCCCGGGAGCTAGAGGGGCCTGCGACAGCCTGGCCGCAGCCTCTGGGTCCAGCCAGGCCCCGAGCCAAGAGAGTCAGTCTGGTTGTTTTTGGTTTTCTTTTGTTTTGTTTTGCTTGAACCAGGTTGAGTTACATTCTCCTAAGTTATACCAGCGTCTCATCAGCACCCCTGGCCCCTGCCTTGGCCAAAATGGCTTCCGTTAAGTAAAAATGTTACGTTAATGGGACTGTTGGTTGAAAATGGTTCATGGGGTCATTTAAAATGACTTTGGCCATTAAAATAAACTCTTCAGTTAGTTACTTCAAGCGATCAGTGTGGCCGTGTGAGCTGTGATCCCACCTGGTATCTTTGTATCAAAGCGATGATAAAACAATTGGATTCCCTTGTGAGGAGGGCTGAGGATGTGTGTGTGTTGGGGGAGTAGCCGTCCCTTGGAGAGGGGTCTCAGCGACTCCAGGAGACCATGGACTTTGAACTAGTTTGTTGGTGATTATAGCTGCTGATGGTCCTCTTGGATCTGTCGAGACCTCTGCCTCCTTGTTTAGAAAGAAGAAAAGAACCAGCAAAGAAATTCATCAGAAAAGAAAATTAAGAACAGAGAAATAGAGGATGGGGTGGGAGGCCCTTCTGGGGGGCCCAGGGGCGGCTAGTGCTAGGGGGCACCTTTGGATGTCAGCCTGTCTGAGCTTACGATTCACATCTGTGAAATGGGCACGGAGGCCACTGGGCCTCGTTCATTCCACGCACTGAGGACATCCGGAGGGACAGTCCTGGCAGCGCCCTCACATGCGTCCCCTGAGACGAGGATGCTCCTTGACCAAGGCTGGGGACATTTGTGTCCCCAGTCCCACAGGCTGTATCGTAGAGGAACATCTGTTGTACGTCTCTGCAGCTTCCCCTCCCTGCGACCTTAGTGGAGATTGTTTCTTTTTTTTTTTTCTCGTTATAATAGCCTGCCTGTCTTTAAAAAATTAAAGAGCACTGAATTCGAAGTGGGAAGACCTTCACATTTACAGAGATTTCCTTGATTCGATTTATAGGAGGTTTTTTTTCCTATTTTATTAGTTTCTTTTCAAAAGAACCAGGTCTGTTATTTATTTATTATTTTCATGCTTTTATGTTCCCTAATTTATTTATTTGCTTTTATCTTTATTATTTCCTTTTTCCCATTTTCCTTTGGGTTTGTTCTTTTCTTAAAAATCTGAGGTTGAAAGCCTCATCTGTTCATGTTCTCTTTGTGTGTGCGAGTGGGTTTTTGACAATAAAAGCATTTAAAGTCACGGAGAAGCCTCCGAGGCCGGTGAGGACTGTCCCAGAGGTTTTGATATGTGGGGCTGTTTTCATTGTTTTCCAGGTAGTCTGTTGTCTGCTGGATTTCCTTCTTGACCTACATGTTATTTAGGACAGGAGTTTTAAATCTCCAATTTTCTTTCTATATTTAGAAAGAATTTATTGCCAGCTTTATTTTATTGTGGTCAAGACTGTCAGTTCTAAAAGATCTGTTCAAACATCTTTTTTGACATTTGCACCGTGACTGACCGAAGGACCGGCTTTCAGAGCTGTTTCACAGCACTCACCCGCATGGCGCGCTCCCTGTTGGGCATAATGATAGATGTTTACATATTAATTCTGTCCTCTTAATTACAGAGCTCGGATACTCCTTGCTCATTTTTTGTTTCCTTAATATTTCATACAGGAATATTAGTTAAAATGTCCCACCGTAATCGAATTTCTCCATCTCCGATCGGATATCTCGCACGTAAGAGGGGTGTTTTGTAGCTATTTGGCATATAGGAGTGTGAGGAAAAGGAGAATCATGATTAATTGCATCTTCCCGTGATTCTCAGGGAGTGCCGACTCTGGAGCTGGACTGCGGCCCCTCGAACCCGGGGGCCACCCCGTGCTGCCTCTGTGGCTCCCCGGTGTGTGCCTCCGTGTCCTCGTCTCGGGAGGGGATGGAGTAGCGTCCACTGCACGGAGCTGTGAGGAGGAAGCGGATTAGCCCGCGGAAGGCGGTTGGCACAGAGCCCGGCATCACGGCCCAGGCTCCAGAAGTGAGTCCTGACCTCGTTAATGCCGTTTGACAGTGAGCCTCTGAACAGTATTCTGTATGTTCGTTTCATGGATATTACTAGGGCCATTTTTGCCTTCTTTTGTTCAAATTTAAATTAAACACATGCGTGCCTCCCCCCGCCCCCCCCCCCCACCCGCATGCCTGAGTGGTAGACCTGTGCGGCCCTTCCCTGACCTTACCCTCCCCCCTCCCTTTCTCCACCTGATGTGGAAGCCAGAATCGCACCCTCCCTTCTGCCATCCCTCTCGCCAATTCTGCTGTGTGCCCGTAAACAAAGGAGAGGTTCAGCGGGCTGAGCTGCGTCCCCCTGCCTGGCCTCCTCCAGAGGCTCCCGGCGCCCCCACCTCCCGGACTAGGGTTCTTCTAGGACGTGCCTTTGATTCTCTCTGCTCTCCTTTCCCGGCCGGAGAGGTGCCACCTGGACCATTTCTCTTCATCTTGCTGACTTCGCTCCTTCCCGGGGAGGCTGTGCTGGTCCAGAGGTGTCCACCTCCTGCCAACCCTCCAGGAATGTTTCCATCTTAGCCAGAGATGGATCAAAGAGCCTATGTTGTTCTAGACTTCTGATCTTTGCTTGAGAAGCTGTCCCCAGGGCTGAGGGCATTCTTGCCGGATCCGTGGAGCCTGCTGGCTTCGAGGTTCAGAGACAGAAGCAAACCAATTTAAGAGACAGCCCCTCCTTCCCTTCCCTCCCTCTCTCCCGCCTTCCCTCTCTCCTGGTCTGTCTCCTTTCCTCCTTGCTTCCCTCTCTCCTTTCTTTGACAAATACTTATTAAATATCTGCCCTATGGCGTCAGGCATGGAGATAAAGAGTGAGTAAAAAACTGATGTGATCCAGAGTGGCCACGACCACTCATCCGAATGGCTACGGCGAAGAGGACAGACCCCAAGAGGACGGTGTGGCCGAGAGCATGGAGCCCCTTGGCCGGTGCGGGCTGGAGCGTGACTCAGTGCAGACACACCAGAAACCGTTTGGCAGTCGCTGTTTACTAAAGCTGAGCACACCTTTATCTCACCATCTGGCAATGGCTTGCCTGAGTCTACACACAACAGAAACGTCTACACACGTTTGTCAAAAGATTCGTACGGGAATGTGCACAGCCGTGTTCTCCATAACGACCCCAGACCAGAAGCAGCTCACAGGCCCCTTGGCTGGAGATCAACTTCCATTATTCCGTATGTGGCCTCTCCCCCGGCACGGGGAACGCACGGTGGGCAGCCTCTCTGGACGACCCGGATCCCACCTCCCACAGAGAACACGCTGTGTGACTAAAGGTATAGGAAGTTTAAAGGCTGGCAGCACGAATCTAAGTTGCTGGGGGTCAGGATGGTGGTCACTCTTGGGGGGTGGGTGACATGAGAAGTTGCTGGAGTGGGGTCATGGTTACACAGGTGTGTACACTGTAGAAATTCAGTGAGCTGCACTCTCACAGCTTGTGCTTCTAAGTCTGTTAGAGCACAGTAAGGATAGGATAGGATAGGGTAGGGTAGGGTAGAATAGAATAGAATAGAATAGAATAGAATAGAATAGAACAGAATAGAATACAAAAGCAGGTGCTCCCAGCCCTTCTGGAGCAAACGGTCGGTCGTGTGTGGGGAGGCAGACGTGGGTTCGAGGCTTGCACAAATGACCTTCAGGGGCACCGGCAAGTGTTTCAGAGGCGAGTGCATGTGTTCGTGAGGGAGGCCACTTCCTGAGGCAATGATGGCCGAGCTTGCGTGAGGGATGAACAGGAGTGAACCAGGTGGGGCGGGGCCAGCAGAGACGGCGGTGAGGAAAAGCCTCCCGGGAGAGACAACAGCCTGGACGGGAGCCTGTGGTGAGAGGCACTTGGTTGGTTCCAGGCAGGTGAACCTGGGGCATATCCACAGGGAGGTGGGGGTGGAGTGGGGCTGTGGCCCTAGGAGGGGCCAGGCTGACTACACAGGGCCCTGCAGACTATGGGAAGAGTGATGGGAAGCCCTTGCGGTACTTTAAGTAGAAGGTGTGTGTGTGTGTGGCGGGGCTAAAGCTTGGGGCCCTTGGGGTGGAATCCAATCCCTGGGCTCCCCTCTCCACCTCACCCCCTGTGGATCCTCCTAGGCCATCCCTTGGCACCTGAATCTGCATCCCTCTGGTGGGGACCCTCCTGAAGCCTGGTCCCCCAGGATGCCACGCCTACCTGGGCTCAGTTCCAGCTGGTAGGAACCACTCCCCCTCCCCCCTCTTCCCAGGCACTTCTGGGAGGCCTGGTACCACTCCGCGTCCTCCCGCTGAATCAGGCCCAGGGCCCTCCTTGCTGCTTCCTGCCGCTGTGCTCTCCTCCCCTGGGTCTCCAGCATCTGTTACTATTTTACACCGGTAAACTTTTTTCTTGGAGAGGTCATACAAATGAGAGTCAAAATATAGTGCTGTCTCCCACCCTTGACAGCTGGTTCCCGCTCTCAGAGGCAGCGACTCGTCAGTTGTATGAGCATCTTTCTGGAGATATTTTCCACAGACACACGGACCTACTTCCCCCACCCCCAACAGTAGCATGTCATACCTTCTATTTCAATAGTCTTCTTGCCAGGTTATTCCGTATTCACACATACAGATCTGCTTCCCTCTTTTTAGGATGGCTGCGGAGGGCCCCGCTTATGGATGTATCGCCACTCATATGGCCAATCCCTTCGGACGGGCACTGAGATGGTTTCTCTGTCCTCTGCTGCTCTGTTGTCTATGGACACACATCTCCGAGTTCAAGTCCTTGTACCGCCACAGGTGAGCTTCTCAGAAGCGGACGCTGGGTACAGGGCACGTGGGTCTGTAACGCGGGCAGACGTTACCAAGGGGCCCTGCGTGGAGGGCGGCAGGTCTGTTTGCCGGCGTCCTCGTCAGTGTGTCGTCAAGCTCTTGGGTAGTCACGGCTCTAATGGGTGAGACTGGCAGCTACGGAGTGCGTGTATAGATACTGTAAGTGATATCGACCATCCTCTAATATGGTTGAAAACCTCTACTTTCTCCACTGGGGTTGGAGCAGAGAAGAGCTCTGAAGAATAAATCTCACCAGAGTTGTCCTACCTTGAGGGGAGGGGGCTGGGGTTTTGTGCTCCACTCCATCAGACGTGGCTGCCCACTCTCCTGGGGATGTGGCCAAGCGGCAGGTGTGACCTCCCAGGCGTCTCCACCAGGTGGTGTTCATCAGCCAAGGGACATTCTTTGTAGACCGGCACCAGCGGGAGCCTGGGGAGCCCCTGGGAGATGGTGTGTCAGCAGGGAAGAATGCCAACACCACTGAAGATGGTTTCCTTAATTCAGACACAAGTCAGGTCTCTGCAGCTGGCATGGAGGAGAGTCCCCATGTGGGGACTGAGGCTGGCTTTTACTGCCTGGCTCTTGACTGCCAAGAATCCTTCCCCCGGGGAATCTCTCCTGGGTTCCGGCTGTCTCCATCACGGTGCCCTCCAAGGGGCACTGGGTCCTGTCTGTGCTTTGGTTCATAGCCCCAGGTGCTGGGGACTTTCGATGAGCCCTGAAGGAGATGGGCATGGCACAGGGAAGTAAGCTCCAGGAAAACACCATCAAGGCTAGCCCCTCTCCAGGGCTGGCTGTGGCTTTCACACAGCCAGGGTGCCAGGGTGCCAGGGTGCCTGGACTTCTCATGCTACCACATCTGCATCAAGACCCCCCTCCCCTGCCGCCAGGTCTGTTGTCAGGGCTGAGTCTGCGTCCCAGGCGGGGAGGTAGACAATACATGAGATAGGAGTTTGGTAGTATGTTAGAAGGTCATATGTGCTCCGGAGGAAACGACAGCAGGGGAGGGAAAGGAAGTCCGGGTGGGGTGGGGTGGAGTGGTTGCCAATGACCTGATGAGCAGAGATCTCCAGGAGGAGGTCTTTCCAGACCTGCACGATGTCTCTGTGCAGACAGTGGCAGGGCAAAGGCCCTGCTGTGAGAGTGCAGATGGGCTGAGTGGCTGGGTGGGGTGGGGTGCGTGAAGGGAGAGAAGTGGGGGGCCAGGGTGGGAGCCACAGGCCAGCTGGGCCTCTGTGGAAGCCTTGGCCTTGCAGACTTCAGCCAGATAACCACATCAGACGTATACTGTCAATTCACACACATAAAGGGGAGGGGCACAATGAGGGCCGCTTTGAGACCCATTCTCCCTTTGGAGTCCTAATCCCAGGGGTCTTCCTTCAAAGATGCTTGGGTTTTGCTTTCTTGGCTGCTGGACTGGTGTGCAAACACAAAGGGTCTGTGTTAGCCAAGCTGCTCTCCTGCTGGCCCACCCCTCTCTGCATCCCCTCCCTGGCATGCCCCCCTCCTGCTCTCTCTGGTCTGTCTGTAGGTCCCAGCTGCCTGGCCCGGCTGATAGGACGCTGGTTCTCCACCTGTCAGGCCTCGGACTGCTCCCTCCCTCTTATCCCCGTAGCTAAAACCAGGCATGTTTCTTTCAGAAAAGTAATTTATTTTCTAATTACAAAAGACGATGGGGTTGAACAAAAGGAAGGCAGATCAGAGCTGAGTCAGAAGGGCCTTCTGCAGACCTTTCTCCCCCCTCACCAACCCAGAGAGGGATGCTGGGCTCTCTGGAAGGAGGAGCTGAAGCTCAAGGGTGGGGGGGTGTCTAGAGCCTCTGGCTAGGCTGGAGACCTGGGTTTTGTTTTGTTTTGTTTTTTTAAAGATTTTATTTATTTATTTGACAGAGATAGAAACAGCCAGTGAGAGAGGGAACACAAGCAGGGGGAGCGGGAGAGGCAGAAGCAGGCTCATAGTGGAGGAGCCTGATGTGGGGCTCGATCCCATAACGCCGGGACCACCCCCTGAGCCGAAGGCAGACGCTTAACCACTGTGCCACCCAGGCGCCCCTGGACACCTGGGTTTTAAGCTTAGTCCTGTCATTTATTTGAGGACTTGGGGCCCACTTGGGAGCTTAGTTACCCTTCTGTGAAATGGGATGTCGAGTCTGTGACTCCAGAGTCTTTCCAGCTGGGATAATCTGTAATTGTGAAGACTCATTCTGGGAATCACTTAATCATTCTTGCAGATTTATTTCTCTGTTATAACTTGGCTCCAAATACTGCCCCACTCCGTAACTCCATACTGCGAAGGAAACAGCCATGATGTTGTCATGAAGTCTTCGATAAGCCATTTTCTGAAAGGGAAAGAACAAAACCCACCATGAGGGCTGCTGGGTGGGCACTGGAGGTAACACAGTGGCAAGCCTGGCATACAAACGGGCACTCAGGAAAGGCTAACGCAGCCGCCCCTCTCCTTCTCTCCCTTGCCCAACCCCCCCGCCTCTTTGCTCTCTCCCTTAATTCTGAGCCATGTTGCCATGCATCCACACAGAGCCTTGAGGACATGATCATCAGTCTGAGCTGAACTTTGTTTTCCTCTATGTGTCCCTGCCATGGAACTTCCCCTTTCCTCTCGCCTCTCCTCCTGAGCCCACACCTCTCTCTGACACTCCTAAGCAAACGCACATTCAGGTGTGCCAAGCCTGTTGAGAAGGTGGGGGTGACAGAGCCACCAGAGATGGCTGGAGACCAGGCTCTGCCCCCAGGAGGTTCTTCGAGTCCAAAAGGTCCGACCCAGAGGGCACAACACTGCGGCTTCAACAAGAAGCAGCCCACTTGTAATTGGGTTGAAGGACAGGGACACGCAGAGGAGGTGGTGAGGGTGGGGTGATGACCACATGAAGGAAGTGGAGGGGGAGTGGACAGTGGGTCTTGGCCAGAGATCTCAACTCCAGCAGAACTCTTGGGTCTGATGGGACTGGACTCTGATCGGTCCTGTTCGGGAGACTCTCCCACCCCCTGAAGAAACCACTGTGGCCAGGGGAACGTGGGGCTGTCATTGGCCAGGGTCTGCATCACTCAGTGCTGCGTCACTGCGCATTGGGAGGCTGGGGTTGGAGGGTGTGGTGGCTACGTGCAGACATCCCTCCAGCTCTGTGCTCCCTGCTTCCTTTCTTGCTGTGCTTACCCTCCCCCAACCCCACTCTGGCCTGTTTCACTTGCCTTGGCCATGACCTGTGCTGCCTCTGACCTAAGCTCCAGTGTTCTGGTAATGAAAGGTAATGAAACAATCACAACTTTAGCCAAAAGGCAAAAGACTGATGTCAGTACTGAACATCCTCCCTTTTATTACAACATCCACAGACACAGCATTAAAGGAATGAATATGCCAAAGTTAAAGAAGTTTTTGTGCTATCTTTCCCAAGCAGGCTTTCGAGTAAGCCGAACTCATTTTGACCCAATGGGTGTCCGTACAGATGCACCTCTGATGCAGTTTAAATCGATCCTTTTGAAGTATAGCACCCCTACCTCTACCGGAGGCCAGTCGGAGGGCCACGTCCAGTCAGCGTCCGAAGACACAGCAGCTGACATGGTTGAAGTGCCAGTGAACGACAAAGCAGAAGCAAGCGGTTGCAGAAGATGGTAAATGTAGAGGAGAGTTATTCAGATGTCTGTATAGATGGCCTAATAGTTCTCTATACCAACTGTAGTTCTTTTTCTATTCTTTTAATTCAGTGGTGTAAAAATAAAAAACAGTGCTGTTTTCATTCAGAAAATTAGCAGTTTCTAACTTAAAAAAAAAAAAAAAATCCCTCCTTGCTTTCCAGACCTGTCACCACAAGTCCTTCCTATGCTAAGCCCTAAAATGACTAGTTAGACCAAGCTTGGTTTGAGTGCCCACCCCTCTCATTGGCCAGGGACAGAATCCCAACTCAAAGTGGCTTAAGCAAAAAGTTCAGATGGGTCAGGCAGTGTAGCAGCTAGGGGCTCAAACAAGGCCTTTGAGTCTCAACATGGCTGCATTTCTTACCTCTGCTTTGCCCTGGATTGATTTCTTTTTCTTTCTTTCTTTCTTTCTTTCTTTCTTTCTTTCTTTCTTTCTTTCTTTCTTTCTTTCTTCCTTTCTTTTCTTCTTTCTTTCCTTCCTTCTTTCCTTCTTTCTTTCTTTTCTTTTTCTTTCTTTCTTTCTTTCTTTCTTTCTTTCTTTCTTTCTTCTTTTTTCTTTTCTTTTCTTTTCTTTTCTTTCTTTTCTTTTCCTTTTCTTCCTTCCTTCCTTCTTTCTTTCCTCTTTTCTTTCTTTCTTTCTTTCTTTCTTTCTTTCTTTCTTTCTTTCTTTCTTCTCTTTCTTCCTTCCTTCCTTCCTTCCTTCCTTCCTTCCTTCCTTCCTTCCTTCCATTCCCTAGTGGTAACAAAGATGGCCCCCTGGTGGACCCTGAATGCACTGCGCAGATCCCCCTTTGATAAAGGACCCATTGCCCCTTCATCTGCGGGAAGGGCTGTCAAGCAGACAGTTCTCAACCCTTGCTCTGCCTGCCAAGAACTGCCTTGCCTAGGGTCACATACTTTCCCTTGGTGGCCCAGACCCAATGGCTAATGGATGGGAAGAAGAAAAGTCTTGGACATCTCAGCCCAACTCAGGACAACCCTGAAAGGACCACTTGAGCTCCAGGGATCCCCGTGCGGTGGCTGAGGCTGTCACTTCTCCCTCTGTTCACCCCGTTGTCTTCACCAGCCTTCTGAGGGCCTGATCCCCAGGACCCTCTTTCATGAACATTCCCTTCACTGAACTCTGAGAGTCGACTTCCTGGGGAATCCAACCTGCTTCAAACACCGACAACCTCCTTGTCACGTCTTACCAGCTTAGGGACCACCAGTGAAAAGCAAGGACCCCCTCTTTCCCCAAAGTGTGGCAAAATCTTAGTCAGATACTCTCTGCCTCTGAATGGCTGCGCCCAGGTCACGTGATCACTCCCTGACCCAATCACGGTGACCAGGGAGATACAGCGCTCTTATTGACCAGGCTTGGGCCATCTGGTCAACCTAGAGCCCCCATCCATTAGCTCACCCGAGACCAGACTTAACCCGGGCAGGCTGAGGTCCCATTTCTGGAATGAGGGAGTGGATGCCCGCAGAACCACAGCTGCCCTGGCACAGGCCCTGCCCTCAGATCGCTCAGACTGAGGGTGACAGCAGCAGTATGGGGCTTTACCAGGCGTCCACAGGGCAGGGTTCCCCGGGGTTGGAGAGAGCTGCCCCTTGCCCGGCCCCCGACAAGAAAAGCAGAGGTGTTTGCCTTCAGTGCCCTGTCCTTCAGAGGTGGGAGGGGGGAAGCAGGGGAGAGTTTAGGTGGGGCAGGAGCACAGCCAAACCTTTTGCCAGCCTGTCCTTGAGTGGCTGCCACTCGGCCAGGAGCAGTGGCACCCATCCCCACCGCGGGCACGGATTCCGTCTCACCTGCCAGGAGACGCTGAGGCCGCCTCTTGATCAGAGACCGCGGCTTTTTCCAATTAGTCACCCAGATGACACACACCAAATCAAAGCTGGCACTCCAAATGGGCCAATCAAGAGCTCCATTTTCCCCTTCCCACCCTATTGGGGGGAGAGAAAGCTAATTTATGAAACTTTTCTCCCCCCTCCTCTAGTAGGCATAAGAAAGCTCAAAGAAATTTGTTTTTCAGTTGCCCTCTGAGCTGGAGGTTTCCTCTTCCCATCCCCCTTGGAAATGTTTTGGGTCCATACCCATGGGGGCGGCCAGAATCCTACTTCCTTTCCTGGGCCCTGCGCAAGGTCCATGGTGGGGACGGGGAGCACTGTCTGCACCTCAGCCTTTAAAATAGATGATGTCCTTGCTCTGCCAGGACTGTGGCACCTTGGCTGGATGGCAGTCCTTTGCCGGGCCCCTCATGTTGTTCCTCTGCCTGGTCAGACCGTGCCCTCTGCCCCCCAGGCTTGGCTGTGTGCCTCTTCCCCGGCACCAGTGGAGGCCTAGGCCCAGCAGGGCTGACATGGTCTCCTTGGACATAGGATATCTAGAGAGCCTGCCCTGCCCCCACAGTGCATACATCTAGTGTGTGTGGCTGATGGGCCATCCACCCTTTCCCGGGCCATCCACCCTTTCCCGGGCCTTCCCTGAGCTCCGGTCCCAAAGCTCCCCTGCCTCTGACCATCTCACCAGGTATCCTGGAGCACCTCAAAGCCAGCAGGCCCCAGACCAGGCTCAGCATCCTCCCCACACCTGTCCTTGCTCCATGTCCTCATCTGGGGGATGGCCCAGCTTCTGCCTGGTCCCAGGGCCGGGAATCTGGATATCGGTCAGACCCCCTCACCTGGTGGTTCCCACCCCTCTTCTGTATGCCTGTGGCTGCTCCTTGCTTCAGGGCTGTGTCTTCCACCAGGATCACGGCTATGTCCTGACTGCTCTCCAGGCTTTGGACCCTGTTCCAAACCCTGCTCCCAGCCGGGCCATCACAGCATCTTAAAAACCCTAACTGTGACCACACCGCCCCTTACTGAAGATGACCCATGGCTTGCTTGTCCTGGTCCATCTCAGTTGGGTCCTGCTGGTGACCCTCCAGTGAGAGAACAGCTGTCACGTGCTGTCCCTTCTGCCTGACATCCCAGCTCCCCTGGCCTCCAGGACCAGCCTTTTCAGGAGAACTTACTTCAGGGGTTTGAGACCTTCCTGCCTCCCCAGACTGTGAGCTCCTTGGGAGTGGCCTGGGCCCCCTTCCTCCTGGACCTGTCCGGGCAAGACTCAATCCACATTTGTGGGCCAGCAGGGGAGCAGCTTGGTCATGGCTGCTGTAGAGCGAATTCTCCCATGGGGAAGGAGCCTGGCCTACGGGTGGCTGGGATGGTGGCCTTAGAGAGCCTGCAGCAGGCTGGGCCTCCCCGCCCGAGACGAGCCCGCCCTCGGCACCCCCGACCCTGGGCTGGAGGCGGAGGAGCCCTGGTTACATGTCCTGTCCTGTGGGCCCCCACCCCCTGCCTAATTAACGCCTGGAGCGGCCGTCTGCTTCTCTGCTCCATCTCATCTCCGACATTTTTCATGTCTAATCCACCGAGGAGATCTCCTGAAGGCTTTGAAGTCTCCGGGCGCACGAATAAAGATGTCACCCTGGCACACGCAGCGCTTCTTAATGAGGACGGGTTTGATGTGGAAGCTGTGGGCCTGGAGGGAAGTGGCTTTCCTGCACACCCCCTTTCTGCAGCGGGGCGGCCAGGCCTGCCTGCAGCGGGCAGGCAGGGGTGGAGAGCCCAGATTTGAAGCACAGCAGGCTAAGTGGGGTCTGGGCCCCGGCGGGTCCCGGGAGAAAGGGGGGGTAGATGGCACTCCTGATGTCTCCCTTTATCCCTCTGGGTCAGGGACCCCCAAGGCCAATGCACAAACTCAGAGACCCAGCCTAGTCAGGGAGAGTTGGCTGCAGAAGGAGTGCTTGTCGGGGAAAGATGCAGAGATTATGGAGTACTCTGATGGGAGGGGGTGCAGATGGAGCCTGGGGATGAGATGGTGTTTTGGGGGGAACAAGGGAGGAAAGGGACCCTGGGGGAGGGGACCTGGCAGGAGATGGAGCCTGGGGCAGGGGCGGGTAGGGAAGAGGTGGAGCCTGAGGGAGGGAATAGGGAGGAAATGTGGGATCCTGGGTTGAGGCAGGGGAGGAGAGAGTTTCTGGAACGTGCCCCCCCACCTTTCCAAAGCAGTGGGTGAGAAGAGCACAGACTCTCAGGCAGGCTTGCTGGGAAGAATCATGGCTCTGTCCCCTGGGTGAGCACCTGACCTCTCTGTGCCTCGGTTTCTTTATCTGAAAGATGGGCTCATTCTGGTCTCTGCTTGACAGAACCTTGTGAGGACTAATGAAGTCGTCTGTGTAAGGAACCAGACATGCCAGACACAGGACAAAGCTAACCAAGTGTGGGTCATATACATATCTCAGAGTCGAGGCCTACTTGGGGCCCAGAACACCCCATCCTCCTTCCTCAGCTCACCTGTCAGCCCCTCATCACCTGTGCCCCTGGGGCAGGCTCTGTCAGCTGCACCCTAAGCTTCGGTTTGCTTGGAGTGTCGTGGGTGTGAGAGGGGGCTCCCTAGCGCCCTTGATGAAGTCAGCCATGGGGATATTATCTATCCTCACCTGACTTTAAGTTCCTGCCCTTCAGCGGCCCTGACATGTGGGACCCTGACCATTCTTCCAGCATAGCACTATCAGCCAGCATTTTCTGGGCACTTACTGTGTGCCTGGACCCTTCACATGGATGGGCTCAGTCCCCCCCCCCCCCCGCCCCAAGCCAAAAGGTAGGCAGTGTTGCTAGCCCCATTTTACAGATGTTGTAAAGCCAAGAAGGTCTAAGGAAGTTGCCAAGGTCACAGGACAACTGGCGGGGGAGCAAATGAGGAGTCATTCTCTGATCGATTCGGGTATCAGATGGCCCCCGGGATTCCAGGCCCCTTTACTGGGATGGGCCTGTGCCAAAGCCCAGATGGCCTCATGGGTGTGCCCACTCAACCTCGGAGTACTCCTGCTTTGGGGTGATGTGGATTGCTGCCCTTTACCCATGTGGAGTCCAAAAAGGCCAGCAGTGCTCAGAATGAAAAGCTCTCCGCTCCCCTGCTATGCACTGGGTGTTCCAAGGGGTCCTGGGGTCCCAATGGAAGATCATGTCCTTAGACCAGCATGGAGCCCAGAGGTCAGAATCCACTGGCCTGATAGCAGACAGCAACCTGCAGCCCTGCATACATGGGGTGTAGAGATATCCTTTGCTATGGGGCTTGGCCAGTCCTTGATGCTTAGCGGGCCCCTAGCACTGCAACATAATGACCTACCCTGTTTTTGCCAGGCACTTCCCTTTAACCTTCCCCAAGTGCTCTCAGAGAGATATTACCGTACCCAGTTCTACTGAGAAACAAAGATCAGAGAGCATCGGTGACTGGTGTGAGGCTGCACAGCATTGATCACCTTCCCTTCCTTGTCTCAGCCCCCATTTCCCTACTGGTGCTACTTAGATCCACCTCTTAAATAAAGGACTTGAACTTGTCTCAGGATGGGCCCCACCTAAAACACATAGCAGTTGTCCCACACAATGAAGAGAGGCCCTGTCCATGTCCTCACGAAGGCAGCCAACACTGCAACGGCCATGGGATGTTGGCTTAACAGAATGCTAACCTTTGTCTCCGGGGGACCTGATCATTCTTTTCCAGCCTGGCTGGGGATGAGCTTAGACACCCCAGAACTCTGCCTGTGGCCTGTGTGATGAAATGGCACTTTGGAAGTAATTGTTAAACACCTGCTCTGTGCTGGGGCTGCACCCCCTTGTTTGGTAGGGGGTGACTAAAGGGTGGTGCCCTCTCTGATGGCCACAGAACCATTTCGGGGTCATGGGGGTGACCCTCGGGAAGAGGCTGGGGCCTGCAGGGGCCCCTGGAGTGGTTGCCCCCTCTACCCACTGGCAGCAGAGCACTGTACATGGAGCCAATTCCAACACGCTCCTGGAAGGCTCTGCCCCACAAACCAGTAGACTCAAGAAGCCAAGAGGATTAGAGCCGAGGAAATGGGGGCAGAGGACACCCACCCTGTACCATGCGCCTGTCTCTGTTCCCTATGGCCCCCTGGAGTGCAGCTCTGCCCCAGCCGCCTTAGGCGGAGCTGCTCCTTGGAAATAGCCACCTCCACCTCTTCCTCTCCTGGAGAAATCTTCCCTGAGCCCCGCTCCCTCAGCTTACGTCCCTGCTCCTGCCCCTCCACGGCTCCCGGCAGACTCAGGACGGAGCCTGCGCTCTTTACTGCATGTGGCTCTCAGACCTGTGCCTTGGCTCTAGCTGACCTGCAGCCTTTGCCTTGTTCCCTCTCTCAGATCTGGCAAACTCTTTGGCACCTGTTCAGTTCTGCTCCTCTGCGCCTCCAGGCCATGTCCCACCCTGCCACACCCTGGCCATTCCTGCCGGCCCAGCTCCTTGCTCCGACCTTTCAGAGAGGCTTATGAAATTGAGCCTGGCCTTCTGGCCTCCCTGATTTCGTCTCTGACCATCCACCCCTCCCAAGCTCCTCTTTCTTCCTGCCTTATTGTCCCCAATAGTGACTCCCTAGAATTTCCAGAATGTGCCTCCTTGCCCTCTACTGTACTGCCTTGGCAACACTTTGGGCCCTTTAGGGAGCTGCACTTAGTGACCCAGAGGCTGTCCCTCTTCTGTTACTCAATGCTGCCCTGACTGAGCCCCAGGCTGATCCCTGAATGTGGGGCAGAGATACTCTCCCTTCACCAGTGAAGTCCCCTCTCAAGGGCTAATCCTCCACGCACCTTGGGGGTGACTCCACATTCTGTTGGGCGCACAGGGTGAGGCAGGAAGGAAAGGCCCACGGCCCACCCAGGCTTGGAGACAGGTCAGAGCAGGGAGCCGAGGTTTCTGACTGTCCGCAGCATCTTGGAAGACGCCCTCGGATGATCCGTGGAAGGCCCCCGGGTGTATGGGAAAGGCTGAGCAGTTGGTTGGGGGCAGAGAAAGTGCAGGGAGGGGCTTCTGATGGCAAATTGGCCTCAAGTTCAAAGATACGGGCAACAAGAGGAAATTCCTGATTCTAAGCTAAGAACTTGGAGAGAGTTAAAATGGCCGGGCTACTTTTGCAAAGGCAAAAACCCTAAACCAACCCCCCTAAAAACCAACAAGTCCAGAACAAGCCATACACAGATGCTGTGAGAGGCGGCCTGGCCCTGTGGCTGAGAGCAGGAGCTTTGGAGCAAGACCACTCGGGCTCCTGGCCTTGCCCCTCTTTGCTTACTTAGCCCACCCACCCTCGCTGGGCCATGGTTTCTTCGAAACTGCAAAATGGAAATAATAGTAATGTCTACCTCATGGTTGGTTCCTGTGAGCGATTAAGTGAGTTAATCCCTGACTTCTCTGGGAACATATATATTACATGTAAATCAATGGGAACTGATTAAATTAATGTTTATGTTAATGAAGAGAAAGAGGTCTGGAAGGATGTGAAATGTGCCAGCACTTGTGGTGGTTTGGGGGAGGTGAAAATGACATCTGTGGTGGGCCCTGGGGAGGGACTTGCAATGGGGTTTGGGGGGCACGCAGGACTCTACCCTCTCTGCAGTGTTCATTTTTAAAAAAATATTTAATTTATTTATTTGAGAGAGAGAGAGTACAAGCAGGGGGAAGGGCAGAGGGAGAAGCAGACTGCACACTGAGCAGGGAGCCCGATGCGGGGCTCGATCCTGGGACTCCAAGATCATGACCTGAGCCAAATGCAGATGCTTAACCGACTGAGCCACCCAGACGCCCATTTTTCTGCAGTGTTCAAAAGGAGAGTGTAATTACTTGTATAATGACAACTGAATTTATGGAAAGAAATTGTGGTGACCACTGGAGAAGGGTATGAGGTTATGGTCCTGCCCGGGGGTGTGGGTGGGGGGCAGGATGGACTGGTAGAGCAAGGGATGCACCAGAATTTCTGTGAAGAAGTACCCAGTTTGAAAAAGCATTTCTGTATTATAGAATAATGTAATGTTTGCAAAAAGAAAGGAAATCAGTTACTCTTCTTGTAATGGAAGCAACAGGAAATACAGCTATACAAAACCCGCTGGGCGGTGGGGCTTGGATTTGAAAAGACGGAGCAGCACCCGGGTGACTCAGTCGGTTAAGCATCCCACTCTTGGTTTTACTCAGGTCATGATCTCAGGGTTGTGAGCGTGAGCCCCGCCCGGGCTCTGCCCTCAGCGGGGAGTCTGCTTAGGATTCTCTCTCCCTCTCTCTCTGCTCCCACCCCGCCTGCCCATGTGTTCTCTTTTTTCCTCTCTCTCAGATAAATAAAACTTCAAAAACAAGAAGAGAGAGAGAAGTGGCCAGGGGGCCAGGGGCCAGCTTTGTCCTAGCGTGCAGTGATCCTTGTGCTGCTTCTGTGGAGTGGGGTCACCCCCCTCTTGGTGCCACAGACACCCACGCATTGAGTGGGGAGTGAGTTGCCCGGGTCCCATAGCAAGACGCAGGGAGGACAAGGACGCGCACACCGTCTGTGCTAGGCATTTCCGCTGCACCCCTATGTCTGCACAGAGGAGGGCCAGCGGCTTGGATGCTAGGCACCAGGAGTCTGTCCCCTTCCCTGTCATGAGCCTCCTGTTATTATTCACAATAATAAGCAGACCTCCACTTTACCAAACACTTACGTGTGCAAGGAACCTTATAAGCTGCAACTCATAAGTCTTGCAATAACCCCATGTGGCAGGCTGTGGTAGATTGATTACCAAGGTGGGTACGATCTCTCATCCCTCCCTGTATTCATGCCCTCTGCCATGTGAGGCAGGCCCTCCCATCAAGGGGTGCAGTCCATTTCTCCACCCCGGACTCTGGGCTGGTCTGGGACCTGCTTTGGCCAGTAGAATGTGGCCGAAATGATGGTGCTCTTGTTCCCAGTCTGGGTCTCAGGAGGCTCTGTACATTTCCACTGGGGCTCTTGGAGCAGCCCAGCTGCCATGTGACCAAGCCCAGGCTCCCCTGCTGGAGGATGAGAGGCATGTGGCCCAGTCACCTCTTGCCCCACCTGACAACCATGTCACCAGGCATGTGAGTGAGTCACAGCTTTAGCCGAGCTACCAGCTGACTGCCAAGGCATGAGCCATATATGGTGGCTTTTTTAAAGCTCTGTGTTTTGGAGTATTTTTTAGGCAGTACTATTTGTAATAAGGCACAATGATGCAGGGTGGCTCAGCCCCCTTAGACTGTTAAAGAAGTTGGTCTCAGAGAGGCTGGGATGCCCCGAGTCTGAACCCTAGCCTGGATGACCACACAGCTGATTTGCCCGGGGATAGAGAAGATTTCTCCCTTTGTGTCTGTTTCATCTTCAGCCTATTAAAGTGCTTTCTATTTCCTTCCTTGCTTATTTCTCCTGTTGTATTTCGAGGCTCCAAGGACAATTCACATGTAAAGATGCTCTGGGAGACCCCATCAACCTCCTGCCCCCGCCTCGAATTTCCATCTTGGTCAAGAGCTCCTGCTTGATTTGGTACTGCAGGTCAGGCTGGCCCTAGGGAATCAAGTTGGCGGGGATATGGGACTTTACTGAGTAATTATAGGATTAGGCATCCCCCTCGAAATTAAATGCTACCTCTTTACCTTCCAGAGAAGAATCCCACCCCCCACCCGCTACCATGTAATTATCTGGTGAATTACTCTACGGAGGTCTCACGGTAATTATGCGAGGAGTCAGAAGCCAGCAGTTCTTCCAGTCATTACAACCGAGGAATTAGCTTTCATTGTGTAAGCCCGCCTGCTGCCGAGGCAGCGGCGGTGCCAGAGCTCGCAGTCCTCCAGCGCACGGCCGGAGGCTCCCTGCACCTTCCTACCCAACCGCCCAAGGGCAGGCTCCATGCAGGAGAGGGGAACCCCAGTTCACAGCCCCCAGCCCTCCAGATGGATGGGTACCTTGAACACCCAGAATCATATGCTTACCTGTCACCAAGAAACAGCAGAGTAGCACAGAACTTAGGGTCACACTGCCTGGGTCTAGCCACTCACAAGTACGGTGCCTGCTTCCCGCCTCAGTTTCCTCATCTATGACATGAGGTAGTTGTCAGGATTAAATGAACAAATAGACATGAGAGTAGCAAGAACATTTGGCATGGTGTGGGTCAGAGGAAAGGTTTGCTTCTAAGATGACGATGTGTGGGGCCAGAGCCTGGGTCCCTGAAATGCTCAGCTGGAGGCAGAGAAGTGGATCCAGAGCAGGTCAAGGCCAGGAAGGTTGGTACCCAGAGTGAGGTGACAAAGGGGCAAGAAGAGGATTTGGGGCTGGAAATGCTGGAGCTAGGGCTTATGCCTGGAGCCTGCCTGTCGCTTTCTCCCAGTGGGTGTCGGGCTCCTTCAGACCAGGAGGGACAGGATCCTCCCATTTCCCAGCAGAACCTGTGGCCGAGACCCCCAAAGCCCAGAACCCAGTCCCAGTAGAAGGTAGGCAGTGCTTGATTCAGAGTGGTGGCAGCTCTCTCTCTCAAGCAAGAAGCCAGTCCTCCAAGGCAAGGAGCTGGAGAAGGGAAGAACAAAGGAGAGTCTGGAATGTGGGTGGAGAGCATGGCAGGTGCACTCTGCTCCATTTGCCTGTGTCTGGCACACTCTTGAAAGAGGCCCGGCTCCCTTGCTAATTCACTGGTGGCCTTGGGCAACTTGCTTTGCCTCTCTGAGCTCTGGGGCGAAAGAGCTGTAAAGCAGCCGCGCCCACCTCTGATGGCTGTTGCGAGCATTCAGGCTGCTGACGTGGGTAGCGGGCACACAGAGAAAGGGCTCAGCCAACGCCATGTAAAAACAAAATGAGCCAGGCATCTCCTCTCTCCATGGCCTTGAGGTATGACTCATTTCCTCTCCATCTGCAGGTTTCAGCTGAGACCAGCTGGGGCACCCCATTTCCCAAACCCTTGGCCATGGCGGAGTGGTTGCCTCCAGCTCCTTAAGACCAGGGCTAGCAAAGCCTGGCTGTGGAGGGGACCCCAAGAACCTGGTTTCTCTTAATCTTTTGGCACCCCTCCACACACACACAATGAATGTCTCTGGTGGTGGGGACCTCAGGCTTGTGGTAGCCTGGTGCACAACTGGGCAACTCAAGCCACAGGATTTGGTCCCAAAATGTGCTATCGAACAAGGAGTGACAGAAGCCTGTTGGTCATTTAAGACCAGGTTCTTTCCCAAGGCTGGAGACCCTCCAACCATGCTGTAAGTGACACTAAAAAGCCTGAGAGATTTTGTCTGGCTGTGTTTCTAACTGGTGTTGTCCTCTGGCTTCTGCCAATATGCGATTCACATCTCTTCCTTCACACACCCTGTCCCTTCTGCCTTGGGGCCCTGTGGCTGCCTGGTGGGCTCTTGTACATCCATCCTGGACCACTGATCACTCTGGCTTGTCTGTCTACTCCTCTGCCAGGCTCTCTCTAGTCTGCCAGCATTTCTTTGTGTCTCAGCCTCTTGCAGCGGCGGCCCCCTCCCCCTCTATCTCCTCACCTGTCAATCTTATTCCTCTGCTCTCCTCCGGAGCAGGGACTCCTTCTGAGCTCGCCTGCCCCTCCGTCCCTCCATCCGCGAATAGCAGTCTGAGGTTCCCCGCTGAGCCTTGTTCCTTTTCAACCCACTCTCCCCTCCATCGTTTCCTCATTCTAGTCAGGCCGAGACATGGACTGAATGAGGCAGGGCTCAATTCGAGCCTGGTACAAAGAGTATTTTGATGTTTTCATTTCTTTCTAGTTCAATACTTCCAGAAAACACATAGATTTGGCGCCGCTTCCAACAGGCTCTCTAACTACTTTTTTAAACTTTGTGCTGGCTAAAAAGTGTATATGAGGTGGCGTGTGATTGATGGTAGGACCCTGGGGTGGGGATGCAGCTCTGCTCAAGGGACTGGATTATTCTAGCCCTCAGATTCCTCTTCTTCCCCCTCTGCCCTGAGGTGTGCCCCACTCAGGCAAACCAGCTAAGGGTTCATGCCTGGAGGGTCCTGGCTAGGACAGATTTCAGAGTCGCCAGCGAACAAAGAGGCAAACCCAGAGACCCTTGGCGGGGCTGCTAGAAGCTGGCCGAGGAGCTCTCCATGGTGCTGAAAGGGGGCTCAAACAGGACCCCCCCCCCCCCGATCCGGCCCCAATATGTGGAACAAGCAAATCTTAGTTTATCTGAAGTACTAATAGTCACTCTTTTATCCAGCACATTGATTGAGCTCCTAACACAAGCTTTGTTTGTGCTAGGTACTTAGGACCCATCTTCAAAGGAGTAAACTAAGGCCGCCACCTGCAAGGAGCGCATGGACTGGTAGGGATGTTCAGCAACCCTAGAACAGCATGAGATGTGCTATGATTGAGGAATGACTGGGCTATGGGAGAAAACGTCAAAAGAATGTCAAGCCCAGATTTGGGGGGTCAGAGAAGGCTTCCTGGAGGAGGCAATATCTCAATTGAGATCCAGTGGTGATAAGGATTTAGCAAAGTGAAGGCAGAAACTAAAGAGATTCCCATACAGAGGGAATAGCATGTTCAAAGGCATAAGAGAGGGTGCAGGGGTTCAGGAGCTCAGGCTTCGGGATCACTTGCACCACTAACTAGTTGAGCGACCTTAGGCAAATTACTTACCTTTCTGTGTTTCAGTTTTCCATCCTACAAAATATAATACAACCAAAAATATTATATCCTTTTATAGGGTTGTTGTGAGGATTAAATGCTTTTAATAACTGTCGAGTGCTTAAAACTGTGACTGGAATATAGCAAGTAGCAACAAAGTTTGTGCTGAATGGAGTAAAGGTTGAGTTGAGGGAAATACAGTGGCTGAGAGCATGGGCTACTTGGCGGTGGACAGGAGAGCAATGAGGTCTGAGTCTGTGGAGGTGGCAAGGCCTGACGAGTAGGAACTTGAGAGCCGTGTTGGAGGCTGGGCATCGCTCTCGGGGCAATTGGGACCATGAGAAGGTTGGCTGTGTGGAGAGCAGGCTGGGTGGGAGAACCCAAAAGTAAACGTAGTGTGTGTGTTTCAGGAGGTTGGGGGGGCGAGTGGGGAGATATGTCTGTCATCCAGATGGGAGCAGACATGTGGGGTAAGGAGCAGGGGTGGGCTGAGACCACCCTCGCATGTTCAGCTTTGGTGATGGGTGGTTGATGGGGACATGCATCATAACTGTGGTCATACATATTTTGAAAGGCAGTCTGGATTTTTTTTTATCCTTTTTCTTCTTGGTTCTCCTTCCCCCACAATAGGTTTTCCAGAAAAAAAACCCATGTTAACAACCCAGTATGTAGTCTTCTGTATTTTTCTTTTGTGTTAATAAAATCCTATACAGACATATATAGCTATATGTATGCACTCAGAGTATTTTGGCCATTGTTTTATAAAAATGGGTTCGTATTATACATACTTATCTTCAAATTGCTTTTTTCATTCAACAATACTGTATAGAAATCCCTTTACATCTATTGGTGGAGAGTTAATTAAATTTTGTATAGGTTGCCTAATATTCCGTGGCTGTACCAGGGTGCCACTGCGTGCCTGTCCCTCTCACTCACTGTCTCATCCACCTTCCGGTTTCCGCCCCAGTCCTCGGGCTTCACCGAGTCCCGGAACACGACATGCTGTTTCACACCTCCACGCCTTGGTGCAGCCTGTTCCCTTCGCCCAGTCTGATTCACATGGCTAACTCCTACTCATATTCTCAAGATCCATCTGCAGCCTGTTCACCAGGAGAGCAGGCCAGTGGGGCTGGGGTTGGGAGTCGGGAGCACAGAGGTCATGGGGCCAGTGAGTGGACAGTCCTGTGGGGCCTCCTAAGCATGCAGAGTTTGGTCTTGGTCCCAGAGTGGGGGTGCTTCTGGAAGGTTTGAAGCAGGGGAATGACTTGTATAAAGAAGCCACTTTGCAGGAGATCTGCCTTCGAGGCATAGAACCCCAGACCTCCTTTCTCTTCTAGATGCCCCATTCCACCTTCTCCCTCCTGGTCCACACACTATCCATTTGCTTCTCCTCCTACAGTTTTGTCAGGATGGGCCCTAGCTCCCCTCTCCCCTCGGCTTCCTGCTACGCCCTGACTGGCATTTCCCAGATGATGGGAGCTTCACAGCTGATTCTTACAGGAAGGATCAAGCTCCTTCCTTGCTAGGAAGGAACAAGGTCATCAGCCTCCATGATGGAAATTAGTGGGAAGGTTCTAGTTTGATCCAAGTCTCAGGCATTGTCTCTGCACTGTCTCCCTACTTCCTCTAGGGAAAGCTCTGCTATCTTCTGTGCTTTAATTTCTGAGGGCAGGCACCCCCTCCCCCCCGTTTCCACTTTGGTGGCTCTGAGAGGGACAGTGACAGTGATACAGATGGAATAGCCTCTCTAGGTTCCCAGACTCCCTGAGGCCACTGCTAGGGTCCTAGAAAGACCCCTTTCTTGGGCTCATCGCCACCGACCCTGAGGTCAGAGGCGACCCATCAGCAGTTCGCAGGTGAGGCTGCCTACCAGATGTGGTAATGTGAGATGGAACTGGACCAGACTTTTAGTTTTAATGGTCCTATCTTCCTTCTAAGGTTACCTGGCTTTTATGACAGGTAGGATACTGGGTTTCTAATTATAATAGAGATACAGAGTTTCCTTTTTCCATAAATGTATTTAAGTGAAGAAAACTCTTTTTTTTTTTTTTAAGATTTTATTTATTTATTTCTTCAACAGAGATAGAGACAGCTAGCGAGAGAGGGAACACAAGCAGGGGGAGTGGGAGAGGAAGAAGCAGGCTCCTAGCGGAGGAGCCTGATGTGGGGCTCGATCCCATAACGCCGGGATCACGCCCTGAGCGGAAGGCAGACGCTTAACCGCTGTGCTACCCAGGCGCCCCTAAGTGAAGAAAACTCTTAAGGCCACACCTACTGAAGCCCCAAGTCGGAGGGGTGGCTGCAATCTGAGAAAGAGCACTTTAGGACACTCCTAGCTGCCAGGGCCAGCTAGTGGCTTGTGGGCCAAATGCATTTTTTCCCTTACCCTGTTTTAAAAAGCCATTGAATTGTGGGCATTCCCATAAAAATCCAAGCTTTCTGGCTTTTTTGGGGAGAAAAATCTGAAAACTGGGCAAAGCTGGGCGTGGTAGGCTCTTCCCCGGAGGGGTTCGCTGAGCAGGAGCAGAGTCCCCTCACCAGGGCCACAGGCCGTCGCAGTCACTGCCGGTTCAGCTTACTGATTGTGTTGCTTGCCTTCCGCGTGTCCATCTGAGTCTTGCACAGGAGAGGGAGGCATGGATGGTGGAGGCAGGGCTGTGGGCATCCTCCTGGGGTGGGGGACCCACACTCCGCAGCGCCTTTGGAACTCAGACTGTCCCCTACCAGAGGCCACAGGCATAAGCACAAGAAGCACAAAACCGGAGGCTTAGATTTCAGTCCTAACAGAGGCGCCGGCCGGCTGAGATTCCCTCCTATCCTCTCCCTGGGCCTGTCCCCCCGCCTCCGTGCACCGCGAGTGGACACCCAGGGGCCGCCGGGCTTCGGGCGCAGAGGTTGGAGTGCGCTCTGCCGTCGGATCCTCCAGGGACGGCAGGGGGCGCTCCCGGCCCACGGGAACGCGCTCCAGCCACAAGACAAAGGCTGAGGGAGCCGCGGGCAGGCGGCCGGGGGCTTTGACCTCACCACCAGCCCGAGAGCAGGTGTGAGCAGCCCAGCTCCTGGAACTGGCCCGCGCCCGCCCCTGCCGCGTCCCCGCCCCTGGCACCGTCTTTCTCCCTGTCTCCTCTCTCTCTCTGCTGTTCCTTTTCATCCCCCCTCCCCCGTTTCTCTGCGTCTCTCAGTCTCTGCCGCGCCATCTGTTTTGCACCTCATCCTCTCTACCCTGGGTCTCTCTGTGTCTTGTTCTGTCTCCAAGTCGCTCTGCCTACCTCATGTCTGTTGTCTTTGCCTCAGACAAGGGGGATCCTGTGTCTTTGTCTTTGTGTCCCAGAGGTCTCGGGAGCTTTGTGTCTCTGGTTGTTCCATCTTCTAGAGAGATGGCCCAGAGATCTCTCTAGCAGTGGAGGTGGGCACAGCCTCAGCCTCCTCCTCGCACTGCCTCTGCACTGGGCATCTCCTGGAAACACAGCCTCCGAGCAGCCCTCCCGCTGTCCACCGTCTTCACGAAAGCATCGAGGCTTACTTGGGTTTCCCTCTCCCCCAACCAAGTCCCCAGATTTGCCCAGGGACAGGGTGAGAGCAGGGAGCCTCGGCACAGCCGGCACACCCTTTGACTGGTTCTAACACAGACATTTCGGGTTGCCCAGGGCTGAAGGTAAAGCTGGCGCTGCGTGGCAATGGAAGCCATCCAGGACTCTGGGGTGGGGCCAAGGGACACAAGTCCACCTCTGCTAGGGCCTTGAGGCTATTTCCTGCCTCCTTCCCCCTCTCTGTCCCCAGTTCTCCACCTGAATAATAAAAGCATGGGGCTCTGTGACTTTTCCCAATTCTGGTCATCTAGCTTCTAATGAAATGGACTTAAAATCCCACACTCCTGGTTACCACCTTTTAAAAGCAGGTGCTTTCTGCAGTTCTCAAGACGATGTGGTGGCGTAGATATCAGCATGCCTGCTTCACAGATGAAGGAGACTGAGGCCCAGATAGCTCCAGATAGACACCAGCTCTGTCTGATCCTTAGTCTGGTCTCTCTCCCCTGAGGAAGGGGAAAGGCTGCTGTGCTAATGGCCAGAGGGCTCCAGACTCCAACCCTCAGGGGAGCCCTCCACTCCTGGGGATCATAGAGGCTAGAGGCCCTGTGTCACAGCCCGCACCTGCTGTGCCCTACAGGACTCCATACCTGAGAAGTCCTCCTGGCAGTTGGGATGAAAGATGATGCGTGTTGTCCCCTGGGGTCCCTGAAAAGCAGCTGCCAAGATGAGCATTGCAAGGGATTTATGCCTGTGACGAATCAAGGAGGGGAGGGCAAGGGTGGGTGGAAGAGCTCCTGACCTCAGTGCAGGGCTGCCCCTTCTGAAAGGAAGCACTGAGGCCTCAGCCTACGGCACAGCTCTGGGAAAGTCTTGCCAGCCCAGAGCTATGGAACAGAAATGGCCAGGCCCTCGTACCACTGCTGCTGATTCAGTTTCTGGCTTGTGAAGAGTGTGGCATCGTCCTACTGCCTTGGTGAGTTCTGAAGGCAAAGAGGCTAGAGGCTGATGACTCACTGCTTCCCTCTGGACAGGTCCTCCCTAGAAGGGAGAGCCAAGCATGGTGTGCAGCTCCGTGGCAGGGACACCATTCCAGAAAGACCACAGATCTGGAGCCAGCCAGGCCTGCCACTTCCTAGCTGGGTGATCTCAGGCCAGTCTCTGCAGCCTCGATGGCCTCATCTGTACATGATCAGATGGTTGCCTTGAGGATCTGAGGTCCTGCAGCTGAAGTGTCTGGCAGAAACTTGGCAGTAGACATGTTGAAAACTGCTTTTAGATAATTTTTCTTCCTCTGAGGCATTGGTGTATTCCCCGCCCTTCTTGGCAGAGGGCCAAGACGACCCCAGGTACAGCCTTGGACCTCTGTTTCCTTATCTGGAAAATGGGAGCAATACTAGTATCTTCTTTACTGGGCTCCTGAGTGGATCAGAATGGGGTGATGTGTGTGGAGCACTCAACACACAGGGGCATAACCGTAACCAGTGATCCCTCCCCTTCCTTTCCTTACTTATGTCTTCTAACATTTGGTTGCTTATGATGACCAGGCACTAGCCAGGCCAGGCATGCTCTCGTGTGTCTCCTGACCATCCTTAGAAATGGGAAGCAATAGTATACTCATTTTACAGATGGGGAAACTGAGCACAGAGAGGTCAGGTGACTTCCTCAAAGTTGTCAGCTAGGAGATGGCAGAGCTGGGATTTGAACCTGACAGGCTCAGCACTGTCTGGTCGAGCTAGTATTATTGCTACTAATGTTGTGTGGGCTTCATGGGGATGAGGCGTTAACTAGGATGGGCATGGCATTCTGGCTGGGGCACAGCGTCTGTGTGGGCTCAGGGGCAGAGAGCCACAGGCTTCGTCTCTGGCCCTGCAAGATGTGGGCAGAGCTCTAGGCTTACCCAGGAGTCCTGGGATTCTAGAGACAGGGAGGGACAGGTCCAGGGGCTCCGAAGGCTAAGGACTTGGGACCTGATCCTGAGGGCAGCAGGATCTCAAGGTAGCAGACTGGGCCCGTGAACTTGGTTCAGGCGACAGGAGTGTAGGCTGCAGTGTTGGTCACCAGGGGTCCAGCAGCAGGCAGGTGAGAGTGGAACTACTAAACTGCCCCTTCCCCATCTCAAAGTGGGGTTGCTGCTTTGAAAGGAGGAAACGCCAGGAAGCTGGGGCTGGGAGCTCTGCGGCCTGGCAGACAGAGCAGGTGGCGGCTTCCTTTCCCCAGGAGGATGCCCTCGGGCCCGCATTTGGTGAGCCTCCCCCCAGGTGGCCACCTCTTCCATGCTGGGTCAGCTCCCATGCGTGGGCGGCCCAGCTTCGGACACTCGGTTGGAGAGGAGGGAGCTTGGCGCACAGCTCCTGCTGTGGTTTGGTGCAGCTCCCCTCCCCGCCTGGGCCCCTTGGCTGTCTCATCATTAAGACAAATTCTTTTTCCAGCATTGATTTATGGAGCTTCTGTGTGCCAGGTACTGTGTTAGATGTTGGGGTGAACGAATCGGATAGAAATCCCTGGTCTAGTGGGAAAGCCAAAAGATAAATAGGATAAGATAGACAAATATATAATAGATCCGGAGGTGATAGCCACTAAGAAGGAAGTCTAAAGCAGGGGGAGAGTAGGAAGTGTCAGGGGTGCTGGCATTTTAGATAGCACCATCACGGCAGCTCTCACTGAGGACATGATACTTGAGCAAACACTCGAAGAAATAAAGGCAGGGGCTGTGTGCATATCTGAGTGGAAAGCATCCCAGGCAGAGATACCACATGTGCAAAGGTCCTGAGGCAGAAGTGTTCCTGGCATTTCCAGAAACAGCAAGGAGACCACTGTGAAGGGAGCAGAGTGAGGAAGAGAAGAGGACAAGGAGGTGAAGACAGGGAGGCAATTGGGGTCAGGTCACATGGGGCCTTCTAAGTAAGACATAGGAAGACATTGGCTCTCGCTCAGAATGACACGAGGGCTAGTAGGGTTTTCATAGATGGTTGTTGCTCTGACTTACATTCTAAAAGGATTATTGTGGCTACTGTGTTGGCAGTTGGGGATAATTGGGGATGACGGTCAGGAGGCTGTTAGCAGAAATGCAGGCAAGGGAGAATGAGGGCTTGATCCAGGGAGGTAGCAGTGAGGGTGGGTGCAAGGGGCCAAATCCTGGATAAAAAGAGTTCGTTGAACCATTAAACATGAAGATTCAGTTCCTCACTGAGCTTTGTTCACCTTTCTTCCTATTTGAGGCTATGGAAGGTTCCTGTGTGGTTGAACTGAAATTTCCATTCTCACCCCTTCACTCACTCACTTGCTGGTCTGGCACATCACCTTGTTTTCCCCTCTTCATCTTAAGTATCCTGTTGCTTTAAGTGTTAATCGTGCATCTCTCCCACTAGAACATCAGCTCTGGGAAGACGTGGCCTTTGTCAAGATTGTTCACAGGTATGTCCCTAGAGCCTAGACTCAAGTCCTGTTTGTTGAATGATTGTATCCACCGAGAGTGGACCTCTGCTCATGTAGAGAGACGACGTGGCCCCTGACCTCCAGGCGCTCCCAGCTGAGTGGGAAACTGGACATAGTCTGGCCATGTTGTCAGAGCTGGGATGGAGAAGACGGGGTTTTGCCTGGGAGCGGGAGAGGATGTGGGTAAGACTTTCAGCTTTTTGAGCTAGCAGGAAAGAATCCCTCCAGAACTGCCAAGTCAGGAGATGCTCGCGAATGACGCGGCTGGCTCTGAGCCCCCGTAGAGCAGTGGGGACGGGACCCACGGGGAGCTCAGGCCCTGTCCAGACTGCCTTCAATTTACTTTTGTATAACAGCACGTGCAGGTCTGCAAACACGTATGTGTGGCTGAGCAAGGCCCCCGAGCCCCTATTTTGTGCTTGCTGGTCTAGCCTCTGCTGCCTTTTTGGTGTAGAGAGCAGCCTTGGGCTGGGACGTGGCAGACACATGTTCACGCATCAGCCCCCCAAACCAACCCTGCGTGATCAATACTGTGAATCACATTGGCCAGATGCTGGATCAGAAACAGAGCAGTTGAAACAGCTCACTGAGTTTGCCCAGCAAAGAAGACATTTGAACTGATAGCTGCCTGAGTTCAGAAGTAATGCTCCATCCGCTTACAGTGGCACACACATTGCCCTGTGGCTTCCCTCCAAGCAGCCCTTCTTCACCAAGAGTCTGCGGAGGCATGTTAGGCCAGGGCTGGAGCCCACGCAAGCCACCCTGCCTGCGCAACGGGGCACTGTCCCCGTCTCTGGCCCGTGGACGGCAGTCCTGGTTGTCGGCAAAGGCCCTTGGCACCTGTGTCTCGCAGCTCTGCGGCTGCAGATGGCTGCTCAGTGGGTCTGTGCCCACTGTCCTGGTTACCGAGGCACAGATCTCCAGCCTCAGAGGAGGGTCTCTGCAGGCCCCTTGTCCAGCACAAGGACCCCTGGCAGGCAGCACTTGCAAACACAGCAGCCCTGCAGGGCGGGCAGCCCCCCAGATGGCCTGAGTGCTGAGATGCGGAAGGAATGCACGGCTTTGGTTTCCCCCCATCAACCAGCTGCTGCATGGAGGCCGCTGGAGCCTGCAGGCATCAGTCAGCCTTGGATCTGCTGCCGAGGCTCAGGCAACCTGCAGCGAGTGCCTTAACCTCTCTGGCCTCAGTGTCCTCATCTGTGAAATGAGGAAGGGGTCTGGCGGCACCAGCTCTGAGCTCTGGCTCTGATATTCTGACGCCATCCTTGCCCTTATGCTGGTTTCACTGGTCCTCTTGTGTGGAGATATATATATTCATTCTTTTTGTTACCACATCAGAGTGAAATTAGCAACGTTTAGCAATTAATGCATTTTCTCCCCAAGACTCAACTCTTAAACAAAATTCTGAGTGTTTGACTTTCATTTTAAATAGGTGGCTGTCAGGAGGAATTACATGGCTCCTAAAGAAACACATGGACGTTATAATTAACGAGATGCCAATCTTGACAGGTAGTAGAAGAGGAGAGGGGATGCGACAATGAGAATAGAGAAGGGGAGAGGGGAGCTCAGGGCCCAGTGGGATGAGAGGAGAAGCCAGCGAAGTGTCCCTATCAGGGTGGAGAGCTTGGTTTCAGCATCAGCTCCGGGATGCCCACCGCTAATCAAAAGGATAACAAGGCCGGGCGTGGGCACCTTACAGTTCGCAAAGCAATTTCACGACTCCTTCCAGGATCCCACTACGTTCCAGAAAGGCAGATTTCACTAATCCCATTCGCAGGTGGAAAAACCAAGACCAGTGGTCAGAGTCCTTATTTATCCTAATTTCAGCCACAGAGTGGTACTCTCCAAACCCCAGACTGACAGTCTTCCGGATCCAGGCTGAGTCCCGCCCCTTGACGCAGCCTGAGCCCCGCCTCTGAGCGAGGTCGAGCCCCGCCCCTGACTCGGACGCCTCCTGAGCCCAGTTAAACTGCCACGGAGTCCCTTCCCCCATCTAAGGCAGATGCACTTCGAGGGTGTGGAAGACACAGGCAAGTCCTCTCTTGATGGGCGGAGACTCAGGGCTCAGGGCCCCCTGGCCTTAGGGAAGCAGGGCCCTGCGGGGTGGCTGGGAGAACCCGGGCCCACGGGGACTGGCCTCCCAGGGAGCAAGGTGTGTGAACTCTAGAGGAGAAGAGGTGGGGGGCGGGGGGAGGGGGACCACCCTCTTGAGGGGATCCCGGAAGTCCGGACACAAGTGGAGCGCTGGGTGGGCGTGGCCCTGTCCCAGGCGGTGCTTTCCCACGGACCTGCTGCTCCTCTTGGCGCATCGCACGTCGGGGTGGTTCTGGGCGACTGCAAGTCCCTGAGGGGGTGGTTGGTTGAGGAGCAGTCTGGACTGGGTTCCCTGTGTGGCTCTGGCATGTTCCTTTCCGGCGCACCTCACGCCTACCTCCTGGGTGTCTGGAGATGTGCGAGATCACCTGGTTAAAGGGCCTCTGGCCCAGTAGCTCAGCAAAGGTGAGCTGCCTTGCCTCTTCCCTTTGAGTCTTGCCTCTTGCCTCAGGCTGGGCCGCCTTCCCTCCCCTGCCCCCGTCGCGGGCTCCCCTCTGACAGGCACCTCATTAGCAGAATCTCTGTAAATAACGCCAACCAGTTAGAGTTACAACAAGGTAGCTCATTAAAGACCCTCTGCTTGTCTCACTTCCCAATTAGTGTTTCCGCGGGTGCAGCCGCCAGCTCTGCGTGTGACAGGGCACCCGTGGCATGTCGGGGGCCGGGGCTGCCCTGGATCACCCCCAGGGAGCAGTATTGACAGCCCCAGCACTTGATAAGTCAGCCCCCTCCCTGCTGAGGCCCAGGAGCCCTGGGGAGTTAGCCTTGAAGAGAACGGGGCAGACAGGCTCCAGCCCACAGCGGGGAAGGGCACAGCTGCTCCAGGCACCTGCAGTGGACCGCGTGCGGCTTTGTTTGGGTGGTGAGGCCGTCCCCGGACCCTGACATTTCTGTAGTCTGTTTCCCCTCCAGCACTCTTGGTTCCAGATTTCCACCGCAGATTGCTCCATCCGAAACTGACCTGTCCCGTGTCCTTCTCCCGAGAGTTTTCCTCTTCCCTTCTTTCATGGGCAAACTCAGACTTTCCCACAGGAGCTTTTGGGGAAAACGTTCTTCTCTCCTTGGGTGCCAGAGTCACTGGTGACAATAATGGGGGGAATTTCAGGCCAGAAAGGAAGTGAGCACGCCAGAAGAGCTGGGATGCAGGGGCGATGATGTCCCCAAGGCAAGTCTATTGGGTTGCAGTTTTTATCAACTTTTTTTTTTTTACACATGAAGAAACAGGCTCAGAGAGGTTCATCCACTTGCCCCAGACCACACAGCTAGTAGTCTAGAGCTTGTCCTGGGAGCTGAGCTTACACGAGCCCTTGGGTTAATGGCAGCGGGGAGACCCTCCATTGTCTCTGCGTCCCGCTGGTAGGGGAGGCAGCCTACCCCGGCTCCATCTTTTTTCTGACTAGGTTTCGCCTCACCTGATCACACTTTCTTCCGTTTTCACTTTGGGTCTGCACTTTGTATTTCACTTTGGGAAGGAACCTGCTCCCAATTTCTCTTCCTCTTGCTGAATCGATAGCTTAGCTGGGCAAGGCAGAAAATGAAATTTACATGCAATGGTTTCCATGGCAACCACAGCCTGGACCAGCTTCTCCTGCTCTTGGGGCACTGTCTTCTGAGAAGAGCCAGGTATCAAAACCTCAGCTCCGGAGAATGTGGCAAGGGTTTTAAACAGAACTAGAAAAGGCTTGAGTCCCCTTGACTACCACTATCTCTGGCTGTGTGTGATATGGGGGAAGGAAGAGGAGCCCTCCTATCCCCCAGTCTCTCAGAGGATCAGATCGCTTGTAACACTGTCTTCGACATCACCAGGCTAACATTTTGAAAGCTCTGCTACATGCCAGGCTTTGTGCTAAGTGCTAAAGCATTATCTCCTTTCATCGTTGCTTCAACCCTACAAGGTAGGTACTGTTGTTGTTCTCCCATTTTACAGATGAGGAAATTGAGCTGAGGGAATATTATAAACTGTGCTCAGTGGCTCAGAGAGTCAGAGCCCCCAGACCCTCGAACCTGTGGTCTTTGGCATTCTGCAACGGAAGAGTGGCATTCAGAGCTCACACTGGGGACCCAGAGGTATACCAAACCCACTTTCTGCTCCCCCGTGGTCTATAGAGAGGGCTGCAGCATCAAGGTGGGGAGCGTAGGTCTATTCCTGGTAGCCTGGGTCCCCTTCAACATCTTGTCTGTGACTTGGTCTTTAGCCCTGAACTAGGGATTCCTCTTAGGGGCGGCGAATGAGTTAAAGAAGCTAAAACCCCCTGAAGCCCTCTGGGTAGTGCCGGGCACATGGTCAGTACTCAGTGTTAGTAACTGTCAGATTTGCCGGTGGGGGGGGGGGCAGATCAGCGGGAGTTAGCCACTCCCACACAGTGTCAGCGTGCACTGGAGAGATGGGGCAAAGCCTGGGGCTGCGAGGCCCCAAACAGGTGACTCACTGGGTCTCAGGGGCAGAGGGGCTTTGTGGAGGAGGCATGTTGTGGGGAGGGGAGGCAATGGACCTTTGAGGCAGAAAGATTGGCAGGGTAGAAGGAGGCTATGTGGTGTATGAGTCAGGAAGTGTGACAATGTGTGGTCACTTGTCATTCCTGCCCACTCCTCTTACATCTATTCCGGCTTTCCTCTTGGAGCCTGCTCTTCTCTCACTCTGCCCGCAGGGTCCGGGGGTGGGCACATGACTCCGTCCTAGCCAGTGAGAGACCTGCCTCTCCTTAGCTATAGCGTTTGGTTGGGGGGTGGGCACGTGGCTCAAGGAGAGCCAATTACAGTCAATGCATGTCAGATCTGAGATTTTTGCTGGTGTCATGGTGAAAAAGACTCCTTAAACTGGGGGTGGCTAAGCTGGTAGAAAGCAAGTTTGAAGCTGCTGGGGGCTGCGTTTGCTACGACGAGGGGAGAGCCTGCCTGAACGCAGGAAAATGTAGCTCAGAAGTGGTAAGAGGTGGATTCCTGGCAGTGTTCCTTGATCCACATGTGCCTGAAGCCCCAAAGCTTCCCTGGCACATGAGCCAGTAGAGTTTTCCTTTTATTTAAGCCTGCGTGAGATGGCATTATGTCCTTTGCCATTGCAAGGGTCCTCCTTAATACATGACTAGTGACAAGCAATGGACTGGGAGGATGGCAGGTGCCAGGTCACAAAGTCCTAAATGCCATATTGCAGAACTGAAGCTTAAGGTGATGGGAGCCATTGATCAGAAGTGGAGTGTTGATATGATTAGTCTGGGCCTTTTTTTGTTCTTTAGAGATTTATTTATTTATTTATTTATTTATTTGGGGGGGGAGGGGAGGAGCAGAGGGAGAGAGAGTCTTCAGTAGACTCCTTGGTGAGCGTGGAGCCCGCTGCGGGGCTGGATCTCATGACCCTGAGATCACGAGCTGAGCTGAAACCAAGAGTCACACTCTTAGCCGACTGAGCCCCCAGGCGCCCCCGGTCTGGGTCATGAAAGACTGTCTGGCATCCGTGTACCGAAGTAGCTTATGCCGGGCTGGTGTGGTAGACCGGGGGGCGGAGGGAGGCCAGGTCAGGCAGGGTGTGTTAGTTTCTTGTCGTCACTGAAACAAAGCACCACAAACTCAAGTGGGTTGAAACACAAATTTATCATCTCCCAGCTCTGGAGGTCAGGGGTTTGAAATGGGTCTCACTGGGCCGAAATCAAGGTGTTGGCATTCCTTCCGGAGACTCTGGGGAGAACGTGTTTCTTTGCCTTTTCCGGCTCTCTGATGTTACTTGCATGGTGTTGGTGTGTGGCCTCTTCCTTCACTTTGAGAGCTCCAGCCTCTGCTTCTGTCATTTCATAACCTTCCTGACTCTGCCCCGCATGCCTCACTGTTCATATAAAGCCCGTGTGACGACGCCGGACGCACCTGGCTGGTCCAGGATGGTCCCATCTTCAGATCCTGGACTTAACCACACCTGCAGCGTCAGGTGACGTTCCCCGGTTCTGGAGATTAGGACCTGGGCATCTCTGCGGCCATTATCCAGCCCACCACAGGGGAGGCAGTGGGGATGGAGGGGAGCGATGGATCAAAGACACATCAAGGAGGCCAGGACCCCATGGCGTTTGGGTATGGGTGGTGGGGGAGAGCCCACCACTTCCCAGCGCACCCATGGTGGCACCCGTCTGTGGGTGTCTGTTGTTTCCAGTAGTTTCCAGCAGCCTGGACACAGGCACGGGGAAGGCAAGCAGACAGGTGAGTCAAGGGTGAATAGACTTTGCCAGAGAAGGGGTGCAATGGCTGGATGATGGGGCAGGAGCAGGAGAGGGCTTGAAACCATTGATTCTAGAATGTAAGCAGGGAAGAGGGGAGAGTGAAGACAGAACTAACAGGTAAGAAGACAGAATCAATAACAGAATGAGCTCGCCTCTGCTGAGTGCTGGCCATGTGCTGGCCCCTGCTAGGAACGGAGCCCACATGTTCTCTTTTGAGGGGCCCTGCCTCCTGCCCATCACACAGCTCTACTCAGAGGTCTGTTGGAAGCCTCAGACTCAGTGGGTGCCACTGCCAGCTCCAGGCTCTCCCCCACTGCTCCTTCTGCAGTGATCCCCCATCCACGGAGGCTTGGGCCGGAAGCTGGGTGTCCTTCTTGGTCCCGGTCTTTTTCTCACATTCCCACACCCAAAGCCTGTCACCTCCACCTTCAACATACTGGCAGAATAGGACCACTTCTAGACCTCCACTCAGGACCAGGTGACATTGCATCTTGCCTGGATTGTCACAACAGCTGCTGAGGCCTGTCCTCTCCCCTAGGTCTGTGCTCTGCCCATCCTTCCTCTGCTCCAAACTCCACCATGAATCTTACCTCACTTGGAGGAAAAGCTGGTCCTGACACTGGCCCCAAGGCCCAGCAGGCTTGGGCCCCTGATACTGCTCGGCATGCTCTCCCCATCTCTCCCTCCTGAGACCACCCCAGCCACTATGGCTTCTTTGTTTTCCACAGACGTGCCAGTGTCTCTCCTACCTCAGGGCCTTTGCATCTGCCTGGGACCCTCTTCCTCCAGACATCTGCATAACTTGCTTCTTCTGCTATGTAGGCCTTTACTCAAATGTTACCCTTTCAGTGAAGTCTTCGCTGACATCCTTTGTAAACCGACAGCCCTCTCCTGCGTCGCCCCAGCAGAGGGGACGAGCTCCACCATGGTGCCTACCACAGAGGCCACACAGGTGCAGGCTGGAACCGCACCCTAGAACGATGGCCCGCGGCCCTCCTAGAACACGGGAGGATGAGGCCCTCTCCCCTGGGAGCTTTGTTTCGCCTCCCGGCTCCCATGATGTGTGGGGCCCCATCAGAACAGAGCCACAGAATGGAAGAGCCCTCAGCTGCGATCAAGATCTGGCTCCTCAGAGAGGGGTGCCCCCCATCTCACACTGCGGCCCTCAGGCCCTCCGGTTTGGGTGGCATGGTTTTTGTGCAGGGCAAGGCCCTGGGGACCAGGCATCTTCAGTGCCTCTTCCTTGTGCTGTAAGTAGGTCACAGACTGTCTGAGTCTAAAACTGGCCTGGTGTGTCTACCGGGTGACCTGGTCAGGCCTTGCTGGGTGTGCTTGGCAGTCACCATGGTCACACTATGCATTTTAATTCTTCTGTTTTATTCTTTCTCCCTCTGTGAGGGCAGAGATTTAGGACTCTTTTTACATGGCTCTATGCCATGTCCGTTCCTAGACCTGGGGCTGGTACACAGTAGGTGCTCAGTATTTGTTGAATGAATGAAGAGAAGTCATCATTAGGCCCAGTTTGCAGATAAGGAAACTGAGACACAGAAAGGTCACAGCCAGTCAGTGGCAGAGGGGATGTGAGCCCAGTCCCACAGCCTGAGCCCTCAGGTTCCCCAGTTCACAGCCCCCTGTTGGTGGGGCATTTCTGAAAAGGTTGGAGGCACAGGTATGGCAAAGATGTGAAGACAGCACTCAGAAAGACCTGGGATTTAGACCGGGTTTAGTGGTGCTGACTGTAAGGATGCGGCAAGGGGCTAGTGGCTGAGATGGAGGCCAGCGTGCTAGACGGTGGGCTGTCCACATGGCTACTCGGTCTCTGGGTGGAAAGAGCGGCTGGGTGGAGAGGAAGTCTATAGGCTGGGGCCAGAGCCTTCAGCAGAAGGTTCTGGAGTAGGCGCGGTGGGCAAAGTAGAGGTTAGAAGGGGCAGAGAGGAGTGAGATTGTGGCCCCTGGTTTGGATGGTGCTGGAGAGCCCATTCTCTTTCCGGGACCCCTAAATTAGCGACTGCGGGGCCAGGCCAGTACTGGCGAGGGGGACACGGTGCCCATCTGCAGGGGGTGCTGCCCCTCAGCTCCTGCTAATTGATTCCAGGCAAGAACCCCATCCCAGTGTTTCAGACTTGGGTTTTTCAAGAAAACTGAGAAGTCTGAATGTTTAATGTGAAATCTTCTATTTTCTGAACATTGACAACAAAATCGATTCTACTTCTAATCTGTTGACTTGCACATCCGTTCACGGGGGACAGTCCCCCTCCCTCCCTGGCCTGTGTGCCTGGCGTCTGCCTCTCCACCTCCCCAGCCCACGGCATCCTTGGTCCTTAGTTTCTCTGTCTCCTTTCAGAGTTAGCGTAAATGAGTAGATATAAATATAAGTTCCTACTCCTCTTTTATGACATAAAAGTCAGTGTATATGTGCTGCTATGTGCTTATTTCATTGAGGAATAGCCCGGAGACCTGGTCCTGTTGGTCCATGGAGAGCTGCCGCTTTTCTTTCCCCCCAGCACCTGCATAGTACTCTGTTGTGTGCATGGACGTGCCATAGTTTATGTAACGCAGTGCCTGTCCTCCAGGGCTGAGTTTGCCCTGCCAATGTCTGGAGACAGTTTTAATTGTCACCAGTAGAGTATGTGTGTGTGCGTGCGCGTGTGTGCTTGCATGCATGTGTGTGTGCGTGCGCGTGTGTGCTTGCATGCATGTGTGTGTGCGTGTGTGTGCTTGCATGCATGCGTGTGTGCGTGTGTGTGTGTGCTTGCATGCATGTGTGTGTGCGTGTGTGTGCTTGCATGCATGCATGTGTGTGCGTGTGTGTGCTTGCATGCATGCATGTGTGTGTGCGTGTGTGTGCTTGCATGCATGCGTGTGTGCGTGTGTGTGTGCTTGCATGCATGTGTGTGTGCGTGTGTGTGCTTGCATGCATGCATGTGTGTGTGCGTGTGTGTGCTTGCATGCATGTGTGTGTGCGTGTGTGTGCTTGCATGCATGCATGTGTGTGTGCGTGTGTGTGTACTTGCATGCATGTGTGTGTGCGTGTGTGTGCTTGCATGCATGTGTGTGTGCGTGTGTGTGTGCTTGCATGCATGTGTGTGTGCGTGTGTGTGCTTGCATGCATGCGTGTGTGCGTGCGTGTGTGTGCTTGCATGCATGCGTGTGTGCGTGTGTGTGTGTGCTTGCATGCATGCGTGTGTGCGTGTGTGTGTGCTTGCATGCATGTGTGTGTGCGTGTGTGTGCTTGCATGCATGTGTGTGTGCGTGTGTGTGTGTGCTTGCATGCATGTATGCGTGTGCGTGTGTGCTTGCATGCGTGTGTGCGTGCGCGTGTGTGCTTGCATGCATGTGTGTGTGCGTGCGCGTGTGTGCTTGCATGCATGTGTGTGTGCGTGCGCGTGTGTGCTTGCATGCATGTGTGTGTGCGTGTGTGTGCTTGCATGCATGTGTGTATGCGTGCGCGTGTGTGCTTGCATGCATGCGCGTGTGTGTGCTTGCATGCATGTGTGTGTGCGTGCGCGTGTGTGCTTGCATGCATGTGTGTGCGTGCGCGTGTGTGCTTGCATGCATGTGTGTGTGCGTGCGCGTGTGTGCTTGCATGCATGCGTGTGTGCGTGCGCGCGCGTGTGTGCTTGCATGCATGCGTGTGTGCGTGTGTGTGCTTGCATGCATGCGTGTGTGCGTGCGCGTGTGTGCTTGCATGCATGCGTGTGTGCGTGCGCGTGTGTGCTTGCATGCATGCGTGTGTGTGTGCGCGCGCGTGTGTGCTTGCATGTGTGTGTGTGTGCGTGCGCGTGTGTGCTTGCATGCATGCGTGTGTGCGTGCGCGTGTGTGCTTGCATGCATGCGTGTGTGCGTGCGCGTGTGTGCTTGCATGCATGCGTGTGTGCGTGCGCGTGTGCTTGCATGCATGCGTGTGTGCGCGTGTGTGCTTGCATGCATGCGTGTGTGCGCGTGTGTGCTTGCATGCATGCGTGTGTGCGTGTGTGTGCTTGCATGCATGCGTGTGTGTGTGTGCGCGCGTGTGTGCTTGCATGCATGTGTGTGTGCGTGCGCGTGTGTGCTTGCATGCATGTGTATGTGTGCGGGTGCGCGCGTGTGTGCTTGCATGCATGTGTGTGTGCGTGCGCGTGTGTGCTTGCATGCATGTGTGTGTGCGTGCGCGTGTGTGCTTGCATGCATGTGTATGTGTGCGGGTGCGCACGTGTGTGCTTGCATGCATGTGTTTGTGCGTGTGCGTGTGTGCTTGCATGCATGTGTGTGCGGGTGTGCACGTGTGTGCTTGCATGCATGTGTGTGTGCGTGCACGTGTGTGCTTGCATGCATGTGTGTGTGCGTGCGCGTGTGTGCTTGCATGCATGTGTATGTGTGTGCGCGTGCACGTGTGTACTTGCATGCATGTGTATGTGTGTGCGCGTGTGTGCTTGCACGCATGTGTGTGTGCACGTGTATATGTATGTATGCATGTGTATACATCTACTTGCATGTGTGCGCACGTGTTTGTGTATCTGGGTGCGTGGGCTATGTGTATGGGCATACGTGTGTGCACACGTATGTGTGGGTGTGAGCACTGTGGGTGTGTATGTGTGTTTGTGTGCCTGTGTGACTGTCATCTAGAGGTTAGAAGTCAGCGATGTTGAACATTCTACGACACACGAACAGTCCCCACAACGAAGAATGACCATGTCCAGGTGGGTCGGCAGGATTGAGATCCTGAGCTCACCTCTCTCACGGGCACACCAGAACTACAACTCCGTATGGGAAAACTATGAGAACAAGATGAAGACTAGTAGAACGGATTTTTCATAACTAAGGATGTAAAGGGAAAGTCACATGGAGGCAGGTAGGAGGGGCAGAGACATGATCTACTCAGGACCCACATCCCCAGTGTGGTGCCCACAAGCAGGAGGGATATCTTCAGTGCCTCTTCCTTGTGCTGTAAGTAGGTCACAGACCGTCTGAGTCTAAAACTGGCCTGGTGTGTCTACCGGGTGACCTGGTCAGGCCTTGCTGGGTGTGCTTGGCAATCACCATCGTCACACTATGTATTTTAATTCTTATGTTTTATTATTATATTATTATTATAACAAGGTGTTCAAGCCCCACACCAGTCTCCCCAGTCCAGGGGAACTGCACAGGCAAGATGAGCCCCCATAATGTCTGGCTTGGAAAACCAGGACAACTTTTGTCTAGGAGAGCTGGAGGGCAGTAGGAAGGTGAGACTCCCCTCTTAAGAGATCTCACACTCTCACTTGCTCCAAGACTCAGCAAAGAGGCAGCTTGGGTAGAAAAGCACCTGGGTTCCACAGGAAGGAGATTCATTGACTGGTTTTGGGGTGTGTGCATGAGGGCAGAGGTCTTCTGGAATGTTCACCAGTGGTGCAAGAACTGGTGGGCCCAAGTTTTTCAGTCTCCTACCTAGTTGGCCTGGCACCACCTCTGACATTGTGCATCTACTGTGCTATCACCACTTGCCTCACTGTGATATTCCTGTGCGGACTTGCCCCACCCAAGTAGCCCCCCACCCAACCACACCCTGCAGGTGGCCTCAAGTCGTTCCCACCCTGCAGGGCCAGCCCCACACACTACAGTGCCTGCAGCAGTCATGGCTGGGCTTCTCAGCCAGATGGGCCTGGGATTGCCCTGCTCACCATAAGTCCACACCAACTGTGGCCCACCCACAACAGGAGAGTGCATGCAGCCCCCACCAAGGACACCCTTGAGGCACTTGGCTCAGGTGACCAAGGAGGTTGCACTACCGGGCCCCACAGGACCTCTTCTACGCAAAGCCACACCTTTAAGACCGGAAGACGTAACTGGTCTGCCTAACCTGTAGAAACAAACACAGAGAGTGAGGCGAAATGAGGAGACTGAAGAATATATTCCAAGTGAAAGAACAAGGCAAAACCTCAGAAGAAACACTAAATGAAATGGAATAAACAATGTATCTGAAAAAGAGTTTAAAGTGATGGTCATAAAGATACTCACCAGACTCAGAAGCAGAATGGATGAACCCAGTGAAAATTTCAACAAAGAAATAGAAAATGTAAAAAAAGAACCAGAGCTGAAAAACTATAAATAACTGAAAAAATACACGCGAGGGAATAAACAGCAGATTAGATGATGCAGAAGAATGGATCAGTGATCTGGAGGACAGCATAGAGGAAATCACATAATTGGAGCTACAAAAAGAAAAAAGAATCTAAAAAATGAGGCTAGTTTGAGGAGCCTCTGGGCCAACATCAAGTGTCTCACATTTGCATTCTTTATAGGGGTTCCAGAAGGAGAAAAGGAGAGAAAGGAGCAGAAAACCTGTTTGTAGAAATAATGGCTGAAAACTTCCCTCACCTGGTGAAGAGAAGAGACATCCAAGTTGAGGAAGCAAGGAGAGTCCCAAACAAGATATACCCAAAGAGACCCGTACTAAGACACATTATAATAAAAATGTCACCTATTTCAAACAACATGGATGGACCTAGAGGGTTATCATGCTAAGTGAAATAAGCCAAACAGAGAAAAACAAATACCATATGATTTCCCTTACATGTGGAATCTAAAAACCCAAAACAGATGAACAAACAAAACCAAACAGGAACAGATTCATAGATACAGAGAAAAATCTCGTGGTTACCAGAGGGGAAGGGGGTGGTAATGGGCAAAACCGGGGAGGAGGATTAAAAGGTAAACACTTCCAGTTATAAAAGAAGTAAGTCGCAGGATGTAATGTACAGCATAGAGAATATGGTTGATAATATTGCAACAACCGTATGGTGACAGGTGGTAGCTAGATTTATACTGGTGATCACTTTGTAATGTATATGAATGTTGGATCACTATATTGTACACCCGAAACTAGTATACTATTGTACGTCAACGACACTTCAATAAAAAAAATTATCTTGTTCTAAGTGTTAGTAATGTTGATGTTTAAAAATGCTGATTTGATCTATCTGGGGTTGCCATATTTAGCAAATGATACTATAGGACATACATACTATCTGCATACGTATACCAAAAAGGCCTCTATTGTTTACCTGAAATTCAAATGTAAAGGAGCATCCTGCATTTTATCTATCAACCCTGAACCCATCCCTTATTGATGAAGGCATTGGCCGTTTACGGTCTTTCACTATTACAAATAGTGTAACATTGACTGTCATTGCACATCTGATTTTGCTCATGGGCAAGTCTATCATCTCTAGGATAAAATCCTTAAAGTGGAATCATTACATCAAAAATCAAAGGTTCTAGTTTTGCTACTTTTCAATTTTTGTCCAATTTCTTTTCATTTGGATTGTATGAATTCACACTACCACCGGCAATGTATGAGCGTTACTGTTTCCCCACAGCTTTGCCAACAGAGTGTATTATTGAACTTCAGGATTTTTGCCATTTTGATTGGTGGGAAATGTGACTATTTTCAAAACATTATGAGCAAATTCAGGTGGAAATTGCAAATAAGAAAAATTAGCTAGATTCAGCTCATGGGAAACCAATTTGCTGTGTCCACTGTATGCTTTTTTTTTTAAGATTTTATTTATTTATTTATTTATTTATTTATTTATTAGACAGAGAGGGACAGCCAGTGAGAGAGGGAACACAAGCAGGGGGAGTGGGAGAGGAAGAAGCAGGCTCCCAGTGGAGGAGCCTGATGTGGGGCTCGATCCCAGAACGCTGGGATCACGCCCTGAGCCGAAGGCAGACGCTTAAAAACTGCGCTACCCAGGCACCCCCACTGTATGCTTTTATGTCCAACCTTCACTATAGCTATGTGAAGTGAATCTCCCAGCCCAGAGAGGTGAATTAACCTGCCTGAGGTCACACAGCTGCTGAGTGGTAGAACAAGTCTATGATCTTCCAGCCATGCTCACAGTGCCTTTGTATTAAGGTGGTCTAGGAAGGGCAGGGCAAGCCCACCCTCTCCTCCCAAGCCTCACCTGAAACTCCCTCTTGTCCCACTATTGATCACCTGTTTAGCTGGCCACTTGTCTAGTGCACATGGCATTAGCAGCAACTTGGGGCCAAGAGGGAGCGCAGAGAGACTTGTTGAAGGCTGGACGGTCATGTTCGACTCAGCTAATTGGTTAAATAGATTCTTCTACATGTGCAGCGTTGAGCTTTCTGCTTCGATAAGGCATAATATTAATTTTAATTAAATCTCTGAAGGCTTGGCCAGATATTTCCATTTTCTGAGCATGTCCCTTGATCACGCAGTTTTATTCCCCTGAGGCAAGGCCACTGGGAAGAGCTGCCTCCCCCAGGACTCTGCCTCTGCTTCCCCTCTGAGGGCAGGGGAAGCAGGTCAGAGGACGAGGAGGTGTCGGGAGAGAAGTGGGAGGAAATACATAAGAATTGGGGACCCACTATGTGCTGGGCACTGCGCTTGGGACTTTCCACATTTTGTTTAATTTAAAAACACAAAACGGAGATTTCAATCCCTGTAAAAACTGTATCAGAAAATGAAGAGATTTGTTCAAGATACTGCTAAGTGGGGTCAGGATCTGCCTGACCTCCAAGGTCATGACGATGATCTGCAGTTTTGGGTCACCTAGCACCCACTCTTCTGCTAACAGCACGGTGATTTTCGTTTAGGGAACCGTCCCTCCCTGCTCAGTGCAATTCCGTTGAGCTGACCCAGCCCTGACCCTTCAGAGCACGTCATCCTCGGCCAGGTGACCCGTGCCTGCCCTGAGATTTAATCTTGAGACTCTGGCTACAAGAGTTGGGGGAGAAATCGCTCTCTTCCTGGTTGAGTCTGGAACTGGCAGAGGCCACCATATGGAGAATGAAGCCAACACGGGGGAAGAGAGCCAGGAGACGGAGGAAGGGGCGGGGAGAAGGAGGAAGTGAAACGCACAGCATAGTGTCCCGGAGCCCCGGAGCCCCAAGAGTCAGCCAGGCCTGAGAGGAGGCTACCCTTGACATTTTGAGTTATTTACACCTGAAAATCATTACACTATTTCTCTTCCCCCTCCTCCCCCCTCCCCGCCTCCTCTCCTCCTTCTCCCCCTCTCCTTCTTTCTCCCCTCTCCTTCTTTTTGTATAAGCCGTTTTGCCCAGCTTAAACACATTCGTTTCAACTTTAACTCCCGCTGCTAAGAGATGGAGCACAATTAAAAAGAACCTTCTAGTCAGCTCTCTCAGATCCAGCTTCCTGCCATACCCAGCCCGCTGGCTCTGACCTGTCTCTCTGAGATGGCCCAGTCCCTTGTCCGGTGGGAGGTCTGACCGGTGTTTTCAGGGCCGGCTTCTCACCGTGTGTGTGTGTGTGTGTGTGTGTGTGTGTGTGTGTGTGTGTGTTCGTGCATGGAAGGGCTCTGGCAAGCACCTCTGGCCTCCTTTTTGTGCAGCCCGTTAGCTCGTGTTCCAGGCCCTTGGTAGCTAATTCTCCAGCCGCCTTTGGGCCCCGGGCTCCTCCACCCGCGAGGCTGGGAGTCACCGCATCCTGGAGCTTTGGCGCTGAGCCCAGACCCCTGGCTGAGGGAGGCGGTCCAGCTGCCCAGGGACCCCACCAGTGAGAAGAAATGGAACACTCACACAGTGAACACATTGTACACACACGCACACGTCCCCTACACGTCTGTGTGTGCATGTACCTGGTGGGAGAAGTCTGGAGGGCACACTCAGAAAATGGTGGTGATGGATTGCTCCGGGTGGTGTGACTTTTGCTTGCAGAATACCTTCCCAAATTCCCTGAGTTTTCTAAAATGAGCATGCGTTATCTTTGCAAATGGAAGAAAATATAGATTTATCATTTTATTGTTTAAAAACGAATTGCAAATGTAATACATGTGAACAGTTGCAAAAAAAAAAAAAAGACAAAAAGTTTCAAAGTCAATCAATACTCCCCAGAGCAAATGCAAGTGCTCATTTTATCCCAGCTTTTCCAAAGCGAGATCTAATCAATTCTTATCATTTTTACCAATCCAATGGGCAAAACCCAGAATCCAATTTTTTTATTTAATTTGTAGTTTTCTGATTAGTGAGACTGAGCGTCTTTTCATATGTTTATGGGGTGTTTGTTTTTCTCTGCGTGTGAATTTCCTGTTTACATTCTTCGCCATTGTTTCTTCTGGGCTGTTTGTGTTTCGCCGATTATGTTCTGAGCTCTTTATCTCTTGTGGATATTAGTGTTTTTCCTGTAATAAATGTTGTAAGTATTGTCTCCCAGCCTGACATTTGTGTTTGGAATCTGTTTATGGTGTCTTTTCCCACGTCGTATGTTCTCGAAAGGGCTTCCTTTACAGTCCTCAGTCTTTGGTTTTGCTTAGAAAGGCTTTTCCCATCCCAGGTTCAGACACTTTGTGCCACAATTTTTCCTCATGCTTTTATAGATTCTTTATGTCCAGAATTTTGATCTGACACTTATTGTTGTGTGTGCTGGGAGGTAGAATGCCAAGTTATGGTGTTCGAGGTTCCCATTTATTCAGCAAACTGTTTCTCAAATTCCTGTGCTGTTTCATTGCTCATGCTATTAGTAGTATTCTTCATTTTGGGGCCATTCTAATGCCTTCCACATGAGGTTGGGGAACCAATTTGTAAGCTCTTCAGAAAAATTCGGTTAGGGTTTTGATTGCTGTTACATTGAATTAATTCATTAATGACTGTGCTTAGTTATTGGACGCCAGGCAGGGGTAAGACATTGAGTTAATTATTAATCCCTCATCTCACCGTCTATTATCATTCCTCCATGCAATGTCTTTTTCTTATTTTATAGTAATTCTTTTTCCCTTTCTTCCCTGATCCCGTCTCCTATGGAAGCACCTACTAATTAATCTGTTTGCTCTGTGTCTTTGGATAGTTCTTAATCCTTGTAAAATATTCCGTATTGTTTTGTGTCAAAATACCATACATTTTTTTCCAACCATCATGATGTTCTAAACTATGTCCACGTGGCTGGCGGGCTGTATATCAAATCCGTTGATTCTAGAAGGTGCACAGTATTTCTTTGGCAGCAGAGAACAGTTTTCTTTTTCTTTTTTTCCTTTTTTATAAAAGATTTATTTATTTAAGAGAGAGCGGGCATGCAGGATTGGGGAGGGGCAGGCTCCCCGCTGAGCAGGGGATACGGGGCTGGATCCCAGGACCCTGGAATCATAAGGGGAGCCCAAGGCAGTCTCTTAACTGAGGGAGCCACCCGGTGCCCCTAGCACAGTTTTCTTAGACAGTCTCCTACTGGTGGGTACCGAGGATGCCTCCAGCCGTCTAATTCCATAAGCGATACAGATGAACCTCCTGGTACGTGTCCTCCTGAGGGCATCTGCTCACATTTCTCGAGAGCCTGTAACCCGGAATGGCTTCACCGACTATATACTTAATTTTCAGTAAACGCTGTCTGATTGCTCTTCAGAATGGCTGCACCCGTTTTTACTCCCACCCAGTGCATGAGTCTTCCTGATTCCCTGTATCTTTGCCAATGCAGGATATTTTCTGACTTCCTAATTTTTGCCTCTGTGATGGGGTAATTGTTGGAACGTGCATTTTCTGATTACGAGTGAAGTTAAGCGCCTCTCCGTGCACTTAAGAACTATTTGGGTTTCCCCTGCTAGGAGCTGCCTCATCATATCCCTTATCCTTTTGCTGTTTGGTTGATTATCTTGTTGTTAGTTTGCAGAAGTTCCTTGCAAATTCCTGGGTTTTAGATATTCCTCAATCTATCACTTGGCCGGGTCTTTGCCTACGTGTCCTTATGGAACAAAAATGCTTCATTTTGATATAGTCGAATGCATCTGTTTTCTACTTTATGATTTATGCTTTTATGTCTTGTTTAAGAAGCCTTCATCCTTAGGTCGCAAATATATTCTCTTGCACTGCTTTTTCTATTAGCTCGGCAATTTTAGCACCTTAGTAAACAATCAATATATGTACTTTGAATATGGAGTTCCCTTTAGTATACAGCCAAAGGTAGAGAGTCAGCGTTTTTTGCCACGTGTAACGAGCCCATTTCCCCCTCTGCTGTCTCCAGGAGTGCTTGGGTGAAGTTGAACAAAGGGCTCAGACAGGCACCCATGACTGATTTCTCATCTTAAAGAGACTATATCTACCATGTTTGTGTCCAAAGCATGGTGGCTGGGGGTCTGGGTGTACAGCCTTTACCAGGCTGAGGAAGTTCCTGTGTGCAACCATACTTCTTAGCGTTCTTATCAGGCATAAGTAGGTATTTGACATTAATAAATGCCATTTCTGTGTCTATTGAGATAATTGTGTGTTTTTCCTCTTAGGCCATTTATATATATTCTAATTTTATTTTATTTTATTATTTTATATTTTAAAAAGATTTATTTATTTTGGAGAGAGAGAGTGAAGGGAGGGGCAGAGAGTGTCTAAAGCAGACTCTGAGCTCAGCGTGGAGCCCAATCGGGGTTCAACCTTACAATCCTGAGATCAGGGCCCTGAGATCATGACCCTAGCCGAAGCCAAGAATTGGACGCTTAACTGACTGTACCACTAGGCATCTCTAGATATTCTAATTTTAAACCATCCTTCCCTTCCTTGTGTAAATCCTACTAGGTATGTTACTTTTTAAAAAAGAATAGTTCAGGGGATCCTGGGGGGCTCAGTGGCTTAAGCATCCGATGCTTGATTTCGGCTCGGGGGGGGGGGGTGATCTCAGGGTCATGAGATCGAGCCCTGTGGTGGGCTCTGTACTCAGTGGAGAATCTGCTCAAGATTCTCTTCCCGCCTCTGCCCTTGCCCCCCAACCCACGCATGCTCTCTCTTTCGAAAATAAATCAATAAATCTTAAAAAAAATAAAAAATAGAAGAAAATGGTCCCTTGAAGTGTAGCTTGCATAGAGAAGAGAGACAGAACAAGTGAGCACACTCCTGGGAGCAGAAACAGCAATGGTCATCTGTCCCCTCCTGGTCCTCGTCCGGCAAGGGTGACCACATCCTGATTTCTGACACCACTGGTTAGTGTTGTCTGCTTTAAAATTTTGCATAAGTGGGAGTGTAAGCTGGATTCCATTTGAAAATACACTGTTGGGTTTGAGTAGCAGATGTCAGATTTAGAATCTCTGCAGCTATATTCATAAGTGGCACGGCTCTGAGATTGTCTTTCTTGTCCTGTCCTCCCCCAGTTTTGGAGCCAATATCATTCTTTGTAAAATGACTGGGGCAGCTTTCTCTCTTTCCTTAGTTTCTGGAACAACCTGCCTCTTATTGAGATCTGTTCCTTGAAAGTTTGGTTGAACTCACTTGTAAAATGAGTTTGGCCCTGAGGTTTTTGGGAAAGTGGGTATTTGAGACTATTTGGGCTTCTTCAATGGTCATTGATCTATTCAAGCCTTCTATTTCTTCTTGCTCCAATTTTGACATTTTATGCTTTGCCAGACATTTATCGGTTCTGTCCAGGTTCTCAAATATGTTAGACATATGGTTGTTCATAATATCATCTACTTGGAACATTTTTTCTCATGTCTGTAATTATTTTCTTTTTTTGTTGTTGTTCCGTATTTTATTTATTTGCAGTTTTCTCCCCTTTTTGGGTATGTGGGGAATTTTAAAAACTTGTCCCTTTGCTCCTGATTTCATTTTATCACATTATGGTTAGAGCATGGATTCATAGGATACCGGTTTCTTTTTTAATTTAGAGAGGCTTCATTTGTGCTTTACTACACGGTTGATTTTGTGACTGTTCCATTTGCCCTCAAAAATAACACATTTTCCTTTTGCTGGAATATCTCTGCTTCTGTTTGTTGTTTGGCTGATCTGGTTGTTCTTGTGAGAGAGGTGTTAAAATCGCCAACCACAGTTTTGGTGTAATCTGTTTTCTCCCTAGTTCTTTCAGTTGTTATATATTTTGAGGCTATATTTTAGGTGAACACATGCTCAGTATTATTATGATAGAGTCCAAGCCATTGTCCTTTTTAACAAAATAAAATGTCTCTTTTTGTCCCTTATGAGGTTTTGGCCTCGAATCCTGTTGTTTTCTCCTTCTGAGGCTAGCGTTGCTGGGCTGGTTCTCTTTTCTTCCTTATTTGCCTGGTTCTTTTTTCCCCCCATTCCTTTTATTTTCATCTCTTTACGTGTGTCTCTGCCAGAATCATATTACTAGATTCTTTTTAAAAAAACTCCTCTAAGACTTCCTGCCTTCTGTTTGCTGCAGTTACCCCACTTATACTTAGTTTAATCCCTGTTCTATCAGGATCTATTTCTCCCGAATTCTTTTTTGTTTCCTATTTATCATACTTTCTTTATTTTTACAAATTTCGCCATATTTCAACAGACAGATCTCCCACTGCTGGTGCGAAAGTTGGGCATTCCATTTTAATCTTCCAGTGCTTACCCCTGACACATTTAGACTCTGACTCAGGAGCATTTTTATTCGCTGCACATTATCAAAGTAGCTTCACCTTCTGAAGGGGACTAGGAACTCCAGAGGGGAAGAAGGCAGCGTCCTGGGAGCCCAAAGCCTTGGGGAGATAAGCGAAGGTGAGCAAAGATCCTTCTTCTCTGTACCCGCCTGCTGTTCCTCACACCAAGAGAGGACTCCTCCGGGTTCATAGCATAGGGCCGGAATGATAGTCTGGGCCAGGTCACGAGGAAACTTCGAGCATCCCCGGAGTCTTTTGGAGTTCTAGTGCTCCGTTGCTCTCTGGCCCTCCCTGTCCTGAAGGGAGAAGCCAAGCCCCACGGAGAGTCACCCGCAGGCACTGGACCGGCCTCCCAGCTGACCTGCCAGCCCACAGTCAGCGTTGACCGCTGGCATCTAATAAGTCACTTTGGGTGTCTGGCCCCGTCTTCTGGGGCCCCAGCCACCGTCTGTGTGCAGTTGCATGAGACCCCAGTGACAGCTGCCCAGTGGAGCCCAGGGAGCCCACGGAATCTCAGGAACTAAGAGTAAATCATTACTTTAAGGCTCTGAGTTCTAGGGTGGTTTGTTACACGGCATTAGAGACCCAGAACAAATGCAACTAAGAATCAACCGTGTGAGCCGAACTTGTGTCCCTTCTATGATAATCACCTTGTCCTGAGATGTGAAGGCGGAGGGGCAGGGGAGTTCTGGGACTGACCCCTCCTTTTGTCATCTGCCCCACACGGCAGCCAGGAGGGAGATCGGCTTTGATGCTGTTTCCCGGATGGTGATGCTGGTCTTTCCTTCCTTAGGTCCCTGGAGACAGAGAGAGAAAAGAGCCAGTACAAAAGCATTTCTTGTCCTCAGCCACTGCCGCAATACCTGTCTTTTCCGCTCCGGAGAGTCATCCTTCCCCCTCCCTACATGCACACACTCTCACACACACACACGGACTCACACACACCACACACACAGACTGTCACACCCACTCCCACTCACACACATGCACCGACACACACACGGGCTGTCACACACACAATCATTCATACACAGACGGTCACACACTCACACACACAGACTCACACACACCACATGCACACACAGACTGTCACACACCCAGAGTCACACACACACAGACTCTTACACAATCATTCATGCGCAAAGACTCTCACATGCACACACAGACTCACACACATTTTCACACTCCACACACTCACACACACACTCCCACACACACACCGGCACTCAAACGCCTTCTGTCTCACGGTTTCCCGCTAGCTGCTCGGATCCGTCACCCTCCCTTCCTCCTCTGTGGCATCACCAGTGCCGGGTGGCGGGCAGGGAGCCAGCAATCTGTGCTGGGTATCTTGTTTGCACTGAATTTATAGACTCCTTGGGGGGAGAATTGATCTCTTTGTGTCCAAGAACCTAGTATGTTTTTCTACTCCAGTTTTCCTTTATGTAAAGTTTGATCATTTCTTTCATATGGATTGTGTTACATTTATTACTAATGATTTCCTGCTTTTTGTTTCTTTTGTGAATGGGATACGATTTTTCCCCAAATATTTTCTAACTGGTCATGGCTATTGAGTCTGCCCGTTTGCTTTACTCTTTTATCCATTTTGATAGTTTTTCCAGATGGGCAACCACATCATTTGCAGATAACGACAGTTTAATAATTTTTTTCCTTCCAGAAGAAGGAAAGCCTCTAGGGCTAGCCCAGACCCTAGGGGGCCAAGCCTGGGTACGCCATCTTGTGCTGCGCTCCCTGGGATCTCTGCAGGTGTCTCGATAGCTGGACAGAAGTGGGCGTCCTTGCTTTGTTCTGGATGCTGACAGGAATGCTCTCAAGGTCCACCTAAGGTATCAGGTTTGCTCGAAGTTTCGATGACGCAGTCTTCATTAAATCGGGAATTTCCCTTCTGTATCTAGCTTACTAATGGTTTTACAAGTCTGAAATGAATGTCAAATCTGATCAAATGCTTCTTCGGGGGTATCCGTGTAACTGGTCGCATGAGTTTCTGTTTTCATCTGTTACTATGGTGGGCAATACTACACTCGTGTTGTTGACCTAGCCCTCAACCCGGGCTGATCACGACCTGTTCGTCTTTCGATTATGTTGTGGCTGTAATCCATTCACATTTTGTTTAGGCTTTTGGAGAATTTTTAATGTGCGAAATGGGTTTACATATTTCTATTTTTAACTATCCTCGCTAGTTGTCTTAGAAATAGGTGGAACGTTTTCCATCTTCCTCCGCCTTCTCAAAATTACGCATACGATTGGAAAAAATTTAAAACTTCCTTTCATAAACAATGCTTGAGTCAAAAGGTAAATCAAAAGTACAAGAAAAGTTGCTTAAAAGTGAATAGCAATGAGAGCACGATATCAAAATTTGTGGGCTGTTGTTGAATTAACGCAAACACTTATTTGAACACAAAAGTGCATTTATTTGGGAACAAAAGTGCCTGGAAGTAACTAAGTGTTAGCCGAGAATTCTCCAAGACACACTTTAAAAGAGAAGTAATTTTTTAAACTCTAGGGATGAGTACATGAATACATATGTAAATGTAAAAATAGGGTTGAAAAATACCCCCAAACTACCCACAGAGATTAGCTCCAGGAGGAAAATGAAGTTGGAGAGAATGACAATGATTATAAAGAGGCACCTACTTTCATGTTTGAGTCTATAAACATCTGTACCGTCTGACTCTTTTACAGGCAGAATATATTTTCATATCGCCTTTGCTTTTTAAAACCAAATTAAAAAAAAATTAAACAGATCATGCTAGCCACTTTGTCCAACCACAGTTTAGATAAAATGAACTGATCAAGAGGCTAGCATCCCCAAATCTATCTGCTTGGAAATTTAAAAACAAATCTAAGTAACATGAATTAAATAATAAATCAAAACTGAATTACCAACTATTTTAATAAAGGCACTACATATAAAACCCCACAGGATACTGCCCCAGACCTCTGTACTTAGAGGAAAATAAATAGCTTAAATGTAGTCATTAGAAGAAAGATTGAAAAGACAAGGGAACTAAGTGTTTACCTCAATAAGCCAGGAAATGAACATCAAAATAAATCTGAAGAAAGCAGGCAGAAGAAATTAATGAAGAACAGGAGCAGAAATTAATGAAATAGAATAAAACAACAGTAGACTTGAGCTATAAAGATGAAAAATAATTCTTTGAAAAAATTGAGAAACTAGACAAATCTAGCAAGCCTGATCAAGAAAACACATCAGTAACCATAAAAATGAAGAAGGGGTGTGACAGATACACAGATATTGTGAAATGATAGGAAAATGCAAATTTTATGCCAATTCATTTGACAATCTAAAATAAAACACGCAATTTTTAGGGAAAAAACATATACATACCAAGTCGTAGATATTGCAACCTGGCTAACCTGACCTCCCCCCAATTCCCTCTGAGCTGCCTCTCTCCACTCCAGAAACTACATTTCCCATGTGCCCTTGAGCTGGAGTTGAGCATGTGACCTGGACCCAGATAAGGGGAGGCACCAAAGCAGGACTCCAGAGGTGAAAGTGAGGAGCAGCGGGTGGAGTGGGTGGGGTGGGCGTGGGGGGGGGGCTGCTTGTGCAGAGACCAGCCCTTGTGGCAAAGGCATTGGGTTCCACCAGGGCAGCTGTGGCAGAGGTGGTGTCCGGTGGCGGGTGGTGGAGGCAGTGGGGTTGCTGCTTGGACAGTCTCTTGGAGGGGGTGGGAATTTCTTCTCACTCTTGTCCATGTCTCTCACCCTCCCAGAAGTTCAGGAAACTGTCTAAACCCTGCAGTATATAAGTTTTCTGCCTTACTTAACCAGTTGTGGTCTACAGCCAGGCACTTTGGTATACCAAAATTGATTCAAGAAGAGGAAAAGAAAAAAAAATAGATCTATCCAAAAAAAGAAGTTGAATCATAGCCTAATGCCAAGAAGGAGGAGCAGGTGGGTCGGAGAGGGAGGAGGGGGAGGAGGAGGAGGTAAAAAGGGCATATCAGATCCAGACAGCGTGATGGGAGAATTCTACCAAACCTTTAACGGAGGATAGCTTCTATGGTGGAAATCCGTAGGGAATATGTTCGATCTCCCAATTTTTATATGTTGTTAATGAATTCAAGTTTGCAAACACCTTGTATGCCAACACAGTGTAGATTGAGCAAAACCGACTTCCAGACTGGAATTTGCTTGTGTGGGCCTCTAGTTTGTCCTTCTAATGTGGTCCAGACCCTCATGGTAAAGGTGGAAAAAATGGGGCACAGAAGATGAGGAATGGTCCGTGAGCATCCTGCCTTCACTAAGCACCCCGCATACCCGTGCTGTTCCGTGAAGATTACAGCATCGAGCAAAGCAGACAGATCCCTGCCATCACAGAGATCTGGGGACACTCTCTTTGCAGAGGGAACAGTCAGTGCAAAGGTCCTGAGGCAAGAGTGTGCCTGTCAAATTCAGGGAAAAGCCAGAAGACTAGTGTGGCTGCAGTGAAGGCCCAGGGGGAAGTAGGGGGACAGGAGTCAGAGAGGACTGGGGTCAGCCCTGAGCGAGCATGGGAAGCCACCTGAGGGGTCTGGCTTTTTCTTTGCAGTGCCATTGCCCAGATGAGGGACTGGGGCCAGGGTGGTAGCTGTAGTGGTGTGAGAGGGGGCTCTCACCCAGATGTCTAAAGGTGGGGCTCACAGCATTTGTAAATGGCTCCATGTGGGGCTGAGAGAAACAGATGTCGAGGAGGATGCCCAAGAGATGTATGCCAGGTCTGGTGCCTGAGCTTGGAAGCCCAGGCCTCCACACTGGGTTGTGGCCAAGGGTTTCCCTGGGCCAGGACAGGGGTGTGTGGCAGGGCTGCTGCACACAGCTCTCTGTGGCCGGAGGGGCAGAAGGAGACAGTGTGTCAGGGAGGGGAGGTGATGAGTGGGTAGCAGAACCGGGACCATTCCTGTCCTCGATCATGCTTCTAACTGCATTTCTAAGCACATCTTTTTTTTTTTTTTTTTTTTAATTCGTGTGCTCGGAAGTGCAATTTTGCTGCTATTGAAATACAATGTGCCTTCTCTTTCCTCAGTCTCTCTGCTTTAATTGTATACCCCTGGCTCTGCGCCTCTGTGCTGGCCGGCTTGGAGATTCATAATTTCAGGCTGACACCATAGTAACCACTTAGTTTGATTCAAGATTCCAGTGTCATCCCTGGCTGCGCTTGAATAGGACAGGGGGAAGGGGGGAGGCGAGAGGGGGGCCATCTGAAGACGGCTCCTTACAGCAACAGCAATTATTTCTTCGTTTCCAAGGAAAATGTAAACAGAAGGTCAGCTTTGGCCAGGCCTCTTAATTTCCCTCCCTTTGTGGCGACAGGTTGATTTGGGGAAACTGGGTCTGTTTGTTATTTCTCCTCCTGGCTTCCCCTTCCCCCCACCTCCAGCGACAGAGGCAGTGGCAGCTGCAATGACAGAGATGGGGCAGGGCACTGCGGGGGTAATGCCGGTCATAGCAGCTGCAGAAGCAGCCAGAGCCTGCCTGGTGTCCCTAACAGCCCCACCCCGTGCTGTCCCCACCCTAGCTGCACAGCCACAGGCAGGGACCAATGCTTGCTAACATTCAGGGAGTGGCCTGGAGTCGGGCCTGCCTCCCCACCTGCTCAGCAAAGGCCTGGAGCCACTACCTGTGTGCCCCAGGACCCAGTCCCGGAGTTTGCAAGTCTTCTGCAGGTGAGATTCCAAAGTCCCCAGCAGCGGGGGCGTGGAGTGGGTCTTGCAGCCGTCAGCTCTGAGCCCAGCTAGCCACAATACCCCCGGCCCTCCCGTCCCCGGCTCTGGCCTCAGGAGTGCCTTCCTGCCTCAGCCACCTTTCTGCTTCTCCAGGCCTCCTGTGGGCTCTGACCCCCTTGGCTGGACCTTGCTCTCTGGAGCCTGCATTTGACCCCATCTGTTCTGTGAGCCTCTCTAAACCTTGACACCATCAGGGCTCCTCGTGGTCCTGATGCCCGCACCTATCTGAGACTGTTTCCTCATCTGTTAAATGGAGACATAATAGCACCCTCCTTCCAGGGGTGTCGAGAAGCTTTGAAGCTTCTCACCGCACTCAGAAAGGATGTCTCTAAACAAAGCTGCAGCCTCTTCCCTCTGGAGGTAAGTGGATCATCCCGCTTCCCCCAGTGTGTTGAACTGAAGGGGGCAAGAGTAGCCAACACTCTGCCTCCCCCCGCCCCAAGCCACCCCCCCTCAGCCGTGGAAGCATGCAGTCTGGGTCCCAAGATGCAGCCCATGATGACAGCACTGCCTGCGGTCTGATGCATGACAAGTCAGGGGCTGGGGGGTGGCATGGCCTTCTTACCTCGAGACTCGGCCAGCTCCGCAACATGGGGTCTGTCCCTCATGACATCCCCTTTCCAGGCAGCAATGTCTGCGTTAATGAAGCCTCTTTTGGTTGTAAGTAGCAGAGCCTGGGAGGGCCAGGAGAAGTCCTTCAGGCACAGCCGGATCCAGGGCTCAGGTGATAACATCAGCTCCCCCTCTGTGTGTCTAGCTTTATCTCCCTCTAGCTGTCAGCTTCCTTCTGCGGCTCTCTAAGGAGGGAGAGATGTGGCTGTTGGCTGTTCCAGATTTACTTCCTGCCAGTTTAGCAGAAAGAAAACTTCTCTGCCTCAGCATTTGTAGGTCAATCCCAGGGAGGGATTGGAGCGACCTGATGGGTCCTGTGCCCCCAGCTTGCTCCACTGGGACTAGTCTCTTTCCAGGGGATAGTGGTCTATAGTCAGCCAGTCCTGGGTGGTGCGCTTCCGCCAGGGGCTGGGGCGTGTGCCTGCATGCGTGCATGTGTGTGCCTGCGTGTGTGTGCACGTGCACGTGTGTGCATATGCCTGTGTGCATGCGTGTGCCTGCGTGCGCGCACATGTGTGCCTGCGTGCATTCATGTGTGTGCCTGCGTGTGCGCATGTGCACGCGTGTGCGTGTGTGTGTGTGCATGCCTGCACAGCTTCCCCAGGGCTGCAGGCAGTGGAGATCATTTTCCTTGAGGAGGGGAAGGGATGTTACCCGAGGAAGGAGGACAGACATGTGGCGGCTGCTGTTCCTGGCTGTCCAGAGCCCTCAAGGCCATTCCCTGCACAGGGCACCAGTCCCAACACCCTGAAACAAAGAGCTAATATGTCGCCCACTGGTCCCAAGTCCCCCCACGACCTCCCGGCTAGCCAGGCACAGGAAGCTCCCTACCGACTGACTTCACCAATCCCCATATGCCCCAGGCTGGCCCACGTTCCCCAAACACGCAGGCCCCTCATCCCTATTCTCTCCCTAGAGCCTCTCTCTCCTCCTCCTCCTCGCCCTTCCTGCCTTCTTCCCTTTCCACCTTCCTTCTTCCTACCTTTGGCAAGTGTTTGCCAAGTGCCTCCAGCATGCTTGCACTCCGCTCTAGCACCGACTGTGTGCGGCCCACCCAGGAGCCCAAGAGACCTGTCCCTGCATTCCAAGCACTTGTGGTCTGGTGTGGAGGAGAGAGACATGAATGGGATGGTCACACAATTATAGGATTACACTCTGGAACGTTCCAGGAAGAAGGAAGGTGCCAGAAGAGTATCCATCAGGGGCCCTGACGTGGCTCATGGTGAGGGATGATCTCCAGAGGAAGTAACACTGTGACTGAGAGCTAAAGCGTGAGTAAAGAGCTGGCTCTCCAGGGACATTGGGAATGCAGGACTGTTCCAGGCAAAAGGGATAGTGTGGGCAGAAGTCCTGAGTTTGGGGGATGCACAGCCTGTGTGAGTATGGTGAGGGGGAAGGGGCAGCAGGTGGTGGGGTGGAGTGTGGTGAGGCTGGGGCCAGGCATCTGGCCAGCTACTGCTCCTTCGGGAGGCAGCTGAGGTGTCGCCTCCTCCAGGAAGCCCTCAATGACTTCCCCAGCCCTCCGCTATCCAGGCATTTGCATGCTGAATGGTGTTTAGTTGTGCAATTGTCCATTTTCTTCTCTAAGCTTTGAGCTCTTTAAGGAAGGGGGGGTCTGTATTATCTCAGAGTCCCTCGTGCCTGGTAGGAGTCCTGTCTCATAATAGGGGCTCAGGAAATGTTTGGGGGATCTGAAAAGGTTTCTCTGAAGGGGCAGCCAAGTCCTAGAGCACAAGCCAAAAGGACAGGAGCAGTGACAGTGACCCGCTGGTTGAAGGACGTTTCCTTCCTCAACACTTCTAGACCGTCACGTCAACGGGGCGGGGTGGGGCGGGGGGCAATTTGAGGTCCAGGCTGGGGAACTCAGAGCCACAGTTTCGTTGAAATAGTCAGGACAATGCAGCTCAAAACTCCTGTGTGCCATTTGCTTCCACTAAGAGCTGATGAACGACCAGGAAGGTGCGGCTTCTGCATTTGGCTGAGTGGTAGATGCGAGCATGACCTCTGCTTCCAACGCTGAGGGAGGGGTGTTGATCCGGGCTCCTCTCGGGAAAACAGGTTTATTCTTTCTTGATTCTATTAAAAAATTGACCTCCTCGTGACAGAACATTGGAAAATGCTCAAAAGTAGAGAGGAGGTGGGGGGAGGGGAGGTAGGGTGAGAGAGGAAGGGAGAAAGAGATGAATGTCGGTCCTGTTTCCGCGGCTCACGGAAGGTAGTCTCTTCCAGAAAGACTAAAGCAGTGACCTGAAATTCCAGCTTTGTCACCTGCCAGTTTCGGAGCTTGGGACAGCCCCCCCCCCACCCGCCTTGAGCACAGGTCCTTGCCCGTGGGGCGGGTGCAAGGGTGGTCACATGGGATGACAAGCCGGCAGCCAGGAGCCTGGCTGAGGAAGGGCTCCCAGAGCCTTAGCGGTTGGTATTCAACACTCTCCCTGTTGCTAGAAAACACGTTTTAACCACATTTTAAAGAAGTCTTTCTATTGTGGAGATTTTGAGATCCCAAATTAACTGTCTTCTGCGGCTTCATCAAGGCAGGCTGAGTGGCTGTGCCTTCGAGTAAGTTGGGTGCCTTTCGGGTCCCCGGATCCTCACTCCCTGGGGGTACTCAGCCAGCACTGGCGGCAGCCTGGGGGTCTGGGCTGAGCTCACCCGGCCTCCTGCCCCCACTTCTGGAAGAGCAAGCAGCGCTCATCGCTCATTGCTCACACCGCAGAAGGAGGTGTGTGGGGGAGGGGCTGCCTGTGGCAGGATGCACTTGGCCCGTTTCCTAGGAAACCCAGCCGAGAGTGAGAAGGGACTGTTGGCTGCTCCTGGGACTCTCAGGGCACCGGAGGAGGCCCCATAACTGGCCCTGTAGCTGGCCTGGAGTGCTGCCATCTCACTGGGGTTCCAGCCCCCCTGCCTCCTCTGTGTCTCAGTTCCTACCAGGTGTGCATGGGTGGAGGGTGGAGGGTGAAGGAACCTCTGATGCTGTGATTTCTGAATGTGCTGTGGGTTCTGCCTACCTGTGTTTCACGCATGGTCTTGAGCCTATCCAGGCACCACCCCCGCTGGCCTCCTCCCTCCAGGAGCTCCTCACTCCGGTGGACTGGCTGGATCTTGTCCCTAGTGACTCCTCAGCCCCAGCCTGCATCCACTCCGCCACAGATCTGCCCCTGCTGGGATTCCTGGCAGCAGCCAGGGGCAGGTGGTCTTTCTCTGCTCAGGGTAACTTCCTTACCACTCTGGGACACCCCCGGGAGGTCAAGGGAGCCCTTGTGCCTTGCCTGGTCAGCAGTGGGGGCACTGTCAGCCCCCACCTTCAACCATGCTCATAATCTCATAATCTCCCTCGCTTAGCCTGATCTCTTTCCCAGAGCCTGTGGCACACAGCACCCTTTTCTGTCCACAATTTCTAATAATAAGAGTAGGTACCACTTTCTTGCTCCCGCTATGTGTGGTGTGCAGTTCACCCATCACTCTGACTTCACAGCAACTGGAAAGGAGGGCATGACGTCCATCGTGCAGATGGTGAAACTGAGGCTCGGAGACCCTTCGCATCTGGCAGAGTTGTGGTGCACATCGAGTTTGGGGACAAACCACACAGATACTGGGGCTGGGCCACAAGAAACAGGTGCAGTGGGGTGGGGGGAGTGTACAGGATCTAAGAGCAATGCCTTTCCACATCTAGAACTTCAACTCAAGACTCTGATCCTCTGAGAGACCACTGTGAGCACCCAGGTGGGCTCAGGGAGAGAAATAAACCGCAGGCTGTCGGCTGCAATTACTGAAAGCTACAGCCTTGGGCCGGTTGCTATTTTTGGTGACCTCTGTGACCAGCGTCTGCAGAGAAGGCATTCTAAGTCTGTGCTTGAAGAAATTGTCCTGACTTGTATAAATGTGCATTAATGAGCTTTGTCCTGGCCCAGACACGGGTTTTTCCTTAATGTTTAGTTAATTTGCAGGAAGCTCCTATACGTTGAGAACCTGGGTCCAGTTCACTCACGGCTGCTCCTCTTTGGCATGAGGGACGGGGAGTTTTGCTGTCCAGTGCTGCACTGGAAGCCATCAAAGCCTGCCCTCTGCTCCCACCTGCTCCAGTGCCTCTCCCAGGGGCTCATGGGAGTGTGGGCAATGAGGGCTCTGCCAGAGCCTGTGTGTGGATGCTGGCTCTGCCACTTAGCTATGTGGCTGTGCAAAGCCACTTACACTGTCTGCGGTATCTCGGCTTCCCCATCTGTTAAATGGGGAAAATACCAGCGCCTACTTTAGAAATAGTGTTCTTAGGAAGATTAAAAGAGTTTGTATATGTCAAGTGTTTAGAACCAGGCCTGGCACTATGGAGGTGTTTATAAAACAAAGCCAGTAAGCAGGTAGAGATGTCCTGGGCAGGTGGGACGCCCCGGCTACACCCGCATCCTCCTGCAGAACCCTGCTGGGTTTTTTGCTTAAGGTGGCTGAGTCTCAGGCCATGTGCCAACCCTCCGTCCTGGCACAGCTGATGGCATCCCGGAGCCGTGTGTGAGCTTAGGGTCCCCTGAGGTGAGCTGGCCATGCAGACAGGTGTCCTGTTGGATGCTTGGTGACACACAGAGGCGGAGGGAAGAGGAGCCCCACTCCCCTGCCCCTGCCCTTGTCCGGTGGTGGTGGTGGGGGGCTATCAGAATCTCAGGGTGCTTATAGCTTTCACACTGTCTATCATCATCTTTCCACTTCTCCGCCCAGGGGATTCTGGCATTTTCCCTACAGAGTACTTTGCTGGATCCCACGGAAGTGGCCTGGAGTGTGTAGTTGGAAAAAAGCATCTCGAGGAATTCTGATACATTCCTCCCCTATTGAGAGCCACTGACATGGAAACAAGTTGACGCTAGAGAAAAAGCATTTGCCAAGACTTTTGACATACACACGGCCTGAGGTCTTAGACATGAGAAGACCCTCAAGTTCTGGGGAAGGATGGGCGAGAGTGGGGCGGGGCAGCCTGAGCAGGACACCCACTTCCCCGGCCCTGCTGGGCAGGTCTCTTCCAACCTGTTCAGGCAGAGGCAGGTGGATGCTCAGATGGTCACCCGCCCATCCCCTGGGCACCGGAATCAGAAGGCAGGTGCAGCCTCGGGCCTCAGCAGCAGGGCTCCAGCCACGTCCCCTTCGCTGACCGGCTCACCAGGGCGTGATGCCTGCACTGAGTGGGAGCACGGCTCTGGGGACCTCCAGTGATCTCATCTTGGTCTAGTTCTTCTCCTTTTAGTTTTCAGCCAGCTCCCCTTACCTGTCTCCCAGGCATGACCTGAATCCTGACAGTTCTGCTGGTGGTCCAGCTAGTCTTAGGGAGTATCTGGAGAAGTCAACGGGGCCAGACGGGGAGGGCCTTGAATGCCGGGGGAGCAGAGCAAGGTGGGCAGTGCATGGCCAGGTTTAGAGAAATTCTCCCCTCAGCTGGTGTGGGGAAAGCAGCGACGGTGGGGACATGGGGGCGGGCAGCCAGGCGCTCTTGGCATGTGAGAATAACTCCTCTCTTCTACACTAACTGGGGTGGTGGGGGCGTTGATGGGGATTATGGAGAGGTGAGTTCCCCTCCAGGGGAGATATTAAAAGTATTTATAACTGGTGCAGTAGGGTCCCAGTGGATCGGGAGCAGTCGTGGGCCTCAAGCTGGAGCAGGGCCTTTTGGTGCCAGACATCAACCTGCTGTTGCCTCCTGGAGAGACTAGGGGCCCTGGGCTTCAGGGGCAGCTGGGTGGTCAGGAGGTACAGACGGGCTGTCTGCTAGCCAGCTCTGAAGTGTTTCTGTATTTTAAACAATTGGTATATAGCTGTACCTGTGTGTACAGCTGGAGAGCAGCTCTGACCCCCAAACCCCCACCTTGGGGCCGCTGCTGGGTGAGGGGACCTTCACGGCAATCCACGTGAGTGATGGTGAGGCTGCAAGAGGGGAGGTAGTGGGGCTGGAAAGGAGGGTTCAGGTGGGAGAGTGCTTTAGGAAGCTGATCTCACCAGACTTGTGAAGATGTGGGGTTGCTGGGAGGCCCAGATCCTTAACTGGGGTTCCTGGGCCCTCCACTGAGGCGCTCCAAGAGCTTCACAGTGTCCACAGAGCTGGGAGTAGGGTACGGGTGCCAGACCCTCCTGGCAGCCAGATGGGGCAAGGCCCGTCTACACTGTACCGCCTGGGTGCTTCGTGTTCATCTAGAGAGAGCGGCGGTGGGAGCCCCCAAGGCCGGCAGGTGTGATATGGGAGGTGGCCCTCTTAGACCCGGGAGCAATCTTTCTCTTTATTCTTTATCCCTCCGCCAGGCCCTGGTGCCTTCCCCGCCCCCACCCCAGCCCACCTTAGGGATCAGCCTCTTGACAACCTTTAGCTCTGCCGAGTGGAGGGAATTTATCCGCTTGGCTGGGCCTGCTCCCGGTCCCAGAGGACCATGGCGCCTTCAATTACTCCAGGTGCAAATTCATTTCATCCAGATTCACAGAACGGCTGCAGAGGGCTGTGCTCTGGCTTTATTGCAAAATGCATTATTTTCTCTCCTCTCTCAAAAATATTTATCTATGCTAATTTAGCACGGGAGCCAGCTAAGTTCTGCATGGGGAATTGCCCTATTAATTCTGCCGCCTGGAAATACTGCGTCCGGCTGCAGAGACGTTCCTGCTGCTTCTGGCTGGAGGGTGAGGCTGGGCGGCCTGCTCCCGCAGATTGGACCCCCAGGCCGGAAGGGGAGCAGGCTGCCTGGCTGACTGTTTGCAGAGGTGCTGGGGAGCCCCTGTCTCCCGCATAACTCTTACAGACTGAGAAAGGAAGAACCTTTTGCACTGGGGAGGCAAGGTGGGAAGGGCCCAACTTTTTGGGTGGCCAGAGATGAGCTCCATTCTGGGGCAGTCTCCTCCGCTTCCCCACTGGGTGACATTGACCATATGATACGAACCACCTGAGCCTCAGTTTCAGCATCTCAACAATGCAACGGCGACCTTGCAGGGAGGCCATGTAGGCCGTTTCTGTGACGCTCGCAGGGCTGCGGGCATGAAGCAGGGGGTTGTGAAGGGAGGTTCGTGACGCTGCTCACTTGCACAACCGCGCTGCCCAGAGATTGTTTTCGCCGTTTGCCCATGAGTTAGGCGTCACGTGTCCTGTCTCACAGACGAGCAAACTGCCTAACTGAGACCCCTCGGTTCATGTCTCCGGGACCTCTTAGCAAACACGATGAGCAGCCCTGGCCCCCCCTCATCTGAGCGATGCCACCAGGTTCCCAGACTGGAATCCTAGGGTCACCCTGGACGCCTCGTTGCCCCCCACCCTCTCCCACATCCAGCCAGCCCCCCAGCCCGCGAGCCAGCCTGCTGCCTCCGGGGTTTTTCTCTTCCCGCCGTCTCCCACCGGGAGAATGCAGTCCCCAGTTGCATTGTTTGCAATTCCAGCCCATTTCCCAGCAGCTGTGATCCTCTTAAAATATAACGGGGATCAAGTCATCCCACTGCTCAAAGGCTTCATGTGCCTTTTTGTGGCATTTGGGGCAGAAACCAGGCCCCCGACCCCGCATGCTGCTTACTTGCCCCTTTGCCCCCCTTGCTTCCTCCATTGGAGAGGGGCCTTGTCCTTGACTCCCAGCCTTTGCCATGCTCTTCCCTCTGCCTGGGGCACTCATCTTCTGCTCTTCACACTCTAGGACTTGTCCCCTCATTTGAGTCTGGGTTCCAAGGTCACCTCCACAGAGAGGCCCACTGGCCTCTCCTACTGCCTGGACGGTCCCCCTTTTTTTCCTTGTGCAGTGCACAACCCCACCCTGAGTATTTCCCTTTACCTGTCCATTTGGGGTCTGTCTCTTCCCAGGTAGTAGCCCGCCTAACATGGGTGTTTCCTACCTCTTTTCTTCCTAACAAGACCCACATTTGGTTCCGTTGCCCACCCTCCGGGTTCTCCCAGTCCCACCGTTGCTGATGGGTCTAAACCAATCGCCATGACTCTGTTGCTGTCACCACTGATTGCTCTCAAAGCCGCAGGAGGCCCAAGTCCAGCTCGAGGTGTGAGGTTGTTTCTGGGAAAGGCTCTTATTTTTCTTTTCTTTTTTTTTTTAAGGTATAAGGTACACAAAGTAAAACTCACCCTTTTTAGTGGACGGTTCGGTGCGTTTTGACAACTGCATATAGCCATGGAACCACCGCTACAATCAAGCTGTAAAACAGAGCGTCGCCCCCAGACTCCCCGGTGCCCTCCGTGCCCCGCCCCCTCATCCCGCCCCCGGCAACCGCCGAGCTGATTTCTGTCCCTGTCGCTTTTTGCCTTCTCTAAAAGCTGCATGAATGGAATCACACAGTGCGCAGCTTTGACTGGAATTTGAGACTCGTCCATGTCATTACATACACCTTCCTTTTTATGGCAGAAGGGCGCACGGCTGCACAGACGTGCGGGAGTTGGCTTATTGATTTCCCGGCTGAGGGATATTTGGGTCGTCTCCAGGCTTTGGTCATTAGGAGTAAAGCTTCCATAAACATTCCTGTAGAGTTTGTGCGGACACGTTTCTGTTCACTTAGGTCAATACCTAGGAGTGGGATGACTGGGGCATGTGGTAGATGTGTGTTTAGCTTTAAGGGAAGCTGCCAAACCCTTTCCGAAAGTAGCTGTCCTCTTCTGCACGCCTCCAGGGAGGTATGGGAGTTTAGTTGCCCCACATGCTCATGGGCACTTGTAAGTTTTTGAAAAATAGAAATAGATGTGTTATCTCTTTGTGGTTTTAACTGACATTTCCTTAAACAAAGGGTCCTGAGCATCTGTTCAGGTGTTATTTACCATCTGTGTATCTTTTTCATTGAACTGTTCAAATCTTGTGTGCATTTCCAATTAGACTATTTTTTCCTTTTATTAAGTTTTGAGAGTTCTTTATATATTCTGGACACGGGCTTTTTATCAGACACATGATTTGTGCATATAGTCTTTGAGTCCTTGCTGCTCTTAACAGTGTCTCTGAAAGAGTAGAAGTTCTTATTTTGATCAAATCCAATCCACCGGTTTTTTCTTTTATGAAATGAATTGTGATTTTGGTATTGAATCTAAGGACTCTTTGCTCAACTTAGGTCACAAAGATCCTTGTTATGTTTTCTTTTAAAAGTTTTATTGTTTTAGGTTTTCATTTAGGTCTCTGTGCCATTGTAAGTTATTTTTTTCATACGGTTCAAGATACAGATTGAAGTTGTTGCAATTCTTTCCTGCCCGCCTTCTTCTTCCTTTTCTTCCTCTGACTCCTCGTCTTCTTCTTCTATTTCCTCTCCTCCCCCACCCCCTCCTCCTCCTCCTCCTCCTTCTTGCATATGATATATAATTGTTTTAGCCCCATCTGCTGAAAAGACTACCCTTCCTCCATTGGATGGGCTTAGAAACTGTCAAAAATCAATTGATCATAAATGTGTGGGTCTATTTCTAGACTCTGTTCTGATCCATTGATCTCTACGCCCACCCTTTCCCTAACACCTCACTTCTCGATGATGGTACCTTTATGATCATTCCTGAAATCAAGTAGTGCAAATCCCCCAACTATGTTGCTCTTTAAAAAATTATCTCAATTATTCTAGTTTCTCTGCCTTCTCATATCAAGTGTAGAATCGGATTGCCAGTTTCTACAAAAATCCCTCTGGGATTTTGATTGGAACTGCATTGTATATACATAGATAGATCAGTTGAGGAAGAACTGATATCCCGAATCTTCCAATCCAGGAATATGGCATATCTTTCCTTTTTTTTTTTTTTTCAGTCTTTGAGTTTTTTAAAGATTCCATTTATTTACTTGAGAGAGTGAGAGTGAGAGAGCACAGAAGGAGAGGGAGAGCGCCGAGAGGGAGAGGGAGAAGCTGAGCAGGGAACCTGATGTGGGGGTCAATCCCAGAACCCTGAGATCGTGACGTGAGCCAAAGGCAGATGCTTAACTGCCTGAGCCACCCAGGCACACTGATTTCTTTCATCAGCGTTTTTAGTTTTCAGCAGGGAAATTTTGAACATATTTTACAAGACTTATACCTAAGTATTTTATAATTTTTGATGCTATTGTAAATGGTACTTCTGATATCAATTTCAAATTGTTCATTTCTAGTATATAAAGCTATAATTGAAATTTGTGTATTGGCCTTGTGTCCTCTACTATTGTCGAGGTCACTCATTAGTTCTATCAACTCCCTTTTAGATTCTTTATGATGTTCTACATCAATAATTGTATTGCCTGTATTTTTTCAACCTGTATGCCTTTTATTTCTGTTTCTTGCTTTATTGCATTGGTTAGGATGCCAGGACAATGCTGAGTAGAAGCACTGAGGGCAGACATCCTTGCTTTTTCTTGATCTTAGGGGAAAGCATTCAGTCTTTCACCAATATGTATGAGGTTAGCTGGGCGTTTTTCATCCATGACCTTTATCGGGTTGAGGAAGTTTTTAATCATGCATGGATATTTTGCTATTCTTAAAAGGAGTCAGATGGAAGAAATTCCCTTTTCTTCTGAACAGTTTTGTATCTGGGTAAGATGCCGGAAACTGTGGCAGCCATTATGTGGCCATGAGGAGAGCTAGTTCGAGGAGCAAAGCCAACCCACTGATGATGGAAGTGTGGAGAGATGGAAATAACCTGGGTCCTTTCCATCAGTGGTTCACTGAATTAACTGGTCCTGGACCCTCGCCTACCACTAGAATTCCTGCTTTATTTATTTATTTATTTATTTATTAAAGATTTTATTTATTTATTTGACAGAGAGAGAGACAGCCAGTGAGAGAGGGAACACAAGCAGGGGGAGTGGGAGAGGAAGAAGCAGGCTCCCAGTGGAGGAGCCCGATGTGGGGCTCGATCCCAGAACGCTGGGATCACGCCCTGAGCCAAAGGCAGAGGCTTAACAACTGAGCCACCCAGGTGCCCCTAGAATTCCTGCTTTAAAGGAAAACAGTGAATTAATAGCCTTTGAGTGTTGGGGTTTTCTTTCTTGAATCCAAGAACCACTAAATGAACACATACCGATGCTTGAGGATAGGGACTTGTTCTTTTTTACTGTTTCGTGCCTCATGCCTAGAGTGGTGCCTGGAATGTAATAGGCACTTGCTAAAACTTTGCTGCATAGACCAATGAAAGCCAGGACCTGGAGTATTCTCATTTGAATAATCATTTTTGCTTCAATCTAGTGGGAAAGCCCTGGGGAAAGAGCAAGGATGTTTAGAATATGGCAGGTGAACAAAGGATGCCTGCTCTGAACTTTGAAAAAGTGACATCAGAAACCCAAGTAAGAATGAAACCACAGGTGCTGGCGAGGTTGTGGAGAGAGAGAAACCTCGTGCACTGTTGGTGGGGATGCAAGCTGGTGCAGCCGCTGTGGAAAACAGTATGGAGGTTCCCCAAAAAGTTAAAAATAGAGCTACCCTATGATTCAGTAATGGCACTACTGGGTACTTACCCAAAATTACAGAAACAGTAGATCCAATTGCTATGTTTATAACAGCGTTATCAATGATAGCCACATTATGGAAAGAGCCCAGATGTCCCTCGACTGATGAATAGATAAAGAAGAGGTGGTATATACAATGGAATATTACCCAGCCATCAAAAAGAATGAAATCTTGCCATTTGCAATGATGTGATTGGAGCTAGAGGGCATTATGCTAAGCGAAAGAAGTCAGTCAGAAAAGACAAATACCATATGATTTCACTCGTGTGGAATTTAAGAAACAAAACAAATGAGCGAAGGGGAAAAACAGAGAGAGAGGCAAACCAAGAAATAGACTCTTAACTACAGAGAACAAACGGATGGCTACCAGAGGTGATGGGGGGTTGGGTGAAATGTGATGAGGTCTAAGGAATGCACTTGTCATGATGGGAAAAAAAATGATAAAAAAGAAAATAATTTTATAAAAAAGAAATCCAAATAAGAATGGACTGGGGTTAAAATCAGGTCTCAGTGCGGACGTGTGAAAGGGAGAAGAAGAGGAGAAAGCAGCAGTTAATCCAGGGGAAGACAGGGCCAGCTCCAGAGCGCCCCACTCAGATCCCTCGTACGGGTCTAAAAGCCGGATATCTGCCATGTAAGGAACGGCATTTTTTTCCTCTCTCGGAGCGACAACCAGTGAGACTTGTTCTTCAGTCATGAGCCCTGTTATTCGGAAGATAAACTACACAGATTGCAACAGGGAGAGAGGACATGTAATGCTTGCAAAGTTCCTGCGCGGAGTTGCTCTCTGCCTAGGATTTGTGCTTGTTGCAGCTTCACGTTTCAGTTAGATGTACCTCAGATGAGGTAATGGCGTTGTGACTGGCTGTCACCTCCCATCAGCCCATCACTCTTGGCCCCCGGGGAGGTGATAGACGGGGTCAGAACACGCCTCCCACACCGGCTTGTCGTGCCCGCTGGCGGAGACTACTGTGCGTGCTGGGCTGGGGGTGGGCAGTCCCTTCTCTGGCCCCCACCCCCCCGACAGCAATTGACTCATGCTACCTTGGAATGTTCCGGACCATTTGGATTTATACTTTTGGTTGTACAGTACAGGGGTTAACGTTGGAAGACAAGGCAGAGTGTTTGAGTTCAAATCTCGTCTCTGCCACATACTAGCCTCTCTGTGCCTCTGTTTCCTTATCTGTACGAAAGGGGGTGCCATCTGTACCTACCCCAAAGGCCCGTGTGAGGATAAGCCACATGCCTAGGCCCTGGCACAGACCAACTGTCAGGAGGTGTTAGCTACTATTCTCCCTGGTGGAGGGTGACTGGGCCAAAGGATACCGTGCAGGGGAGGAGAGGGGCTGATTCCACAAGGGGACCAAGAATGAGTCCCACAGAGGTGCCAGAATCCCACAGTGGCCCCAACAGCTCAGCCCGGGAGCCAGGGAGCACGTTCCCTGGGTGACACTCACGAGCTGATGGGCATTCAGACAAACGTGGGTTCGAGGGGTGGGGGGCATCCCAGACCATGGGCAGAGCCACATGTTGCATTAAGGTGGGAATCTCAAGGTGACAAAGCTACTATAGGGGGAGCAGGCACGGTCTGTGCCCCGAGGTGACACGACGCCAGGAAGACATGTGAAGTTAGGGCATCCGAAGCCTGTACTGGGGAGTCGGGCAGGACCACCGCGGTCAGCTTCAGGCTCAGCCTCGATGTTGGAAGTAGGGGAACGGCCTCATGGGGAGGGCCTTGGGGAACAGGTCAGAGGGACCTGTAGAGGGTGATTCTTCAAGTGGGTTGGGATTGGCAGTAGAGGATGGACACCAGAACTCACAGGCCTATGGCCATCCTGACTGTGGGCAGGGAAGCAAGCAGCCCCATGGCTCAGAATAAAGATGTCCTGGGGTCCTCTGGGGCTGATGACAAGTGGAGAGAGGAGCAGGAGATTGGGGCAGCAGGAGGCGAGGGCCAGCCGGCCAGTGCCTGTTAGACCGGAAGTGCTCCTGCTTACAAGGAGGAGTGGAGAACAGGTCAGTTCTGGATTGCAGGGCTGGCTTGTGGATGGCTTTTCACCCCAGGTGCAGATGCAGGAATGTCACAGGCTGAATAACCTGTTTATTTGAGTTTAGCTTGGGATCGACAGAAAGGTTGCAAGGGACGTGTAGAGAGCTCTGTATACCCTCACCCCGCTTCCCCCGTTGTTGCCTGATCACACCAGTGTGGTACGACTGTCACAGCGAACGAGCCAGCACTCACACATTATCATTCATGAATGTCCACAGAGGACTCAGGTCTCCTTAGTCTGTACCTGATGTCCTTTTTTAGCCCCAGAACCCTATTCACGACGGACACCACATTACATGTGTCCATCACGTCTCCTTAGGCTCCTCTTGGCTTTGACAGTCTCTCACTTTCTGTTTTTGATGACCTTGTCAGTTTTGGGAAGTGCTGGTTGGGTATATTGTAGAATGCCCTCAACTGAGATTTGTCTGACGTCTTTCCTCATGACAGTGCTGGGGTTATAGGCTTGGGGAGGAAGACCCCAGAGGTAAAGGGTCATTCTCATCATGTCAGATCACGGGAGCCCGCTGTCAGCATGATGTATCACTGGGTGTTGACCTTGAGCACCTGGCTGAGGTCATGCTTGTCGGGTGTCTCCACTGTGAAGTTACTCTTTCTCCCCTTTTCCGCACTGAACTCTTTAGAAGGAAGGGAAAACATATTTTTATGCCCATTTCACGGCTGGGGAAAGCAAAGCACAGGGGCGTGAAGTTTCTTGCCCAGCAGCCAAGCTGACATTCAAGCCAGACAGTTCTCTTGCGTCTTTCTGAAAGCTGCCACACAATATCACCTCGAGAAGGCACCCGAGAGCTTGAGATAGTCAGGGTGGGTGCTAAGGGGAGAAGGAAGCTTAGGAAGCCCCGAGAAAGGCGGGCACACAGGCGAAGCTTTTACCTGTGAGACAGGGTGCTTCACAGCCAACTTCCTCGTGGATTTAGGGGAGGCTTGTGCTTTTTGCCTGCTTCGCATTGCTTTTCCTTATTTTGGGAAAGTTCTTGATTTCCCTTTGGGGAAGCACCCTCCCCTGTGACGTCAGCCGTGGTGGGTCTGTCCATTAGCGCGATGCTCCTCTGTCCATGGGGTGGCCATGAGATTCACGCCACGCCGGTCATCCTCCCTCCTCCCCAGGACTTAGGAGCAACACGTGCTGGGTTGGCACTAGTTGCCCACTCTGCTCCGCACAGGAGGGGTGCCTTCCCAGGCTCTCTTGCTCTCTGACTTCCAGTAGCTTCCACCAGTGGGAGGCACACGTAGATTAGCGAAGAGGAGGAAAGGCAGATTCTCCCTCTGGCTGTGGTGTCTCCCATGGTGGCCCTAGCCTCCAGGTGGAGGCTCTTGTCTGCTGCTGTTGCTGGGGTTCGGGCCCCCTGGGCAGCCCCAGAGTCCAAGCCAGCACCAGCCCCTTCTCTTGTCCCCTCTCTGCTCTTAGGAGTGGCAGGTGGTTTGGCTTGTCAGTGCGCCATCAGCTACATAACCAACCCCCTCTATTAAATACTTATCTTCAAAAGACCTGGAGTGGTTTCTGTTTTCCAGACTGATCCATGTGAGAGCCAATTGGCGTGGATGCTTCCCTGGGAGCATGTGATAAAGGCTGCCTGCCTGTTCTTACAGCCTCAGACTCCACTCTTCTGTGGCTCCTGGCCTTCCTGAAGCCTGGCTGTCCAGCTACCCTAGATCCTTCTGCTATGTTCCTTTTGTCATTTCTGTTTCTGCTGCTTTGGCCTGAAGATTGTAATGTATATGAGGAAAGGGCTTTTCCAGTTGGAGCACAGTCTACGAATGATGGTTCCTGGTGAAAATAACACCTTGAAGCTATCTTCTTTCTCTCATTTTCTCTCTCCTGGCCCCTTCCCAGAGTCATAGCATTGCTTTTGTTCTGGAAGTGTTATGTGTAGTACTAGATTGGTCCCAAATGCTCCTGCACACGGGGCTGGGGCAGAGAGCCCTGTTTGCATCTTTTGGGAAAATGGACACACAAGAGACAGAGGCTGGAATCCCTCATCTCTGAAGGGGCCGGCTCCAGCATGAGTATCCTGGGGAAGGCTTTGGATGAGGGTGACTTGGGCACTGTGCTCATCCCTGATTCAGACATTGTGGCCATGTGAGAGGGTGGGCCAGCCACCAAGGAAGGGTAGCTGCATGGACATGGGCCCTGGGGAAGCCAGCTGGTTACTGTCTAGGCAGCAGATAGGAAGAAATGCCCTTTGGACCACATTTAGCCAGGGCCGCCAGAGTTCTAACAATAAAGTGGAATTTTATTTCCATTTGCCAACATTTCCCATGTGTACCTCTTCCTCGGGGATATTATTCCATGCTCAGACATCAGAGCTGCTCAGTGTTGCATGGATAACTGATAGGTAGGGAACCCCATCACTACAGATGCTCTGCCATCCTAGGCTTGCGTGGCTGGGGTCCTGGGCTGGCGGCAGTCTGGACCCTAGACCTCTTTGAGGTCTTTGCAATCTCGCATCCTCTGATTCATTAACAGTGTTCCTTCCTTCGCTGCGCTGTGCAGACAGCAAGTTCCCCAGGGAGGTGCTGTTGTCATCCCAAGGGGACAAAATGAGCAAGGTCTCTGGGGCTCCATCTAAACTTTGCCTGGAGCTCTCCCTGGAACTGACTCCTCTGCCAGCTGCCGTCTTTCCCCAGGACTGGCCTGACCCTGCTGACGTTGCTCAGGAGTCTAGCTGGCTCTGCCCAGGGTAGGGCTGTAAAGGCATGTGGTCCCTGCTGTGACCTCACCTCTGCACGGGCAGCCTGGGCTCAGAGCAGTGAAGATGAGAGCGTGCGAGCTTGGGTGGCCAAGACTGAGCACCCGCCAGCTCCTTACCTCAACTTTACCTGGACGAGAGCCCACAAACGCAGGTGCCAAGACGCTTGCTGTTGTCCTTTATGCAGGAGGATGTCAGTCCAGAGTGGGCTGTGGCCACCTCACCGTAATACTGTGGGTCGGAGACGTGCCTTCTGCTCCATGCCCCTCCCTCCAATGGCGAAGGCCGGCTCCCTATTCTTTCTCCAGTGGGGAGTGTCTAGAACTGTGCCAGTAAGATCCCTGCCCCCAAACAGAAGCCGCCCTAGGTCTTATAAACAAAGAGAATTTAATACAGGGAATTCATTCCAGAAGTGATAGAATCACTAAGAAGCCAAACAATCTTAGTGATTAGAAGGAAGTCAAATAAGCCAGAGATCAGTGACTACCATCCCCAAGAGAGAAGGTAGTGTCGCCACAGCCTAGAAGCCAGGCCTGGCCGCATCTGGAGCCGTGGCGGGGACCTCCTAGCAGCAGCTGGGACCATGGAGGGGGTTCAGTTTTAGAGGACCAGAGATACTGCCCAGCGCCACTGAGAGGGCAGAAGTACCCTGGCTGTTCTCCTCCTGCCTTCCATCTTTCACCAGTGCCTCCCACTGGATGAAGCCACTGGGAAACCGAGGGCAAGGGGGCTTGGGAACTGTAGTGCCTTGTGATGCCCAGCAGGGACAGGGAAGGGAAGAGATCGGAGTGCAAAAAGGCAAATCCCAGACGTGGTATCCAACATCCTCACTGCCAGGCATAGTCTGGCTCAGCCTGGGGTCAGAGCTCAGTGGTCTCTGGGGCTTAATTGAGGCCATACCCTTGTTAGCTTTGTGCTCTAACCTCTGAGTTACATTGCAGACACAGATGAACAGGAGGAAGATGAGGGGTTTGCAAGGTCTAAGAGTTGAAGAGAGAAACCCCACAGTGGGGCCAAGAAGACACCACCCCTTTTCACACACTCCTGGTTCCCTTACTCCTTAGCCGTGGGGCCTTGACCATCACAAAGGTGGTCCAGTATCTCTGGGAATCTCAGTTGTTTCTATGTCTTAAATGGAAACAATAAACCTTCATGGACATAATATTGTAGACACTGAATGAGACAGGATCCTGTGTGAGAGGTCCCAGCACTGCCTTGCTCTTCCTTCAGCCAGTGGTCCCTCAAATTGGTGACAGACATTTGGGCTCCACCTGACCTAGGCTGCCAGCTGCAGGGCCACCCTGCTTTGTAGGAGGCAGAGGGGAAGGGGGAGAGGCAGGGAGAGAGGATAGACAAAGGAAGGGAGAGCAAGATAAATGAGCTGTGGATGCTGGAGGGAGGCAGCTGGGGTGGCTGCTTTTTCCCCGGAAGTCAGCTTTCTTTTTTCCAGTCCTTGGCTGGGAATGTTCCAACACCAGCTTTTACAGGCATGGAAAGTGTCTGTAAAGGTGGGGAGACAATTGTCCCCAGAAGTGAAGGGACAGTAACCACTGGGACAGGTTGTCTGAAGAGGCTGTCAGGAGGGGTTGGGGTTGCCAGGCAGCGAGGGGAGAGGAGGGGGGAGGACAGATGAAGCACCGGGGTTGTGGGAAGAGGAGACCCCCACTTTCCTTTAAGCTAAGAGAGACCGTGGGGAGAGTAATCATCTCAGTGAGGCTGTGAGGCTCACCTTTCCCAGGTGAGCTGCCAGAGGGGTTAAATGAGTTTCCTAGGTGTCATTCAGTTAGTTGGTCCTTGGGTCACTCAGTGAGCAAGGGTCCAGAAGTCCCAAGGCAGAGGATTGCTGTAAATTGCCCACTACCCCTGCTGAAAAAGAGACCCATTGGCGGGTCACCAGCACGATGGACTTTGTAAAGCTGGCAGCAGTCACTGGGTCCTGGGGACCCCAGGGCTGGGCTCATTAACAGGCTGTGCCCCTGCCTGACCGACCCTCAGTGGGGGAGGGGCGCCACTGACTGCAGGGCGCTCTCCAGCACATTGTCTCCATTGCCATGGCAACCTGGGGCCCTCTGCACCTGTCACATGAGGGATAGGAGCGTGTGGGTCCTGGGCAGAGCCCACCCTAGGCGAGATATGCTGACAGTTAATCCAATGAGGTGTAGGGAGGGGCTAGGGGAGACCCACCCCCCCTTCCCACTGCGTGCTGGACAGCTCCCGGGGCTCACCCAGGCTCCAGACCCACCACTGCACATGCTTGCTCTCCTTTTCCCTCCAAGTCTGTTCCCTTTCCCACCTCTCCGGTCACAGAGGACTGCCATGACGTGTTGCCATTGCTGAGGCCAGAACCTTGGAGTTCATGGCCAACCTCCTCTTCCCTCTGGATAACTGTCAGAACCCCCCGCCCTGCTCCAGCTGCTCTCAGCAAAGCAGCCAGGGCCACTACACAGTAAGAAAAGCAGGCCTCTCCCCTACCCAGAACCTCCCTATGGGGTCCCCCTCCCTCAGAATGAAGCCTACAGTCCTTACAGTTGCACGAGCTGTGTGCCCCACTCCTCAGGCTCGTCCCCAAACCAGTCGGGGCCTGAGGGAGCCTGTCGGCAGTCTTGGTTGAGGCCATTCAACCCCGTGTTTCCCTTGATTCGAAAGCAGATGCCATCGTTTGAGAAAATTGAGGTCTTTGAATTAGAAACCTAGCTTTCGGAATTCTCTTGAAAAGGGGGTGGTTTGGCCATGCTGTGCCCACCCGCCCACCCAGCTGGAGTTGGCTGGAGCCGGGCGGTGGCTGCCTCCTTAGGTGATGCCCATTGCTCAGTGCCAGCAACTTTCTCATCTGCCGAAGCACTCAGCCCTCAGGGCCACTGGCACTTGGGCTCCCCAGTGCTCCAGTCATCTTTCCCGGCTGGTGGCCCCTGCTGCTCTGAGCCTGGCTCTGGGCTCAGCACAGGGGCCAGAGGGATGGGTCAGACTTCAGCTCGCTCTGGATAGGGGATAGAGGTGGGTGAGGCACGGAGGTGGACCCCATAACCTAGCAGGGCTGGTGGTCAGCCCCAGTCCCTGGTGGCCTGCCGGTAAGGAGGAATTAACCGACAGGAGAGGAGACTGTGCAGGGGTGGAGTGCGGTCAGAGGAGCAGTGGGTGCAGGGGCAGGCTTCCAACAGGAGAGGCCAGATGCCATGGACCGTGAGGGCCTGGCACAGATGCTTGGCTGGGTCCTGCCCTGGTGAGGAGCCATCCAAGGCTTGTAACGGGGCCTGGGACACCGTGTGGCAGACCAGGAGGTGCCCCCCAGCTGCAGGGGTGCGGTCAGCAGAGGACCTGCAGCCGTCAGCCCTCCCTGCAGGCCTCAGCTGCAGAGGATGGGCCTTGAGGCTCTGCCCTTCCAGAGGGACACGGAGGATAAAGGCCCCACCGTTCCCACTGGCTGGGGACACTCTGAGGGGCAGTATTTGCTCCAGACCTTCCCTCTGAGTTGGCTGAGTTTCTCGATTTTGCACTGCACTTGGCTGCGCCGCCCTGCTCCCTTCTCCTCGTCACAGGGGTTTATCCCCAGTAAACATCTCTCACCGCAGCTCGTCCCGCGGAGGATCCCGCGGAGGATGTGGGCCTCGCCGCGGCTGTGGCATGAAGAGCAGGAGCTTTCCAGCAGCGATAGGACCGCACTGTGGTGCAGCCGTCGGTGGTGCAGTTGGACAGACCTGGGTTCGGATCCTGTCTCCACAAATTCCCGGTGACCCTGGTGGGCTCCTCTGAGCTGCGGTGGTCCTATTTTAAAAAGGAGAATGATGGCGATAATGACCACCTCATGGACCTGCAGCGAGCGCTCAGCTCGGGGCTTGGTAGGAAGAACGCACCTTTTATTGACAGGTTTCGTATTAGCCCCAGAGCCACAGAGCCAATCCTCAAAACACACAGCTGACCAGTGAGCCCCCCACTCCCAGGGAGACCCCTCAGGTGGAGGGAATTTCTACCCACAGCAAAACGACCGACTGTGGTCTTATTCTCCACAGATGACTGGGTCTTTTGAAGTACTGGGAACTGGCTGGGGACTCACGTTAGCCTTTCTGGAGCCTGACGGGGTCAGGGCCCTGGGGTCTGGAAAGCACTGTTTCCTGACCCTCGCTGATGGGCTGAGGTGAGGGTGACCGGGCTGCAGGAGGGCTTTAGGGGAGATGTGGCTTCCATCGGGGCACAGGACGGCCCTGTCAGCTGTTGACCTACTGAAGTTTCTCCACGCAAGGGAGAACAGCCGCTGTCCTGAGCTCTTGTGCTTCCTTCCATGCCAAGGCTGTCCAAGGATGCCCTCGTGCACCGGCCCACGCTCCCACAGCTAACAGGCCAGCGCTTGGCCCACGGATGGACCGGCACTTCTCACACCCTGTCCCTGCCTTCTGCTCAGCCTCACGTCCCTTATGGTGCCTCGAGTGCAGCTCGCCTCAAGAGGTACATTCCAGGGGCGCCTGGGTAGCGCAGTCGTTAAAGCGTCTGCCTTCGGCTCAGGGCGTGGTCCCGGCGTTGCGGGATCGAGTCCCACATCGGGCTCCTCCTCTAAGAGCCTGCTTCTTCCTCTCCCACTCCCCCTGCTTGTGTTCCCTCTCTCGCTGGCTGTCTCTCTGTCACATAAATAAATAAAATCTTAAAAAAAAAAAAAAAAAAAAAGAGGTACATTCCAGGTTCCTACCAGCGCTCTTCCAGGACCAGCCTGCCCCCGGGCCCCTCAGCAAGCCCAGCTCTTCCGAGGGATGGACAAGGAGTGGCAACGGCTCACGGCAGCACTCTGTTCTCCTAAACCCAGGGATTGGGGAGGGGTCCCAGGGGAAAGCGAGGGTACTGCTTTCAGAAAAAATGTCATCGCTCACATTTATCCACATTTATCTGGGGCTCACCCTGCGCCCAGGGCTGTTTGAAGCACTTTCCATGTGTTAGCGCCTTCGGGCTGCCCGCTCTTCATGGGAGGTTGGGGCCACCATCGTTTTGCTGGTTCTCGTCTTTTAGGTGAGTTGTGTCCTTGCCCCGGGGATACCTGGCTAGTGAATGAGGATCCAGGACCAAACCCAGGCAAGCTGTTTCCACAGACAATGCTCTTCATGACAAACACCACATACAGCGGCCAGGGGACAGTGCCCGGCCCAGCCGAGCAAGGCCATGGCTCTGGTACCCAGGCCCGGGCAGCTTGTCCCCCTCCTCTAGGGCCTGGGTACCAGATGCGGGCCGGTGCCACAGCGAAAGCCATACAGCCCTGGCCGCCTGGGAACTGCCCACTGCACTCTCCAGGCCCCTCCAGGCCCCTCCAGGCCCACCCCAGGCTCCCGGACCTCCCATCCCTTCTCTGCTCCTCCGTCACCACCTCCCTGGGGATCTTGACAGTAGAGGAAGTGACAAGTCTTTGTGCTTAATTAAGACACATTGTCCCACCAATTGGGAAGTGGGAAATGGCTGGGCTGTTTTACAAATAGAAACAATTCTTGTTCATTATCCCTTAATTGAGGCAACAAAGGGCTCTGGAAAACATCCATCAGAAACACATTCATGTAATCATCAGAGGGGATTGGGTTTAGGAACGCACAAAAGCAACAGCAAATGTTCCAATCAGGAGCGGCGCAGACAAAGGGAAACAAAGGCCCAAAAGCACAAATGCCACAGAATTAGCCCAATTAAACAGTTGATGTGGTGGGGAAACAAGTTTTCTGGCTCCTGGCCAGCTCTTCTCTTAGCCTCTTTTTACCCCTTCTACTTCCTTGATACCAGAGAGAGAGGGTCAAGAAAGGAAACTCCCAGACCCCCTGTAAACCTGGCTGTGGTGGCCAGGATGGGCTCACAGAATGCCCTGGGGCAGGGGGCAGAAAGTTGTAATCCAAATCCCACATGTGGCCTGCCTGTAATCTCCACCTCCCTCTTTCTTGTCAGTATGCTTCTTGTGATATGACCTCAGATGCCAAGCCAACTCTGTCTCAGTGTTGATTCTCACGGTCAGCTTGTGGCTGCTGAACGTCCCTAAACTATTTTTATGTGACTTTTTGTTTTCAGGCTGGATCTTCCCCATCCTATATGTATACAATTGAACTTTGGGGTCCAAGTTACAAGTTTGCCTCGTCCCTGTTTGTCCCAGCCTGTTTGTTTTGTCGCTCCATGGAAATGCGTGGAAGTGGCATGCGGAGACCACGGAGACCACGACCCAGGCAGCTCCTGGAGGTGAGCCTGCTGCTGTCTCCCGTCCCCTGAGGGCTGAGAGGAGAAACTCAGGAGCTTCAGATGGCAAGAGCTCTTCCTCCCTTTATTTTTGCAATGACTGGTCATTGTACAAAACCTGGAAGTCACCAAAAAAGCAGAAGTAAATAAGTAAGTCCCTCCAGACCGCGAGTCAATTTCTATGAATGATTTTGTCTATTTCCTCCCAGGCTTTGTTTCAGGCACACTTTCCCCCGTGGTCCTACATATGACCTCAACTTTGGAACCCGTCTTTTTTCCCGACATTTTCCCCCACAGTTAGAAACTCTTTCTAATCCTCTTTTTAATGATGGCACAATATTCCATCACACAGATGTGCCATTAGTTAGTTTCATAATCATCACCGAGCTTCGGGATTATTTCCAATTTCCCACCGTTTTCGGTGTTTCTGTCATGGGCATCTTTGTGCCTAGAGCTCTCATATTTCAGATGATTTCCTTATGACAGATCCTAGAAAGGAAATTGCAGGTTCAAAAGTTATGACTATTTCAAGTCCATTGCTACTATTGCCAAGTTACTTTCCAAAAAGGCCATGCCGGTTTCTAGACCCTAGCAGGTTATTACAGTGCCTGTCCCAGTGTCGTAGGATTTATCTTGGGGAACAAAGTTTTTGCTTAGGAATTGGAGGTGCGTATGTGTATATGTGTGTGTTGGGATGTTGGCGGTCGGGGGGGAGAGTTACCACATATTCCACATATTTCTCTGGATTCGGGAAAGGGAGAAATCCCCATGTGCCCCCCCATCCCTGCCCCCGGGGAGTTTACTCAGACTTAGCTCAATCAAGGCTGTGTAGTCAGATGGCCACTGCCTGCTTCCCCCACAACCCCTGCCCCGATCCTGTCTGCACCCCTCAGCCATCTGGTTAAACGACTCAAACCTCCATCCTTTACTTTGTGACAGTCCAGTCTTGGCCCCTACTGTGTGGCTCTGTGCCCCCACCTCTTGAGAGCTGGGTCTCTTTGGCTCTAGGACACCTCCCTCACTGGGCTCAAATCCTGCCCCTCCAGCCCCCTACGACCTGTTATTAGACCTCCTTATGCCTCAGTTACCTTGTCTGCAAATGGGTATATAAACTGCCTAGCTCATAGGACTGTTGCAAATATTAAATGAATTACAAATGTAAGACGCTTCGCTCTGAGCCCAGAGCACGGTAAGGGCTAATTTGTGTTAAAACCACCTGCTCGTGGCTTTTTTTTACAGGTTTGGGCCCTGCAGGGCAGCTGGTGGCCTGGTCCATCTCCCAACTCTCCCCAGAGGTGGGGCCACACCTTCAGCAGTGACTCAGCCGTGATGGGCAGATGGAGCCCCACCGTGCTCTCTGCTCCCTCCCGCCCTTCTGAGCCCCAGTGGTCACTCAGCCTCACCCCACGCAGGCCTGGGGGAGTGGGTGGCAGAGCAGGCCTGGCGGGATCCCAGGACAGCTAGATGTCCCCTGAGGCTGGTGTCTGCCTGCTCTAGGCAGATGGGAAGGAGCCTCCATCAGAGGCTCTGGGTGTGGCTGGTCTTGGAGGCTCCTGCTGCCTTGAGCTGCCCAGGGAGGTGGCTCCTGGGCCCTCCCTTCTAAGACGTCAGCACTCTTGTCTTGGCCCTTGCTGAGCGTGGTCCAGTGGCCGGGGCTGGACTGATGGGTCTGTCCGGGGGCACGAGGTACTCGGGGGATGGGGTGCTCAAGGGAAAGCAGCCCCCTCAAACCTTTCAAATGCTCCAGCTGAAGGCCAACCCCTCCCAGCCCACCCTCGTACCTCACCTCTCCCCTGTCAGGGTGGCAAGTCTTCCCTGTCTAAGCAGAAGGGATTTCCTACAGGGGTGAAGTGACTGTAACGCTGTGGGCAGGGGAGGGGGAGGGGCTCTCCACCGGACCCCCCTCTACCCCCGCCCCGGAATGAGCCTTGTACATGGCAGAACTGCCCTTGCAGAAGCCCTGTTGTTCCTGACGTCGCCTGCAAGGAGGGGGCATACGCCATCTTTGGAGACTGGCTCCCAGGACCACAGCAGCTCCTGAAACCCCGCATGCCGCCTTTCCAAACCCACAGAGCCAGTGCCCACATGCACCTGTGTAGACACAGGACGCAGGACGCAGGACGCAGGGGAGGCCCTGTGTTTGCTGGGGAGGCACAGCGACACCGGGTTTTCGGCTGCAGCAAAGCCGGCAGGGCCTCTCTGCCTCTCTTCCGCATTCCGAATCTCACGTGAGTGTGGACGAGTGGCTGAAACACAAAGCACACCCAGAACCCAGGCTGCAAGGACGTCTGACCACACTGTGCTCCAGTCTCGCTTCTGCAGCAGGGGAGGCCAGGCAAAGGGTGCCCTTCTCGCGCCACCTCATCGGCTGAGCGCCCGGGTTCCCCTGTAGCCTTGCCCTCGAGATGCATCGCGGGGTCCCCTCCACCTTTGCACGGTCTGCTGTGTGTTCAGACTAGCATTTACCCCCCCCCCCCGCCGGGGGCAGGTGAGGTGGGGGTAGGCCCCAGGAGGGGTCCCTGCCAAGGCGAGCTCTCCCTTGGTGAAGTCACAACGTCTCTCCCTTTCCTCCCATAAAGCATTTTTTCTCCACAGTCAGGTCCCTTGGATTCTTACCTTCAAGCGTCAATGCTTTTAAAAATATTTCTTCCAAATAAAGACAGTGCCATCCCCAAGAGGAATTCTGGGGATGAAAAGATTTTCCATCTCATTACAGGTGTAATCGCTCTTTTCTCCTTTCTGTTTGCAAGTAATAGAAACTCACGCAGAGTGGCTTAAGCAAGGAAAGGACTTTATTGGTTCATAAAACTGGGAAGTCCAAGTAGACTTCAGGCATGGCTGGATCCAGGTGCTCCAATGATGTCATCAACTCTCTCTCTTTTCTCTATTTCTCTGCTTTCCTCTGCGTTGCTCAGGAAAATATTTCTTCGTTTGGGTGCTATAACAAAAATACTGTAGATCGGGGGGCTTAAAGAACAAATGCTTATTTCTCACAGTTCCGGAGGCTGGAAAGCCCGAGATCAGGGTGCTGGCAGATCTGGTATCTGGTGAGAGCTCGTTTCCTGGTTTGTTGACAGACTGTCTGCTCCTTGGATCCTCACACGGCAGAAAGCACAGGGAGAAGCAAGTTCTGTGTCTGTTCCTAGAAGAGCACCGATCGCATCATGAAGGCTCCACCCTCATCACCTAATGACTTCCTGAAAGCTCTCCTAATGCCATCATGTTGGGGGTTAGGATTTCAACATAAGAATCTGGAGGGGGACACAAATTTCCGTCCATATCAATTCCCCAAAGCAGGGGAAAATGGCCATCATCAACTCATGTCCGTTTCCCCGGGTTGGCCACCCCACCAGAAAGCATTCCTCATTCCCAGTAGCTCTTACCAAAGTCCCAGAGTGCCTTCTTACGGGCCCAGCTTAGGTCAGTATCCCTAAATGACTCCCTGATTGGCCAGGCTGGGACCATGTCCCTGCCTCTGAAGTAACAGAGCTGTGGGGGGCCCCCATCTGAGCCACCTGCAGTAGGAGTGATAATGGATACAGATGTCATGGTGGCCAGGCATGGCCGTGTCCCTGGCAATCTCTAGCCACCATCCTTCTCACTGCCCCTCAGGGGCCAGGGGCCGTCTCGGTGCACCAGGGGATGGGGACGCCTGTCTCACAGGTTGTTGTGGGCAGACCAGGAGGTGTGGCAGGGGGGTCCTCAGAGGGCTTTTCCTGACTTGGGTCCCAGCGCATGTGTTGCTTTCAGCCCGCCCCTGAGTGTTGCAGCTGACGTTCTCCCTGTACCAGCTAGAGAGATGCCCGGTTACCGCATTGGAGGCAGGAGCCTGGGGCTGGCCATGCAGAGGCTCCACCTGCCACGGCTTGGCTTACACATGGCTTCCTCCAACCTATTTTCAATTATCACCCAAAGCAAGCTCATGCCAACATAGTGCCCGAAGCCACTGAAGACCTCCCCTGGAGAAAGATTGCCCTGACACCTTCAGTTTCTTCCTCTCCATTCTTCACACATAGGTCAGAATGTTCTTTCTAAAATGTGGGCATGACCTCATTCCGAGTTCGAGACTCTTCCAGTCTCCTCATTGCCATGTGCCACGGGCCCACGCTTGAATCTCTGTGCCGAATTCACTCCTGGGACACTAGCCACTTGCTGGAAATACAGCAAGTCAGGCCCTTCCTGCGTCTGGGCCTTTGCACGGCTTGCATCTTTGCCTGGGAGCCCCTGGCAGGAACTGCAAGGAGCCTCTCCTGACCTCCCTCTCTCTTGGCCACCCCTTGGCTGCTGCTGCATGGCCCTGCTCCTGTTTCACTGTGGAATCACATTTTCCTTGTCTGTTTGGCCCTCTTTCAATGGTGACAAAACACCCCCAAAATTAGTGGCGTAAGACCACAACAATCATTTTTTCATCTCTCACGGGACGTGCCCAGGGGGCAGTTCTGGCTGGACCTTCTTTTTTTTTTTAAAGATTTTGTTTATTTATTTGACAGAGATAGAGACAGCCAGTGAGAGAGGGAACACAAGCAGGGGGAGTGGGAGAGGAAGAAGCAGGCTCATAGCGGAGAAGCCTGATGTGGGGCTCGATCCCATAACGCCGGGATCATGCCCTGAGCCAAAGGCAGACGCTCAACCGCTGTGCCACCCAGGCGCCCCCTGGCTGGACCTTCTGCCACGATTGCTGTCAGATGGACAGACAGGAGCCGAGGTGGAGGTAGGGGAGGCCAGAGCTACTGGGCACTGGCTGTGTCTCTCCGTGTGCTCTCAGAGCCTCTCCGTGTCTTCGCACCTGGGCTGGTTGGGCTTCCTCTCAGCATGGTGGCCTCAGGGCTCCAAGGGAGAATGGCAGAAGAAGCTTCAGCCCCTTTCCTGATTTCACCTTGGAGGGTGCATAGTATTACTTTTGACATGTCTGTTGGTTAACACAGCTACAGGAAACCCAACATGAGTCACTTGCAGGAAGAGCCTGTGGGACAGGAGGTCTTGTAGGGCCCCTCTGCACAGGTGGGAGGGAGGGACCCTGTCTCTGGGTCCCCAGCATCACCTGGCTCAGAGGCAGTCTGGGCACGCTCAGGGGATTCTGTTTTTGCACAGCTTATGGCATCTTTGACTCCTGGGGTCAACAGTGTCTTCAAGCACCCTCCTGTTCCCCCCTGACCCTGGCCAGGGTTCGTAGTCTGCAGCCCGCGGAGCAGACCTGGCATGAGTCCCCCTGACGTCACCCCACTGTTCCTGTTCCTGTTCCTGCCCCAGGAGACCCAGAGAGAGCTGCATGGGCCCCCACCGAGGCAGGGCAGAGGACTTGGCCCTGCCCAGTGGATCTCAGCCCCTTGGCTGGGGAGCGGGAGACGCTGACACAGGACCTACCCCGAGTCTCCACTTCTGCACTTGCAAAAGGGAGATAATCCTCGCCTCTCAGATCCTGGCCAGGATCGATGCAGATAATAGATGAGGGAATGCTTGGCTCCGGAGAAAGTGCAGCAACGTTCGAGGAGTTCTCACCTGGCGCTCCACCCCCCACGCGGGATTTAATGAGAGCCGGCTGCTCCCTGGGATCTTTAATTAATTGTCCCAGCCCCGCAGCCCCAGCGCCCCGCAGTTGGAGCCTCCGCCAGGCGCGGAAGCGGGCTGCGCATTGCTTCGGATGCAAATGCCTGAAGCTCACGGAGCTTCTGCGGGTGAAATGGCTGACTGGATGATTTTAGAGCAGCTGCGGTCCTTGGCTGGCCCCCGGGAGCCCAGCCTCCGCACCCTCTGCAGAATCGGGCAGCCGGAGAGTGGGGAGGGTGGGGAGGGTGGGGAGGGTGGGGAGGGTGGCCTGGCCCCAGAGGGCTCTTCTCTGCTCCTCCCCCTGCTCGGCAGGGAGGCTGCGGCCCAGGCTCACTTCCACAGGGGCCGCCTAGCCCTCCTAGCCTGCCAGCTCCCTCCACACCCCCCCAGGTAACTTTCCAGATGCCCCTCCAGGTGCCCTCCAGATAAGCCTCCAGATATTCCTCTTGGTACCCTTTAGGTACCCCCCCCCATACACCTCCAGGGACCTTCTAGGTACCTTCTAGGTAATCTTCCATGTACCGTCCAGATGTCCAGATACCTGTTCAATTACCCTCCAGGTACTGTCCAGATAACCCTTCAGGGAAGCCTCCAGATACCCTCATGTACTTTTCGGGTACCCTCCAGATGCCATCCAGACACCCTGGCCACTTTGTTCCTGAGGCCCTCTAGTTCTTGCAGCTTTGGGCCTTGGCCTCTGCTGCTCTCTCCCTCATGTTCTCCCCGGCTGTCAGAGTAGGAGGACTGTCTGTTCCACAGCCTCTGGGTGTCTGCTTACATGTCTTCTCCAGGGAGCCGCCTCTGCCCTTCCGGGGCTGCCTTTCACACATCAGCTAGTTGTTGGGCCCCGACAGCCCGGTCCTGTCCTCACAGCCCTCAGTGCGGGAAGGTGTCCTTCCCTGGGTGTTTCGTTGGCCTTGTCCTCCGATTGTCAGCCCTGTGGGCGTCAGGCGCGGCTGGGGACCCCCGTGGAATGTGCAGCGGGCTCCTCACGAGGGGCCCGGCCAGGCCTGTGGCAGGAAGGGAGGAAGCAAGAGTGGGCAGAGGGTGAGGACAGCTGGGGTGACCCCTTGGGACCTGGAGCTGTTCTGAGTCGGGAGGTGGGCAGGCCTTGACACACGTGGGTCAGTGACAGGACATGGGCCTGGGAAGGCAGGCCTGTGGGGGTGGCTTTCACAGTGAGGGGTGATACTGAGGGCACCTGCTGACAGTCCCCAGGAACTGGGGCAGCACATCCTTCAAGGAAGGGGTCTGGGGGTACCTTCCTGTGTCCACCACAGAAGGTAAGCACCTTGACCTGTAAGTAGGACGACGTGCTTGTCACATGGTGGGAGCTTAGTAAAAACTATTTGTTCAATAAATGACTAAATGAGATCCAGTCCCTGGGAAGTACCCCAATTCTGAAAGCCTTTGCTGCCTGTGTCTGAGTCCTGCCCCACAGGAAGCGGCCACACTGTTGTGGAGCGACCCCCCCCCCCCATGCTGGGAGAGGCATGTGCTCTCCCACTGGTCTTCCCCATGGCCTCGCCCGCAGGGCACTAGGAGAGGCGAAGGTGCGGCCGCACAGCCTGCTGCTCTCACCCCATACCTCGGCCTGCTGCCCGGGGCTGGACCCGGCCTCCCCACCGTGCCCGGATCTGGTCCCTGACCCGAGGTCTGGTCTAGACCTCCCCAGGCTGGTGCGGAGGAACCCAGGGCTGGGTCTCCTCCCTATGCCCCTGGCCTGGCTCAGCTCCAGCACACTTGGGCACACTGTCCCTCCAGGCCCCTGGGGCCCTTGTCTGTGGGAGAGGGTGACATCCTCTAGTGTCTGCATGTTCGCTGACTGTCTGAACCCCCAGGAGACCCTCCACGTGCCCCTGGGGCTCCGAGTCACCATCCACACTAGGATAATAATCACAGAAACAGCATCACACACGCCCTGAGCACCTGCCGTGCCGCAGCTACATTCTGGACGTGCATCCTTGCGGTCATTCCTCCTAACAGCCTTAGCAGGGGGGCTGGCATCCATGCCTGTGTTCCCCACCCATCACCCGAAGCCCACGTGCGGCACTGGCTGCTCCCCCACTCCACAAGGGCAAATGGTGCCTGGACCCAGAAGTCCATCGCTCCTAAGCCCCCCCACTCAAGTCCCACATCTCTACGTGGCATCCTGGTGCCACCGCTGTGACCAGTGCTGGACCCCAAGCCAGACACGTGAGCGTGCAGGTCCTGTGCGGGGGTGTCACAACCCTGTGGGGGGTGGTGAACTCTAGGGAAAGCTTCTGGAGGGCTGGAGTCTGAGATGCCTTTTTAGGGTCAGTCTCCCAGAAAGGGCGGGGCCACAGGACAGGAGGCCCTGGAGCAGGGTGGGTCTCAGGGGTGGGAGGGGAGGCTGCTGACAGGCCACCTTCAACATCTGGGCCAGGTGGTGCCCGGTGGGATGGGCAACACCCACCTGGGCCAGTCCTCCTTTGGGGACTTTTGGGGTCTTAAGATACCATTCAAGTTAGCCTGGCACCCTAGCCCCCCAGCAGGTCTCCCCCACGTTCTGTGTCTCCTGACACTCTGACTTTTTTCAGCTCCTGCCGGTCACAGCTGGGCTTTTGTACTTCCTGTGCCCTCTGTCTAGAATGTTCTCCCTCTCCTCCCCCATGCCCCACCCCCATGTCAGGGTCCCAGGCGGGCCTGTAGGATCTATGAGGCTTAGGTTTGGGTCTGTTTTGTTCATCATTGTGTCCTCAGTACCTAGCAAGGTGTCGACTCCAGTAGACACTCAAGAAATACCTGATGACATCATATTTTGATGCGTTAACAATTACTTTTTGGTTCATCCTAATTCCTCTTTCACCTGTAGCTCTTCCCCTATTAAAAGTGGACCACAAGGCATCATGTCACATGGAGGAAAGTTACAGCAGGTGAACAAGAGCTACACTCTCGGTTTTTTCATTTCAGAATGAAATGCTTTCCATTTGCAAGAGCCTGTGTGCCACCTATCAGAGGCCTCGAGGGTCTCATGATAGATTCGAAAGAGTGCAGGGTGAGCCATGATAGTTTCTGTCTCCCTAGAGGGGACAATTCCCAGGCTGGAGAAGACGTAGAAATGGGTGTATCAGTTAGCAGTTGCTGCATAACAAACCATCCCCAAACTCAGTGACTTAACTCAGCACAATTTAGTATTTCTCATTGTTCTGTGGCTTGCCTGGATGTTTCTTCTACCCTTTGCTGTGTCAGCTGGGGTTGGGTCACCCACAACAGCCTCACCCACACGTCTGGGTCTTTGCTGAGCCGTCCAGAAGGCTGGGACTCGAAGAGCCTAGCCCGGCCTGTTTCCACGGCAGACTCAGGGCAGCTAGAAGCAGCAAGCGCTTTCTAGCTTCTCCTCGCACCCCCTTTGCTGGTGTTCCCTTGGCCGAAGTGGGTCATACAACTGACCAAGCTCAGACTCACGGGCAGAGAGGGGCCCCCCTCCCGATGGGAGGCACATACGATCATGTCGCAGGAGGTAAGCGTCTGGATGACAGGCACTTGTGACTGATTTTTTTTTTTTTTGCAATTTTCCACAAGAAGGGGAAAAGAGATTGAGGTGTTCCTGTGTCCTTGAGAAAGAACTCTGTGTTCTGCCATTGTCTTCTGGGCTGAGTGGGGGGAGCAGGAACGAGTAAAGCCGCAGGAGGATTTGGCGGATGTGGGGAGAGAAGGCCACCTTTGTAGCATTCCTGGGAAGGCAGCATGACCCCAGAGCGGCAGAGAAGGGAGTCCAGGAAGAGGTCCAGGAGCCCACGGTAGCGTGCGGAGAGGGGCTCGGTCCTGGAGGTGGGGTGAGGAGGAACAGAGCCCCCCAGGACCAGGGCCAGGAGACCGCCCGGCAGACGCCAGTGTGAGCGGCGATGACACAGGGCCAGACACTCTGGAGGACCCCCACGGCTCGGCACTCAGGGGGCCGGAGTCCTGAACAGAGGAGGCACTCGCAGGAGTCTGCAATATCAGCTGAGTGGGTAAACACTCCAGCAGTCAGGACTCTTGACAGCCTATGCGGGGCTGCCCCAGGCCACCTTTTTTTTTTTTTTTTTTTTTACACTGAGAAACACAGTGACAGATTTATTAATATGCTGCTGGATATTTAACTAGTTAAATAGTCCTGGTGCTCTATTTCCATAGTACAGAGGAGAAATTTCTGTCAGAGACAAAGTCAGCTCCCACAGAGAAAAGATCCTCCACGTGAATCTTTTACCAATTTGAGGACAACCCAATGATATTGGCTCCTGCCCACAGGCACGTTCCTAACAGCCTCACTGACACAGAACTCACCTACTCTAAAATCCACCTTTTAAAGCATGCGCTTCAGCGGCTTTTTGCAACTACTGCCAATGTCTAATCCCAGAACATCCAGTCACCACCCCCCCAAAGGAACCCTGGGCCTCTGAGCAGTCGTTCCCCCCCCACTCCCGACAACCACCAATCTGCTTTCTGTCTCCACGGATTTGCCATTCTGGATATTTCCTATAAGAGGAGTCCATGCCATACAATTTGCAGGACCCCGAGATGGGCTTCCTTCACCCAGCACGCCCTTTGCAAGGCTCGTCCATGCAGCGTGCGACGGCACCTCCTTTCTCTTTATAGCTGAATACTACTCCACTGCATGGCGGTGCTGTCTGGTACTTACCACTCGGGAGCTGGGGCATGCTCGGATCGTTTCCAGGGTTGCCATTACATGGTTGCAAGCTTTTAAATGAATCTTTGTCTGAGCCTTTTTTCCCTAATGCTTCAGATTAAAACAGTATAATGTGCGTGTATGTACACACACAAATATGTACATATGAGATAGTCTCTATATATTCTCTATACAGGGGTTTATACATATATATGTATAAACTCTCTCTATATATAGTCTGTTTTTTAAATTGGCCTTTTCCCATAAGCTCCTCGGGTAACACGAATACACAGGTAGTGAGAAGCTAGTGCCACAGATCCTCCCAGGGTTTGCTGAGCACCCAACCAGCCTTCCGCACCAGTTCCTTGTCTCTGCAACTGGTCCGTTCAGCGGATCTGGGTGACATGGCCCCACGCAGCCTCTCCCTGAGATGAGAGATCAGTGAGCAGACACGTTCACTTGGGGGCTGTCGGGGGGAGCGGCTTATAATTCACACTTCTGATGTACCCAAGGCACCCAAACATTGATATCCATTTTACAGATGGGGAAATTGAGACCAAGGCAGGTCCAGAGCTAGCAAGAGGCAGAGCTGAGAAGCACACCCGGGCCTGCCCCGAGGGCTCCCCACCATGTGGGGCTGCCTCCAGCAAAGCCCCACGGCCTGGCTCTGGTAGGCAGGTTATAAAATGAACCCTTGGCCTTGAAGGGGAATCAACTAATTCGCTCCTTCTTTTCTCTACCTCCCCTCACTAAGGGAGGAAACTTCTACTTAATCTTCAGACAAAGAGACAACTTAACTGCAGGCTAATGAAAGCATTTAGTTTATAAAGCCAAACTCCCGGGAATCCCCCTGCTGGGGCTGGAATCTGCTTTCCCAATTCACTCCCTCCTCCGTGGTCTGGGGAGGCTGAGGGGAGGGGAAACGGGGTCTCATCACTGCCCTTCTGGAGACTTGGGGGCTGAGGGCTGGGGGCCTCCTGGACCCACCACCACCACCACCACCATCGTCATGATTCTGTGCATGAGATGTGCTGTGGAGGATTTCTAGCCTTAACCTTTCTGACAGTTCCAGAAAACAGGCATTGTAACCTCCTTCACAGGCAAGGAGCCTTAGATGTGAGTCACCTCCTTTGTTAGACTGCGGGTCTTGAGGGTAGAGAGTGTCTCACCAGTCTCTCGGTGTCCCATGCCCAGCACAGGCTGCACTCAGGACGGGCCCTGCCAACCTTCTGAAGAGCACGAATGAAAAATGAGTAAGAATGAGTGCGCGAGAGCTCATCCAGGGCCCAGGACTTGGACTCGGGGCCCCGGGCTCCCAGGCCAGGGCTCCAAGCAGCAGCTAGAAGGGGCTTTCTTTCTACTAGATCCAGCTCGGCACTTACCAAGACCAAGGGGTCATGCCGGGGTCCCAGGAGGCAGGACGATGCAGGCTTGGCCTTCCGAACAATTGTGCTGTTTCCGGGGAGTCAGGCAGGTGGGCCATGAAATGGAACACCTTAGGTCATGACAAGGGCAGCATGAGAGAATCGCCCCTCGTCCGAGCCAGGGATGGAGAGGTGTGGCCAGGACAGTCTGCTCCCAGCCCCACCTCCCTGCCCAGACTAGACTGCGGAACACAGTCCTGGGGCCCTGGGACACAGGACAGTGGGGTCAAGAATTTCCTTCCTCAGGGTTTGTCTGAAGGTTAGGCTCTAGACTTTGCCAAAGGTCATTTGAAAACCGAGCACGTGAATCTTCATGCTTTCTATAAAACAGCGTCAGAGATGCTGTCTGTTCTGTGATACACAGGAGAACTAGCTTTTAATTTACTGACAGGAAAGATAATATTATTGCCAATGAGATTTTATGCCTTGTTCTTTCCAGACAGCAAAGACTGTTGTTTGATAAAGAAGCAAGTGAGTAAGTGCGTTGGTTCACCAACTGTTTATTGAAGAGGAGCCCGGGCTGGGTTGGGTCCGGTGCCAAGAGTACCGCCGTGGCTGAAACACCCTCTTTGCCCTCCAGGAATTCGCGGTCTAGTTTTGCTTTTTACTCTGGCCGCTAGGCTGCAACTCTGTAACCTTCAGGATTGAAATATGTGCCCCTGTTCCTTTAGTCAGTCCTGACTTTCTATTTCTATTTTAATCTTATTCTATACATATCCTTTATTATCTGCTGTTATAACGTACTTTTAATAGGGGGATAAAAGAGGAAAAGCTACAGATGGCAGATTAAGCCCACACTCCCCCCTCCTCTTCCTGCTTCAAATCCCTGAAAATGACAGGACGTATCGTTCTCTTTGTGTCTCTCATTCTTTGTCTTTCTCTCTCATGAATCTAGAACAGCTCTAGAAAACAATTACAAAAAGTGTCATAAATGAAACAGAGATTTTGGGGGAGTTCCTAGAAATGAAATGCAGAGAGGATTTGGGTTGGATTGATGAAGAACCCCTAACATGGGCTACCTGAGATGTAAGGGTCCTGGGGTCTTCTGACCCCAAGGGTGATGGACATAGGAGTTGGGGGGCCTGATAACGTTCTTGAGGTGCCTGGTTGCAGAACCAGGTTCTGAGTGATTGGCAGGAGCTCTCCTTTCCCCTAACACAGGTCAAGACGGGGGTGGCCATGGAAGTTCACCTCAGGCTGGAGTGGCAGAATGGCCATTTGAGAGCACTCAGATGGTGGGTATGTGAAAGAGAAATGGGGGACCCAGCAGGTCACCCAGCCCTGCACCCCAGTTGCCACAGTAAAGAGAAGCAGCATCGACCAGCTGGGCAAATTGGGCATCTTGTACCCAGATGTGAGCATCCATCCAAGAATCACCAAGGCCATGAGGGAAGCTTTCACCATAACAGAGAGCAAGGCATTCAACAGCTGGAGAACAAACCCTCAAGGGGACACAGTTAACAGTTAACACAGCAAAGAGAAGAGCTTAGAAAAATGGAATTACTATCCCCTTCCAAAAGATAAGGATGACATCATAGTGGTATGAAGAAGAGCCAATTATAGATCTTGGAAATATAATCATTGGGATTAGGGTAGGGTAGATAGGCTGAATGGTGAATGGACATGTCCAAAGGGAGCTTATGAATAGGAAGACTGAACTGAAGAATACGGTCATGGCAGCACTGAAGCGATGGTGAGAAGGAAAGAGAAGTTCCTGGATATTTTCCTTTTCTGAGTGCATTAATTAGCCTTCTAGACAGGATGTGTTGGGAGGGTTCAATTAATGGTTAAGGCCTAGCGGGTCGGACTGAGCCATATCTAAAACACATCTCTATCGCTTGGAGATCTGGGATTTGGAGCGGCAGGCAATACCTGGATATGACTTTGGGTTGTCTCCTGCTGGGGAGAGGACTGTGCTTTGGGATTAGTGGGAGGAGAGCATAATTTAAGCAAGGGACAGTTTAAGATTTTATGCATGATGAGAAGCATGCATTTCTCTTCTGAACAGCCAAGGGGTGGATTGTACTGGGCTACTGCAGCTCGGTTTCCCATCCTTTCCAGAATGCTCGTTGCCTCTCTTTTCTTGGTGGTAATAGCACCTCATGCCTTGGGAGTTCTTCCCCCATTCCATGTGGTTTTTATGAATTTGCCAGTTGAGGTCCACCTCCTACCCCCAGTGCCACACACACACACACACACACACACACACACAGTTACTGGGATAGTCACATGACCCTGGCTGAATTGCTAATGGCAACCTACTGCTCATCCAGCATTTGGAAAGCAACCCAATGTGGGCTACCAACAATTCTGTCTAGAAATGATATGTGAACAAGGTGAGAGAGAATCACTTTTTCTGCCAGGATCATGTGTCTGGCGCTGCCAGTGGCCATTTTTCCTGATACTTGTAAAACTCCTGTCTGGAGAATGGAGCCAGACAGAGACAGATGCAGATGGACAGAAAAATGAAAAGATGTTTTGGTATCACTGGAGGCCCTGGAGGTAGCTGTGCCAAAGATAAAACCACACACAGGCTGTCTAGTTAGTGAGAAAATCTGTTCTGAGTTGGGTGACCCCTGTGACCAGTATCATCCTGACTTACACAGGATCTCGAAAGCCATGTTGTAATTTTTTTTAATCCTGAGGATTAGGAAATATCAGAAAAATTTATCTTTGTAATTCACTGTATCAGTACAAGAAAAAATTACATGTTTATTTTAATAGACTCCAAATATGCATTTCATAATGACCAACACCTGTCAATGCTAAAGAAACAATGATAAAGGTTAAATACCAATAATCTATAGCATCAGTTCTCAAAGCGTATTCCAAGGAATCCTAAAGATTCTCTCTCTCTCTCTTTTTATTGAGGAAAAATTGGTATGTAACATTGTATTTGTTTCAGGTACACAACATAATAATAGGATATTTGTATACACTACAGAGTGATAACCACAACCAACCAGTCTAGTTACCATCCATCCCCACATCGCTGATCTGCTTCACTCTTTTTGCCCACTCTCCACTCCTTTTCCCTCTGATAACCACCAATCTGTTCTCTGTATCTATGAGCTTTTTTGTTCATTTTTTTTTAGATTCCACATATGAAAGAAACATAGTATTTGTCTTTCTCTAATTTCACTTAGCATACTGCCCTTAAGTTCCATCCATGTCGTGAATGGCAAGGATTTCCTTCTGTTTTATGACTGAGTGATATTCCATTGTATCTCTGTACCACATTTTCTTTATCCATTCATCCATGGGTGGACACCTGGGTTGTTTTCCTATCTTGGCTGTTGTAAATAATGCTGCAAGGAACACAGGTGTGTGTACATAGTTTTGGATTAGTGTTTTTGTTTTCTATCGATAAATGCCCAGAAGTGGGAGAGCTGGATCATTTAGTAGGCCTGTTTTTAACTTTGAGGAACCTCCATACTGTTTGCCTCAGTGGCTACACCAATTTGCTCTCCCACCAACAGTGCATGAGGGTTCTTTCTTCTCAACTCTCTCCAACACTTGTTATTTCTTGTCTTTTTGATGATGATAGCCGTTCTAATAGGTGTGATGTGATATCGCACTATGGTTTTGATTTGCATTTCTCTGAAAATTAGTGATGTTGAGCGTCTTTCTGTGTGCCTGTTGGTCATCTGTATGTCTTCTTTGGAAAAATGTCTATCTAGACCCACTGCCCATTTTAGAATTAGATTGTTTATTTATTTATTTTGCTCTTGAGTTGTTTGAGTTCCTTATATATTTTGGATATTAACCCCTCACCAGGTATATGATTTGCAAATATTTTCTCCCACTTAATAGGTTGCCTTTTCATTTCGTTGATGGTTTCAACAAATGCTGTATAGAATTCATAGTTTAATGCAGTCCCGTCTGTTGGTTTATGCTTTTGTTGTCTTTACTTTCGGAGTTAGATCCAAAAATTCGATGTCAAGGAGTTTACCACCTGTGTTTTCTTCTCGGAGTCTTATGGTTTCAGGTCTTGCATTCAAGTCTTGAATCCGTTTTGAGGTAGTTTTCGTGTATGGCATAAAATAGTGCTCTAGTTTTATTTCTTTCTGTGTGGCTGTCCAGTTTTTCTAACACCATTTATTGAAAGAGACTGTCTTGCTCCACTGTCTATTCTTGGCTCCATAGTCATAAATTAGTTGACCGTATATGAGTGGGTTTATTTCTGGGCTCTCTATTTTGTTCCATTGATCTATGTGTCTGCTTTTATGCCCATACCATACTCTTTTGATTACTGTAACTTTGTAGTCTAGGTTGAAATCAGGAGTGTGATACCTTCAGCTTTGTTCTTTCTCAAGATTGCTTTGGCTCTTTGGTGTCTTTTGTGGGCCCATACAACTTTTAGAATTATCTGTTCTATTTCTGTGAAAAATGCCAAAGGAATTTCGATAGGGATTTCAATGAATTTGTAAATCTATAGCTTTAGGTGGTATGGACATTTAAATAATATTAATTCTCTTAATCCTTGAGCATGAAATATCTTCCCATTTGTTTGTGTATTCTTCAAATTATTTCCTCAGTGTCATATAGTTTTCAGTGTATAGGACTTTTACCCCCTTGGTAAACTTATTCCGAAGTATTCTGTTCTTTTTGCTGCAACTGTAAGAGGGATTTTTTTCTTAATTATTCTTTTTGATATTTCATTATTAGTGTACAGAAACACAACAGATTTCTGTATATTGATTTTGCATCCTGCAAGTCTCATGAACTCATTTATTAGTTTTAACAGGGTTTTGTTTTGTTTTTTGATGGACTCTTTAGGGCTTTCTCTATATAGTATCATGTCAACTACAAAAATGGCAGTTTTACTTCTTCCTTTCCAATTTAAATGCCTTTTATTTCTTTTGTTGCATAATTGCTGTGGCTAGGACTTCCAGTACTAGGTTGAATAATAGTGGTGAGAGTGGACATCCTTGTCTTATTCCTGATCTTAAGGGAAAGGCTTTTCCTCTCCTCACAGTTGAGTATGTTATTAGCTGTAGGTTTGTCATACTGGCCTTTATAATGTTGAGGTAAGTTCTCACTATACCCACGTTGCTGAGAGTTTTCATCATAAATGAATGTTGAATTTTGTCAAATGCTTTTTCTGTATTGATTGAGATGATCATGCGATTTTTTATTTAAAGATTTTTATTTATTTATTTGACAGAGACAGAGACAGCCAGCGAGAGAAGGAACACAGGCAGGGGGAGTGGGAGAGGAAGAAGCAGGCTCCCAGCGGGGGAGCCCGATGTGGGACTCGATCCTGGCACGCCCGGATCACGCCCTGAGCCGAAGGCAGACGCTTAACCGCTGTGCCACCCAGGCGCCCCTGATCATACGATTTTTACTCTTCATTTTGTTAATGTGGTGTATCACATTGTTAGATTTGTGGGTGTTCAACCATCCTTGCTTCCCTGGAGTAAATCCCACTTGATCATGGTGTATGATCTCTTTAATGTTTTGTTAGATTGGTTTGCTAATACTTTGTTGAGGATTTCTCATCTATCATGGATAGATTAATCATGGATATTGGCCTGTAATTTTCTTTCTTGTGGTATTTTCGTCTGGTTTGGGTATCAGAGTAATGCTGGCCTTACAAAATGAGTTTGGAAATGTTCCCCCCTCTTCAATTTTTTGGAAGAGTTTGAGGAGGACATATGTTAAATCTTCGAATGTTTGGTAGAATTCACCAGTGAAACCATCTGGTCTTAGACTTTTGTTTGTTGTAAGGTTTTTGATTACTGCTTTAATCTTCTTACTAGTAAATGGTCTACTCAGATTTCCTATTTCTTCACGATTCAGTCTTTAGAAATTTATCCATTTCTTCTAGGTTGTCCAGTTTGTTGGTATATAATTGTTCGTAGTTGTTTCCTATGGTCCTTTGTATTTCTGTGTAACAGTTGTAGCTTCTCTTTCATTTCTGATTTTGTTTGAGCCTCTCTCTTTTTTCTTGGTGAGTCTAACTAAAGGTTTGTTAACTTTGTTTATTCCTTCAAAGAATCAGCTCTTAGTTTCGCTGATCTTTTCCATCATTTTTTTAGTCTTTATTTCACTTATTTTCACTCTGATAATTATTCCCTTCCTTCTACTAACTTTGGGCTTTGCTTGCTCTTCTTTTTCTAGTTTTTTTCAGGCATAAGGTTAGATTGCTTATTTGAGATATCTCTTGTTCTTGAGGTAGGCCTGTATCATTATGAACTTTCCTCTTACAACTGCTTTTGCTGCATCCCATAGATTTCGGGTTTTTGTATTTCCATTTTCATTTGTCTCCAGGAACTTTTTTATTTCCCCTTTAATTTCTTTGTTGACCCATTGTTTGTTTAGTAGCATGTTGTTTAATCTCCACATATTTTTGCTTTTTCCAGTTTTCTTCTTGTAATTGATTCCTAGTTTCTTACTGATGTGGTCAGAAAAGATGCTTAATATGATTTCAATCTTCTCAAATTTATTGAGATTTGTTTTGTTAGCCTAACATATGATTTGTTCTGGAGAATGTTGCATGTGCACTTGAGAAGAATGTGTATTCTGCGGTTTTTGGATGGAATGTTCTGTACGTATCTATTAAGTCCATCTGGTCTAATACGTCATTTAAAGCCGATGTTTCTTTATTCTGTCTCTCTGATCTATTTATTGATTTAAGTGGTGTGTTAAAGTCCTCTATTATTATTGCATTGCCGTTAGTTTCTTCCTTTAGATCTGTTCATATTTGCTTTATATATTTGGGTGCTCCTATGTTGGGGGTGCAAATATTTACAAATGTTATATCTTCCTGCTGGAATTGACCCCTTTAACATTATGTTGTGCCTTCTCTGTCTTTTATTACCATCTTTGTGTTGACGTCTATTTTGTCTGATTTAAGTATTGCTACTCTGGCTTTCTTTCCACTTCCATTTGCATGGGATATCTCTTTCCATCCCTTCACTTTCAGTCTGTGTGTATCCTTAGATCTGAAGTGAGTCTCTTGCAAGCACTATATAAATGAATCTCGTTCTTTAATCCATTCAGCCACTCTATATTTTTGATTAGAAAATTTAGTTCATTTATGATTGATCTAATTGTTGATGGGTATGTACTTATTGCCATTTTGTTAATTTTTTTCTGGCTGTTATTATAGTTTCTCTCTGTTCCTTTCTCTTCTTTTATTCTCTTCCGTTGTGGTTTAATGATTTTCTTTAGTATTTGTTTAGCTTCCATTCTCGTTATCCTTTCTGTATCTACTACAGGGTTTTGCTTTGCGGTTACTATGAGATTCACATATAATGACATATATGTATATATATACATATATATATAATGGTTTATTTTAGGTTGATAACAACTTAAATTTTTTAAAAAAGATTTTATTTATTTATTTGACACAGAGAGAGAGAGAGAGAGCACGCACAAGCGGGGAGAAAGGCAAGGGAGAGGGAAAAGCAGGCTCCCTGCTGAGCATAGAGCCCAATTCAGGGCTTGATTTCAGGACCCTGAGATCATGACCTGAGCCAAAGGCAGACGCTTAACTGACTGAGCCGCCAGGTGCCCAATAACAACATAAATTTGAGTGCATTCTAAAACTTGTACATTTTTACTCCTCCCCTCACACACTTTCCATTTTTTGTGTCATACATTACATCTTTTTATCTTATGTAGCCCTTAACTAATTCTTGTAGTTATAGTTAATTTTACTACTTTTGTCTTTTAACTGCCATACTAGCTTTATAAATGGTTAACCCACTACTTTTACCATACATTTTCCTTTATCAGTGAGATTTTTACTTTCATATGTTTTCTTGTTATTTGTTCGTGCCCTCTTTTTTTCAGCTTAAGGAAGTCCCTTTAACATTTCTTATAAGGCAGTTTAGTGGAGATGAACTCCTTTAGCTTTTGCTTCTCTGGAAAAGCAGACAACCTCTCCTTCAATTCTGAATGACAGCCTTGCTGGAAAGAGTATTTTGGGTCAGAAGGTTTTCCCTTTCGATGCTTTAAATATATCATGCCACTCTTCTGATCTGCAAAGTTTCTGCTGAAAAGTCAGCACATGTCCTTATGGTGTTTCCCTTGTACCCAACAAGTTGTTTTTCTCTTGCTGCTGTTAAGAGTCTCTCTTTATCTTTAACTTTTGACATTTTAATTACAATATATCTTGGTGTGGGTCTCTCTGGGTTCGTCTTATTTGGATCTCTCTGTGTTTCCTGGACCTGGATGTCTGCTTCCTTCTCTCAGAAGTTTTCTGCCCCCTTCTCTCTCTCTTCTCCTTCTGGGAGCCCTATAATGTGAGTGTTAGTATGCTTAATGTCCCATGGGTCTCTTAAACTATTTTCACTTTTTATTTATTTTTGTCTTTTTGCAGTTCTGTTTGGGCGAGTTCCACTGGCCTGTCTTCCAGGTTACTGATTCATTCTGCTTCATCTAATCTGCTGTTGAGCCCCTTTAGTGTGTTTTTACATTCAGTTATTGTATTCTGCTCTGTGACTTTTGTTTGGTACTTGCTTATATATTTTTAATCTCTGTTGAAATTCTACCGTGCTGATCTATTCTTCTCCAGAGTTTGGTAAGCATCTTTATGACCATTACTTCAAACTTTTTATCAAGCACACTACTTATCTCCATTTCATTAAGGTCTTTTTCTGAGGTTTTATTTTGTTTTCATTTGTAGCATATTCCTCTGTTTCCTCATTATGCCTGATACTCTGTGTTTTTTCCCATGTATTATGTGAAAGAGCTATCTTTCCCCGTCTTGAAGAAAGGGCCTTGTGTAGGAGATGAACCTTATTGTTCAACCTTGACTCTGCTCTTGGTTGTCTCTCAAGCCTTTGTGATTGTCTAAGTGGCCTGATTTATTCTTGATAGTTCTCTGATTTATTCTTGTTGAGGGTGTGCCAAGACATGTCAGTGCTCCCAAAGGAATGATCTCATTCAGCACCTGGTTTCAGGCTGATTGCAAGCCACGTTCTCCAGCAGCAGCTTTTAAAGTATGCAGATATGTATAATCCTGTCAGGCCACCATTGAGGCCACAATTGAGGCCTGCTGACTCCCACACCAAGAGATCTGGACATTTCCCCTAGGAGACAGTTGCAAGAATTAAGGAGTCAAGCAAGCGTACAAGCCCCTTTCTGGGACACACCAGCGAGCTGTGGCGAGGCCAAGGGAGGGCACAAAGATGGTGTCTCTCTGCATATGTCCCCGAGAGTGCCTCTGTAGTCTCTGGATAGGTGGCAAAACTGAAGCCTGTCTTTCATGTTGAAACTCTGGGACCAGGAAAGGGCTTTTGTCATGGCAGGCTGGGGTGTGTTTCAGTCTCCTGTCTGTGTAGTATCCATGGTGTGGTAGCCTTCCCAGGACTATCTGATTGTTACAGCCCTATAGGGCCCAGGAATGTAAGCCCCTTTGGCCACCAGAGCTAAGTGAAAAAGGTGATCCCTGTGTGAACTGCACTCATCCACTGGCTTTAGGCAGTCTGCAGGAGAGAGTGGAGGGCAGGGCATGTCCACAACTTTAGGACAGCAGGGGAAGAGTGCAAGTGGAAGGACATGCCCATGGCTTAGTGAGGTTGTGTCCAGGTGTACCCACCTCTGTTAGCAAGGTAGGTGGAAAGTGTAAAAATGGAGCTCACCAGTGCCTGCATCCCTGAGGAGAGTCCCTACCCCCTGCCCCTCCAGCAGATACTTTAATATCAGCATATGAATCTCTCTCACATATAATCCAGTCACCTCTCAAACTGCTGCTTGTACACTGGTTTCCAGGGCAAGGGAGTCCATATACAAACTCTTCAAAAAGAGTATCTCAAGTCCCCATGGCTCCCCGTGGCTCTCCGTGGCTCCCCACGGCTCCTCAGTGTATGCCCTACTGGCTTCCAAAGCCAGACATTTTTGGAATCTTATCTCTGTGGTGCAGGTCCCAAGCGTGGGGATGCCCCATGTGGGGTAAAAACCCCTCGCTCCTTAGGGGAATTTCTGAATCTATGAGATCTCTTCTTGTATGTGTTGCTGTACCAAGGTGGGGTTTTCGGTGAGACTGTGTCTCTACATCTCCTACTCATGTGCATGTGGTCCTTTTGTTCCTTGTTGTGGAGGGAGCTGTTCGGCTAGTTTTTAGTTATTTTTCAGCTGCAGTTATGCTATCTGTGGCTGCTGATTTGGTGTGTCCATGGAAGGAGGTGAGTTGAGGGTTTTCTTACACCCCCATCATGGACCATCTCTCATCATACAGTAGTTTTACATCTCATCATGTAAGTATCTTTCTGAATTCTTTTCTTGAAATGTTTCAAGAAAAATTTTATATCAGATGCAAAGACTTATAGCTTCATCTTTTTCTTTCTGATATTTATATCTCATGTCTTTTTCCTATTTTATTGCTGTGTCTAATAATCCCCAGGATAATGTTGAGTAATAATGTTCATAGTGGGCATCCTTGATTTCTGTTTTTCATTCACTCATTATTTATTCAACATTTGCTGTGTGGCAGAAATTGCTCTGGGCCCTGGAAACATAGATGTGACCACGTGCATCAGAAGGTTTTGAAGAGAAATAGGAGAGGAGTGAAAGTGTATACCAAAGAAACTGGACACAGCTGTACACTGGAGAGCATAAGAAGTCTTCCCTAAAGAACTTCCCCAATAGAACACTCTGTCTTTCGTCATGAAATCTGATCTTTGCTGTTTGGTTTCTGATAGACACCATATCAAAGGAAAGAAAGTTTCCTTTTATACTTCATTTATTGAAAGTTTTAAAAAAGTCAGGAATGGATATTGAATATTATTAAATTCCTTGTTAGCGTACCATAGGCGTAACCAAACCTTTTCTCTTTTAGCCTGTTAGTGTTGTAAATAACACCAATAGATCTACTAATATTGAACCAGCCTTGCATTCCTATATTCTTGCATTGTATTGGTGTGTAATTCTCTTCTTAGCCTACTAGGTTCATTCTGCTAATGTCTTATTCAGGATTTTTGTATTTTTAAAAATAAATGTTAGTCACAGGTGTGTGTTTTGTCAAATATTACAGAATGAGGTTGGGTAGTTCCCTTGATTCCTGCATCCTGAAATAGTTTTGGTGACACGGTTCCCTCCCAGACTCGCTGAGTGTTCTGGAGGAGGTAGTGTACACTTTCCACTTCATTCTTAGCTCTGACTTCTGTTGCAGCCGAAGTGGTTCCATTTTTGGATTGTCTCTCTCCCCCGTATAGGCTGTCTCTGTTCTGCTTTCTATTGCTTCTGATGTAGGACACATTCTCTTTTCTGTACACCAGGCAGATGGATGTGTTACAAAATTGGCTGAAGATTTAAGATTGAAGAGTGAGATGTCACAGCAACTCCCAGCAAATAACGCAAAAGTAAACAGGAGACATCCTCTGTCCTTGAGACGCCTGTGGCCTTCCCTTGGAGGGCCCCCTCAATGTTGCCTACACTCTCCCTCCTCCACAGACTGGCCACATCTTTCTTTTCTGGGACACCTTCCCTCAGACTCCCCCAACTTCATTTCCTGAAATTAAGCAGGTACATTTGGCTTCCCTCTTTTCTCAGTACAGACCCTCATTTGCATATTCAGAGACCCATTGTGTGTTATGCTTAACAGAGGCCACCAATTCCAGACCCTCACTCTTCAATGAGTTTTTCAGGGCAAAGAAAAAATATTTCATTCCTCACCATTTTGGATTGTGCCATATAGCTTGGAACGCAGAAGTGGCTATAGTCATTTTTGATTTTAGTAAGTCCTCCCCCTCCCTATTAGATAGTATATCAGTCAAGCTTATCAGCTTCTCCACCTCTTGGGCTAGCTCACCCCATCAATAAATTCGAAGGCTGGGAGGTGGTGAGAGACGAATGCAGGGTGCATTCTTCCTGTGGTTTTCTGCTTATCTTAACCTTCCCTATTTCAGATCCACCTATTCTAACATCACTAGGCATTTGGTAGTCACTTGTTGGGTCTCACAAATAATACTGCTGTGGACATTCTTGTATACTTCTTTTGGTGAACGTGTGGATGCCTTTTAATCAGGAATAGACCTGGGGATGGAATTGCTTGGTCATAGGGTGGGCATGTGTTCAGATTTAACAGGAGCTACAAATCTATGTTCTAAAGTGGTTGTGCCAATCTACCCCCCATCCCCATCCCACCAGTCGTGTAAGACTTCATCAGTATTTTCAACGCATTGTATATTTCTGTCATTTTCATTATAATCATTCGGAAAGTTTTGTGGTAGTAACTCATTGAGGTTTTAACTTGCATTTCTCTGATGATTAATGAAGTCAAGCACCTTTTCATGTGTTTACTGGCCATTGAGCTATTCTGTGTTTAAATTTCTCTCCAAGTCTCTTGCCTATTTTTGCATTGAGTGGTGTGTCTGTTTCTTATTGCTTTATAGGATTTTTTCTATTTTGGATATGGGTCATTTGACAGATGTACATATTGTGGATATCCTCTCTCACTCTGTGGTTTGCATTTTCTGTCTCTTGATGTTGCCTTCTGATGGATGGAAAGTCTTTAATTTAATGTTGTCCAAGTTGCCCATTATGTTCTTTATGTTGGAAGCTTTTCTGTATAATTGTCCAAGCCACCTTTCCCTGCCCCTAGGTAATGAGGTTATTCTCTTAGATTCTCCTTTCCCCAGATATTCACATAGCTCATTTTCATTCATGTCTCTGTTCAAATGTCACCTCCTCAGAGAGATCTTTCCAGACCATCTTATTTAAAATGATAATCCCCCATCATGCACTGTTTTCTTACTCCATTTTAAAAAAAGATTTTATTTATTTATTTGTCAGAGAGAGACAGAGAGAGCATAAGCAGGGGGAGCAGCAGGCAGAGGGAGAAGCAGGCTCCCTGCTGAGCAAGGAGCCTGATGCGGGACTTGATCCCAGGACCCTGGGATCATGACCTGATCCGAAGACAGTTGCTTAACCAACTGAGCCACCCAGGCGTCCCCCTTTACTCCATTTTAATTTTCTTCAAGGGACTGATCACAATTGACTTTATAATACATTTCGAGTTATTATTTATTTGTTAGTTTATTTTGTCCTCCTCCCTAAATGTCAGGAGAGACTAAATGAAGGCAGGGACTTTTTTGTTGTTCGCTGCTTTATCCTCAGTGCCTAGAACAGTGTCTGGCACACACCAGATGCTCACTTTATATTTATTCTATTAATGGGTAAATGATCTCATTCAGTCCTTATCACTGCCTTGTGAGGAGAGGCTTATCATTGTCCTTTTGACTAATGATGCTGTGTAACTTTTCAGATGCTTATTTGCACGCCCCTCTTTAAAAAGCAAAATCTTACCATTTCCCCTTTGTATAAATAAATAATTTTTACTGTGCTTTTCCTTGGTGAAAAGCAAGTGAGGATACTGAGGCTCAAAAGTTCCAGCTCAAAAATATTTTCGGAGACTGCTTTTTTTGTGCCAAGCTCTGGGTTTTAATCTGGAGGTACGAAGATACATAAAACTGGCTTTTTGCAGCCATTTTGAGGGAAAATGGCAGAGTCGAGCGTGGAACTCACCTGGTTCTAAAACCCACATTCTGTCTTTTTGGTACAGCAGGGACATTGAAAGAGAGGTAGTGCGACTTTTCTGGGTGGGAAAATCCTGAGTGTACTTGCAGGTTGTGAGGTAAGGAGGGGAGAGAGATTAAAGGTAAAGAAAACCACTAGGCAGCCAACATCCTCTTCTGGGTGACTTCTTGGTCTTCCTCTACTACCAGGCCTTTCGAGGCCAATGGTCTCAGCTGTGTCCAGGATAATCACACCTTCTGGAAGTGAAATCCCAACAAATCTGTCCTTTGTCCCATAATTACCCCTTCTCTAATAAACTTTCCTTTCCCGCTCAAACCTCCCTCTCAGGGAAAGGATAGGCAAAAACTCATTTATACTAAAGTGTAAATGACTAGTTAGATAATGTTTTATTTTTCTTAAAAGGGATTTTTGTTTCCCAAAAGAGATTCAAAATGGACAATACTGTAATTGAAGGGATGACTTGCTAATGATATGAATTCTGTCATGGATAAGATATTTGGGAGGGGGACAGAGAACATTTTCTATATTCAAAGCACCATGAACGAACCAACTTTTGCTATACCTAATTATATCCAGTCTTCATATTAGCAGAACATTTTCTAATTTACAATTTGCTGTGGATATATTTTGCATACTGCCAGGAGCGTGGACGAGGAGGGGCAGCCACACCCTCACTTCCTCTCTTAGGGGTTCCTATTCGCAGGTGTTCAGTAAGCAATGCTGATGAGCCCTGCTAGGTGTGCAACAAAGAGAGTTCTGCCCCTCTTATTCTCTCACAGGTAATAACATCTTCTGCAAGTCTGAGTTTGGCCCTATGATTCTGGGATGATGGGGGTGAGGGGTGAAGGGATGCTGGATATGAAGGTAACCCTGTGGGGTCTGGGTAAGGATGATGCTTGTCTTTGGGAAGCTAGGGTCAGCTCTCTGGGTTTAAATAAGGAGACAGTTTTACAGACCACCCCCCTAGCCCCTGCTGGCATGTCCTGAGAACCAGTATGACCTGCCTCCATCCATGGTCTACACAGATAGCTTTGGCCAGGTCCTGGCCTCTCCCAGGGCTTCTGTCTCCCAGTCTGTGTGCAGTGTGTGCTTGGGATCAGTGATCCCTGTGCTTGGAGCCAGGACAGAGGTGGCCTGTCCTTCTAGTAGGGGATCTGGCTGTCCCACCAGAAACCTGGTCACCTGGGAGATAAGGGTCTGGGCTGGGAGTGGTTGAGACATAGTACAGGGTCTGAGAGGCAGGCGGGTCTGGTCTCAAATCCCTGCTGTGACTTGCCCTGTTACTTCACCTCCCCAATTCTTTGCCTGTAAAAGAGGACTACAGGTGCTCACTGGGTGGGGGAGGTAGTCTGTGGTGATCCCAGTGTGAGGGGAAGGGGATGTTTACAGTTGAAAATCTGTCTGTGTTGTTCCCCTGCTTGAAAACCCTTCCCAGTGCTCCCAGACCAGACTCCTCACTTGGACCACAGGCTCCGCATGGCCTGCCCCTGCCAACCCCTTCTCCCTTCTTTCTGTGCCAGCCTCTGTGGCCTCCACTGGGCTCCTGAGTAGCTGCCCTTCTCCCCACTTGAGAGCTTCTCCCCTTCTGCTCTTTTCAGCCAACCCCTATCCATTTTTTTGGGTCGAAGAGATTTCACCAAAGAAGCCTTTCCTCCGTATAAATGAGTCCCCCTGTTATAATGATTTCTCAGAGTATCTTTGTATTGGAGCTGCTGTGGCTGCATAAAAGAAAGGTTTCTCTCTTTTTCTTAGAAATGAGGCCTAGAGGTGAGCAGCTCTGGGCTTCTGAGGTGGCTCTACAATTCTCAGGAACTTGGGCTGCTTCTGCCTTGTTCCATGGTTCTTGACGTGTAGCATACCCCTCATAGACCAAGAAGGCTGCTCCAACGCCGGCCATCACACACCCGCTTTCCAATGAGAACGAGGGAGAAAGAGCAGGGGGAGTCTCATCTCTCCAACCACAAGAAGTCACATACTTACTTCTGTCCACACCCCCACTGGTAAGAACTTTGTCATGTGACCACACACAGCTGCAGAGGAGGCTGGGGAACGTGTCACGATGGCCATGTACCCAGTGGAGAAAGGAGGAGAGAACATGGCTGGGGCTCAGAAACAATGTGTGGCAAGACCCTGTTCTTTCCCTGCACAGTCTGAATCATTTGTTCATTGAGCGGTGACCTGATGAACGCATAACCTCTCCCCTAAGTGGAAGCCTTCTGGAGAACAGGGGACCCCTGCCTTGCTCACCTTCGAACCCCCGTGCGTCACACAGTGTCTGGGCGACGGTAGGTAGCACACCGGAAAGATTTGTTGAACAGGTGAATAAAAGTCGTCATGGACTCCCTCCCTTTGTTCTCCTCTGGTAAAGCCTTTGTGATAGAAAGCACCCTCCCCCACATTCTGCATCTTTTATGATCTCTAGAGAAGGCCTCTGAGGGCTCTCCCTCGGGGGGCTTCCCGCGTTCCAGGCTGTTCCGTGATTGGGCGCCGAGGCCCAGGCCACCCCCCCCCCCCCCCCCCGCCACGCACACACGCATCGCTGCGCTGGATTATATAAGCGGAGTCGGCTGTGCAGATGCTAGCGGTGGGGAGGGCCGGTTTCTGCTGGAACTGACGGGTTCCTGCGTGGAGGCGCGGGCCCGGTCCCGGACATCGGCAGCCTAATTGGCAGGGCTGTACATCAGCGGTTCTCCGGTGCAGCTCGGCCTGTGAATCACCTGGGAACTCGTTAAAAATACAAAACTTCTGAGTCAGTAGGTTTGGGGTGATCTATTTGGTTGCAAGTGACAGAAAGCCAACTCGCTTAGGCAAAGGGGGAATTGATGGTGAGGGCACAGGGGCTCCTCCTATAGCTGCAAGAAGGCTGGGGGGCTGCTCTCACACCTGCCCCCGCTTCCCCCATCTGCAGGGAGTGACTGGCTGTCCGTGGGGACCCAGCATGGCCAGCCAGGCCTGGGTGCTTCGCAGCAACTGTGGCTATGGTGTCGGGTTCTGTGACTGGCTGTGTGGGGGTTGGGAGACGGGGGGTGGTGCAGGGCAACCCCGGGGATTGGGCAGGTCCAGAGAGGCAGTGCTGGAGTCGACTGGGATCTAGCATGCAGAAGCAAGAAACCAGCATTTCCCAGCTGGCCTCAGGTGCAGCCCCTGGCTGCTTCCCCAGGAGAAGCCCCCCTGCTCTCTGGGGGTCCTACAGAGGGAGGGGAACTCTGGAAAGCTTTATGAGGGCTGGTTTGGGCATAGGCCTCCCTGTGAGTCATCAAGCAACAGGGGATGCACTCTCCTCAGATACAGCAGCATGGGGGCCCTGGGGTGGCGGGCTTCTTGCTGGCCAGCCGTGGGGGGGGGGCGGGGAGCCGGGGCTCTGGTGGGGGAACACAGCAGCTCCTCAGGACCATGGGGCTGGCCCGGAGGGGGCAGGACACCAGCGTCACCCCAACCTAGTGCATCTATTGGAATCACCTGTGATGCTTCTTTAAATGCTCATTCCAGGCCCGCCCAGACCCACCGAACCATGCTCCCCAGGCCCAGGCCCCAAGAGGCTGAACTTGAACCAAGTACCGCAGGGTGAAGATCCTCCCGCCCGTGGGAGAACTGTGATTTCTGATCCTCCCTTTTGCAGAGCCCCCATCCTGAGCCCAGATCTTTGGGGCCTTCTCTCTGTGGCTCTGTGGGGAGGGCCTGTCCTCTGTGCTGCAAGCTCCTAGCTGACCCCCAGCACGGCTGCACCCTGGGGATGGCAGGGGGTGAGGGCTGGGGCAGAACTGTGGTTCTCCCAGCTGCCCCGCTGAGGCCCTGGGCCCTGTGCGCCCGTCAGGACCTGCTGGGCCTGGGGACTGAGGTTTGGTCTGCAGGGCCGCCCGCCTTCCCCGGCCCCTGAGGCAGGAACATTTGCAGGCTGGGCCTGCTTGGCTCTGCCTCCGGGAGGAGCGACCAGCAGCCCCCACCAAAGCGCCCCCTGCGGGTGCATCGGGCTCCCGCGCGGCGCAGTTGGGCAGCTCTGTGTGGTGGGGCAGCACAAGGGCTCACCACCGATTTAGCACGGGGATGCTTTATTTGGCCCCCACAGAATGCTTTACAGATGGAATTGGTGACCAATATGCAACACTCAAAGATTTGGTATTAAAAAATCCCTATTTCTGGCTCCTTCTGAAAACTTGGCTGAGTTCGCCGTGCCGGGCCATGTGGTGGATGGGCTGCTAAGCTCCACCGCGCTGCCTCCCCCGACATCCCACCTTGCTTCTCCTGCCCTCTGCTCCTGCCAAATGTTGAGAGCCACGGGGTCCAGGGCCTGGGTGAGGAAGAGTGCAGGTGCCTGAGCCGAGCTGAGGGGGTCAGCTGTTGGATCGAGGGCACAAGGGCAGACCCGCTGGCCGAGGCATCCTCCCTCCCCCTCTAGGTGTCTGCTGAGGGAGCTAACGTGCTTACCCCAATCCTTATTCCTAAGGGGGAATTCCTGGGACCCTCCTCAGAGACCCCTGTGTGGTCTGCAGGGGCCCCCCACCATGTGCTTTGAGGGGAGCTTGCCAGAGAATCCCACCATCAGCATCTATAGCAAACTCATTCTCACTTTTAGGAAGGTGCACTGGAGCCAGGGAGGAGCGGGGAAGCCGCTGACAGGGACGTGTCCGTCCTGGGCCCCAGGCTAGGTTGTGAAGAAGCACTGACAAAGGTGAGAGGGGCAAAGGGTGCGTGGTTGCCAGTGGGGCTGCCTGGTTGAGGTGAGGAGGCTGATCAGGAGAAAAGCTGGAACAGAGGAGCGGGAGAGAGGAGGGGGAGGAGGGCGGACATGACGTGAGGGATGGGGTGGGCAGGCCACTGTGCTTAGGACCCAGCACTTCCAGCACCTCCCTCCACCTCCACCACTGTCCTCCTGGCCCTTCTTTTCCTTCTGTCCCTGGACCCCTGTTTTCTCTCTCCTCCTAACCCTGCCCCCACCCAGCCCTGCCTCTCGGTCTCCTTTCTGGCTCCTTCCCATCTCATAGGGGTCCTCCTTTTCTCTCTGTCTCTCTGGATCCATTTCTTCCTACATCTGTTTCTCTCCCTCTGTCCTCTGAGAGTCTGTCTGTCTGTCTCTGTCTCATTCTGCCTGTAAGCTCGGGTATCTCTGGTTTCTGCGCTGTCAGGGGTCTTTGTCTCTTTGTGCTGGGTCTTTCTCCTTGTCTCTCTCTGTCTCTGTCCCTCTCTGTCTCTCTGTGTCCATGTCTTCCCTGGGTGTCTGTCTGTCTGTCCGACAGTGGGTCTCAGGCAACCGAAAACACCCCCTGTGTCCCATTTGATGTGCGGTTGTGAGATTCCCTTTGAATATTGCAGGAGCGAGTTGATGGTTGCCAAGGGAACAGGTCAGGAGAAATGGGGGGATCGAGGAGGGGGGACCAGGAGCCAGGCGGGGGATGCGGGCATGCTTTTCTGTTTTCATCTTCTTTGGCGCTTTCCTCTTCCAAAGCATAAAAAAAAAAGGGCGACAATTTAAAATGATTTTTCAAGAATCAACACGACAGAAATAATGGGTCCTAATTGTGTTGGACTAAAAGGCAGGCAGGGAGGGTGCAGCTCCCCCTCCTGTGCCTGGAGGGGGTTAATGGCCAGACTCTAGGAGGGGGGATTAGAGGGCCTGGAGCCATTTGCCAGGCATTGGGGGTTGGCAGCACCATGGTTTCAGCTGCTCAGCCCTGGGGGAGATTTCAGTACCCCTCAGCTTAGAGCATCACAGCCAGGCACGAGATGAGCCTTTGTGGCTACACTCAAGGCCTCAGGGCTCCTGCCTGCCTTTTTAGCTGGGGCTGGGGCTGGGGCTGGGGGCCCAGGGTTAGAGGTGGGCAGAAGAGTCCAAACTCTGGCCATTCAACACCTAGCGCACAGCCCAGGTCTCTCCAGGCAGCTTCACCAAAGCATCCCTCCACTCCCCTCTGCCCAGCCCCGATTTGGTTGTCATGGGGATCAATAGGGATGATGCCCGTGCAGCACCCAGCACACCAGCCCCTGCTGTCCCAGTAGCCAGGCTGGGAATCCTGCGAGCTTGGACTAGACTTGATCATCTGCTTCTGGGGTCGTCATTGTCGTCGTGTGAACATTTACTTACTCGTACACTGTAAGCAAGACTCGGACTTGTGCAGGGACACGGATGCCTGGTTAGCAATAAAAGCAATTACTTAGTAGCTATCCTAACAAGGAGGCATTACTAACTAGAGTGCTTTTCTAAACTCTTTATATGCCTTTTATCCATTTAGTCTGCACAGCAAAACTCTGAGGTAGGTACTGTTATTAATCCCATTTTAGAGATGAGGACATTGAGATATTCGGCAACTCCAGTACGGAAATAGAAGTGCAGTGATTGAGGGAATCACAGGAGGCCAGTGATACAGAGACAGAACCCCCTCCCATGATGAAAGGGAGAGCAGGGAAGGTTCCCCCGTGGGCCTCCGAGCTGAGCAGGCATTATGGGGTGGACAGTGAGTGACGGGGCTCGGAGGGGAGGGCACACTAGGCTGCAGAATGGTGTGAAAGTGGAGGGGAAGCAGGCCCATGGCAGGTGAGCACTGACATTCCCCCACCAACAGTTCAGAGCTCACCGTGTTAGAGATTCTGCCCTAGCCATCTGCTTCCATAAAGCCTGCAGGGAAGCCAGCTCATTTCAGGAGCCCAAGTAGGAGTTTACAAATGGCTTCTCCAGGCAACCATCCCATCCTCCCTCCTCCTCCTCTGCACCCTGAGGCTTTTCCTTGGCCCCTCTTTCCCCATTTGCTTTGACCCAATATCGCCCTATTGTCTTGCCCAAGACTGGCCCATGGTGGTGACAGTGCAGGTATGGGCGGGAAAGGGTGGGCTTGGATGGTGGGAACAATGTTACTGCATGTCTGGAGTCTTCATCTGGCCCCATGTGATCTCTTCTTCCCAGGGTGGAAGCCACTCTTCCCTCATCAAGCCCTGGTCCCTAGGGGTTCCATGTGCCAGCTGATGCTGTCCACAGGTCTCAGGTCTACTTCCCACGATAATAAGCATCTGTGGAGGGCCCGGTCACCACCGAGTCGGTGTGAAGGGAGATGTGGCTGTGGCTCTGAAGAGCTCACTGTCAGGGGTGAGAGGGAATCATAACTGGAGACAAGAGTGGGAGAAAGGTATGGGCCAAGGGCTAAGCCATCTGTGAAGGCTGCAGCTGGGTGGAAGGCAGAGGGTGGCATGGGCCATGGTGTCAGGAGGGCTCCATCCACTGAAGAGGTGTGTAGCCTGTGGGGTGGCCTTGGAAAGGTGTTCAGGAGGGAGCTGACCAATTTTGAGGACCTTTAGTGACCAAGACCTGGACCCCTGGCTCCTGGAATAATGTGATTAGGACTGACACCGTTAATGGCTTCTTCGGGCATCTGGCATCTCCCTACGGCGGGGTACTGGGTGCTAGCCTGTGTTGTAGGGAGACACTTCTACAGAGATTCATGTATTCTAGAGTGACAGCAACTTGTAAGTCTCCCTGCACCATGACCACACAGTAATAACCTTGTAATAACCAGCTTGTAACAACCACGTTTTCTAGTTTCTGTGTCTGTGGCTCTGACCTCTGGGCTTTGCCAGCCCTGGAGAGACTGCCCTTCCCAGGGGTTAGGCAATTCCTAGAGGGCAAATGACCCCCCTGCTGGAGCACCTTTCATCTGCAAACCAACCATCCAGAGCCCACCCTCTACTGCCTCTACTGAGCTCTGACACGTGGGGCCACTGAGCCCCCCGCCCTAATCACCCCAGTGGACACAGCAGACAACCAGAGACAGCCTTTATGCCCCTGATGCCACTGAAGTTACTCAAACCAGCCAATCCTCAGCCTGTTTATCCCTGCCTCGCCCGTTACTTCCTGAGGAAACCGCCCCGGTCATGGCTGACTCTGATGCTTCTCCATGTGGCCTCCCGTTTCTAGGGATCTGTGACTATAACCAGCTCTCTTTCCAACTGAGGTCGTCTGATGTGTTGGCCTTATGAAACCTGAATAATAATAAAACACCCATTTTCAAACAGAGGCAGTGTGCTGGCCCTTCTCCCTGCACCTGCACACCCACCGCCCTCCTTCTTCACCTGCTCTGTTCCCTGGGAGCCTGTCCCTGTGGATAGATGGCCCCCACAGGCCAGATGCACCAGCAGGACACTAAGGGAGAGTGAATGGGGGCATTTCTTCCCTGTCTCCCCCAATCCCACGGGGTGGTGGGTTCCCAGAGCTCCTCTGCAGAGGCCACAGCTCCTGCTTGGCAGCCTTCTCCTGTTTAGGTCCTTTCTCTGAATACTAGAATTTGCTTTCTCCACTTGCCTCTCAAGCCTATACATGGCTTCCGTCACTTTCTTGAGTGCTTTGCCATTATTTCCTGCTTGACCCTGCCCACACTTTGTCAGTGGTCCCTCATGAGACACTCTTCAGCTGCTGTATAGAGCAGCTCAGGTGGCTGGTGGGTGGAAGCCAAATGACCTGGGTGACCGAGTCTTCCTCTGCCTTCCTCCCCAGACAGCTGTTCCATTGGTATGTCACCTGAGCTATCTCAGGGCCGACCACAAAAACGCAAAATCAGACAGATCAGATGGGAGAACACAGACGCCCCCATTCACCTCCTCCAGCTATTTTTTTTTTCTCTTTAGAGTGAGATATAATTGAGACTAAGTGTTTCTCAGAATACATTCATTCTTACCCCACCTCCACAATTTTTGCCATATCTGCATACCACCTGTATGATTATTTCTCTAATAATTTCCTTTCGCTCAGCTTACTTTCTGAAAAAGTCAGGTGTATATAATTTACATAATTGGAGATAGAATTTACATACAGTAAAATTTAGCCTTTTTAACTGTGCAGTTCACTAAGTTTTGACAAATGCATCCAGTCATGTAACTACCAACACCGTCAAGATACGGAACAGAGTTCTCACCCCTGACGTCCCCGCGTCCCTCTGTCATCGGTGCTGTCTGCCACCCCCAGCCTTTGGCAGTCACTATCTGACTTCTGTTTCTATGATTTTACCTTTTCCAGAATGTCATATCAATGGAATCGTATAGTATGTGGCCTTTTGTGTTTGGCTTCTTCCACTTCGCAAAATGTTACCTCCCCACCCCAAATTAAGCTTAAACCAAAAACTAAAATTTATTCACTTTACTGTCCAACATTCATGTTTTTTTTTTTTAATATTTTATTTATTTATTTGTCAGAGAGAGAGAGCACAAGCAAGGGAAGCAGCAGGCAGAGGGAGAAGCAGACTCCCCGCTGAGCAGGGAGCCCGATGCAGGACTTGATCCCAGGACCCTGGGGATTATGACCTGAGCTGAAGGCATACTCTTAACCAACTGAGCCACCCAGGTGTCCCCAACATTCATGTTTTTACATGCCATGTTTGGGCGCAGTGATTGAACAAATCAGTGGCCTTAATCTTATTTTAGAGTTTTTAAAAAAGGTTTACCAAGGCCTAATTTCTGTAGACTAAATTCACCCCTTTGAGCGCGTGGTTCTAGGGGTTTTGGCGAGTATGTACATTTGTACAACCAGCATCACGATCAAGATACAGAACAGTGCCGTCACCCCAAAAACTTCCTCTGTTCTCATTCATCACTTTCCCTACTCCCGACCCCTACCGCCACTGACTTGCATCCCTGTAGCTTTGTCTTTGTCAGAATTTCATATAAATGGACTCATACAATGTAGCCTTTTAGGGCTGGCTTCGTTCACTGGGCATGTTTTTGAGATCCATCCACAGCTTTGCACGTATTAATGTTTTATTCCTTTTTATTGCTTGAGTAATCTTCTACTGCATGGATGTGTCACTTTCTTGATCCAGCCCCCAGCTGATGGACATTTGAGTTGTTTCCAGTGTGAGCCTGTGATGACTAAAGCTGCTATAAACATGTGTGCACAGGTCTTTGACCCTGTGTGTTCATTTTTCTCACCCAGGAGTGGAATTGCTAGGTAGTTAAGGTAAATGTATGTGTAACCTTATAAGCAGTGGCCACCCTCTTTCCCCAGTGAGGCTGTGCTAGTTTGCATCCGCCCCAGCACCATGTGAGAGTTCCAGTTGCTCTGTGTCTTTATCAGCACTTGCTATCGTGAGCTGTTACATTTTAGCCAAAATGTAACATACTTTAGATGTGAAGCGTAGCGAGCTCACTGTGGTTTTAGTTTGCATTCCCCTAATGACTAATGATGTTGTGCATCGTTAGTGCTGCTTATTTGCCATCTGTATCCTTTTTTGGTGAAGTATCTGTTTAGATCTTTTGCCCACGTGGGGGGGGGGGTTTGTTTGTTTTCTTATTATTGAGTTGGAAGCCTTCGTTTTCTATTCTAGATTTTAGCCTTTGCCAGATATATGTTCAGCAAATGTATTTTTGCAGTCCTTGGCTGCTTGTTCGTTCCCTCAACAGAGGCTTTCAAAGAGCAGGATTATTTAATTTTGTTGAAGTCCTCAACTCACTTTTAAAACTTAAAAATGCCTTACAGCTTTAAATGGAAAACCCAAATTACTTGCCACAAACCTGTATATTAGAAATGCTTTTGGCAGAAAGTAACAGAAAACTGAACGGTCAGAGGTTTCAGGCATTATCTTAACAAACAGGCGATTATCCCACAGAATAAGAACCCTCGAAAAGGCAGCCTGCCAGGATCCCAAGCTCTCCCCATCTCTGTAGCACAGTGACCTTTGCCCTCAATCTTGCTGCCTTGCATCTACAGATAGCTGCCTGGTTCTGGGCATAAGGTCCATCTGGGGTTCAGAGCAGAAAGAAGAGCAAAGGGGCTGAGCTGGGACTGGTGTGAGGCAAGAGTGGTGTGCACATTTAAGGAGGCATGTGTTCTCAGAGGCTGCAGTGCCCTTGTGTGGTCCCAAGGACCTGTGCCTCCCTAAATCTGGCATACGGCGCACCGCTCTGGCCCTATCCAATGCCAGGTGTGCTGCAGAGCAGGAAATTCTCCTGTCCTTTTATGGTATGACATAATATCTGTCCCAGAAGCTCCCTTAGTGCACGTCTGCTTACGTCTCATAGTTGCAACTCAGGCTTGTCTCATGGCCATTCCTGATAGCAGAGTCTAGGGGAGGGGTATTCTTTGTGTTGCAAGGAAGAGTAAAGAAAGCACACCTTTAAACTTGTTTAGGATGAAAACAAGGTGTGTGCATCAGAAGAACAGACCTCGGGTGCTCTTTGAAGCCAGCCAGTTTTGCTTACTTACCATACGTGTTTGGCCCCGGATGCTTAAAGCCAGGCACATTATGGAATTACAGAGGTCATGGAATAGCCAAAACAGTCTTAGAAAAGAACAAAGTTGGAGGAATGCAATGATTAATTTCCAAACTTACCACAAAACTAGAGCAATGACAACTATTTGGTACTGACATAGGCCAATGGACTAGAACTGAGAGTCTAGAAAACTTAAGAGTTCACTGGTTTTTTGACAAGAGGGCCAAGTCTACTCAATGCAGAAAGAATAGTCTTTTCTTTTCTTTTCTTTTCTTTTCTTTTCTTTTCTTTTCTTTTCTTTTCTCTTTTCTTCCTTCCTTTCTTCCTTTCTTCCTTTCTTCTCTCTTTCTTTTTAGAGAGAGAGAGAGCACTCATGAATGGGGGTGGGGAGAGGAGGGGCAGAAGGAGAGGAAGAGAGAGAATTTCAGGCAGGTTCCACACTCACTACAGAGCCCAATGCAGGGCTCAATCTCACAACCCTGAGATCATGACCTGAGCTGAAATCAAGAGTAGGACCCTTAAATGACTGAGCCACCCAGGTGCTCCAAGAATAGTCTTTTCAAATAATGGTGTTGGGGCAAATAAATGGTCACACACAAAAGAATGAATTTGGACCCCTACCTCATACCATATACAAAACTGAACTCAAGATGGATCAAAGACCTAAATGCAAAAGCTAAAACTAGAGAGCTCTTAGAAAGAAAATAGGAGAAAATCTGCATGACTTTGGGATTGGCAATGGTTTCTTAGATGTGACACCAAAAGCACATGCAACCAAAAAAAAAATTGATAAGTTGGACTTCATCAAAAGTAAAAACTTTTGTGCATTAGAGGACACTATCAAGAAAGTCAGAAGACAGCCCACAGAATGGAGAAAATATTTTCAAATCATGTATCTGATAAGGGTCCGTACCCAGAATATATAAAAAACTCTTACAATTCAATAATAAAAAGATGAATAGCTTGATTTAAAAATGGACAAAGTATATGCATAGACATTTTTCCAAGGAAGTTATACAAAAGGCTAATAAACACAGAAAAGATGCGCGGTGTCAATAGTGGGTAGGGAAATGTAAATCAAAACCACAAGGAGACATGACTTCACACCCACAGGGAGGGCTACAATAAGAAAAAAAAGGAGGGGTGGGGGATAACAGATATTGGCAAAGATATTGGGAAATTAAGAACCCTGGTACATTTCTAATGGGAACGTAAAATGGTGTGGCCACTATGGAAAACAGTTTGGTGAAATGAAACACAGAATTAGCATTTGACCCAGAAATTCTATTCCTGTGTATATACCCAAGAGAATTGAAATTATATGCTCATAGCAAAGATTTATTCATAGCAGCATTATTCATAATAGCCCCAAAGTGGAAACAATCCAACATCCATCAGCTGATGAATGGACAAATAAAATGTGGTATATCCATATAATGGAATATTATTCAACCAGAAAAAGGAATGGAACTGACACAGGCTACAATATGGACAAATTTTGAAAACATTATGCTCAGTGAGAGAGGCCAGACATAAAAGGCCATATATTGTGTGATTCCATTCATATAAAGTGTCCAGAATAGGCAAATCCACAGAGAAAGAAGTAGAGTAGAGGTGACCAAGGTTATGAAGGGAGAGGGGAAATTGGGAATAGGTGCGGGCTTTGAGGGGGGTTGATGAAAATGTTCCGGAATTAGACCGTGGTGATGGTTGCCCAATGTTATTATGCAAAGTGATCTACTAAGAACCACTAAAGTGTCCACCTGTAAATGGTGAATTTTATGTTATGTGAATTATGTCTTCATTTAAAATAATAATAAAAGAGAGAGTCACACAGCTGCAGAGGCTCCAGTTGGAAAGGAAAGGAAGGTGGCTGTTCCATCTGAAAGAGTAGCATCTTCTTCCTCAGCAGAGAAGCCTCTGGCGCCGCAGGGTCAGAAGGGAACAGAGACAGAGGTAGCTCGGAGGCCTGGGAAGGCGGGCTCCTGCTGCCTTCAGAAGATTGCAGAGGTCTGCTCTGGCCCTGGAGAGCTGCACAGTCTCCGGCTCGGGGCGGGGATTCCCAGCCACTAAGGCAAACATCACCTGGGGATGTTCCAAACGAGCTTGGCGTACGATGCTTTTGAAACATGTGCACGGAGCCTCGGAGACACCTGGGGTGCCAACGTCTGGGCAGCCGCCCCGAGAGACAGACAACCTGCCGTCTTGCTTCCCTCTGTTTGCACAGCCTGGCTTCATTAGTGGGGAGGTGATGATCTAATTCCCTCCAAACAAATGTTTGGGATGTGGAGTTTTCCTTCAACAATGAGCAGTGCAGACGGTGAGAAATCTGCTTGCACCTTCTGGGGGCGGGGTGGGGGGGCCACCCCGGCATGCTTGCCAGCACAGAGAGCTGTCTGTGTGGCCAAGGGCTTCCTGACATCCTGGGCCGGGACCTGACTGGCTGGAGATGCAGAAAAGAGGATGTTGCTGGTTCATCTGCATTGGGGTAGGCATGGGGTGGTCAGACTGGCAAAGGCTCCTCAAACGGGTCCCCACCAGCTTGGAATCAGAGAGCCCTGAATTCCTGTACCCTGTACATGACTTGGGCAAGGCACGTAATCCACCCCTGGGAAGGGGAGGTTGAAACCCAGCTCCATGAGGAGAGTGTTGGGGATTGGTGAAAGGGAGGGAGGCAACAGGAGCAGGCAGAGGGGGACACCACGCTCAGCCCCTAAGGCTGAGCCCCCAGAGCTGTTGCTGGGGGAGGAGGTGGTCCAGTCCTTGATGTACCTGCCTGGGTGCTCATTCTAGGGTGTTTGCAGCTGAGGGAGACCCTTGGGGAGGCTGACCACTGAGGCCATTCTGCTCACTGCACTGTGGGATCTGGGGGGGTTTGTCCTTCACCCCTGAAGGGAGTTCTGGGCAGTGAGTTATGGCACTCACCGCTCTCCTCTCTCCAAAATCAGGTATTGAGCTTGGAGGGAGGAGCTAAAGAAGGCTGGCATTTCTAATAAATTCCTCAGGGAGAGAGGGCATGGTTGGGGGGAGGAGGCAGGGAGAGGCAGTGAGGGCGCTCGCTCTGCAGGGCTGCTCCGCACGGGTCTCCTGCTGAGCCTTTGCCCACCTTCTCAGCTGTCACAGGGGCTTTGTCATCTCACCTGGCTGCCTCTGAGATATTTTACAAATGTGAAAGAGGTCCCCAGGTCCTATCTGTCTCTGCGTCCCTGGTCCCCAGCATGGGGCTTGCCTGGCGTGGAGTGGGCACGCAAAATCTGTTCGTTGGAAGGAGGAAGGCGCGCTGGTCCTCAGTGTGCCTTCTCCATGCAGCTCGGTGGCTGCATCCATCACGGTCATGTTTTCCGTAGCATTACCTTCCTCTTGCCAAATGCCCAGCAACAGCAGGGTGTGCCAGATCCAATACTTAGGTCCACTTGCCACCTTCTTTTTTTAAATCATGTTGTCTTTTCTTAATAAAGTCAATGAATAAAATGATTTTTGTCTTAGTAGAAATTAAGAGTTCAAAATGTATAGAAACACTATACTGTCCTTGTTTTTATGGGCTTCGAGGCCCAACTGCAATGTCACCTGCTCTGCAAGGAAGCCCCCCGCGTGCGCCCACAGGCCCCATCCGTGCACTCAGCACAGCCCTTGGACACAAAGACAGCGGGACACTTGCCACCGGGAGCTGCAAACCCAGCCTGCATTCACATGAGTGACAATGGCTCATGAGTCAAAACATCCAGCAGGCTGCTCTGCAGAGATGGGATCCCGAAGCTCGAACAGTAGCTCCGAGGTCTGCGCTATCCCACGGCTGGGAGGGGCTCCCCTCCTGCAGTAGCACCCCCCCCCACACACACACTGCTAAGGTCAGCAGAAGAAGGAGAACGCCGTTTTGCTCCAGAAGTTGAATATGACTTTGGCTCTTGCTGGGCATATGGCCTGAGCCCACATGATTCCCAGAAGAAAATCCGTTTCTTCGTTTTTTTTTTTTTTAACCAAAGAAAAGATGAATAGGCGTGTGCCAAAAACATACAAATAGTCTCAAAAAAACCCACATTTTTAAGTGGTTGCATTCCTATCGGTGCAGGGCCAGCTTAAAGGCCATCATCTCCAGGAAGCCTTCCTGCCACCCTCTCCCGCTCTCCCAGGCTCTCTGCATGGTGGTGGACTAGCCTGTCTGCCCACAGTAAGATGGTGGTGGGCGGGAGGCCCCAAGGGCTGACCCCTCTCCTGGTCTCCAGCCTGTGGCACAGCCTGGCACAGATAAAGAGCTGGCACATGCCCTCCCAGTGTGTGGACTGGACTGTCAGACCCACTGCTGGTGACCGTGGGGCAGACGAGGGGCTTGGGTTGGAGGGGGGAGTCCCGGGGCCAGGCTGGACCCGGCCCCCGCAGCATCTCAGGGCAGCCGCGCTGCTGTGAGTCTGCACCCTGAACGCTGCAGAGGGTGCACAGCTGGGGAGCATGCTGGTGGACGCCGATGGGGTCCTGGCACTGTCGCTTCCACACCCCCTGCACGCTCCGCAGCCCCCGCTGCATCCCATCTCCCCCCCGGAGCTCCTGGAGGCTGGAGTGTGAAGGCTCACTTCCATCCTTCCTGGCTAGTGGTTCTCTGAAATCTCTCTGGAGAAGCTTAGGGGTTGCAGGGGTGAGGTGGTGGGGGCTTCCAGGGTGAGCCTTTTTTATTTAACTTGGATGTTTCCTTGAGGAGGCTGGTGGGGGGTGTTGGAGATTATGAGAGGGCTACAGACTTTTCAAACCTTGGTGCCACCAGGCAAACTTCTAGAAAGAGTTTCTGCATTCAGATCAATTCCACTGATCACTCATTTATCACATATTTAACCCATTTCGGCCTGGATTCTCCCCTCACCACACCCCTAAAACTGCTCCATCTAGGGCCATTTTTATCAGCTACTAAATACTCATATATTCATGAGTCTATTTCTGGATTCTCTATTCTCTTCCACTGATGTATCTGTTCGTATTTTGAATATTTTGTCAAGTTCAACTGAGGTTTTTTTTTGTCAAAAAATTCAGTTAGAATTTTGATTTAGGAAGGATTGACATCTCCACAACGTTGTCTTCCTGTTGAGTACAAAGGTGTGACTTCCCAATCACCCTACCTTGTTTTATGTCTCTTAGCGGAGCTGTGTCGTTTTCTTCACGTAAGTCCTTCGCATCTCTTAATTTTGTAAAGCACTTTATATTCAGTTGCTATTGAGAACGGGTTCTTTTCTTTCATTACATTTTTAGCTGTTTATGTTTTATATTGAAAAGTATTGATCTTGATATGATAATTTTATAGCTGACTACTTACTGCTTCTAGTAAGTGATACCTCCAGTCCACGCGGCCGTGCTGCCGTTTTCAATGATGCATCTTTCTCCTCCTTTCCAATCTGTCTACACCTTATTTTGTTCTCTTGTTTAATTGCACTAAGCCGTCAGAAGAGTGGTAACTATGTTACCATTCGCACCAACAGACCTTAGTATTGAACTTCTCCCTCCGAGCTCCCCGGCACTGGGGGAGAGGGGCTTCCGGCCACACTTCTGCACGCTGCTCCTTATTCCTTGAAGGGATGGTTTTAGTTTATTGCCTGAGACAGCTCCTTCCCAATCTGCGCTCTCTGATGTGGTGGCTATTAGCCACACATGGCTTTCTGTGTTTAAACGAAAGTGAATTTCAGTGAAATAAAAATTACAATTCAGTTCCTCATTTCCATCAGCCACATTTCAAGGGCTCAGTGGCCACATGCGGCTCACAGCTCCTGCTCCGGACGGGGCCGATGCAGCACATTTCTGTCGCGGCAGGACGTTCTCCTGGAGAGCTGGTCAGCACGGCCGTCTCCGCCCTCCGCAGGACACCCTCCGGCCTGGAGGAGGGCTCGCAACACCTGGAGGTTTCCCATTGCATTTATCTGGGCTGCAGGGGTGAAGGAGCCTGAAATTTCTTAAAAATCCATTCTCGGGATGAGTAAGTCACAGGGATGAAGGTACGACGTAGGGAATAGAGTCTCGGTGTCGTAGTAGCGTTGTGTGGGGACAGATGGTGAGCAGGGCGTGACGTATAGACTCGTCGAATCACGAGGTTGTACACCTGAAACTGATGGAACATTGCATGTCAACTGTACACAAATAAAAAAAGAAAAGGAAATACATTCCATAGTTTCCCCCCAGAACTGTCCTCGCCGTCAACTAGGAAACCAGCAAGTGTTAGCGGGCTGTTCGTGTGCAAGGGATTCCGCTCCCTCACCACCTTCCCTGTCTACTCCTCTGTGCCAGGAGGAAGGGACTGTGGCCATGCAGCCTGTCCTGTCCGGATGCTCCTTTAGAAGCTGACCCGCCCCGTCAAGTGGTGGGGGGTGATCTGCTTCCCCCTGTGACTCACCTGAAGCCACACTGTGCGCCCCGAGGCCAGATCTGGAGAGCACACAGGGTGCTCCCTGGGGCTCTGAAGCACTGGAGGCCCAGAGGCAGGCAGGTGGGGAGGAAGCCCCCACCACGCCCCCGGGGGAGACTCAGGAGGAGGCCTGAGGCTACGTGCATGCAGAAGGCCAGCCAGCACCCCCTCGGCCAAGGGCCTCCTGCATTCCTGGCCCACAAAAGCATGAGAGATGATGAAATGATGGCTGTTGTTTGAAGCCACTAGATCCTGGGACCTGAGCAGAAGGGAGATGGGGTGGGTATGTGTGTTGGGGAAAGTGGGTGTCAGCTCCCAAAGTCCCAACCACTCTGCCTAGGCAGAGCCCTGGCTTTGTTTTTCCAGTCCTGTTCACAGTGCTTTGATCCTGCCCCTGGGAGAACAGTGGCCCCGTGCTTTGACGGGAGGCAGCACCTGGCTCCTCCCTGTGCCTGGCTCAGCGCACCTGTCGCCGTGGCAGCAGTGGCTGGCTCTGCCTTCACCATCAGGCAACCGAGGCCTGCCCCAGGTAGTGTCTTCGTGATCCCCCAAATCTCTCCTCAGCTCACTAATTCGCAGCTATTAGAATTCACAGGGCTTCTCTGTTCCTTTTATGATTTCAAGAAGAAAATCCCCTAGCGCTCCTGCCTAGACTATTTGGAGTGATATCAAAATCGCACCTGATTTGAATTTAGCTGCCAAGGCTCTAAGTTTTGTTGAGGCTAATACCCCTTCCCGCAGCTTCCTTCCGAGGTGTGGTGGAAGTTCCCGCCTTAGTCTCCGGGGCAGCCCTCTGAGGAGTTCCCCGGGGGGGGGGGGGGGGGGGGGGAGGGGGCGGGAGAGGCGGCAGCCTCCCTGCGGGGCCAGGCCCTCACTTTGCTGGGCTCGGCACTAGCCTGCCCCTGCCCCGAACAGCGGAGGGCAGGAGGCAGAGGAGGAAAGCCGTTCTGGGTTCAGAGAAGGCTGGGAAGACAACAAAGAAGCCAGACGTGGAAATGCAAACTGGTGCAGCCACTGTGGAAAACAGCATAGACGTTCCTCAAAAAAATTTAAAATAGAGCTGCCGTGTGATCCAGTAGCAACTCCACTCCTGATATTCATCTGAAGGAAATGAAATCCTGATTTTGAAAATATATCTGTACCCCGTTAATTATAGTTGTCCAGGTATGGAAACAACCTAAGTGTCCATCAGAGGATGTACGGGTAAGTAAGAGGTGATAACACACACGCACACACAGAGGAATACTAGTCCGCCTTAGAAAGGAAGGACATCCCACCATTCACGACAACATGGATGGACCTTGACGGTATTGTGCTAAGTGAGATAAATCAGACAGAAAAAGACAAATACTGTATAACCTCACTTATATGTGGAGTCTAAAAGACCTCCAAACTCATGAAAAAAACAGAGAACACATCGGAGGCTGCCAGAGGTGGGGGATGGTGCCTGGGGGAAATGGATGATGCAGTTAATAAAAAAGAAAGAAAGAAAAAGGAAAAAAGAAATCTGCCATACAGTGGAGTATCACTCAGACATGAGGAAGAGTGAAATCTTGCCATTTGTGACATGGATAGACCTAGAGGGTATTGTGCTAAGCGAAATAAGACAGAAAAAGACAAACACCATATGCTTTCACTTATATGTAAAATCTGAAAACCAAGCCAAACAAACAAATAAAAAAGGAGGAACAGGATCATAAATACAGAGAACAAACTGGTGGTCCCCAGAGGGGAGGGGTGGGGATGGGCAGAATGGGGGAAGGGGAGTGGGAGGGACAGGCTTCCAGCTATGGAATGAGTAAGTCACGGGGATGAAAGGCATAGCACAGGGAACACAGTCAGCGGTACCGTACAGCTCTGCACACTTGGGTGAGCACTGTTGTAACATTGTGTACCAACTACACTTCATTAGAAGGAAAAAAAGAAAGAAATCTGCCAGAGACCAAGCATGTGCCAAGGAGAGGGTGGGCGAGGGGAGCGAGAAGGCAGGCATGTTCATTTATTCATTCGACAAGTATTTATTGAGCACCTGCTGTGTGCAAGGCGCTTTTCTAGGTGCTGGGAGATAGTAGACAAAACCCCTGTTCTCATGGAGCTTGAAGTCTGGCGAGGCAGTACGTGAAACTGACATCAGGAATCGGAGTGCGGGGGTGGGTGTGGGGGGGTGTAATGTTAAGTAACATGGTCAGGTGACCTCACCACGAAGGTGATGCTTGATGTGCATAGGAGGTGGGGGAGCCCTGTGTGTATCCAGTGAGAGCATCTCTCTGAGACCGAGGGAACAGCAAGTGCAAAGGTCACGAAGTGAGGGGGCCAGTGCAGGGCAGAAGGAAGGAGCCGGCGGTGAGGCCAGAGCAGTCGGGGTCAGTCTTGGGCTTACCAGAGAGTGAGATGGGGGAACAGAAGAGATCAGCAAGGGGCAGGGGCTTTCAGTCTAGTAGCCCCATTGTTCCCCCCCACACACATTGATGAGGCCCCCAGTGTTTGCTGGAGAGAGCTCTGGGAAGGCTGGGTTTGCAGAGTCGACTGATGTGTGCTTCTTGCTGACCACTCAGCTGGCAGATGGCCAGCCGCGTCCAGGGGAACCTGCAGGGCCCTGCGGACTAGCTTTCTTTTACGCCAAAGCTGGACAGAGGGATGGGCATGTGGGGGGCATCCCAACAGGGGGCACCCTCACACGAGATGGCCGGGCCGCAGGGAGGGTCCCGAGGCCACTAGAGCCCTTCACATGCACACATGCACTGATAGCTGGTTGCAGCCCTTGGTGCTTGACAGGAGACCGTGGGGGAGGGAGACAGAGACAGAGATAAAAAAGAGACACAGAGATAAAAGAGGTAGCGAGAGAGATAGTGAGAGAGGGCCCCGTGCTTCCTGCAGAACTGCTGGGCACGCTCCTCTCCTTGGAGCTGTCTGCTTTCTCCTGCCCAGCGGGCAATGGGTGGGTGGGATGGAATTCTCCTAGGCTTTCTCTGGAGCCTTGCCCTTCCCAAGACCAGGGCAACCCCAGAGTCTTTTTGGCATGTGGCTCAGAGGTGGGAAGCCCCCGCCCTTGTCATCGTGGTAGGGAACAGGCCACATGCAGCACGTTTGCCTTCACAGTGACAATATCCTCTGGGCCTTAGGCGGGCCAGAGGTCCAGCTCCTGGCGAGGACTTCCTCCGGCCTCCCTCGCAGCATGGGGCTGAGCAAGCATGGGCGGGCTGACGTCTGGCCCCCGCTGTGGGTGTGGGGGAGACAGAGGGGCACCCTCTCTTGGGGCACGGAGGCTGCTTCCCCAAGACCAGTGGGACGGACTTGGACTTCCACAGATGGGCTGCTGGGGACCCTGGCAGGAGGACTCCCCACCCCAGCCCTGCCCCAGCATCAGGAGCTCTCTGGACTTCAAAGTGTGGGTCAGGAGCAGGGACCTCCAGCCTCCTGACAAATGAGGCTGATTTTTTTGGGAACTTCTTCCCGTAATGAGGGCCACACACTGGCGGGGGGGAGGGGTAAAAGGAAAAAGCCAGACCAGGTTTCTTTTCCCATTCCTACCATTGACTTGTCATACCAACTGGAGCACCTCGCTGGGCCCTGGCTCCCTCATCGCATGACGGGCCAGGGTGGCCGGGGGCACAGGTTTCCGCCCTCACCCTCACCGGGCTTAGAGCGCAGCCTGACTCCTGAGCGGTGCCACCGCTGCGTCTCTCCTTCTGTTCGCTGACTTTTATTTTCCATTGCACGTTCTCTCTTTGGTCTGACCAGACTGCACTAGCATCCCTGTATTTTTAAACTTTCTGTGTAATTTTGTTTTCAATGTTTTTGCTTAAAAATAGCGTTATCTTTGGATTTTACTTTGAGTTTTATCTTTTTAAGAAGGGCTTAACCACTTGGTCTTAACTTCTGGTGCGGTTTTGTGCTTTCTGGCTTTTTGCCATTTTGACTTCACTTTCTTTGATTTTTTTCCTCTGGTGATTGGGAAGGTATACATCTTGTGTTTAATTTTGTTCAATTTTAATTTAACTTAATTTTTAAATGGATATATGTTGTAAAAATGGACCTCAAGAATACATTTATAACTATTGATTCCCCTCAGTGTAGAAAGAAATTCACCTATTTCACCTACTTCCTCCTCACAGTGTTGGCAGGCATGAGCCAGAGTCTTAGATTCAGTTTTTGTGTTAAATTTGTTCATTTATTTTATCATTGTGCATTTTTCTTTTTTTAATAAGATTTTGTTTATTTATTTGAGAGAGAGAGCACAAGCTGGTGGGGGCAGAGGGAGAGGGAGAAGCAGAGTCCCCGCTGAACAGGGAGCCTGATGTGGGATTCGATCCCAGGCCCCTGGGATCATGACCTGAGCCAAAGGCAGACACTTAACTGCTGAGCCACCAGGCGTCCCTGCATCTTCTTTTTCAAAAATAACTGTCCATAATTAGAATTCCTTTCTACCTTAACTTCCCATTCCTGAATCTTAAACAGGTAGAATATGTTTCTCAACTGAGTTTTCTGGAAGGTTGTAACTTAGCAACTCACGCATATCGGGGATGATCTGTTGCTCTCTATTCGCCAGCATTAACGATTGTCTTTGCTTGCTTAATTTTCTACAGTCTGTTAATAATCTATTAATTTTCTATTCACTTGTCACGGGTTCATGTCCAAACAGTGTCCAGCTGAGCCAGTCAATCTCCTCTCTCTACCTTCAAATCATTGGCTCTTCTGCCCATGTGTCCCTTCACACATCTTCCCAGAACTTCTACGTGTCTGCCCTGGCCCCTCCCGTCCTCATGCTCAGTGCCTCCGTCACCCCATCTTGGCCGTCCTTCCCTTCTGTCGGATTGGAGTCCCAGCTCCTCGCTTCCTGGGAACATTGCAGACATCACTTTCTTGACTTCCAGCTTCCAGAGCTGCTTTGGGAAGTCTATGCCAATAGGACCTTAGAGTCTTGTATAATTTTTATATTCGTTTTGCTTTATTCTCTCTCCCTGGATGCTTTTGGGGCCTTCTCTTTGTTTTCCATGCTGTCAGGTTTCCCACCTGCGTCTTGACATAGGTCCATCTCTCTCCAGTTCGTGGTCCTTTCCAAGCTAGAATGCCCAGACCCTCCACTTTGGGGGACTTCTGTGGATGGTTTTCTCTGTTTACTCTTCTCTCCACTGGAACCACTATTGTTTAGACATCGGGTTTCCCGATGGGTCCTCTAACTGTCTGGTCCTTTCTCTCTCTTTGTTCTACTTTATGGCTTTCCTCAACTATATCCTCCAAACTCCTAGGTTCTCACTCCTGCTGGCGTAGTTTTGAATTTCCAAGAGCTCTTTCCTTTTTTGTTCCTTTTGTTGAATATGACTCTGTTCCTGTTTCATGCCCAGAATATCGCCTCATATGTCTCTCAGTATATTGATGAATGACCGCTATTTTGAAATTTCTTCTCCCTGCATAACTGTTGTTTCCTTTAAGTTGCTTTTGTCGTTGATTTGTTTGCTCTGACCTCTGTCTCTCATCTCAAAGGTTTCTTCAGATGTCTGATGGTCCTTGATTGTCTGTTTATATATAAGAGCAGGGCACTAAAATCTTGATGGAAAGTTCTGTGTGTGTGTGTGTGCGTGCGATGAAGGAGGGATGGTTTATTGGCTGTGGGCTTCATTGTATAATGATCTACCTGGGTGTCTGGGGGAACCCTCAAGGTCTTTCTTCCTGATCTGGTTCGGCTCCCTGGAGTATCTGCCTGGAGAGAATAGCCGGGTACCAGTGTCCAGGAAATTGAGTGGGAAAGAGGGCTGGAGGTCTTGGCCTCCAATGTGTCGAGTTCACTTATTTCCCTTCTGTCTTCTGACCTCAGAGTGCCTGGTATTCCTGAGTTCAGAGCCCCCATTGTGGTTTCTAGAGAATTAGACTTCAGTCTTGTGTTGGGATGAGGTGATTTTGCCGAGAGGAAGAGATCTGGGGATCTGACTACTTATGAAAAAGCTTTCAACGAACCCTCTGTTTCTGTTCTCTAGAGCTTTCAATTCCTGAGACTTTCACAGGTTCTGTGTATCAGGCCTCCCTGCTGCTGGTTTACGGGGTCTGCCCTCTTCCATCCGCTGACTGAGTTACCAGTCGCCCGGCTCCCTTCCTGAGTCTGACATTTGTTGTTCTCTCCTCTCTTGTTCTCCTTGTCTTTCTGAGCTTTTGACTCCCCCACCCTAAAAATCCTTTTATTTCAATTTTAGTGGGAATTCAGATTGAAACAGAGGTTCATACCCATTTTCAATCAGCCACATTTAACCAGGAGTCAGTGTTGAATTCTGAGTCAAAAACTTTGAGTGCCCCAACAGGTAAGAGGAGACCTGCCCTTTCTTGGTGACACCCCATGCCTGCCCCCCTGCTGGAAGCCTGTTTCTCAAGACAGGTCCCAGGAGATGGATTGTAGAGCTGCCAAAAGTGCCCTTAAATATTGGCCTAGAAGCTCCGAGACACATTCATAGCCCCATATTTGTGGTAGAAAATACATTATCTTATATCTGCAGTTTCAGATCTTGCTTGTGGTTCTGCCTTTTCCACATTCTTATCTGCCCATCTTCTTCGATAAAACTTCCAGTGATGCCTTCCAGTGTCCATTACAGAAGTGCTGCACGTTCATTCTGCCACCTCCTACCTATTAGCTGGCGCAGACGAGGACCACGAAGAACGGGGAACCGGGTGAGACTTTGTCGGGGGTCTGGTGAGTCAGTCTTCAGGTATCACCCCACAGACAGCTCAGCAATGTTTTTAAAGATTTTCTTTATTTATTTGAGAGAGAGGCAGAGAGAGAGAGCGAGCAGAGGGAGAAGGAGAGGGACAAGCAGACTCCCCGCTGAGCGTGACGCCCGACATGGGACTCGATCCCAGGACCCCAAGATCATGACCTGAGCTTCATGGACTGAGCCATCCAGGTGCCCCACAGACAATCTGATAATTTAAAAATGGGAAAAGCTGCCTTACGATGAAGAGATCTGGCGGACGCTACCTTAACAGAATGAAACACTTAGCATCCCCGGTCACGGGACAGACAGACATCAGGTGCCTCGTGAGGTGGGACAGTGGGAGGCTTGCACCGTCACCTGTCGTGTGCCTCCGCACAGGTGTGTAACCTGGATCTGATCAAAACGGCCGGTGTCAGGACAGACAAAAGAAAAACCAGGAGAAATGTCCTCAGATAAAACAGACTGAATGGCAATCACATGAATTCTTGTTTAGAACTTGGGTCAAAAAACCATATATGAAGGAAATTTAGGGGACAACTGGGGGATTTGAATATGTACCATGTACTAGATTATATGCGTGTTTAAATGTCCAATTTCTTGGCCATGATCATGGTATTTGTGTTTTTAGGTTAGCCTCCCATCCTGAAGTCTGAATACCTTTTATTTACTTCGTAGACGTAACGGGCTGGATTTATCCCCCCCCCCCAAGTTTGTACGTTGAAGCTCAGCATTTCAGAATGTGATTCTTTGGAGACAGGCTCTTTGAAGAAGTGATTAAGGTAAAATGAAGTCAAGTGGGTCACCACCAATCTCACCGGTGTCCTTCTACGAAGAGGACATTAGGGCATAGACGTGCACACAGCGGGGACCATGTGAGGACACAGGGAGACGACAGCCATCCGCACGCCGAGGAGAGAGGCCCCACAGGGAGCCAACCACGCCAACACCTAGATCTTGCCTCTGACCCCTGTTGGGCAGGATTTAAAACAGCTTCTGGCTGTTTCTCTCTCCCACGTGGCCCACGTCTGGTTCACGGGAGACATGTACTCATTCTTGCTCCCATGTTGTTGCCAGTGAGGCTACCACCCAGCAAGAGCCAGGTGTGCGTGAAGTTTCAGCCTCAAAGCCACACCTTGTGTAGGTGCTTTCAAGGCTGGGGAGGGGTCCCAGCGAGGAGCTCCTCAAGGGAATCTGATTTCCCTTCCATAAAGAGGGCCTTGTAGTGTGCTCCATAGAAGCCGGGCCGCCCATGTTCTCAGCGTGGGACTTTCTGTCTCTGCCCTGAGGTCTGTAGCCACTACCACCTGCTTCCACACTGCTCAGGTATGTATCACAGATCAGTCTCCAGGGGCTTCACACTCAGAGACATGCACCAGGCACTCCCGAAGCTTCTTCCTGAAGCCCCACTCGCTGAGAGGTGAAGGGCACACCTGGACCACGTCAAGCCCCTCGTCCCCTCCAGCACATGAGCCACCCACTCCCCAACATCTCTCTCCAGAATCCATCTTTCCCCACTCTCCAACCCTCCAAGCATGGCTCTGACTCCCGTTTCAGTCATCTCCTCCGAATTCTGCCTCTGGACTTTCATAATCTTCACGGAGCAGCCTCTGTGGGGCTTGGTCTCCCCTGAGATCCCTCATTTAGCATAGAGTTGCACTTAAAATGGAAACGTTCCATTGTAGATTTCTGGAGCTGATATATCGTAGCGGAATATACCTGAATAGAAATACATTGGAATGTTATCATAGAAGATGTGAAAATCATTGCTGGTGTCACCAGTGGTGACAGCGCCATCCTTTGGGAACCACCGTGTTAGCAGAACACCACGTGAGTCTTTGTGTAAAAAGTGTACCCCAGGGCTGACTTGGGTGGCTAGGACAGAGACAGCTACATTGCTCAGCGCAAGTAAGCGAGAAAATCGTTGTGCCTTCTCTGGCAACCAGGAAGGAGTAGGGGTGGGGGCACCTGGAATGGGCGGGAGAGAGGGAGAGCAGAGCAGGGACAAGGATATCTAGTGATTAGTGTTAAGCTACTTGCCATGTACCGTTTTTCCTTCATTGCTTGACACCCAGGCTTCAGGATGAGGGGCTAGATTCCAACCTCACCCCAGGGTTCTCATTCTCCATCCAGACTGTCTGGTTGGAGGCAGGGAAGCACACCGCTGGAACAACCTAACAGAATCTTTACCTCCTCTCCTGACTCCTCTAAGGGAAGGAAGGCGCGCTCGCATATGTTAGCTCTTGTTGTGTCCAAATTATACCATAACCTGGTGGCTTTAAATAACAAACATTATTTCTTATGAGGCTGTGGGTTGGTGGGTCATTCTGCTGGTCTCGGGTCGGCTTACTCATGCATCCTGGGCCAGTGAGGGTCAGAGGGGAGTTCTGCTGGGCTGGGTGGCGGTTTCTCACGTGCTGGAGTGTTGGCTGCAGGTAGGCTGGGATGGTTAGGACTTCTTTCTCTTCTGGGTCTTCCAGAAGCTTAGTCCAGAGTTTGCTCGTGGAGCAGGTGTTAAGGGCTCCAAAAGGTCAGGTGGAAACCAAGATTTCTTGAGGCCCACGCTCAAAACTGGCACAATGTCCTTTCCACTCTTCTATTAGCCAAAGCAGGTCACAGGCCAGCCAGGAGGGCTGGGGAGATGGACTCCGCATCTTGATGGGAAGAGCTACAAAGCCACACTGAGAAAGCATGGACACGCACAGATGGAGAATCAGGGCCAGGCTTGCATCCATTTGTTACATCTAGCAACCCAGAAGAAAAGTGCCCGTGAAGACCTCCAGCGGCCCTCAGTCAAAGCCGGAGGCCATTGCTTCTCTGCCATTGGTGAGGCCCTCTGTCAGTGCAGTCTCCACAGTGAGAGGCACATTTCACCCTACGTAGAGGGCGGGACTGCTGTGACCGAAGCTGTGAAGGGGTATCAACAGCGAAGCTCCCAGCAGGACAGCAGGAGCAGGGTCCAGGAGCCGCAAGACCTGCTGATGGGCGGTGGAGAGCCGTGTGAAACATGGCTGAGAGCCGCCCGCATGTAAGCCCTCGCCAACACAGTCAGCCAGGGGGAATGAGAGTGCCAGAAGGAACTGGAATTCATCTCCCGGCCCCAAGACGTCCTGGGCAGGGAACTGGAGGACTCGGGGCCCAGATGGTGTTTTTTATCTTGTATTCCAATTGGCGGTGGAGGCTTTGGAAGAGGAAGGAACATATGGGAATTGAACAGCTGGCTAAGTAGAGGCAGTCGAAGAGCAAGACTTGGTTTTCTGGACTGTGGCTTAAGATGGGTTCTTGGCTAGGACCTGATATTAGCCGTCTTAGTACCATGCGTTTGTACGGGGCTGAGCTGTTCAGAAATCACTTCTGCCAGTATGGCGATTCAGTCCCACTGTGCATTTCCTGGGGTTGAGGGCAGTGGATTTTTACCCTGTTTTGCAATTGGGGTCAGAGAACAGAGGTCTCCTCCCTGGGAGGGTTGGGGCCAGGCCTCGAATCTAAAATCAGAGCTCATTTTACATTTCCACCTGCTTCCAGTGAGAATGGTTTGAACAATGTTATCCCCTTCTTTGTGACCCACAGACAGAAGTAAATTTGTGTTGAGACTCAGGATACGTGTGTGTATTAATGCGTGTGTGTGTAGTATTTGTGGAAAAGAGGAGATATGCCTTGATTTCCAGAAGGAAATAACTGGAAAGATGGTCAGACCATGTGCCCAAGACATCTTTGTATAAAAGATGCAGAATGGGGAGCTGTCCACTGTGTTTCCAGACACTCCCATGCGCCCAGTCTGCTGCCCCTCTGCCCATAATATAAGCTGTAATGGCAGATCCTTTCCTCTGCACCTGCTCTTGTCTCTGGTCATGGGATCTCTAGCTTACCCACTCCTGTTGGGATGGTTGTCCTCTAGACCTTTCTGTAGGGGATAGCTGTTGTGTCCCCTCCCCCACCCCCAGCGTCCTTCCCTCTCTCCAGCAACTCACTCATTGGTTTCACAACCCATCAGTGGGTTGATGTCCACAGGTCAGGCAGTGGGAACTGTCCTGTTTCATCTATTGGGACTGCCTTTCTCCTAGTCCTGCCTTCCCCACCATGGCAGAGGGGTACGTGACCCAGACTGGCTGACCAGAGTGTCTAACTGTCTCAGGGTAGAACTGGACTCCCGAGGTGGGACAAGTCCCCCAGATCTGACCTCTGGGTGTATGCTTCCTGTCTGTGCCCTCCAGAATCTGACACGAGGGCCTCTGACTTGTGGGCAGCAGTGCTCACAGACACCCAGTAAATGTGTGGTGACTGATCGACCGTCCCCAAGAGAGGACAAGTGTAGGCGTTTCAAGAGCAGTGCGCTGTCTAGGAGCTCCCATGAAGTCACTGCTCATCCCCGCATGAGGGAGCATAGGGCGGTATTTGGTGGTGGCTATCATTTCACACCCCTGCAGTGGCTGCTGGCTGGTCATTTCCCCTGCCCTGGCTGGGTGGGTGTGCCTGGGCCTCCTGCCATATGGCTGCAGAGCCAGCAGTGGGTGCATAGTGGCAAGGTTGGGGGGGGTTAAGGGCTCTCTCAGCCACAAGCCCCCACTGAAGGGGCCCTTCCACCCCTGCCCCAGCCATCCCAGGGGGCTTGGGAGAGAGCTGCAGGTGCCTTCCACATAGTATCCCCCTGCACCCTTCTACCACTCTGATGGAGACTATGGACCCTCTTCGACAGCTAAGGAAACTGAGGCCACATGACCTGCTCCAGTCTGAGCTCATGGGCTGAGCACAGGCCCTCTGACTCTGAGACAAGGCTCTTGCACACCTCTGGTGTCCCCTCGAGAGTGGCAGCTCTCAAGAGACGTGTTGAAGAGAGCCATGAACCCGGCATTGAATACTCTCAGATCCCACAATGAGAAAGTTATTTGCCTACAGATTATCTTGCAAGCCTTCGAACGGCTTCAAGGAGGATGCCTTGTTTTGGTGCTAGAGTGAGTTAACGGCTTTATAACACTCGCTAATCCGTCGTTTTCTAACGAAGAGGGAGTGGGCCTGGGGCAGAGAGTCTTGCCAGGCAGCGGTACCAAAGTAGGGTTTAATAACATTATTTTGACTTCATTGTGTTTTCTTGTACTCAGAGTGTGGAAAATGGGGTTCCTCCCCATCTATGACGTGATTTAAACTTCCTTTACGTACACAGTAAACAGAAATTAAAAGAAATAGAAAAATAAGATTTAGGCGTAAGTTAAAATTAACTAATATTTGACAGAAATGGGAGTGAAGGTGACAGAAGTTGTATCACGGGTGCCCGAATCAGGAGGACGTGGGCGACTACAGGCCAGCATGCTACCTCCTCACGCAGGCAGGAGAGGGGCTGGGTACCGTGGGGCGGTGCCCAGGGTGCCAGCCGGCCCACCACAGCTGGTCCTCGTGGCTTTTCAGCCCAACCCTTCCCTGTGTGGGGACACAGCTCAGCTGCAGGGTCAAGATGTGGGTGTTGGCTTCTGGGACCTCTAAGCTGCATGCACCTGCCATGGCCTGGGGACGGGTAGCCAAAGGCTGACTCTGGAGAAGTGTCCATTTTTTCCAAACCCCAGGGTGCTTGCAGTGGTCCTGCCCCCCTCTTGCCCAGCCCACTCCCTCAGTCAGAATCTTGATAATTATGAAGAACTGCCTATCACACTCCTAAATGTAGACTTTTTCCAGACTCCCCCTGTTCTGTCTGCCTTCCCTCATGCCTGGGTTGATCAGGACTGTTTTGTGTGCTTAGACAAAGGTCCTGGGGTGATGACTGGAATCTTGGCAGCCATCTTAGCCTCATGAAGAACATTAGCCCAAGGGAAATGTGCTGAGAATGACAAAGCAGAAAGATGGAAGGCTCTAGGTCCTAGGGTTTCTATTTGGGTGAGATAATATCTAAGCCACTTCTAGTTATGTTTCCTGCTACTTGCAACCAAAAACGCAACCCAAGTGGTACACATAAGATGGGCAGGGAGCCATTGACCAGGTGTCAATACCCCAGTTCTCTGTCTGCAGCTGTCCTCCTCATTTCTTTGCCCCGTCCCTTTCATTTCCATTCTCCTCTGAGGGGGCTGGTGTTTTCTCTGGTCCGCTTTTCTGAAGCCTGAGGACATGAGGGTGGGTGTAGGAAGATTATTCGGTCACTGGGAGGCCTGGAACCTATTTCTTAGCAGGGATTCTAGTAAATGTTGAGATCAGTGCCACTCTGGCCCGGGCTGTGAACCCAGCAGTTGGGTCAGTGGTCTCCAGCTTCTTCTTCCCCCACATAACACAGCCTGGACACTTCAGCAATCCCCACCCCCATTTCTCATTCTCCTGGACCGTCCTCCTTCCCGGCTACTTCTCTGGCTGGGGGCAAGGTCAGGACACCCCCTGAACCAAGCATTTCTTTTTATGATGATTATTTTTAAAAGTGGTATAAGGTTTTTCTATTTTCTCATACATTTTTACTGTTTTTTTAAAAATAATTCTTCCCATGGGGTGCCAGGGTAGCTCAGTTGGTTAAGCGTCTGACTCTTGATTTCAGCTCAGGTCATGATCTCTGGGTCATGAGATCCTGTGTTGGGCTCTGTGCTGGATGTGGAGCCCATTTAAGATTCTCTCTCTCCCTCTGCCCCTCCCCCCACCCTCTCTTTCTCCTTCTCTAAAAAAATATTTTTCCCCTTTGTTTTTACTATTTTTAATTTGTTTCACTAGGTATTGGGGTAGAAGATTCTGTGATCTTGCTTCATTTTAGCATCTTTACCCCAGTTCAGCTTGACTCATCTTTGTGGCCCCCTCCTGAGCAAGCCACCTGGTCACAAGCCCCTCCCCCCAGGAGCACTGTCAACTCAGGCATGCTGGGGGTTGAGGTAGGGGGTAAAGGTGGTGTTATTGCAGGCGAGACCACCTGCCACGTTTCCTGTGCCCCTGGACCTCTGACCCTGAGTTATGGAACACTTTTCTGTGTGTTCTTGCTTATTTTGAAACAAAGTCGGATTCTGTGAGAATAGCTCAGGATAAGCTTTTACTGTGTTAAAAAAAAATGAAGCCTATTTATGGAAAACAGTTAAACACCATAGATCAGATCAGATTCAGGTTTTCAGAATCAGACAGACCTAGATTTGTATTCTGATTCTGCGTCTTACTAGCTGTGTCGTTACGTCTCCCGTAGGTTCTTAATTAATTAAGTCACAGAACGTGGGCAAGTTACATCATCTCTCCTAACCTCCGATTCCTTCTCTAAAACATGGGGATAATAATAGCAGCACTTCTTCAGCTGTTACGACGAGGATGCATGCATGTGAAGTGACTGACACAAGGCGTGGCCCACGTCCGTCAGGAACGGTTGTCACTATTTAGAGCAAGACGGAAAGAAACGCAACCCTCAGGGTACTTCTGTGCATGACTTGTTGCTTTACAAAGCTTGTCCGTAACCATTGCTTAATTCAGTCCCAGTTTTCCACAGACGTGAGCAAGCCGAACATAACAGGATGCCTGTAAGCCCCCAAGACCGGCCCGCATTTGAGCTGCTCCCCACACTCAGGGCTGTGCAGCAAACCCCTGGCTCAGCGTGTTCCCACCGGAGTTTACCCTCCCCCTCCTCCCCAGGACCCTCTGCCTCCAACTGCCCTATCTTGTCAGTGTTAGCAGTTCCCCAGTTCTCCACTCAAGCAGGTGCACTGTTGACTTTCCTCTCCCACCTCTCCTGGTACGCCCAGGCCTAATCCACACCGTCCGGGTGTCTCCACTCCCAGTTCGTGAGCGTTGCTTCCTGGCTCAGATGGAGAACAAGGCCCATGTTTTTTTCCTCCATCCCAGTGCTGGGCATACTGTAGGTGCTCACGAGAGTTCTAGCGGCTGAGTACTCTATAGGCTCTAGGACCACCTTATCCAAAATAGTCCCCTCTTCAGTCCCCATGCTCTCCTGTTTGTTTCATAGCAGTGCTTGTCACTCGGGGACGGGAAGTGGTTACCACCTGTTTGGATCCGAAGGAACGTAAGCACCACAAGGGCCACTGCACCATCTGTTTCGTTCTCTGCTCTGTTCTCACCACCTGCAAGATTCGCTGGCACATAGTAGGTCTTCAGCAAATATGTATTCAGTGAACCGAAACCCCAGACAGTCTACCACTATGAACCTTGGGTTACTCATTGAAAATTGGATTCCTACAGGGAGTCACAGGACTCTACGGTGTGAATGCACATTCTTTACTAAATGGGATAAAGTGGGGGCCAAAGGAGAGAGGGAGAGAGGGGATGGAGAAACAGAGACAGAGAGAGACAAAGAACACGCACATATTCACACACACACACTTGCACCAATTAATTGTATCTAGTGACAAGTCACCAGGAGTCGGCTCGATGCCTTTTTACCTGTGTGATGGCATAATCAAAGTCTGCCTTCCTTAATCCTGCTCGCCATCCCTCACATTGATCCCACACCAGAGAAGAGAGACGAGCACACGCCCGGGGGCAAAGAGAATGCAATTAACAGCCCTGTGGCTTCATTTCAAAGCTGTCACCCGGAAGTTTGCCCTAACTCTGCAGATTTTTTTGTCCTCTGGGCTATTTCTCTTCTCACCTTTCCTTTCTGCAATTCATGTTTTGAACAGTAAGCAGGCCAAGAACTTACAAAAAGAAACTATGGGATTACACCAGGGATTCCCAAACGTTTGGAAGTCACGGAAACTTGGTTTTAAAAAAAATTCATGACAAATGGAAACTTTACAGTTACATTCAGAGGTAGGAAGTATTTACAGCAATCCTATCAGGTTCAGAGAGGTAAAGACAGTTGCTAAAGGTCACACAGCCAAGCAGTAGAGCTGGGATTTGAACCTAAGCTCCAGCTCTAGGCACAGGGCTCGGGGTTTCTGTGCCCAGGACCACTGCCTAGGCCAGAGGGAATGTCTGCAAGGCCACAGTGTTCTCACCTGTGAGCATCAAACCGGGACTCCTGGAGGACGGGTGGCAGCGATGGAGCAGGTGGGGCTTCCAGACCCGGGGTCCTTCCTGGCTAGTCTAGAGGTACCCCGGTATCCCATTCAGATCTGACTTCCAGGGCCAGGCTTTCCCCGTGGAGTGGTTGTCGGAGCTTGTACCCAGAAATGCTGACAGGTAGCACTTGATGTTCTCTTGCTGGGCTGGACTCAGACTCCCGCTCGAATTCCATGGTGATCTAGGCGGGCCCAAGGGCTTGGGATTGGTCTGCGGATGGTGGAAATGAGGACGTTTATTGGGCGGGATAAAGTCGGGTGGGAGGGCAAAGGCAAAGAGGAGGGGTTGAATTGGAGCTCAGCTGACAGGCGGTCCAGCTGACGTGAACGGTGGTGGTAGGGGCTGGGGAAACCAGGGCATGAACACCGGAGCTGGGTATGGACTCTTCAGAGAAGCCGGTAGTGTGGCCAGCCCTGTCCCCTTGGACCTGCAGCTTGGATTTCCCTGGTGGCTGTCCCCAGCAGTCCAGGAAGAACTTCAGGGCTGGTTGGGGTTCCCGCAACTGCAGTTCAGCCGGGTCCTTCTGGAGCAGCGGCCGGTCAAGGCAACACTGCAGGCCGGCCCTCCTGTACCAACGCTCCACTCCCCCCACCACTCCAGACGGAGGGCCGGGGTTCAGCCTGTTCACCGGGCACAGCAGGAGTGGGAGACGAGGAATAACAAACATGGCAGAGGGGTGCTGGGGCCCCTGACATGACATCAAGGCCTCTGTCATCAGAAGGGTCACCCCATTGCTCTGGAGAAGCCTCTGGCCTTCAGCCCGGGAGGGGTGGGGGGGCAAGCAAACATCTACTGGAAGGACTGCCTGTGAGGTCTGTGAAGTCTGCATTGCTCGTAATTTTCTGCCCCTCCCACTGAGGGCGTTCTGCTGTGTCTTTCTCAGTGGCCTACAGCCCCTTCGGGTCCTGCCGGCCCATCAGGATGTCGGCAGCACTTGCGGCAGGAGGAGCGCAAGGAGATTGCAGAGGTGGGAGGCAAAGGCGCCATTAGATGGCATGTTCTGGACCCGTGGGTGGGCCAAGTGTGTGCTCGCTGTGGGCGGCCAGCCACACGGGCAGGGAGGACAGCCCACTAGACATTGGCTAAAACAAACAGCTGCCTCCATCATTCCTGCTGGGTGCATGGCCTTCTGTGCCTTTGCAAGCCGGTCTGTGGGGTGGTTGGCAGGGCAGAAAAGGATGTGGACTGAAGGCCCCTGGGGGCCCTGTAACAGAGGGGGGCTCACGGGGGTCCCGGGGAAGGCTGTCCGTCAGCCAGAGGTGGACTTGGATTGGCTCACAGGTGCAGCGGTGGGAAAGGCCCCTCCCCCAAGACAGACTCCCAACATTGTTCTCTAGTGAAACAAGAAATACATCCATATGCTCTTTTTTTAAAAAAATAACAAGATTCCAGATAAACCCAAAGTCCCCTGTGACCAACCTCTTACCGCCATGCACTCCCCAAAGTAATTACACCTACGAAGCTAATGGGTTTCCTTCCAGACTGTTAGAGACGTTCCTCTGTGTTGATCCATGTGGTCTGGGTTCAGTGTCTGAACTGTTGAGCAATATTCCATTGTATGATTACGCAGCATCTGAGCCACTCCCCAGGTGATGGACACACGGTTGTCCCCAACGTCCTCGTGTACCATCCTGGGACACAGCTTCCACGCACCTGGAGGGGGCTCCGGGGGCCCACAGCCACCCCAGAAGCGGCACTCACTGCTGCTCCTGAGACACACGCGTTTTCATGGGGCCCAGGGTAACCCATTCCTTCAATTTCAATAGCACATGATATCATCAAACCAATTTTTGCCAGTTACGGGGGTGAATAAGACGCTATCTCGTGGGTGATTTGATTTGTATTTCCCCGCTTACTGGTAAGGCTGAGCATCTTTTCCTCTGTCAGTTGGCCTATCTATTTCCTCTTCAGTGAATTCATATCCTTTGGCCATTTTCCTATTTGGTTGCTTATCTTTTCTTATTAACATGATGTGTTGTTTATATATTCTAGACACTCCAGGATAGATTTCTCTGTGGAGAGCAGCCTGTCGGAGGCCTGTGAGACCGGCGAACAGGACGGGCTGTGTGGGCCTGCTGGCTCGTCATTAACCAGAACCTCCGTGGTCCTTTCTTTTCTCCTTCCGGTGTGGAGCTGTAATTGACACCCAGCACTCTATAGGTATAAGGCATACGGCATCATGGTTTGGCTCACATAGAGTATGAAATGATTTCCATAAGAAGTTTAGTCAACATCCAGCAGCTCCTGCAGTTACAAAAGAAAAAAAGGGTTTTTTTTTTTCCTTGTGGTTGAACTCTTAGGATCTACTCTCCTAACAGCTTTCCGACATATCCTACAGCAGCGCTAGCCACAGTCACCATGCTGTACGTGACATCAGGCAATCTCTGGTCATTCTGACTGACAAATCTCCACGGAGAATTGGGCACGGTGCAAGCCATGGTCACGGTGGAGGTGGGGGACGTAGCAGGTCCTCACTGGAAGAAACAGTCATTTCCTGTTTTGAGTCTCACCTATAAATGGATTTCCTACTGGGGAGAAACATCACTTCTCAGGCAGCCTCCGGAGGCGGCTGGTTCTATGAGTTGGGAATCCAGCAGCAACACTCGGAAACATGTAGGATGGAGGACACGGTGTCTCTCTTCACACTGGGCGAAGGGGCATCCAGACATTTCGCCTTGGAAATGGGTGCTGGGTGGAGGGGAGGCAGTGCGGAGTGAGGGGATACCACGGATCCTGTCAGGAGGCTCTCTAAGGGCCCAGGGTGCTGCCTCCCCGCAGGGAGGGGAGCCCCAGCTCACACAGAGGAACCTCCCCGGATCCCACACAGGGAAGGCTGTGCAAGCTTTCGAGGCACAGGGACTCCTTCTCTCTGCTCTTCCTCTCAGGAACCAGACACAGGTGAAAATGAGCAGGTGGTGTGGCTGGGTGGCTCCTCTGAGGGCAGCGCCTGGAGGGAGACACTTGGGTGGGGGGAGCAGTTGGGCTGCAGGCAGTGCAGCCTTGCTGAGCCCCGAGAGCTCTGTCCCCAGCTGAGGCAAGAGGGCGGGGTCTTTCACCTCTGCATTGCCCAGGGGCAGGTGCAGGCCTGGCAGAGACAGCTACTAGAGGCAGCTCAGCAGCCTGCTCTCCTGACAGCTGGGGACTGGGAGCCTCGGTCTGATGGAGACACGCTCCAGTGGGTCCTTTCTCACTCAGAGCAGAGCCTGAGTGTTAGCAGCTTTCGAGCAGCCAGATCTTGCCGGGGCTTCGTCTCTGGCCTCTGCTCTTTCTGTTCCCTCTTTCCCACTTCACTTAATTGAAACTGTCCCCCTGTCTTTCCTGGAAAGTGCCAAACATTTTCCTGCCTTGAGCTCTGGCCAGAGTGTCCTGTCACCCAAGCCCATAAAGGCATGACTCCGTTCCTTGCCTTCTTGCATCCCTCCAGGGCTGGAATGTCATCTTCTCAAGGAGATGTATCCTGACCGCCCTACTGAGAATGGAAATCGTTCTCCTAAGTATCGCTGTCCTCCAGGCCCTACTTGGTGATTGTCCACAGTGATTATTGCCACCAGACATAGCTCATCAGTTTTCAGATCCCCTCCCCCCAGGACGTCAGAAGCTTGATGAAGGCGGGCATCTTTGTCTCCCGTGTTCATCACCAGGTCCCCGGTGCCTGGAACCAAGCCTGGTTCACCGCAAGCTCACCACAATGCTTGCTGATGAATGAATGAGTGAATGAATGAATGAATGAATGAGCAGACAGAGGGCCCAGCAGGCAGCGAACAGACTCAGATTCTCCTGCAGCCCAGGAATTGGCTGCATCAAGAGCCCCCGTGCAAAGGGAGCCATGCCGTGAAGTCAGGCCAGGCTCTCTGAGGGACACTTATCAAGGACAAAGCCATGCAGTATACCTGGAGTAAAAGTTCAGACTAACAGACAATCAGATGCACAGACCAGGACACGGGCCCGGAAGCTACACTGATCATACAAGAAGCCATTCACAGATAAAGTCGCTCAGCTGCCGTGTGGGAGCTGGGGAGACGGGGCTGACCACCCTCCCAGGCCCCTCCTTCGTGCCACGGCTGGCCACACCTGAGAAGAAGATTCTTACCTCTTCCAGGTGAGCAGCAAGGCCCAGGAAACCCACCTTCATTCTTTAAAGGGGGATGCCTGCAGTTGGCAGAACCTCTCTCACCAGTGCCCAGCCGTTTGCACCCTCATCTCGCTGTGCTGGGGAGGCATTTTGTAGCTGTAGGTGATGTCTACACTAGGCTGACTCTAGTAGAGGAGATTCTTCTGGGTGACCCGAGTGGGCCTGATCTGATCAGTCTAAAGCTCCCACAACAGAACTGAGGTTTCCTGGGGAATAAGAGAGTTTGCAGCCTGCTCTTGCTGTTGTTCTGCCCTGTTGACGTGAGATACGCCTGGCCAGCTCCCAACCGTGATAGTCGTTCCCTGCAGTAAACCTCTCTGTCTCTCTGCGTACGTCACAGTAGTACATAAGGGGGGAGTCTCCCATATTCTATAGAGTTTTGGGGGGAGTCTGGGAGCCAGAGGGTCTGACTTGGAGAAGGTACTTCTCAGAAGGCAGTGGTTATTGTGGGGGTCAGAGAAAGCATAGCCAGCGATAACAGTGGCTTTGGGGGACCTGGGTTTGATATTCTGGCCAGCGCTATTCCTGAGGGAATGGAGAAAGAAACCCACTTCCCTTTCTTTTACTTGGTAAACCTGTGGGGTCCAGACTGCTGTCCACTGCATATCATAGGGTCTTTATTGGACTGGACTATCTTTCGTTTATCTTCCTAAGTCTCTATTATCTATGGATCTATCTATCTATCTATCTATCTATCTATCTATCTATCTATCAATCATCATCTATCTATCATCTATCTATCATCTATCATCATCTATCTATCATCTATCATCTATCTATCATCTATCTATCTATCATCTATCTATCATCTATCTATCTATCATCTATCTATCATCTATCTATCATCTATCTATCATCTATCATCATCTATCTATCATCTATCATCTATCTATCATCATCTATCTATCATCTATCTATCATCTATCATCTATCTATCATCATCTATCTATCATCTATCATCATCTATCTATCATCTATCTATCATCTATCTATCTATCTATCTATCTATCTATCTATCTATCTATCTAACTATTATCTATCTATCTATCTATCATCTATCATCTATCTATCTATCTCTATGTACATCTCTCTGCCTAATCTCTCCTACTTGTTCTGTTCCTCTGGTAGAAATGTAACTGATACAGATGAATAATTAAAAGAAAATTAAGAGGCACCTGCGAGGCTCAGTCGGTTGAGCATCTGACTTTGGCTCAGGTCATGATTTCAGGGTCTTGGGGTTGAGCCCCGTGTCGGGCTCCCTGCTCAGCGGGGAGTCTGCATGTCCCTCACCCTCTGTCCCTCTCCCTCCTTGAGCGTGTGCTCGATCTCAAAGAAATAAAATTGTTAAAAAAAATTTTACTTGGAGAGGGGGATGTGAATACACTTTACTCCATTTGGTATAGACAATTTTCCAAGACGTGTCTGGTCAGGGCACAATCACCAAGGGCCTGATCAGGGTAGAGCTAGATGCCTAGGTCTCTGTGGCCCAAACAAAGATGGCCCAGGTCACAGATCTACATGGCACAATCACTGTAATAGTCGTCTAGAACACAGTTGACCAGCATGTGATGAGCAAGGGCACAGTGTAGGAGATAAGATGTAAATGGACAATTGTCCTGGACATGGCTGGCCAAGAAGGTAGTCACAGAGGAAACGGTCGGTGTCTACAGTTTCCCAGGACCTGGGTGGCCAGTCCGTAATCATTAAGACAAAACCAGAGGACACCTGCTGTGCAACATGCCATGGATAAGAACGTAGTCCTTGAGGACAAAGCTGGTGAAGACAGTGTAGACAGGACATCATTGGCCAAGAACACGTCTTGGGAACACACAGCCAATGCCAACAGTGTAGACAGCTGTGCAAGATACTCATGGCTATTGTGTGCCTGGGAGACAATTGTCCTTGAGATAGGCACCATGTGTGCTTATGCTAGAGGTAGGCTGTGGTTTATTTTTCTTATTTATCCAAGAAGCTATTTTTGTTCATTAAAATCTAGTTACTTGCTGTATCTAGCCAGGATCCTGGAGTGCTCGCTTGGTTAATTTAAGCAAGCGGAGCTTTGACGAAGTAATTTTATTGTCCTCTGGGATTGGCCAGCTTATGCCAAGCCTCACTCTTTCCATTGAAATGGAGTTAATTTTCACTGAAATTGCTTCTTAGCAGACAAACACATTCCCCATCATTGAGGGCTTATGCTTCTGCAGCTCTATTATTCCCTAACTTACACACCCAGGCAGCACAGGAGCCATGCCCAAGACAGAGAGTCTCCCCTGAATTGTGGGGGTGGTGGTGGTGGTGACGGAGGGGACAGTAGCACCTGCTAAAGCCCACATACCTGGTTAGAGTTAGTCATTAGCTACTAGCCTTGAGTCAGCCAATAGCCTACACAGCCAGAGCCCGCAAGTGCCCAGCTCTCTGCCTAGCCCAGCAAAAGGATGCAAGGGAGGGGGGCTATGATCCCCACCTGCAAAGAACGCAGTTTATTTGTTGAGATGAAATTTAGACACAAGACTCAGAAATGTCATGGGACAAAATTAACCCAGACTTTGGCTCTGGTCTAAGATATGGGAGAAATGACCCACCTTCTGATGGGATGTGGAGTGGGGCAGCCTGAAAAAGGAAGGGAATGGCCCTTGGAGGGACCTGCTATGGGGGAGCCCTGGAGTTTCTGGTGAACTTTGGGGAGGAGCTGGTGGAATGGCCTGGGTGAGGGATCCAGTGGGGCCCAAAGACACTCAGTGTACTTCAGAGAGGTTGACAGACCAGGGGAAAAGGCCAGCACTGGGGTCAAGGTCACGATGTTTCAGCCAGCATCAGAGTCACCAGCAGTGCCAGCGTCTGAGGCATAAAGGGGGCCAAAGATAAGATCAATGCTAGAGGGAGTGTCAGCTGGGCCCATAGCTGCTGGTGCAGGGAGCTCCCATGGCCAGTGGGCAGAAATAGTCAGATCCCAGTTGTGCAAGCAGAAATGTGTTAGCTCATATTCTTTAATTCAGCCTTGGCTAGAAAATGGAACTGAAGCAGAAGCTATGGGCTTTGCTTAGCAGTTAATGAAGAACCTTGAAAAAAATGGGAATCTGTTGACACAGATGCTCAGAGAAGACAAGCAATAAGCTAGCCATTACATCTTGTTAGATGGATTAGGACAACGCTGGGGAATATTTGCATACCAATTACCATAAAATTTAAGTTCAATCTATACTTATTTTATGTGTTGTCCTCAGAGTTTCTGTCTACATCTGTTTGCGAAGAAGATCCATTTTCCTGTAATATTGGGAATTTTGTCATAATAGCTCCAAAAAGTGTTGACTTGTAACACTGAGATTAAAAATGTTTATTAGAAAAAAAACCCACATTTGTTAAAATGTTTGTACAAAGAAAGCATTCATGCAGAGTTATGTATTTACCTTGATGGTAATTAACCCGCTATTTCTCTCACTAATTCAGCAAACCGTAGTCAACTCAAGATGTATCAGATAGTGTGGAGTTCCTTACTGTTGGGGACACAGGACGATGCATATTTCCATGTAAAAGGCTTCTGCAAGCACAACAGAACGACTGTGCCGCTAACTTGTAAACCCAAACATAATCTGTTCACGGAGGGGCACAAGTGCCTGGCTCCAGGCTCAGGGATCACGTTTGCTCCTGTCGCAGATGGAAGTTGCTCTCTCTCTCCCTCCCTCCCTGCCTCTGCCTCTCTCTCACACCTTGCTGGGCTGTAAGCCCACATCCCTGGAGCCCAGGTCCATCAAGTTTTAATTTTACTCTCTTGCACTGAGTTGTCTCTGCATCTACCACCTGAAAGTTTCAGGTTTTGCTTTAAAGTATGGCTAGGTTCTTAAAATTCAAGAAAGCATTTCAGAAACTCCACACTTTGAGGAGGCGCACGGGGGAGGGGTGGGTGTCCGCCATTTGACAACAAGTCTCATTTTTAACTCCTGGTTGCTTAACCACTTGGGCACTAGTCAAGACCATGAACCTTCATGATGTCTGGCACATAACAGAACTTACTACTTGTGTGATGAACTGCTGAACAGAGACAACAAGACGAAAAGGAAGGAGTACATAAGCTCGGACTTCAGGCTTCCTTGGAGAGCAAGATGTCTGACACTCAGGAAATGAATCACTAGCATTGGGGGCAGGAGGGAGGCAGTCTGTCAGGAACTGATTTATCCAGATTCTTGAACACAGAGCCTTACTCTGCCCCAGAGCCTTCCTAACACACAGCTCCACCCAAACCTGGGTGATGTGATGGGGAAGTTTATGCAATTGACCCTGGGTGTCTCTACTCGTCCTTGAGGGAAAGAGTCGCAGCCCGACCCAGTCTGGATTCTCTCCATTGGGGTATCTAAAATAAGACAAATTTGAGTCTGAGTCTCGGCATTGCACTTATGAGCGGCATGGTCTTGGGCAGGTTCCTTAACCCCGAGAAGCCTGTTTCCTCAACCGTGAAATAGGGATAAATGAGTGTGGCCACATCAGGGCACAAAGATGATTAGACATTTCGCACTGCATTCAGCGAGAAGGTGCTAACATAGCCATTAGTATTGTTGAGCAAGTGACACCAGCTGCCTCCCCAGGAGCGGCAGTCCCGGGCTGTCAACCCACAGCATGGTTTTCAGGTGTCAGGGTCACCAATAAAGAAATGGCTCACACGGGCACTAGATGGAACATTTTACCCATGAAGAGACAGGACAGCATCAGCTGCAGTGGTGGGCATCCACCCACCATGGCCCACAGGCCTGGCCCTGCAGCTGACACAGGGCCACGGTCTGCATGCACCTGTCTTGTGCTGCAAGCAAGGGACCCTGCTCCCTCCACATCGGGAACAGAGACAGCAGTGGGGTTGGCTGGGGGTCCTATGACACACCATGTAAGCAGAACAAAGAAGTACACATCAAGCCCGGAACAGAGAGGGATACTCCCGGAGATGTGGCTAGCTCAGCTACCCAATGCCACGGTGTAAGGCTCAAGCAACCAGCACACAATTGCCTTTCCCAGCAAGGATCGATATTGTTATTAAGGTCATGGTGGTCATTTCTCCTTCACCCTCCTTCTTCCCATCCGCTTCATCAGGAGACTCTGGCTTCCGTGAGAGCTGAGTCCCAGACCTCAGCCCCCGAGGCAAGCCCCCAGCCACCATGGTGTTTTCTTCATCTCTTTTGCTTGTTTTGTTTTCCGGTGGATATTATTTTCTGATTACAGAATAATATATGTTCATGGCAAGGAAAAAAAGAAAAAAATCCCTGAACGCACAGAAAAGTGGAAAGAACAAAATTAAAATCATTCATAAGCCCATCACGCCTATTAATATCTTGGGGTATTTTCTTGTAGCCTTTCTTTCTACAAATATGCACGCACATATCATAAACAAACTTGGAATTACATTATTTATAAAGTTTTTAATATACACAGCTTTACCTAACATTTCCCCAACACGTACCACATACTCTTTGGAAGGTACTTTTAAAGCCTACCTGGTATTTTATATTATGGGTGTGACATCAGCCTACCACTTGAGTGATGTAATTCCAGAAGATGTGACATTTTGAGTATTCAGGTAGACAAGCAGTCGCAGCGTTTTACATTTACATATGTCTCTACTGAGCTCTACCGTAATTTGCTCCTTCTTAGGGTGGCCGTCACCTTGATCTAGTCATTTCCAGGGAAAGTCAGTCACTTGAGATTTAAAATCAGATCCTTTCTGCTTCTAAGTTCCTTTCTTTCCTTTTTCTCAAAAGCAAAACACTGAAGCCTCAGGACAGGAAGCCAATGCCGCACACCACAGACGGTTTCCCGACAGCCCAGGTAGGATGCAGCTCCGCAAAGGCTGGAAGAAAGGTAGGTCCCGTTCCCTCCTCCGGAGGTGCGTGCGTGCGTGCGTGCGCGTGCGTGCGTGCGCGTGCGTGTGCGTGCGTGTGTGCGTGCACCACGCTCCTGACTCTGGCTACTGCAGCAGAGTCACCAGAGGACTGGCAAAATTCCTAAAGCCAGTCACATCCAGACAATGACGCCCGACTGCCGGGCTGGCTCTGGGCTCCAGTGCCGGTGAAATCTCCCCAGAGAGCTTGAGAACCAGTGTCCGGGACTCTTTGCTGTGCAGGGTGGCCTAAAGCAACGAGTGTGACCAAGGAACTGCTAAAACACAGAAACTCAGAATCTGCATTCTAACAAGATGCCCAGGTGGTTCAAATATACAGTGAGGTATGAGCAGTTTGTAGCGAAACTGTAAAAGACATTTATATGGCTCTTAACCCCATCTATACTGGTGCTGTAAGAGGGATAATAATTGGCTTTTGAAAAACACGCCGAATGGGATTACTTTGGAGAGATTGTGCTCTGAGCCCCACCACGCCCGAAGGTTGATCTAAGAAAGGGACCGATGGCTTGCTGGCCCCACAGCCTGTGTTCTGTGGCACACGGGACAACTGAATATGGACCTGGAGCTGGCTAAGTTAAGGGGCTCTAGTTTGTGAAGTCCTACCCCTTCCAGAATGGGTAAGGATGAAGGATGGAAGTGGGTTACAAAAATGCATGCAGAATGACCCTCCTACACTGTACACGGGCTAATGTAAAAAGGGTTACAGAATAGCACCATATAAACATTCATGTATGGTATTCAAAAAGATTTACATTAAAATGTTAATACGTGTTTTATGAAACTGTGGGTAATTTTTATTTTAATTATGCATACATTATAATTTTTACATAGAATATGTATTACTTTGATTAAAACAATAAAATTCCTTTTAGAAGTCTCTTTCCATACTGCTGTAAGGTAAATTATAATTTTTATTTCTTCTTTGAAAGGTTTGTCTTATTCATTGAAATCTTTAATCCATCTGTAATTTACTTTGGCCCAAGTTTATGTCCCAGTAGCATTTACTGAAAAATCCAGCCTTGTTCTCTGACATCTTAGCCTTTCTCTGAATTTTCTTTGTTCCTCAATTCCATGTCACCTATATCATCTATAAAATTATTATACCTGCAGGGGTCAGTTTCTGGGACAGTTGTCCTTTGCCATTTATCTGCTCAACTATGCTGGTGTCAGTATGGCATTATTTGATTATGCCTTTCAACACTTTTGTTCTATCTAGGAGCACAAACTTACCCTTATCATTCCTCTACATGTATTAGTTCATATAAGTTTCAGAGCTACTCTGTCGGATTTGACTTAAATATTAAGGGCATTCTTCTTAAGAAGAATTAGTATGTTTGAACTACTTAGGCTTTGTGTTCAGGGCATGGGTTTCCTTCACATGTCTACCTTTTTAAATGTCTATCATTACCCTAAAATTTTTTCCCTTTGACTAGTATCTGCAGTCTTCTAAAAAATAAAGTGTTTTTTCAAAGAAAAATAAGACTTTAAAATTTGTTTCCAAAGTAACAATAATGAAAGCACCAAATACTTAAACAAATGGAGGCAACTAAAGCTATACTCAGAGGAATATTCAAGGTCTTAAACACCATCAAGAGTAAGGGGGGAAAAAAAACCCAAAACTGAAACTTAGAATTCAATTTCAAGTCTTAAAAAACAAACAAGCAAGCAAGCAAGCAAGCAAACAAACAAACAAACAAAAACAGCTAGAGAAAGTAAAAGGAAGGAAATAATAGCACTAAAAACAGAATTTAAAAAACAGAAATATAAATTTAAATTCTTCCAGGATTTAAAAAACAGAAGAGTTGATGAGAAAATCCAAGCAATAATAGCAGACCCATGCGTTTCTTTTTTCAGCCCTACGAGCTTCTGCTCTGTGTGTTTTAAAGCTCTGTTGTTAGGTGCATATGTGTTTAGGATTGTTAATGTTTTCTTGGGGAGTTGACACATTTATCTTGCAAAATGTCCCTTTTTCTACTAATATTCCTCTTTTGTGTTTTCACAGCCTACATTGTCTTATGTTAGTGTAGCCACTCCAGCTTTTGATTAGTACTTTGCTTTCACGTTATACCCTTTCCATCCTTTCGCTTTTATCCTCTATATGTCTTTATATTTACTGCAGATTTTTCACAGGCAACATTTAGTTGGGCAAGACCTAGTTATTTAGACATACCAGAAAAATAATTCAAACCTCTGACCACACCAATCAAAGTGAAACAAAACAAAACAAAAAATTAGAAATAAATTAACATGAGACTGTCACTGTGCAATTTGAGAAAGCTTGATATTAGGAAGAGTTGCCCCCTCCCAGTAGGTGAAAAGAGGGTGGAGCCTAGAGACTAACAGATTCACAGTGATAAAATTATTTTTCTGACAAAAATTTTAATAATAAGGGTATTTTTAACAGATATGAGCAAGTAATTATAAATACTTCCATGTCACTGATAAAGTTATTTTTTACAATGGTTTTGCTCAAAATTACATCATTCCTTTTGCCCTCACCACCCATCATAGAACATAATCATTTACACATTGCTGTCCCATTTTATCATTCATCGTTATGACTTTAAAAATCACAAAAGCATTTACACAAAGCAGTCATATTGCCTTCCCCTGCCATGTCACCATGTCATCATCTTAAGATTTCATGGTCTTCCTAAACCACACTTCCTAAAAGTTCATTATCTCCCTATGAAGATTTATCTGCTTTATTTTTCTCTGTAGTACTTAGCATACTCTATGTTTTTACTTGCATGTCTCATTTGTTCCCTGGCTCTCACACATTAGAACATAAACTCCACGAAAGCAAGGATTCTTGTTGGTTTTGTTCCCTGGTATATTCTCAATGCCTAGAACAATGCCTGGTATGTAGTGGGAGTTCAATAAATGTTTGTTAATGATAAATAAATGAGTTGCTTAGGATGAGCAGTTAAGTTGTGGTACAATAAATACGTCTAGTCTTTATCCCCAGTTTCTGGCACAGAGTTTCAAAATCCCTTCCAGTTTCCTGAGGGATGAGGAGTGTCTTTGTTATGCTAATGAGTGATTTCTGGTGGGCCTTTGATAGCTTCAGGATGGGGGCTGGTCATCAGAAAGGCCAAGCACTCAATTAGAGGGTTGGACCTTCCCAGCCAAACCCCTGGGAAGGCAGAGGGGCTGGAGAGGTAGTTCAATCATACGGCCAGTGATTTAATCACTTGTGCTTGCATAATGAGACCCTGATAAAAACTCTACACTGTGGCTAGATGGGTCTTCTTGGTTGCTGACCTGATGCAGTGTGCTGGGGAGGGTTCCAAAAGGAGAGGACACAGAAGATCCGTGTCACCTGTTCTCCCCTCTGCCTTGACCTATGTATCTCTTCATTTGGCTGCTCCTGGTCTGTCCCCTTTTATATTGAAGCCGTGACCCCAAGTGGAGCCTTTTCAATGAATTACTGAGTTGTTTTAACAAATTATTGAAACTGAGAGGTTCATGGGAACCCCTGAATTTGTAGATGATGGGCCAGAAGTGCAGGTGGCATGTGAAGTGGGTCAGTCTTGTGCAGGACATTGCCTTTATCCTGTAGGGCCCGCTACTAACTCAGGGGAGTTAGTGTCAGGATCATATTGAGTACGTACACCCACTTGGGGCGGAAACAGAGCGCAAGTTAAAAATAGCAAGTTTGTGGGGCGCCTGGGTGGCACAGCGGTTAAGCGTCTGCCTCTGGCTCAGGGCGTGATCCCGGCGTTCTGGGATCGAGCCCCACATCAGACTCCTCCGCTGGGAGCCTGCTTCTTCCTCTCCCACTCCCCCTGCTTGTGTTCCCTCTCTCACTGGCTGTCTCTATCTCTGTCTAATAAATAAATAAAATCTTTAAAAAAAATAGCAAGTTTGTGGAGTTTTAAAGAAAAGTAAGTGGATCTAAAAAAATATTGAGTAGGAATGGCAGTGGACGTAAGGGGTCAAGGAAACACGGATGTGGCGGCCTACAAGTAGCTCAGCTCGTGGAGAACCCCTGTGAGACCAGTGATCAATACAACAGAAACGGAGACCCCTAAATTATTGACTGTGGCCTGCTAGCACTGTAGATAATTAAGCCATGAGAGAGATAATTTATACATCGGAATGAGAGAGACATCATTTCAACCAGCGGAAGCAATCCATGTGTCATAAATGCACACCATATCAAACTCGAGGCTGATAGATTTGAAACCTTGAAAAACTGGAAGATTTCATTAAAAAATTACAAATGCTCAAACTGACCCAAGACAAGGCAGAAAGATAGAATAAACCAGGAACTGTGAACAAGATGATAAATTCCAATAAAAGAAAAAAATGACCTTCCATGACAGCTCTGAAGTTTGATATGTATGAAGTTTGGTTTTTTTTCCCCAAACTTTGAGAGAATGGGTAAATTCTCAGCTGTATAAATGTCCAGTAAAATCTCTCATCGAGTCTGGCTGAAAGAATTATTTCTCTCCTTGTTTAGTCTGGATTTATCATCTTTTGTTGTCCAGACTCTATTGATTTCTCTTCTGTCCTGGGCAGGGCTGTTGGGCTGATGGGGTCTCCCCAGTGGAGCCGTGCTCTTCACTGGAGAGCAGACTGGTGGTGGCCCTACTGTGGCCTTGAGTGCAAACTTTTCACTATGGAATCCTTATAAACCAGTTTCTTCTAAAAATGTGTAAATACACAAGGAAGGCACTATTGTGGTGAGAGGATGGGGGGAGCCATGGAAGCCCCAGTTCCAGAGATCTGCTGTAGAAATGGCACCTACAGTCCATAATACCGTGTGCTTAAAGAGCTGTCAAGAGAGTAGACCTCATGTTAAGTGCTCTTAACACAGTAATAATAAAAAAGAATATTAAAGTTCACGAGAGCATTCAAAAAAAATTTTTAACCTTTATTGAATTCACATACTCAAGGAAATAACTTTATCTTGAGAAAATATTTTTACTTCTAGAAGACAAAAGATGTATGCCTAGAAATCAGAATAAATCTTGATTTTTTAAAAAGATGGGGGAAAAAGAGAGAGAGAAAGTGTCTGAAGACAAGCTTCTTCTTTCCAAGGAGCTGCCCTTTCTGTGGGAGGCACGTGGAATGGATAGTCAGGGACTGTGTTCTGTGGAACAGGGCCACCCGGACCCACGTGGCTTTCTGTGTGGGGAAGAAAGAAGGGTCTGCAGAGACCAAACGTCCTTTGTACAAAGAGATTATTTCTTTGTTTTATCGTTGTGCTGTATCTCAGTAGTTTTTATCTAATTTTTCTTGCTTTTTCATTTGGTGTACATAAAAATTATGGGAAATTTTGGTTACTGGTATCCCCATAAAGGTATCGAAATATATTTTGATTAGATGTTGGTTTGGGCCCTTATTTTATGTCTCAAGAGAAAATATAAAAAGGCATAGAACATGGCAACACTGGCCACTCCCTTTGCCCCATAGACATCCACCCTCAGCCCCTGGAGGAGCTTACAAAGTCTTGGCAGTGAGTCTAGAAAAGACATTGGCTGTCCCCAACTCACCCAAGTAGGCTGCGTGCATTGAAGCCTTGGAGGAGTCCACCTTTCAGATAGTGGCTGGGATTGGTGTGGCAAGTATCCGGCCTGGGCTTAAAACAAGATGTGAAGACAGACTTTCCCTGATGTTGCCATCTTGGCTGAGGCCCCAAGCCCTGGGCCACCGTGTTCTGTCGCCACCCTCAGGCCAGGTGCTAGGTCGTCTGTGGCAGAGACACATGGTCCCTTCCAGATGGCCCCTGTCCTTTCTCCCCACTTGATCTGGAGCGCTGATGGAACCAGCTCTGAAAGCACTTCCTGACATGCCACATGACTAACCCTAGAGGGAGGGTGGGGAAGCCCACTAGCCTGTCCCTTTCCTCCTTTTCCTGCTGGAAATACAGGTATGAGAGCCAGGGTTCTGGCCACTGTCCTGCAGATGTGGGAGTGTGGGTCAAAGCTTGGGAGAGGCAGAGGGGGAACCTCATGGAGGCACCAGGCCAGCCCCTTATTCCTGTCCTCTGGCTTTTATTGGGTGAAAGAAAAATAATTTTGTAATTTATCCCGGCCACCATTTGGGGAGAAATGCAGAAAAAGTACATTTCTTAAAAAATACAACATCTGTGCTGGACTTGCAAAGGCCGTAACTGGGCAAGCTGGGAATGGGCCCTTGGATGCGACCCTGGAGGGCAGAGTGGCGGGAAGGGGGGTGCAGGTGGACGCACTGCTGCTTTCTCTCCCCCGGAAGCTGTGCCCCACAGGGTTAATGAAGTGAGGAGTCACAGGACATTTAAAGCTTGTTTTTCAGAGACCAGTTTCTCCTCAATCAGCTCTTGTGCCTTTTCAGAGCCCATCAGCAAACCCACTGACCGCCAGCGTCTCTGCAGAGACCTGGACTGACGGTCACTGGTGGGGCTCCAGCCTGTGAACAAGCCGGGCCCTGCACACCTTCCCCGAGATAAAGAGCCCAAGACCCCATCCAGTTTCGAGCCCTCTCCTGTTCCTACAGATGACCTCCTGGTGTCAGGGGTGGAATTCTGCCTTATTCATGCAGTCTCCAGCCCAGACTGAGCACTGGGTGTAGGTTACATGGATGTTCGCTCAATGCACACGCTCCATCCTTCCTCACACAGAGTCCTGTTTCCCCTCCTTTTCACCAGTATGTGTGTAATCCCAACCCCTAGGATTGTAAAAACTTGTTCTAATCTCAGTTGGCAAGACAGACTTCAGCCAGGCTCCCGTCTCCTCGTTCGCCTGCCTCTCCAATAAACCTTTCCTTGCTGCAGACGCCATGTCTCCACGATGAGCTTGGCTGTGCATTGGGTGGGCGAACCTGGGCTCTGTCACTCCCTCACCCCATGAGGGGCTTCAAGGGAACATCTCGGAGAGACTGGCAAGCCCCCCCTCCCCAAATTGGGGGACAGGCCTGAGCTGACTCACACCTGACACAGATGAGACATCTCCGGGGAAGAGGCAGGACGCATTGGTGGCCCCAGAGGCAGAACCAAGAGACCTGGCTCCTCAGCCACCGGGAACTGAGCACCCTCCCACCTCATCTCCTATCACGACCATGCATCCCACAAGCCAGGCAAGGACCCTCTAGGAAGAAGCCAGACTGGATCATCTTGAGAGAGATTCTGTCCAAAGGGACCCCCCCACAGAGGTGGGTGGCCTGACGGTTTGAGTTGGGTGGGAGGTCGGGAGGGAGGAGATGCCAAGGATGAGTGTGGAGAGACCCCCGCAGATAGACTAGTTCATTCAGGAAGCTGCAGATGGAGGCCTCGGGAAGGGAGGCACCCTCGGCCCCGCTGCCTTCCCCAGCCACAGGGACGTCTGGAGCCACAGGGCCTAGCATGCAGAGAGGAGGAGAGAGAGAGGACAGAGTAACCACCCTTCCTTCCACCTCCAAAGGCCCAACTGAGATTAAAGCTGGAGGAGCACACGTTTTTAAATAAGAGGAGAACCTGGAGTTCTGATATCCCACAGGACCAGACCTTTCCTTCTTTGTTTGGGACAAGAAAGGCAGCGAAACCTGCCCGTGATTTCATGGAGGAGAGGATAAAGGTAGAGGTGTGAAAGGATGATCTTGCTTTCTATCTGCCCCCTTCCAAGTCAAGCTTGCTTCGCGACATGATTCGAAATATCAAAGGCAGCAATGGGGAGTGCACTCCTCTGGCTGGGCTCTGCCTCTTGGTGCTGTGATTTCTGTTTCATGGAAAAGGGAAGAATCAGAGCACTTTGCTGTCAGAGAGGGAAGGCATTCCCCATTGTGGCAGACCACCGGATAAAGGATAGGCATAAAGAATAAAATAAAAGTCGCCTGTATTCTGCTTCTCGGAGATACCACTTTCGTGTGTGGTCTTTGTGATCTGATTACAGGATTGTGATGACACTTTCTGTTGTTTTGGAGAAGTGCTCTCTTATTCGAAAGACTGATGCAAGACCTGTCCATGCAGGATTTAACAATGGCCCAGCTGGGTCCATCGTGGTCATCCAGTGACTCCACTTGGATGAGGGCTAGTGGTTCAGTAGAATAAAATGTGATTTGTTGGAAATGCTTAGGTGTAGAGGGCATTGTCTATCTCTCCACTCTCCGTAGGCAAGGAGACCAAGGGTGAGGGGGCCCCAAGAGAGTCACTATAGAAATTGAGGTGGTGTGCAATAGGGGGAGACCAGGGTCTTCCTCCGTGGCTGGATGCTTGCCTGATTATGGAAGCTTGCAACAGCTCTTGGATTGAAGCATCTGATGATTCTTGGGCACCTGACTCATCAGGATGCTGACTGGCAACGCTTTCAAAGGTGGGCAGGGACAGAGAACCATGAAAGCAGGCTTCAGGTGCAGCTTGGTAAGGCAAGGACATTTGATGTCTTGCATGTCAGTAGTCGCTAGGGAGTAGATCTGGTCATGAGCCTCCTCAGAGACACCCTACCTAGAAAACTGCTTGCCAAGCAGAGGTGTCCCCTCTACCGCAAGAAACTGTGAGCGTGTCCCTGGAGGACAGGAGCTGAGAGCAGAGGTGAGGCAAGAGGGATGTACATTGCTCATGTCAGTGAATGAAGGAATGGGAAGGTCCCTGTGGGGTGTCTCAGAAGACCTCACAAAGGGGGCGCCTGGGTAGCGCAGTCGTTAAGCGTCTGCCCTCGGCTCAGGGCGTGATCCCGGTACTCTGGGATCGAGCCCCACATCAGGCTCCTCCACTAGGAGCCTGCTTCTTCCTCTCCCACTCCCCTGCTGTGTTCCCTCTCTCGCTGGCTATCTCTCTGTCAAATAAATAAATAAAATCTTTTAAAAAAAAAGAAGACCCCACAAAGAAGTTGCCTTCGACAGTCAAGAGAGAATCACAAGCAACACCAGCAAATGACAAGGTCTTTGCCCCCTTTCCTCTTGTCCGTAGAGGATCCAGCGAAAAGGAGGGGGTAGTAGGGAGGGGAGTAAAAGCACAGACTATGCCCTCCCTCTGCCCTGTCACATGTCCTGGGCAGAGCATCATGTCTAAGGGGGTGGGGAAAGAAGGAACTTTAAGTTGTATATGAGATTAAAGTTTTAGACTGCTGGGTTTTTCATACTTGAAACTTCTCTCATTCCTGAAAGTGACCAGATGTGGCCAGGGAGTGGGAATGGAGACCTGACGACTACATGTTAGGCAGTGATGAGAGAGTAATGGAGCTGTCCCCTATGGTGGCTGGTGGAGTGCAGGTCCACAGTATACTGGGCGTGCATATCTCTCTTCCTCACAGGATCAGATTGTACCCTACCTGGTTTTTGGATCTTGCATTTGACCAAACACATTGTGGACATTTTTCCGTATAAATACTTCTGCAATTTTGTTGTCAATGCCTGAGTAATTTATTTAATTCCCTAGGAGAAACTGGGTCATTGGAAGGATTCTTTTTTATCCGGCCTTAGAAACTCAATCTCAAATCAGTAGCTATCACACTAAAGTCTAATAGAAGTTAGGAATAAAATGTAGGTACTAGGTTTCATCATTTTTATTTAACATTTTCCTGCAGTTTCTAGCTACTGCAATTCCATATGAACCATAAAAAAGAGGTGTGATTCTCAAACATGAAGAAAGCAGTTGGATAAGTGCCATCAAAGAGATCTCATTCACTATAGGGATAGTAAATACTAAAATGTTTGAAGAGTTTTTTAAATGTTTGAAAATAACATTTATAAAAAAATTGAAGCATGTGATAAATAAATTTACTATATTTTGCTGAAAAAAAATCAATGGAGAACTCTATTTCTAGATAAGAACATCTAACGTATTTTTTTAATGTTGCAACAAATAGGCATATAAAAGATGCTGAACATCCTATGTCATCAGGGAAATGCAAATTAAAACAAGATACCATTACAAACCCTTGGGGCACCTGGGTGGCACAGCGGTTAAGCGTCTGCCTTCGGCTCAGGGCGTGATCCCGGCGTTCTGGGATCGAGCCCCACATCAGGCTCCTCCGCTATGAGCCTGCTTCTTCCTCTCCCACTCCCCCTGCTTGTGTTCCCTCTCTCGCTGGCTGTCTCTATCTCTGTCAAATAAATAAATAAAATCTTTAAAAAAAAAAACAAGATACCATTACAAACCCATCAGAATGGCTAAAATCTGAAACACAACCTTGGCCAGGTGATCAAGATCAATATTACCAGTGATGCATCATGTTGATCACATGAACCCTTGATAAGATGTGATAAAAATGGTACTTTACCTCTCAGATCATCCTTACAAAAACACATAATCCCAGTCTAATGAGAAAAACATCAGACAAATCTCAGTTGAGGGCCATTCTATAAAATCACTGGCCAGTGTTCCTCCAAACTGTCAAGGTCAAAGAAATTAGGGAAATCTGAGAGAAAGTGCCAGCCAAGAGGAGCCTGAGGAAACATGACAACTGTTAACGTGGAATCCTGGGACGGAAAGTCTTCACTCCATAAAACCTAAGGAAATTCCAATCAAGTATGGACATTAGCTGATAATAATGTATCGATATTGTTTCATTCATTGTAACAAATGTACATTAATTGTAACTAAAGTAAGAGGTTAGTAATGGGGAACTGGGTGTGGGGCATAGAACTCTCTGTACTATCTTTGCGATTTTTCTGTAAATCTAAAACTGCTCTAAAGTAATAAAGTTTATTTAAAAATATAACTCTTCCTTAGCCAATGTACTTATTTTAACATAATTCAAAATCCCCAAAAGGATTTTTTTCCAAAATGAAAAATTAATCACAAAGCAATGTGGGTGAAAGAGGAAGAATACGTAAGTAAACCTGGAAAGACAATCAAGGGTTGAATGTATGAAACTGCTATGAAAACACAGAAAGCCCCAACCTTAAAAAGTGTGGTGGTTCCATTGCAAAAACAAATCGAAATGTAATGCTTGACCCAGAAAGAAACTTGGGAGGATCTAGCCTCTATAAAAGTGGTCATTCTGATGGGCTGAAAAAGGAAAGGATTGCCATACTTGCAGATGTACCAGGCACATGATTGCACAAAAATCATCCTGTTTTATTTATTTTAAAAAAGTTGACCTCAGGAACAGAGGTTAAGGTGGTCGCATTCCTCAGATTGCGCCTTGCTCTGGTCATCGCTCCCTACAAGGCTCCGTCTGGCGTGATTCTGCTTTCCCTTCGGCCTTGATTACTTCCCTCTCCTTGCCTCCCCAGAGGCACCCAAAGCAATGTGTCTGGTTTATGTGTTGAGAAATGTAAGTACGTACTTTTGAAAAACAGGAAACATTGCTCTAAGTTTGTATTTTTGACTTACATAAATGGTAATGTTTAACAGGTCTAATTGTATTCCTCCCCTTTTTTAATCCAAAAGGATGTGTTTTAAGATCTGTCCGTACCGCTCTCCACGCTCATAGTCTAATGTGTTGGGCTGCTCTGTAGTGTTCCACGGTACACAGCGCTAGGTTTATTTATCCACTTCCCCAGCTAGGAGCGTAGAGGTTGCCTCAACCTTCCCAGCCCCATAAATAATACTGTCGTGGAAGAATCTTCTCCTTCCTGTTTCTCATCCATGCCCGATTTTCACCAGGATTAATACACCGGAGGGTGGGTTGCAGTGTCACAGAGCTACTCATACCTTATTTTACGAAATTCTTCCAGCTTGTTCTTCTCTCCAGCATTTGTATTATCGAATTTTCTCAGTTTTGCAATCTGATGGGTATATAGCTGCATCTCATTAGCGTGATGTTTTAATTTAGGAACTGGAAGCATTGAGCACCACTCCCTCTTGTTCTCTGTTCCTCTTCAATGGATAGTTCTTCATATTTTTGGCTCATTGTTCTCTTGGATTTCCTGCCTTTTTCTCTCTGATTTGCAAGAGTCTCATGTATATTCCAGATTAGCCCATTTGGCTGAGTGCTGTCTTTCTGCCTTCCTGTGGGGATCAGCAGGCTATGGTTTATTCAAGACGATGTGGTGGGACTAGAGTTAGCCACCAGTACCCCTCCCCACCTCTCTCCATGCAAGGAGGCCAGCCCTCTCTCCCTCAGGACTCCCAGTGCCCAATCTCCCTGCCCATTCACCAGGATGAGTCACAGCTCACTGCTCTAGAGTGCGGGTGGGGGTTCTCACCATTGTAGCATTGGTTTGACAAATCCATTGACCTCCCTTCTGCCTTTTGTGGCATCTCCAAGGCTGTTTTTGGGAGCAGTGACCCCGTGTTAATGTGACATCTTTTCTAGAGCCAGAAGACAGTGTGGCACATGCTAATTTTTCAGAGAAAAAAAATTGGGAGAAAAACATTTAAGTACTTTTTATATATGTGTATTGAAAGTATATTAAAGTGTTTTTTAGGGAAAACATATAATTATTGTGTTTGCCACATCTAGCAGCTGAAAGCTGCTCTTCTTGTTTTCTCCAAGTCCTTATCATTTTCTTGGTTGGTGGCAGACCAAATTACTACTCAGGAGCCCTTGCATGATGCCTGTAACATTAAACAGAACCTGGTGTCACAGCAACAATTTTGTTGCTTTTGCATCGTGGGTTGTGGAATTGAGAGATTTAAATCTGAATGGTTAAGAAATAACCCAAACTCCATCTCCCATGTCTTGGGTGCTCCGTGGCTCATTATTTTTGTGAAAAAGACCCCTCTGCTAGGAAGTGAAGCTTGTGTCTTCCTGGTGAGGGTTTCCCATGGTCATGTTCCATCCCAGTCTTTGGGGGTGGGACCCAGGCATCAGTGGTTTAGAAACTCTTCCGGTGATTTCCAGGACAGCCAAGGTTGGCAAGCAGTACCAATTCAGGCAAGTTGCACATTCCATCACCCAGGAGATTATAAAAGATTGTGTGTCCTGGCTTCCACTTCCAGAAGTTCCTAGTTGATATGGAATGTACTCTGGGCACCAGACGTTTAAAATAATTCTCGAGTGATTTGAATGTGCAGCAACATTTTTAAAAACCCAGCCTCCCAGTGCTTTAGCTCTTTCTACTATCACACCTGCCACGTCACTGTGCTCATGAATTTAACTCTGATTTGTAAGTGCCCCTCCACAATATCATTATTATTATTATTTTTGTTTTCTGCTGAAAACTCATGTGGGTTTTTCATTGATTTATCAATTACTTGTTCATCATTGCTTCTTGAGTCTTAGGCCTTCCTCTAGAGGATTTTTTTGTTTTGTTTTTTCATGACAGCATCCCTTAGAACTTCTTTTAGCAAGAGTCTGGATGTAACTATAAATTTTCTGCATATCTTTTCTTTGAAATTCTTTATTTTAGCTTCTCAACGGATGGTTTGGCTGGGTAGGGGAGTCTGAGTTGACAGTTATCTTCTCTCAGCGCTCTGAAGGTATTATTACATTGCCTTCCTTTCTCCCCTGCTGCCAATAAGAAATCTTTGCCGGTCGATTAGTTGGTTTTAGATAATATGTTTCCTTTTTCTTAGTCTGGTTACTTTTCTGCTTTTTCTCTTTGCCTTTTGCTTTTGGCAGTTTTGCTCAAGTAATGTTTGGGTGTGAATTTCTAATTTTTTTATCCTCCTTGCAATTTCTGATTCTTCGCTCTGAGCATTCCAGTCTTACTCCATTCCAGAGAATCTTCAGCTCTGTTCTCTCTGAATGTTGCCTGTTCTCCCTCCTCTCAGGTGTATGTCGGATGCTTTCCATTTCTCCTTCACGTCTCTTTTTTTTTCAAGATTTTATTTATTTATTTGACAGAGACAGCAAGAGAGAGAACACAAGCAGGGGAAGCAGGAGAGGGAGAAGCAGGCTTCCCGCCGAGCAGGGAGCCCAACATGGGGCTCTATCCCAGGACCCTGGGATCATGACCTGAGCCGAAGGCAGACGCTTAACAACTGAGCCACCCAGGCACCCCATCCTCCTTCACGTCTCTTAACCTCTTTCATTTTTCCCACGTCTCCACCTCTCCATCTGGAGTGTGCTTGAATTCTGTACCTTTAAACTCTGTCATATTCACCTAACTTTAAATTTCATTGACTATATTTATTTCTTGAAGTTGCATTTGCTTCATTTTTAAAACTCCGTGTTTTTGTTCGTTTCATATTTCCCTGTTTTTGTTCAAGCATTCTATTCTTTATTTTATCTCATTAATAATTTTAAGCGTATTACTTTATACTTCTGACCAATTTGTTATTTCAATTTCTTGATATGCTAATATTTCCAATTTTTTTTCAGCTGAATCTCCCACTCAGAGACTCACTTCACTGTCTTTTAGCTAGAGTTCTCATCTTTTAGAGATATCTAGTGGAATATTTATGATGGAAAGGCATGATTTCTAGGGTTTGCTTTATGGGATCCACTGTTGAGGAGGTGAGCACGGATATAGAAGTAAGATTGGACTTGTAATTTGTAGTTTTCACTTATGGGCTCATCTTGAGCAAGAATTATTATTTTTTTCTTTGGGGATTCTCATGTTCTGTGTTGTGGAAGTATTACTATAAAGGAAATATTTGTTTTCTTCAGCTAGTTAGCCTCATTAATTTCATGGCTACTGGATAAGATTTTTTTTAATTGATATCTTGTCTTTGGGATTTCGGTAACATTTGTTTAGTATAAATTGAGAACCTTGCACCGTGATTAGGACCCTAGAATTTATCTAAAGCTTGAGTAGACCTAAGCTTCTTGGTTGACTCACTGGGCTGCTGGAAAGACTTACTTTAGCTCCCCATTACCAAAGGACAGCTTTGCTAGGATCCCAGGTCTAACCGAAGTTTCTTCTCTGGCTCTCAAACATAGGGGTGCAAGGGCAAGTCTCCATTCCGGAGAGAGCACTAAAACCCTCTACCTCTGTCCCTGAAGATTTATTTCTGAACCAATACTTATGAAGGCCACCATGACACTAACTATTTTATTCATGACACATGGGGATTCCCTGTTTGGTCTTTCAATGCCAACTATATATTTACACATTTTCTAACGTTTGTATTCTGTGTGTACGTGTATGAAGGGCAGTGTCCACATTGGCTTGTTCTGCCATGTTGTTGGTTATTAATGGTATATAGAAAATAATTGAGCTTCTTACATTTAAATTTGTAACTAAGAACTTTTCTTACTTTTCTTATTCTTGGGTTTCTTAGATAGACAATATCACTTGAACATGCTAATAAAAATAATATTTGTTTGCCTACAAACAATATTATCCATTATTATTTCATTATTGCATCCATTATTTCAAATAATCCTCAGAAAAATCTCTGTAACGTGGATACCATTACTAATCTCTATTGTGCAAATGGATACATTAAGGCTTAGAGAAGTTAGAAGATTCACCCAGGGTCATATATAGTAGAGCTGGAACTGCAACCCAGAAACAACCACTCCAGTTAACCTCTACCCTACAGCACCTCTCTAAAGGATACGTTTGTTTAAAAAGTGTGTATTTGTCTGTGTGTGTGTCTGTTATTGAAGCGGCTAAAAGTTCCAAAATGATCTTTCCCTACGAATCTCCTGTGGGATAACAAGTTGGTCCACACCTAATATCCAGGTCCTCCTCCCTATCGTGGACACTTAGTTTAGCCATGTGACTGGAGGTAGTCAGTGATGTGGGAGTGGAAGTTAAATGGCAGCCATGTGTTTCAGGTGGGAAGGCTACACAACTCACGTTGACCTTCACATAAGAAATAAACCTTGACCGAATAAAACCACTGGGATTTGAGAAGGGGGATTTCTGTTGTGACAGCTCATGCTAATTACCCTAATATATTTCTTTCCTGGCATTGCCCTCCTACCTGCACAGAGAAAATGGAAACCACTAGGTGACAGCTCCAGTGACAAATATACACACTCCCTCAATCCTGGATTCTGGTTATTTCCTCTGTGTCTTGTATCTTCAATCCCCTCTCTTAACTGGATCCTCTTCATTTCTTTTATTTTATTGAAGCATCTTTACCATGGCTATGTTTTATGAAAAAAGCTCTTACTTTTAGAGATACATAATGAAGTATTTATGGTTTAAATGGCATGGTGTCTGGGAGTTGCTTCAGAATAACCCGGTGTTGAAGGAGTAGCAGGGTAGAGATGAAGTAGGATTGGCCATGTGTTGGTAACTACTGATGCTGGGTGATGGGCACATGGGGAAGTCATCATATTCTCCTTTCTATTTTTCTGTAGATACATTTGGAAATTTTCATTATACACAATTTTCCTTGAAAGGGCACACAAAAATTCATAAAAGAAGAAAAAAAACTTTCATGAAATTATTTTTCAAAAATGGGGGAAGAAAATATGTTTTTTGCAATTGGTGAAAGACATATCCTCCAATTCCTCTTCATTTCACCCACTCCCCAGTTAATCAGCATGGGGGACCCCTAGAATGTTTTTTGTTATAATGCTGGTTTTTAAGATGGAGGGCATGGCCATGAGCCAAAGAATGCAGACGGCTTCTAGAAGCTGGAAAAGGCAAGGGAACAGATTCTCCTCTAGAGCCTCCAGAAGGAATGAAACCCCATTGACACCTTGATTTTAACTCGAAGAGACCTATTTTGGACTTCTGGCCCCCAGACTTCTTTTCCAAGCCTCTAAGTCATCATTTATTGATTTATAGCACACCCATTACATGACCTAGGGGCTTCATAATACAGTAAGCATCACAATAGAACTCTTTAGTTAAATACAATCAACAAATTATTGACCTACAAAAAAGCTGGGATGAAGCACATTAGGTAAAGTTCAAAGATGCTCAGAATTAGCAATATACAGAAGGTAATTCCACCAACTGGAGACGAGACAGGCAGATACACAGGCAGCACAACCCAAAGTGGGCCGAATTATAGAGGGTGGGTGAGCACATAAAGTAAAAGTTCACAGCAGCACGAAGACAATGCATTTGTGTTATTTTAAGTCACTAAGTCTGTAGTAATTTGTTATACCAGCAATTGGAAGCCAATACACACATTTCCAATCAAATTGGAATATGATCTTGGTTTGATATTAATTTCCCTTACAGATGTCAACAATATAATGAAGAGGTTAAGACTTTGGGCCCTTGAACAAGGTTCAAATCCTGATCTATCCACACTAGACAAGCTATTTAATTGTTCTGTGCCTCAGTTTCTCCATTGTAAGATGAGAATAACAGTAGCACTTACAGGGGTGCCTGGGTGGCTCAGTCAGTTAAGCATCTGACCCTTGATTTAGGCTCAGGTCATGATCTCAGGGTTGTGGTATAGAGCCCTGCGATGGGCTCCGTGCGCAGTGGGGAGTCTGCTTGGGATTCTCTCCCTTGGCCCTCCTCCTTGTTCTCTTTCTCTCTAAAAATAAATAAATAAATCTTTAAAAAAAAAAGTAACACCTACGTGCTAACATTTTTGGAAAGGCCGAATGTATGAATATATGAGGAGTGCTGTAACAACGCCTTACACGTAGCAAGCACTCAATAATGTTAGTCGCCATTGTTAGCTGTTATGTATTTCTGATCTAGTCCATCCATTCATTTGCCTGATCATACCACACTATTCTGATAGTTGGGGAAGGTTCTTTCTCATAAATGTTCCTGTTTTTTTTCCCTAATTAATTCTCCATATAAAATTTAAAACTATTTCATCCAGTTTCATGAAATAAGAAAAACAGCATTGATTTTAACAATGGTGTTGGAATAAACTGCATATTCACGTGTAATTGTGCAAAACTTAACATTGACCTCATGCCCTGAACAAAAATGAGCACAAATGGGTCATGGACCTAAAGACAAAAGCTAAAACCATAAACCTTCTAGAAGAAAATATAGGAAAAACTCTTTATGACCTTGGAGTGGGCGAAGATCTCCTAGATGGGACACCCAAAAACCATGAATTATACAAGAAAATACTGATACATTTTACGCAGTGGGCACTGTGATTTGCTGCCCAGACACTTCCTCAGAAATAGAGGATTTATGAGCCCAGCCGCTAGAATTGTGCCGGGCAGCCGGCTCTCAGCCCCCACAGACAGCTGTGGGCTCCTACGGGTCAGCGGAAGCATAATGTTGAGACTGCCTGGTCCTGCTTCCTTCCCTGCCCCACCCCTAAAAGGCACCCCTCATCAACCTCCTTAGCTCTAATTTCCATTTCAGATTTGGTTCCTTGGAAATCTCAACCTGAGACATTGGGCTTCAATAAAATTAAAATATTCTGTTCTTCGGTAGACACTGTTAAGACAATGAAAAGGCAAGCCGCAGACTGGGAGAATATACTCACAATACATATATCCACCAAAGGACTTGTATCCGTAACACATAGAGAGTTCTTACAACTCAACAATAGAAAGTCAACTCAAAAATAAAATGGTAAAACTTTCGAATAGGTACTTCACAAGAGGATTTCTAGGTATGGTCAATAAGCACATGGAAACCCAATAAGGATGGGGAATATACAAGATGAGCATGGAACATCTTGCGGTGCAAAAAAAGTAAGGAGGCGTTCAAAACCACAATGAAACAAAACAAAACAAAAGCCACAATGATGAGGGCGTGTCCAAGGGCACAGGCGCCAACTGAAAGAGCTCCCAATGGCCAAGGCTGAAATCTCAGGGTAACAAAATAATTACGTAGTATTGCATTATAACTCAAAGTAGAAAATAAACCCCCATAAGTTCATATCAATATAAATAAATGATTGAGTAACTAGGTGAGAATAGACAAATCTCCCACACAGAAGAAGTTCAAATCATTTATGTAGATCCTACCCTGCCCCAAAGAAATGAAGCCTAACTCATCTCTCCTTAGTGTGGGTTGTACACAGTGACTTCCTTCCAAAGAGGTTAGTGTAGAAAGGAGGAAAAGAGAAACATCACAGTGGAGAGACCTGACAAACACGACCTCAGCCAGGGTCAAAGTCAACACCGACAGTGACATACCCTCGATATGATGTTATGAGAATGAAACTTTACCTCTGGGGTCTTCCTCACAAAAGTATGTAATCACGGTTTAATCATGAGAAAAACATTAGACAAATTCCAATACAGGACACCTGTCAATATACCTGACTACTACTCTTCAAAATTGTCAAAGGCGGGAACACCAAGGTGGCTCAGTTGGTTGTGTCTTCCTTTGGCTCATGTCATGATCCCAGGGTCCTGGGATAGAGCCCTGCATCAGGCTCCCTGCTCAGTGGGGAGCCTCCTTCTCCCTCTGCCTGCCACTCCCCCTGCTTGTGTGCATGCTCTCTCTCTCTCTGACAAATAAATAAATAAAATAAAATCCTTAAAAAATACGTAAATATATATCAAAATTGTCAAAGTCAGCAAGAACAGAGAAAGTGTGAGAAACTGTCAGCCAAGTGGAGTCATGGCTAATTGCCAAGGTATCCTGGATGGGATCTTTGGATAGAAAAAGTACATTGGGTAAAAATTAGGGAAAGTTGAATCAAATACAGACCTTCATTATAATAATGTATTGACATCGGTCCATTGATTGTGACAAATGTAATACAATGTAAAATGTTAATAAGAGGTAAAACTGGGTGTGAGGTATATGGGAGCTCTGTACTATCTCCACAATTTTTCTGTAAGTTTAAACTACTCTAAAATAAAAACATTTACTTAAAAAAATAAGTACATCCCTAGTCATCGAGGAAATGTAAATCAGAGCTACAATAAGACCCTACTCCACTGACACTAGACTAACTAAAATTAACAAGATGGACAATACCAAGGGCTGCAAGGATGTGGAACTAGACCCTTTACACACTGCTGGAGGGAATATATGATGGTACAACCATTTCAGAACAGTTTGATAGTTTTCATAAGGTTTTATAAAGTTAAACACTTGATATTTGACCCAGAATTCCACATCTAAATATTTAACCAAGTAAAATGAAAACATATATCCACCCAAAGTTTTGCACATGGATCTTCACAACAGCTTTATTCATAGTATCCCCACACTGGAAACAGCTCAAATGTCCATCAACTGGTGAATGGATAAACATACTATGGTATATTCAGGCAGCGGGGTACTATGCAGCCGTAGAGAAGGGATTACCCATACATCCTACAACATAGAGGGAGCTCAACAGCATTACGCTCAGTAAAAGGAACCAGATATAAAAATGCATATGTATGGGGCTCAGTGGGTTGAGCATCCAGCTCTTGATTTTGGCTGGCATGGTGATCTCAGGGTCCTGGGATGGAGCCCTGTGTCAGGCTCCATACTCAGCAGGGACTCTGCTTGAGATATTCTCCCTCCCTCTCCCTCTACCCCTCCCCCCTCTCTGAAATAAATAAATAAAATCTTTAAAAAAAAACATATGTATGATTCCACAATTCTAGAATAGGCAAAATTGATCTGCAGTGATAGAACGCAGATGATTGGTTACCTGGGGTGAGGTTGGGGGAGGGGGATTGACTACAAAAGGGCCAAGGGAACTTTCTGAGGTGGTGGTTGCCCAAAGTGTATACATTTATCAAAACTCATTGAACTGTGTGCTTAAAATGGATGTGTTTTATTGTGTGTTGATTATACCTCAGTAAAGTTGATTTTTTAAAGAAGAAGGAGAAAAAATAACATTGGGAGTCTTAGTGGAATTACATTATTTATAGACTATTTTTAGAAGAATTTTAAAAACAAGACTATGGTTTCCATCCTGTGTCCTGGCATATCTCTCTTCCTAGACCATTGTGTTCATACCCGTAGGCTTAAATGCCAACGTCATATGTCTCATGAACAGATCTCTAGCTCCAACCTCTTCTCTAACTCCAGACCCAAAAATTGCCACTAGACATTCTCACACTTGGTCACTCAAAAGCTGCTTCAACCCAGCATGTGCTAACCAAGCTCGCAATCCTCCCACTAGAGCAGGTTCCCGGCACATCTTCCACCTTAATAAACAGCACTACCAACTTGGCAGTCTCCTTTCCTTCCAGGGTGTGTCCAAACCATCACAACATTGGTTCTTGCCCTGTAAATTTCTCTCTAACCATGGAACGTCTTCCTTCTCTATTGCCCACAGCCCTAGTCTAATAAGACACTATCTCAACACAGAGGACTGCAGTGGCCTCCTTTCTCCTTCTGATTTAATCTTAGCACTCTCAGTGGGCTCTCCACTTCACAGCCAGGATGATCTCTTATGAAATGTTAATCTCATCAAGGGCATCTCCCTCTGCATAAAACCCTCCTGTGGCTTTCTGCTGACCTTAGAACAAAAGCAGCACCTGGGTGATTTTCCCCACCTCATCTCCCACCACCCCCTCGTTTGGGCCAGCCTCCTTTCCATTCCTGGAATGGGCTGGGCTCTCTTCTTCCTCTCAGGTGCTCTTCTCCGTCTGTCCTCCCCTCCCTGCCTTACCCAACCTGGTTCATGTCTTACCAGTCCTTCCAATTCCAGCCCAAATATCCCTCTCTTTGACCTAATCCAGTGCTATTAGTCACTCTCATGGCATCACACTCCCTTTCACTTGCACTTAACAAACTGTAACTATGCAATTTTTCTGTAATGATTAGATCAACGAATCAAGCATGTACATCTATGAATGATTTAATCATGGTGGGCCCATTTGGCAAATGGAAAACTCTAGTCCAATAAACTCCTCCCAAGTCAAGCCAGACCCACCCACCTTGGCTCTGCCCATCACCCACTTCTGTCCAATCACATACCCAGGTGACACCCACCATCTTATGTAAGGGGACTGGGACGATCAAAAAACAGTGGGCTTCTTGGAGGCCTGTGGAAAGAACGTGTTAACGCTGAGGTCTGAGCTGCAGTTGTGACCTGTGGACACTTCTGGACCCCCAACCCCTTGGGCCTCTCCTCTTGGAAGGGGATCTTACCCTGTAGGCTTCCAGAACCCGCTGCAAAGAATTCAACACCAGGAGGTCAGGTATGTGTCCTGTGGCCTCGGGGGATGCCATAGATTTTGTATTGTCCAGGTGGGGACAGACTCTCCAGCGCCCTAGAAAAGCCAGGGACAACTTCCCGAATTTTCCTACAGTGTCCCCTCTGCTCCCCACTTCCTTATCTCTTCCCCCCAAGGGAGGGATAATTCTTCTACTTGGCTAAAGTTTTTCATTTCCTTGACCTTTACCTAGAGGACTTGGGATAAATAAGTGAGCACACCTCTAGGCCAATCCTTACTAGCTCTTCTTTGAAAGCTGTTAAAATATGTTGAGTCTCCCCAGTTCCACTCCCCAAACTTCCCTCTCCATACTGCATCCCCCTGAGCTGATGGCGTTGCATGCTCTTTGCCTGGGAACCCGGCCCTTTGAAGGGAGGGTGGGTGCCAGGGCAACAGTGCCCACCAGGACTGATGCTAGGGAGACTGGGTTGCTGCTTGGTGCTTGGGAAATGTGGGTGCAGTTTGAGCCCTGACTCACCTGACTTTATTTATCTCTTGGGCACATTCATCATGGAGAAGCAAGGACTTCCCAAATGCCTTCCCTCAATGGCCCCTAATCAAGGTAGTCAAATGCCAGTCACTTTCTTTTAAATATTTTCCTGTTTTTTATTTTACTTTTGGTATTTACTTATGTAATGTAGTGGTCCCCATAAGGCATACTATGAAAACCAGCAGCCCCTGCTCCTTCTCAACTTCTCACACCTTAGAGACAACCATTTTCATCTGCTCAGTTTCTTTTAGCATTACTCTCTGTTCTCTAAATACCATGCTTACATTACCACTAACTTGTTTTTCCATTTTAGACTTTATTTTTGGTCTTCTCTCTATGGGAGAGGAGTAATTAGCTGTAGTTCCTGCATTCCTACCATCCTCACCACTCTCCACCCTCACCCCTGCCCACCCACTCCAGCCCACACACACCTCCTGCCCACCTACCTCACAGCACAATTTACTGTTCAAAATGGGGCCGTCTAGTCAACCAGGATCATTTTCCCTCTTGTATAACTTTTGAATTTTCCAGGACTTAATACTTGGGCTATTATTTGCTTATTGACCACCAATCCATTCTCAGACTCCTCCCCAGTTGTTTAAATTCAAACTCAATCAAGTATCCTGTAAGTTTCACCTTCTGGTGGCATTATTGCCACACCCTTCTAATCCGCTCCAATCTAGGCTGGCTTCTCAGCCAACTCTGAGCTGCTCTCCTGGGATCTCCCTTCACCACCATCTGGGGAATTCCTTCCCCACTTTTGAATTTTATACTCTCTTAGTCTGGTTTACTTTTTCTTTCTTGGTTTAGTACATTCCCAGGGAAACAGGCATCCAGAAAATTATTTGAGATCTTGCATATTTAAAAGTGAGTTTATTCTACCCTTCCTGATTCGTGTATAGCTTGGTTGGGTATTGAATTTTAGGCGGGAAATCCTTTTTCCTCAGAATTTTGAAGACACTTCTTCCTTCTCTCTCTGTCTCACTCTGTCTCCCTCTCTCTCTGAAGATTTTAGGATCTTTTTGTTACCAGAACTCGATTTGTTTTTTAATAATTAGCTTTGGCAATGCTAGGCCTCTAATTTTCTCATATTTTATCCTTCTTACTTTTCATTTTTGTCCTCTTTTCTGGGAGATTTCTTCAACTTTATCTTTCAAAAATCCATGGAAATTTTAATGTCTGCTCTCATAATTTTGATTTCAAAGGGCTCTTTTTTTTCCTGAATGTTTCTTTAAAAAGCATCTTGTAATTTGTTCATGGGCATCATCTCTTTTAAAAGATATTAGTGATATATTTTTGCGAAATTTTCACTGATAGCAAGAACTGTTTCCAGCAAGTTGCTTTCTTCCTGTTTGATTATTGGTTTCCTATCTCATGTTAGTCTTTCCTCGGATGTTTGATGACCCCTGGTTGGCTGCCCATATTGAAAAGGGAACCCTGGGAAGCTGAATGGCAGCTCTGAGCCAATGAGTGGGGCCTATTAACTCTGGGTTCCACAGAATTTATATGACTGGACTGCCAAATTGGGGAACCCCATGTGTCAGTTTCTTAGGATTCTTCTCTTAGACCGCACAGGTTTCCCAGGGAAGACTCTTCAGATGATCTTCAATGCCAGCACTATCTTCAGCCAAATTTCCATAGATGTGTATTCAGTCTGGGCTGTCTATTCCATTCTATTGCTCAGTCATTTATCTCTGTTTGAACACTGCACTGTCTTCATTTCTGTAGCTGGATGCTACTTCATGATCTATGATAAACCAGGTTCCCCATCATGTTCTCTTTCTGGAGGGCATTAAAATTTTATAGCTATTGTGAAATTGTTCACTATACCATTTCCCTCCATACACTGAGTGTCCTAAATCTTTTTATCTTTGCCAGTCTGATAGACGCATAACAATGGCACAAGCTTTCCTTTAATTTGCATTTCTTCATTATAAGTGAGGTTTAGCATCCTATACATATAAGGACCATTTGCTTTTCCCCTTTTATGTATTGCCTATGGTTGCTTTTTGCTTTTCCTCTATTTGGTTGTTTATTTTATTGATTTTTAAGTGTTCTTGAATTTGGGGGATTTATCAATTCAGACTTTCTTTAGTCAATTAAGGATCTCACCTCCCTCCCTGCCCCCACTTCTACTGGAGTTAAATCTAGGTCAACAAAGGGTAACATGCTTTACATACTATCACATGATTGGAAAGAGTGCTCTGGTCCTTGGTTCACACAGCCACCCCTTGTTTCTGTTTCTACTGGTGTCTGGCCATCAGTCCATGCAGGTCACTCTGAGCCCTCTAGGTCCTATCTGCAAAGCCCCTGCCATCCACCAGCCCTCCCATAGCTCACCCAGGCCATTCTTGGTTGTTTCTGGAGCCACACTGAGCTCTCAGTCTGAGTTTGGGAGAGCAGATATAAATGGCTCTGCAAGGGCCCACATATATTCGTTTAAGAATATTGAATAAAGCATAGACTTGATATGCTTGGACCTCCCAGGACTTTGATTTCTGATGCTCAAAAACCCAAAACCTCAAACTATTATATCTGTCCTTAGTTCCAAAACTCTCCCATAGTGTCCCTTTCTTTCTGTTAATGCCAACTTCTGAGTGTGGAGAAGATGGGGTCAAAGGAACCAGCCAACAGGGCTGTGGCCATGTCTCAGAGCATTCACCTCCTCTCTCCCAGTGCTGTGGGTCCTCTGACCATTCTGAGATCAGTTTAAGGTATTAATATGAGCTTTTCTAGCCAAGAACTGTAAAAAAATTCACCAGAGAGATGATCTAATCCTGGCTTTTTTTTAATTTTTGAAAGATGATTGTGTAGAAAGAAGGCATTTGTTGAAACACTCTCAGTTTGTTCCATTACAGTGGGTCTGTTGGAGTTGTTCTTTATTCCTGATGCTGTTAATTCTTGGGCCCTTGTGTCCCAGTACTGCCTCCCAACAGTGACTCAACCACCCCGGGTAAAAGCCCCACCCCTGCTGTCCCCTGCTCACACTGTCACTTACCTGCCATCTTCCCTACCGCACTGCTCTGGAAGTTCACTCTGCCCCCACCAGTGTCCTGATGCTGTTCTCACCCATTCCAGGTGGCCAACAAGAATGGCCACATCGCAGGCCTGCTCTGTCCCACATAGCCAACCTTGTGGGCAGTTCACCGCCCCCTGATCTGTTGTCTCCACCTTGGATCTGGGTACATGCTCTCAGTTTCCCTCTGCATCAGTGGCCCTGAAAAGTGCTTTTTCTCTACCTTCCCATTAGAGGTTAGCAGTGGACTTTAGGGTTCTGTCAGAGGCACTCTCTGCTCCTCCACTCTCTCCTGCGGATCCTGTCAGCTCCCATGGTAGTGATGACCAACTCTGTGTAGATGGCTCAGAGGACCGGCAGAGCTCTCCACTGAGCCCCAGACTCACATCACCACTTGGAAAACACAAGCACCTCACCATCATAGGTCCAATACTGAACACATTTTTGTCATCCAAACTTGTATCTTCTCCCTTGAGCTCTACCTTGGGGAAACAGCTTTATCCCCCTCTCTGTTGGGGGAAAGCAAATGGCAGCAGGGGTGTGCTTAACAGATAGTCAGGAGAGTGCCCCCCAGACAAACTGGGTCAGTTGGGACCCCATTTGCCCCTTTCATCAGCCTGCCCTCAGGGTATCCTGGGCTCCCGTTGTGTTTGCTTACCTCTTCACATCTCAGATGGCTGCAACTCTCCTCAGCCCTCCTGCCTCTAGGCACACCCCTTCCTGTACAGCCACACTTCACTCTCCAAAGTCCAAATGTGATGACTTGTTCCCTTCCATAAAGCCTTCCAGTGGTTCTCCTTTGATCTTAGGATAAACTAAAACTTGGCTTAGCTTAAAGGGGTCCTTATGAGCTTCTCCCTCCTGCCGTGCTATCCTGCAGCTAGTCCAGACTTCTTACATTCTGGAAGCCTGTGCCCAGTCTCCACCCCCTGGGAATCCTCTCCCTCCCCACTCTGCCCTGGCCTTGCTAAATCCTGCTCACTCCTGAGGTCCTGACTTACAGCTTTTTGTTAACTTCTCTTGCCCCCAAGTACATGCTGGGACGACACTAAGCACTTGCTTGTAGTATCCAAGTCTTTATAACACCCCAGGGGTTGGTGTATCATATCAATTCATGAAAAAGGAAATTGAGGCCCATCACAGGTAAGTTAAGATAAAATTCCATGGGGTACCTGGCTGGCTCAGTTGGTGGAGCGTGCAACTCTTGATCCTCGGGGTTGTGAGTTTGAGCCCCATGTTGGGTGTGGAGATTACTTAAAAATAATAAAAATCTTAAAAAAAAAAAAAAGATAAAATTCCAGGCACTCTGGAATCAAAACCACCTTCCTTGTTATATCCTAACTCCTTCACTCTCCAACTTGTTACCTGTCAGTGACATTACATATTTTGTTTTGTTCTGTTGGTCTTTTCTATTGAAGTTTAAGCTTGGTGAGGACAGGGACTGTCACTTTGATTCAAATTGAATCTAGTGAATTCAAATTGAATCTGGAGTCAGTTTACCCATCAGTAAAATGGGGATGGCAATTACCTCTCTGGACAGGTGGTGGGGAGGGCCAAATGAAATGACCAGTGGGAAATGCTACACATAATGGGTCATTGGCAGAGGGACTCTCCACCTCATACCCTCCCCTCCCCCATTCTCCTGGCCCCAAAGCTTCCTGGAAAAGCTCTGATTTCTTCTTTCCACTTTCTGCTTCTCTGTTTGCCTCAGATATGCATTCTCAGGAGTTGGACTGCTCTGGTGTGGAAGGTGAAGGCACCATGAAAGCAGATGGCCCTATGAAGCCAGGCCATCCCTTGAAACCCTTTGCTTATGTGAAACCCATGAGATATGAGACCCCAGCGTTCACAGCTCATCACGGAGAGAGAGGCCAAGGCCACCATGGGGGAAGAAGTCAGCAGGCAGTAAGACGCCACCTTAGGGGAATAGACCTTCGCAGAGACCCTGGCCTCCAGGTGAGGCCAAGACGCATACTGAGACCACGTCTGCGTGTGGATGGAGACCATGGTGAAGAGCCAAGCCACCACATGGAGCCAGAAGCCAGGCGGACCTCATCCTTCCCTCTTACTGAAGCAACCACAGTGCACGGAGATGGGCTGCAAGGCCCTGGCCTCTGCACAATCCAGCCTGGGTCAGGAGTGCAGGCGCTGCCCCATGCCTCTGGGTATTGGGTTCTCACAAATTCCCCAACTTCATCCGTCTATCCCTGCTTAGGGTTCAGACCCTTGGAGGGCTCAACTTTGTTCTTCACACAGACCCCCTCCGGTACCTTTGTGTATGGGGTCCCAGAATTTTTCACCCACATTGCACGCTGACCCCCATCATTTGCCCCTTGTCCCTGTTCTGACCTGGGTGTTTCTCCCAGCCCAAACCCAAGTCCCCATTTCTGTCCCTCCTGACTCCTCCCATTCCTAGCCTTTACCTTCATGTTGTCCAGACTGAGCCTGCAAGTCTCCCAGGATCCTGGCAGGGTCACATGTACACTGCTCATGTCCCTCTGTTGTCTCCTCCTTTTGTTTTATCACAGATGTACATGAATGTTGTCCCTCAGTACTTACTGCAATAAATCTGCAATCTCCTTTGCCCTCCTCTGTCTCAGGTTATTCAGGGTGCTATAATACACAGCACGGTCTGGGTGGTTTATAAACCTCAGACATTTGTATCTCACAGTTGTGGAGGCTGGCAATCCCAGACCACCAGCAGGGTCTTTGTGAGAACCCACGTTCTAGTGTATGGATAGCTGGATTGTGTCCTCACATGGCTGGAGGGGCGAGGAAGCTATCTGGGATCCTTTTGTAATGGCGCAAATCCCTTCACGAGGGCTCCACCTCCTAATACCATCCCACTGGGGGTTAGGATTTCAACATAGGAATTTGGGGAAGACACATTCAGTCTATTTTATGTCCCCACAACTACAATTTTTCCAATCCTGAGATGTATAACCATGAAATGTTTTAGAAAAGAAAACACAGCGAAGGAGCAAAAAAAGGAAGAAGTCACATCCAAGGAAATCAGAACCAATAGAACATTCAGAAAAAGACTTTTTAAAGAGTATAATTAATATCCTCAGAGAGATATGGGATGATAGCATATCTCTGACACAATAGCATGTCTTCACATAAAAAGGCAATTAGAAATGCTTGAGATGAAGCATAAGGTGGTTGGTATACAAAATTATGTGATTTGAAGCACAGAATGGATAGGACTGAGGAACAAATCAGTATAGTTGTTTGGGCAGACGGAGCTTCCAGAATGTGGCAAAAGAAAGGTGTAAGGTTTGGAAGCTATTTCACACTGACGGGAGCTCCCAAAGTTGGGATGTCTAACACAGGAGTTCTACCAAGAGGCTCAGAACACTTGGACAATAGTAATATATCACATTTGGCTAATTTCCCCACGTTGAAGAAGACATGAATCCTGAGGAAGATGCAACAATCACATACACCTGGATGAAGTATGGTGCAGAGAAAGTTCCAAAAACCACCTGCAAGATGAGACCTACAAGGTAAGCAGAGTTAGTCTGACATCAGACTTCCCTAGGCAGCTCCATTGAATCTAAGAAAGCAATGGGGTAACATCCTCAAAGCTTGGAGAGGAAATAACTCTGAGTCTAGGGTTCTGTAACCAGTCAGAGATGCTCTTGGGCTCAGGACCAGGTGGTGAATAGACAGGAGGTTCTGGAACTCCTGCAGCCAATTCACCAGCTCCAGAGGGTGGGGGGATGGGAGGAGGGTAGAGCAATGAGAAAATGAGCCCGAACACTAATCAAACTGGACCTAAAGCATGAGCTTCCTCTGGACTTTATTGTCCACAAGCTAATAAAGCCAGTTTGAGTTGAGCTTTCTGTTACCTGCAGTGAAAGCACAGATGTTTCTCAGCCAGGATTTAGAAAGAAAGAAAGAAAGAAAGAAAGAAAGAAAGAAAGAAAGAAAGAAAGAAGAGAAAAGAACCCAGAAGGAAGATGTGAGATGCAAGAAGGACCAGTGAGCAAGGAAAATGGTAAACTGTGCTATCCAGTTTAAACAGGTATGATTCTGGAAGAAAGATGAATAACCTGGAATTAAAATTCCAGAAGCATTAGCATAGGAATGTGGGGGGTGGGAAGTTCAGGAGGAGCTAAAAATCACTAAAATTCTTGTCTAGTTTCTAGAGATTTTATAGATACTGAATATGAAGGAGCAATGAAACTCAAAACAATTTAAAGTATGTGAACCCATTGATAAGCACTAAATGAACTGAACTAGGATACAAAGTTTCAAACAGATTGAGGAAAAGGTGGATCAAAGAAAATGGTGAATCAAACAAAAGGCATAGGGGTTGATAGAAACAAGGAGAAAGCGTGACACATTTCAAATGCTAAATAAGGAATAAGTAACTTGATGGCAGCCTCCTGTGTGTTCCTGGCTTCAGTGGGAATATTTTAAATGTTTTACCATTAAGCAGGGCATTTCCTGTAGGTTTCTCATAGATATGCTTGATCAAGTTGCGATCATTCCCATCCTCTCAGAGTTTGATAAAAGGTTTATTATGAATTGGATTTGGTATTTTATTAAGTAGGCTTTGACTGGTTGATTTTAAGACTCGTTTGTAAGAGAAAATGTCCAAAGAAAATGAAGAGAATTTTTCCCATGAGCGATTTTTTCTTGTGTACTCAACCATCCTCTTAAATAAACCCTTTTCTTTGCCTTTTATTGTAGTATTATTCTTTTAATAAAATTTCAGTTTTCATCTTCCCAAAATAAGAAGAGTTTACCATCCCTGGAAAAACAAACACACACAAAGACAAAGAAAAGATATCTTCTTTTCTTCTCCTTTCCTATTGTTCTTTTCCCACAATCATACAAGCCTATACAAACGTAAGTGTACATTAAAAGGCTTCATTGTAATTTGACCTTACAAAAATGGGACGTACTCTCCGCCCAGGGTCGCACGGAAGTGACTAAAGGGTCCAGGCAGGTGACACAGGTGTGGCAGGTATGGTGGGGGCTGGGGGCCGGCATCTCACTGGAGCCCATTTTCCACCTGAAGTGGGTAGAGGTGCCTCTAGAATCACTGCACAGACCACCACGAGCACATCTGTGGTGGCAACTGCTTTGTGCCTTCCGTTGGGATGGCTCCTATGTGCCAGGTTTCACCCTGGCACGGCTTCTGGTCAACCCATGTGTCACTGTCCCTCCAGTCGCCGGGTATCTCTCCAAAAAATGCACACACTTGAGGTTACACAGCGACCCTCCACTGATGGATCCCATTCCAGGGTGTTTCCACCACCAAGAGGCTTGGCTGAACATTTGCACATGGAATCTTAAGGACCTGTTCTTCTGATTTTATAAAATAAATTCTCAAACTGAGATTCCTATGTCAAATGGCCATATTTTATTTTAATAGATATTAAGAAATTACATTCAAATTAGGTTGTATCAATGTCACTTCCCACCAGCAGTATATGAGGGCACCAATTTCCCCACAGTCTTCCCAGCAATAAATGTCAGCACTCTATAATTTTTGCCAATCTTTTGAATAAAAATATGTCATTATTGTTCTAATTTGAATTGTCTTGACTACTAATAGGGTTTAGTACCTTTTTATGCATTTATTGGCCATTTTTATTTCTTTCCCTGTTCATAGCCAATATATGGCCTTTGCACAATTTTCTACTGGGTTTTAAATCTTTTTCTTACCAATTCGTAGTTCTTATATGTTAGAAATAGTGATATTTTTCATGTGTCCTGCAGATATTTTCCCCATTCCAACATTCCTCTTCTGACTTCTGAGGCTGTCTTGTGTCTGCCTGTGTCCAGCCTCAGCCCACAGCCCACTCTTCCCTGTGTCCCAGCCCCCAGGCTGCTCCTCAGTTCCTGCAGGGGGCTCTGCTCGCCACCTCCCCGCCCCTCAGCCCCCAGAGTTTCATCAGTTGCCATAGGTTGGCCCCTGTGCACAGTGTGGAAATTGTTTTCTTTGTCATTTCAAGACCACCCCCAGTCACTATGCTTTTATTAATGGGATATTTATCCTAAAACTTGAAGACCACTGGTCTCTATATATTATATAAACACATATTTAATATATATTATATTAAAATCTACTTGCTGCTATCACCAGGGGATATGCGTCTTTGCACCTTCATGTGAAACAACAAATCAAAAAGCCTGTCCTGCACTTGAAAGTCATCTGATAACAAGGACTTGTTTCAGGACCTGGAAGTTCACTTGTCAAAATGGTATCAGTGATGCAAGGGACACTGGGAGACCCTGGCTGTCTGGACCCCCAGCTCTGGGATCTCTCTCCTGCCTATTCATGTCACTGAGTCACCTGATCTTCATCCAGATGGTTCAAGTCTGCACAGCAGAAACGTCAGCACCCCTCTGCCCTCAGGCAGGTGGGGAACCCCACTCACGCTCAACTTCCATCCCCTTGCCAAGATGTCCCCAAGCATATTTCATTCCACTCTCTACTCAGAGATGGCAGGAATGTTAGCTCATGACTACCTTTCCTGTTTTTCTCTGATATGTCCTTTCCCTCCCACCTCCACCCACTGCTGGCCACTGGGGGGCAAGTCCCACCCAAACGCAACCCTCTTGCTGCCTTCCCCACCTCTCCCCCTCCTCCTCCAGCTCCCAGGATCTCACCTAGCCTAGCAGGGTGGTGAAAGTGGTCCAGAATGCTCAAAGGCACTTTGATGCCTCGTTTTTGTAACAAAACTTTCTCCCCAGAATGCTTTGCGGTTCTGGATTTCGATAACCAAAAATTAGTATTTTAGGACTCATTATTATTCTCAGCTATGGATCTCAAGAGTGTATTTTGAAAGTTAACAAAACAAACAAACAAAAAAAAGCACAGCAAGCAGCAGAGAATCATTTCCTTTTTTTGTATTTGGAATCATGTAGCAGCCCTGCCCCACCAACCGACTGAGTGTAGCATGCTGTCAATGGATCCAGGAAGTTGGGTTAACAACTAGGGTAAGAACACAAATCAGATTTAGAGGGTCATAACAATGGCTGAAACAAAACAGAAGTTTATTTATCTCTCACATGGAAGAAGCTGGAAGCTTGCCATCTAGATCTTATAGGGCAGCTTCAGAGTCTTTAATCTTGCTGCTCCTCCATTCCAGTGTGTGGTTTCCGGGCACATAATTACCTCAAAATCCAAAATGGCTGCTGGAGAGCCAGACATCATGCCCTAGTTTCAAGAAGTGGGAACTAGGAAGAAATAAAAAAGCAAGCCCTGAGTCTACTCCCTTAAATGAACCTTTCTAGAAGTCCAGCCCAAACTCTTTCCCTTATATCTCATTAGCCTGAACTTTCTTAGATTGTCACACCTGGTTGCAAGGGAGGAGGGGAGATGAAACCTTTCAGCTGAGTCCATTGTTACTTCAAATAATATCAGGGTCTGTCCTAAGGAAGAAAGGGAGAGCAGATATGAGGTGACAAATAGCAGTCCCCAACATGACAGTAAAATAAATTGTAGGGAAAGTAAACATCTGTTAATACTTTGAAAAAAGTATCCCACCACAAACCATTTTGTCAGGTAAATACCACTATTGATATTTTGAATAGAAGTGGGTTTGTTGAACAATTTATTTAAGAAAAACACACTTTTGGGGCGACTGGGTGACTCAGTTGGTTAAGTGTCTGCCTTGAGCTCAGGTCATGCTCTCAATGTCCTGGGATGGAGCCCCACGTTGGGCTCCCTGCTCAGCAGGGAGTCTGATTCTCCTTCTCCCTCTGCCCCCCCCCACTCACGCTCTCTCTCTCAAATAAATAAATAAAATCTTAAAACAACAACAACAACAACAACTCCCCCCCCCCACATTTATGATGTTGAGTCTTTTTATGCATAGTGAGGTATCCAGAAATGCATGCCTGCATTTACTCACTTGTGGAGAAATGTGGACTCATTTTTCACTCACTATTATGTCTTTGATATTACAGACTTCCCCCGGTATCCGAAGTAGGGTATACTTACAAGAGAACTTTTGTAAGCCAAAATGGGTAAAGCGGAGAAGCAATTACCATTCATTTATATGGAAAAGCTTTTGAGCATTCCCATACCCCAAATATAACCTCTCTTAGGGTTTTCTGATACCTTGGGACAAATCTTACTAACAGATGTATAAAATAAATCAAGGTAATGCACGGATGCTCGCAGACACAGCTCAAAGCGATGGCGGCTTGAGGCTGAGATGCTGAGTGCAGTTTCCAGGAAAGGGGCTCAGAGGTGCCACTCTCACTGCTCAGGATTCGTGCTGCCTCTCTAATGACTTGCCGCAAAACAGGCGCTGAATGCTAGTTTTGCTTTTCACCTTTTTTTTTTTTTTGTAAAAGCATACATGCTCTTCAGATGTCTTTCAGCTAGAGAAAACAGGTCCTAATGTGGGTCTTCTGTAAACGCAATGTAGTGTAACACAAACTTTCTAAAAGCAGGGGTACCTGTAATTCATAATGAAAATTAGTCTGTGAATTAAAACAGGTGTGAGTATCCACAGTCTTATTTACTAAAAACAACATTTTTCTTTTTTAAAAAAAATACGGTGTGGTAATAAACAGCCTCTCACATACCTTGACATACTCAAAAGAGAATTTCTGTAGTGTGGACGCCCCAGAAGTGAAGTTTCTGGTAGTGATAAAAGTGCATCCACAGCTTTTCTAAGGACGTCCAGACGATCCTTCTGGACGGGTGTGCCCACTGACCGCCCCACCAGCAGCAAGTGACACGTTCCCCGTGGCCTTCAACAGCACTTGGTGTTATCAGTCTTTTTCCGTTAGGTTATTTATTTTGCATTTCCCTGGTGACTTGTGATGTTGGGCATCTCTTCAAATGATTATTTCCTTTCCTATTCCTTCTTGAATTATCACTCTGGTTCCTTACCCAAAATACCACCATCTGTAAATGGCGATAATAATTTTACTTCCCTCAGAAGGTACTATTAATTAGACTATTAATATGTGTACTATATACACATATTAATTATATGTGTATATACATTGTTTCAAGGTTTCATTTGCATTATTTATATGTTCTATATCCTTAACTCATTTCTTAATTTATTTTTCTTATCTATCACTTACTGAGAGGTGTACACTATATTTTCCCACTATGATTAGGGGTTTGTTTATTTTTCTTTTATACTTTTGGTCAATTTTCTTCTAGCAATTTAGAAGCTAGTTATTGAGGCATAAAAGTTCGGGTTTTTTATCTTTCTGGCTAATTCCTGGTGATTCTTTTTCTTTTATTATTATGTGCTTGCTACCTTTATCCTTAATAGTATTTTTTCCCTTAGTCTGTTTTGACTTGTATTTGTGCAGCAACATTCAAGATATACTATTTGCTTAGTTTATCTCTTTTTCCATCCTTTTGCTCTCAAAGTTTGGGTCAATTTGTTGTGGATGTGGTTTTTGTAATTAGCAGGTTAAAAAAAACCAATTTATCTAATCTGAGAATTTGTCTTTTAATTTGATGGTTTAGTCTTAAGCTGATTTCTGTCATCTTCTTTTGGGGCATTTACTTAAATGTGATGAGTGTCCATGTCTCAATGTTGCAAGAAAGTATAACGTTAGTGATTTTAAAGAAAAATATGTTATTTTATAGCTGAGGTCTGATAGTTTTTAAACTGACACCTATGTGTATGGCCAACCACAAACCTTGGGGATGTTTATTACCATTTATACATGCATATACAAACAGCCCACACATATGTGTGCACACAGGGATGTATTAATTTGTGTGAGATTTGTAAGATTATATACATACACACACACATGCATATCTATGTGCATACACCTACCCTCACCACTGAGCTCACTTTTCTAACACTTCACTTTCCCTGGCTTCTGTCCCCACTACCTTTCCTGCCTTCCATTGGTATGATTGAGGTTTCTCCACTCTATCTTTTCTCATTTAGAAGTTACACAGTGTATTAGGTTGAACCACACGAAATTGCTATCATATTGGTCAAGGTTGGTCAAACATCAGCAATTTCATATGGTTCAATACAATACCATTCTTTTAATGGCTACTCAAAATTTTAACACACACTTAAATTAACAAACTCAAAACTTAGTCTCTACGCTTCCCTTGAATCTTATAAGGACCTTCAAATACATTTACTATGCTACCATTTCCATTTTACCTGATATTATTGTCTACTTTCAGTTTCCACTGTGCCATTACCAAAATAATTATAATCGACACAATTAATGTTTCCTGTCAATACTTGTTTCACTATATTTCGACATTTCACCAACGTGTATTTTCACACTATCCTCCTTTGCCCAGAGTTCAGTTTCCTTCTTCCTCAAGTACCGTATCTAGAGATTTTCACTGAAGAGCAGTTCTCTCAGCCTGTCTGCAATGTCTTCATTTTGTGATCACTCTTGGAAAACCGTTTAGCTGGGTATAAAACCTTAGTTTGACACCAATTTTCTCTCAGTGCTTTGAAGATATTTTCTTTGTTTTAGGCCATTCTTGCTGTTCAGCTTTCTATAGTTCAAATGTTGTTCTTCGGAGGTAAACTTTTATCCTTCTCTGGTTCCTTCACAATTTCCTTTTAATCTTTAGTTTCTGAAGTTTCCATTAGAGATGTCCATATAGAGACATTTTAAAAATCTTTCTCCTCATTCACTAAGAGTCTTCCATCTGAGATTATATTTAATTAAAAACTGGAAAATTGCAAACTCTTATCACTTTCCTTTTCTTTTCCCTCCTTCTAAAACCCCTTGCAGGTGTATAGGGTCTTGTCATTCTCATCTATGTGTCTTGTAAATGCACCATACTCTATATTGTCTCCTGGTTGATTTCTTCAGCTCTGTTTTCTTTCTCACTATGTTTCTGTTTATTCAGTCCACTCTTTGATTTTGAATTAATTGATTTCTAGTAATCTATTTTGTTCTTTCCTAAATCTACTGTGAGGAGGGTTATTTGCTCTGATTTTTATAAGGCTTATTTTATTTCTTTAATCATTTTGAACATTGTTGTTTTATAATTTCCAATTTTTTTTCAGTTAACTAACACTTTCAAGAAACAAGTCTTCCTGGCTTTTTTGTTTTGTTTTGTTTTGTTTTGCCAGTGTAATTTCACTTGTAATGGAATCGTTTCTTTTTGGGTGTCTATGTACTGAGTGTGTGTGAACATATTTAGCTGTGGGAATTTTATGGTACCTGGATTGTTAAAGTGATCTTTCCTGGATCTTTATTTTGGTTTATTCCAGGTATTGGGGGGTGGGGTGGGTGTCCTGATCCAGGAGAAGATTCTGTGTTTATTTCTCAGCCTCTGGTCACCAGAGCAAAGAGCCAGAGTTAAAAGCCAGATTCCATGTCCTCAGGAAGGGAAAGCCCTGGACTTTCTTTTTTTCATTTAGTATTATACCCCTCATGCAATCATGGTGGAGTCAGGCTTCCTTTTTTAGGGCACAGGTATGAATTTATTCCTTTTTTTCTCCACTGGAGTTGTAAGAGTTCTGGCTTTTTGGAGCCTTTGCAGCTTCAATTCTTTACCTTCTATGGACCAAATGCCTCATCTCTTTTCCTTGCGTGCAGCAATACTGAAGCCTCTAATCTGTGGGGTCCCTACCGGTCAGAGCTGCAGTGAACGAGCCTACATGCCCTCCACTCTGCTTTCACTTCCCTCTTAGTCCTTGCACCTGGACATCATCCTTTCTTCCCTGCCTTCTGTTTCATGCATGGGCCTGCTTAGTGCGGAAGAAAAGCCTCTGGACCCAGACTACTCAGATTCCAATCCTGGCCCCAACACTTACAAGCTGTATAACAGGCAAGTTCCTTAACCTCTTTGGGTCTCAGCTTTCCCGGCAATTACATGGACATAAAAGAGCACCAGTCACATGGGACTATCAAATGAATTAATAAATTTTAGGTGCTTGAAATTATGCCTAGGACATGATAAAAACCAAAATAATATTATGTAAAATCTTCTATTATTTTTTAAATGGGGTAGGGTAGTTCTAATTTGTCTAGCAAACTACACGCTTCTTAGTGTCTCTTTGTGTCTATCATTTAATCTTTGTGATTGTTGTTTATGGCATAAATGATATGTTTCAAGCTTTCAGGGCTCTGGCTTTATTCTGTGGGGCGCAGGTTACCAAATCACTTTATTGGAAGGAACAGCATGCAAAAGCATGAAGAAAAAAGTAATTGGATATTTTTGTAGAGGTGATGGAAAGGTAGAAATAACACAAGATTCTGTTTATCTAGTGCTGTGTAACAAACTGCCCTGAAACTTAGTATCTCAGAACCACCATTTTATTTCACTCACAATTTTGTAGGTCGGGAATGCAGGAAAGATCGTGCTAGACAGTTCATCTCTGACCCATGTGGCATCAGTTGTGTGTTTATGACTATTGATCCACTTCCAACATGGTTTCTATACTCACTCACAGGCATAGCTATGGATCATTAATTTCTATTGCTATATCATATCCAATATGTGACTATACCTCAGTTTATTTATCCATTGTCCTGTAGATGGCTTTTGAATTGTTTCTACTTTCTTTCCCATTATGAACAGTGTTGCCATGAACATTTTGGTACATATCTTCTGGTAGATGTGTGCAAGTTTTTGTCTTGGGTCGGCATCAAAGAGTGGAAATGCTGGGTCATTGGGCATGCAAATGTTCAAATTTATAACATTATGCCGAAGTTATTGTGCTAAATTCCACTCCCTTCAGCTATGTATAAGGTAATACATACTAATTCCAATGCTCAGGATCATCAGATTTCTTATTTTTGGCCAATGAAATAATCTTGTTGTAGTTTGTATTGCATGACCAAATTACTAGTGTTACTCGGGACCTCAGCAGGTGTTTTCTGTTTTGTGAAGTAGCTGTTTTCTGTGGGTTTTTTGTTTGTTTGTTTTTAAAAGTCTTGTCCATTGCGGTTTTCTCCTTCTTCTTTTTCCTACTGATTTGAGGTGTACTCTATTTCATCTTAATACAAATTCTTTGTCAGTAATATGTTTTGCAAGTATATTCTCACACTTTGACTTATTTTTAATTGATTCGAATTGTCTTTTGATTTAAAGAAGTTCTTAATCACAGTGTATTCAAATATATCAGTCTTTTTCTTTTATGTGAGTACTTTTTGTACTTTAAGAAATCCTTTCCTATCTTGAAATCAGACATTCTCACCTTTATTTTCTTCTAAAACTTTAAAAATTTTCCTTATACATTTGCTTTGACTCAAGTTCTTAATCCAATTGGAGTGGATTTTAGCGTATAATTAATTTTTTTCTATATGGATTCCCAATTATTCCAAGTACATTTATTGAAAAGTCACTCCTTTCTTTGCTGGTTTGCCATGTGACCTGTGTCACACATAGAAATTCCCTGTTTGAGGATCTGTTTGAGGATGCTTTGTTTGTTCCAGTGGTCAGTGTGCTTACCCCGCACTAATACTACATAGTGTCCCTTCCTAAAGTTCTATAGTAAATCTTGATATCTGGCAGAGCAAACCTACGTTCCTTCTTTAGAACTGTCTTAAATATTCTTGGCCTTTTGTTCCTCCATTTAAATTTTAGAAGCAGATTGTCAACTTCCACAAAAGATCATGTTAAGTTTTGATTGGAGTTGTATTAAATTATTAAATCGGGGGAGATTACATTATAATATTAAATCTTCCAATTCACAAACATAGGATATCTCTTCACTTATTCAGGTTTTCTTTCATATCCTTTAGGAAAATTTTATACATTTTTTTATACAGGCCATTACAACTTTTGTTAGATTGATTTCCAGCTGTTTGTAGTTTCTACTGCTACATAAACAGTAGCAACATTTTAAGTTTCCTGATAATGTATGAAAATGCGATTGACGCTTGTATATGTAATTTGTACATGGATTTTACATTCAGCAACATGGCTAAAACTCTCTTATTATTACTAGTAATTTTTCTCCAGATTCATTTTGACTTTCTAAATAAGAATTCATATCATCTGCCCACCCCCAAAAGACTCATTTCTTTTTTTCCTTTCCAATCCATATGCTTCGATGACTTTTTCTTATCTTATTTCATGGTCTAAGATCTTTAATATTATGGAATCAGAATGGTGGCTTTGAGTATTCTTGTTTTTTGTCTGATTTTAAGGAGAATGCACAAATAGAATCCTCTTCACCATTTTCCTTGGGTGATCTCATTCATGGACATAACTTCGGTGAAGATGACAATTCCTCAACTTACTTTCATCCCAGCCCTCTCTGGATCCAGAGCCATGTATCCAACTGACCATGCAAGATCTCCCCAGGAGTTCTGTGTGAAACTCCTTCAAAGACGAGCACATCATTGTTGCCACAAATCTCCTTTGCATGTAGTATTCTGGGTGCATCAGTGCCTCCCCTGTCCACCCAGGAAGGTTGACATAATTCGCCTCTTCCCCTTCTCTAGTTACCAACACCCAATACATTCCACCTCCCAAAAGAATCTTAGATCTGTCCACTTCTCTTCTTTCCTACTGCTCATTCACCAAATGCTCCCCAGTTCAGGTTACCATCACCTGCCTCCCAGTTATAGCTACTGTCCCCTAACTTGTCTTCCTTTCCATGGTTGTTTCCTCTTCTAATCTTCTCCAGCCTTTAAGTGAGTGCACTTTCTAAAGTATATAGAATATCAAATTGCTCTGCTTCTTGGTAAAAGTCTTTGATGGTTTTCCATCGCCCTTCCTGAAGGGCCTGTAAAAGAACCTGCACGAGCTGACCTCCACTGGCTTCTGCAGCCCCACTTCCTGCCTCATCCCCTTTTTAGGGCACCCTGGCTCTAACATACTCTCTAAGACCTCACAGTTCTGGCCTATTATTCAACCCCTGACTCATGCCTGTGTAATATCATCTCACATGTGACTAGTGGTAGCTCCACCACTCTTTAGAAAAGCCCTACAGAAGGCACAAATGAAACAAGAAGATGCATGAAAAACGAAGAAGAAGAAGAAGAAGAAGAAGGAGGAGGAGGAGGAGGAGGAGGAGGAGAAGGGTTTAGCATCTTGCCTGGCATTTATAAATATTGGTTATCTCCAGTCCTCCTGGGAACAGAGTGAGGTTCTTTTTTTCAGATGCCCAAACTGAGGCCTGTGGGATGCAGGGAATAATTTGGAGAAGGAGAGGGTGGGGAAAGGCAGGTGGCACCTGCTGTCTAAAGCAAATCTCAAGTGTGGAATAGCAGGAATGGCATCAGCCAACAGAAGGACTGGGAATCAGCTAATGGCCCCTCACTGACCCCTTACTCAGGGCCAGGCTGCCAGGAAGGAAGAGCTTGTCTTTGTCCTTCTCCCAACATGTGGGCTGCCCTTCTCCCTTCCCACCTCCCTCCCTAATTGCCAACACTGTCATGGAGTGAGTGGGTGTGGCATTGAAGGTCCTGCAGACTTGAACACAAATCTGGCCCTGGGCTAGCCATGTGCATTTGAGCACATTACCAAATCCAGCAATTCCCAGTGTCCTTATTCCCAAAGAGGGCCACTGTGAGGGCTGACGGTAACCAGTCTTGGAGAAGGAGGAATTTATGTTGTCTTCATCTAAAAGGACTTGGCCTTAACACTCTGGATGTAAGTGTATTCTCCCCTTCCCTGTCCAGGACACCACTTCTGCCTTCCTCCTGCATGGTCTGGATTCTCAGGTTTGGATACGACCTCTTCCCCACCCTCCTCTCCTGCTTTCTCTCATTAAAATGTCCTCCTGCCCCATGGGCAGCGCTTTCCTGTACTCTGCAGCTCATCTGATCCTCTGTCCCTCAGTGAAGTGGGCAGGCGGGGGTTATTAATAGTAACATTAATAACTAGCATTTATTGAATGCTTATGATGTACTTGGCACTGTGCAGAGCATTTTAAACACATTATCTCAATTGATCCGCACTGTGCAGCTCCCTTAGCACTTGTTTTCTTGTGAGAGTCTTTAGAATTCATGGGACTCTGGTTTTTGCACTTGAGCAAATTGAGCTCCAGAGGTGGGAACACTGCCTGCCCAAGGTCACCTAGCAACTCGGTGGTGAGCAAGGTTCCATTCCCAGCACAGGGGTCCTTGGACACCTATATCTGGAGCCTGGTGCACAGGGAGTAGTGGCCTCAGTCTCCTCTCTCTGCTGTGACTGTTCCTCTATCAGTGCCCACCCCTGCTCCAGGCCTCTGAGTAAGAGGTTTGCTGGCTGCAGCATGCCTAGTCAGAGTCAGCAAGGTCCAGATCAGGCAAGCTGTGGTTTTAGCTTAGGGTCAAGCTTGGCCATCAGGGCCTGCCTGATGTCAAGGGTTGGTGTGGTTAGTTCAAGTGTCAATGTGGGCTGAGATCAAGGGTCAGAGAATGACTGCCAGAGACCAGTGTGTGGCTGGGGTCAAAGTCAGGGTATAACTAGGGTTAGGGGTCAGAGTGTTTGGGATCAGGAGTCACTATGTGGCTGGGTCAAGTGTCAGTGTAGGGCTTAGGTCAGGAGTCAGTGGGTGGCCAGCTTCCCTGGAAAGGCTAAACCACTCCCAGAAGGGACCAAATCCTTTCCCTGGCTCCATCACACCCTCCCTGCCTCCCCAGTGGCCCCAGCTGTGAAGGACAGTCCTGGAAGGAGCAGGAGGAAGGGAAAACGAGACTAATGGTGTGGGAGTGAGCCTGCAGTGGGGAGCTGGTTTGCAGCAGGGCCAGCCAGGAAGCCCCAGGGAGGATTTGGAGCTGGACTGGGCAAAAGCCATCAGCAAAGAGAAAGAAAAGGGGTCCCTAGGGCAGCTCCATCCTGCCCCCTCGCTGTGCCCCTGGCCCCTTGTCCCCCCACCCACAGCAGCCATCATGACATCTCCAGGGTACACTATGACCAACTCACTCTGCTCAAGCTCTCTGAACAGGCCTTTCTGGACGTGGCTGCACTTCCTGGAGGGCACAGCCCCCAACATGCACCAAATGCAGACTCTTCAGGCCCCGAGACCCGTCACTCAGCTCCAGGGAGGCATCTGCCTTCCTCTGCCTTTACATCTTCCCTTGTGTTCTCTCCCACGAGATGCTTCCCCGACTCCTGGCTCGGAAACCCTCTCTGTTCTCTACAGCTCGCCTGTGACGCCTTCCAAGCCCTGCCTGACTCCCCACCAGAATGCTCGCTTCCTGAGCCCCTCCACCATGCACGTATCCCTGCCTCATCCCTGGAGGGCTCAAGCCCCTGGGGAGACACCAAGCCAAGTTAGGGGGATCACAGCTTCTGCACTGAGTGACGGCAACCTTCACTGTGAGAGAGAGTGGCTTTCCTATTACGTCCGGGAGCAGGGCTCAGCGGGCTGCTGTCCATGCCTAAAACTTGTGAGCCACCCTTTAGAAAGAATGAGAGGAAATCTCAAGCTCAGAATAAACTGGATAACGGGGCCTCAAATCTCGCCCAGGCCTCTTGTCCCGAGGCTGAGAGGGCGGACATCAGCCACTGTGTGGCCCAGATGCCAGTCCGCCTAGAGCCGGGCTTTGTTGTCGTAATACCAGTACTGTTCTGGGGTTCTTTTTCACCTGTGGCAGTTGATTTGTGCTTCTATTAACAACAGTCATATAAAGTTTTCTTCCGAAATGCCAGGAGAGGCAGGAGGGGGTGCGGTCCAGTGGGTGCTGAATCCCTGGTGGGCCCCCTTTCTTGTGGTTGCAGGACCCCTGCCCAGGCCTCACAGCCTGCAGGAGAGTTGGACTCATTAAAAATAATTGCTTGGTCAGAGTCATTAGCTTCCCCTGGCAGAGCCCCATTCTGGGCTTCCTCGGCGGGACGTGGCTGCTTCTGTGCGGCAGAAACCCACAGGTCCCTGGGGACCCTTCACCCTGAGAAGAGGTGAGGCAGGAGATCAGAGCCAGCTTGGATTATGAGGGGAAGAGCTTGTGCTCCAGCCCCAAGCACTCCTCAGGCACAAGCTCCGAGCCCTAGGCATGGTTCTGTGGGGCTGAGGCAGTCACCCCCCATTTTCCTGGTGGAGAGATTGGGGCTCAGAAAGGCAAAGCACCTGGCAGACACGAGACTAGCTAGAGGTACAAAGGTGTGTCTGGAAGACTCGCTGTTGGGGCAGGGCCAGGCCAGCATCATCTGGGAGGGACAGAGGGCTCAGGGCCAGGTGTCCTGGCTGGAAAGGCAGTGCTACCTGGAGACCGATGAGGCCTGAGCAGATCAGGGCTGTGGGGTCCTTGCACCTGGGTGGGGGTGAAAGACAGGGTCATGGCCAAAAGCAGGTCGTTTCTGATCCAAAGGGCTGGAAAGGGACACCTAGGCAGAAGCCTGGTAGAGGTGGGCAGCCAAAGCCCTCTAAGGCCAACTGGGTGTTAGGCTGGGTCAGCCAAGACTGAACTCACGGCTTGAACACTTCAGCTACACTTGGCGAGTGCCATAGGCCCTCAAACTCACCACTTGTCACAGGAACCAAGAGCTTTTTCTCAGCATCTGGGAGGGCATGGTCACATGCCAGGTATGCCAAACAAACCTTCTGTCCTGAAACACATGGGCTTGTGTATACACTGCTATGGCCCAAATGTCTCTGTCCCCTAAATTCTTATGCGGAAGCCCTAAGCCCTTGTATTTGGAGATGTGGCATGTATGGGAGTAACTATGTTCCATCAGGACGTAAGGGTAGGTCCCTAAGAAGAGGCAGTGGAGAGCTCACTCCCTCCCCACCTGTGCACAAAGAGGAGGTCATGTGAGGGCATAGCAACAAGGTGGCTGGCCATCTGCCACCCAAGGGGAGAGATCTCACCTGAACCCAACCATGTTGGCACCTTGATCTGGAACTTCCAGCTTCCAGACCCGTGAGAAAATAAATGTCTCTGCTAATTTACTGTGGCAGCCTGAGCCGACTAACTCGTACCCACCTGAAGTTCTTTCCTGTGCTCCTGCCTGGGTCCCCCCTTTAGCAGGTGCCACAGTGAATGAGGTGGGGACCACATGGATCTGGAGGGACCAGAGCCTCACTCAGAGGTGATGCTCCCTTTACAATCTGTGTCAAGGTGTGGCTGGGGGGGGGGGGCTTCCCAATTTCCTTATCTATACAAGAGGGACAGTTCTTACTTCTGATGGTGAGGTTCCAGTGAGTAGTATTTGTGAAATGCTCAGCCCAGAGCACGTGCCCGGTGAACATTGTCACTTACCAATAACGTGAAGGTCCTAGTTGTAATGGGAGGGGTAGAAAAGCAAAGATGAGAAGTGATGTGTAGACAGAAGGAGCTACATGCATGAAGAGGTTCATCTTAGTGTGGAAACAGAACCTGTAACAGAGAAGGGGAGGAAGAAGGAAAGATAACATTGTCAGGGTCTGGAAATGGTGTGGGGAGAAGGTGGCTGGTGAACAGGGAAGCATCCTGCCAGTGATTAATGTGCATTCATCGAAAGACTCAGACAAGGCAGGGGCTTAGCTGAGCCTGATGTGCACCCGGGGAGCCTTGGGGAGGTCTACCCAGCGCCCATCACGTAGGCAGGACAGAGAGGCAGCTTCATTAGCAGGAGTGAGAGTGCGGTGGGAGGGACGCGGGCTCCCCGGCTGCACGCTGAAATCAACCTGGGAGCTTTAGAACTGCAAGGTCTGAGTCCCACCCCTAGACCCTGATCCAATGTATAACTACTTTTACATCAATCAAAATAGACTTTAAGCCAACAAAGCGTTATTAGGGTTAACAAGGGTCAGTGCATGTTAAGAAAAGGAACAATTCACTGAAAAGATACTAAGATCCTCAGCTGAGTAATATATAAATATAACCAGTGGACATATGACAGCATGTCTCACCTCACTAGTAATTTCAAGATTTAAATGGAAAGAGGGTTGGTCTGACATCTGTGCCGATTAGTGCAAAGTTCAAAAATGGGTGTTTATACATATATATGTGCATATATGTGTATACGTATATATATGCATAGACACCCATGGAACATCAACTGGTACAGCCTCTTGGGAAGTCAAATCTGTCAGAATGAAACTTGGAAACTCTCTGCCCCAGCATTCCCTCTTCTGCGTTCAAGATACTCTATTCCGGGGGCGCCTGGGTGGCACAGCGCTTGGGCGTCTGCCTTCGGCTCAGGGCGTGATCCCAGCGTTATGGGATTGAGCCCCACATCAGGCTCTTCTGCTATGAGCCTGCTTCTTTCTCTCCCACTCCCCCTGCTTGTGTTCCCTCTCTCACTGGCTGTCTCTTTCTGTGTCAAATAAATAAATAAATAAAATCTTTAAAAAAAAAAAAAGATACTCTATTCCGTAAGAGGAGAAGGTGCATGGATTCCCAGAAAGGGGGTTATGTCCCTCCTCGTGCCTCTGCAGGAGAAGCAAAGCAGGTGAGTCTGGGCTCCAGGCACCCTCCAGTCCCCGGCTCCAGTCCAGCCGAAAAGGCCACCTCTAGAGATGGACAGGGAGATGGACCCTCCATGCCGCTCTGGTGATAATTTCAAGCTGATGAGCTGTGGGGAGGAGAGGAACACACGGAAGTTAAGAAGGGAACGGAGGCGGAATGGTTCTTCCAAGGAAAGCGACTGGGGTGTGTTTCTCCTGCTGGGAAGTAGCCAACAGGAGCAGAGAAGGGCAGGAGGGAGTGACTCACTCAGCCCACATCCCAATGGAGGGAGGAGAGAGTTTAGTCTGCGGTAGGAGCACTTTCCTTTGAGAAAGAGGAAGGGATGAGGATCTGGCTGGATCTCCCGGAGAAGCAGACTGGGGTCTGCCCGCTTCCCACGCCTGGCCACCCAGGACTCCAGGAACTTCGCTAAATTCCTTTTCTGCTTAAGTCTGCTGGAGTTGGCTTCTGTTGCCTACCAGGTGGTCCCCTGGCTGACCTGAAGCTCACGACCGAAGGCAGAAGGTGGATATTGTCGATGGGCGTGACACGGGGGTCTTTGCCCAAACCTGGCGCCCCGCCTGCTGCCACGGAGGGACTATTCTGCAGTGCCCTCTACTCTGTTGTGTGGCCCATGGGTGAGCCCCTGATTCACTCAGTGATCAGCTGTTTTCACTTCTAAAATCCCTGATTAGTTCTTTCTCATAACCGCTGATTCTTATTTTCACAGCGCTATCCTTCCTTATCGTTAAAGATACTAATTTTCCAATATCATAAAACAATTTCTGTCCTGACTGATCTATTAAATTGGGCTCTTCAGGGAAAGTTCTCACATTAGTTTAATCTGTTGGTTTCTTCCCTGGCAACAGCTCTCCTGAGTGAGAGTGCTTCACTGTGGAATGTTCTAGGTCATACCTACCTAAGGGGGAGGGTTGTTCCATCTTCAACCTGGCCCAGGTTTTCTCTTGCTTCCCAGGAACCAGCAGGCTCTCCGGCTCACCCAGTGTCCTTGCTTTGGAGCATGGTTTTAGGTGATTTCCGTACTTGCTTTAAATCACTTGGTGGGTTTGCTGTGGGAAGGAGAGTGGCAACGTGCTCTCGGCCCATCACGAGAACCAGAAGTGGCTCCGTGGCTGCCAGTGTCGCTCGTGATGGCATGTCCTGGCTTTACATTATATTTTCTACAGTAAATGTAAGCGTGGTCACCACCAAAGATGTCATCTAACTGGTGACCTAGCTTCTACAGGAAGACAATTTCGATGTTCTCTACTGTGCTTAGCAACTTACCCAAGGAACCTTGACTAGTTGTGAGTAGCTCTTCACCTGATTCTGTCTCAGGATCAGATGAAGCAGTGACTGGACAGACACGGAATGAGAGCCCTTGAGCTGAGAGCCCCGAGGAGCTCTCCACACCTCCCCTCGTCCCTTCCAGCTCCCCCTTCACATTCCTGTCTGCAGTGGGCGCTCCAGCCACCAAGCAGGCTCCAGCCTGCAGGACTGAGGAGAAGAGGAGGAAGTAGAGGGGGTGTCTGCAAGCAAGCTTCCTGAAAGCTGCCATTGGCCAGACCTCCTCCAAGCCCTGCTGGCCATGAGGCCCTCTGCAGTACCCTCCTCCACCCCCGACCTGTGTCTGCCATGACATTGGTTTGCTTTCTGCTCCTGCCAGAAGGAGGGAAATGAGAGACACATGGCAGATACGCTTTTGGAAGAGGTACAAGGAGACTAGCTGTCGGCCTGCATGTGGGGGGCCGGGGAGCACCAGAGTGACTCCAGGCTGGGGGAGGGGGAGCGTGCACAACCCAGAGAAGATGGGAGGAACAGATATTGAGGGAAGATTCTGAGTTCAGCTTTCACAGGAGGGGTTGGAGATATTTTTCAGATATATTTCACAGCAATCACCAAGTGGACCAGGAGAATGAGCAGTACTGCCCCCGACCCCCACCGCAGATGCGAACCCGGGCCTCCTGCTCCCTCCCCTTTCCCATCCCTAGGGAGTCGGGGCCCCAGAGACCAGCCCCCAAGGAGTGCCAGTTGAATGAGTCATGTATGAGCCTCACAGCCTTAATTTTCACTCACACGACCCCTACTATGCCCTCTGAATGTGGTGAAAACCTATCAAGCCATTTTTGAATAAAGTAATAGACAAGTTCGTGCACACTATAAACTTTCTTTTATTTGGGTCTCTCACTTAATCCTGGGGGTGGCTCATGAGATGAGTGTCATTATTCAGAACAAAACATTGAGGTTCCATATGGCCAGCAAGAAATGGACATGAGTTCTCTCAGCCAGACCAAGAGAGATGAGGGGAGGTTTCTTAGGGGAAATTCCTAAGTGGATTCTAGAAGGCTACACAGGCCAGATGTGATAGAGACAGGAAAGCCATTCTAAGTAGTGGAAACAGTATGTGCAAAGGCCTGCAAACAAGGGAGGAAATTCACCCTTTGAAGCCTACCTGCCCTTCCCTCCTCCTAGGGGCAGTAACCCCAGGAGTTCATGGCCCAAGGGCATGTCTCTTTCAGAACTCTGGGGGGACTCTCCCTGGGTCTTCACCAGAACTCCCATCCTTGAATATCGGTAGGGGCATCCATGTTGAGGGACAGGCTGCAAAGTGGGGCTGGCTGAGGGCAGCAGGGCCACTGGAGGTCTGCAAGTCACAGGAGGGCTTGCAGGGGCCACTGCGGTTGTGTGATCCTTCGCTTAACAAATGACCTGCAGAATGATCCCCCAGCTTGCGTTGCTCCCTGACCCGAGGCCTCAGACTGAAGCTGCAGACAGAAGAAACACAGCCTCAGCCCCCAAGAAACTAACATGGACACTGCACTGAAACGAAAGCCAGATGTGGCAGGGCTCCTGGGTGAGGGCAGGAGCCAGAGAGCCATTTGGGAGTACTGGGGAGTGCACCAGTGCTGAGGGAGGTCTGCAAGGGCTGGCACTCTGAAGGAAGGTGTTCCAGGCAGGGGAAGAGCAAGGCCAAAGGCCCTGGGCCTGGATGCACTCCTCACCTGAGGCTACGTGCAATAGAGGAGTGGGGGGTGAGGGAGGGGGAAGAGGACGGGGGCGTGGGGAGAGGAGAGATGAGGCCGGGGATTCTGGGGAGAGGAGCTCCCAGGTGACCTTGCTGGCCCTGCCCAGGCAGTGTCAGGAGGTGGAGGCTGCTGGATTGAGGGCCATTTCAGAGTCAGAGGTGACAGGACTAACTGGTAACTTGGGGTGAGGTGGGGAAAAGCGGGAGCTGTGTGTGACCTCATAGTGTCAATCATGAGAACCGGGGACACCCTCGGTTTTCATTTCTGGAGACAGAAGCAGGTTTAAAGTTGGAGAAAGGGAGACTCAAGAGTTCAGGTTGGGGACAAATTAGAGGCGCTCGTGAGATGTCCAAGTTGAGATGCCAAATAGACAGTTCATTCACCCTGAGTTGGGACAAGGCCTGAGCTGGTGACAGCAAATGAAGAAGTCAGGGACGAGTGAGATCCCTGGGGTGTGAATTTGGATGGGAAGAGAGAGGTCTGCTGCTGGGGCATGCCAGTGTTCCATGCTGGGAGTTTGGGGAGGGCACAGCAAGACTGAGAATGAGCGGCCAGTGGTGACGCTGCCTGACACCGTGAACAGGTCCAGAAAAGGCAGGGGTAAGGCTTGACCGTTAGCTGAGTGTGCAGAGGTCACTGTAGTGATCTCAGCAGGTCCCATGCAGCCAAGGCTGAGAGCCCAGTGAGGGGTTAGAAGAAGATGCGGCTGGGAGACAGGTAGGGTTGGGAGCAGAGGGTGGGGCAGCGGTGGGGGGCGGTGCAGCAGAGAGCAGGCATTTGGGATTTAAGAAGGGTTGCTTTTAAGACGAGATATTACACCACAGGTCTGCTCCTGGGGATGATCTCCCCACAGCAGGAGAAGGCAAAGGCAGAAGCAGCAGGGGCTGGGGGCCAGGCGGAGGGAGGGCGCCCGCACTACCCCATCAGGAAAGGTGTATCCCTGGTAACATTAAGATGGGCACAGATGCAGGTACCTGGGCAGCTAGGGGGTGGGGAGGGGGGAGGGTTAGGGAGGATGGGAGTCCACACCAGGGCCCCCAGGTCAGCGACCATGACCATGACGTCACGGTGAGACCAGGTCACTGGGAGTTGGATTTCTCTCCAGCCCCATGAGGCTGCTTAGGTGCAGGTGTGCAGCGGGAGGAGAGAGGGACTTGCCAAGTGAGTATGAGGACCCTGGTTGGCTGGCAGAAGTATTAGAACCGGGGCCAGAGGGAGTGATGTGGAGAGACAGAGGTGGTGGGCCGTGGGGGCAGGGGGTGGAACTTGAGGTGACGGTGGGGTTAAGAGGAGGTCTAGGGCCTGACTAGGGAGGGTGGCTCTGGGAGGGGTGGAGCACTGCAGGAGAAGGGACAAAGTCCAGGGCATGAAGGATGAGTATGGGAAGGACAGTTATGGGTTGTGCAAATCCTGAACCGCCAAGCCCTCGGCACCCCCCACCCCCGCCACCTGCCAGCACAGGGACCGAGGGTAGACATTCAGTTCAGGAGCCAGGAAACAGAATTATCCTGTCACATCTGAGTGCCTATGAAGAATGGACCCACAACAGGTTCAGAACTCAGTGGGATGAAGCTTTCTGCAAACCTATCCAGAAACAATCTGCAACAGGAAAGGCCCGTGTGCGATGGGAAGGCGTTCCTGGCAATGTCACCAGACCCAGAAACCACTCACAGTAAACTGATGTGACAGCAAAAAAACTTAAAAACATCTCTATGCCAAAAAACGAAAACAAACAAAAACCCAGAAACAGAAAAGAAAAAGGAAAACAAAGACTAAGTAGGGCCACGTCACCCGGGAGGACTTTCAAAGGCCAGCAGACATAAGGGAATCCTGTTAACTTCAAGAGTAATTGGAGAAACTTAAAAAAAAAAAAAAGTAAAAATGTGATATTATTTTTCATCTGTCTGATTGCCAGATTGAAGGGTTTGACAGGTGGGATTCCAAGGCTGAGGAGAAAAACGCATTCATAGGCATGGTTGGGGGCGCTAAATGGGTCTAACCTTTAGGGAGTGCAATTTGGAAATTGCTCTCAAATTTAAGATGTCTATTCCCTTTGGCCCAGCTGTTCAGCTTCCTTGTTCAAGGTAAATTGTTAACTGAAAAAGGCAATTTTGATTCCAGTGGGAGGTGTCTTTGTGATAGAGGTTGGTCCCAGGAGATCTATTAGGGGAGAACAGAGCAGGTGGGTGGGCTGCAAACCAGCCCCTGGGGCCCCTGAGCTCCATGCCCCACGGGGAGGGGAGAACGTCAGGCCCAGCGCTGACTCATGCTGGCTGGGACTCCGGGTGGCTGGGGCTTGGCTGTGGGGAGGAGAGCTTTGAGCCTGCATGGGCGGGGAGCACCTAGGGTGGCCAAGGGGACGATCACACAGCAGCAGGGGAGAGTGAGTGTTGGGGAGGGGCTGAGGCGCAGAGGGGACGGAGCCGGCAGGAGAGGCGCTGGCTCATTCTGGATCCAGGAGCAGCAGCTGGGCTGACTTCTCCAGAGGAGGTCCCATGGTTTCCCAGGGACCAAGGGGGGCTGGAGGAGGAGGAGCTGGGCTGGAGGAAGCAGAAGGGAGTTGGGGGTGACATCGGCTAGTGACCCTGAGGCCTGGCATCCCAGGGGAAAGAACCATCCAGCTAAAGATCCATCATTCCCTCCACATCTGACCATAGAAACTCCACCGGCCTGTGTTTTGGAGCTCGCAGAAGCCCCCCAGCTTCAGTGACAGCAGCCCCCTTCTCCCAGAGGGCCAGGCCTGTGCCCGGGGGAGGCTGCTGTTGACGCTCCCGGCAGGTCCGGGGGGTGGGTGGTAGGAAAGAGCGAGCCGAGACTCCCTCTCCCAGGGAGGGCAGGCAGCTGCCCCCGGGGCCCTGTGAAGGTGGTGCTTTAAGGCTCAGGGTGAGAGCACCTGTGTGGGTCCAGGTGCGCACGGGGGAAGCCTGGTGTCACCGCCTGGACAGGACGAGACTTTGGTTTCCTGCTGAGAGGCTGAGGCAAGCCAGCTCCCACCTGGAAACAGGGCCTGTGATGTTTGCGCAACTCCGCGAACACACGAAGGATGACTGCAGCCCCCACTCTCACGGGGGACCTCTGGGGTCTGTGCACACTACCTCAGCGCAGCTGTTCAGAAGAGACTGGAAGGACACACACCCAAGTGCTTAGTGTGGCCGCCTCTGGATTTAGGCACTGGGGGAAGGCAGCGCCCTCCCGGGTTTTTATCTCATATATAACTACCTGTAGGGTTTTATAAGTGTCTTTCCCTTTTGTAGTTAGACCCTGAATGAAGACTTCTTTTTAAAGGCAGAAACCAACACTCGGGTTCCTGCCAGGCTGGCTTTGGTGGAGAGGGTGGGGCTTCCCCAGGAGCAGACCTTGCCTGAAATCTGCAGGGCGGGCCATGCTGGCTGTGTGGGGCCGAGAGGGAGAGGAGGCAGGGAGTGAGGTGGAGGGACGGCCACTGTAACTAGAAGGATCAAGGGGCGGGAGGAGCTGGGGAGCTGGGGTTCCTTTGATACCACTCCCACCATGGGGGTCACTGCTGCCCCAGGAAGCCCCTCTGGAAGACTAGCCCCCGGCCCCTACCCTCCTGACAGTGTGTGATCTCCTCAGCCTCCGCCCCTTATACCCCAACAGGCCTTTGGCGCCCAGGATGGCAGCCTGGGGACACTGTCGTCCAATAGAAGAGCAAAGCAGACTTGCTGGGGACTGCAGAGGCCTCCGGTGGACAAGGTGCAGCAGGGGAAGGAGAGTGGATTCCACCAGGCAAGAGCCTGGGACAGTGTGCGGAGTGCCCAGCAGGGGGTCTGAGGTGGGGGTGAGGGAGGGATGGGGAGGGCAAACCTGTAGGGGAGTGGGTCAGGGAGGGGAGCGCTCTGTTGAGGTCAGCTTGTGCAGAGGGAGCTTGGAGCGGAGACCTTGATCCTGAGCCAGGGCTGGCCTGGGGGCACTGGCCCCTGCACGGAAAAAGCCAGGGGGTAGCTCTGAATTGAGTCCTGAGAGCAGTAGGAAGCCTTTGAAGGTTTTTCTGCCCAGGGGTGACTGATTTTTCATTTCAAAAACATCCCCTGGGCTAAGGGTTGGCAAGACTAATAGGGGGTCTAGGGGCTGTCAGAAGGAATTCATCAACAGGAATTGGACAGGTCTGGAGCAGATGGGGCTCCACCTCTGATCTGGGGAGGGCTGAGGTCTTGGGCAGGAGTGCAATGGTGGGAGTTGAGACAGGACGTCCCCTGCCCAGGCAAAGGGCAGAGCCACACCAGGACAGGGAGAGGCTGGGAAGCCACCTTATCGTAGAGTCTTCCCTAAATTAATAAATGCCCCTAATACCGTTCCACTTGGAAACCGGGTGTTGTTTGTTTTGGAATCTGAACCAAATGGTTTAAAGTTTACTTAAATTAAAAACACACGCCCACTGAACAAGGAGATGCACACAGAAAGGATATTCTCTAGACACAGCAGAAGGATTGCCAGTGGCGCGAGGGCGGGGCAGACAGGGCATCACTGCAGTAGGAGGCGCTCTGCGGGCACCGTGAGCTCTGTGCCTGAGTCCTAAACACAGGGGCAAATCACACATGGGCTTTCTCAAAACTAGGAATGTGTGCACTCCCCCTGGTGCAAGAGAAGGAAGAGGAAACAAGAAGAAAAATGGCCCTCTCAGCCCCGCTCCCTGCCGCATGGGGCTGACAGCAGACATCCAGGCACAGGGCCCTGGCTGCTTGTTTTCTCAGCACAGCCGTCCTGCACACCCGGGGGAGAGGCTCAAATGTCTGCGGCAAGAAAAGCCATCTTTTAATCCATCAGGCAGGTTCTTAGGGTGCAGCAAGAGCCGTGCCTCCAGGCCCGTGTTCTGGAGAGTTAACCAGTTTCCCAGCGTCTTGGAGCAAATACAGGGCCCTTTCATGCCTCCTCTTACTGACTGCATGTTGGTGCTCCCAGCCCCAGCCCCCTCGGGTCTTCTGCACTGGTGTCACAGAGCTCTGGTCCCAGTGGCTTTCTAGTTAAGTGGTGACATCTGGCCAGACATGGGGCCCTTGCGTTTTCGCTTAGCCCTGGGGGTCTGGTTTAAAGGCAGATTCTGATTCAGCAGTTCTGGGTGGGGTTGGATATTCTGAATTTCTAAACAGGCTTCAGGTCCTCGTCTGAGGTCCACACCGAGTAACGAGCTCTAGAACACGTTTGGGTTGATATTGTTTACTCTGTGCTGTTTCAGGACGCTTCCTGATGCAGCCGTGCCTGACTCATGAATGATCTATTCTGTGGCGTGCACCTGCTGGTTTTCTTATCCAGTTATTTCCAGATGGACCCGCTCGTTGCTTCTGGCTCCTCGCACCACATGGCGGTCCAAGACCTTGCCCAAGACCGCCGGGTCTTCAGGGTGGGCGTGCACTGAACTCACAGAAGCGCCCCCTTGGTCCACAACAGCTGCCTCATCCCAACCAAGAGGCACCGCCAACACCTTTTGATTTTCCCAACCTGATGGGCTAAAGTGAGCCACTATAGTTTTACTTCGCATTTGTCAATAAATAAGGCATTCTGCTCACATGTTTGTGAGCCTTTGGAGTTTCTTTTTCTCTTTGCCTATTTTAATCCTTTTGCCTGCTTTCTTAATAGAGATGTAGCCTTTTACTTGTTGATTTGCAGGGACAGACCTCTATCAGCACACGGTGCACTAAATATCAGTCCTATTTCAATTTTAGTCATGCAAATGCCTTGTTCCAGTCTGTCACCTGTCTGTTAACTTTGTCCCAAGTGTCCTCTGTTGAGCAGGAATCCTTGATTTTGATGTGCACGAATCCATGCATTCTGCCTTGTCGATCGTTACTTCGGGGGTTGTGTTCAAGGAGTCCTCCCTCTCCTCCCCACCCCACCCCTGCCCCAACATCTCTCCCTCATTTATCTCTTCACCTATGGCTTTATCTTTCACTTTTAGGTCCTTAATCCTTCCAGAAGCTACCTCTGTATATGGTGAATCCAGAGAAAAATAGACTAGACAGCTGCTACCACCACCTACAAAAGGGGGTGGGATTTTATTTGTAGGTTAATTTGGAGATGCTTGGCATCTTTATAATATTAAGTCACCCCCATTCAGAACACTAAATTCTTTCTCTTTTTTTTCAGGGCTTTTTAAAACATCTCACTTAAAATTTCCCCATGGAGGGTTTTTCTTTTCCTTCAATTTTTTTTATTGCAGTAAAAGAAAATATGCATAACCTAAAACTAATCCGCTTAACCCTATTTCAGTGCTCAGAGCAGTGGTTTCAATGCATTTATAATGTTGTGCCACCAACCCCACCATCACCGCTGGAGCTCTCCTCCTCTTGTGAAACTGAAACCGTGCTATTATTATTCAATAATAACCGCCCCCCCCCAGCCCCTGGCACCCACTGTCCTACCTTCTGTCTCTGTGAATTTGATGACTTTAAGTACCTCATGCAGGTGGGATCATACGGTGCTTGTCCTTTGGTGACTGCTTATCTCACTGAGCACCACGTCCTCAGGGTTCATCCATGTTGTAGCATGCGACAGAGTTTCCTTCCTTTTAAAGGCAGAATACTGTTCCATTGTCTGCATAGACCACATTTGGTTTATGCACTCATTGGTCAATGGACACTTGTGTTGCTTCCACCTTCTGGCTCTTGTGACTAATGCTGCTGTGAACATGGTGTACAAATGTCTCCTTGAGACTCTGCTTCCAATTCTCTTCCCCATGGATTTTATATCCCTTACTAAGGCAATTCCTAGATGCTATACATTCTGTTGCTCTTATGAATAATATCTAATCTATTATAGTTACTTTATTTTCTCACTGGTGTGGAGAAATGCTGCTGGGTTTTCTAAGTGGATCTTGTATCCACCAATCTGGGTGAATTATTAGATTTCAAGGTTTGTATTTTGCTGGTTTTCTTTTATGTGGCATAGGTATAAAATGTCATGTATACAAATGACATATAGTACATATATACACTATGTCATTAAGATAATGTGTCTAGGGGCACCTGGGTGGCTCAGTCAGTTAAGTGCCAGCCTCTCAATTTTGGCTCAGGTCATGATCTCAGGGTCATGAGACTGGGCCCACATCGGGCCCCATGCTGGGTGTGGGGTCTGCTTAGAATTCTCTCTCTCCCTCTCCCTCTATCCCTACCCCCCACCCCACGCACACTCTCTCCTCTCTCTCTCTCTTCAAAAAAAAAAAAAAAAAAAAAGAGAGAGAGAGAGATGTCTAAAAGTTCCTGCATTAAGTAGAATGTTCTGTTATATAACCTTTATCAAGGTAAGGAAGTTCCCTTCTAGTCCTAGTTTGTCCAGAAGTCCTATTATTGTCGTTGTAATTAATATTATTGTTATAAGTAGGTGTTGAATGTTATCAATGATTTCTCTGCATCTATTGAGATGAAATTCATATAATAATGGTAAGAATTTTCTCCTTTAATAAATCATAAATATCATTAATAAATTTTCTAATGCTGAACCATCCTTGCTTTCCTGGGGCAAACCTTACTTGGTTATAATGTGTATATATATATATATATATTTTTTTTTTTTTTTTAAGATTTTATTTATTTATGTGACAGAGAGACAGCCAGCGAGAGGGGGAACACAGCAGGCGAGTGGGAGAGGAAGAAGCAGGCTCCCAGCGGAGGAGCCCGATGTGGGACTCGATCCTGGAACTCCGGGATCACGCCCTGAGCCGAAGGCAGACGCTTTAACGACTGCGCTACCCAGGCGCCCCTATAATGTATATTTTTAAATACATTTACATTCTATCAGCTATTACTCTATTTAGGTATTTGCATTTACATTTGTAAGTAATATGAGCTTCTTTTCTGTTCTTTTTTTCAAAATTCAGGTTAAGAATCATGATTACACCAGCCTCCTAGAGTGAGCTGGGCCATTTTTACTTTTTTTTGACATTCTGAAACAACTCGGATAAGAGAGGATTTAACCTCCCCTTGAAAATTTGGTAGAAATCCCCCATAAAATGATCTGGCTGGGGCTCACTGGGAAGAAAAATATTAGATTTTAAATTATTTAATAAGCACTGGCTAACTCACATTTTCTATCTCTTTTTGTGTCAATTTTTACATTTTCTATTTTCCTAGAAATTTATCCACATCATTTGGCTTTCCAATTTATGAACAAATAATGACTTACTATATTTTCATATTACTGTAAAAAGTCTGTTGTGTCCAAAGTTCCCCCATTTTATGTTGTAAGCATATATTTTAATATCTTCCCCCCCCTCTGCTTTTGGTATTATCAGTCTTGTTCTGTATTTCACTGATTTCTTTTTTTTTTAAAGATTTTATTTATTTATTTGACAGAGAGAGACAGCCAGCGAGAGAGGGAACACAAGCAGGGGGAGTGGGAGAGGAAGAAGCAGGCTCCCAGCGGAGGAGCCTGATGTGGGGCTTGATCCCAGGACCCCAGGACCCCAGGATCACGCCCTGAGCCGAAGGCAGACGCTCACTGACTGAGCCCCCCAGGCGCCCCACTGATTTCTGATCTTTATTATTTTCATCCTTGTTGCTTTGGGTTTGCTTTGTTACTGTTTTTCTAATGCCCTGATTTGAATGTTTAGCGCACTTTTTCTAACTTTTTGGTTTCTAGTCATTTTATGTAAAATCATAAATTTCCCATTAAATTCTGTTTCACCACAAAATTTTCATATAGTTGATTCACAAAGATTTAATATTAATATTTTTCAGATTCCTTTTTTTAAGCCAAGGGCTATTTAATAATGTATAATTTAGTTTTCTGGCCACGTGGGTATTTTTGGAGATATCTTTTCATTATTAAGTTATAACTTTATTATACTACTCTTATCAGATACTAATACTAGTAATTATGATTATCCAACAAAATCTCTATGCTGGTAGCTTCAGTAGAACAAGCTGAGGCCTCCGTTGTAGGCTAGCAAATGGTCAGTCTTTGTGTTTCAGATGTGTTCAAAAAGAATGTATATATTTTGTTTTTTTTTGGAGTATAGATCTCTATATATTTTAAATAACCAAAACTTCTTGATTGAATTATTCACCTCTTCTGGTCCAATCCTATTATAACTAGAGGTCAGCTAAGGATATCATAATTTGACGTGTTTTCTCTACCACTTTCTCTTCTATCATGGTGTGTGGCAGGGTCGGGACCAAAAACAAGAGAAAAAGGATCATAAGTAGAATAAAGGGATGGTGTCTGTACTAGTTAGGGTTCTCCAGAGAAACAGAAGCAATAGGATGTAGATAGATAGTTAGTGTAAGGAATTGCTCATATGATTATGGAGGCTGGTAAGTCCCAAGATGTGCAGGGTGAGTTGGCGAGCTGGAGACCTAGAGATCCAGGAGTTTAGTTCCAGTTGGAGTCTGAAAGCCTGAGAACGAGGAGTGCTGATGGGGTAGTTCCATCTGACGGCAGGCAGGCTCAAGGCCTAAGAAGAGAGAGACAGCGTCTTGGTTCAAGTCCAAAGGCAGGAAGAACCAGTTCAATGGCCAACAGTCAAGATAGATTTCCTCTTATTTGGGGAGAATCAGCCTCTTTGTTCTATTCAGGCCTTCAACTGATTGCACAAAGCCCACCCACATTTGGGAGAGCAATCTGCTTTACTTGGTCTACCAATTAAAATGTCGATCTCATCTAAAACCATTCTCACAGAAACACCCAGGATAATGAATGACCAAATATCTGGATACTCCATGGCCCAGTAGAGTTAACACATAGAATTAATCACCATAAAATTAAAGCACAAGTAGAAAAATTAGTTTGAAGTTGGTAAAAGAACACTTTGCCTGTTGTAACAGGAGGAAAGGGGGACTGAATATATGACCACGGTAAGTCTGTGATTTTATCAGTGGGACATTGAAGGACTGTGATAAAATAACAAACATTTGGTCTTTGTCCCCAGGTCCTGGCATTGAGCTCCTACATGCCTTGGGATCTCCTGAGTGATAGGACTGTCTTTTGTGTGTGAATGAGCCAACTCCTGGCAGGGGCTCCTAGAGAGCTTCAGGATGGAGCCTAGTCTCCAGCAAGACCAAGTCATTATTAGAGAGTTGGGACTTTCAGTCCCAGCTCCTGAATTCTGGGGAGGGGAGAGGGGCTAGAGATCGAGTTAATCACCCATGGGCAATGATTTAGTCAGTCAAGCCTATGTAGTGTGGGACGTCCACAAATACCCTGAATGAAGGGGTTTGGAGAGCATTGTGCTGGTGAATATGTGGAGGTGCTGTGAGGGGTGGTGTGCCCAGAATGGTCCCAGGAGCTCCAAACACCTCCCTCATAACTTGCTCTATGCATCTCTTCCATATGGCTGTTCTTGAGTCATATTCTTTATAGTAAATGGATAAGCTAGTGAGTAAAGCACTTTCCTGAGTCCTGTGAGTCATTCTAGGGAATTACCAAATCTCAGGGGGTGGGTCATAGGAACCCCCAAATTTGTAGTCAGCCAGGCAGAAGTGTGAGTGGCCTGGGCACCCCATTTGCGGCTGGCATCTGAAGTGGGGGCAGTCTAGTGGGACTGACCCTTCAACCTGTAGAGTCTGGTGCCAACTCCAGGTGGTTGGTGTCAGAATTGAATTGTTGGGTACCAGTTGGTGTCAGAGTTGGTGGTAGGAAAAAAAAAAAAAAACCCTTCGAGGCTTATAAGAATTTCTGTTTTCTCTGCAAAGTAAGAGATAAAGGCATTTTCTGAGAGGAGACATGGTTTAGTAATATAAGAAAAAAATAGAAATATTAGGGCACCTGGGTGGCTCAGGCAGTTAAAGTTCTGCCTTCAGCTCAGGTCATGGTCCGGGAGTCCTGGAATCAAGCTCCACATTGAGCTCTCTGCTCAGTGGGGAGTCTGCTTCTCCCTCTGTCCTTCACCCTGCTTGTGCTCTCTCTCACTCTCTCTTTCTCAAATAAATAAATAAAATCTTTAAAAAATGGAAATATTAAAAGTAAGAAGCAAAACTCTAATTTAGGGGAGACAACAGGATGGGTGGCTGACTCATAAGCCTGGAAGCTGACTGCCGACATTACCATCTTACTAACTGGTGACCTTGGAAAGTCACTTAGCTGTGTTCTGCCTCCATTTCCTCACCTGTAAAATGGGGACAGTAGCAGGACTCACTTTGGAGTTCTTGTGAGGCTTAAATGAAAGAGTCCTTGCATGTCCTTCACACTGACTACTTATTAGCTGCTATTATAATTATTTGCAGTAGTATTGTCTCCTACCCAAATCCCCATGAGAGTAGATGGAAGGACTTGAAAAACAGTTTTAAGAAGGTGGCCAGTTCCAGGGTCAATAGGCAAAACTCAGAAAGGAAATATAATAATAGACAAGCCTCCAACCACAAAAGCAAAAATGCCAGATAGTGTATAACAAAAACAAACCTAAAAATTCCTATGGAAGTGTACAAGTCCGTGAAAGTCAATGAGATGGGGGCAGACACTCTCTACCAAATCTGTAGACTTATTAGTAAGTTATGGTAAATTAAAGACAGTTTGATACCAGAGTAGGTTTTTAAAAATCTATGAAATAGCATAGACAGTGAAAACATGGCCCTGAACTCATGAAAAAAACTGGTATAACGCAGAGGAGTTGTAAGAAATTACTGGTCAAGCAACAGATTGTTGCAGAAACAGTGCTGGGAAACTGGTCATTTACATGAAAGGTTTAAAAGATTTAAAATTCTTTACGTCATAGCGTGGGCAAGAGTAAATTCCAAATGGATCAAGTGCCTAAATTTGAAATGCAATATATTTAACACTGGGGGAAAATATTGGAAAATACTTTGAATGATGCTGGGGTTGGGAAGAACTTCTTAAACAAGGCATAAAGAATAAGATGAATTTTATTGCCTTAAAAGTAAAGGTTTTAGATGATAAAAGACACCACCAACAAAGCGAACAGACAGAAGGGAGAAGATGTGTGCAATGCATAGGACTCATGGAGAATTCATACCTAGCTTATAAAAACTACTCCTACAAATCCGTAAGACAAGGACAAAAATCTGAATGGAAACATGAGCAAAGACTATGAACAGGCAACTCAGAGGAAAATAAATGTAAACGGACAAACACGAAAACACAATAAAGCTCATTACAAATCAGGATATGCATATTAAAGCAATAATGAGATGCTATTCCATACCCAGCACCTTAGCAAAAAACATAAAGTGTGGCAAGAAATAACTGTTGGTGGGAATATGGGGTGATGGGGACTCTTGTACTCTGCTGGAACTGCGGGTGGGGGGCACAAACTGGCATAGCCACTTTGGAGAACAGCTTGGCACTATCTACTACGAGGAAGGAGCACACAGCCTGTGACTCAGAAATCCCACTCCTAGGGATCAGCCTGGAGAACCTCTCACACGTGTCAGAGGAGGGATATACAAGGACGTTCACTACTCGGAAGGGTAAGAAATAAAACAAGGATATGGGAGCAAAACTAAATGTCCATCAACAGGAAAGGGATTACACAAATCACAAATTGTGGCATTTTCATACAGCAGTGAAAATGAAGTATATCAACATCGATGTATCTCAAAGACCTAATGCTGGTGGAAAACAGTTAGTTACAAAACAAGATTTACGGTGCGATGATCCAGAGTTTTAATGCATGCAAAACAATTCTACATATTGTTTATGGACACAAACATATTCGGTAGAAGTATAAAACTGGGTGGCCCACAGAATGAAAGAAAATATTTGTGAATCATATATCTGATAACAGGTTATCAGAACATATAGAGAACTCCCAAAACACAGCCACAAAAATGCTAATTCAAAAATACATTAAGGGCTTGAATAGACTTTTCTCCGAAGAAGATAAGCAAATAGTCAATAGGCACACAAAAAGATGCTTAGCATCCCTAATGATAACGGAAATGCAAATTGAAACTACAATGAGATTCCAGCTCACGCCTGTTAGGATGGCTACTATCAAAAAAGTAAAAACAGTAAGTGCTGGCAAGGATGTGGAGAAATTAGAACCTTGTGCACTGCTGGTGGGAATATAAAATGGTGCAGCCACTGTGGATAACTGTACAGCTATTCCTTCAAATATTAAAAATAGAATCAACTGGACGCCTGGGTGGCTGTCAGTTAAGCAGCTGCCTTCAGCTCAGGTCATGATCCCAGGGTCCTGGGATTGAACCCCACGTCAGGCTCTCTGCTCAGCGGCTTACCTGCTTCTCCCTCTCCCTCTGCTTGTGCTCTCTCTTTCTCTGTCAAATAAATAAATAAAATCTTAAAAAAATAGAATCATCATATGATCCAGCAATTCCACTTTTGGATATATACACAAAAGAACTGAAAGCAGGGTCTTGAAAAGATATTTGTACAACCCATGTTCACAGCAGCATTATTTATAACAGCTGAAGCATGGAAGCAATTCACGTGTCTGTGAGGGACGAATGGATCAGCAAAATGTTGTCTACCCAGACAATGGAATATTATTCAACCTTAAAAAGGAAGGAAATTCTGTCACATGCTACAGTGTGGAGGAACCTCGAGGACATTATACTAAGTGAAATAAGCCAGTTACAAAAAGACAAATACTGTCAGATCCCACTTATGTGAGGTCCCTAGAGTCATCAGATTCACAGAGACAGAAAGCAGATGGTGGGTGCCAGGGGCTGGGGCTGGGGGAGAGAAATGGAGAATTCATGTTTGATGGGGACAGACTTCCAGTTTGGGAAGATGAAAAAAGGTTCTGGCAGTAGTGATGGTGGTGGTGGTAATGCTTGCACAACAGTGTAAATGTACTTAACGCCACTGAACTTCACTCCTAAAAACAGTTAAGATGGTAAATTTTATACTGTGTGTATTTTACTACAATGAATCAAGACACCGAATGGCAGAACAGAGAGACAGAGAGAAAAGGGATTACAGAGGAGAAAAAAAGAGTTCAAATGTAATTTATCTTTAAAAAAAATCTCAAACTGTGGCATAATATTAAGTTTGTTAAATTCGCCAAATTATAGTGGTAAGTACATGAATATTCATTATCTTGTTCTCATCACTTTTCAGTGTTTTGAGACATTTCATAATAAAAAAGAAAATAGATAACACGAAGGCATGAACCCAGAACCCTAGAATAGAAACAACAACAACAAATAGCCAAAAAGGAAGAAAAAAATTAATAAAAGGAGAGGTTACTTTTGTATTTTTTATTACATTCGTGTTTATCTATAAAGCTGAAGTTTCTTCTTTCAACGCTGGCCAATCTTTGTAAGAGAGAGCATGCTGAGGGAGATGCAAATTCTCATCAGGAGAAAAATGGAATTTAACTTCGGGTAAGAGGAGATTTTTAAAAAATCATAAGACTGTGTCATGAACAATTACGATCATTACATTTTAAATGCTTAATGAGATGGACAACTCTATAGGAAAATCTGTATAATAAAAAATCAGCCCAAGAAAAAGTAGACAATTAGGAGAGCTCAATCAACTTAAAATAAACTGAAAGTGGAGCCAAGATGAACATGTAAAATATTTGCGCATGAATTCGACCAAGACATTTCATGCAACTTACTTTGGAACATGGAAACATGGGGTACCACTTACAGTAGGCTGTGACCAATTCTGTTGTCAAGTGACTAACAGAACACTTGTCCCCAACCCCTCCACTCTCATCCAACTCTACCAAGAGAGGCCAAAAAAATGAAATAGTCACTTTCTCAGTCTTCGTTGCAGTTAGAGGTGCCCATATGACAGTTCTGGCCAATGAAACACAAACAGATATTTCCTGGGAGCCTCAGGGAAAGTTCTTATTTTCTTGATGGAAGGAGCAGGCCATCTGGTGCCACCATCCCCCTGCTTCCTGTCATGGACAGGAATCCTGGAGCTGAGATGGCCATCTTGCAGCCATGGCTGAAAAGCCAAGAGACTGCAGAATGAAGGCCCAAATCTGGTTGAGTAACTGAAGGAAGGTCAACAGCCACCTACCCTCTGCTTCTTGTCATGGACACTGTTGAAGTTTTATATTTGTTTATTTGTTACTTACAGCTGAGTCATTTCTAAAATAACCACAAACCTGATTTAAACCCAGCCAAGGACACCATAAGAAAGTTAAGTTACAGCCAATCTCATACATAAACAGATGGAAATAATCCCAAATAAAATATTAGCAAGTCAAAGCCAGCAGTGCATTAAAAGAAAATGCCAAGTAGGGTTTAGTCCAGGAATTTAAGGATAATTTAACATTAGAAAAGTCATCAATGTTATTCACTTCATTAGCAGACTAAAGGAGAAAAACCATCTGTTCATCTCAATAGATGCTAAAAAAGCATTTGATGAAATTCAAAACTAATTCATAGTAAACATTCTTAGTGAACCAGGTGTAGATGTTATCTTCTTTAATTGACTAGAACTTTTACAGAAATCTGCAGCAAAATCTTACCAGGAGAAGAGGAGAATTTCCACAAAAGTGAGAAGGTAGGCAAGGATGTGTGCTGTTCTGTGAGTACTCGATATCAGCTCTAGCCAATGCAAGTAAATAAGAAAAAAGAATAAGCATACATTTTGGAAAGGGAGAGAGATAATTGCCATTGTTACCTTGTTGTTTCTAGGCAACAGAGTCATCTACTTGAAAATCTAAGAAATTCTACAAAGAAGCAATCTTTTTCTGGCCTCTTTTTCATAGCTGTAAATGAGAGATACTATTTGTGTGGACCTCATTGGGTTGTTAAGACTATTAATTAACTTAGTGCATGTAAAGAACTTCAAATGCACATGATAAGCACTAATAAGGCACAAGATCAATGTTCCTGAAGACCAGTCGCAACCAATTAGAAATTGAAAAAAAAATCTTCTTTTTTAAAATTTTATTTACAATAGCAATCAACCTATGGTATACCCAGAAATAAACCCAACCAAAGATGGGACTTAGGCAGCAGATGACAAAATTCCTAGAAGGAACAATATAGAAGTCTGGAATAACTGGAGAGATGAAGTGGTCCTGAGGGGTGTCATGAAATGTCATCACCCTCCAGAGTAAGTCAGGTGTTCAATGCAATTCCAATCCATATCACGCAAGGACTTTTCCTAGAACTTCGCCAGCCAGTTCTCAGATGTACGTGGGAAGAATGGAAATCCGTGGAAACCCTAAAACAGGCTGTAAGCATAGAACAGGGAAGCCCAGAGTCACCTGCCTAAGTCATTTCCTCTTCCTCCTATGGGTATGCCTCAGTCGTACAAGTGGAATTGTTGGTGCTTGCAGATCCCCCGCCAGATCCCCTGCCAGATTCTGCTCCCCAGTGTCCAATGCCCTTCAAAAAGATGTACCGACTTGTGATGATACTAACATAGGATGACCACTTTTGCCCTAAAGTTGATTTTCCATACGTTACTATCTGACAAATGAGATAATTGAAAAATTATATCCCACTGTTTTAAAAATTATTAGCTCAGCTGCCTACTCCCTTGGGGCAGCTAACAGGATGAGATCATCTCCATTCCTATTTGCCACAGTCCCTACTAGTCCCAGTGGCTTTATGGCATAGAACTCGAAGGGATATAAGTAGGCGTGGAATAGCTGGATCACTGGGGACCACAGCTTCTACTTTATTTTTAATACCAAATAATCCTCCAAAACGAGTGTCCCTGGCTGCACTCCCACCCACGTGTGAGCACTCTGGCTGCTCCACAGCTGCCTCAGCTTCTGGCATTGTCAGACTCTGTGATTTGAGCCATGCGAGTGGGTAGGTAGTGACATTTCATTGTGATTTTAATTTGCATTTCCACAATTACCAACAAGGCTGAGCACCTTAAAAATTTTTATTTTTGAGTACAGTTGACGCACAATGTTACGTTAGCTTCAGGTATACAACACAGTGATTCAACAACTCTATACGTTATGCTAGGCTCACCGCAAGTGTAGCTGCCATCTGTCCTCGTACGACACCGTCACAGTGTCATTGACTATATTCCTTATGCTGTGCCTTTTATACCTGTGACTTATTCTTTTGGAGACTAGAAGCCTGTCCCTCCCACTCTCGGCCACCCGATCTGCCTATTGCCCATCCCTCTCCCCTGGCAACCATCAGTGTGTTCTCTGTATTTATAAGTCTGATTCTGCTTTTTCTTTGTTTGTTCATTTGTTTTGTTTTTTAGATTCCACAAGGCTGAGTACCTTTCCATAGGTCTGCTGGCATTTGGAGATCCTCTTCTGTGAAGGGTCTGTTCAAACCTTTTGCCCATTTTTCTTTTAAGTTGTCTCTTTTTTAAATTGATTTGTAGGGTTCTTACTATATTCTGGGTTGCAATCCTTGTCAGTCTGTGCCCTGCAGATGTATTCTCAAGTCTGCGACTCTCTTTTCCCTCCTCAATTTATACCTGCCTGCCTTTACTCACCTGGACTGTTAGGAATCTGACTTTGTGACGTGTGCATCACTTCTGCTCCCATGAGCATCTGAACATCTGTGACACCTTCAGGCCACTCAGCCCAGATCTCTCTGCTGAGCTGCAGACCCACATGCCCAAATGCCTTCTACAGTCTTGCCATTCAAACTGGGTCCACAGACAAGCAATACCACACCCCCAAGGGCTGGTTAAAAATCCAGCATCTTGGGCCTATCCCAGACAGATCTCCAGAGCCAGAATCTACATGTGAAGTAAGATCTCCAGGGGATTTATGTGCACATTGAAGTCAGAAAAAAACCTGCCTTGACCCCCTCCACAAAGCTGCACTGTGCACACTAGCATCAGCATGTCTTGGGGAAGAGAGGTGGTTCCTGCACCCCCACCCCCCACCCCTACTGCCAGCAGCCCTGTGCCATGAAGGCCCCAGTCTCCACCCAGGGTTCAGGAGGAATCAGGACCTCCCACAGGCTGAGAGAGTCTGGCCACTTCCACACGGAAGTTTCATGTGCCCCCAGAATGAACACCTGCCAAAACGGGGATACCATGTTGGATATATTTAACTAAACTTAGCAAATTAATGTTTTACACACGCATTTCAATATATATATCGCTGTAGGTGAAATCTAACTGCAGATAATCAAAGTCTAGATCAGAGGCACTTTGATCATGGAAACTCTGGGCCAAATGGGGTCCTTCCTTGGCCCCTTGGTGACAATCCCCTCAGAACCTGGACCACCCCCAATGCTCTGTCATCCCTCTCCTCTCCACCTCCTAAGTAGCTCAGAAATCCCCCTGCTTCTTTCCATCCCATGACCCACACCACCTCTCTACTAGATTATGGCCTCCTCTCCCAGGGGCACTGCCTGGGGCCACACCTGACCTCCTAAAACCTATTATCCACCCTTCAGTCAGAGAGCATTCCTTCTAAAACACAAATCTGTTTGTCACTTCTGGCTTAAACCAATTCAATCCCTCTCTACTGCTGTCAGGATAAAGTAAAACTCCTGACACCCAGCTAATCCTAGCCCATCCCCACATGCCACCAGCCAGGTGAGCTTCTCTGTTCCCCGAATACTGACTCTCACGAAGCCTCCACCAGCCTCCATCTCTCTGTCCTAAGTTTCCTTCTCAACCACCTGCCCTAACTTCCAGGCCTGGATCAGGGGCCTTGGGCCCTCTGCTTCCCCCTCAGAGCGCATGCTACTCTCTCCCACTGTGGCCTGTTCCGGGGTCTCTCTCCTGGGTGGAACCCCAGGGCCACTGCAACCAGAACCACACTTGTTTGCTCACAGTGGTGCCGGCACCCTGCACAGGGCTAACCCTGAGTTGGCCCCCAGCAGCTGATAAATGTGTGCTCTCACCTGCCGGGGGTTATGATGGCTAAAGAAAGCTGCACACAGGTTAGCACGCAAGTCTGTGTGGACAGGAGTGTCTATTTCTCTTGGGCAAATACTGAGGAAAAGAATGGCTGCCGAGTGCATGCTTAACTTTACAGGAAACTGCCCGAGACTCCCTTTCCCAGCCTGCTAGGAAGAGGAGGGGCAGCAATGGATCCTTCACGACCAAGGGCCTGGCTTCCTCCACTAGTGGTCTGTGTTCTCAGCAATACGAGCAGGACCTCTGAGGGAAGAAGAACCAGGTTCTCCCCCAGCATAGGAAGACCTGGCTTGCAGGCTCCCCCGGTCTTTTCTCCTGCTCCTTCACTTCACACTCCCAGGCCCCACATGCTCATCACTTCTGGTGACCTTCCTTGTGGCCGTGCTGTCCCCAGTTAGGTCCTCATATGGGACCAGGCTGCACACAGGGTTATGCTCCACCATGACCGGGGCGGTCCCTGTGCAGACGGATGGGGTCTCCTAATATCCAGGCCCAGTGGAGTCTCCCAGTGCCTCCTGGCCAAGGTAACATCTTAGGGGCTGCCTTCAGTCTCATCCTGCATGGGACTTCTACATCTAGCTACCTCAGCCTCTGGTACACGGACCAGGACAATCTCCAGCTTCTATCCAAGGTGAGAATCTAACCTCTACCCAAGGCAGGGCTGGAGGCTCTGCTGAGGGACATCTCCAGCTCATTTCATCCCTGGACAGAATTCCATTCCATCCCTTCTAAGTGCACTGCTGCATGTGCCATTGTTGGCCCACGGACCTTCTTCCTCCAGCCAGAGCGCTGCTTTCTGCTCCATATCAGCCTCAACCCCAGGCCCCAGCCCTGCCCCACAAACAACACTGATCACACCCCACTCTTGCCACATCTGTCTCTTCCTCTCTCCTCCACCCTCGCCCCCCTCTCCTAAGAGGTTTGAACCCTACTGGAGCTTTGAAAGAAGATTGGCTGGAGGTCGATGAATGTCAGGGTTTACCTGTGAAACGGAGCTGAAGGGACTCCGTTTCTGCTGTTTTTCTGCTAGGCCTCATTTTCTTCATGCTCCATAATTTGCCTTTGAATAAGCCAAAGAAGCTATGTTCCCACTCCAAGGGGCAAGCAAGAAAGTTAATCATTCTCTCAGTTCGTCCTGGGCCCCAAGCACCTACTAACATCTAAGAAGAACCAGATCCCAAACACATTCCAGCATGCTAGCTTCAAACAAAGCTTGGCTGGCACTGGCATCAATACCCTTACCTTCACTAATGTATGAAATAACACCTATTATTCACCTGACACTTACCTTTGATCAGATCCTACCCTGGATTCCTAGACGAACATGTACACTGGACCCCTTTTCAATATAAACCCTTAGCTACAAGCGACAATAGGACTCATTCTCCTTTCTTTTCTGAGTCCCCCAGATACTCTGTCTGATATTCTCCACCTGTCACTTACACTCTTCAATAAACTCTGTCTTCACTTGCTGCAATTCACATTTGATTTCCATCCTGCTAGAAGCCAAGGACCTGACCCCACTCTGGGCTCTGCAAGTGTGCCCTACTAGAAGGTACAAAGGCAGCTTCTCTGCACTGCCTGCCAGCTTGGCATACATGCCACGTGCCCCCAGTTTCTAAACTGTTCCTTTGTCTTGTCCTGCTGGTCACTCCTGCGATGCCCTCCCTTGTTCCTTTCAACTGTCTTTAAAAAAAGAAAAATCAACTTTCAGGTGTAATTTACATATAATAAAATTCATCTACTTTAAGTGTAAAGTTTGAGTTTTGATAAATACATACAATCACATAATCGCCACCATAATTGTGGTCTAGAATATTTTCGTCACCTCAGAAAGTCTCCCTGTGCCCCTCGGCACCAGACCCCCATCCCCACCCCACCCCCAGGTGACCGCTGATCTGCTTTGTCACGAGCCCAACTGGCTTTTATACCTTCCCTGTGTTTCCATGGTCCTAAGCTGTAGAATGGGCTAATGGTGTTTATTTCCTGCAGTGGTAGGAAACTTCAAATGAGATTTATAGAAATGAAATGAAGTTTTATTTGTGTAATTGCATTGTCTAAAAAGACATAGAAGATTTTTCTTCAAATTTGAAATATTTTTCATTCTCTGGCTTAAAACATGGTCCACTTTGCAAATCCTGATGGTAGCACCTGGGTAAGAAAGGCAGTCTTCCGTCTGGGCAGCTCTAACCACAGCCTTGCCAAGGGAGAGAAGCATATGCATTTCATCACCAGCAAAGAAAGTGTGGTTTCAGTCGGGAGCCACAAACCACAGTGCAGAAGGGCAGTGCTGGGATGGCAGGCCCAGGGAGGGCACTTTGAAATACTGTGCAAAGATTTTTCCTTGCTGGGGGGCCTGGGGTCCTATAACCTTCCATCCATTGATGCTCAAGCCTCCCCAGCCTCTGGTGGGAAGAGAAGAACCCAGTGGAGAATAAAGAAGTTGTCTGGGTTCACGAAAGAATGAGCGCAGATGCAGTCTGAGAAGGGAGGGAAGATCCAGGCACTTAGCTCTTCCAAAGCTGAATTTAATAAGTAGGGGTCAAGAAATTGTAGAGATGGAGACAAGTTAGTGGTTTGTGGGAGTTGGGGCTGATGGGGGGGGAGGGGAGGTGTGGCCATAAAGGGCAGCACGAGGGAGGGACAGTTCAGTGTCTTGATGACATCTACACATGTGATAAGAGACACAGAACTAGACAGGCACACTGTATCAATGTCTGTGTCCTGGTTTCCATATGACACTTCAGTTACATAAGATATAACCACTGGAGGACAGAGGGAGAAGGGGACAGGGTCTCTTTGTACTATCTTTGTACTTCCTGTGAATCTATAATCATTTCAAGATTGAAAAGTTAAAAAAAAAAACAGTAGTGAGCTAAGCTTGGAGTGCTGAACGGAGAGATCTTTATAATAAGCCACTGAATTGGGAAGAAGGATGAGATTTATGAGTTTTTGCCAAATGCAACCCCAGTGGGTAAAGAAGCTGGACAAGGTTGGCAAGAGGGGACGGAGGCTGAGACTGCCTGGGTCCCGGAAAAGGGTCCGGCATCTCCCTCCTTCCAACTTTACCAGTCCAGGGACTGGGCAAAATGCTAGGAATCTGTGTAGGTTGAGAAGGCTACGTGCCTCTTAGAGACATCTTGTATTCTACCTGGCACCAATACCCTGTCCTTTGATCAGTGTGGTATTAGGGTGAAAGGCCTGAGGGAGGCTCACAGAGCCCCCCACACCTTTGGGGAAACAGCCAATGTCACCTGAACTCCAGAGGGAGTGTGGAAGAGCTGATGGCCCAATAGGCGGGTAGTGGCTAAACACAGGCTGAGAAGCCCTCTGGACCACAAGCCATGGAGTGGTAAGGACATGAGTAGTGGACACCAGCTCCCCAATGCCAAAAATACCAGGGCCAAGCCCCAATCAGCAGGTGCCAACCTGTAGTATCCAACACCAGGCAATATAAGCAACCCTCATAAGAGGCTGCAGGTAGCCCAAGGCAACCCACACCTCTCTTGATGCAAGAGAAGAAAGAAAAGGGAGAATAATTTGACAGAATATTCACCCAAAAAAGATAAAGTTTGAAAAGTAACTGTCACATTAAAAATGTTAAGATTAAGTGTGTTCTGCTGAAGACAGAGTTATCTCAGGATACGAGAGTAGGGTAGGACAGGTAGGGGAGATAGCTGGGGTCTCATTCACAGGACCAGCCTTCACACCAGGCCTTCTTGTGATTCTGGGGCACAACCAGCCAGCCAGCTCCCTCCTCAGGGCTCCAGACCCTTCATTCAATGGAGCATTCAGCAGCTTTCAGAATGTTCAAGGCACTTCAAACAGGTCCAAAGGCAATGCTAAGATGGTTCCCTCATACCTGGTTCTGCTCCAGTGTTTCTGACATGACAGAAGGGCCCCATTATGTGTGTGTGCAGGGCAGAAGTCAGGGACCACCTCTGACATCTCCATTGCTTGCCCTTTACCCCCAACCCATCTCCTTCTCTCCAAATATGCTGCCCCCAGCCCCATGATCTCCTTGTTTGGATTAAAGACTCCTACAATATACACAAACATTGAATATTAAGTTGTACACCTGAAACTAATATAACATTATATTTCAATTATACCCCCCCGCCAAAGAGTCTCTTAATTTGTATCTACATGTTTGTGGTGCTGTTTTCCTGCCTGAGAAAAGTTACGATCATTCCTTGGTAGAAACTAAGAGCTGATAATTAAATTTCCCTAATGTTTCAAAACTGTCTTGATCACAATTAGTTGTTATATCTGAACAGGGTCCATACATTACATGTAGTTGTTATGTCTCTTGTTTGGAAAAGTCCCTACTCATGTGTTTTGCTTTGTGCCAATGACATGTTGCAGAAACCAACTCAGTTGTTCTGTAGATGTTCTCACATCCTGGTTTGTCTTTTTGCTCCCTTATGGTATCTTAAAACAAATGGTGCTGGGAAAACTGGTATCCACATGCAAAAGACTGAAGTTGGAACCTTACCTTACACCATATACAAAAATGGACTCAAAATGAATCAAAGACCTAAAATTACAAAATTCTTAGAAGAAAGCATAGAGGAAAACATTGTAACATTGTACTTGGCAAAAATTTCTTAGGACAACCAAAGTAAAAATAGATAAAGTGGACGGTATTAGAGTTTAAAACTTCTGTGCATCAAAGGACACAAGCAAAAGGATCAAAAGGCAACCAATGGAATGGGAGGAATATTTGCAAACCATATATCTAATAAAGGGTCACTATCCAGAATATATTATAAATTCCTACAATTCAAAAACAACAAAAATGGTTTTTAAGAGGAGCAAAGGACTTGAATAGACATTTCCCCAAAACAGATATACAAATGGCCAAAAGCACATGAAAAGATGCTCAACATTGCTAACCATTAGGGAAATGCAAATCAAAACAATGAAATATTATCTCACACCCAGTAGGATGGCTACTATAAAACAAAGAAAACAAAACAGCCAACAATAACAGGCGTTGACAATAATGTAGAGAAATTGGAACCCTTGCACACTGCTGGTGGGGATGTGAAATGGGGCAGTTGCTGTGGAAAACAGTATGGAGGTGCCTCGAAAAAAAATTCTACTTCTGGGTACATACCCAAAAGAATTGGAAGCAGGATCTCAAAGAAATATTTGCATGTTCAAAGTAGCATTATTCACAACAGCTAACATGTGGAAGCAACTCGAGTATCCTTCGACAGCTGGATGGATAAGCAAAATGTGGTCTACACAAACAAGGAATATTATTCAGCCTTAAGAAGGGAGGAAATCCTGTCACATGCCACCACATGGATGAACCCTGAGGACGTGCTGCTCAATGAAATAAGCCAGTCACAAAAGGACACAGACTGTAGGATTCCACTATGTGAGGTACCGAAGTCAAATTCACAGAGACAGAGAGTAGGATGGTGGGTGTCAGGGGCTGAGGGAGGAGAATGAGGAGTTAGTGTTTAATGGGGACAGAATTTGTTTGGGAAGTGACGTTCTAGAGACAGATGTTGGTGATGGATGCACCACACTGTGAATGCCCTGAAATGTCACAGAAGGGTGCACTTAAAGTGACGAAGATGATAAATTTCATCTTATGTTTATTTCACTGTTATGAAACATTTTGGGGGAGAAAAAAAAGAATGATCTAGTAGATTTTCCCAAAACCATTCTGTGATTCTTTGCCTGTAAACTACTAGGTTTATATTGAGTGCTTTGTACTATACATGTAAACCTAAAAACATGCAAACTTGTTAAACTCTAGCAAATAAACCTTTCAATTAAAAAAAAAATGCCAGACCAGTAGCCTCCATCCTGAATCTTCCAGAGAAGGACTTCTTAGGATAAATGTCCATACTGGTCAGAGGCTGAATGTCCCTCTTTATTAGGTCATAGACATGCAAGCCAGGATCCCAATTTGGTTGACCAAGTGTCCTCTGGGCATGGTCACCTGGCCTGGAGGGGCTATTGGTTACAGCTGTCCTGGGGTGGGACAGGCAGAGGTACAGGAGAACTGTGACTGCAAACTAATGGGACAGTAGGAAATGTAAATATACATGGGTCGGTTACGCACAATACAGTGCTAAGAGATGTGCAGATCTCTGAGTAATGGAAGACTGTAAAGAAAAATGCAATTAGCCAGAACGGCCAAAACTGGACACAAAGACTCAAAAAAGCCTTTGAGTAGACCATAGCATGAGAAAGGTGAAACCAAGTCTAAATAACATTCCTGAAAAGCTCTGGGCCTGATGGTTTTATGAGCCAGGCTCTTTGCAACTTTCAAATAATCGCTGTGTAGTAGTCACACCCTGTGAACATATTCCGTATTCACGTCCAGCCGTGGCTGGGCTCCCAAGTGTGGTTGGTTCTCAAACAAGCAGATGGGTATTAGTAGGGAACTTGCGAGAAATGCAAACTCTCCACCCCACCCCACACCCATAGAATCAGACATTCTGGGGCCGAGGCTCAGCCCTCTGTATTGTAACAAGCCCACCTGGCTACATGAAGGCTGAGGACCCCTGGGGCTGAGGGAACATCCCTACTGCATGGATTTCTTATCAAGCCTTACCTGGGTATGACGGATTCTAATTCCCCCTCATGAAGCTGTGCAGCCAGTTCTTTGTGTCTTTAGATTGAACACCTCATTCTTAATCAAAGAGAATTTTCAGTCCGTTTATTTGCAATTTCTCAGGTTCGTAATTTGAATAGCAGTATCCTCATCAAATGATTTCTTTTATTTTTAAAATACCAAACTAATAGATCCTTGTTATCAAAAATGGAAGATGCATATAAGCGGAAACAAGAAAATTATGATTAGTCATAATTCTACCTCCCAAATATAATCTGTGTCATCTTTTTGGTACGCACAGTTCCAGACCATTTTCTTATGCACAGATACATTTCTTTCACTCACCAAAAAAGGGACTGACTTGTATTAACTGCACTATAACTTGCCTTTTTTATTTCATAATATATCATGAACAATTTTCCTTGTTAATCAATAAACTTTTATTAGCTTTCTCAAAGCTCTTACTGTATAATTTTCTGAACCCATCTCCTATTGTTAGAATTGATTAAATGAGTTCGTATTTGGACAGTGCCTGACACCTGGGAAGTGCTACATAAATAATTGGCCTCGAAATGTGTTCATCAAAAAGCCACAAAAATACAGAGAAGCTGGCAAATCTACAATCGTAATGGAAGAGTTTTAACACTTCCTGGAAACTACAAATCAAGTACGCGCAAAACTGAGAAAGCTGTGAGGATTGGAATAACCCCTGGATGTCTTCACTGCCTCTGCAGAGCTGCGTTCTCCTGTAGACCTCTCTCATGGTGCCCTTCTTCTACACGCCCCTGTCCCACGCCCCTGCATGTGCCCTCCCAGCCACACCGACACCCACCTGGCTCCCCAGGCTGCAGCCAGGTACGCCGCTCGGAAATTCAAACCTGCACTCATCTCTGCTCCTAACCCCAACTCCACCACGGCTTCTTTATCTGGGCGCACAGGCCCCTGGAAGGTGGGACCGCCTGCCTGTCCGACCACCCCCAGCAAACTCGCCTTGGGCTCCAGCCACGCTGGCCCTTTGGGCTCCTGGAAGGGGTCTGCTCCTGCCCTGGGGCCTTGGCAGCTGGGCTTCCCTCTGCCCACAAGGTGCCTACTCCCCACCCAGCAGGGCTGACTTTCACTCTGTCTTCAGCCCCCTGGCTGGTCATCTTTCCCAGACCTCTGATAACTAGGTCAGTTGCATAGTCTGGACCTTCTCATTGTCAGCATCCAACCCAATCCTGTCTGTACCTTTATTTCTGGGATAAACAGTTTGCTGGATCAATCCAACCAGCTTCTTGCATGTGACTGAGCCATGTGCAGGCACCACTCGACAGGGTCCTATCATGTCTTTCAGAGTCAAATCAGGTGGCCTGGCCCCGCGCTCCTCACATGACAGGCCGTGGCCCACCTGCCTTTTATAAGCATACCAGATGTAGGGCCAGCTCGCGGGCCGCTGGGAAACCACGAGCTGCAGGTGGGTGTGGCCCCTCCCTCCCTCCTGGTCTGTGAGGAGGTTGGTGCGTTGCCTGGCCTGGGAGGACGGCACCGCCTGGGGGCTCCCAAGACCGCAGGCTTCTCCTCGGAGAGCGGAGAGCGTTTCAGCACTAAATAAACCGGGTGTGTGTGGGTTCTGAGGCTTATGCAGGGGAGAGAGAGAGCAGCTTTTGTCTGGTGGAAGTGGGTCCTTTCCCCTTTGTCTTGTCTGCTGGCCACGGCTAACCTTGTGCGTCCCACCCCCCTCCCCAGCACCGAGGCGCTCTCATCAGTCCCGCCTATTCCCACACCCTCTTGCTCCCTCCCTGCTAATTGGCTCTTTATCTCTGTCACAACCCTCCTCCTCATTCTTCAAACAAAACTCTCCCTCACCCTCCCCGGCTGCCAGCCTACCTGACTGCCCCCTCGGTGTTTCTGAATTGCTCACAGTTAGAGCCCACGGTGGTTTCTCCGTCAGGGAGGAGATCCATCTGGAGCCCAAGACTCTCTTATCCCAGAAGGCTACCGCCTTTCCGTCAGTCTGCCTGCAGATGCCAGCCCCAAATCTCTGTCCCCCCACATCCCTGGAGTGCCTTTCAGGGGTCCCCTTCCTCACACAGCTTCCTCTTCCCTATTCATAATGTACGATTAAGGGAGGGAAGCAATTTGCCTGGGGGTGTGTGTGTGTCACATGTTAAGCTCTGATCACTTGCTGTTAAATGGCCCTGTAAAGAGATCCTGTCCATTTTGCTCCCACTAGGAAAGAATTAGACCAGTTTTCCCACCTTCTCCCCAACACTCAGTACTATCTTTGTACTTTGAAATCAATCTTTTAAACCGTGTCCAGTCTGATGGTGAAAAATGAGAGCCTCCTCTTTTGTTTGGCTCTGCCTGATAATCAATTTCCTACATTTAAGCAAATAGTCTTAAGGAGTTGATGTGGAAAGGAATCTTCCCCATCATTCCCTCTTTCCCAGGGACAATTCCTTGCACCTCTGTTAGCTAATTACTTTGGTACCTACCTCTGTAGTTGCACAGAGCAAGCCAGTACTTGGATTTTCAGTTCTAGGCACTACAGCTGTAGCGGTTTCACGGCCCTGCCCCTCCCACCGCGTCTCCTCAATATGTTCACGCACATCAGGGCTTCTCCCGGTCTCACCTTCCTGAAGCGTTTTCTCCAGGAATCTTCTAGACTGGCTTGGCTCATAGCTGTCCCCCGGGGACCTCTCTGTTTTCCTGGTCTTCCTCTTTCTCAGCAGACTCCCTCATTCTGCTGTAGCGTATCCTCCAGCAGCTTTCTGAGAAAGGCGGCCTCGGAGGTGACCTTTGACCTCTTGCGTGGCTTAGAGTATCATGACTGCATCCTCACCACCTACATTTTACCTAGGTTTAGAACTCTGGGCTAGAACACAACGTTCCGTTAGAATTTTGAAAGCCCTCTTTCCTTCCAGCTTTCAGGACAGGTATGGGAGTGTGAAGCCATTCCAGTTCCAAACCTTGGTATTTGTTTCCTCTGGGGACTGCAGGGTTTCCTTTGTCCCCAGTGTCCCCAAATTTCCCGATCGTATACTTGGCGTAGGTCTGTTTCCACCTACCTGCTGGGCCCTGGGTGGGTCCCGTGCCCTCTAGAAAACCGCCCTTCAGGTCGGGGAAGTTGTCTTGATCCGTGTCCTTGATGACGTCTCCTCCAGTTTTTATTCTGTTTCGAGAATCCCTGTCATTCAGATGTTAGACCTCTAGTGACACTTTCATTTCCTTATTTTCTCTCCCGTTCTGCACTTTAATACTTCTGTTCAGTTTTCTGGGGAGACACCTCCCACTTTATCTTCCAACGCTTACGCTTTTCATCTTAGCTATCCTAGTTAATTTGCAAGCTTCTTGCTCTGAGAGGTTTTTAAAATAGTATCCTGTTTATATTTTAAGAAAACAGTCTTACCTCTCTGAGGATATTAATTTTCTGTGTTTTTTCCCGTCTACATTGTCTTTGTCGTCCAAGTCGCCTTAGTTCTTGATCTTTGAGGTAGCAGAGATATCTGATATTATAGTGTGTAATACATAATATCTCGTGTGTGACAGGCTTTCCTCCGAAGTCTAGTGAAACTTGGCTGCTGGCTCACAGTTAGGAGTGGGCGGCAAAGAGCGGCTTGGAAGTCCTCAGCCTGTGAGTGTGGCTTCCAGTGACGGCTGGGCCTGTCTTTGAGGGACCACCAAAGTTACCACCTCTGGATCCTTCCTTTTGGCCTGGTCATGCTTTCCAGAGAAGGCCCTGCCATTCTCCTGCCCCAAGGGGAAAGGGTGGCATGCAGGGAACTGAGAGAAGGCGAGAACTGGAGTCTGGGCAGAATGCGAGCATCTGTTCACTCCCCGACCTCTGCCTCCATTTTCAGTGCAGAGAAGAAAAGTCTAGTCTCCTTTGCTGGGAGCAGGGGAAATGTCTCCATTCCAACTGCTTGTCAGAGAGTCTTTGAAAACTCAACCAATCTTCTGCTTTTATCCCCTACCTTATCCCACTTCCACACCACCTCCAACCTCACCTGATGCCAGAAACTTGAGGTGCTCTCAGAGGTTCTCCGGTGGCCTTGTGGCTTAGGACTCAGCTCCTTGTCTTCCTCCCCCAGCTGGGGTTCAGTTACTGTGTGGCCCCCTGCTTTCTCACTTCCCAAATCTCATTCCTGCTTCCTCTCTCACGATCATTGTTCTTGCAGGCTGATGCCTTTCCGAAACTCCCTTTATCCTTGTCTGAGTGGGGTGGGGAGAGGGCACTAGCAACTGTATCCATTCAGCCTGCTGTCCAGCTCATTCCTTTCAGTTGCATTATTTCATTACTTATACATTCGAACACCTTTTCAGATGCTATTGTCCTCTTGTCTCCCATCCCACCTCTGCAACTTTTTTTTTAAATACAGCAGTATTAAATCTAGTCACCATGCTGTATATTTCATCCCTAAGACTTACTTATTTTACAACTGGAGATGTGTAACTTTTGACCCCCTTCACCCATTTTACACTCCCCCCCACTCTGCCTCTGGCAACCACCAATCTGTCCCCTGTTTCTGTGAGCTTAGTTTTGTTTGGTGTGGTTTTTATTTTATTTTATTTTTAAAGATTTTATTTATTTATTCGACAGAGATAGAGACAGCCAGCGAGAGAGGGAACACAAGCAGGGGGAGTGGGAGAGGAAGAAGCAGGCTCATAGCAGAGGAGCCTGATGTGGGGCTCGATCCCATAACGCCGGGATCACGCCCTGAGCCGAAGGCAGACGCTTAACCGCTGTGCCACCCAAGTGCCCCTGGTGTGGTTTTTAGATTCCCACATAGAAGTGAGATCATATGGTATTTTTTCTTCCTCTGGCTTATTTCACTTAGCATCATGGCCTCAAAGTCCATCCATGTTGTTGCAAATGGCAAGATTTTATTCTTTTTTTATGGCTGAATAAGGTTCCGTTGTGCATGTATGTGTGTGTGTATATACACACACCACATCTTCTTTGTCCATTCATCCATCAGTGGCCACTTCTAGATCTTGACTATTATAAACAATGCCGCAGTGAACATGGGGGTGCATATGTCTTTTTGAGTCAATGTCTCTGTTTTCCTCAGATGCGCACCCAGAAGTGGAATTGCTGGATCATACAGTAGTTCAAGTTTATAATCCATTTGGAGTTAATTTTTGTGTATGATGTAAGATAGTGGTTTAGTTTCATTCTTTTTATGTGACTGTCCAGTATTCCCAACACTATTTATTGAAGAGACTGTCCCTTCCCCCATTGTATATTCTTGACTCCTTTGCTGTAAATTAATTGATCATTAATGCACAGGCTTATTTCTGGGCTCTCTATTCCATGGATTTATGTGTCTGTTTTTATTCTAATACTGCACTATTTTGATTACTATAGCTTGGTAATACTGTTTGAAATCAGGGAGTGTGATGTCTCCAGCTGTGTTCTTTCTCAAATTTGCTTTGTCTATTTGTCTTTTTTGTGTTTCCATGAAAATTTAAAATTGTTTGTTCTATGAAAAATGCCATTGTACTTTTGCTAGGGCTTGCACTGAATCTGCAGGTTGCTGTAGGTAGCATGGACATTTTACCAATATCAATTTTCCAACCCACAAGCACTTTTTTCAACCCACAAATGGCTTTTGTTTTAGGTTTCCCCATTTCTCAATGGACTTGAATCTTCTTATTCATTACTAAGAATTTTTATTCCCTCCATCACTGGACATCATGTCTATCTGTCCCCATTTTACTTATTGGGGAAAATTTTTCTTAGGTGGTGCAAGCCTGTTCAGAGGTTCCCCATGCTCTGTGCAGTGAAGGCTGAATCCAGGCCAGGTGGGTAGTGAGGCTCACATGTGCACAGCATGTGTGGGTTCATCTGGTCCATTTGCTGCTGGGGCCTCTTCGTTCTGCGCTTCATCACCAGCCCTTATTGCCTCTGGCATCCATGGAAACACCTATTTAAACATCTGCATTCCCACCTGGATCCTGTTCATAGTCTAATTCTGCTCTGCATCTCAACATCAAGTCCTCAGGTGTGCAGGTCGAATCACAGCACATCTCTGCTACCTAGAGAGCAGCTGACTGCTCCCTCTGCCAGGCCCTCTGCCCATTCCCTCCCATGACTGCCTTCATGTCCTTACCGTTCTACCCACTCGGGGGGCAGGGATGAGCACAGCTGTGCTCTTACCTCCAGTATGGCCTGCTGGCTGGTCCCTCAAAATGTGTCCTGGAGGGAAGGGAACAGGATGGAGCACGCTGCTTCTTTACCCTCTGACTTTTTCTTGCGGTCGCCCTTAGAATTTAGTCTGAGGAAGGTAGGAGGGGGAGAAAGTGTGTCAGTCATCTATTGCAAAACAATGCTGTGTAACAATAACAACAGAAGCTTCTCTGTAGCACACAGTAAATGTCTCCTAGCTTACAAACAGCCGGTTCTGCTCCACTTAGCTCTCCTCCCAGCTGGGCTCCAGCAGGCCCTACAGCTCAGCTAGGCCAGTTCTTCCCAGCAGTTAGTGTGCATGAGAATCGCCTGGAGAGTGTGCTCAGCCCCCCAGATTCCAGGCTACACTGCCCAAGATTCAGTGGGACTGAATCCACCTCTCCGGGGCCCACGCACACCTACCGGTCCACTGGCTCTGGGCTGACCCATAACCAGTGGGGTGCTCAGCTCTGTGCTCATTCTCTTACACTCTCTCAGCATGTTCTCACAGCAATCACAGAGGGTCTGGCCGGATTGAAAGAGCCCCTCTGAAACCCTATGTTCACATCATACTTACCCATGTCCCTTGAGCCTGGAGCCCGAGTGGGTCACCTGGGGTGGGGCTATAGGGAGAAGGAAGAATTGAGGCCTTGAATGCCATCAGCTGCCCTGGGAAATGTGGAAGAAAACTGACTCACACAGAACTGGTTGTCCTCCCCTAGCCCATTGTCTCCCCCTGTTCTCGGTGCGTCTGTGGGTCCATCTCTACCCAGGCTCATTCTGGACTCCTTCTTCAACACCTGCTTGCTAAGGACTCCGGTGTGGTCTCCTAAAAGCTGAAGCCCCCCCCCCCCACTTCTCTCCCTGCCCACTGCATCCCCTTAGTTTGAAGGACTGTCACCTCTCCCTTAAGTTGCTGCTACAACCCTTCCCTTCCTTCCAGGCTGATCTCTACCCATCAGCGGGAGTGCATTTCTGAAATATGGCCCTGACCTTGGCACACTTCTGCTTATCACTGACTTGCTGAGGAAGGCTCCAGGAGGGGGGGCGCCTGGTCTAGGGAGGGTGTTGAAAGGGTGGAGGGGTACCTTCTCCCTCTCCAAGGAGAGCCCCTTATTCTGCCCATTTCCATGATGTTTCTGATTTGGAATTTGTCTCATATTTTTCTTCCTTGTACCAACCAACCCAGGTCTCTCTGGAGCCTGACCATTAATCCTCTCAGGTCCCTGTTTTCCACATTGGGGTGGGGGCAGGGGGTTCATAGGGACAGGAAAGGACAATTAAACTCAAAGAAATGCTACATACCCCCAAGCCCCAACTCTACCCAAAACTAGTTTGTGCTGTTGGCCTTCTCCTGACATCCCCGGCCCCTCCCCAGGCTTGCCACACACCCCTTTCCTGCACCTCTTCTTTCTCCTCCAGCTTCTGTCCACCCCACGGGTGGGGAGCAAGGATGGCAAGCTGGCCACATGTAACCAGGCGTGGGCAAGAACAGAAAGGGTCCTGTCCACAATGGGAGGCTGCCCCCATTCAGGAACAAGCTATGCAGAAACATGTGCCCCGGCCTCCCAGCCCTCAAAGGAAATCCACGTACCTCCAGCTGCCTCCGGGGCAGACATGAATCTTCCGTGCCTGTGTGGCACAAACACACAAACCCCCTGTGCTGTTCAGCCTTCATGAGGTACCCAGCCCCTTGGAGTTACAAGTGGGTGCCCTTTGTCAGTCCTTTCTGGATGGGGCTTCCCCCCGCCCCAGTGCCTTCAGTCTGGCCTTGGGGCTTCTCCAGCTTTGATCCCCAAGTGGGGAGCCAGTACCTGGCCACCGTGGCCTCCAGTGTATTTCCTTACCCCATGGAACCCCCACCCCCGTACTCCTCAGTCCCTCCAGCTCTGAGTGGGGACGCCTCTGGCCACTGTCCCCAGGTGGAATGGCAGATTCACACCAGCTCAGCCTTCCCAGCTGCAGCGGGGGGACCGTCCAGAGGAGCTCCTCATTTGGAGAGGTGCCAAGCCCCTCCATCAGAATGGGCCTCCAGGTTTAGCCCTGGGGCACTTGCTCTACCCTGCAGCCCAGAACTCTGCCCTCTGCCCCCTTCCCCCATTGCAGACCCTCAGCCCGATCCCCGCTGTCCCCGCTCCCCTCGGCCACACTGCAGAACCTGCCATCACGTCTTCCAGTGCTAATCAGTCAATCCCCTTGCCACCTGCCCCAACCATGGGAGATGAATTGCATGATGGCTAGTGAGCTGTGGGTCTGCCCAGACTCTTAGATCTGACTTCTAATTTTTTAAAGAATCTCAGATGTAAGTTGTTCACTGTTCTTCAATATATAGCACACTCTTGGTGGCTCCAGCAAGGCCTCTATTTATCATCTCTTTTCACTTCTATTTTCTTTCTCCTTTGCCCTTCAACCTTATTATCTGCACCCTTTCCTCTCCCTGCCTTTGTCATGGGCCCGCACCATCGCGTGTTAGCTGCAGGTCCTCAAATACGTGAGCATGCAGCCTGGTAAAGTGAGTGTTGCTTGCTTGTGTTTAGAAATTGCACAAATGACCTATTATAGTAATTCAAGTTTCTTTGCTCTTTCTCAGTTGACACAATGTTTACAATCCTCCCACCAAGCTATATGCACATTTAGTTCGTGGCTCAAAACTGCTCTGCCGAAGGTCCTAGCAGGGCCCATCGCCCTTGACTGAAAAAATGACCTGGAAAGATGGGAGTTACTAGTTGGAAAAGGAAACGCTCTCCATTTATTGAGGAATGGGTATACTCACGGAAATGATGGGATCTGGGTTTGGCCATGGGAGTGGGTGATTGGGGTAAGGAAGAGATGACTGGCACTGAGAAGGAAAAGAACAGAGAGCTGGCTGGAAGGTCCATCCATGTGGATGTGGGAATTACAAAGAAGTAGAGCAGGAGAGGTGATGAAGAAAGCTGCTCGGTCAGCTGCTGAATCCTAAGACATGAGGAGAGAGGACCGTGGCCAGAGGGAGTAGCAACAGCGTAGTCTGACGTGAACTTCAGAGGACTGTGGCGTGAACTAGCTGTGAGAAGCAAGAAACACCTGAGGACGCACGAAAGAAGATGCTGGAGAGAAGCCAGGTGTCCTTTCCAGTGGGGGTGTGTGCAGGGTCTCAGAAGCATCTGGGGCCTTTCTGATATGTTGGAAGAGTGTTCCTGACTTCCCATGGGCGGGACTCCGGAAGCTAAGTGATTTATACTGTGCGGGGGTCCCTCCCATCAGAGGACTGCCCTTGATCTCCCCACCCTTCACTTGTCCCCCTGGGGGCTCATAGACGTGAGAAACTGAGGGTAGTTATTGACGCCTAGAAACGAACTCATTCTACAGACACGAAGTATGTTTGCACCGTTTTAATGTGCACTCCACACTAGTGACTGTGACCTCCCCTCTCATTTTCCTGTGTTGTTTTAAATGGAGATGGCTCTGATATTATTGCTCAGATCCTGGCTTCTTGATCGTAGTTCGACATCTGATGCCGTCACGTCTTGTAGGAAGGCGTACCCAAGTATCGACATGGTGAGAGACAGATTATTCCTCCTTCATTTACAAGTGTATTGACCATTTAAAATATGTGTAAGTTATAATCTGTGATTTTTTTTTTAATCATGAAATTACAGGTTTCCAGGGAGTTGCAAAGGCTGCGTAAGGAGGTCCCGTGCGCCGTTCACCCGTTTCCCCCCATGGCTGCACCTTGCCTTGCTCCAGGGTAACAGCAAACCGGGCGACGGAAGCTGGGGCCACATGGATATAGTTCTGTGTGATCGTGTCACACGTGTAGCTTTCTGAAACCACCACCTCAATCAAGACACAGAACTACTGTCACGACAAGGATCTCTCTCGTACTAGCCCTTCCCCCGCACCATCCCTGACTCCTGGCAACTGTTTGTACGCTCTCTGTCTCTGTACTTCCAGCATTTCAAGAATGTTGTATAAATAGAATCATACCGTATGTGAGACTATTAGCATTAATGTAATTATTTCTATGTTATGGCTTTAATCTGCTATTTCATTTTTAGTTTTCTACTTGTTCCCTCTGTTTTTCGTTTCTGTTTTCTTTTATCTGCCTTCCCAAGGGTTGCGTGAACATTTATCTATAGTGTCTTGAATCTCTCTCTCTCTCTCTCTCTTTTTTTTTTTTGAGAGAGAGAGAGAGAAAGAGAGAGCACCTGACAGCAGGGGCTGGGGAGAGGGGCAGAGGGAGAGGGAGAGAGAATCTCAAGCAGACCCCACGCCCAGTGAGGAGCCCAACACGGGGCTCGATCTCATGACCCTATCATGACCTGAGCCAAAATCAAGAGTTGGACACTTAACCGACTGAGCTAAATGTATCTCTTTATATAGATTTTTAATGAAGTACATACACATCGTTCGAAGTGTTTTCCTCTTACAGAGTAGATGTCATTTCTCTTTCACCACTTTTAAGACTTCTTTTATCTTTAGTTTTCAGTAGTTGGACTATGATGTATCTTGCTGTAGATTTTTTTAACTTAATTCGTTTGGGATTGCTCAGTTTCTTGAATCTGTAGGTTTCTGTCTTCTGCCAAATTTGGGGAGTTTCCTGCTATTATCTCATTGACTACTTTTTCAGCTCCACCCTCTCTCTCCTTTCCTGGGCCTTCAGTGACCCAAATGTTAGATCTTTTGTTACAGACCCACCTGTCCCTAAGGTTCTGTACATTTTTTTTTCTCACCGTTCAGACCAGGTCATTTTTATCATTCTATCTTGGAGTTTATTAACTCTTCCCGCTGTTCTCTCCACTCTACTTTGAGTCTATCCATTGAGGTTTCTTTTTTTTAATTTCAGTTATTTTTGAGTTCTAAAATTCCCACTTGGTTCTGTTTTATATCTTCCATTTCTTTGCTGATACTTTCTATTTTTGTTCCAAGTGTGTTTTTAATTGCTTTAATTGCAACAAGGTACATTAAATGGAAACCAGAAACAGCAATGACAGGATTGAGCCCTAACAATAATAAAAGATTTCTTATGACGGTGGCTTCAAAGGGTCAGGTAATTTCCACATCCATGTCCTCTTGTGTTTAGTCTGTTGGCTAAATTTTTTCATTGAGATTGAGATTCTTGTTCTTAGCATGACAAGTGATTTTGAGTTGTATCCTGGACATTTTGGGTATTATGCTGAGACTCTGGTCTTCTTTAAAGCTTCTGTTTCAGTGGGCCGCCCCTGACACCAGGCTCCTGGGGGAAAAGGGGGATCGCTTTGTCATGGCCAGGTGTGGAAGGAGGTCCAGGTTCCCCACTTGGCCACTCTTGATGAGCAGGGGTGCCTTGCTCCCCCCAGGGTGGGAACAGGTTAGCATCCTCTAGGCCTCCACAGATATGCCCTTGCTGGGCCCAGGAGGGGCACCTCCTTATAGCTAGGCAAAGGTGGAAGTCCGGGTTTCCCACCTGGCCTTTGCTGATGAGGTGGTGCCATGTTTCTCCCCCATGGTGCTCTGCCGGGGGAGGGCAGTTCTTCACATTTGCAGTCTTCTGAGGCACACCTGTGTTCATTACCTTTGTACGTCCTTGCTCTGTTATGTCTTTCACCTGGATGTAATCCCCCCCTTTCTCCTGTATGAGTTCTCCTTGTATATATCCGATCTGGTTTAGGTGCGGTCACCTCAAGTTCGGTTTTATTTTGCATTTGCCTAGTGCACAGTTGTATGGCTTCATGCTCTTCCTGTCCGAATCCTTTTGTTTTGAATATCCCCCCTTTAGAGGTGTTGCTGAATCGGGGCTTTTTAATGACTTGAAGTCAGTTTACGTTTCTTGTCATTATGTCAGGCCTCAGTCCTGTCGTTGCTCTCCCTGGTTTCCATTTAATGTATCTTGTTGCTTCCTTGTTCTCCTGCTCGCTTTCCCCTGGTTGCATCTACTTTCCTTCTGCTGGTTTGCATGTTATTCTCAGTGTCCAAGGGATAACCAGTAACTCTGAAGACCTAGGTTACGGCGTCTCTCTCCCTGCTAATTTCCTAAGCTTATCAGCAGCTTCTTCACCTGCCCGACGAGACGGTTACTTGAGCGAGCTCTCACCCCCACAGACCGGTAGGCATCTAGACCGCATTGTAGATCTTTATGGATTCAGTGCGGTCTCTCCCTCCCTCTCCGTTTACTCTTTTAGATAAAAGTAAGTGTTACCACGTCATTGACTCACTCCTACCCTGCCCCTGTCTCAGTACTGTCTTGCTTCATTTTTATCTTGCTCTATTCCACCCGTGTGCTTCCCGAGGCGGTCCTTGTGGGGCGGGCCCTCTGCAGCCATGGGCTGCCCTCACGGTCAATAACACTCAGCTGAAAACTCTCAGCCCTTCGAGAATGCAGTGGACCCCTGAGCAACACGGGTTTGAACGGCACGGGTCCACTGAGGCCTGAATTTGGTACAGTATGATGCCGTAAATGTAGTTTCCCTTCCTTGTGATTTTCTTATTTCTTTTCTCTACCTTACTGTATTGTGAATACAGTGTATAATGCATACAACATGCAAACTATGTGTTAATTGACTATCTGGGCTATTGGTGAGGCTTCCTGCAAGGGGGGTTGGTGCCCCTCACCTCACATTATTCAGGGGTCAACTGTGTTTGTCTTTCGTCCCCGTGCCTGCTGGGGTGGTGGTGGAGCCTGGCAGTGCCCCTGTCCTGCTTCTTGTGGGTGGGAGAGTGTTTCTTCCAGGAGCCTCTCGGAGGTGTCTTCCTACTTGAGGGTATTAAATTGCATCACGTATCTGCAGGGTGGGTGTTTCCATTCTCCATTCTTCTGTTTTTCAATCTTTAATTCTAGAAAATTTTGGTCATTGTTTCTTCGAACATTTTTTCTGCTGCATTAACTGTGTGTCTTCTGCTGAGATCCTAACTCTCGGGTGTCGGGGCGTCTACCCTCCACGCCTCTGAACCTCTCTTGGATTTTCCAGCTCTCTTCCTCCCGCCCTTTGAGCGTCTCCCTCTACCTCATCTTCCGGCTCATTAAGTCTGTTTTTCCGATCTATTAAGATCTTCATTGTTTCCATTTATTATATTTCCATTCCGGTATTTTCTTAAGGTCTTCTTTTAAATGCTTGCTCCTGCTTCAGGATAACAACATTCTCTTGTCCCTGGAGGATATTTGTCACAACTCCTTTCATTCCTGATGTGACTGTGGCCAATCCTGGTCCCCATACTCTGGGTTTCCTGCGTTGCTTTTCTTTCATGACCTGCACTTGGCACCTCAACTCTTTCCCTTTGAGCTCCTTACCTCTGGGGACAGTGGCCACCTTCATGGTAGCCCAGGTACTAGCTCATGTCATTCTATGTCACCTCCTCCAACTTGGATCGCAGGGTTCACCACCCCCCATGTGCTGGCCTGTCCCCCAGTATACTTCCCTGGCTGTGATTCCATCCTTCAGGGTCGTTGGGTCTGGGAGGAAATCTCTCTGCACTGGGGTCTTCTTCCCTCCGCAGCAGGGCTCTGGCCTTTTGGGAGGGGACCAGGTCTGCTGTTTCACTGTTGCTCAGAGCAGAGGAACTCTCCTGGAGTTTTGTGATGGTGAATGGCCAAGGCTTTGCCTGGGGCTGGGGAGCCTCCTGGGGACATCCTTAGTAGGAAGTGAGATCATTAGGGAAATCAATGAGAGAGTATGTCAGCCTATGTATAGCGCTGTCGGCCTGCTGCTGTGCCGTATGAGGATGGCGGGATTGACTGGAACATTGGAGGCGTGTTCAGCACTGCCTTGCCTGGGATGTTGGCTCTGTGGCACACGCACTGTTCACAGCCGGCCCTGTGTGGGGTGCCTCGGAGAAGGCGGCACCCTCCAGACCAGCCCACCTTTGGCATAACAGTAATTCAAGACCTAACTGAAAGTCACAGGGATGCCCTGGGCATGATGGAGGCCGGCCTGGTGCTGAGTCCATCCTCCCAGGCTCTGCTCCTCCACGCTGCATCCCCTGGCCTCTCCTGACCCTCTGAGATCCTGGGACACCACATGATGATTACCTGGCATATGCACGTGTCCCTTGTATCCTGCTTTGCTTGCTTATATTCGCGTTTTTTCACTTAAGGTGTTCTTTCAAGAAATAGCTGTGTCATTTGGAGAAACAGAGCTTGTGTCAATTAGCATCACTCATCCTCAATAGAAGATAGTTGCAAAAATGAGCATACTAGAAAACTCTTGTTAAATCCAGATAGAAGCTCTCTCTGGAAGCCCAGCACAGGCTGCAGAGGGCAAAGAAGCCTGTGGCTCACTGAGCTCGCCCCTCAAGCAGGAGGATGGGGAGTCAATGGGGAGTCTGTGGCCGTGTGAGTCAGTGACTTCTAGCACGTGTCTGCACACCACCGAGATGCCTGATGCCCTGGCCTCCCACCCCTGCCAGAGATCAGTCCTGACCTCAACCAGGAAAGTGTCCCCTTTTCGACAAATCAGGGCCCTGGGCTGGGATGGTGGCAGAGGGGTTTGAAGCCCAGATCCGGCACTTGCTGGCTGTGTGACTTGAGCAGATTGTCAACTCTTTCCTGGCCTCCATTTCCTTGTCTGTAGGTTGGGGAAGCTGGTGTGGATTTTATTAGGACCTCCTTTCAGGGCTGGAATAACCCATGTGAAACTCTTACACTGTGTGCCTGATCAAAGCTAGCTGTGACTCTCATTTTCCCAGCTCCTGCCCCCTCCAACACCCACCCCACCCCCACCCACAACTCAGTACCTCGGAGGCAAGTCAGACCTGTGGAGAGCATCCGCCCCCCTCAGCAGAGCCCTGGAGCCATCCCCCCCTTGTTAGTGTTCTCTGTTGCTGAGTTAGCCCACACTGCAGCCACCACCACACAGAGAACCCCCAGCAGGGACTGCATCACTGTGCCCAGCTCTGGACCTGCATCGACCCGTTCAATCCCCCCCACCCCGAGAGCCCTGTCATGTGGATACTGGAGTGAGCCCACTTCCAGATGAGGAGACACCACTAAAGTCACGTGGCGACACCGAGCCTGGGGTTGGACCCCAGGAGCCTGCAGCCAGGTTCCCACCATCCACCACAGACTTCTCCACGTCTCCCCGTGGGTGACCGCCCTGCTCTTTCTGCGGGTGGGAAAGGTGAGGCACACGTGGAAACTGGACCTCACAGGCAAAGAGCCGACTGGGTGCACTGGGTACCTTATCACATTCTGGCCCAAAGTCCTGTCTGCTCATATACAGAGAGCTCTGCACCGGGCCTGCAGGGGCCTGAGCGTGTGGTGGAGGCAGGGCGCCAGGGGCCGTGGTGCAGCCCACCTGGTGCATGCAGATGGTAGCGGGAAGCCCAAGGAGGCACGGCTCCCTCCTGCTGCTCTGGCCAAGCATGGCGCCCAGCAGGATGCCTTAGGCTCAGGCTCTCAGCTCCAGCCTCCCTTATACCAGGTGACAGCAGGCTTTTGACAATTCCCAACCGCAAGTGTTAAGACACAGTGACATCCGAGCTCTCAAAATCCTCACTCACCAGCCCCACCAGCCCAAAGCATTTCACTAATGAATCTTCTTTGGGCTCAAGCCCGGTGGGCAGTACAGTCCTCCATCTGCCCATCCCCCCATCTGACCGGCCCCTCATGCAGTCACTACCAGGCCACCTGCCACCCTAGAAGTGCTGCCTGGGGGAGAGGTGGCCACAGCTAGTTCTCAGCTCCTGGTAGGGCCCCATTCAGCGCTTCTGGGGCCAACCACCTCATGCCTGTCCAGGCTGAGGGGCTCCAGGCAGACCCCCTCAGCTGGTTAGGGGCAGGGGAGCCTCACGAGCATAGTCCAAAGCTCCAGCTGTGTGGACAGGCTGATGGATAGGCTGAGCTCCAGCTGGCCGCTTCCCAGCAGGGGACACCAACTTGTCAACTCTCCCACGGACTCCTGCTCTTGAGACAGCCCTGGGCGCCCTCATGGTGGCCAGCATGAGGGATGCCATGGCGTTGGAACCTGCCTGCTGCCCTGAATCCCCCCTCAGCCCGGCGCACTCCGGCCTATCTTGCAAAGACAGTGTGGTCCTGCCAGCAATCGGATTCTTTTTGGCGACGAACCTGCCTACGTTTGCACAAGCACTGGCAGGCACGCTGACATCCAGCCTCATCACCTGGGTATCCTGAGATACACCAGATTCCTCCTTGCATCCCGAAGCTTAGCAAACAAATATTCTTGAGGAAGACAGCTCCCATGCCCATCTGTGAGCTAGATACAGTGTCTGTGGTGCCGTGGCCGACATCTGGCAGCCAGCATCCTTCCCGTTAGGGCTGGACAGAGAGCGGCTTAAGGGAGGAGAGGGGAAGGGGTCTTTGATATTTGGGGCAATCCACAGACCTTGAGCCCCTGATGCCTTCCCCAGGGACGGGGAGAGCCTGCTTTCAGCATGTTATACAGACTAGGGAGTCACCAGCTCCAACACTGACCACTCACGGCTAACCCTCAGGAAGCCGGTGGAGGAGGCGTAAGTGGCAGCCATTCCGCAGTGCGGCTTTTCTCACAGAAGGATGGCTGCCGGCCAGACCTGAATTCTTAAATAGGCCAACAAGTGCCCCTGAGTCTGGGCTCAGTGTCAGACCATCACCAGCAGTCACCCAGCCCTCCTGTCTCTTAAGGATGCGGCTGTAAGTTGGAGGCCACTGCCTACTGCTTCTGACCCTTCAGCCCAGGCTGGTGCCTGGGAGCGAGACCCCGACGATCTGTCTGGCTGTCCAGCTCAAACTGGCCATCAGAGTCTATGAAGTTACAGCCCTTGTCCCTGCACCTGCTCCCTGCTTCCTGCTCTCACCCCAGCCCGAGGCTGTGGCCTCCAGCAGGCCCTTTTCCTACTCCCATAAACCCCGCCCCTAACAACCTGTCACCTACACTCTGCTCACACCCCGCATGGGGCCCTTGCCTACCCCAGAAACTGCCAGAGCAGCCGGGGAGGTCGACCCAGGAACAGCAGCAGGAGGGTAGGAATCGTGGGGTCGGGGGCAAGGGGACTGCACTTGGGTGAGTGATCAGCACGAGGGCCTCTCTGTGGTGACAACGAAGCCTGTCCTGCAGCGGGAGTGGACTGCAGGCTGCTGGGCCAAGGGGACTTCAAGCATGTAACCACCTTGCGATTTGGCGTCCTCATCTGTGAAATGGCGGTGGAACCCCCACCTCCCCGGCTGGGGTGCAGCCTGCAAGGGCTGATTTGTGCCAACTCAGCACCTGGCACACAGTAGGTTCTCAGCTGATGCCACCATCACCGCTGTTATCACCGTAAAGCTAAGGCGTTCAAGGCAGTGGACACAACACACAGAAGCACAGAACTGAAGAAAGTGGTGCGTCTCAGGGACAGGAGAGTCTGGGGCACCAGGGGTGGGGGGCATGTGACGGTCAGGAGCACAGAATGTGGAGCCAGCCAGCCTGTCACAGAGGCCCAGCTCTGCCACTTTCTAGAGCATGGCCCTGGCTCAGGCCTTAACGTCCTTGTGCCTCAGTTTCTTCATCTGGAAAATGGGGATAATAGTACCAGCCACACGACCAGGGCTGCAGCGAAGGTTAAGTTAGCTGGCACAGATGCTGGCGTTGCTGCCGTCGGTCTGTGGGCCTGGAGAAGGGGCGCCTGAGCTGGGTCCAGCTGGCCATGCAGGGCCTTACCGGGGCTTGAGCAGGGGAAGCCATACTCAGAAATGTCTTATACGATCCCTCTTGAGAGAGGAAAAGGGGCAGCCCCGCCTTCCGGAAGCTGGTCTGGTGCAGCCAGCTGGGCAGTGCTGTTGTCTGTGGGACAAAAACCTCACAGAACACCAACCTCGGTTGAGATCCCTCTGAGACCACCCTTGGACTGAGAAGGCCAAGTCACCCCACAGTCACATCTCCGCCCAGAATAAACACCCACGCCCCCTTCTCTCGGCTAACGTGGATTTCTGTCTCCGTGCTGGTTTCCCCTCCATGTAGATACGATTTATCCAGAAGCCCATCACGGAATTGTCTCTGTGTTCCGGCAATAACCATGCAGTGACCCCTGCTTCCTGAACTCCCCCTCCCAACTACCCAGCCAAAGCCCGAATCCAGTCATGGTTTCTCTCTGATCTCCCCCACTGAGACACCCCGTGGTCTCTGTAACTGGAGATGAGTAAGAAGCCCACCTGTCAGTGGCAGCTGTGCCCCTGGTGGCCTCTGGCAGGATGGTGGCCACACCCTCCAGAGGCTGGCTGTGCAGCTCAGCCCAGTTGTGCTGACTTCTCACTTCCTTGCACGACTTTTTCCCACCCTGACACTCCACGTGCCATAAATACTAACTAGCCACGTAATACTGGGAGAGCAGGAAGGTTCTGGGATTCCCGACCCGGAGTCCCGTACTGCAGCGGGGCTGCCCTGTCCTCCCCCAGTCGGCATCCTGTCTAGGGTGCAGGTCCTCACCCTCCTGCCTCCCCCTTTGCATTTCCATGCAGGGCAGCCGTCTGCCAGGGAATAAGCCCCTGGAAGTCTTATAAACGAAGGGAATGTGTTTCAGAGAACTGGTTTCACAGGTGATGGAAGAGCTGAGAAGACTTATGGGACAGCAAGGCAACAGCCAGAAGCCCCCACTCTCAGGGGAATGATGAGGGGAGCAAGGATGCTACCAGAACCCGGAGCTCGGGGCATCAGAATGGCCTCAGAAGGGGCTGCCCGGGGGAGCTAGAACCTGGGAAGCAGACCGAGCAGGAACAATCCTGGCTTTGTCCCTTCTTCCCTCCCTCTAAGGTCTCCCCAGTGCCTCCCATCAGCTGACCCTGTCAGGGAGCCCTAGTTCTTCGGTGCAGAGCAGAGCAAAAGGACCGGTGCATAAGCCCAGCGTGAGGTTTGCCCACCCTAGCCCCTGCCCCTCCGAGTTGTCCTCACTCGGCCCTTGGGAGATGTGTCATAGGGGAGATGGGGCAGCACAGGCTGGCAGTGACCGTGGGGGAAGCCAGCTTCCCCAGGACTGGCGGGCCAGCACGTCCAAGAAGAAGTAGCTACCAATGAAGGAGGGCATCCTGTTTGCAGGGCTGGGGCCCAGGGCCAGCAGGTAGTGGAGCAGGGCCGGGGAAACCAAGTCAGAAACCTAAGAGGAGGGGAAATAGGGTGAGGAGCTTGTGGCTCCTTTTACAGGCCTGGGAATGCAGCAGAGACTTCCGTTCAACCCCTGCGCCATACCCTGGGCAAAACTGAAACTTTCATGGCGAGTTTGGGGACGCAGAGGCAGATGTGGTCAAGTCCAGATGTCCCCAGTGCAGACTGTCAAAGAATAGTTGGGGATCAGGGACCCACGTGTGACACTGGGAACGCTGTCTACTCTTGAGGGAGAAATCGCTTCCCAGGCCGAGGACCGCACAGGGTGAAGAAACGCTCGCAGCACGTGGATCTTCCACTGAGGAAGAGGCCCGACCATGCTCACCCTGCCACCCCAGCTCAGGTGCTCCGGCCCCGGACCCCCTCCCCTCCACACCCTTCGGAAGCCTGCTCGGTCACCCCACCACAGGCTGGATTTTCCAGGCACCTGCAGATCCCGAGAATAGAGGCACATTCTTCAAGGTGAAGTCCACCTTCTACCCAATCAATTATTTCAAATTCCAGAAACATATTTTTAATGATCTCTCTTTCAGGGTCTGTATAAAAAAACACCGCTACTTATGAGATTTTTAAGTTTTGTTCAAAGTGCTGCTCGATGAAACTAGTTTTCAGGGGAGCCCCCATGCTGTTCGTGGATGAACAACAGGAGCGAACCACGTCCACGTTAATGCGCGAGCTTTCACTGTACTTAGTAGTCTACTGGGACAGCGGCAGGAAACGGAATCGTGATTGGGGTATTCTAGAGACCTGCAAGGGGCATTTAAACCACAGAGAGGATTCTGGTTTGTCTGGAACAACAAGAACAACTTAGTGGTGATTGTTTAAAAAGATACAAAAATACGCATACCACGTATCACTACCGCAGGGTGCACTTAACGTGGTGCATTTAAAGGGACATTTATAGCAGTAAAAATGCATATCAGAAAAGAATGAAAGTGAAAAATGAATTGGGTGTCATCTTTGAGAAACTGCAAAACAAACAAGAAGCTCACGATAAATAAAGACGTGAAGAGACGCTTCGGAAGACACAAGAAGAGAATCGACGAGTCAACAGTAGCTTCTAATAAAACAGACAAACCTGCGGCAAGATTTCCTTCCTTTAGTGGAGGCAATACTGGGAAAGAAAAGTGGGACACAGCAGATAATACAAATTTGAAAACATAAATGAACTGTACTTACACATATACAGGTAAGGCTAGATCTTCAAATATACTAATGTATGAAAAATAAGATACACACTAACATTCATTTACAGTTTAAGAACATAGTCACCATTCAGTAACTTGTACGGTTGGATGCTTTCCTCTATCCGTTACAGCAGGGCAGACGTACAGGCAGAGCACACCATGGCACTCACTGGATCCCACGGGTCCCTAAGTGTTGCAGTGGGTGGCACCCAAGAACACCTGGGAGCTAGAAGAGGCGGCGGCAGGCCTTGCAGTGTGGCCGAGGGGAGCGGGGACAGCGGGGATCGGGCTGAGGGTCTGCAATGGGGGAAGGGGGCAGAGGGCAGAGTTCTGGGCTGCAGGGTAGAGCAGGTGCCCCAGGGCTAAACCTGGAGGCCCATTCTGATGGAGGGGCTTGGCACCTCTCCAAATGAGGAGCTCCTCTGGACGGTCCCCCCGCTGCAGCCGGGGAGGCTGAGCTGGCGTGAATTTGCCATTCCACCTGGGGATAGTGGCCAGAGGCGTCCCCACTCAGAGCTGGAGGGACTGAGGAGTACGGGGGTGGGGGTCCCATGGGGTAAGGAAATACACTGGAGGTCATGGTGGCCAGGGACTGGCTCCCCACTTGGGGATCAAAGCTGGAGAAGCCCCACGGCCAGACTGAAGGCACTGGTGCAGCTGGAGGGGCAAGCCCCATCCAGAAAGGACTGACAAAAGGTGCCCACGTGTAACTCCAAAGGGCTGTATACCTCATCCAGGAGTGGACAGCACAGGGGGCTCCCATGACAGTCCAGAAGGTTGGGTCAGTTGCAGGCTGGACTCCCAGACAGGCACAGAAGCCACAGACAGGGTACACAGGTGCCCAGGGGGTTGGGACAGCTGGAGTCACGCGGTCTTCCTCGGGGATCTGGAATGTGGGGTGGATGCTCTGGTTGGCTGGTTCCGTAGATGCACTCGCTCCCATCTTGGATGAGAACTGCGCTCCAAAGCCAGCCAGCCGGGCGTTTCTCTCCTGGGCTGATAGCACACGGCACCTCCAGGTGGCTCCTTGGTGTCTGTGGGGTGAACAGAGTTAGAGATGGGGCAGGGAGAAGGGTTTGAGGGGGATCGGAGGAGAGGAAAAGTTCCAGGTGAGGGGGTCACAGAGCCATGTTCATCTTGGAGGATGAGGAGAGAGGGACTATCGTGACAGCACTGAGTGACCCTGTGCGAGAGGAGGTGTCTGTGACATCTGCATGGGGCTAGAACTCATGACATCCAATCAGAAGTTCCCAATTCAGTCTTTCATAACCCCCCTCTGTACAGGTCACAGAGAGCAAAGACCGAAAAATACCAATGGCCAAGCTCACTGAGTACCTGGCATGGAGTAAGAATTAGAAAATTAGGTATAGTCTCCAAATTGATTCATAACAGAACAGAAAAATCCGAAATACACAGTAAGCCACCAGACAGTGGGGTCTGCTTAGCAAGTTCCTGAAGAATTCCATCCTTGTCCCCTCTCCCTGCACCTCCTCTCCACAAACCAGGGTCTTCCCCAAACAGTTTCCTCCGAAGGGTGCAAAACATGAGGCCATACTCCCAGTTTTCTGCTGGAATGTTCTGGAATGTTCTGAATGGCACAATCAGCAGCCACATGCAGCACAATGAGGAATTAGTATAAAGGAAGTAAAGAGATAGTCCAGGGGCCCAGCAGGGCCAGGAGAGGACACACTAGCAGTCTCAGCTACTTCTCCATGTAACAAAGTTCCCCCCCCCCCCATGCCCCGAGGAATTTCCTTACAATTTGGAGAAGTTTCTGAAGTAATAACTGGTGCCCAGTCGTTGCTGTGGCCGTCCAGAGTGGCATACAGTGCACAGATGGTCGAGAGGCTGGTAGCTAGGAGGAAACAGCCAGCCCCCAGCACCTCAAGGAGCAAAGGCTGGTGTGGTCCAAGCTCCTGGGGTCCCGAGGGGCCAGAGCAGCTGTAAAGGTGGGTTTAAACACAGCAGAGGAGCGGCACCCAACACACACGAGCTGGCTGCACATGATCCCGCACAAGAAAGAAGCCAGTCAGGTCTCCCCTGCGCTCTCAGCGATGGTGGGAGCCAGCAGCTGAGCACAGCCCAGAGCAGGTGAGGGCTCTGGAAAAGAGGGTGGGCAGACCATGAGGGTCCCCGTGAATGCCTGCCGAGACCCTCCTGCACACAGGACAGCAGGAAAACATGCAGTCTAGAGAGGCGGTATAACCAGCTTCACGTTCCAGAAGCCTCTGTAAATCAGAGAGTGGACCCCAGGCAGGACCTCCAGGCCCAAAGAAGGAAGACAAGCTAGGACAGATTGAGGGATGGTAGTGTTGGAGCTGGAGGAGAGAAGGCAGATGGAGAGAAGCAGGCCCGTCCAAGATGTGTTTGGGAGGCTGGGATGACAGAGCTGGTGGCTTGATGGGGCTAAGGGAGCACCGCTGGGAGGATTCCAGGCTGACGCTCCCGTTCTGGCCCGAGCAACGGTGGACCAAGAACCAGGTCACTGGCACAGGGACACTGGGGTGTTTAGGGAGAAAGGCCGAGTTCAGTTTGGGTGGGCACCATGTGATCAGAGTTACTCCTTCTCTCCCCCACCCGGGGAAGGAGAAGAGTCACTGGGGAAACGAGGTCTGAGAGCTGCCTTCCTCCTCCTTCCTGGTGCCCAGGCTGAAGGACAGATCGGAGGGAAGCAAGGGTCAGTGCTCTTTCCCGGTGGGGCCTGGGAAGCAGGTGTGGCCCTGATGTTATGAGCTGGAATTGCTGGGGAGGGCACGGGGTAGGCTTGTCTCATCATCCCTACTATGTGTGGCTGGGGACGCCTGGGTGGCTCAGTCAGTTGGGCGTCTGCCTTCAGCTCGGGTCATGATCCTGGGGTCCCGGGATGGAGTACCGCATCGGGCTCCCCTCTCAGCAAGGAGTCTGCTTCTCCCTCTGACCCTTCCCCTGCTTTTGCACTCTCTCTCTCAAATAAATAAAATCTTTAAAAGAAAATGTGTGGCTGAAGAAACAACTCATCCCCTCCTGACAAGAAGGGGGTGAGGGGGCCTGGGGCTGAATAGGGGCAGCAGCCCCACAGAGGGTCCTCTTTAGGGATTTAAAGGAGGCAGAGGGACAGCCAGAGACAAGAAGGGAGGTTGATGTGTCCTCCATGCCAGCAGGGACCAGAGGGGGAGGGGCCCAGCCAACGCCAGCTAGGGACCAGCAGACCCGAGCTCCCAGGGCCTTGATGCAAAGCCACCCCCACTCCGGGCCTGAGACGCAGGAGCACCTCCCAGAAAGGGGCCTGAGGAAGCCTGGACTATGTTGGGAAAGTCCCAAGTAACTGGCCAGCCAGCCCTGAGGAGGAGCCCGTTTCTGCAGCTGCCCAATAGAGGGCTCTAGAAGGAAAACAGGTTCGATTCCAGGAAACCATACCGGCTCGTATCCCTGAACTTGTGGGCTCTGACACTGGCATCCCATGCGGGTTCAGAGCAACCTCCATAGAATTAATGCTCAGAAATTCCCAGGAGTGTTCTCAAAAACGGAATATGATGGAGGAGCCATTTCGCATGATACTAAAACCAGAAAATATTTAGATTTGAAAACTAAATATCTAGTTCAAAAATAAAAATCCAAAATTGGTGTGCTCAGAATCAAAATGAACGGGATATTTCCAACATATGGCAGAAAAGGGCCAATAATCTGTCTAACAAAATGCCTCCTAGTCAAGAGTGAGAACATGAAGAACCATCAATAAAAACGGGCAACGGGCAGCTACAAGCCAAGTCACAGAGTAAGTCCCTGCTCGTCATTTATGATGTAAAAATGTCCAGCTTTGCCGGATGTTTAGATGTTTGAAAAGTCAAATTTTGAAAAGAATGAAACTTTGACTTTTATAACTAATTTGATAAAGAATAAAGCCTTGTGATGGTATTTTAAAGGCTATGGAGAAAAGCTCATGCAGTTTTGTTGTCAAAGGAGCACACACTACTCTTCGTGGCGCGATTTGGCGATAACTATCAAAACATAAAACCTGGCTTGCGAGTTCCCCTTCTGTGATCCAGACACACGGGGCGTCCCTCAGGTGGCATTTCCGATTGACCTGATCCAAGCCCACCCCCAGGGTGGGCTGGGGGCAAAGTTCTTAGGATCAAGGTCTCCAGGGAAGAATCTTCAGGGAATCACACCCATTTGGGACTCAACCCCCTTCTCCGAGGCCCAGACTGCAGGAACGATTGACCCTCCTGTACCCCATACCCATCAGGCTAAATTTGCTCTTTATCACAGCACACTCACTTGATTTTCCTAGACTATTTCCTTCCAGCGAAGTCCCTGGAACCCTGATGCTTTGGCAGTAGCAGCTGAAATGGTCTCTGAAGAGGATTTAGGTTCTGCAGGCAGCACTGCGGCCCCAGGTCCCAGGTCCCAGGTCCCAGGTCAGGCTTCCTGTGCTCCGCGGATGTATGGATGCCCTGCCCCAGCTGAGGGCAGGCGGCCCTTCCTGAGCGTTCTCACTCCTGCACACTCTTCTGCTCTTTTATAGAAACATGTGCCATTTGGGGGTGGGCCTGGGCTTCAGGAGATCCTATGAAATGGACTCTCCCCCTGGGATTCAGTCAGGGGAGTGTGAATGCAGTCAAGGGTGGGTTGATTGGATCATTTGCTTACCCCAGAAAGGAAGGCAGAGCTAAACTGAATTAGGGGCAGGGTGTTACCAGGGTGTGAAAATGCCCTCGTCCTAGAGCAGTGATCAGGGGGGTTGTAGCTTTTAGCTGAGTGCGGCGAGCCTCAGCTGCATTGGGGGAGGAAGAGCTGCAGGGACAGGGAACAGAGGATGTGAAGGTCCAGAGGGCCTGCTACAAAGGCTGGAGCAGGCTGGAGCAGGGCCTGCCTTCTGGGGGAAGATGGAGCCAGACAGCAAGCGGCCGCAACTTCCAGGGCCTCGTTCTCGTGGCTGGAGATGTGGGTCTCTCCATGCAACAGCAGTGGGAGCCATTGCAGATTTTTAGTCAGAAGCCATTGTGTGTGGAGCAGGTCCAGTCCTGCCTTTGACCATTTGAATGTTCTGAGTGTGCATGCCTGGTGAGGTATAGTCATTCAAATATATACATCCTAATCCCAAATTTCCAAATTTCCATAATTTCCAAAGTTTAATGAAACCACACTCTGGCAGGCTCTGTTCTAAGCACTTCAAGTGTATTAACTATTGTTAAAAGAAAACCACAGGCCCCAAAATGGCATCACTTAGGCCAAGTCAGCAAACTAAGACTTAAAACGTAACCAAACCGCCGTTTCAACCCCCCAGGAATGTAATCTCTAACTAGTCAGCCAGGGATTTTCTGGTCAGGACCAAAAAGGTAATCTGTCACTTGGGCTCTCCTCATCCCCCAAAGGAAGATGAGGTAGCCCACCTGGGAAAACCCTTTTGTTCACAACCGACGCCGTCCTCACCTGAAATAATCCCTTTTCTGTTTACGGCTTCCTGTTCTACCTTTAAAAAACTTTTCCTTCCTGTAGCTCCTCAGAGCTCACCACTACTCGCTAGATGGGATACTGCTCAATTCAGGAAACATTTAGTAGAGCCCATTAGATCTTCCAATTTACTTGTCCAAATCTTGTGGTTTTTTAAAACGCTCTTTTCATCTTATGTCACCCTGTGAGACCCACCACCGTACAACCATTAGGATCCAGAAAATCCAATTGTTTAAAATGTGAGGCTGCATTTTCTTCTGGGGTTAATATAAATTCCAGAACATCATGAGAAACCCCAAAATAAACATGGCAAAACGTATATAGGACACAAATGATCATCCCAAGTGATCAGAAGCAGTCACTACCTATACTCACCGCACCCACGACTGAGGAGGAGGGCTGGGCATAGCCCAAGTGTACTCTGTTAGGATTGGTGCTAACGCCGGGGTGCTGGCTCCAGCACTTTCCCCATTTTGCAGAGGAGGCCACATCACTAGTAATGGGGTAGAACTGCTCCAACTTCTGTGCTTCTAGTTGCAACAATCCCAGGGCTAGCATGCACACAAAAACTTATATATAAAGCTGAGCTTTTCACATGTCCTATCAAAACCCTTTATATCCTGCACAAAATGTCACAGCTCATATCAGGCAGCCCTCCCTCAGAGCCCTGGCTCCCTGTGGGTACTCATGTCGATGCCCCTTCCCTGCCCTTTCAGACTCAGAAATGGCAAGGACTCCCCACTGTCCATAGTCCCTGGGCACTTTACCATCCCTTCTTGGCTTCCTTACCTCCTCCCAGGCTGCTGAAAATAGTGCACTCATGAAACATTAAATGTTCCTTAATGAACCATTCAAATGTTTCACACCAGAACCTTGACTGATACACTTCCCTTAATTCTTCAGAATGGTTTTTACTTTCATTTTTATTTTGTCTGATACCTCCATTATCATACATGCTTTCACTGTGTCATCAGTATTACCAGCTAGTATTTATCTTTCAATAAATTATCTTATCCATTCATAATTGTTACATTAAATTAGCAAATCAATAACTATGTTCTCCAGCCAAGGATATAAGATTATTTGTACCATTTTTGTATTATTCTTTCATATATCCTAACGTCCTGTATTGATGTTTGGAATCTTAGTTTGATCCTGATATTTAATTTTTTAAATCAATGCTATTTACATTTAACTTTCATCAGCTTTCACCAACAACTCTGTTCACTCCTGCTTTATGACTTCCACAAGTTCTTTCTGGATTCATTTCCTTTTACATTTTTATTTTATAACTTCTATAATATATAATTCACTTAACTGTATGATTTCTGTTCTGTTATTCATTCTATAAGGACCCATACATGGTAAAATTTGGGAAGTTTTTATGTATGAAAGTTTATCTTATTCTCAGTTTTTCTTTAATTTATAGTTTGGCTGGGTATAAAATTCTAGGTCCAGAGTTACTTGGTCTTAGCAATTTGAAAATATTGTTTAATTAACCTCTTGCCTCCACTTTTGCTGCTGAGATTTGCGATTTTTATCAGACTCTCTTTCTTTATAAATAGTGCCTTTCCCCTGCTAATTAATTGTATTGTTTATTCATCTCTTCATGTTTTGGCATGTCATTAGAATGTAATTATGATTCATTTTTGTTTCATGGTGGTTTGCTCGGCTACACACTTGGTGCGATCTTTCTATTTGAAGTTTATTTCTTCAATTTTAAACATCTTTAGCATTCATGATGTTGATTAATGAGCCACCAGTATCACCAAGAAAATCTATTTCTGACACTTCTAGTGGGATTATGCTGGAAATAGCCAAGACAAACTCACATAAGAATAAAGTAGGAGAACTTACACTATCAGGTTTTAAAACCTACTATAAATCTATAGCAAAAAAAAGCCAGCATGGTATTTATGTAAGACTAGACATATAGGTTAATGAAACAAAATATTGAGTCCATAAACAAAACCTCTCATGATTTTCAACAAAAATGCCAATGATTCAATATATACATGAAATACTTTTCAATAAATGGTGCTGGGGCACATGGATATTCATATCAGAAATAGATAATCCATGTATCACACCATACACAAAATTAGTTTGAAAGGAGTCATAGACCTAATCTCAAACATAAAATAATAAAGTTTCTAAAAGAAAAAAAAAAAAGAATGCTTATTTCTTAGTTTTGATAAAGTTACTGTAGTTATATAAGATATTAAAATTAGAGAAAGCTGAGTGAAGAGTTTAGGCAAACTATGTTTTTTGCAACTTTTCTGTAAGTATAAAATTATTTTAAAATAAAAAGTAAAAAACAGGGCATAACTTCATAACTTTGGGGTAGGCAAAGATTACTTAAGTAATAAACAAAAATTACTATTTGAAAAAGAAAGATTGTTAAACTTGACTCCATTGAAATTAAGAACTTATCATCAGAAGACATCATAAAGAGAATGAAGAGACATATTACAGACTGGAGGAAGATGTTCATAATATATATATCCAACCAACAATATGTATGCAGAATTCACAAAAAAACTTCTACAAATCAATAGGAAAAAGACATACAGCTTAATTTAGAAATGGGTTTGACTTGACGAAGAGAATATTCAACTGACCGTTGGGAACACGAATGTGTGATCAACATCATTAGTCATCAGGGAAATGCAACTTAAATAAGATACCACTATACACCCACTGGAATGGCTAACATCAAAAAGACTGACATTATTTGGTGCTGATAGGCACGTGGAGGAACTGGAACTTTAAAAATTGATGGTGGGACTTTAAATTGAAATAACACTTTGGAAAACTTTCTGCCAGTACTCTATAATCCAGAAATCAAAAAATGACTGCATGAGTCCACAAAAGATATCTACAAGAATGTTTATAGTTTATGTTTACAGTTTAAGAATAGTTTATAATTAAGTTTATGGTTTAAGAATATTTACCCACAAAAGATAAAATTGAAAAAACTCAAATATCTATCAATAGTAAAATGCATAAATAAAGCCAGACATAAAGAAGTTCATGCTATATTATTGCAACTATATAAAATTCAAGAACAGGCAAAAGATAATTTATAGTGATAGAAATTAGGATAGAAGTTACTCTCTGTGTGAGGGTGGGTAATTTGATAGGAAGGGGCACATGGGAACCTTCCTAAGGCTGGGGATAATTTACATATTGGTCTGAGCTGTGATTATATGTACATCTAAATATATAAAATTCATTGACATAGGAGTTACTGAGAGAGAGGAGAGCAAAAAAGAAGTAGAAAAAATATCTGAATAATGGTTGAAAACTTAACAAATCTGATGAAAAATAACTTCACATTCAAAAAGTTCAATGAAGGGGTGCCTGAGTGGCACAGCGGTTAAGCGTCTGCCTTCGGCTCAGGGCGTGATCCCGGTGTTACGGGATCGAGCCCCACATCAGGCTCCTCCGCTAGGAGCCTGCTTCTTCCTCTCCTACTCCCCCTGCTTGTGTTCCCTCTCTCGCTGGCTGTCTCTCTCTCTGTCAAATAAATAAATAAAATCTTTAAAAAAAAAAAAGAGTTTCCGGGGAAAATGTGAAAAATGCTTTAAAAAAAAAAAAAAGTTCAATGAAGCCCAAGTAGAATAAATTCAAAGAGATCCACACTTAGCCAGATCATAATCAAACTATTAAAAGCCAAAACCAAAGAGAAAATCTTGAAAGTGGCAAAAGAGAAGTAACGCATTATATACAAGAGATCCTCAATAAGATTAACAGAAATCATGAAAACAATGAGACGGGATATTTAAAGTTCTAGGGTGAAAAAGGACTATAAATCAAGAATTCCATGTCCAGCAAAACTATCCTTCAAAAATGAAGAATAAATTAACAAATGCCGAAATAAAACAACTAATTCATTGCTAGAAGACCTACCCTACAAGAAATACTAAGGAGAGTCCTTCAGGCTGAAATGAAAGGACACTAGATGGTAACTCAAATATGCACAAAGAAATAAATAGCACCAGTAAATATAACTATGTGGGTAAATATAAAAGATAGTACAAATATATTTTTTGTTTATAGCTCTTTCTTTCTGTCATCCATTTTGAAAAACAACTACAGAAAGCAATGCTTATAAATCTCTGTTGATGGGGACATATAAATGTATAATTTCTATGGCAATAATAGCATAAGGGAGGGGGGAGGGAATAGAGCTTTATAGGAGCAAAGTTTTATATATTATTGAAATGACGTCCATATGAATCCAAACTAGATTATTATAATTAAAGGTGTTAATTGTAACCCCTGGGTAACCACTAAGAAAATCACTCCAAAAAAATAGTAAAAGAAATGACAAGGAAATTAAAATGGTACAGTGGAGGATATATATTTAACACAAAGGAAGGCAGTAAGGGAGGACTAGAGGAACAAATAAAACATAAGACATAGAGCAAAATAGCAGACATAAATCCTACCACAATACTGGTTACAATGAATATAAATGGATTAATCATTTCAATTAAAAGGGGAAGGTTGGCAGAATCGATTTTTAAAATTTAAAAACATGATCCAACTATATTCTGTGTACAAGAGATATACTTTAGATTCAGAGACGCAAATAACTTGAAAGTAAATGGGTGGAAAAATATATACCATACAAACAGTAACAAAAGATCGTTGGAACAGCTATACTAATACCAGACAAAAGCCCTTTAAGACATAAATGTTTACTAGAGACAAAGAAGGACATATTATAATGATAGAAGACTCAATCCCTCAAGAAGATACAACAATTATAAACATATATGCCCATAACAACAGAGCCCCAAAATATAGGAAGCAAAACGCGATGGAATTAAAGGGAGAAGTAAACAGTTCAACCATAATAGGAGGCTTTGATACCTCACTTTTAATAATAGAATAACTAGACAGAAGACCAATAAGAGAACAGAAGATGTGAACAAAACTCGTAATCAAGCAGATTTAACAGAAATCTGTAGAACACTCTACACAACAGTAGCAGAGCACACTTTCCTCTCAAGTTCTCCAGGATCAGTCGGTTGTTACACCATGAAACAGATCTCGATTAATTTAAAAAGACTGAAATCATACAGTGCATGTTCTTCAACCACATTGGGCTAAAAGTGGAAATCAACAGCAAAAGGAAATTTGGAAAATTCACAAATATGTGGATATTAAGCAACACACTTCTAAATAACCAGTGAGTCAAAGAAGAAATCACAAGGGAAATTAGAAAATACTTTGAGATGAATGAAAACAAAATGGGTTTTAGTGAAAGCGGTGCTCAGAAGAAAATTTTTACCTGTATGTAGGAGCCAAACTATTAAACTGTTAGAAGAACATATAAGTGTAAATCTGGATGACTTTGGAATTAGACAATGATTTCTGGGATATGACACCTAACACACAAGCAAGCAACGAACAAAAGATAGATTGGACTTCATCAAAATTAAATTGTTTTGTGCTTCAAAGAACACCATCAAGAAAACGAAAAGATCCACAGAGAGAACATATTTATAAATCATGTATCTGCTGAGGGACATTTATCTAGAATAGATTCTTTAAAACTCCTACAGCTCAACGATAAGAAGCAAAAAAACCCAATTTAATAATGGACAAAGGATTTGAATAGACAACCCTTCAAAAAAGATATAAAAGTGGCCAATCACCTTCTAAAAAGATGTTCAACATCATTGGTCCTTCGGGAAATGCAAATGAACCAAAAGCATGTCATAGCCACTCAGGATGGCTATACTAAAAAGACACTAACTAGGGCTGCTAAGGGTGTGGAGAAAGTGGGACCCCCACACATTGCTGGTAGGAATGTAAAATGGTGCAGCTGCTGTGGAAGACAGTTCCCCACTTCCTCACTGAGTTAATTATAGAGTTACCATATGACCCACTAATTCCTCTCCTAGGTTTATACCCAAGAGAAACAAAAACATCTGGCCACACAAAAGCTTGTACATGAATGTTCATTGCAGCATTATTCATAGTAGCTAAAAAGTGAACAACCTAAATGTCTACCAATCATGAGTGGATAAACAAAATACGTCCATACGATAAAATATTGTGCAACCACAAAAAGGAATGAAATCTAATACATGCTACAACATGGACAAACCTTGAAAGTATTACCCTACGTGGAAGAAGCCATGCATTTATATGAAATGTCCAGAGCAGGCAAATCCATAGAAGACAAATTAAATCAGTGGTTTCCAGGGGCTGGGGGCGGGGGGGAAGGGAGAGGGACTGCTAGTGGGTATGCAATTTCTTTTTGTGGTGATGAAAATGTTATGAAATTAGGTAGTGGTGATTCACAAGCACAAGCTTTGAATATAATAAAAAACCATTGAATGGTATAGTCTACAAAGGTGAATTACATGGCATATGAATTAAATCTCAATAAAATGTATTCATTGAGGGGTACACTTAACATTAATGCACTTTATATATGCTATTTTGCAGTAGAAAGTAAAAAGGGGGATATATTTAGACTAATCTAAATTAAAAGAGAATTTAAAAATGCATCTTAGTCCATAGGTATAACAATCAACTGCAATGCATCATTATTGATCGATCCTAGGGTGTTTTTTAATCTGTAAAATGTACTCTGAGGTGATTTATGCAGATCTGAATATGGAGTAAAACAAGTATCGGTGCTGTGATGGAACTGATCACTGTTGCAGGTAAGACAATGGTATGTGTGAATGTGAGAGAGCATCCTGATTTCTTAGAGATGCCTCCTGGTGTATCCCAATATTTTTGTATTTTTCAGTAGTTTAGCGGTGTGTACGTGGATAGAGGGACAGAGAGAGAGAAAGGGAAGGCAAATACGGCAAAACATCAATGCTTGTTGAATTCAGACAATGAAGCACGGATGTTCTTTCTACTTATTCTCATGTTTAGAGGCTCTGTTTTGTTTTGTTTTGTTTTTAAGAGAGAGAGCCCATGTGAGCAGGGGGGAGACGCAAAGGGAGAGGGAGAGAGAGAATCTTAAGCAGAGCCCAGTGTGGAGCCTGATGCAGGGCTCAATCTCAAGACCCTGAGATCATGACCTGCGCTGAAACCAAGAGTTGGACGCTTAACCAACTGAGCCACCCAGACATCCCGTTGAAAGTTTTTTCCTGGTAAAAAATGTTAAAAAGAGAGAGAATAGCTGTGAATGTTTGAGTTCTCCTCCATGACCAGCCCCACAGAGGGTCCCAGTTGTCGTGTGTGGGTTGGATAACAGGCAGAGCACCGGCAGCCTCTCCACCCCGATGGTGCCCGATGGAGCCATGGCTCCACCCTGACCCCTGGGAAGCAGTGGAAGTGTTGGTGAGGCTGCCCCAGACCTGAGGCCTGGGGCTGGGGAGCGGTTATCCTCCTGCCCGCAGCTTTCATCCCTCACGGTCCGCACGTTCACTCAGATGGGCACAGTTGGTTGAAAGCTGACTCCATAAGAGAAAATGCAGTTTTTCTAAAACCTTGTGTCTCTCATTCAGAAATCCTGAATGAACCTGGTGTCTGTTCAAAAATAATATGCCAAACTGGAGTCATCTCTAGCAAATACCGCCCTGGAGAAAGACTCACCAGGAGAATGAAGCTTGGAAGAAAATTATGAGGAGCTGGAGGAGAAACTCAACCCCAATAGAGGAATCCCTCCCCAAGAATGAGAAGTGAGGGGCGCCTGGGTGGCGCAGTCGTTAAGCGTCTGCCTTTGGCTCAGGGCGTGATCCCAGCATTCTGGGCTTCCGCTGGGAGCCTGCTTCTTCCTCTCCCACTCCCCTGCTTCTGTTCCCGTTCTTGCTGACTGTCTGTCCCTCTCTCTCAGATAAATAAATAAATAAAATCTTAAAAAAAAAAAAAAAAGAATGAGAAGTGAGTAGAGATAGCCCAATACTCAGCACGCGCGGAGGGAATGGCCCAAACCGCAAGGATGATCCAGCCACGAAAAGTGACTCGGGGTCCTGTCAGCACAATCATCTCCTCCCCATGGAGCATCGGGCCCCAGGGCCGTCCCCAGCATGGCCCCTCACCAACAGTTTTACTTCCATCTGAAGCAAGAGCTGTCCTCATCCCTCCGCCCCCTCTTCCTGTGGATTTGAGGGAACAGCTCATAAGAAGAGCTTCTGCTCTCTGCCTCCTCCTTAAGAAGGGCCTACAGACCCTGCCTTAAAACCCCCTTTTCAGGCTGGCTGCCCAGCCTCCTTCCTTCATACCCTTAAAATGAAGGTGAGTTCCTTCAGCTTAATTTAAACTTCAGAACCCGGAAGTACACTCACAACACTTTGGGCTCCACTTTTGTTTTATCCTTGTTTTTACAAGGAATCTTGAGCTGTCATTAGTAGTTTAAGATGCAGTCTGGATGTAGTGGCTCAGAGCTGGAGGCACTGAAGAGTATGGGGGTGGGGTCCTATGGGGTAAGGAAATACACCAGAGGCCAAGGGGCCAGGTGCTGGTTTCCCATTCGAGGATCAAAGCTGGAGAAGTCCCAAGGCCAGATTGAAGATACTGGGGCAGCTGGAGGGAGATGCCCCATTAAGAGAAGACTGCCAAAGGGCACCTACATGTGAGTGAGTGGGTATGAGGTGGGCACCTCATGTGGGGTCAGTGACTCAGAAAGCAGCTCCATGACAAAGCTGGTTACATGTTGAATTCCCTGGCAGACCAGAGGTTCGCCATGGCGGCTGGGGCTGCTGCATGCCTGCGGGGTTTTTTCTTTTTTTTTTTTTTTAAGATTTTATTTGTTTATTTGACAGAGAGAGACACAGCCAGCGAGAGAGGGAACACAAGCAGGTGGAGTGGGAGAGGAAGAAGCAGGCTCCCAGCAGAGCAGGGAGCCTGATGCGGGGCTCGATCCCAGGACCCTGGGATCACGCCCTGGGCTGAAGGCAGACACTTAACAACTGAGCCACCCAGGTGCCCCATGCGAGGTTTGTTTGAGGGCTGAGAGGCCATCTAACATATGAAAAGATGTTCTGTTCACTAATAAAGAAAATAAAAGTTTAAGAAGGAGTGGAAGATCGGCTTTAACCAATTAATTTGGTAAATCATAAAAAGTTTGATCTCACTTGTTGTTTCACGAGCTATGGAGATAAATGCTTTTCAGTGCATTGTTGGGGCATAAAGGGGAGCTTGGAGAAAACTTGGCAAAACACCCCAACCCTCAAATTTGTAGACCAGGGTAGAAGGTAGAGAGGCAAGTAGCCAGGATACCAGACCTACCTACACAAGGGCCCCTGAGGGCGTTGAGGACCATTTGTAGGATGGGGTCTCTAGGAAAGGAGTCTTTGTTGTCCTGGTAGAAGCCTGGGTGGGGGCAGATGCAGGGGGGAGAGCTGAGCAGGTAGCCAAGAGGGGGAGGGAATAGAGGGAAGTCTTGTAAGGGGCATGTGGAGAGGGAACTGCTGAGCAAAGGGGAGACACAGCAGGGGATCAGGGCTATGGGAGGGAAAGGTCAGTGGCCCTCTGTCCAGACTAGATTACCCCTTCATCCAAAAAGGATCCCACATCTGAACCCATCAGACAAGATCTGCTCACTACCTGTCTGATGCCTGATGTCCTAGGATGTCCTTTTTGGGCTCTGTGTTTGGAAGGATTGGCCTTGAACATTCCAGGACAGGGAGGTGACCACCACTGGGGCATTGTGAGCTCCGAAGAGTGATGGCCTCTGCCCTACACTGCTGCTCTCACCTAGGGATAGAGGGGCCCAGACATACCAGGCAGGATTGAGACAGGTTGGGGGCCAGGGGGTGGGAAAGGTGCTTTGACCAGGTGTGACTCGAAGGAGAATATAGTTTCAGAGTCCACTATCAAATGGTGCACCTCCCCTAACTTAATCATAACCAGGAAGCTGGTTGGATTGATCCAATAATCTGTTTATCTCAGAAACAGAGGTACAAACAGAATTGTGTTGGATGCTGGCAAGGGGAGGGTCCAGGGTATGTAATTGATCTAGGTACCAGAGGTTAGGGAAAGGTGACCAGCCAGGGAGCTTTGATCTGGGTCTGAAGGGAAGTGGGAATTACCCTCACTAGGAGAAGGGGTCGGGGGGCGAGGGCCTTATGGGCAGAGGGAAGCCTATCTAACAAGGCCCTAGGGGAGGAGCAGACCTCTTTTTTTGTTTTGTTTTTTTAAGATTTTTTTATTTATTTGAGAGAGAGAGAAAGAGAGAGAAGAGAACATGAGTGGGGGAGGGGCAGAGCGAGAGACTCTCAGGCAGACTCCCCGCTGAGCACAGAGTCCCTGTGGCGTCTCCATCTCACAACACTGAGATCATGACCTGAGTGGAAACCAAGAGTCAGATTCTTAACTGACTGCGCCACCCACCTGCCCCAGAAGACCCTTTACAGGACCCCACGGGCCCAGTGCGAATGGAGCAGGAAGTAGGTGGGGTGTGGAGCTTGTCCAGCAGGATGCTCACCTCCCAGGCCCTCTGGCTGGTCTCTGTCCTGCAAGGGGCAGTCACTGCAGAGTTTTAAGAAGGGCATGATGTGCTCAGCAGGCATCTGTCAGGCCTGAAGTTTCTACAATTTGGGGGTAACTTCCCTAAAAATCATTCCGATTTAGGAATGTAAAATTGCTAGCCACACCCGCTGACCCTGGACTTGGGAAGGGGCTCTGCCCTGACCTAGGACCCCATCTCATGCCCACTCTCCCTGGGAGGCAAGTGCTGCTGTGACAATCCACTCTCCCACCATGACTAAACCAGTGGGATCCAGGAAATAACCTCGTTATTTGTTAGAACACGTGGGCTGCCACTATTGTGAGGCTAATTCCTAAAGTATATATTTTCAGACCTCTCTTAGGTCCCCAAAGCCCAAAAGGAAAGAGCTGGTTGCACCGTGAGAAAGGTGAAAGGTACAAAGTGTAGGGACAGTCCCTTCTTGCCCCAGTTCCCCCCGCAGAGGTCCACCAGGTAGCCTCCATGTTGGGGAGACAGATGAGGCTGGCAGAGGCAGGAGCCCATCTCCCATCTCCCTAGCGCTACACGTACGTTTGAGCTGGCTCTGGGGTTACTGCCCCCATTTCAGAATGGGGATTACAGCCTTTGGCTCAGACCTCCCTGGGGCACCACTGGTCCGCAGGGCGTGTGCATGTGCTAATACTGCCAGTCTCTGCAGAACGGACACTTTCCTCCTTTCTCTCATTTTTCTCCTTGATCTGTCATTTCCTGAGAAGTATGTGTTGTTAAATCCCCCATATTTATGGATTTATTTAAATATTTTGAAGCTTCTTTTTTAGGCCAGTGGAGGTGATTTATTCTCAGTGGAATGTGTCTTTTATCAAAATTAAGTATGCTTCTTTGTTCTTTTTAACACTATTACCCTCAATTACATCTTCCCACATAACTTGGTTACACTTTTCTTTTTGTCTACATTTGTCTGGTCTATCTTTTGTATTATTGTCTTTTTCCCATTTCTCTTTATTCCATTTTGGGTACGTCTTTTGTAAACAAAGTGTAGCTGAATTTTGTGTTTTAATCCAATTTAAGAGGGCCCTATCCTTTAATAGATTAATATAATCCTTTTGCATTTATTCTTCCCAGTTTGATTTTTCTATTTATTACTTTTGCTGCTTTTCCCATTCTGACATTTCTCATTTAATTCTTTTTGTTCCATTTTTCCTCTCTACCTTCTTGAAAGTTATATCTTTTATTTCTGTTCTTCTAGTCATTATCTTTAAATTAACACATACACACATATAATTGAAATTCTAGTGTTAACTAACATCTGTATTCTTTCTCCCAAAATATACTAGTCTCTCAAAATCCTTTCATTCACCCCTTCTCACCAGCTCCACTGTTATCATTAGAAACTCCCATCTAATTAGTAACATCTTGCTTTATTGTTTTCATTGATACTATTCGATCATATCATGAAGATTTCCGATGTTCTCACCATCTCAGTGGGATCCTTTATGAGAGAGCCATGTGTATTGTCCCACTTTCCCTCATAGTTCTGTCTGTTTTGCTTTATAGATTTTCAAGTTTGTTACTGCGTATACTAAGAGCTGCGCTCATGATATTTCTTCAGTGGTTGTTCCTTTCATGTATGAAATGTACATCTCGGTGATGATTTTCTAATTGCATGGCATGCCCCCTTTTCTACCCTGCTTGGTGCCCCAGAGCCTGGCCTTGGATGGAGTGCATTTTTTGACCCCTGCTCTCTCTGGCTTCCAGGAGATCAGAGGGTGGGAGGGGAGTGAGCTCAAGTTCCAGGTTCACTCACCACCCAGTCTCTCCCTGCAGGGCTGTGGGATATCCATAACTGCGTTGCTCATCAAAGACTGCAGCCACTGCCCCCTCTTCCAGCCACACCTGCCCTGGGTCCTGAGAACATCACCCTCTCCCCATCCTCTGGAGACCTAGGCTAGTCCTTGGGTGCTGTGCCATCTCTTGGTTACTTCAGCCCGCCAATACCTCTGTAAATAAACTTTCATTTCACTGGTCACTCTTCTGTTAACCCTTCAGGTGTTCCCTTCTAGAACATGACCGATTCATTATCTTTGCTTCTTTAAAATGGTTTTTGCCTTGTGTTTTATTTTGTCCTGTACTACTACCATACCCTCCTTCTTGTGTGTTAATGTTTACCTGTCAGTCTTTGCCTTTTAATAGACATGTTTAATCCATTCACATTTGCTACCCTTAATTGAGTGAATCAATACCATTATTCTTCCTCAACAGAGACTATTTTCTTAGCATCATTTTACCCCTCTCTGCTTTTCTCACATATCCCAAACTATTTTCGATCAATATTTCTTTTTTTTTTTAAGATTTTATTTATTTATTTGACAGAGAGAGACAGCCAGCGAGAGAGGGAACACAGCAGGGGGAGTGGGAGAGGAAGAAGCAGGCTCCCAGCAGAGAAGCCTGATGTGGGGCTCGATCCCAGAACTCCGGGATCACACCCTGAGCCGAAGGCAGACGCTTAACGACTGTGCCACCCAGGCGCCCCATCGATCAATATTTCTGTAAATCAAATACCTTTAATGTATGTGTCTGCTCAGCACTGCTTCTTATCTTTCACAACTTCCTCCTGGATTTTTTGTCATTACTCCAGTACCTGCTTTATTAATTTTTTCAGAGATCTGTGAGAGTGGCAAACTTCTTAGAATACTTGTATATGTGAAAACACCTTCACCTCATTTTCAGCCTTTGCTGACAGTGTGGCTAGGTATAGAAAGCTGGGTTCAGAGTTACTTTGTCTTGGTGCTTGAAAGACACCATTCTTTAATTTCTTCTCTTCATTTTTGCTGATTTCATCTGAATCTCGTTCTCTGTAGATACTCCATGTATTTTGCTGGCAACTATCAGGATTGGGTTGTCATCCTTGGTGTAATGAAATTTTACCATTATGTGTCTAATTCCTTGTTTTACAGTGGTCTGCTCTTCTCTACACTGGTGTGTCTTCAATTTGAAGATTAATTTATTTCTTTGGTTCAACAGGTTCTCCATCTTATTTTTTGAATATATTGCTTCTTATCTAGTCCTTCTATCCTTCCATTCAGGAATCCCTACTAGATAGATATTAAAACTTCTAGAGTCAATGTCCCCTAGTAACTGTTCTTTCAAACTTTCCATCAATTTCATTCTGTTGTGCTGCATTGTTCTGCGTTGTGCCCCATCTATTAGTCTTTCACATGAAATAGTACATACTTCATTTCCACAATCTCTATTTTTTCATAACCCTCTGCCTTTGTTTTATAGATAAAGTGGTAGTCCTTATCTCCCCAGTGGTATTACTGATAGTGTTTGTTTGGTGTTTTTTAATGACAGCTTTTAGAAATTCCTGAAAATTAGTCTCCTAGCCCCTCCCTCCTCAAGTGGGGGTTAAGGATGGCATCGGCATCCCCCAACAGCTGCTGACCCCTGCTTGTGTTCCTCCATTCTGGCACAAACCCCTTACCCTGTCTGGGTGTCAGTTTTGTCCGTTTGGGAGATTCCTCACAGTTTCAGGTCCATCACGGAGTCTCCTGCTTATTTGCAAAGGGGGTGGTCCTTTTTCTTCTAAATTGTTGAATATTTTCATTATCAGTATGGATATAGCACAAGAAGAGGCAAGTCTAGCCTTTGGCAGTCCATTGTCCTGAACCAGGACTATCTGCCCTGCTTTTAATTTTTTCTATGAAAGTCTCTATGAAATCCTTTGTTATTTTATGCTTTCTGTTGCTACTGGGAATGGGACATTTCTCCATAGCATCATTGTTACATGTTGGATTCTCTAGGAAGCTGGCTTCTGGGACCACTTCCATAGAAGAGAGGGGAATGAAGCAAGACTGGGCAGACAGAGGGCAAGCTGTGATGCTGGCCCACAGGGAGCCCATCAGAGCTGTCTCGGTGATTTTGAACCCTGCGTCCCCCAGTCATTGGATGTGTATAGCCTTGGGTAGGGTCTGTTCTTGATTGGATGGCTCTTTGCCTCTGATGCCATCCCTGAGGGGCTCTCATCTGAAGGCTATCTGCTGACTGCGCTCCCAGCAGATGGACCAACGGTCCTTCTATGAAGGAAGCTCTGGCTGGCACATCTCCATGCCTATCACAGTTTTTTAACTGGCTCTTTATATTTGTAGGGGGGTTATTTACATGTATATATTTATCCTTCATTCAGCTACCTTACAGAAGTCCCTTAAACTGTAATGAATTTTTTATTTATTCAGGGAGATGTAATTGTACACACATTAATTAATGATAATTTTGTCTGCTTGTTTTACAAGAGTTATACCTCTCATTGCAGTTTCTTATGTTATTGCATTAGCCAGAATTTACCCCAAAGTAACTGTTTATAAAAGTGGTCATATAGAAGCATGGGAGACTATGGACTATGAGAAACAAACTGAGGGCTTCAGAGGGGAGGGGGGTGGGGGAATGGGATAGACCGGTGATGGGTAGTAAGGAGGGCACGTATTGCATGGTGCACTGGGTGTTATACGCAACTAATGAATCATCAAACTTTACATCGGAAACCAGGGATGTGCTGTATGGTGACTAACATAATAGAATAAAAAACATTATTATAAAAAAATGGTCATATAGAGACAGGAGGTGGGGTGGGAGAAGTGGATGAAGGCTGTCAAAAGGTACTAACCTCCAGTTATAAAATAAGTAATTCATGGGGATGTAATGGTCAGCATGGTGGAAATAGTTAATAATACTGTATTTTAGTTAAATGAAATTTTAAAATTGAAGCAATGTAAATGTTTTCTCATTAAACATAACTTATTTTGGATATATTGGGTTAAATAAAATATTAAAATTAAAAAATAATAATAATAGGGGCGCCTGGGTGGCTCAGTCGTTAAGCGTCTGCCTTTGGCTCAGGCGTGATCCCAGGGTTCTGGGATCAAGCCCCACATCAGGCTCCCTGCTCCGCTGGGAGCCTGCTTCTTCCTCTCCCACTCCCCCTGCTTGTGTTCCCTTTCTCGCTGGCTGTCTCTCTCTCTGTCAAATAAATAAATAAAATCTTTAAAAAATAATAATAATAATACTGTATTGTGTACTTGAATGTTGCTAAGGGAGTAAATCTGAAAAGTTCTCATCATGAGAAAAAAAATTTTTGGAACTATTTAAGGTGATGGATGGTGATCATTTTGAAATGTATACGAATATTGAATCATGTTGCACACCTGCAACTAATATAATGTTATATGTCAATTATACCTCAATAAAAATAAATTAAAAAATAAATGGTCATAACTGAGAGCTCTGTTTTACTCTTGATTGCCCATGAGAATCTTGAGCGATATTAGCTGTTGCCTTGAAATGTTTCTTCTCTCCATTTAAGGAAAACTCCTTTTAAGCCACATAAAAATGCAGTAGATGGAGACTGACAGAAGCTAGGGCAATATCTAGTAAGCAGCGTTGTTTTGTTCTCCTGTATTTACTTGGTGGGTACCGTCTACTTGTGGCAAATGACACTGGTTTCCCATTGACACGTTCCTTAGTGAAGCCGTGAACTCCTGATGATTGCTCTTTGGCTTCTAAGTGTTCTCGAACTGTGCATGTGATGATCTATGCTAGAATTTTTCCTGGGGCTGATCTCCTCCAGCTCATGGGGCCCCAGTCCCTCCAATCTACCCTTTGAAGATGGAAGCATCTTTTGTCCATCTCCATCCTGGTAGCAACTCTGTCCTTGCTTCCCTCACATGGGAAGATTGGAAGAACATCGGTACCGGGAGACGTTGTTCCAAGGACACGATCCAAGGATTGGAAATTCTGGGATCTGGCCTGTGCTCTCTCCCCATCTCAGTCTGCATTTCTGTGACCCAGGTATGGGCCCCTCCTTCCCATTTGAGGATAACGCCCACCAAGGAAGAAGGAGAATCAGAGCAGGAACAGACTCCCGTAGCCTCGGCTGTACTGACTGGCAGGGCAGAGCCAGACCCTCCAGGCAGCAGAAGAAGATGGAGAAAATGCCTTGGAGGTGTCCCTTCCCCCCGTGGCTGCCCTCCCACAGGGTCTTCTTCCTCTTCTGAAGGCTCTCACATCTCCATTTGCTCTCCATGAGTCGGATCATCCCTCCCCCAGTAACGCACTCACTGGTTATATTTTCTTCTTGCTCACAACCCCGCAGTGGCCTCGCTGTCCTCAGAGGCTCTGCCATCAGTCCTGCATCGATCAGACATTAAATCAGGCATCACGTCATGGGGATGTAAAGACCTTAATTCTCACCCAATCCTACTTATTACCTTCCTCAGAAAGTCTCAGTTTGCTTCTAAACTGCCTTTAACATCTCTCTAACACACTTTAATCTCCTTTTTGACAGAGCGGGAGAGTAGGCAGCGGGCCCAGGGCCTTGGCAGGGTGCAAGAGCTGGCTAGAATTGATCACTCCTGTAGGCATTTCTTGTGTTTGCTTCACACTCACCTTCAGTGTGGTGAAGTTTCGAGGTTTTGGTGACGATCCACAGACACATTTGTTTAGGGTGTTTAAAGGGAATGAAATTAAAGAGAACTTATGAAGTAAACAAAAGCGTGGGTGTTCCAACGCCATGACCAGATGCACAGTGACAGAGGTTTGGGGGATGCTGGTTTGTAGACTGAAGCCTGACCAAGGATGGTCCCACCCAGACTGATCTTCCCACAGCCCCACCATGGCCCCAGGTGCCAGGTAAGAGGAGTCACTGCCTTGGGCCTCCCCGCCTAGAGGCCCCTTATCTGGACGGCTTGTCCGTCTCGTTTTCTCATGACAAACCCATGCCCCTTGCCTGGGTCAGCTGGAAGGCCCAACAAAACTTCTCCAAGTTGAGCTGCAGATGACTCCTGCTGAGACCACAGAGTGTTCTGCTCTCCCTCTCCCAGAGTGTCTCCCATGCCCTCCCACTGCTGGGCTCTGGCCCAGTCCCGGAAGGCAAGCTATGGCTGGGGGCACATTCCATGGGCAGTTCTGAAAGAGTGGAGCCTCACCAGGCCGGTCAGTAGATCGGTGAGCCAGGCTGGTGTGAGCAGACGCGTGTTTATTGAGCACCTGCTCTGTGCAAGGAGCAGGCGTGGGGGCTGTGTGCCTCGTGTGCGGTGACATCACTTCATCCGCGTGGAATGCACTGGCTCTAAGAAACGGAGGACCCTAATTTCAGAAGCTTAAGCCAGCAGAGGGTAGTTGTCATACGGTGAGGAGTCCAGAGGCAGCAGTGCAGGCTTTGGCTTGCGCTCTGTGGGGTGGACAGGAGGCTAGCTCTTTCTGTCTCTCCGCCCTTCCATCCTTAGCACTCTGGCTTTGGTTTCCACACCCACCCCCTTGGACATCACCTTCCAGTTGGGGGCAGGAAGTGGGAAAGAGGGAACAATACCAGGCTTGACTTCCCAGAACCCCCAGAAGACTCGGCTGACATTTCATTGTTGGTCAGGGTCCCGTGACCACCCCCAGCTGCAAGAGACCTTGGAAAAGAGGCTTTTTCAGCTGTGCTAATACCCATTCGTTCCCCAAAATAAGAGAAAGAAGAGAAGAATGGATATTGAGCAGGTAACCAAGGGTGCCTGTGTGGTGCCCATTTTGCAGATGAGAGCACTGAGGCTCCGAGATGTAAATTGAAACTCTACCTGGATCTGCCTGATGCCGGGCCTGGCAACTGTCTCAAACGACATGCCTTTTTATCTTCCTCTCTGGGGCCCAAAGAAGTCCAAGAGGGAAGAATTCACATCATCCATCCATCCATCCGTCCGTCCATCCATCCATCCAAGAAACCTGCAGTCCCTGTGCCTATGTGAGGGCTTGTGCTGGGCACAGAAGACAGGAGGGTGAATCAGGCCAGGCTCTGTCCTCGGACCTCCCAGTCCAGAGGGTAAGCCGGACCCAGCATGTCACGCGCGGTCTAGAGGCTGAGGGCTGGCTGCAATGCACTGTCAATGCAGGGGCGGCAGGCACAGTAGGAGGCAGCAGAGCATTCCAGTTACAAGTACAAAGAAGATGTGTACTTTCTGGGCTCCCACCCAAGTGTTCTGTGAGCATTAACTCACCGAATCCTCAGAATAACCCTACACACAGATACTATTCCTGTCCTTCCACATAGAGGCAGAGAAACTGAGGCACAGAGAGGGTAAGAATTGGTTACACAGCCAAGTAGTCTGACCCCAGCAGCTGGCTCCGGAGGCCACGCTCCTGTGCCGCCCTGTCTGGCCCACCTGAGTCAGCAGAGGGAAGGAGGTGGTGAGCTGCACGTCACAGGCAGCATGCAAGCGGGAGCCCCCATCGGAGACTCTGCGTCCTGGGCGGGAAAAGGGGCAGTGTGACTTCCCAGTTGCCTCGTGGCCTGGCAGGCGCCTGACACGGGGGGGCAGGGGGCGGCTGCAGCGGCTGCGAGGCCCCGGGTGTCCAGCCCCTCTCGCGGACGGGCAGGGTGATGTTTTATGTCTTAATTAAACGGAGAGGAGTTTAATTGATGAGCAGCCGGCTGGCCGCACCAGCTTCCTGGCTCCCTACCCAGTGACTCATGCACGCAGCGGCCCCAGATGCCGAGAGCAAGCTAATAGATTTGCAACGCTGATCACTGCTCCAGACCCACTTAGCGAGGCTCCAGGAAGCCTCTTGCCACCCTGGGATTTCATTGAATTGCTTTTCATTTCGAGCATTGTCCCATAAATCCCTCACACATCAGCCCACCCCGCAGAGGAGCGGCCGCACTCGGGCCTCCTCCCGCCCCGGCGCAGAGGCCCCCAGCTCCGTCAGAAGGGCAGCTGCCACAGGCTGGGAAGAGCCACCCTTGAAGGGGGGCTGGGGACATCTGCGGCCTGGCCCCATGCAGGGCATTCCCACCGCGGTTGTCCAGCTCACCCTCGTGTGACCCACATGCTTTCCTGTGTTTCAGAGGTGACCAAGGAGAGGCCCAAAGGCGGCAGCTGACCTGTGCAGAGCTGCTTGGCTAGGAAGCGTCTACCTGGTAGTTTCCACCAGGCTGTCAAAACCACAGCCCCTCCCCACCGTGTCACTGGGTGGTGACTCTCTGCTTCCTCACGGAGGACTAAGTGGGCCAATACCCCACCCTCACGTTGTAGGGATTTACAGGCACCATGGATTCGCTCTGGGGCTACAGTCTTGAACCAGACAGATAAAATCCCCACCCTCTAGGAGCTGACAGACCCGTGGGAAGAGGCAGATGATAAACAAGCAAACCAAAAACACGAATCGTGTAATTAGAGGTTGTGGTGTCATGAAGACAGCCAGGCAGGTGATGTAGTCACGAGTGACTGTGGGTGGGTGTCTGAGAAGCAGGGACCAGAGAGGCCTTTTCGGGGAAGGGGCATCTGGCCTGGCAAGGATGAGCAGGGGCTCTCACGGGAAAAGTGCTCTGGGCAGGGGGAAGGGCCAGTGCAAAGGCTCTGAGCCCTCAGGAAGGGTGAGACCTGCGGGGCTGCAGCAAAGTGGACCAGGGCCAGTCCAAGGTGAGTCAGAGGCCACTGGGGCACATCACAAGAGAAAGGAATTCTGTTATTTCCAATGCCCGCCCACAGTAGGCACAGTGTCGTTGAGGCTCTCCCCGAATTCCTGAGTAACTCCCCACCTCCTGAGTGCTCTGTGTTCCACTCTCTGGCTCTGCCCTCCCACCAAGTGCTGGACACACACTTGCTCATGTGGTCCCTTTCTCCAGTGTCCTGTCTCACATTCCTCTGCTTCCTCCTCTCCAAATTCTCCCCACCATCCACAGCCCGGCTCTCAGCCCAGGCCTCCAGGGAACCTCCCTTCCCCTGGCCCCCTCTAGAAGCCCCTCCAAGTGGGCACACAGCACCTCCTCCGCACCCTCGCTTGCACAGCCCCACTGGCACACACCTAGAGGGCCTCGTGCCCCAGCCTCTCCAGCACCACCCCGGGGCCCTCCATCACGGTGGGGTCCTGGGAGCCATCAGTGTGGTCCCCAGCATCTCCCTGAATAGTACTGGAGCCTGGGGCTTGGCATGGAGAGGTGGGAGCATCAGGAGGCATGACAGCCTTCCCTGGGCTTGGCCCTAATGGGATGACTCTCTGGGGCCACCTCCCCCACACCCCACCGTCTCAACACCCAAGGGGCGGGGCAGGGGCCCCGGAAGTCCACACAGTTAGTGAGGGATGGCTGCAAGGGACAACGTCTGCTCCCTTCTGGAGAGAGTCCTCTGGGAGGAAAGCGGTTGGCTGACAGCCACCAGCTCCTGTGCCTCAAGGATCCAGTGCAGCTTTGGCGGAGGCTGAGGACCAGCACAACAGGTCCCGGAGGCAGCTGCTGCTGCCCAACCTGGCCTCCCTCATGGGCCGCCTGAGCTCTGAGGCTGCCCACCCAGCGTGAAGCTGCCCAGCAGTCTGCGGCTGTCCCTCCCCGCCGTCCTCCCTCCTTCCCCCTCTCCTTTCATTGGTGCCACCCCGGACCGGACCTAAGGCTCTTCCCTGCTAATTCCCACTCCTCCCTCCTTCCCCTCATCCTTCACAGGCACTTCCCCCCAAGCTGCTTGCTCTTCTCATTCCATCTCCATGTCTGCTCCTTGGACAGCAGGACCGACACACTCCATGACCCCGCCTGAACAAGCTTGGTCCTCTGGCTCAGCTCAATGACATCCCCCACCTGTGGCTTGTGGCCCACCTCTGCTGTCCAAGAGAGACATACAGCCCAGCCCTCCCCGCCCTGTGGGCAGTCACACCTCCTGTCACCTCCTTGGCAGAGCGCCTGGGTGTTCCCCACCTCTGGCCCCATTCTGAGGTGGTATCCATAGAAACAGGGCCATCAGCAACTATGGCTCATTCAGGTACCTGAGCTGCCACCCACCCCCGAGCTCTGCAGGCTGACAGGGAGCCCCTCACTGGGGTGTTCCTAGCACTGCCAAGAGGGACGGAGGAGATGCCCTTGACTCCTTCTAAGCCCATCCAAGTCGCAGGCTCAGTTACCCCCAGGGTCCGCTTTCAAACCCCAAAGTGCTGAGTACTTATTAAGTGCAGGCATTTTCTGTTGGTGACAAGTCACACGTTGCCTCTTTTTACAGGCGAGCCTCAGAGAGCCTATGGGACTGGTCCAAGCACACCGCTGGTGGCAGAACTGGGATTCAACCAAAGTCTCCTCATTCTGGGACAGGGCACTGGGGATGGCGGGGAGGTGCAGAGCTATTCTGGAGCCTGACAGACCTGGGTACGAGCCCCAGGACTGCCAGAGATCAGGACGTAGTAACGTAGCAGTAACTGAAACAGGGTGTGGTACTGGCCCCCAAATTGAGATGAGGCTGGAGGAAAGAATTCGGAGCCCTGAAATAGACCCCCATCAGATACAGGAGGAGTTCGTCATTCATGAAATAATCAAGACTAAATGATGGCAAAGGGAAAAATAATTTACAAAATGATGCTGAGATATATGGAGATTCAACCTGGGGGAAAGGATCTAGACACCAAAGACTCAATTAAATTAGAGATAAATGGAAGATCGGACCATAAATAATCCAATCGTAGAAAACCCAGTGGAAACATAGTTGACGCTTTGGCAGGTATTCACAAGGGTTAACACCTGTCTTGCAATCAAAGAAATCCAAGAAGGAGATAATAGAATTAGTAATATCAACATGAAAATTCTGGGAACATCAGAAGCTAAAAAAGATTAGGAGGCGTTTGTGTCAAAAAGGTAGAGGGCCAAGATTATCTGTAGGTCACAAGCATTTGTCCAAACAAAAGATCCTCCAGGTAAAGGCGCATGGGGCCAGGGACTGGGGCCAGGAGCCAAAGCAGCTACGGGCTCTCACCAAGCGCAAATGCTGCACCCACCCCTTAGCCAAAGGACTGGAAATGAAACAAACACCCGTCGAATTAATTAGTGACAGTGGACAATTGAAATTACAGCCAGCAAGGCTGCCCAGCAAGCGAGCGCCCCCCGCCCCCCATGCTCACCGCTGTGCAAACCACACTGTCCTATGGAAGAGTGACTCGACGGCCCCGTCCAGAGCCAGAGGAAGTGTCCTGCCCTGGATCTGGAAATCCCACCCTTGGGGACTCATCCTCAGGAAACAGCGCAGAAGGAGTGCAAAACGCCATGAGCAAGAATATATTGCTTGAAGCACTTTTTAACATTTTATTATGGAAAACGTCCAACCTACACAAAAGTAGAGAGAATACGATAATGAGCCCGTGTGTCATCCCCGGCTTCAACCGTTATCAGCTCACAGCCAATATTGTTTCATCTCCCCCCAACACGCACACACACACACACGCACGCACACACGCACACACACACGCACATACAGAAGCACACACACATACACACACAAGCACGCACACACTCACGCACGCACACGCACACACACGCACACACACGCATACACATACACAAGCGCACACACAGAAGCGCACACACACACATACACACACATACACACACAAGCGCACACACACATACACACACGCACATACACACACACACACACACACTTTTTTTTGGTATTTAAAGCAAATCCCAGACATCATTTTATTTTATCCATACGTAATTCAATTTGTGTCTCTAGCAGATAAGGACTCTAAAAATCTAATCATAATATCATAATACCCAGCAAAATTAATAATTCTTTAATATCTTTTAATTCACAGCCCATGTTCAAATTTTCCCAAATGTCTCGAGAGTACTTGCGAGAGTTGGTTTGGTGGAAGCAGGATGCAAACAAGGGCGACACGCTGTGTTTGTCGCTGTGCTTCTTTGAAGTCTCTTTTATTCTGTAACAGCTTCCCCCCCTTCTTTTTTCTTTATTGAGGCACTTTAAAAATAATGCCTCCACATGGGAACCCATCAACCTGCCCAATGCCAGGATCGCTTAGGCAGCGTATGGTGCATCTGCCTGGGACTCCCCAGTGCCCCTGCTGTCCTGGGCAGAGCCGCTAAATATCAACTTGGAGCAGCTGGCCATCGGCTCCTGCCAGCCTGGCCACGACTCACCCAGCCCTGCCACCCGCAGTGACTTGGCTCTTGGACTTGGCTGCGCCCTCAGACACCCTCCCTCGGATCTGGCAGCCCAGCCACAGCACGTTCACTCACGGCATGTTTGGACCTGGCCCTGTTTCGGGATGTCCTTCCTTGGCTGTGGCCATCCTATCATACTCAACAGCTGTAGGTAAGAAGCACCCACCCTGTTCCCCTCTATGACAGCACTCAGCCATCAAAAACCACCAACCAGGAGACCAAGGAGCATCACAGGAATGGTCATGATGGGGGTGCTAGGTGGAAGGTCACCACGCCACCCTGCACACGGCCAGCACTCACAACCCTATACGTGGTGGCTGTGGTGGACAGAATTGAAATGTCCACTAAACCAATAAATAAGAACAAAGGAAATAAATAAATGGACAAAATGGAAATGCCCATTGGAAGGATAAATAAAAGCAAAATTTAGAAAAAGGAAGGAATGGGTGAGGCAGGGTAAACAAGCTTGGGTTGGCAGGTTTGAATAATCTCAGAGCTCTGGGGCAGAGGGGGTCCTGCATCCAGGAGAAAAGAAAACAGTGGTTGTGTTAGATTGGGAAAATGAGGAATATTTCCGATTTCTCCTGGAAGAGAATTTAATGTAGAGGGAACTATAGCTGTATACTGCCTAATTAAGAAAAACAGCCCATTCATCCACTCTCCACCCCTCCATTCTCAGTCAAGCCCACCTGTTGGAGAAGGGGATTGGCCATTGTCACTTGGTTGCCATGGGAACACTCCCACCAGGGAAATGGTCAGTGCAGGGGGGAGGGGATGGGTGGACTCAACACCACAGCATGGGCGTTCTCTGCCCTTTCTCTTCCAGCCTGGGGTGCCAAAGTAAGCAGCCAGCCAGCGAAAGGAGAAGGCTGCCCTCCCCTGATGCAAACACCTGGGGCGCCTTGATGTCAGTGACTATTGTAAAACGTAGATTTTATTATTATTCAAGTATTATCGTGAGGCCAACAGATCAGAAGATGATTGCCATTGAAAAGATAGCTTGTTATACTCCCTGATACCAAGAGGAGGGGCAGGCCACACCACACGGGGTCCCAGGGCAGCCCCAGGGCAGTCAGGAGGCTGCAGCTGAGGGAAGATGGACAAGAACAGTTACTGTCATGTCTTCCGGGAAGGAACAGGGGAAGAGGGTAATGGTTTGCAAAATTTCAGGGCCCTGGGGCAGAGGGCTATTCGGAGTTGTCAGTACCTAGCCCTGGTGATTATGGCAGGTGGCTAGAAGCCCCCAAGTGTGAGAGCCTGATAGAGGAGGCGCGGCTGTGTGGACTCTGGATTGATTGTCTTGTATGGGAAAAGACACGTTCAAAAATGGTCTTTTACTGTCTAGTACTTGGCTAAGCCTGGAAGGGGCAGTCCCTCTGGGGTCAGCACAGCCCCGAGATGTCAAAGCATCAGAAAATAAAGGCATAGTTAACACAGTGACTTGAGCCACAACCTTGGGAGTCTTTCTTAACCTCTTCCTCTCCCTCACCCCTTCTACTCAATCACCAAATCCGTGGGTGCTGCCTCCCACATCTCCCTAACCTGTTCACCGCCCCTCTTCCCAAGGCCACCAGCCTAGCCCCACACCCTCAGCTCTCCCTGGACTAACAACCTCCCGGTAATCCTCATTGTCACCTAGCATCCATTCACTGCCCCTGCTCTTCTGCAGTGCGGCTCTGCTGTCCCACCCCCGGGAAGAGTGACCTGTTCCTGCACCCCCTTGAATCCAGGCGGCCCCCTGAGTGCTTCAGCAGATGGAATGTGGCAGAAGTGAAGCCATGCCAGTTCGGGATGTAGCTCTTACGGCTTCTACTTCTGCTATGTGAGAAGTACAACCCCTCCTCCAACCCCCAGGGCCGAGCCCACCATATGTGAGAAGCTCAGGTGACATAGGGGTGGCCTGGAGGGTGAGACCCTCCCTGGAGGAGAGGGAAAGGCCACCAGGGCACCAGATGCGAGATGAAGAACCTGGCACCCACCCCCACGACAGGCAGCCCAGACGAACCATCCAGCCTTCCCAGATTTCTGACCCACAGAACTGTGAGCAAAATAAAATGGCAGTTTAAGAGCTCTCGGTTTGGGGGTACTTTGTTAGACAGCAGTAGATTGCTGGAACGTGACCCAACTGCCAGCAACATCTTTTTAAAATGGAAACCGGATATACCACTGCCCAACTTAAAGTTCTCCAACGGCTTCTTATAAAATCTAAACATCTCACCATGCTGCAAGGCTCTGAGGAGTCGGCCCCCTGCCCCCCCCCAACCCCGTCTCCTGGGGGCTCCAGCCACATAGGCCTCCTCCAGTTCATACAGCACATTCCTGTTCACCTGCCCTGCGGTGGCGTGCCACCCCCCATCCTGGTCTCCGCTCAGATGTCAATCCTTCTACCCCGCTAGGATGGCTTCTATCAAAACAACAGACAACAGCAAGTGTTGGAAGGATGTGGGGAAATTGGAACCCTTGTGCCCTGTTGGTGAGAATGTAAAATGGTGCAGCTGCTGCTGACCACAGCATTGTGGTTCCTCAAAAAATTAAAATATAGTTACCATATGGCCCACCACCAATTCCACCTCTGGGTAAATACGCAAAAGAACTGAAAGCAGGAACGTGAAGAGGCATTTGTACCCCCGGGTTCAGAGCAGCGTTGTTTGCAGCAGTCAAGAGGTGAAAGCAACCCAGGTGTCCATCGACAGATGCATGGATAAACGAGATGTGGTTACCCACACAAAGGAACGGTATTCAGTTTTTAAAAGGGAGGAAATTCTGGGGCGCCTGGGTGGCACAGCGGTTAAGCGTCTGCCTTCGGCTCAGGGCGTGATCCCGGCGGTCTGGGATTGAGCCCCACATCAGGCTCCTCCGCTATGAGCCTGCTTCTTCCTCTCCCACTCCCCCTGCTTGTGTTCCCTCTCTCACTGGCTGTCTCTATCTCTGTCAAATAAATAAATAAAATCTTTAAAAAAAAAATAAAAAAATAAAAAAAAATAAAAGGGAGGAAATTCTGACACGGGCTACAGCGCGGATGAACCTTGAAGACGTTATGCTCAGTGAAAGAAGCCAGTCAAATACTGTCTGATTCCACGTCCACGAGGTGCCTAGAGGAGTTAAACTCACTGGGACGGAAAGTAGAGTGGTGGCTGCCAGGGGCTCCAGGGAGGGCAATGGGAAGTCAGCGTGCAGCAGGCACAGAATTCCAGTTTGGGAAGATGAAGAGTTCTGAAGATGGATAGTGGGGATGGCTGCACAACAGGGTGAATGTGCTTAATGCCACTGAACTATACACCTAAAAATGACTAAAATGGTAAATATTATGTTCTATATATTTTATCACGATAAAAAAATGCCAAAAAAAATGTCATTTTCTCAGAGAGGTCTTCCATGGCCACCCGATCTAGATTCCGCCCTTTCCAGATCTTCATAACTGTTTATTGAGCACACAGTCTACGCCAGGCACTTTGTCAAGTGAGGGAGATCAAACACATGAGGACCTGCTCTTGGGGCCAACATTCTCATGGAGGAAAACAGGCAACAGGCAAGTAACCTGGGTAATTACTGGCTTTGACCGATGTCGTTGAGACAATAAAAACAGTGATGTGTTACTGAATTGCACGCCCGGCGTGACCCTTGCTCCACTTTTCACGACCTGTGTATCTTGGGCAAGTTGCTGAATCTCCCTGTGCCTCAGCCTCCCCCCTTGAACACGGAGATGATCATGCCCTCCTCATGGCATGGAAGGAAGAGTTGAATGAGATTGCACCTACTCCTCCCCGAATGAGTAATTCCAACAATGTGCTGCATTGAACTTGCTGGCTAAATGCCCAGTGAACTGGCCTCACCATCTCTCTCTCAAAGGGTCAAGCCCATCAACTCACTGCTTCATTGCCCAAACCACGGGGAGGGGGTGCACAGCTGGAAGGTCAGCAGGATGGCTGAGACCACCATGGTGGGTGGTGGGGACACGGCGGGGGAACAGGGAGCCCTGCTGGGTGGCAGGGATGGCTCCACACAGGTGAGTGCTGGAGGAAGGCTGGAGGAGGGCTCTCCGGGCAGGCAGGGAGAACCGGGCAGGGCCCTGTTTCAGCGGATTTGGGGCTTTGAGGGCAGAACTGAGACCCAGGGAAACAAGCTTCCTGCTGTCTTCAGTTTGTGCTCCTGCATCTGGGAAACAAAACAGAAGGTACATAAATTCGATCTATTGGTGCTATCTGTAGTTGGTGAAACAAAAAGTAGAAGTGTACAGTTACCCCTCAGCGTTAGGAAGAGAAGCAAGATAGGGACCAACAACAGTGGCACACACAGGTGGATGGGGAAGGTAGCTGCCGGGAGAGAGCCGAATCCTCCTCCGACTGCGGGACACAGCCAGGGATGTAATGTAATGTAATTAAGCCTGCTTAGGACATTTCCACAGCTTAGGGAGTTAAGAGGATTCCTTCAAGGGAGAGAAAAGGTGGGTCAGAGTGGGGACCAATTGCTCCTAAATCCTCTATCCAATTTGAATTTGTAATTGTTTCACTCTGATAAAAAAAAAATAATCCAAAGTTGTTTTAAAATATTTTAGCAGCTCATGATAAACAAAGGTTGGAAGTTTTGTTTGGAGTGTTGTATCTATGGAGCCCTGCCCCACACCTGGTACCTCACCTTCCTTCTTGTTCACCCCTCAGAAACCCCGGGGTTTGAAGAGACCCTATCAGAGGCAAGGGAATAGGCAGTGTTCTGGAGTCCTGGAGTGACTTACCAAGGCTGGGAAGGGATGGAGCTGGGGTTGGACCCAGGCAAGAAGGGAGGCCATTCTTAGCCTGAAATGGGACCAGTGGTCTTCCCTGATGGCAGTGCCAAGGGGAAGGGCCTCATGTGTCTCATCCCCTGCTGTGTTCAAGGCCTTCCAGTGCTCTAGAAAGATAAACGTACTGACCCTGCCAGCCTGTTGAGAGCCTCCTGTTTACCACCTTCTCCCACACCTGCCGGCAGGGTCACACAATTTACTGTTCTAATTACAGGCTGTTTCCCTTCCGAAAGCCTTGCCCCTTTCGGGGAGAGAAGCTGCCTTTAGGACAGGAGGCCTCCTCTCTTCTGCTCATGTGTCTGGCATAAAGCATAAGGGCAGGACTCAGAATGGACTTCCTGACAGGGTCCTGCGGCCACTCAACAAGTCATTGGCCCACAAGGTCACTGCCTGGCTGCAGGATTGGGCCCTTTTTAGCACCATGGAGTGAATAGCTCCACGGCTGCTTTCTCCCTCCTCTACCTCCAGGCCCAGGGCAGGGGTCAGCTCCCTAGAAATAGGGAGCCAGGACCCCTGCAAGGGAAACACAAGACAAAGAAAATCCAAGCCTTGTTACATTCCATTCTCTGAAGCAGATGTGTTCAATAGAAATAAGATTTTCTAGCAGCCACATTAAAAAAAGAAACATAGGGGTGCCTGGGCAGCTCAGTCGGTTAAGCGTCTGCCTTCGGCTCAGGTCATGATCTCAGGGTCCTGGGATTGAGTCCCACATTGGGCTCCCTGCTCGGCGGGGAGTCTGCTTCTCCCTCTGCCTGTTGCTCCCCCTGTTCATGCTCTCTCTCTCTGTAAAATAAATAAAATAGCTAAAAAAAAAAAAAAAAAGAAAGAAAAAGAAAGAAAGAAACATGGAACAGGTAAGATTTATTTTAATAGTATGCATACATGCGAAACATTATCATCTTAACATATAGTTAGTATAAAAATTACCAGAAAACTGTTTTATATTCTTTCTGTGTGTGTGCTAAGTCTTCAAAATCTGGTGTGTATTTTACACACTGACAGCACATTCTCAGTTCAGACGAACCAGACGAAGCATTTACACTCGATGCTGTATCACAGAACAAAATAGACAGCATCTCACAAAATGTATATTCTAGTGGGGGAGAAAGAACGTAGATGCAGGTATAGGCATACGTGTACATATAGATGACAGATATAGATACATATATGGTTCAGTGGATGATTCCTGCTATGAAGAAAAATTGACTAGAATAGCCAAATAGTGAGTGAGGAGGACGTGAGAGGTGGCATTTGAGCATAATCTGAAGGGAACAAAAGGAATAGCAGGTGCAAAGGCCCCGAGACAGGAAAGTCCATGGTGTACTCAAGGTGGTCAGTTGGCGGAAACAGAACAAGTAAGTGGAGTAGGCAGGAGATAAATCTGTGGAGGTCAGGGCCAGGTCAGTTAGGGTCTTGTAGGCTAGGGGAGGAACCTTGGCTCTATTTTGAATGAGACTGGAAACCACTGCAGGGTTTTGAGCAGGGGCGTGATGTGGTCTAGACTACATTTTGCAGCAGGCACTATGGTTGCTGAGTAGACAGTAGACTGAAAAGGATAAGGACGAGGCAGGAAACGAGTGCAGAGGGCATGACTGTAATGATCAGATGGGACACTCTGGTGGCTTGGACCAGGATGATGGCAGCAGAAGGGGTGAGAACTGGCGGGTGGTTAGAAGATGGAGCCATAGGACTTTTGGATGAACTGGATGTAATGTGTGTGAGAAAGAGCAAAGGATGTCTCCAAGATTTTTAGCCCAGCCTCAGAAAGGAGGGAATAGGTCCTCACTGATATGGGAAGACTGGGAAGAGCAGATTTGGAAGAGGGAGAGGGTGCATCACCAGGAAGGAGCTCAGTTTAGGCCATGTTGAGTTTGCAATGCCTACTGGACACCCAGGTGAAGGTGTCAGAGAGCTGATATAACTCTGGAGGTTGGGGAGAAATGAGAGTTAGAGAAGTTCATCTGTGAGTCATCAGGTTACAGTTGGCATTGAGTCCTGAGGTTTTCTCTGGGTAGGTTCTGTATGATTCTTGTAGGAACCTCAATGGAATAGAAGTTCCACAAGGGAGAGCAAAGGACCAACAAAGCCTGGCTTACCCGTAGGGAATGTAAGGTGAATGTGGCCAGCCAGATGATTCCTTGTTGGGCTGAAATAGCTAAGCCTTTCTGCAAAGTCCCTGAGACAGAAAAGGTCACTCAGCCACTGGATACAGACTGCTCTGAGAAGGGCAAGATTTTGGGTGAGCTCTCTGTGACTTAGGCCAACCTCAAAGGAGTTGACAGCCAAAGGTCATGTGCTGTCCATCCTCAGAGTGGGGAGGACTACTGGCCATTGTCATTAGGCAGAGCAGTGCCTTGGAAACAATGAGTCAATTCTGCAGGTGGGAACACAGACACAGAGAGGTGAAGTGACATGGGCAAAGTCACTATGGGCAGCACCTTACTCTGCTCCAGTGCCAGGCACCAGAGGCTGGAAAGTCTGCCAGGAAGCTCCCAGCCTTGGGCTTGGCACTGGTCAGGCATGAATAAATCCTCATAGCCCCCAGGAGAATGGAATTTTGTCTGTGCCTTTTCAAATAAAAAAATGTCTTTTCATAGCTAATATACAAACCAGGTAAGAATTCAAATCACAGCAATAACAATTATGATTACAGCTAGTATTTATCGAGGAAGCAGCTAAGTGCTTTACCAACATTATTGCATGCAATCCTTGTAACAGCCCTAGGAGCAGACCATTACTCTTATTCCTGTTTTATAGTTGAGGATGCTGAGGTGAGAGTGGGAAGACCCTTGCCCAGGCTTCCTTGGCTAAGTGTTGAGCCCTGGCAGCCTGGAACAAAGCCCAGTCACTACAAAGGGGTACATGGTGGACAGCTTATCTCCCCTGTGAGTCTCTTCTGCAGAGACCATCAGCTGCTGACTTCCTGCTCTCTGTGCACATTGCAGCACATCCCACACCTTTTTCCCTGGACTTTGTCCCACTCAGAGGGAGCACGAGTTCACACCAGCTTGTCCTTTGTTTCTCTTACCAGCACCCACCCCACTTGAGAGAAAACCAAGCTTCAGACAGCGAGGCTAGTCACTCAGGGTTACAGAGCGGAGGCTGGGGGCTGAGCTCCTGGAGCTGCATTCTCTGCTTTCCCCATTTCCCCCAGCAGCCTCCAGAGCCGCCAGACCCCCTCACCCTTCCCCCACCAGCCAGCCCCGTGCTCCCAGTCCCTTCCCCCTCCCCAGTCCCCGGTTCATTTTTCCCTTTTAGGGCATTAAGCACAGAAGTATTAAAAGGGATTGTTCAGGCCAGTTAATTAGCTTGGAAGAGGCCTCTGCGGCAGCCCAGGTCACGGCCATCCACCTCTCTTTATTAGCCGAATTGATGGAGACAGCAGGGCCCAGATGGGAATAAATTGAATCCAATGGCAAAGAGGCTCTTGTGCAAGCTATTAACGGGGAGAGAGCAGGCCTCACACTTTACTCACCAGCTTTTTTATAACACTTTTCTTCTGCCACTGCCAGACACTTCCAGATGCCCACTCAGCAAGGCCCCCAATGGGGGGAGCAGCTGGGTTCCAGGAGAGCTCCACCTGTGCCCTAAAGTCCAGCCATGGGTTGCAGGGCAGCAAGGGGTGCCAACCCCAACGAATGAGTGAGGGACCTGCTAACCCCCAAGTATAGAGGCCTCACCACAAAGCCAGAGTTCCTGGACCCCACCTGACTGAGATTGCAAAGGCCCAGGGAGCCAGCATCCCTTGCCTTTGGGGGAGAGGCGCAGCTTTGGCACACACATACACTCACTTGTCCTCCTGGCACCATGCTTAGGAGGCGTCTATTTCTCCCCCCTCCATGATGGGCAACAGAATTGGGGCCCAGAGAGGGTGAGATACTTGTCCGGGTGGCACAGCCAGGAGAGATGGAGCAAGGCACTGACAGTAGCCACTGGCATGTCATGTGTGCCTGCTGTGGGTCAGGACTTCCTCTTCCCTAACAGCTTTGGGAGGGAGTGCTAACTGTCACCCCCACGCTGCAGAGGAGAAAAATGCTCACGGAGAAGCTTGAGGACTTGAACAAAGTCACTCAGCGATAGGGGTAGAGCTGGTTCAGTGGCCAGTGCCTGGGCCAGAGTGCTACGCTGGTCTTTCAGCACCCTGGACAGGGCTCAGCTTTGCCCGGGGACTGAGACACTGCCAAGCCCAGGTGGAACTTGCCTTTCAGGATGACAAGCTTCAGATGATAGCCGCTCCCTGGCGCGCGTGTGCACACACACACACACACACACACACACACACAGGCACGCACTACTCCTGCTACGTCCACTTCCTCCTCACTTTTCTAGAATGTGCCAGCCTGTTCCTGCCTCAGAAGCAGGAAGGAGGGTCTTCCTTTTGTAGCCCCCGCTGCCAAGTGCACCCACTCCCCTCCCCCTACTGTCAGACAACCCCTCCCCCAGGTGAGAGAGAACAGAGGAGAGGGTCACATCCAGGGATTCTGGACTTTCTCCCAGGAAAGCAGCTGGGGGTGCTCCTCTTGGGCACTGGGCCAGCAGGGTTAATTGCTCATACAATTTCAGCTTGCACAGGGGCCTCATTCATTACCGAGAAGCATTTCCTTGGGAGTGTTTACAAACCACCTGGAAAACCAGCGACAAAGAACCGACTCCCCACATTTTCCAACCAGCTTCCCACAGAAGACAGAACCAGTGATTGAGGGCAGATGGAGTCCAGAGCTGATGAGGGACTGGGGGGAGGGAGGGAGATTTCTGCTCCAAAGACAGCTGACCCCAGCAGGGACAGGGGGCTGCCTTAAGAACAAGAGCATCTTGATTTCCTCAACCAGGGGCTGTATTTTGGATAATGGTTTGGATGAGACAGAAGAATGGTGCTTGTCCAGTTCAGCTGTGGTGGGGGAGGGGGCAGAAAAATAGCAGGGAGGCAAGGAGGGGGCAGACATGAGCCTCAGGAAATGGACTACGTACATATTAGAGGTCACTGAGGCACATAGGACACTCCCCTCCCACCAGACCTTGTCATGGCCACTCTCCATAGGACATCACCCTGTCCTCAGACTGCTGATCAAACTCAGTAGGTATACCAACACCTGTCTGAATTCCACTGGATCAGGAAACGGGAAAAGAAAAGGGACATGGAGGGAGGGGAGAGACAAGGAGAGTGTGGAAAGGAATGGAGGAAAGCCTCTGTCCCTGCTAGTGAAGGGCATACTGTGGAACCACTCTGAATCATGATTGACCGTTCTCATCCCTGAAGCTCACTCCCACAGCCCCCAGAATCATGTGCCCCAGGAAATATGTCTACGGAAGCTCACAGCAGCATCGTTTTTAGACAGAAAAAAAAAATCTTGGAAGCAATCCATATGTCCACCCTCATTAGAATGGACAAATAAATAATGGTATATTCAACCAATGGAATTCCATACAATACTGAAAGGTGATGATTGCTGATTGATCTGTGGGTGCACACACCAGTGTGAAAGAATCTCAGAAACAATGTCACCCAAGGGAATGAAGTCACAGAAGAATGCACAAGTCTGATTTCATTTATACAAAGTTTTTTTTTTTTTTAAGGAAAACCTAAACAATATGTTGTTCGGGGTGTATTCATAGGTGCTACAATACACAGGGGTGATTAATACAAACTCGACAATAGTGGTTATGGGTTGGAGAGTAGGAGGCATGAGCAGGGAGGGCGCACAGAGGATGCTAAAATCTGGGCATATTCTATACATTATACACTCACTTTAGTATTCTTTAAACCACACATATACATTTTACACACTTGAATGTGTGATATAGTCCATAATAAAAAAAATTTAATAAGAAAAAATATAAAACCGGGGGTGGTTTGAAGAAGAGTCACTACCAGAAGGGAAAGGAGCAGCGGAGAGGAAATGACAGAGACAGAGCCCAAGAACCACAAGCTGCACACACACACACACACACACACACACACACACACACACACACACACGGTATAAGCAGGCAACCTTAGAGGCTGAGACATGGTCTGGTCCCTCTTCTCTTTCACCTGCCCTCAACCTGCTTCCTGCCAGCATTGGTATCTCAAGATCTACCAACACTGCTCACCATCTCCAAGCCAGTCCTCAGTGTGTAGTGGCCAGATATTCCTACCTCCCCCAACCATGATGCAGTGGCTTCGACTCTGTGTCAACCCCTAGCTCCATAATCACCTTCCTCCTTCCCCTGCTTGCTTGCTTTCTCAGCCCACCTCCCAGCAGGGACCCTGTCTGAGGACTCCTGCTATGCCCTGCACCTTCTTTTGCGTGAAACCCCTTTAACTATAGATGTCTACTCTGGCTGGGCCAGCAATCCACTCATACCTGCTCAGCATCCCAATATTGGCACACATAACAATATTTAAGGAATGCCTTCCTTGTAGCCCTTCACTGATGGATGGTGTCACTAAAAAAGAGAAACAGCTTTCCCCACACAGTGAGTACAGGTAGCACTCCTAAAGCCACATGACTCCATGGACAATGCACCATAGCAGGTGGGACTAGAGCCTCCCACTGTGCCCTCTTCAGCATCAGAACCCCAGCAAGGAAGGGAAACCACAAGATCTTCAGAAGGCCAGGCTGAAGGGCAGGAGGCCCAGAGCAATCTTCCTGCCCCCACACTTGCTCAGCCAGTGACCCTTGGGCTTCTGGGATCTAGGGTCACTCCTGATATTGCCCTCCCCTGTGCCAGTGGCTGCCTGTTGTCCTTTGAGCTATGGCACAGAACCTGATCTAGCATAGTGTGGGTCACAGCCTTGTAGTGACATAAGACAGTACAGTCTAGCCAGCTTTGGCCTGCCTCTGCTCTGCACCAAACATGCACCTTGGCTGGCCAGCATGTGCCCCATGCAGGGATCCCAGGAAACAGGCAAGAAGAGCACACTGGATGGTGCACACCCCCAGGGAGCCTGAGGCATCCCTACTCTACTTAGCCGCCAGCTTCTCCCCATGTGGCCTGAAGCTCCTGTCTAGACTTCCCACACAGGTGGGTCGCCACCAGTCTCAAGCTGCCAGCAATGTCCAGCCTCAGGTCTACAATCTGGGAGGACTGTTGATTGGTCTAGGTGGTTCTCAGGACAACCTTCACCCAGTATTCAGGATGCATGGTGTCAGGCTAGACCTGACTACGTAAAACAGAGCCCTTCATTTCTCAAGGATAGCCAGGGGCTCTCCTAGCTATCCACCTCCACCCCACTCCCCAAGATAGATGGCTGCAGTTGCAGAGGAAGTCTGGACCTTCTCCCTACCTGTTTGTTTCTGCAAGGAACTGCCTGGTACCCCAGGGGCCCTGACACTTGAAAATTTATCAAGATACAACATGCATTAGTGCACAAATCTTAAGGCTTTTCTTAAATAGAAACTTACATGTGTGTACACTTGCATAACGATTGCCCAGATCGATATTTAGAATCCTTCTGGGCCTTACGAGCTGCCCGTTCTTACTTTTCCATATCTTACCTGTTTCTGAACATGATATAAGTGGATTCATGCTGAGTATGCTTTTGTATCTGGATTATTGTTGCCCATCATTCCTTCTGAGACTTTCTGTATCCCCTGCAACAGCAAGTCAATCTCTGTCACTGCTGTGCAGCAGGCATTGCATTATTCCATCACAATCAACTTCCCCATCTTGCTGTTTATGAACATTGTTTCTATTTGGTGGCTCTTATGAATAATGCTGCTAAGAATATTTTTGTTCATATTGCTGGTGAAGAAATACATTCATGTCTTTTGGGTATATTCCTGTGGGTAGAATTGGTATGTCATATAACCATGTATTTAATTTTAGAAAGAAATGCCAAACAGCTTTGCAAAGTGGTTGCATCATTTTACACCTTCACCAGCAATGGAAGAGTTCCAGTTGCTCCACATTCTTGTGGACACTTGGTATTGTCATTTCTTTTTTTAAATTGAGATATAATTCATGTACCATGCAATTCACCCTTTTAAAATATACAATTCAGTGGTTTTTAGAATATTCATAAAGCCGTTAAATTATCACTACCATCTAATTGGAAAACATTTCATCACCCCAAAAAGAAACTCTGTACCTATTAGCAGTCACAGAATTGCCCCCTTCCCTAGCCCTTAATATAGCTAATTTCCTTTCTGACTCAATCCTGGATATTTTATATAAATGAAATCATATTATAAATGACCCTTTTTGACTGACTTCTTTCAGTTAACGTTTTTGAGTTTAATCCATGTCATAGCATGTATCAGTACTTCATTCCTTTTTATGGCTGCATAATATTCCACTGTGTAGACGAACCACTCTTTGTTTCTCCGTTCATAAGGTAATGAACATTTGGGCTGTTTCCACTGTTAGGCAAGTGAATGATGCTGCTGTAAATATTTATACACAAGTCTTTGTGTGGACATATGGACATACATTTTTTATTCTCTCCAGTATATACCTAGGAATCAAAATGCCTGATCATATGGTAACAATATGTTTAACTTTTTGAAGAATCTCCAAACTGTTTTCCCTAGCGGCTGCACCATTTTATTCCCACCAGCATTATATGAACTTTCCAATTTTTCCCCATCTTCACCAACATTTGTTGTCTGTCTTTTGAACTATAGCCATCCTGTTGGGTGTGAGGAAATATTTCATTGTAGTTTTTATTTGCATTTCCCTTATGCATAATGGTGTTGAGCATCCTTTCATGTGCTTACTGGCTATTTGTACGTCTTCTTTGGAGAAATGTCTATTCAAGCCCTTTGTCCATTTTTAAACTGAGTTATTTGTCTTTTCTCTTGCTGAGTTATGTCTTTTATTTTTTTATTTTATTTTATTTTTTTAAAGATTTTATTTATTTATTTGACAGATATAGAGACAGCCAGCGAGAGAGGGAACACAAGCAGGGGGAGTGGGAGAGGAAGAAACAGGCTCATAGTGGAGGAGCCTGATGTGGGGCTCGATCCCATAACGCCAGGATCACGCCCTGAGCCGAAGGCAGACGCTTAAACCGCTGTGCCACCCAGGCGCCCCTGAGTTATGTCTTTTAAAATATATTCTAGATACATGGCACCTATCAGATATGATTTGTAAATATCGTCTCCCATTATGCAGATTGTCCTTCCGCTTTCTTCATAATGTCATTTGAAGCACAAAAGTTCTAAATTTCAGTGAAATCCAATTTACCTATTTTTTCATTGGTTAAAGGCAACCAAAGCAAAGGCACTTTAGTTGTCATTGCCAAATCTAAGATCACAAATATTTACATCTATGTTTTCTTGTAACAGGCTTCTAGTTTTAGCTCCCACATGTAATCTTTGGTCCATTTTGAGATAATTTTTGCATGTGCTGTGAGGTAGGGATCCAATTTTATTGTTTTGCATGTACGCATTCAGTTGTCCCAGGATGGTTTGTTGAAAAAATGGACTTGTCATCTTTGTTGAAAATCAATTAGTCTTAGACGTAAGAACGCATTTCTGGACTCTCACTTCTAATCCAGCGGTCTCTATGTCTGCACTTATGCCAGAACCACACTATCTTGACTACTGTAGCTTTGTAGAGAGTTTCATAATTGGGATGTTGTGAGTCTTCTGAATTTGTTCTGCTTTTCCAAGATTGTTTTGGCTATTGCGGTTTCCTTGCATTTCTATACAAATTTGTGGTGACTAATTTTATGTGTAAACTTGACTAGGCTGTGATACCCAGAGTACCCAGTTTTTGTCAAACACCAGACTAGGTGTTGCTGTAAAGGTACTTTTTAGATGTGATCAACATTCAGATCAGTACACTTTGAGTAAAGCAAACTATTTTCCATTATGTGGATGGGTCTCATCCAGTAAGATTTAGGCCTTAAGAAAAAAAGACCAAGGTCCTCCAAGGAAAAAGGAATTCTGCTTCCCGACTGCCTTTGGTCTCTAGGTACAACATCAACTCTTCCCTGAGTCTGCAGCCTTTGGTCTGCCCTGAAGAATTCAGACTTGTCAGTTCACACAATCACATGAGCCATTTCCTTAAAATGAATCTCTGTTTCAGTAGATAGGTTGGTAGATAGATAGATAAATAAATAGGTATCAGTCCTATTGGTTCTGTTTCTTGGAGAAGCCCGACTAATACACTTTTTGGATCAGGTTGCTAATATCCTTCAAAAAGGATAGCTAGGATTTTCATTGAGGGATTACGTGGAATCTGTTGGATCTGTAGGACAATTTAAGAAATATTCCTATCTTAACAATATTAGGTCTTCCAATCCATGAACATGGGATGCCTTTCCATTTATTTCGATCTCTTTTAAATTTTTTCAACAGTGTTTTATAGTTTTTAATGTACAACCCTTGCACTTTTGTTGTTGCATTTATTCCTAAGTATTTTATTCTTTTTAATGCTGTTGTAAATGGAATTGTTTTCTTAATTTTATTTTTGAATTGTTTATTGCTAGTGTATAAAATATGTTTAATCTTTGTATATTGATCTTATATTCTATAATCTTGATGAAATTGTTTATTAGCTCTAATCGTCATTTCGTGAATTCCTTAAGGTTTTCTATATGACATATCATGTTGTCTCTACATAAGAATAGTTTTACTTCTTCTTTTATGAACTAGATTTTCTTTCTTTCTTTCTTTCTTTCTTTCTTTCTTTCTTTCTTTCTTTCTTTCTTTCTTTCTTATTTCCTTGGCTAGAACCTCCAACACAATGCTGAGTAGACGTGGTGAGTGTAGATACACCCTTTTAGTTCTAACCATTGTTCTGGCTGTGGCAGTTTCTCATTATAGTTTTAATTTACATTTCCCTGTTGGCTATCACATTTTATCTCACATCCCTTTTAGATAAAAGAGTTGAACATGCACATCAATATATCTTCTAATGTCTACCTAAAGCTTAATTTATGTCATTTTATGAGAAAATTCTAATATTATCTTTGTGCACCTTCACAGATCGTGGAGGCACTCCTAGGCACGCCCCTCTCTGAGGCCTCTAGGTAATACTGTGCTAATAGCATGATCCATGAGGGCTTCCCTGAGGGAAGCTGAGTGCTCTGCTGTGGAGACGGACTGTGGAATCATCCCAACTCTCTCATCTGAGCTTTCCTTTGTGAGGTGGATCGCTGTATGGATTTGGGTTGCTCGAGTGAGGATCCAGCGCCAGCCCAACCCCAGACATACACCTCATCAAATTTCAGTCTCCTTATATGAAAGACAGGACGAAGATGCTGCCCACCTCTGGAGATTAGCAGGGAGGATTGGAAGTTTGGATTGGAAGTTTTGTAGCACAGCTGCTTGCCAACTGGCACTCAGCTGTTGGCTGTGCCCTACAAACCAGCCACAACAGGATCTCCAACCCCACACACTCTTGCAGTGGGATACCAGCTCTCCTCCCTTCAGGGGGTGGAGTCTGTGTTCCCTCACCTTGATCGGGGAGATCTGTGACTACAGGAGAAATGGCACTATGTGGTATCTGAGGCTGGTTTCTAAGAGGCAGTTCAGTATTCAATGGGTCCTCTTAAGACATTCACTCTGAAAACCCAGCCACCTTGCCAGGAGAAAGCAAGAACTACACAGAGCCTCACCAAGGTCCCAGATGACAGCCAGTGTCAACCACCCAACACAGGAGGAAATGAGCCTAAGAAGACTCCACCCCAGCCCCCATATGACTGCAACTGTGTGAGAGACCCTGAACTTGGGCAACAACATTTCAGAACAAGGAGCGATCGTGATTACGTGATCTTGTTCTTTTTTTTAAAGATTTTATTTATTTATTTATTTATTTGAGACAGAGCACAAGAGAGCGCGCTCTCATGAGTGGGGGTGGGGGGTGGGGGTGGGGGTAGAGGGAGAGAAACAGACTCCTCACTGAGCAGGGAGCCTGATATGGGGCTCGATCCCAGGACCCTGGGATCATGACCTGAGCATGATCAGACGCTTCATCGACTGAGCCCCCCCAGGCGCTCCTGATTTTGTTCTTTTAAGCTATTATAGACTGAATGTTTATGTACCCTCCCATTCACATGTTGAAGCCCAAACCCCTGTTATGGTGGTATTTGGAAGTGGGGCCTTTGGGAGGTGACTAGTTCAGGGGAGATCATGAAGGTGGTCCTCTGTGATAGGATTAGTGTTCTTATAAGAAGAGGAAGAGACTGGAGCTCTGTTTCTCCATCTTTGCTGTGTGATGACCCAGGGAGAAGGCAGCTGTCTACAAGACAGGAAGAGAATCCTCTCCAGCAACCAAGTCTGACTGCACCTTGATCTTGGATCCACTGTGCAGAATAAATTTCTGTTGTGTGAGTCACCCAGTCTAGGCAATTTATTACAGCAGCCTGAGCTGACTAAGACGTAAGCCATTAAACACTGGGGTGGTTCGCAGAAAGCCAGAATATTAAGGGCTAGATATTGGAATATTGGAGTCTGACAAATGGCTAGGGTTTATAATTTTAGCTGTACCACTTGCAAACACCAATTGGGCAAGAGACTGAGCCTCGGTTTTCTCATCTGTAAAAGGGGGTAATAATCGTTCCTCTCACATCACTGGTGGGAGGATAAAATGAGTGAATATGTGTCAAGTGCTCAGAATGGCACCAGGTACATAGTAAATATGCTAATAAAAGTTAGGTTGTGATGGCCCATGATAGAGGGGGTGGTATGAGCAGTAGCTACCTCATACGGATTAAAACTGATGCGTGGAAGTTCTTTGAAATCAGTGAGAGCCTGCCATGCTGAGGGAGCCAAGCATGAGTGATGGGGTGAGCGCTGGGTAGGCAGCTCATCACGGAGAAGGGAGGTGGAAGGACGCAGCCTCAGCTCAGAGAGGAGGCCGGATGGCCCAGCCTGGCCCAGGGAGGTGGGAGTAGGGGGCTGTCAGGCCAATCTGAGCCCCGGACTGACTGCCCATCCCCTTGGCTGCCTCCTAGCCTTCCTACTGGCATTGGGAAGGGGCACGCCTGCCCCAGCCTGAGGCACGAAACAGGGCAAGGGGCCTATAGCTGGCCCCTGCTCTGCCCAGGCCCCCACCCTGACTTGTGCCCCCCAAAATCAGAGGCCTGGGCCAATCGGACAGCCTCTGCAGCAGGGGCTTGGACAGAAATCTTTCCTGGGACTTCCTGTCAAAACCTCGGTGACACAGGTGGTCCCGGCAGGAGACTCGGAGGAGCAGAGAATATTTCCAAACCTGCAAGTAATTTACTATGTTTATTAAGTGGTTATTGTAGGTTAAATAACCAACACTGCCTTATTAAAAATACTTGAAGATGATAATCACCCAAGTCTACTGTTTGCTCCCGGCAGCAAGAAGCGAGCTGTCCTGCTGGGAGCGTCTTTAATAATGACTCGGCACGGAGCAGCATTCAGCAAGCGACTTCAGGAATCTCTGTCTCCGTCTGCCTGACAGCTTTATGCTCCATAAATACTCGGAGATTATTAAAAACATATTTATTTAAGATGAACAGCTCTCCTGCAGATACAAATCTAAGCCGATAAGGCTCATAAGCCCACTTACAATAATCAATGATAGTATTTAAACACTGAACAGCTTTGCTTAAACTTGAGGCCCCAGGCTCCGTGGGGCAAGGGGAAGCCAGGCTACGAGCAGGGATTACCCAGAGGCCAGCAGACCCGGGGACACCAAGCACAGCTCCTAAAGGCCTCCTCCCTTGCCCCCTGACCATCCCATCTCTCAGGGCCTCGGTTCCCTCATCTGAAACGAGGCCCTTCAGCTCTCAAACCCTCTCAGTGGGAAATAAAGGCCACCCAACAAAACAGTGATGGGGTTAAATGAGGACACAGGGGATGAAGGCCTTCAGGGGCTCTCCAGACTCCTCCCTAAGGTTGGGTCCCACTGCACCTCCCCTTATTCTTCCCACCCTCTTGCCTCCAGGCAAGACTGGACACACATATACCTCTCCTCCCTAGAACAACCCCACCACCACACTACACACCTTGCCCAGTGTACACGAGTCATCCTTCAGATCCCCAGCAAAAACCGCCTCTCCCAAGAAGCCTTCCTGGACACCTCACCCTACCACCCCCTTCCTGTGCCCCGTGCCCACCCCATTTTCTCATCATGGCTCATTATTACCATTTGAAAGTGGCCATACAATTATTTTGTCTCCTGTACTGGGAGCCCCGGGAGCACAGGTGGGGTCTGCTGTGTTCACCACTGCATGTGAGCCCCAGGCCCATGGCTGGGCAGAGTCGTCACTCAAGCAATGCTCCCTGCATGAATGTAGGGCCGTGGCTGCCTAGCACACGGAAAAGCAGCTTTGCTAGACGGGGACACCCGACGCCTGCCTGTGCCAGGCCTGGGAGGATTTTTAACTCGTGCTCTGTTCCTGTGCTTGTCGCTCTGTGTTCATGACCATGGCTTTGCAAGATGCACCCAAACCTGCCAGGGCGGGTCGGCCCTCTTTTCTCAGCCTTTTGAAAATAGGCTTCATTATGTAAACAATTTGATTCTTGTATCAAATTTGAGAATAATTTTGTTATGTTCATTAAAAATTTTGCTGCAATTTTTATTGTGTTTGGTTGTTTTTTTGGTGTTTTGTTTTTGTCTTTGTTTTAGAAGTTGGACCTCAGATGTGGAGACTTGTATTAATCACAGTCCTTGATTAATAGCTAATTCGTATTGTTGGGCCCTAAAACATGCCTCTCTTTCAGGTTATTAATCATTATTCCCTTCCCCCTTTTCCTGCTTCACTACCCAAAGGTGACCAGCTCATGTTCAAGGGGTGTTGTACGTGTGCTTTCGAAATGAGCATCGCTCTTTTGTGTGTATTTCTAATTTACATAAATAGTACTATGTTTAGACCTCATGCTGTCTTTTCCCCCACTCAGCACTATTTTTAAGACTATTCCATGTTGTCAGGGGGCCAGCTCATCTGTTGTGACTTTCCCCCACGCCCCTGCCTACCGCCTGCCTGCACACACGCCCCGTAGGTATGGTAGGAGGCTCTCTGAGATGTGTACTGGGAACGGCTTGCTGGCTCAAGTTCCAGGTGCATGTTCAACCCGACCAAGTACTGTGAGATCTCCTTCCCCAGAGGCTGCACATGCCTGCGTTTCCACCTGAGGTCCCTGGAGCCCGCAGCCCCGCCACACTCAGCAGGATCCAGTGTTCCCGTTTTTGCCAGTTTCGTAGGCAAAGGTGAACTCTTCCCGTTTTAAGTTACGTTTCTCTGAGTCGTGGTATGAGCCTGCTTGTGTGTGACTTTCCTGTAATTCTGGGTCACCGTCTTTGGCTATTTTCCTCTTGTTCTTGTTGCTTTGCAGGGGTTTCCCTTGTAGATACTAGACAGTCAGTATGGACTCAGACCAGTGTGGATTCCAGCCTCTTGTCAGTTTCAGACGCTGCAAATATCTTCTCCTGGTTCACTACCTGTCCATGAACTTTCTTCAGTGTCTTTCAATGAACAAAGTGTCTTTTAATGCTGAGGTTAATAGAGTCACTTGTTTTTAAAAATCTTAGCCTGTGCTTTTGGAATTGTGTTTAAGACCTCACCCTCGGGCGCCTGGGTGGCTCAGTCGTTCAGCGTCTGCCTTCGGCTCAGGGTGTGATCCCGGCGTTCTGCGATCGAGCCCCACATCGGGCTCCTCCGCTATGAGCCTGCTTCTTCCTCTCCCACTCCCCCTGCTGTGTTCCCTCTCTCGCTGGCTGTCTCTCTCTCTCTCTGTCAAATAAATAAATAAAATCTTTAAAAAGAAAAAAAAGACCTCACCCTGCCCTCAGATGCACCTAGATGTGTCTGAACTTACAGATTTGAGGATAACTGATATTTTTTCAGTGTTAAGTGATGCCACCCAGGCCTAAAGTCCAGACAAAGGAAAACAGTGTTTTCAGGTGAAGTTATTGAAGAAATAAAGGGTCCCACAGCTACCCCACCTGCAACCACAGGCCCTGTCCATCCCCTGCCCTGGACAGCCCAGCCGAAGCCAGGAGACTGACCCTGTCCCCGAGGTAGCCCCTCACACCTTTGCTCAAACAGAATACAGTAAGTGCCCCATGGTGATGGGGACATCGTGGGGACCAAGAGCTATCTTGGCCATTAACAAGGAGACAGACACTGTTTAAAAATAACAAACACAAGAAGTATAATTTCAAATTGTGTTCTCCATCGTGACCGAGGCATATATAGCCGTCTACCTATGTAAAAAGTCCCTGAGCTGTACACTTAAAAATGTGTGCCCTCTCCTACATGTATATACTTCTTCCATTAAAAAAAGTTTAAGAGCTTTCTCCCACCAAAGGGGTCAGCAACAGGGAAGACACGTCAACAGAGACTTCCAGAAGCAAACAGAATGAGAGACTCTCAGATGCCAGAGCGGCAGATGGCCTGGACCCCAAAAGGTCTAAGGCGTCCTAAGCAGAGGTGGCTGATACAGGGGCGGGGGAGGCAGGCTGGGAAATCAGGCCCACCCAGAATCCAGTCCCAACTCTGCCACTCACACAAGTGCGATCTCAGGGAAGCTGTGTAACTCCCAGAGCCTTGATGTCCCCATCCACACAATGGGCTGGCACCATCTCCATTACGGGTGGCTGGTCTGAGAGTCTTCCATGGGAGCAAGATGAGCTGGGGATTCCTTCTTAAACTGTGACATTTCTGCCACACGGGCTCTCCTCGTTCCCTGGACACCCAGTATCACTGGCAGCCCTGCCTCACCATAGGGAACAGCTGCTGGTGTTAAGAAAGGTGTTAAGAAACATAGCACATCAGCTTCATCTACGGAGGAAGCACTCAATAAACATCTGCTCAGTCCCTTTCCAGAAATAGCCTCCCCAGACGCACAGACTTTGGAGCAGGGTCCTGCTTGCATGCTGGGCCAGGCATGACTGGGGATTGCTGACACAAGCTGTGAGCTGGAGCTGGAGTGGGAAGCCCCACCAGCAGAGGCAGCTCCCCTCACTTAAATATTGCCCCAGGCAACACAAAGCAGTTCCCAGAGCAAAAGACCAGAAGACTTGTGAAAACAAGTAGCTGAAATATGGCTTTTTATGAGAAATCTCCCTATTTTAAAATTTTGGCAAGTCATTGAAATTGTTTATAACACTGTGGACCAAACAAAACTCATGTCTGGGCTGCCAGATTGCCATGTTAACGCATGTCTCCACTGCCCCTATGTTGTAAGGGGCACACAGAGAGGATGGCCAACTGGGCCAGGGTTACACAGTGAGCCAGTTAGTAGACAACTGGGACTTAAAAGCTATCCCTCCATCCATCCCTCCATGCATCATCCATCCATCCATCATCCACCACCCACCTATCCACCAGCCACCATCTATCCATCATCCGTCATCCATCTATCATTTATACATCATTCACTCATCATTCATCCCTCCCTCTCTCCCTCCCTTCTTCCCTTCCTCCCTCCCTCCCTCCATCTACCCATTCATCCATCCATCCATCATCCATCCATCCATCCATCATACATCAACCATTTCATTCATTCAGATATTTGTTGAGTGTCTACTGCATGCCAGGCTCCTTAGGATAGAGGCAGAGAACACAACAATGAACAGATAAAATAAACCGGTGAAAACAGGCAAATCCTTGTACCTGTGCTATTGTATTCTGGGGGAAGCTGACACACAAAATATTAGTGGTAGGGTGGAGTTGCAATTTTAAATAGAGTGGCCAAGGAAAGCCTTAATGAGAGGTTGCATCGGAGGGCAAACTACAGGAAGTGAGAGAGAGGCTGGCAGGGGAAACACTGAGGGTGAGTCTTAGGACTGCACTGGGGGGGAATGGTAGGGAGGTCAGGTAGGGAGAGATAGCAGGGGTGGGGATGGAGGGTGAAGGTAGGTGCACACAGATCACACACAGGCATTGTGAACATGGCTTTCAGTAGAGGCGGAACCTGCTCTAACGTGTGGCCAGGACATCTGTGCAAGGGGAGATAGGATGGAAGGGAGCAGAGGAGAGGAGAAACCCGGGGAGGAAGAAGGATATCATGGGACAGCTGGTGAGAGATGGCAGTGGCTGAGAAGACGGTAGAGCAGCAGAGGTGGGGGAATTAGTCGGAGTCTAGGTACACCGACAAGGCGAATGTGGCCAGCTGCAGAGTAGAGGAGACATAGGTGGCGTCAGGATGGCACCAGACCTTCAATCCTGAGCATCTGGGAGCCGGGGGTAGAGCAGGGTGGGCACTCAGCCCTGCCATATGAAGGTGGAGATGCCAACCTGGTGTCCCAAGTAGAACTGTGCGGGCAGCAAGTGGCGCTCAGAGAGGGGTTATGTCAGATTCCCTGGTGCTGAAGCCAGCCATCTCCGCTGGAGGCTGGAGCTGGGCCCCAGCTCATCCTTCTTCTCCAGGCCAGCCAGCATCAACCGTTTCCCCTGCTCAGCCTCCCTCACCAGGGAGCTTCTTGCTGGAGCCACTCGGAAGAGGAGCCATCACGGGATGGAGGCTCTTCAGGCAGCTCTTGGGAAGCCGGGGTGGGGGAAGCTCTCACTTCCCACCCTGGGGTGGCCAGTTCAGCAAATAAAAACACAGACACCCAGTTACATTCAAATTTCACATAAACAATAAATAACTGGATAGGATATTCTTCTACTAAAAAAATTGCTCTTTGTTGATCTGAAATTCAAATTTAACTCAGAGTCCCTTGTCTGGCAACCCTCTCCATAACCCCCAAGGGACAGGCCACACAGATGCCAGAGGGTGGTGTCTTGGAAGCCTCCCTGTGCTCCGTCCCTCCCCAGGGTCCTCACAAGGACCTGGGGTGGGGGCAACATTTTTCTCCCTTGAAGATGAGTTGAGGCTCAGAGAGAGGGAAAATCTGTGAGGGATTCACAGAGGTGAGGAAGAGGAGAGGGACCTGGGTGCAGGATACCTAGCTCCAAACTCCAGGTTGGGCTGCTTGCTTGGGCTTAGGGATCCCAGGTCCTGGCATGGCCCTTTCCCCAGTGTTGGAGGTGAATGGATGTGCAGTCATGCACAGAGAATACAGACTTACAGGTCACTGGCAAGTGCCCAGGGGTCGGTCAGCACCAGGAAGGATCAGTAGGGACAGTGAGGAGGCATTTGGGAACTGTGGGTGTATCCCCTAGAAGCATGACATGGAGAAGACAAGCGTGGCTCTCTGAAGATCTCTGAAGCTGCATTTGTTACTTCCCCTTTAGGTCTCATCAACAGTTCCAATGCGATTGTGCTCTTAACTGAGTTCTCACCTGCCTGCAGACTGTTACCATTGTGCATGACCTTCAGAGTAGATTGTAAAAATGGCCCCAATCCTCACCCCTACTTTTTACCCCGCCCTCTGCAATGGGATTGTGTATCGTCTCCCATTAGTTTTCCCCACCCCTTTAACTAATAGAATATACTGGAAAAAATACTGGACCTGTTCTAAGGCAAAGCCTCAAGAGGCCTTGCATGTTTCTGATCTCAGTCTTGGAAGTCTGCAACCAGCATGGGATGAAGCCCAGGACAGCCCACTGGAAAGTAAGAGGCCCCCTGAGGAAAGTCCCCACCATTACAGCTGAGGCCCCAGACATGTGAGGGAGCCTGGCAAGAACAGATTGGCCCAAATTGTCAAGCCACAGAGCTGTGAGCTAAATAAATGATGGCTGTTCGAAGCCAGAAGGTTGTGGGGTAGTTTGTTATGCAGCAGAAGCTAGCTGATACAGCCTCACCTTCTATCTGGTCCTCAGGCTCCAAACTTTAGACTCCTCTTTGACTGCCAAGAGCCCCCACTGCAGCTCTCTGCTACCAGGCCTCTTCTCCCCACGCCAGACTGAGGGCACTGCTTTCCCTGGGCCAGACGAGATCACACAGTGGGCCCTGAGCCGACTGGGATTCGACGACCCCCACCCTGTCTTCAGAGCTACCCTCCTGAGTGTTCTCCAAAGCCCTCCACAAAGCAGTGCTGTCAGGTTGATGCGCCCTTAGGTTCCCCAGGAGACCTTGAGCTCCGCCAGTCAGGGGGAGGGCTTGTCTTGGTCATCTCCGCTGCCCCAGGAGCAAGACTGGGGCCGGCTGTGTGTGGAGGGGGAGGGGCTTTAAGGAATTATCGTACTAATGATACATCCGATAGAGTAGTGGTTAAGGGCAGGACTCTGCAACCGGCAGCCCACGCTCAGATCCTGCTTCTGTGCTTCAAAACTGGGTGCCTTGGGCAAGTCACTAAATCCCAGTGCCTCGGTTTCCCTCTCTGTAAAGTGGGGAGACTAGCGCCTTCATCACAGAGTTGTTTGTAAGGAATAAATACAGTGAATACTCAGAACAGTGTCTTGCATACAGCGGGGTAGTGCCGACGGTTGGTGTCTCACAGACAGCCCTGCGGATGGTGAAGAGCCTTGTCCAAGTTCACTCAGCAGTGGCAGAGACACAGGGCTCTTCGTAGCCCTGACTCAATCTCATTTCATCCTCAGAGACACCCTGAAATATGGGTCCTGCTTTTGGATCCCAGCTGGTGGGTCCTGAGTCAGATCTCTGTGTCAAGGGCCATCTCCTTTCTCCTGGGGGTGGCAGCCCTAGCCCCCCTTCCGGTCCACTGCTGGGCCTGGGCAGTCCTCCCCTGCTCCCTCAGCCTGTCAGCTCCCCTCTGACATCTTTCCTCCCCTCCTGTTCTCACCTCCTCCCAGGAAATGTCACTGCGACAACATTGATAAATATTTATAAAGGCGGCCGAGGAGATAGGGCGCCAACAAGCCAAATAAATAAGCACATTTTAAAATACTGTGCTTGACAGTTGACTTCCCCCGACTGAGGATGTGTGTGTGTGTGTGTGCGTGCGCGCTCGCGTCCACGCGCAGGAGTGCACGCATTCACACACAAGCTGCACGTCCTCACGCATCAATTCACAGAATGCTAGCTCCTACTAGGTCATCCGTGGGGACCAATGAGGACTGCTCCCTCCACAGATGGGGAAACTGAGGCCCCAAGAGCGGGGGCTTGCCCAGGATGGCTCAGCTGGACAGTGGCAGGTGGGGATCCACGCCAGCCTCAGGCATGCTGAGGCCCCTGCTTGGCCTGGTGTCTATAAACAGAGAACAGCTGTTAGCAAACGCATTAAGGGGTTTCATGTTTGCTCTGCTCTTATCTGCGGCAATAACTGTGGGTTTAGGGGAGCTAGCCCAAGTCTGTTCTGCAGGCCTGCCTGGCAGCGGGGCGGCCGTGCTGGCTTCTGCACACATGCTTGAGTCACCTGCAGCTTCCCGGTGGGGTTTTCTCAAGGAAGAACAGTTCCCAGTAGGGCTCAAGGCCGGATTATCCTTCTCATGGGACCTGCACGCAGGCTTCCCTGTGCTTGGGAGGAGGCCTGGAGCCTTGAAGAAGTCCTTCCACCTGGGCCTACGTTTCCCCATTAGCCTGTGAGGTTTCTAAAAAGGCCCGAAAGCTAATCCGTGTGGATTCCCTAATTACCATTCTACACCCCCCTTCCCCCAGGAAGAGGAAACCCAGGCCCATCTACACCTAGTTCACATAAGATACTAGTCTTTCGGCTCCCCCCCACCCCCCAACCCCTGGCTGCCCAGACCATGCCCCACGGCTCAGGGAGAGGCAGGGCAGGGAAGGAGGGGTCACATGGCTGATCCTGATGGGCGCCAAGTGCCAAGCCCTTCACAGGACACTCATTTACAAAAACCCTGCAACCCGGGCCTCATTATAACCCCCCTCCCCAATTAACAGGGAGAAGCCAGGGACTCAGAGAGCCCCAGGTACCCAGCCGTCAGCAGCAGGGACCCAGCAGGGATGCCAGGCATTACTGCCCTGTGCTCAGGGGGCGCCTCTGAGTGCCAGACCCGCACGCTGGCCCGCTTCCCAACCTGACTGAATGGGGCAGAGCGGCACTACTGCCCTTGGATCAGGTTTCACCGAAGAGAGCCCAGCCCGCAGGAGTCTGGGGCCCTGGACAGGCGGGGTGGGGACACCAGCGCTCAGGCTTCCTGGGCAGGAGCAGCCGCCCTTTGCTCTTGGGCAGGAGGGCCAGAGCCTGAGATGGGCTGTGTGGGCCTCGGCCAGGTCCCGAGGGTCCTGAGGTGCCAGCATGGCTGTGGGGACCCGACAGGCAGGGGGTGGGGCAGGGCGGCAGCCCCACACCGCCAGCTCGCTCCAGTCTCTGCTGGACACTCTGGTGCCTTCACCCCAGATGCCACTGGGGCACCAGCTCTCATAGCACCTCTCCCTAGACTCCGCTCCCTCCGGCCCCATCCCCGCCCATGGCACCTGCACCAGGTCCCGGTGACAGGGAGGGGCATCTGGCACTGTAGAGTCTGTAGCCCACACAGCGCCCAGCTCGCCCACCCTCATGCCTGGAAGCCGCGCCTGCACACCCCAGTCCCCCACCCACCACCGGGGAACCCCAGGTCTGACCCCCATTATCTTTATTTTTTTTTTCATTTTTTTCTTTATATTTCTTCTTTCGTGTTTTATTTAAATTCAAGTGAGTTAACATATAGTGTAGTATTAGTTTCAGGGGCAGAATTTAGTGATTCATCACAGATGTGGAAACAGTTTCAGGGAAGCGAAGTGACCTGTTCTCAGCCAGCGGCCCCAGGGAGCTGGGGTGGGGATGTGCTGGGAGCAGGCCGGGCCAGGCATGGACCGGTGCTGCAGAACCCTCCGAGCCAGGACACTTCGGAGGTCCCTGCAGGGGCAGCGGGCTGACCGTGGGCACAGCATTACGTGTCATTTGGATCCTGTGGCTGGGATGTCCCCAAACAGCTGCCCTGGCAGAGGCAGCCTGAACCAGGAGAGAGGAGAACAGGGAAGGGGAGGGAGGGGAGAGTGGAGAAGGGGAGAAGGGAGGAAAGGGAGGAGGACGTATGCCCTGGGGACTAGTCGCAGGGCCATTTTTCAGTCCTGGCTCTGCTGGCTCTTGCCAGACTCCTTTTGCCTCTCCCTCCCCCAGCACCCCCCTCACGGCACCCTGAAGTCCTTCCCCAGGGGTGCCCCCCTTCTGCCCTTCACCAGGTTGGGCTCCAAAATGGCCCACCTCTCCTCACAAGGACCCACCTCCAGGCCGCTGGGCTTGGCTCCCTGTGGTGAGATGCGAGGCCCACCCATCCATCCATTGACTGCACACTGAGGCCTGCCCTGGGCTGAACCTGGGGGTGGGAGGTGGGGGGATGGGGCCTGAGACATAGGAGAGGCATAGGGGGACACACATGGCTCCTGGGTCTTCTCCGTTCTCAGGATGAGGGAGGGCGGGTGGTGGAAGAACTGCCCAGAGCTTCCCCTCATTGCCCCTGTCCCGGCCCCCAGGGGACGCACCCCCACCCCTGGGCACTAGTTACCACGGGTTCCTGCCCGGTAGCTCCGAGGGGCCCACAGAGCCTACGAGCCCGTGTCCCCAGGCCCAGGAGCCTCAGTGGCCCCATACTTCCAGCTGTGGCGTGCGGCTGCCTCACCGTCCACTGAAGGCCACTTCTCCTAGGTGGAAATAAGATTTTCCTAGACTTCTTTTTTATTCCCTGAACTGGGAAATGATTTTTTTTTATTTTTTAATAAGGAGGTTATTTTAAAAGGACAAACAATGGTGTGAAGACCAGGCTCTGACCTCGCTGGGACCCCCTAGGCAGGCCCCTCACCCTCCCTGGTGTTCCTTGTCTCTGAAGAAGGGCAGTGCCACCAGGGGCTTCCAGAGCCCCTGCGGCCTCAGACAGTCCCCCCCATATGTCCCTTTAGTGTTCCCTTTGTGCAGCAAATGACCTTGGGGCCCTGGGGCAGCTTTCCTAGGAATGAGTCCCGCAGGGGTCTGTGGACGCTTTGCTGAGGGAGGCTCTCTGGAGGGGGGGGAGCGAGGGAAGGAAAAGGGCAGAGGAAGAAGCTGGGAGGGACAGGTTTCAGCTACATCTGCCTTTGCCGGATCCGAGCAGCCCCAGAGCCGTCGCAGGCAGGAAGGTCAGTCCGTCATTGGCTGCACACCATCCACCCGTCAGGGAGGAGGGAGTCAAAACCCCCAGAGGCCTCTCAGCAATGAGGGGGCCCATCACCGTGATTGATGGAGGAAGGGGAGAAGGGGCAGCTGTGAGCTCCCTGGCGGCTGCCGTTCGCACGCCCGGGGGGTGGGCATGGGGCACGACCAGCGTCCACTGCTGAGCCCTGAGCCCCAGGCCTCAGGGAACACATGTGTCTCAAGGACAGAGGTGGCAATGGCGCATGGGAAGAGAGGCGACCCCAGCTGTGACATCAACACAGCCTGGCCAGCTCTGCAGAGCCTGGCCCCAGCCCATATGCTCCTCTTGGCGTGGTCCACACGGATTCCCAGCCCCCTCCGCTCCCCAGAGCTGAGAGACAGCGCGGTGAGAGAAGCAATGCCCAGCTCACCGCCCCCACATGATCCCAGCCACACGATCCGAATGACACGCAATGCTGTGCCCACCACCAGCCTGCTGTCCCTGCAGGGACCTCCGAAGTGTCCTGGCTGTGCCCACCACCAGCCCGCTGCCCCTGCAGGGACCTCCGAAGTGTCCTGGCTGTGCCCACCACCAGCCCGCTGCCCCTGCAGGGACCTCCGAAGTGTCCTGGCTGTGCCCACCACCAGCCCGCTGCCCCTGCAGGGACCTCCGAAGTGTCCTGGCTGTGCCCACCACCAGCCCGCTGCCCCTGCAGGGACCTCCGAAGTGTCCTGGCTGTGCCCACCACCAGCCCGCTGCCCCTGCAGGGACCTCCGAAGTGTCCTGGCTCGGAGGGTTCTGCAGCACCGGTCCATGCCTGGCCCACCCTGCTCCCTGCACATCCCCATTCCAGCTCCCTAGGCTCCCCACAGGCCCTCCCTGGGGCCGCTGGCTGAGAACACACGGGGGCCTGCACCCAGCCCGCCCTGGGGGAGCAAGAATTCCCTGTCACTCATCCAGGACACCTTTGGCAAAAGGAAGACACACAAAGAACTCCCAGAGAGAATGCTGCATAGCTCAACTCTCACTGACCACGTGGCCAGGACTGGGTAGGCCAGACTCAGGGGAGCCGCCTGGGCAGCTGGAGGGCTGTGCCCAGCAGCTGGTGGCCAGCAAGTCTCACCCTTCTGGGTTCCTCTCTGTCTGTTCCCAAACCCAGGCCCCGGGGATGCTACAAACATCTGTGGCTGGATCCTGCACAATGAGCTGGAAGCCCAGGTAGTCTCCCCAGCTCCTCCAGCACCCCACACCAACCTGCCCCACCCCCACCTCCCTTCAGCCCCAGCAAGGGCTCTGCCTCCTGGGTCTCCTCATGCCTGGCCCCTGCCGTTGCCCCGCTTCGCCTCCCCACCTCCCAACAGTTCCCGCTCTAACACAGCTGTAAGAGAAAAGGGGCCCATGCCGAACACAGCTCAGCCCTTCCGAGGAGCCCCCATTTCCTCCCTACTCCCAGGGCCCACCTTCCTCCGCAGCCTTGCTCCCCGCACCAGGCATAGAGCCTGTGCACTTCTCTGGCAGAGAGGAGGGGGCCTAGAGCATGCTGCCCATCCTCCTTTTGGCTTCATGCACTTTGGGAAACCTGCCGAACACCCAGGGCACAGGTCTCCCCTGAAGGTACTCTCCACAGGTGGGATCTTGCATTTGTCTGTGTTGCTGTTTGGCTAGCGGCTGCCTTCTGTCCTTCGACCCCCCAGGAGAACATGAGCTCCAGCAGGCGAGGAGCTTCCCCCATGGCTGCCCCAGTGCCCAGCCTTGCCCCTGATGCAGCGAAGCGGCTACAAAGATGAGGGTGGCTTGAAGCGTCTGCCCTTTGAGGTCAGAGCTCCCCTCCTCCACGCCCCTCTGGTGTGACCCAGTGTGTCATCGGGGTCCACAAAGGAAGCCTCGCCATCCAGTCTCATGAAGCTGTGGGGGTCCCCAGGATGCGGGCCAGGGGCTCCAGGCTTGCCAGGGGGCGAGTCTAGGTGGGCCAGGATGAAGCAGGGGCTCAGAGGAAGGGCTGACTGGTCGGAAGGCCTTGATCTGCATGGGGCTGCCCGTCATCGCAGGATCCAGGGAGCGCAAGCTGCCTTGGGGCCACGGTTGAGAATGACGGGCCTCCCATTCTTAGGATGCTCTGCGCCAGGAAGAACGCCAGTGCTGCACACACACGCACGCACACAAATTCAGGCCATAGACACATACGTGTAGACGCACAATCATCACCCACAGAAATACACGTATACACAGGAGCCAGGGTGCATGTCGTAAAAGCATGTGCTCGGAGACACGCAAATTCAGCACAAACATAGACACACCTAAGGCACAAATGTCCTCGTGCTCACAAAACACACAGAAATAAATAATGTACAGGCACATGCCTGCATGATACCAAAGACAGAAAAACATGCACACATGTGTGCAAATGCACGTGTCACAAACCTAGGCAGATCCACACACACCTGTACCGCGTGGACCTCTGTCTCTTGCTCTCTGTCCGTCTCTCTCTCCCTCCCCCACCCCACACATACACACTGGCTCACCATGGTCATGAGACAGCCCGGGCGCCTCCAGTCTGAGCCCAGAATAGAGTGTCCCCCACCTCTGGCTCCCCCTCCCCTTCCCCAATTAGCCCTGGAAACAGGGGCTGCTGGAACAGCCAATTCAGCCTGGGCCCTGGGCACGCCTGGAGCTAAGAAGCACCTGTCACTTCGAGGATCCGTCTCAGCTCGCTGACATCTCCCGCCCCAGCACAGCCCAGAAATGTTCATGGGGCCAGAGCAGCTTCAGAAAGAGAGGCGGGAACGCTCACTGTGGGAGCCCTTCCCAGCCCTTCCACAGCCCAGAAATCCTCCCTGTCCATCCGTCTAGCAAATATTTACTGGGCACCTACTGTGTGACAGGCACTCACCAGGCTCTGGGGACCAGATGGCGAGCAGAGACAGACCGCCCAGCCCTCACGGAGCTGACGGTTTAGCGTGAGACGGACAAGCTCATCGAACCATCACAAGCGCCACAGTGGGATTGTAGCTCTGCCTGGAGTGATCCCGGCCTGTGAGAGGTCAGGCGAGCTTTCTCTGGGTCTGAAACATCTTGACCTGAGGTATCACCTGGAAGAGGAGGGGTGAAGAGGATTCTGGGAGGAGGTCAGGGTGAGTACACAGGCCTTGACCTGGTCTGGAAGGAGTGAGAAAACTGGGCAGCCACCTCTCTCTCTCCTTGACACTTCTCAGAGCTGCAGGCTAGGCAGGCGCTTTGCACCACAGCCCCATTCTACAAGACCCTCCCCACCGGGCCATACCGCTCTGGTCCGCTGTGACCCCGAAGCTGCACCCCAGCTCTGGGAGCAGGGCCCGAGGCTTTGAGCTGGGAGAGCCATCTCAGAGATGTGGAAACTAAGACCCTGAAACCCAAGCACCAAGGCACCCGGTCACAGTAAGGGGAGGAAGCACCCAGACAACAGAGCCAGTTAGCCGGAGTGCCTTCTAAAGAAGCTGGTCCAGTCTCCTTGTGCAGATGGGGAAACTAAGGCCATGTCCACTCTCCCTACCCGGAGGACAGGTGGGCAGCAGGGACAGAAGTGAGACTAGCTGATCTGGGCCCTGTGAGACTGAAGGGGTCCCAGTGGGGCAAGTATGTGGGTGCATGTATCCACATGTGTGGCAAGTGGTGTGGAGGAGCCGGGGACACGAGCAGGCTGGCCTTGCACATGGACAATGCCTGTTCTGATTGGTCAGGGCTCATTCCACAAACTTGCTCCGTGTTTAGCAAAGCACCCCTGGTCCCGGGTCAGAGAGCGAGGGTCTGGGGAGCCCACTGCCAGGGAATCTGGCAGCTGGACCAGCTGGGGCAGGGAGCCGTGGACCCTCAGCAGTCCAGGCACAGAGCGTGTGTGGGCTGTCACGTTTAGGGTCAGTGCTGAAGCAGACAAGCCCTGCAGAAGTCATGTGTGGGGCGCTTCCTGAGTGGACTTCCAGGGAAGAGCCCTGCTGGGCTTCTGTGCACCCAGAGCAGGTGTGAGAGGCGTGGCAGAGAGGCCCTGATGGTGCATCGTGCAAGTCCCCTCCTGAGTGCACAGTGCTGGTCAGCAGAACCTGTCCTGTAGAATCAGAGGGCCCAGGTCCCCTGGAACAGGCTGGAATTCACCGTGGCATGGGGGCAGGGCTGCTGGACAGTCCCATGGGAGCAGTGCTGGGAGGAGGGGGTGCCACTTGCCTTGTCGGGAAGAACAGAGACTTCTCCTAGGAGCCCCTTCTCCTCTAGGGGCACTGCTTGTTCGCTGGGCACAAATACAATTTAGCAGCTAGCTTTTGCTGCATAACAAATCATCCCAAAACTCTACGTCTTAAAACAACAACCATTTCTTAAGTAGCATTCCACTCTGCGGGTCAGCTGGGTGCTGGTCTCACCCAGATCTGCCGGGCTCTCCCAAGTATGTGTGGTTAGTGCTAAGTTCAGGAGAGCCTCGCTGCCATGTCTGGGTGGTAGCAGTTCTGTGGGCCACTGCGCCTTGGCTCTCCACTTGGCTTCTTAGTCTCTGGCTGCAAGAGTAGCTCAGACTTATCCCCATGACAGTCTTGGGTTCAAGGGCAGCAAGAGCAAGCCAGCTCCAGCAGCAGGCGGTTTTCCAGTCTCTGCCAACAGCATATCTGCTGACGTCCCAACGGCCAGGCAAGTGATGCGATGTGCCGCATTGCAGAGGAGAAGCAGAGCCTGGCTGGACAAGAGGAACCGCAGAGTCCCGCTGGGAATAGGCGAAAGGGGGCGGGCCTTGTGGTCCTTGCTGCAATCAGTCAATCAGGGGACCGCACTAGAGGAGATAGATGGATGAGATGGCCCCTTTCAGACCTCCTAGGGGTGGCAGCCAGATGCCCAGAAGGGCATGTCTCCTTGGGGGAGACATGCCAGGTGTGGCACAGGAGGAAGCAGCAGGAACAGTGGCTCAGCCGGGTGGCAGCCCTACTGAGCGCCACCACACACCGTCACCTGAGAACACGGGCCCAGGGCTGCCTGAGCTCCCAATGTTTCAAGAGAACTCAGATACCTGTATTTTTATGTGAAATCTACTGAATTGTTGTCAAGCAATTAAAATTTTTCAGTATATGGCAGAGTGTGTTCCTACATTGAAATCCTTACATAGCAACATGGAGCAAAGGACTGATAGGCCAGCCCCCCGAGTGGAGCTCACAGACGAGATGTTTAGTGAACACCTGCACCGAGCATCTCCGGCCAGAGAGATCAGGCTAGTGGCCGGCTCCGGGGCGGGCGTGTCCCTGGGGCCCTCCAGGAGTGGGCAGCGTCCCCTCTCCTGAGCTGGGTGGGCGTCCCCAGGGGCGGGCATGTGGAGCATCAGTGCGCTTGCTGCGTGGAACTTACATCCTAAAAAAATTTAAAAAGCAAAGCCCATTCTACCTGGGAGGCTAAGCAAGCCCGCAGACTGGCTGTGACGCAGGGAGCAGCCTGCCCTTCTGCTCTAAGTTCGTGGCAGGACGGAGGGCTTGCTGCAGCCACGGAGTGGCGTCACATGGGGTGGCGCCTGGTAAGGAGAGGTGTGAACAGAGCAACCGTGACGGGAGGGTTACCATGTGCCGGCAGCCTTCTTGCAAGTGCCATTTATTAACTCATTTAAGTTGGACTTTGAAACACCCTGGGGAGGAAGAATCTATTATTATCATCATTATCCCATTTTACAGAGGAGGAAATCGAGGAGAGGAGCGGGGAGGTGAGGTCATGGGACCTGGGCTATGGCTGGAGCCCTGTTGCACTCTGCCTCTCTAGTTAGGAGCTGACAAAGCCGTCTCAGCAGGGCAGGGGGGACGGGCACTGATGTGGCCTAAAGGGGACAGCTCCACAGTGACGCCCTCTGTGAGGGGTGCAGGGCATTGGGGGGCACAGACGGAGGGTGGTGTTGGGCAGGCACAGGTGCAGGACGCCCCCACCGTCTGACTCCGGTGTTTGGCGGGCTGCCGGGCTGTCAGAGTGGCCGGGTGGGGAGGGTGGGGAGCGTTCTGCTCATTGCAGGTGGTCTTCAGCGAGGCTCCATGCTGTAGTGATGCCAGGTGGGTTCCTCACACACCTGGCCGCTGTGACCCAGGCAAGGTTTCTGGGCTAGGGGCACCTGAGGGATTCAGACGTCACTAATCTGAGAAAGCTGGCTCCCAGCTAGGCCATGGTGGCCCCGGGTCTGGGGGGCGTAAGAAGGAACACTCAGGCCTGGCAGGAGGAGAGGGCCCAGACTCTGCTCCCACCTAGAGTGACCAAGTTCAGGGGCACCAGAGGGACACAAGTGATGGTGGACTTGGCCAGAGCTGGTCCCCCTTGCAGTTGCACTCCCAGCGGGTTGGGAGCATTGTTCCAGTGGTGTTAGGGGTATAGGGATAGGACGAGGCGGGGTGTGGAGGCCCCCAAGGCAGGCACAAGGCCAAGGTCAGGGGCTGGGAAAAGCTGAGTTAAATACCGAGAAAGTCCCCAAATCACTGGCAACCTGCACTTGGAGTCTGGCCCAAGGGCCTCCGGGGAGATGGGCATCATGGTGTGGCCTGAGCTCCGTCCAGCTCCGTTTCCCGTACCAGGTGTCCATGCACCAGGAAGCAGGGCGGCTGAAGCCATCCCCACTGCTCTCCTGCGACAAGGCCATGCACAGTGTGGCTTTCCCTGGTCTCTGGGTCCCAGGCAGCACTGAGCAGGCACCGCCCTTCTCATGGCTCCCACAGGTATTCTAGGGTTCCCAGAACCCTGCCCCATCCAGGACAAAGCCTGGTCCCCGTGTCTTGCAGGGAGGCAAGTGCTCGCTGCCCTGGGGCATTTCAGGGTATAGTGGGTCCTAAGCAAGGGAGAGAGTCCTCCTGGGGAAGTAAGAGGCTCCGAGGCCATGGTGGGGGGTGGGGAGCCCGGGGTTGCAGCAGGATGCCAGGGAGACTAAAGGGCCAATGTCAGGCCCCCGGCAGGAATAGAGATAGCCTCTGGCCAGGCCATCCTCCGGGAGCTAGTAAGGATCCAAGCACCCCCACATCCTCTCCCCCGGGGAGGGAGCAGCCATGCAGAGAAAGACAAAGTGCTTTTGTTTCTGATCATGGTCATCAGGAAGCCAAAGTGACCCCCGTTCCACCGGAACAGAGCAGAGACGGCCTGGAACCTCACACAGGGAGTCCCCCTGGGTGCCACCACTGTGCCTGGAGCTCTCCATTTGTCACCTGCACCATCTCAGGACAGCTCACCAAGCTCAGGCAGGGACGGGGGGTTCAGGGGCCGCGCATCCTGCAGGCACAAGGCTGAGAAGTGGACCTGGGGCCCCTGATCTGCCCGCAGGACAGCTGGCTTGCCGTCCCAGACCCCATCCCGGAGCGGGGAGCGGCCCTCCCTACGACCACCTCTCGCAGCGGCCTGGGGGGAGCGAGGTCTCAGAGCCAGTCTACTTCGAGTTTGGGAGAAAATGACGAACAGTGGAAATTAGGTCAGCTTCTTAAGGAGGAGGAAAAGAAACCGGAATCCGCGGGACTGCGAAGGGGCGAGAGGCGGGCGCCGCGTTGCAGAGACAGCGGGTAATGGGAAAACTTTCTTCAATTATGTGAAGAAGAGCGAGCGTGCGTCAGCCGGGCTACAGGCGAGCATGGAACCGATAACAGATGACTGGGAGAGGCAGCCGCTTAATGGGTTTTTCCCTCCATCAGTTAACCCGAGCCAGTGGCCCTGGTGACAGCGAGGGGCGAGGCGCTGGGGGAAGGGCACGGGCTCAAGGGCCCCTCTGTCCTAGCTGTGTTCCTGTCCTGCGCCTGGTGACAAGGATCTCGGGGACAGGGTTGAGGGCTCTGGTGTTCAGCACACCCGCTGGGGGGGGGGGCACAGGGCTCAGCAGGAGGGGGCTGCCAGGTAACCCAGGCTCCCTACCTGAGCGCACCTCCCCAGGCCACGCACAGACGTGACCACTCACATGCAAGTCACACGTGCGCCAACCCTCACACACGGATGCCCAGACCCACACACGTAGACACACAGCTGGGCAGGCAAAGCACACCCGCTCACACTCTCTCGTGGACACGCGCTCACTCCTGGATACCCGCTCAACACACCCAGACATGCTCAGGTATACACATAGGCCCACGGAGACACACACTCAGATGTGCACGCACACACGTAGACACACGGCTGGTCATGCGGACCTGCGTTCACTCTCACACTCCCAGACAGTCACGCGGCACGCCGAGACACCACACACGCACGCTCACAGAACACTCTCTGAGCCGCCCACAGAGACGCACGTGAACACACGACGACACAAATCACACACGTGCACACGTACACAGACGCTCACACTCAGAAGCACACGGATACGCTTACCCACTCACATAGCTCACCGCACACTCAACATTCATAAATACACAGAACATACCCCAGACACACACTCCTGATGTTCCCAGTCCTGTGGACACGGTGACCAAACCCCCCTCCTCACGGGCAGGTCCACAAAGGCACATACGCTGGACCCCCTGCTCACATCCACCCTGCACCACAGCCTTCTAGCGCGCTTCTCCCTCAGCGCCTGCCCCCGCCTGGCCCTCTTGTCTGGGATAGGCTCCCTTCCCCCAACCTCATCTCATCCCCAGCTGTCCAAGACTCACCGTGAGGGGAGGAAAGACCTCCTCAGCACAGCTCTGACCCTAGCAGGCCACCCTTTCACTCACTATACTGGGGAGCCTCGATCTCGGGGCATCCCACCGGCCCTGAGCCCACAGTGGCTTCCATTCCTCGGTCACCCGTTTAGCGCATGTGTCCTGAGGACCTGCCAGGTTGCAGGACTGTATTGCGTTCGGGATGTATTGCAAACAGCATGGGCCAAGACCCCACCTCATGAGACTTGCATTCTAATGGGAAGACAGACAGTGTGCGGGAGCCGAGATATTGAAGCGGAGCCTAAGCCTGTGAGAGGATCCAGGTTTACTGCCAAAGCAAAGCAGGGCCTGTGAGGGAGGGCCCCGCAGGGTGGGGTTAACAGATGCTCCTGAAAGGCATCCCTGAGAAAGGGGCAAGAGGCTCCAGGCAGATGGAGCACCAGTGCAGAGAGCAACGGGGCCACCCTGGGAACACTGGGGGGTCAGCCAGAAATAAGGCCAGAAGGAGCAGGCCACACGCCAGGGGAGGCTGAACGGGCCGCTCTGAGGGTCTGGCGCCAGGAGACCAGCCAGACACTTTGGCATTAACCAGTGCGGGTGACAGAAGTGGCTGGGTCCTGGGTAGACTTCCGTGGCGGAGCCAAGAGGTTTCCCTGCAGGCCGGGTGTGACAGCAGGAGGAGCAAGTGGAGGGAACCTGGCTGTGGCCATCGTCTGAGACGAGGAAGCCTGGGGACAGAGGACAGGGGTTCCCCTAGGACACTGTGGCAGGTGGCACGATGCCCCCTGCAAAGCTGTCCTGATCCCCACAATACGTCACCCCACAGGGCGAAAGGGACGTGGCGGGTGTGATCAAGTTAAGGGTGTGGAGATGAGGAGATTATTCTAGGTTATCCGGGTGGGCTCAGTGTCATCACTGGGTCCTTGAAAGGAGGCATAAGGAGGAAAGAGGGTCAGAGTCACAGAAGGACTAGGGAGAGGTGGATTGGAAGCTGCTTCACTGGCTTTGAAGGAAGGAGGCCAACAGCCAGGAAACACAGAGGCCTCTAGAAGCTGGAAAGGCAAAGAAACAGATTTTCTCCTAGAGCCCCCAGAAGGGACGGCCGTCCTACTGACACCTGGATGCTAGGACTTCTGACCCCCCAGAGCTGTAAGAGGATAACGTATCGCTTAAGCCACTACGTCCGTGGTTGGTTGTCACAGCAGCAGGAGCAGACAAGGGCGGACGTGCTCAGCAGAAGATGGTAAGCAGGACCTGTACGCACAAGGGTGGGGTTCCAGGGAGGAGGCCAGGCCGAAGTCATAAATCTGGGGGAAAGACCCCGTCAGCACGGCGGGAGGGGGTGATGGAAGCCCGGACACTGGGTGAGGCTGCGGGAAGCTGGGTAACAGGCACAGGAAGGGAACCCAGCCTGAGCATGGGAGAGGAGAGAAATCAGAGGAGGAGGCGGAGAAGGAGGGTTTCTCCTGTAAGCCAAGGGGAGAAAGTACTGCAAAAAGGAAGAGGAGATTAGAGGAAGTGTGGTTCGTCTGTCTGTGAGCAGAAACCACTCAGCAGCAGGAAGGAATTCACCACTGATACAGGCCACGGCGTGGGTGAGCCTCAAAACCTCGGCGCTGAGCGAGAGAGGCCCTATGCTGGGGAACGTGCGCCGTATGGTCCCACTCACACGCTGTTCTGGCAAGTGCAAAGCACCCTCGAGTGGCAGAGTTGCCTGGGGCTGTGGTTGGGGGCGGGCGAGGGGACATTGGGGGCCGATGCGGGCGTTCTGCGGCTCGAGTGTGGCAGTGGTCACACGGGTGAAAGCCTCTGTAAACACTCATTGACTCACACACTTCCGTTGGTGCAATTGATTACATGTAAATTACACCTCTATAAAGTTAACTTAAAAAAAATCAGCAGAGGACAGGATCTCCTTCAGCTTCTGCCGGTGGATGAAGTAGGATGAGGCGAAGAATCCCTGACCCTGTGCCGCCCTTTGGTGGATACAAGCCAGAGGAAGGTGGATTGTGATTGCCCAAGGCCATCAGGACAGTCTGTCACGGGGACCAGCCATTGGCCGAAGCATGGGCATGGGACCCAGCAAGGGGCACTGCTCTGTGGAGACGTCGTCCAGGGGTTTCTGGAAGAGCGTCTCCCGTAGCATAAGACTTGGCAATGCAGGAAGGCCTTTTGTTCCCACCCTTCTCTGCCCTGGTGGGGTGCTGTCAGACGAGCATGGGGTGCCTATTGCTGCAGCAGGCACCTTCTGACCACAATGAGAAGGCAGGAGAATTTCAGGGGCTCTGACACACACTCTGGTTTTGTGGATCCCCAGAACAACCCCAGACTGGCTACCTTCCACTCCCTGACCCCTACCCACCCTTTTTGTGCCCAAGAGGCCCACCCTACACACTCCAATCAGCTCAGCTCTCTCCCAGTGACACTGGCCAGTGGGAGGTATGGAAAGAGGTCATAGAGAGATACAGAGGTCAGGATGTTTCTTCCCCTCCCTCCATTCTCTGGGCTCCCTTGCCTGGAGTAGCTCTCCCAGAGCACATCTTCTGTTGAGGACTTCTCACATCCTCCCCCTCCTTTGGTTTCTGGCAACATGATTTCCTTCCCTGGCCTTTCGGGCCTGGAGGAAGGAACAGCTCCCAGCTACTGCTAATTTTTCAATGACACTGTGAGTTCCTTTGAACCTGTCCATCCTGCAAAAAGTCCTTTCATTCAAATCCACACAACTGGCTATCTCCGGACTTACTGTTAGCTAAGATCATCAAATATGCGTATGCCTTAAAGCACACTGGTCAGCCAGAAGCCTTCCTAACAGACTCACCCAGTTAGGTCCCTAGCTAGTGGGGAGACAGGCCCTCAAGCAGATGATTATAACATAACACGTTATAATGGGCTGAGGACGTCAACCCGAGCCCCCCAGACCTGGCCTCATCAGAAGCCACCGCATCCCTGCAACGGCGATTAAGAGAGCCAGCGCACTCCACTTGGAATGAAGGCACTTCGATTTGGATTTCTGTCTCTTGAAACAAAAAAAAAAAAACAAAAAAAGTTCTGATAGTTGTCTTAAATGGGGGGACCCCAAAAGTGCTGTGTTTGACTACTGCATCTGGCAACTAGAAAAAGAAGGGCAAAAGAACATGCCAGAAAAGCTGAAAATAGGTACGCTAAAAACAGAACACATAAACTTCCCCAAACCTTGAAATACATAAAAAGCAAATAAAATGGCAATGAAATGTTAAGGAGAACAAAAAGCAGAAACCAGAGAAGAAGGTGACAGAAGCAAGCCTGAAATGACTAATTACAATCATACACGTTTAACTTCTTGTTGTACAGTAACCCTAAAGCGAAGCCGATCGTAGAGCCCACCTTTGCATATCGAGTAAAACAAAATCAAACCGAACACTGCTCATGAGAGACACTTCCAAAGCAAAGTTACAAGAGAGAAATACATACCAGGGTCTACAATCAGGAGGAGAGCGTGGGTCAAATATGAATTTCAGATGTAGCTGCAGATAAGACAAAAATCGTTACACGGACAGGGAGCACCAAACTGTCAGGAAATTTATGCACCAAATTACATCGCGTTTAAATATAGAAAGTAAAAACTCGTGGAAATATGAGGGAGTTTGGTGAATATACTCTACTAATTGAGGACTATACTTCATTTCTCACAATCTTGATAGACGAAGAAGGCAGAAAGAAAGAGGGCAATAAAGACTCTGAACAATATTATTAACAATGTGTGTGGGTGTGTATGTGGGGAGGGAGGGGTATGTATTATAAAACTTGAACCTCACGAACAGAAAACAAGGCTTCCTTTGCAACACCCCTGGAATAAACTGGCCAGATATTTCACCATCAGAATATCTAAATAAGTCCTGCTAACGGCAACAACAACAACCAAAAAACCCAAAAACAAACACAGAGGAACCATAGGAACCACATTCTCCGGCCTCGATGCAAGACAGCTGAAGATTTCATTTTTAACTACAAAAGTTTCCAGAAAGATCTTTCAGAAATTTTAAGGAAGACTTGAAAAAATAGAGACATGTGCCTTATCCTTGTGTGGCAAGATTTAATCTTCATGTGGTATTTACATAAATTCTGCCCAGACTGACCTCTCAAGATGATACAATTCAACTTGAAATCCAAATGAGATTTTTTACTTTTTGACTTTGAAGAAATCATTATAACATGGACGGGGAAGATTTAGTTCATGAATGGACAGGGAAATGTTGAAAAGAAGTCAACTGAGGAGATGCTTGCTCTCCCAGATACTAAAACCCGCCATAAAGCCATAATCTCTAAACGTGTGCCGTTGACGCGGAGCCATTAGGCCCGTGGAGCCGGCCAGAGCTTGAGGAGACTGCAGGGTGCCCACACGATACTCCCGGTGACAAGGGGCCTTTCTAGGCGGTGAGACATGGTGGGTCTAGGCAATAAGCAAACGAAAGCAAACAAAAAGAATTCCAGTAAAAAAAAGACAAATTAACTTAAAGACAAACCATAAAATATCAATGAGTGTCTATAAATCTTGGGATGGAAAATGCTGTCCTACGTATGACACCAAAAGGAAAAAATCACAAAAGATTCACAGATTTGACTACAAAAATCTTTAACTTCTGTATGTTCTAGTTTAAGCAGATGAAATGAATAAAATGAAAAATAAAACAAAATGTAAAGGAGGTGACGAATTTGGGGAAAGAATTGTGATCTATGTATCCAGGTAAGGGGTTAATATTCTTAACATATAAATAATCAAGGAAATATTAACATACAAATAGAAAAATGAGCAAAGCGTATGAACAGTTCTCAATAGGAAAAATACAAATACCAAAAGGCATTTGAAAAAATTGTTCAGCCTCATTAGTATTCAAGTACATGCAAATTAAAGCAACCAGCTATCATTTTTCACCTATAAAATTGGCACTTTATTATTACTATCATTATATTCGGTGTTAGCAAGGGTATGGAAGTATGGGTGTTTGTACTTTCTTGGTGGAAACATAAAGTGGTAGAGTTTTTTAGATGGCAATTTTACTTTCCACATCCGAGCCCATTTTGCGTACCTTTTGACCCACCCATTCTTCTTGGAGAAATTCGTCCTGAAAAAATAATTAGCTACAAGGCTGTTGATTGCAGTGTTTTTTGAATGGCAAAATAAGGAGCCTAAATGTCAACTAATAGGCAATCATCGGTTATATAAAATCGTGTATTTTCTTACAATGGAATTCTCTGCCACCATCAATAATGGTTTCATACAAGTATGGACACGATTGTGAAGTGAAAAGAGTGAGTAATAAAATAGCACGTACCAACAATTTTCTCATTTTTGTAAGGAAAGTAAGACAGGATGTACACTAAAATAGTAACACTGATTATCCATGGCTGGTGAGATTGCAGGCGATGTATACTTGCTACATTGTGGTTATTTTAATTTTAATGTCTTCCTACAATACACATACATTAATTGCTAAATAAAAATAAATGTTTAAGGAGCGATAGGGGATTGGGTAAATTATAATAGAGTCACACAGTCACAGTCAACAGCCAGGAATATTTGTGCGGCAGAATTATACTCGTTGATATGAAAAGATGGTCATCATACAACGTTCAATGAAAATAGTACATGACAAAACAGTGTGTGCACTGTAATCTCATTTCGTTTAAAAATAGAATATGTGCCGGGGCGCCTGGGGGCACAGCAGTTGAGCGTCTGCCTTCGGCTCAGGGCGTGATCCCAGCGTTGTGGGATCGAGCCCCGCATCAGGCTCCTCCGCTAGGAGCCTGCTTCTTCCTCTCCCACTCCCCCTGCTTGTGTTCCCTCTCTTGCTGGCTGTCTCTATCTCTGTCAAATAAATAAATTTAAAAAAAAATCTTTAAAAAAAATAGAATATGTGTCTATTTATATACATAGAAAATGGCAGAAGATTATAAAATGAAATATTAGGAGTAGTAATCTCTGGTGGGTGCAGTGGGCTGAGTCTTTTTTTGGCTTTGTGGATTTCTGCATTTTCTAAATTCTCTGCAGCTACAATGTATTAATTTTATTATTAGAAATTACACTTATTTTTAAGAAAATGTTTACACCCTCACATCCCATCATTCTATTTCTAAGATTTTTGTCCCGAGCAACTAGCCCCCTCTTATACTGTTTCCTCGAGCCAGCGGTTCTGACTCAGGAGGACAGCGCCCCCCAGGATTGTTGGCAGTGCCTCGGGCATTTCTGGTTTCCACACTGGGGGATGGGGACGCTAGTGGCACTTAGTGGATAGAGGCCAGGGGTGCGACTAAACATCCTTCAATGCACTGGACGGTCCCTACAGCAAAGAATGACCCGGCTCCTGGTGTCAATCGTGCTGAGGTTGAGAAACCTGCTTTATACCATTATTTCTACTTTTGCTACTTAAAAGACAAAACATTCCTCACCACCTCACCTCGAATCTTTCAAGAGGGTCACATTCAGAAAAGTGCAGAAGCTAAAGGCATCTACAACGTCTGCCCAAACTTGGCCTCCATCCACAAAGAAGCTTCAAAGGCCTCTGGTTCACAACCCAGGGACACTTCTCCGAATCGCCACACTTTCCATCCTGCACAGAGGGCAAAGCCCCCACAGCCAGCCCCCCACACCCTCCCAGCGGTGCTCCAGGTCTCACCCAGCCCTCCCCAGCTCTCTGCCAAAGCGGCCCACTTTCCCCAGCATCTCAGGCTCTACTCCCTTCTGTTCATGCCCTGGATCCTTCACCACACAGGACAGGGAAGCACAGCGACACTTTTTTTTTTTTTACTGGAGGGCAGGAGGCACCAACTGTGCCTGCCAAATAAAACATCTGGAGACCATTACCCAATGAATAAGAAAGAAACTAAGCTTTGCTAATATTTATTATATGGATTGACTTTAGAATACGTATATAATTATACATAAACGTACAGTGTTGGGCGTGCTGCACTCAAAAAAATAGTGTCTGGAGAGTTGTGCAATTCAAATTATTTGAAGGTGACTGGCATGGAGGAACAGGGAAAGGAGGGCCTCTGTTCTTTTGGGGGTAGACTAAGATAGAAGGCAAGAATACAAAACAACAATAACTCTTGTCCCCATCACAGTGTGAGTCTCAGAGTAGTTCTGAAATGTCTACCACCTAGCAACAGCTAGTACGCATCAATTCGATCCGCTTTGTCATTCAGAAATTCCTTCCTCTTACCCCAAAGCTATCCTGGAACTGAGACCATAACTCTGGGATGTTCATCTTTGGTTCTGGGCCATGGCTTGTCCCTTCTCTAGGCTGTGTATGGGATGAGGGAAAGTGGCTTCTGAATGTAGCCATGGCCAAATCTACTTTTTGCTCATCATTGTATCCCTAGTGCCTAACACCACAACAGCCACTTTGGCATTCAATACGTATTTGTTGATTGGATGGATAGGTGAATGGACATACAGGTGGGTGGATAGATGGAACAATGGATAGAGACACAAAGGGACAAATGGGTGGATGGGGAGTGGATGGGCAAATGAATGGATGTATGGACAGATGGGTGGATGTATGGACAGATGGATGGATGTATGGACAGATGGATGGATGAACAGGCAGGTGAATGGGTGAGTGGGTAAATGGATGGATGGATGGGCAGACAGAGAAACGGACAGATGATGGATGGATGGATGGATGGATGACGGATGGACAGATAAGCAAGCAAACAGATGGGCAGATGGGTGGGTGATTGTATAGACGGATGCAAGGACTTATGGAAGCCAGTTACTGTCCTGAGATCTGATTCAGACTACAGTGCAATCAGGAGTGCACCCCTGGGTCAGAGAAAAGTCGGGGTTTCTGTCGGAAGCACCCCAAGTCCTTAGTGGCTAGCGTAGCCAACAACAGCTGCTGCAAGAAACCAGAGCATGAGATTATGAGATGAGCAATTAAATGCTCTCACGTTGAGCCTCAGTATTTCTGCCTATAAAATGGCAATAGTACTATTAGTTCTAGGATTGTCATGAGCATTCAGTGATATTAATACAGCCCCGAACACAGAACTGGACACATAGTAGGCCCACAGTAAATAGTACCTATAAGGACAAGCTGTGAGAAAATAGAGGAGGCCTCTAGCTGGGTCGAGGTCTCCTGGAGGAAGTGACACCTGAAGGATAAGAGGATTTTCCAGGAACATGGGGTATGTGGTGGAGGCTGCCCCAGGCAGAAGGAGAGCCTTTGGGAGAGGGGGAGAGAGCACAGGGGAAGATGCTGCCAGAGAGATCTGTGGGGGTCCTTCCCAGGTGCCAAGGTTAGGAGGTTAACTTCCACATCTAGTCTACCCTTATGAATAATCTAATCCAATCACAGAGTCCCATTCCCTTGCCAGTGACTGGTTTAGAATGAGATATGTGACCCCAATCTGACCAGTGAGACTTGAAAAATCTGTGGAAGGACAGAGGTATTGCTGGAAAATGCTTCGCCGGTCCTAAGGCGTACCTGCGTGTGAAATGGTATCTTCCTCCTCAGGTCATTCTTGGGTCTGGCCATCAACCTGGGGCCATGGCAGACCCACCCAGAGGGAGGGCACAGCAGAGAAATCCTCAATGGCTTCGCTGGGCTGCTGAGTTAACCAGCCTGAAACTAGTCCAACCCCTAGATTTCTTTCCACCTACACTAATTTCCAACATTGTTTAAGCCACAGGGAGCTTGCAGCCTGAGACATGTGCTCTGCTACGCCAGACTCAGGAGTCAGGACTGAACCCGAGTACAGCTTCCTGCAACCTTCTTGTCGCCAGTCCTGACAACAGTCTTGTTCTTCCCAAACCCCAAAGCATTAGCTGCGGCCTGTGAATAAGTGTGCAGTCATAACTCTGGCCATCCCTCCTTCCAGCCGCAATGGACTCATGGGTTCTGTGCAGAGCTGAAGCCCTCCCCGCTCGCATGCAGAAGTATCTGTAACCTGTGACCGAGTTTTCTCTTTGTCTATCATCTTCATCATAGGAGAATCCCCATGCAGACATAAATTATCTTCTCCTGGGTCAAATTTTGGACTTGTTTCCTGGAGCCTACCGGGCTCTGAGGACAGCAAGAGGCACAGGGTAATTCTTGCGCTCTTGCAAGGAGACCGGCTCAGGTGAGGTTGTGGTAGGGCTTCTAAGAAGGGAAGAATGGGTCTGTTTAGACAAGAAGTGGCTGTTTTCAGGAACTTCTGAGTTCAGTAAGATGCCCGTTCCAATTCTCAGTGTTCCTGTCCTTTCCGATCTGTGCCCCAACATTCATGTAACAGATCTGTCATGGCTGTTAATTCAATTTATACTGTGATTCTGCAACCCCATGATCAAATCTGGAGTCCTATTTTCAGCTATCTCAGCCCTTTGGCTACGAAGGAAAAGAGATTGTTTCAGGGATGTTGTTGAAGCTCTCTAATTCTTTGACTCTGTCTTGAGCTGAGATTTTAAAGCCCTGATCTCATAGATTTCTTTCTGTAAACCTCGCTGAGCAGCCAGGGGCAGCCAGCCAGTTGCAGAATTCTTGTGGCTGTCACTCCCACACTCCAGGCCCAACACCACGTGGTCCCCACAGCAGTGCCCTGACTTGGGACCTCATCCCAGGAAGCCACATCCATTACCTGCAGGTGACTTGATGGCCCATTTGTTGACTTCAAGATTGCTTTCTCCACCTCCGACAGAAGGTAAGTTCCCTAAAAGCAGACACCCTCTGTCATGTCTCCCCTAAAATAGTACCAGCTACAGAGGGGACTCTAAATCAGGGCAGAAACCCACGCCCAGCCCGCCTGTGAAGGAAGGGGAAGCACGGGCTCGTGCATCCGGGAGAGCACAGAGGAGCTGGCTGGGAGCACAACCAGATCGTGACCCCAAGAAGTACAGCGTGTGCTCTCTGCCCCTTAGCTCGCCTCTGGGGCTGACACAAGGACAGTGCAGCCTGAGGTGCCCTGGCCCTCCTGACAGGTGGTGCCCTTGCTTTTACATGTAGTAAGGGTTCAGAGGGACTCAGATTGGCCCAGCCTGGACCCCACGGTGAAGTGGGGTCATGTTCGAGCCAGACCCCCACCCTGAGGCCAGGGCCGTGGTCCCACAGAACCTCAAGGGATGCAGTGGGGGTGGCTCCCAAGGAAGGGCTCCTGTTTGAGTAGTAGAGGAGAGGGGGTACTGAGCACGCACATACGAACACACACACACACACACACACACACGTACTCACACGCACACGTGTGCAGATACCAAAAAACAGATAATCTTTTACTCAAAAGAAAGAATCAGAAATAATTTAACTATTCCTCAGTTAGGGAATTGTTAGAAAATTATAGCACACTCTTAAAAAAATGTGGGAAAGAGACATTGAGATTTAGAAAGATCTCGGAAGCATATTGTCGATTGAAAAAAAAATCAAATTATAGAATAATAATATAATGGGATCCCGTTTACTTTTTAAACTACAATTATATATGTATATATATGTGCATTTAAAAAAAGGTCAGGACAAAAACAGACATTTTAAAAAAACGATTAAGCTAGGGAGAGGAATACAAACCGGCAGAGGGAGGGATAAGAGGACTTTCGTCTTTTATTCTAAAACTTCTCTGTTGCTTGATTTGGCACAATGAGTGGGATTCAGGTATTGTTTTTAACCACAGAAGAATTTCCCAGGCGCGCGTGGTGCGTCTGAGCCTCTCCTTGCGCCCGGCTTCCCTCTGTCTCCGCCTCTCCTTGCCCATCTTCCCCCATGGCCCACGTCGCTCAGCAGAGATTGGCCACATCAAGGGAGCAGAGCCTATTTCTCCTGTCACTGCACTGCCTGCAGAGAGCTCTGGGTTTGCTGTTCTTCCTGCTGAAAGCAAACAATTGGGCCTTTTCCTGGCTTTTAAAATCAACAAGAAGACAGGATTGCCGCTTTTGCCCGGTGTGGCCCCGGGGGCATATGTCCCCACCTCTGGTTTCCTGGGCCTGGGGGAGGAGAGACCCTGCAGTGACCCGCAGTGCGTCCAGCCTCAGTGCCCCGGTGCCCACTGCGCGCAACGGGAGGAGGGTCTGTGGGAGCCACCGCTCAGGGGAGGGGACACCGAGGGAGACCAGGCTGCCTTTCTGAAGGTGTGGCAGCACACGGGACTAAGCGGAGACTAGAGGCTCTGCCCCCCCCCCCCTTGACCACAGGATGAGGGCCTGGCCCTGCTGAACATACACAGAAACCGATGACGGGGAGGGAAGAGACTTGCCCCAGTCACAGGCCGGGTGCAAACAAAGCCCTTGAGTGATCTTTTTAAAGCCTCCCTAGACCCTGCACGCTCTGCAGCCTCCCCTGCTGGTCTGGCTTCCATCTGACCTGCTCCATGCCCCCACCCCCAGCTCCAGCCGCAGCGGCCTCTCACACAGGTACTGCCAGGACCCCCCTCCCCATGCCTTCCTGGGTTCTCCTCGGCCTTCCGGGTCCCAGCCCCCAACAGCCTCCCTGATCAGCTGACCTGGCGCACCTCCTTCTGGCTCTATGGCAGTGCTACCAACTTCCCTCCCAGCACTCACTTCTCGGACGTCTTCTTGCTCATGCGGTTGCTGTTGGCTCCCCGAGGACAGGGCCCTCCTGTCTTACCCACTGCTCGCGGCTCCTGCACCCGGAGCAGGGGCCAGCACACAGTCGGTGCCGCATCACTGCTGGTGGGGCTAAGGAGTGACCTCGGTCCACTGCAGCTCATCAACCGTGCTGACTGACCACGATCGGGTGCCTGGCTTGCTGCACCTTGCACAGAAAGCCGAGGCTCCGAGAGATGAGCAATGCGTCCAAGGTTCCGAGTCCCACGCTGTCATGAGCACATGGAGCAGTCAGTGGTTCCTCTTCTGAGCGTGGCACCTGGGCCCAGGCTGCCTGGGTCTGCTTCTCAGCTCTGCTTCCGGCTGGCAACTCACTCAGCTTCTCATCTGTGAAATGGGGCTGGGGACAGCACTCACCTCAGAGGGCTGATGCAGCAAAGGTTGATGTACGTTAAGCGCCTGGTACCTAGGACGTGCCATGGTTACGACTGGCTCTGTGTAGACATGGTGCGGTGGACGAGAGTGGGAGCTCGCTGGGTTTGACTACAAGGTCTTTGCTCTTCTCCAGGTGGGGGGACAGCAAGGACTTGGTATGGAGTTGTGCATGGTGGGATGAAAACTCTTGTGGAGAGAGTTATCCAGCAAGGCCGCCAAAGGGGGGCTAGGCCAGGTCACTGAGGGCTTGACTTTTACCCTGAGACCGGTGGTGATGGGCAGCCACTAGTGGAGTTAAATAGATCAGCTGTGCGCTTTTCAGAGATTCCTCAAGGGGGCAAATTTGAGGGGACACCCTGGAGGCAGGAGGTGCAGTCAGATGGACAGCCTGGTGCCCCACTTCCTGGGTTGCCCTTTTCTCCATTCAGGAAACCCTCTCCAACATTCAACAGAGCATTCTTCTTCTCTGAACTTATCTGCTTAACCACATACTGCACCCTATCCTTCCTCCCTTCCTACTCAACAGGGATGGACATAACATAAGACCAAACCAGGATGTCCGGGAGCCCTAGGAGAGGATACTTGTCATTTCCATCTGCCCAGTATCCTTCCTCCTTCCCCAACAGCAGCTTCCATTCCCCTTGGAGGACCCCCTTTTCCACTCCCAGCCAGTGACCCAGGTGCAGCTGAACTTTGGCTCCTTCTGTCCTGTTGGTCAGCAGCTTGTTTGAGGATGGGCACAAGACCCAAACTCATTTCCAGGAATGTTTCTCAGTTAGTTGTGTAGGAGAACCTCTTTCTCCTGCTCTGTCGTGTGTCTGGAATGGCCAACAGCCAACTTGGCCCTGAGCCAGGAGGGGATGAACAGGGCTGAGCTGTGGACGGAGACAGAAGACCAACACCTTTTGTACATCAGAGCATCTTTGCAGCCTGAGGCCTGACAAGATCTACCCTTGGACTTTAAGTAACTCAGACTGATATAAAATAATTCTTTCTTCTTAAGTAGTTTTGAGTTTTGTTTCAGTTGCTTGTCACCAAATACATCTGATCAGTAATGTTCTGAAGTGGTTGCTCTGCACCAAGCTCCTGAAGCTTGAAGTTCCAGACTGTCCAAATGTGTCTACGGGGTCCTGAGGGTGCTTCGGTCTTCCCAGATCACTTATAAGAGAGTAGAGATGCCTAGGTCCCCACCAACCAAAGCTTTGGTTGGGGATCTCTATGCAATGCAGGGGCTGCACATAAGGAGTGGCTATCAGCCACCTGGAAGCAGGTTTCTCAGAACCAGGTCATAGTGGAGAAGGAAAAAGTCCAGCAGAGAAGAAGGGAAGAAAAAGGACAAGTGTGCCTGGGTTCTCGACCAAAGATCACACCAGGCCTGAGCTGGGCAGCCTTAGAATGCAGGATACCCACCTCAGAAGGTGCCCCTCTGGCCGTTGCACTTTCTGGGCCTCACGGGAGCATCCTACCTCCCTTTGTTGTCAGGTGAGAAAAGTTAGGCTCAGAGAGGAGCTAGGACTTCTTACATCATATAGCACAAGGTCTGAGTGGGACACAAGAGGCCACAGATTGCAAACTCAGACACAGTAGGTAGACAAGTGTCCTGGGTCAGCTAGCTTTTGTCACACAATAAGCCACCAAAAACTGAGTGGCTTAAAACAACCGCCATTTATTTAGCTCATGATTTATGGGTCAGCAATTTGGGCCAGGCTTGGCCAATGGGTCTTTGGTCTAGGCTGGGTTTGGTGGGCCATGGCTGGGCTTGCTCATTCACCTGCAGTAATAGGATACTGGCCCAGAGCAACTGGCCAACGATGGCTTCTGCTTCACCTGTGCCTCATCCTCCGGCAGGGAAGCCTGGGCTTGGTCACATGGCAGCTGGGCTGCTCCAAGAGCCACGTTGGAAATCTACAGAGTCTCCTGAGACCCAGGCTGGGAACAAGAACACCGTTATTTCCTCCACATTCTACTGACCAAAGCAGGTCCCAGGCCAGCCCAGAGTCCAGGGTGGAGAAATGAACTCATTCTACCTGCATCACATCACAAAGGTGCAAGGGTCTAGAGAAGGGAATAATTGTGGATATTTTTGTAAGCAATCTACCACAAACTCTAAATATTTGGTGAACATCAAGGACATGCTCTCTATAAAGCGTTTACATCAGGACTTTAACAAACCATTTCCATTTCATTTTGAACAAAAACACAACTGACAGCCAGATCCTGCTCGGGGCTGCCAGCTTGAGCCCTCTGCAAGACACAGTTAATGAATGTTTTTGAGCAAAAAAAAAAAAAATGAATGAAAGCACTTCCCACTTTAAGGGCGGCTTGGAGACTTCTGGTACCAGCAACTTGGCAGACAGTAAAACCTGAAAATCCCCCTGCTGCAAACACACAGAAATAGTAGATAAAATATAACAAATATTTCTTTAAAGGCAAAGGAAACTGGTAGAAAAGGGGACAAGATCTAGAAAACTGAAAGCCAGCACTCCAAGCAAAGGAGGAGAAAAAGCAGACACAGAAATTATGTCAGTGGGGAGGCTCAGGTGTGTGAGGGGCGATTTGGTGTCGGAGGAGAAGGGGCCCCAAATTCTGATTCTCCTGCAGCAAGAGTAAGAGTCTTGACCTGTGGGGTTGACACCGGGACCCCTCAAAGTAAAGCGCTGAATATAAAAGCAGACAATAGCCAGAAGTATATATGGAACTCAGGCCCACAATCAGCAGCTGCCAGCCCAGAAAGCTGACCCATCATCTAGACACCAGCCCAGGTGGCTGGGTTCCTCTCTATAAATCTCTACAAGTCAGATTCGTGGGAAGTCAGACCAGAATCTCTCACAAACAGTCCGGGAAGCTAAACAATAAGTCCTGTAATAATCAGCCCCAAACAGGCAGCACTTGACTAATAACTGACAATTTCCCTAATTTTGTCCCCACTTCCAACTTAGGACCAACCACAGAAAGCCAAACACTCCCCTAAACAATCACAAGGATGCCTCAGTCCAGTGAGCTTGCCTACAGTTTTCTTAGGCCCGCAGCCTCCAGCAGGGCATGCCTGAAGCCCTCCCTTCTTCCACGAGAAAGCTTTCCCACTCCTCTGCCTGCCCTTGCGTCTCCACCAAAACACAAGTGATGGTGGCTGACTCCCCTGATCGAGGAAGCTCTGAATAAATAGCTCTTGCTTTTTCTCATTTGGTTGGACTTCATTTATTTCCATGGAAGAAAAAATAAAACCTTCATAAAGGCGAAACAACTTACAGATACTTTTTCCAAATACGTGACCCAAGTAACTCTCTTCAGCAATGTAAGATGTTTATATTCGAAACAGCTATTAACATATTTATTCTCAATAGATGAAATGAAAAACCATAAGATCATCTGAATATATGTGGAATTAATGTCCACTCACAGCAAAGACACTTAACAAAACAAGAATAAAATGGAAATCCTTAGCATGATACAAGTGTGTGTGGAAAGCCCACTATAAATTCATGATTAATGATAAAATGTTAGAAGCATCCAATAAAAGTCAGGAACATGACAAGGACTCCTACTATCACCGCATCTATTCAACATGGACTAAAAGTCCTAGCTTGTGCAGTAAGACAAGAAAAAGAAATGCAGCATATAAGGATTGAAAAGGAAGAAGCAAAAATTTTATCATGCACAAATTGTAAGATTATCTACGCCAAAAGTCCTACAGAACCCACAAACAGCCTAATACAACTAACAAAGAGTTGAGCAAAACTGCTGGATACAAGTTAAAATACAAAAACAGATTGCATCTCTAGACCACAGCAACTAACAATCAGAAATTTTAATTTTAAAAAGACACCAATGACTCTAACAATACATTTATAGAATTCAAAAGAAACCTAAAAAGAAGATGTGCATAATCTTTGTGGAGAAAATTATAAGATTTTATTGAAAAACATAAAAGAACACCAAAGTAAATTAGAGAGATATGCTGTGTGCATGGGCGAGAAGACTCAGTGTCATAAAAATGACAGCTCTCCCAAATTGATCTATAAATTTCATCTCAAATCCCAATAGAAAATTTTATAGAACATGACAAACTAATCTGAAAATTTATGTGGATGAGGAAAGGACTAAGAATAGCTAAGACACTCCTGAGCAAAAAGGTGGGGGAACCCATCAAGATAGTTATTAAGATCGACCACAAGGCTTTAGTAACTCAAACAGTGTGACGCTGGCACAGGAAGAGAAATACACCAAAGGGGAAGGATAGGGAGCCCAGACACAGACTCAGACACAGAAGGAAAGACCTAGCCCTGCAGAGCAGTGAGGAAGGTGACCGAAAACAAAAACCGTTGTCCCTACCAAAAAAAAAAAAAAAAAAAGTTAATCCTTAATTCAAATCATACAATATAAAAAAAAAAGACAGATACATTACAGAATTAAATAGTGACTAAAACTATAAGGCTTATTAAAAAATAGAAAAAAATCTTTATGACTTCTGGTGGGGAAAGATTTATTGAATAAGACACAAAATCACAAACTACAAAGGGAAAGATTGAGAACTTTGCATACATTAAAATTTAAAGCCTGCTGTAAGACAAAAGACACAATAAACAAAATTAAAAAAAAAAAACAAGCTACCAACTGGGAAAGATATTTGCTACGCACAGAACTGACAAAAGATTATTTTTCGGGGTATGTAAAGAGCTGCTACAAATCAGAAGAAAATGCCAAACACCCCAGCAAAAGAATGGGCGAAAGGCAGAAACGAAGAATTCACAGGAGGAGCAAGTGGGGTGGCCAGTTAACATATGGAAAGCTGCCCCATGTCAGCAGCAAGGACTTGGAAACCAAACAGAATTTCCTTTCATTCCGTGCATATTTATTGAGCACCTATTACAGACCAGACATTATTCTTCCATTTAAAAGTCTGGAATTCCCAGACAGGACTGTCTTCTACGCAAGCCTAGACCAGATGTTAGAATAGATCCGCTGCATGTGTAAGCTTCAAGGTCAAAAATTTGCGGCACGCAAGTAAGATCAGGGGCAAATACCACACCCCAAATCTTTGAGTGTGAGATTGGGGCTTCTTTGCGTGAAGGGATAAGACAGGTGGTGCTGGGACCTTAACAAATCTTTGCATTATGAGTCCAGCACACAGACTTCAGTAACTGGGACTGTTGAGGTCAGGTAGGAGCTTAGACTTCTGGAGTTGGGGCCACAGTACTGAGCTCAGCCAAGTCCTGCAGGGGTTTAGCAGGTGACCCTGCCGAGACTGCTGCTCTCCCTGAGTAACATGGAGAGTGACCTCCTTAATGTTCAAGGACCTCCCTCCTTGGAAGTGGGAAGCCTGTCCCTGTACTTAGCTGGGCAGTGTGGCAGACTCTACCAAATCATTCACTTAGTGGGAGTATAGCTGGGATAAAGGTCCCTGTGGGTCTAGGCCTGAAGGTCCTACCCCCATTAAAATACGTGTAGACAGACAGACAGACATACATACATACATACATACATACATACATATGTCTGGAAGCATCAATTGTTGGTGATGGAGAGAAAATGGAACTCTCCTACAGTGCAGATAGGAGCATAAATTGGTGCCTACTTTTTGGCAATACCCAGGTAGAGTTACTGATACCCTTACCCCAAGATCCAGCAATTCATCCCTAATTCTCATACATGGAACAAGAAGACAAGCACAAAGATTGTCACCGCAGCTTTGTTTATTATGAGAAAAATGAGGAGCATCCTGGCGATGTTTATCCACCAACCAGATAATGGAGCATGGACTGTAGTCTATTCACCCAATGGGACACTATGCAATACTTAAAATTAAGGAACCACAGTTAAATCTAAAACATATGTTTAGCAAAAGAAAGAAAGATGCAGAATTTTACATAGAGTATATTATCATTTATGAAATTTTAAAACATGCAAGACAATACTATATATTATTTAGAGCTATAAGAATGTATGCAGTAAAAGAATAAAGATGTGCCTGGAAAGGAGAAACACCAAATTCCGAATAGTGGTTTCTGCTAAGGAGAAAGAGGCAGTAGGATGGGGAAGAGACACTCAGGAAGCTTAATCTATATTGATGAGGTTTTACTCCTTTAAATCACACACACGGACACAGACACACAAACTGAAACAGAAGGCTGACAAACTGTATGTTGTTTACCAGTGTTTGTTGTATTATTCTCAATGCTTTTCTATGTGCAAGCAGTACCTATAAATTAAAACATCATAAGTCAATTGTGAATGCATATGAGACCCAATAGGTGAAGTGTCCACACACTGGGGTGACATATCTGAGAGTGGACACGTGTCCCTTGTGTGCTGGCAGCACTGTGGCCCAGAGCCAGGCTCCTCCAACTGCTTCTACGCGAGATCTGCAGTCATCACTAGGACAAAAGAGGGCAGAAGTTGTATGTCCAAACTAGCTCATCAGACACTGGATTTTCCTTACTGCAGGACTTCTCAGAGCCTTTACCAAGCTAATAAAGATGATGAATCTCTAAGAATGGGGAGGATTTTCCAAACCTTTCAACATCAAACCTATTTCTTACAGAACACAGTGTGGAAAATGCTGGTCAATGGATGAGCACATTCTCACGTTTTCCAAACACCCAGCCCTAGGGCCTTCTGTGTGCTGGGATCCAGAACTCTGCAGTCACCAATCACAAAGCCGTCAGGTTTCCATCCTATCCCTTCACAATCCTGACCTGCATATGAGTATTCCCAGCAAATTCAAACCCTCCAGAGGCGAATGGGTAAACAAACTGTGGTACAATGGAACGCCAATCAGCAACCAAAGGCTGAGCTGCCAGTGTGAGTGGCAACATGGGTGAATCTTAAGATAACCGTGCTAAGTGAAAACACCAGACAAAACGGGGTTCATGCTGTCTTGTTATACGTCTATAAAATGTTAGGAAATTCAAGCAAATCTATAGTGGTCCAAAGCAGATCAACGTTTGCCTGTGGGTGGGGGCAGGGGCAGAGGGAAGAATGACAAAATAACAAAGGGGCATACGGAAACTTTGAGGGTGACAGATATGCTTATTATCCTGATAGGGGTGATAGTTTCGCAGATATATATTGTGTCAAAACTAATCAAATTGTACACTTTAATTATGCACAGTTCTTATATGGCAATTATACTTCAATAAAGCTGTTTTTAAATGGATTCATTTAGGGCCTGGCAAGGAGAAGGGAGTCCCTTTGATTCGGGCCATGGGAAACGGATTCGTCTGCACTTCTGCATTTCCTGGGACGGCGCGTTACTCCTCTTAGTTACTCAGTGAATAGATGTTGGATGGATGAATGCATAAGCAGGAGAATAAAGGAATGAATAGATCAATGGATTGGCCAAGATCTGAACAGGAAACAGCAGACTGACTGTCAGTTGAGGGCCTGCTTTGGGCCTAGATGGGACAGGGGTGAGGGTGGGGTGCAAGAATTCTGCTGCTGAGACCTGCCCTGGAGAGCCGTGGTTCAGGGTGGAGGGAGGTCTGGCTGGCAGGGAGCCGTGGGTGAAGAGGATAAGCACAGACCCCCAAGCAAAGCCAAGAGCAGGACTACAGACAAGAAGGATGTAAAGCTGCCCCAGATGTAGCCCAAATGGTAGGACCTGGTTGTGCCACTCTGTGGGGACCTGTTAGGGACTGTTTGTGCCCCCTAAATTCGTATGTGAAGCCCCAACCTCCAATTTGGTGGTATTTGGAGATGGAGCCTTTTGGAGGTAATTAGGATTGATGAGGCATGAGAGTCAGGGCCCCACGAAGGGATTAGTGTCCTTATAAGAAGTGACAGCACAGAGCTTGCTCACTCTCTCCACCACGTGAGGACAGAACTAGAAGGTGGACTTCTATAAGCCAGGAAGAGAGTCCTCGCCAGGAAACAAATCTGCCAGCACCTTGATCTTGGACTCCCAGCCTCCAGAATGGTGAGGAATCCATGTCTGTTGTTGAAGCCCCCACCCTATGAAATTTGTTATGACAGCCCAAGCAGATGGATACAGCACCTGATGGCTTTGCCTACCCAGCATCCTGCTGATAACAGCACCCTGAGCCCCTGGGGGAAAGCATCCCGCTGGTTTCATTTCATGTAGTATGAAGGAAGCAGAGCCTTCCTTGCCCAGCCCTGTCCCACTCCCTCTCCAAGGACAGGGACGTGGTCTAGGCCTGAACTTTCACACTCACACAGCTGGTTCAGTGATGAACATAGGACACAGTGTTGACCATGAAAGTTAGGCTGGGACTGGAGGGCCTGCTTTTCTTTGGGTTTGGTAAGTTGGTAGAATGGAAGCTGTGGCCATCAGGACCCAAAGCGAGGTGAGCCTGTTTGAGAATGAAGCTACACAGAGGGAAGGACAAAGAAAGAATATGGAGACACTCATTTCTGTAGGTCCCAACCTGGGCCAAACACACCTGACCAGATCTCTAGACACTTTCCAGCTATATGTGCTAATCACATCTGCCCTTTGCTTAAGCCAAGTCAGATTTCTTCCCCTTGAAGCCAGAGGAGTCCTGTCTGACACAGGACCCCTAGCCAGAACAGGCAGTGTGGTATAGTCAAGTCACCTTGGAGAGCAAGGTCATTCCCCACAGCATCTCACCTGCACTTGCTTCCTGTGTGCAGAGTCCAACCCCTCTCCGACTCTGGGCTTCATCAAAGTAAAGAATCACTAGTCCCATTTCAGAGATGAGAAAGTTAACGCCCAGAGAAACAACAGGTGTTCTAATTTCTCTATCTTGCTCCCATTCAAGGCAGCATGTACCCTCCAGGAAATGTCTTCCATGACTTGATCTGCTGATTCATTTCCTAAGGGTTCAGCCTCCTGTACCCCTCTAAGAACCTCTTTCCTCCTTGACTCTGTAAATTCCCCTCTGTCCTACCCGACAGCACTCAGGAGTGTGGTCCCTACATGAGTTCCTATCCTAGACCCCTCCCAGACCATGAATGCTGACTGATGCCAAGACCCCAGACCCCGCCAGTCTCAGAGGTGGGGCCTACCCCACACAGGTAGGCAGAACCTACATAGCTCACTCAGCTGTATGCGGAGGATGATGGCCTCCATCCAGGGTTAGCCTCAGGCCCACAGAATCAGGTGGTCCTGAAGAGCAACCCATGTGCATCTTCCCTGGACCCCCATCCAGGTTTGGACAGATGAGACTAAACCAGCTGTGTGGCTGCTGGTGGCAGATTTAGTCTTTCCTAATGGACTGACATCCTTGGGGAATTAAGTGCAGGATGCGCTTAATAAAGTCATTATTCTGCCATCCAGCTGTGCAGGATAGGAAGATGACAGGGAGAAGTGGGGGCTTACTCTGAGAGGTCTCCAGAGCGGGGACAGAAAACCGAGTCGGCTAATTGCCAGAGCCACATACTCTTCAAACCTCCAAATGGGATGGGGCCCAGGCCTACAGAAGGGGGCCTGCAGAGCACAGGACTCATTAAATGGAACAGGGACAGACAATGAGGAGCCGGGAAGCAGGTCTTTCCCAACTTTCCCTGCTCAATACAGCTAGATTCCTGTTCTGATATCCATGCAGGTCTCTGTGGCTTGAAAAGAAATGGGGGGAAGGAATACTCACTGTGGTAAAGAATGCATAACTATAGCACCCACTTTCTGTCCTTCCAATTGCTGCTGTCTAACCACTTTGGGTGGGAAACCAAACTGTTTACAATTGTATGTAAAGTAAGAGTCAAAAATCACTCGGAGAGGTGACAGCAGTGAAAATGGCTAAGTAAGGACATCCAACATTTCTCTCCTGCATAAAAACAATGAGAAATCTGGCAAAAATGGTCAGAATCAACACTTTGGAACTTGAAATTAACCAAAGACATGCAGCAATCTGAAGAGGTTTAATCAAGAAAAAAGGCTGACTCTCAGTAAAAACGATGAGCTTTGTGCTATTTTAGCTTATCCTAGCCCATCTTTCCCTCCCCATAGCTCCATGATACCTTAAAAGCCCACAATCATGGTTAAAACCAGCAGCCTGGCAGCCACGGAGGCAGCAGGATAAGATGGGGGCTCATTTAAAGCCCCAGTGCCAGAGAACTGACATTCTGGCCATTCCCTGAAAGACCCCACTTGCAAAACAGTCTTTATTTGAACTGACTTGGAACTCACCCAGTGCAAATAGGCTGTCTCCTGGAGTTATTTGTCAAAAACTATCAATGGCGATTGTCAAGCGTTGTGGATGCCTGGATAACAATTAGGGGGAATGATATATTCACCAAAGAGCTTAAAAGAAAAAGCTGAGGGGTGCCTGGGTGGCTTAGTTAATTGAGTGTCAGACTCTTGATTTCAGCTCAGGTCAGGGCTCAGGGTCATGAGATCGATCTCTGAGTTTGGCTCCATACTCAGTGGGGAGTCTGCTTGAGAATCTCTCTCTCCCTCTCCCTCTGCCCCTCCCCCCACTCACACTGTTACTCTAAAATGAATAAATAAATCTTAAAAAAAAATATAAGCTGAGGAATGAAATATCCGTATGAACACCGAACCTACAGAGTACTGGGATTCTAGGAGGCCACAGAGGGGTGTAGGACTGTGTGGATATTCAAGGCTAAAAAATTGCTCAGAAGGGGCGCCTGGGTGGCACAGCGGTTGGGCGTCTGCCTTTGGCTCAGGGCGTGATCCCCTTGATCTGGGATCGAGCCCCACATCAGGCTCCTCCGCTATGAGCCTGCTGCTTCCTCTTCCACTCCCCCTGCTTGTTTCCCTCTCTCGCTGGCTGTCTCTATCTCTGTCGAATAAATAAAATCAAATCTTTAAAAAAAAAATTGCTCAGAAAAAACTCTGAGGAGGCCTTAAACTCTTACCTCTGGCTAACTTTGAGAATCTGCACAAGCAGGCAGTGAAGGCTAAGATGGAGTTGTAAACTGCCTGGGTAAGCATTGAAATAAAGGCATGCCCCAACACACACACACACACACACACACACACACAACCCCTCAGCAAAAAGTGGAGGACATGTTGCTTCCAGGAATTTAGAGAATCTCTGTCCAAACATTAGCTGACCTTTAAGCTAACACAACAGACAAATCAGTGACCACACATGACAAAGAATACAAACATTACAGAATTAGTCCAGAAAAGTCAGAGACAACAGTTTTTAAAAGCCACCAGAAAGAAAGAAAGAAAAAGAAAACTGTGGTGAAGGGAGAATATGATTTCCAAAGTTGCTATATATATGAATATATATATATATGAATATATATATACACACTCAATATATATTCATATATATAGCTGCCATAACTATGTATATATAATACAAAGAGCAAAATGGTAGACATAAATCCCACCTTATCATGAATTACATTAAATGTAAATGGATTAAACACTCCAATTAAGGGGCAGAGTTTGACAGAATGAATTTTTTAAAAAACATGATTCAACTATATGCTATCTACAAGAAACACACTTTAGATTCAAAGACACAAATAGGTTGAAAGAATGACAGAGCACCATGGTGGCTCAGTAGGTTAAGTGTCTGACTTAACAGGGCTCCTTGCTCAGCGGAGACCCTGCTTCTCTCTCTCCCTCTACCTGATGCTCCCACTGCTTGTGCTCTTGCTCTCTCTCTCTGTCAAATAAACAAATAAAATCTTTTTAAAAAATGACAACCCCTACCTCACACCATATACAAAAGATTAATTCAAAATAGAAAAGACCTAAATGTAAGAGCCAAAACTATAAAACTACTAGAAGAGAACATAGGGATAAATTTTTGTGACCTTGGATTAGCCAATGCTTTCTTAGATATTATAGCTATGACACAAGCAATCAAAGAAAAATAGATGAATTGGACTTCATCAAAATTTAAAAGTTTTTGCTTCAGAGGAAAAAAGTGAAAAGACAACCCATAAAATTGGAAAAAATATTTGCAAATCATATATCTGATAGGTTCTAGTATCCAGAATATATAAAGAACTATTACAATTTAACAATAAAGAGACAAATAGCTCAATTTAAAGTGGGCAAAGGATTTGAATAGAAATTTCTTCAAAGAAGATATACACCCGGCAGGTTTCTCCTTAGGTCTCATGGCACTCAGGTGTGTGGGCCACAAGCTACCCAGGTGCAAAGAAGACTGGGAAATGAACAGCTCCTCTTTGTAGCCCCTACTGTAGACCACTAAGAAGGTGATTGGGAATGGGCATTGAGTGGACCCATGTCTAAGGGAAAACCTACTTAGTTTTCCACCTATGTGTCTTCCTTACTACTCATAAAGAACACTTCACTTCTACTCACCAAAAGTGTGGGGGATTTTCCCCACACTAAGCAGTTCTCTGTGACACCAGCTGGGTGTCTGACAATTTAACTCAATTCTGACACTATCTGCCTGGAGATAGCATCACATCTCTCAGGTTAAGGGTTCAGTCCTACAAGACTGCAACCCCCACTTCAGATGCCAGTCACAAACCGAGACTATCACCTGTGTTCCAACCACCCCCTACTTGGGTTTGAGTAATATGCTAGTGTGGTTCACAAAACTCAGGGAAACATGTACTTACATTTATCAGTTTATTAAAAGATATAATAAAGTATACAGATAAACAGCCAGATAAAGAGATACATAAGTTGAGGTCTGGGAGGGTCCTAGCACAGGAGTTTCTCTGAATCCCATACTATTAGGGTTTTTTATAGGGGTTTTCTCACATAGGCATTATCAAATATTAACTCTATTTCTAGCCCTTCTCCCCTCTCTGAAGGGTAGAAAATGGGACTGAAAATGCCAAGCTTCTAATCATGGCTTGGTCTTTCTGATGACCAGCCCCAGTTGAAAAGCCATTCAGGAACCCACCCAGAATCACTTCAGTAGAACAAAAGATGCTCCTGGTGCTGTTATCACTTAGGAATTCACAAGAGCTTTAGGATTCCTGTGTCCAGGATGGGGTCAAAGACCAAATACTAGGGGCACCTGGATGGCCCAGTGGTTAAGCGTCTGCCTTCGGCTCAGGGCGTGATCCCGGCGTTGTGGGATTGAGCCCCGCATCGGGCTCCTCTGCTATGAGCCTGCTTCTTCCTCTCCCACTCCCCCTGCTTGTGTTCCCTCTCTCGCTGGCTGTCTCTATCTCTGTCAAATAAATAAATAAAATCTTAAAAAAAAAAAAAAAGACCAATACTAGAACAAGATATACTCCTAATGTTTTTTTCACATAGGAAATTACAAGGGTTTTAGGAGACCTGTGCCAGGATCCAGGGACAGAAACCAATATCTATTTTTTGCTATGCTCTCAGCCAATTTAGAGTGTCTGTCTGCAAGCATAAGTGAAAATCTAGAAGACTAGCCACCAAAACGTCCACAGGGCTTATTTCTAGGCATTGAATTTTATCTTTTTGTGCTCTCTGTCTTTTCTAAAAGTAACTTGGATAACAGATGATCTCTGCTGGCTTTGTAAATATAGATAAGACTGACCTGAACACCTATTCTGTGTTCTATGGAAACCCACAGCTCCATCAACATTACTGCCAAGACGTCTGTAATTACTGAGGAGCTTATGTTCTTGTGCTCACCTCTGGGCCCAACTTCTTGTTCCCACTGAATTAGTTCTATTTGTGAATTGTCTCTACCCATGTATATTGTCGCTATGTTGTGTTTCATGGAGCAGAGGAAGGACCTAGCCCTTTCTTCAGTTTGCACACTCACATGTACACACAAACATACAAATACACATGCTGCTCACTATCGTGTGTTTTACTGAATTCTAGGGAGAATTCAACTCCAAATTAAATGCCTATTCTGAAACAGAGACGTGGAGGGTGGAGGACGGTCACTGTCTCTACCCTGATCGACTCTGACTGTATACATCCTGGTATCTATCTCAGGCTTTGACCACACCTACACTGCCTCATGACCTGAAAGGTGCTCTCTTTCTGACCATTCATAGCAGCAAGAGTTGTGACAACTTTCTGACTCAAATCCAAGGACAAAGGCCACAAGAGCTGACCACATAGGTTGTTCATTAGAGGGAAGATCCAGACTCACCCCCGTTAGCCAGACCAGCTAACTCTTTATCCTTCCCAGGAAACCAAAGAGAGACCCCTTGGGGAGTGAAACCAATGTCCACAACCCCACTGACAATACATTCTGGAAATAGTCATCAATGCCATTTGCCCAAGGGCTAAAGCCACCAAGAAGTCACCCACAAAATACAGCATCAAAACACCCCCATAAAATGCAATATCTCCCTTCTGCCAAGATTTCTGCATCCTTCTCAGGACACTGGTGCCCATGAGGTCTGCCCTTGCGGCCAGACACCCATGATCCTCACTTTCTGAAATGTGGACCTTGCTTTTGTTCTCCTAAGGTTGGCAAGTTCAGTAGAATTTTGGTCAAATCCAAGTTTGGCCTAGAAATTCAGGGATGGTCCAATATTAATAGCATCACATCAATAATTCAAAAAACATAAAAATCTGTGCAATCATCCAGATCAAGAGTTGGCAAACTCATTTTGTAAAGGCCCAGATAATAAATATCTTAGGCTTTATAAGCCCATATGACCATTATTGCATATTATGTTTTAGTTTTGTTTTTCATGAGAAAATAGACCTATTTTAAATTAAAAGCAAATGTCATTCTTAATGTTCAAACACACTACATGTCCACTGTACATGCTATTACTAGTATTATTTTAAACTGATCTGGAAGGTCTAGCCAGTTAAATAAAACAAGAAAAATAAATTTTAACAATTAGAAAAGAGGTAACGAAGTTATTTTCTGATAGTATCAACTGGATAACTACTGGAAATATCACAAAGTTTCAGTGGCATAGTCATACAAAATAAACATATAATAAAGTTACAAAACACAATAGAAAAAAATTCTAAAACCATGAATTATCTAGGAATAACTTTTTCACAAAATGTACATGAGGTAGGGGTGCCTGGGTGGCTCAGTTGGTTAAGCATCTGCCTTCAGCTCAGGTCATGGTCTCAGGGTCCTAGGATCAAATCCTGCATCAGGCTCCCTGCTCAGCAGGGAGTCTGCTTCTCCCTCTGCCCCTTCCCCCACTCATGTATGCTTTCTGTCTCTCTCTCTCTCTCAAATAAATAAAATTTCTTAAAAACGCACAAGAGCTATAACAATAAAATCACAGAGCTATAAGGCCCATATACAAGAAGTCATCCAACATTCCACAAGGGGAAGGGCAAATATTCTATAGTTGTCAGTACCACCACAAATTAATTTCTAGAATAAATTCCATTTCTATTAAAACCAAATTTTTAACAAAGTAATCTGCAACTATATTTTTTGGAATAAGTAAATTAGGAGAGCCAAAATATTTTAGATTTAAAAAAAAACTGCAATGAGGGGATTCCTATTATGAAATAAAAGAGTGTGACACATAGAAAGAATATGAGGAACAATGAAAGAACACAGAAGAGCATAATAAAAGTCTTAAAAAAGGGGGGGAACTTGTTAATGATAAAAATTTACTATATGCTAAATATGACACTCGAATTCAGCAGGGAAAGAACAAATTATTGAGCAAATGGCACCGAACAACTGGCTAATAATTTGAAGGAAAAAAATAAATGACCCGTTCACCTCTTGCTATACAGCAACATAAATTCTAGACGGATAAAGGCGTTAGTTGCATACTGGTTCAACAAGGGGGACGGATGTAATTCACCCCTCATCTTCCCTCACCAATTTCTATGAATAGGATCAAAAGAATATGGGCCCAGGGAAGTAAGTGTCCACTCTGGAATCTTCCCACATGCTAGGAACAACCACCAGGTTAAAATCACACCTTCCGGTTTCCACTGTCTCTTCTTAAAAGGGACTGTAGCTTTCCTCAGGGAAGCACAGTTCCATCCACCCTCCCAGAGGGTCACACTGCCTCATACACTAGATACCACTTCTTAGCATGTAAGATAAGCCCTAGCTAGCCCCACCCCATACTCCGGTTCCAACCAATCTCTCCAACTATATTCACTACTGCTTTCTCATGCAGACCCCACAGGTACTCTATGCTTGACCCAAATTAAGCTTCTCTCCGTTATCCAAATGTGCCCATTTTTCCTGCCTCCAAGCTTTGGCTCATGCTATGAGCTCTGTTCTCCTTGAAATTCTCTCCTCCCTCCCATTGGCCATCAAAATATGGCTTGTGTGCTTGCTCCATGCTATCTTTTCCATGAAATCTTTTCTGGATCCTCACACCTGGGGAGCCTACTCCCAAATTCCCCCTATGGTATTTGTTTTGGACAGGATTCTGTAGGATGTAAGTGAGAATCTCAGCTCAAAGTGGCTTCAGCAAAACAAGGAATTTATTGGCTCAAGACGTTGAAAACTTCAGCCATAGCTTGATCTAAGTGTTTGAACAACATCATCAGGGGTCTCACAATCTCTTTTCTGAGTTGGCTGCATTCTCAGGTGAGCCCTGCATTTGTGGTGGCAAATGTGACATTTCCCAATCCTACATTCTTACCAACAAAGAGAGAACTTCTCTTTCTTGACAATAAATATTCCCAAATTGCATCTCATCAGCCTAGCTTAAGTCACACGTCCACAACCCATCACCATGGGAATGGAGGGGAATAGAAGGTTCTGATTGTCTACGCCCATGTGATGTGCTCCCATCTGGACACTTGGAGGGTGGAGACAACACTACCTGTACCACAAAAACTGAGAGTAGAGAGCTTGTGATTCTCTACAGGAAAATCAAGATGCTGTGCCCAGGGGTGCCTGGGTGGCTCAGTCGTTAAGCGTCTGCCTTCAGCTCAGGCCATGATCCCAGCGTTCTGGGATCGAGCCCCACATCAGGCTCCTCCGCTATGAGCCTGCTTCTTCCTCTCCCACTCCCCCTGCTTGTGTTCCCTCTCTCGCTGGCTGTCTCTCTCTGCCAAATAAATAAATAAAATCTTAAAAAAAAAAAATGCTGTGCCCAAGAAAAAAGGAAAATCAGTCCAAAACAGGAAAAAACAAGAGAACACAATCCAACATGGGGGTCATTCCTCTCATACGACACACTGTATTTTGTTTAATCATCAAGACCTTAATTGTATCCTGTCTTTACTGCCTGCCAGACTGGGAACTTGCTTAGGGCAGAGAATGCTTGACACTTCTGTGTCACTCATTGCCTAACAGTTTCTTCTCAGAGGAAATAATCAGTGGATGGGAATCAGACTAAACCAGACCAGAGCAGATCAGACTGGATCAGACCAGACTAGACTAGGACAGACCAGACTAGAATAGACCAGACTGGAGTCGATAGACCAGACTAGACCAGACCAGACCAGATCAGATCAAACCAGACCCGATCAGACCAAACTAGAATAGACCTGACCAGAGTCGATAGACCAGACTAGACCAGATCAGACCAGACCAGACTGGAATAGACCAGACCAGACTAGACCAGACCAGATCAGACTAGAACTCCCTCCACTCAGCCCTTAGGGCCTGTGCTAGGATGCAGGATCCCAGGACCAGATTGGACCCTGAAAACATACTCAAGAGGTCAGAGGTAGTCCAAAGGTCATAGAGGAATCCAACTCATAGGTTTTTTTTTTTATTTGGCCCACATAAGTCTGTTGTCCTCCTCATCATCATTGAACTACTGCTAATATTGAGAAATTAGAAATTACCCAGAAGTCTAGATTTCCAACTTCTCAATAAAAAGGAAGGTCTGGCAGAACTGAGCCCACATTGCCCTTTGACAAGCAGGGGCCTTAGCTGCCCCTTGAATGTGATGAGGGAATAGAAGGCTGGCTGAAGACAAAGCAGAAACTGAAACCCTGCAAACTGCACCCCCCCCCCCCCATGTATGTAACATTCCTCGGCACTCCTGGCTGCCCTAAAACTAAGGAAAGGACCTGCAGCTCCTTGATAGGGACACAGTGATAGTGTAAACAGCCTTGGCTTGACAATAGCGGGGCCTCCAATATCCTGCGAGTCTTCTTTGACATATGAAGGTACCTGCAGCTCATTGATAAGGACACAGTGAGAGTGTGGACAGTATTGGCTTGAAGATGGTGGGGCCTCCAATGTCCTGGGAGTCTTCTTAGAAATATGAAAAGTGCTTTCTCGGCCTCCCTTTTTCCTCACCTCCCCCAACCCCATAGTATATAACCAGCCACCCCTCACGACTGCACTGCAGCTCTTTCTGCCCACGGGTCCTGTCCCCGAGCTTTAATAAACCATTTTGCACCAAAGACGCCTCAAGAATTCTTTCTTGGTCGTGGGCTCCGGACTGAACCTCACCTATATTCTACGACTTCATCAAATGGGCCCCACTCTCCATTTCACTGCTCCCAGCTGTCTCAGAATGTCAGACTTTCTCTGGATCCCTGCCCCCCATGGGCCTGTGAGAGGGTGTTTTCTGTTGAAATCAGAAGATGTCCTGGTCACTCCACTTTGGCCTTTCCCACTGTGATGTATAGACCGGTGCAGATGCAACATAAGAGAGAAAAGCAAAAGTGTACCTTGCAGAGCAATGTGAGCCCAGATTCCAGGCCAAGGCCCCAGGAAAGGCTAGGGTCCAGGGCAAGCCCAGGGCCCTAGATTCCACTTGCCCGTGCCCAGATGGGCCTCAGGAATGCCCTTACTCCATCAAAGATGCAAGGCCAAGGTCATCCTCACATGTATGCCCACATGTCCAGTCCCTTCACTGCTCAGAAACACTGATTCTCTGCTTCTCACAGAGCAATACCGGGAGATGGGGAGGGTGTTGGACAAAATGGGGCTCTCACCAGCTAGCCCACTCCTTGCAGAAAGGACCATGATCGGCCAGCTGTCATTTCATCAAATGCCCCTCACCAATCCTCCCATGAAGCCAAGCCCATTTTCTCCCACGAAGGGGCACCTGCTTGCTCACCCAAGACCCAGGGCCGTGGAGGCACAGGACCCCTCCCCTCCCTGACGGGGGTCAGTTGCCACATATGCAACGGGGACTTTTCTGTCAGGAAACGTGCCAAAGGCCGCCTGCAGCCAAAGCCCCTTCACTGGACCTGCTGACAGCCGTCCCTGTTCCTTACACTCAAGAACTGTCACCTGTCCCATGGCTTTCAGCGTCACAACCACCAGGCATGCGGCCACCAGGAGAACCTCTGTTCTTTCTATCTCTTCTTTCCAGCCTTGTCGGTGACGGCATCCCAGAGGGCAGGCGCTACCACTGCCCCGTGAGCGGGTGTGAAAACAGCCTGAGAGGAGCTAAGGATCCAGAGCACAGAGCTGAGAAGGTGCAGGGCTGTGGCCTTTTTCCGGACCGTTAGGCAGGGTTGCTCCACAGGCCCAAGAGAGACCCCAGTCCCACAGGGCCCTGCCCCCTTGGAGACGCTAGCTCATCGCCCCTTGAAGGCAGCCATTCGGTCGAGCATCGGAATGTGAGAGCCGCGCGCATGATTTCAAATTTTTAGTAGCCACGGTTTTAAAAAATAGGTGAAACTAATTTTTGATTTTACTGAATATATCTAAAATACCATCACTTCAATATGCAATCCCTACCAAAATGACTAAGATATTTTACATTCTTTTCGTGGTACTAAGTCTTTGAATCCTGGCACGTATGGATGCTTACGGCACCTCTCACTTCGGACTGGCTGCGTCTCCAGCGCTGGTGGCTGACCCAGCAGGTGCTCCGCGGGCCCGCGCTGCAGGGCGCGTGGCGGGGGAGGGGGGGGACACGACGACTCGCATTCATTCCCTGCAGCCTGGCCCCCCGCCGGACAAAGTGAGCGCTCGCTCCATGACTACAAGGTTCTCCCGTTCGGCCTTCCCTTTCTGCCACTCTCCTGGGGCTCTGTGATGGTAAGCACGAATTATTCTGAGGCTGGAGGATTCTGGGTTCTGAGAGGCTGGGATCCAGCACCACGTTTTCTCTGGGTTTCCTCAGGCAGCGCCCTTCCCCCTCCCAACAGGTACATACATTTGCATACAATTGAGCTGCTTTACTACCTGGGCTCAGGCTTCCACCACCAGCGCTCTGCTGGCTGGAGCTATTGCTTTTTCTTAAAGAAGCAATACAGATTTCTTTCTTCTGAATTATCTGGATGCCTTTTGGTGCTTTTGTTTGCAGAAGGGCAGGGTAATTTCCTCCGGGGCATGGAGCAGCTATGAAAGTGACCAAGAATCTGGGCCACTCCTGGTCTTTTATTTCTAAACTGCCCCATCAAGAAAGTGAGGGACCCTGATGAGGAAACTGAAGGCTGGCTGAGGACAAAGCAGAAACTGACACCCTGCAATCCCCCCAACCGCCCCCATGGGATGTGTGTGACATTCCTCAGGCACTCCTGGCTGCCCTAAAGGACAAAGAAATAGTTAACTTATAGACACCACAATCGTGTAAGGCTTGAGTCTCCCTCAGTGTACAAATGTCTTAGCAATCTACAAGAACGAAGCATTTCTATCAATGACCGAGCTTCCAGAAGGAAATGCAGATACAATTAAAAGTCCTTAGAATCTGCAGCCTCCAGGACGTTCCCAACTATCTTCATGTTAATGCCTTACCAGAGGGGTCAACAACCTTAACTTGACAAGAGCAAGGCCCCCGGTATCCTGTGAGTCTTTAGCATATGGAAGTACTCTCTTGAAACCTCTTTTTCCTTACCTCCCCCAACCCCATAGTATATAATCAGCCGCCCCTCACAACCCGGGGCAGCAGCTCCTTCTGCCCACGGGTCCTGTCCCCGTGCTTGAATAAACCACCATTTTGCACCAAAGACGTCTCAAGAATTCTTTCTTGGTCGTGGGCTCCGGACTCCACCCCACTGAACCTCACCTGTATTCCACAACCTCATCAACCCTGCCTACCTGGGGTCACGCCTGCAGGACCTGCAGAACACATTTCCAATGGGCCAGCAGAGCCCCATAAGCAGCCAGGCCTCACAGGGCCAGGCCAGCCCCTTTATCTGTGCAGACCAGAGACTGGAGGCAAGGTCGCCTGCTTGTGTAGCAGGGAAGTTGCAGTCCCAGGCTTTGAATCCCACCTCCTCACCCCACACCATCCCCCTCACCAGGGCTCCCCAAACTTCTGTCCCCAAGCCACTAGGCACAAGACAGGAGGCACGCAGGGGCCCTACACCTCTGTCAGTTCCTTTGTTCTTGTTCTCATTCTTGTGTACTGACCACAACTCTGCCCCACCGAAGAGCCAGGCTCCTGAACCTTCACTAGGCCTGTCCATGCACTTCCTTGTAAAATTCCATTTTAGAAAAACCCTGCTGAGTCAGCCTCATCAGAACCCTCCCTCACTCCCCCAGCCCCCAGAGATGATCCGGTTCCTCTTCCAGACCGCCCCCCTCCCCACCGCCCCGCCAGGCTCTGTCTGCCACCCCGGGCCCTGACTTCAGCAAGAATCCCCACTTCTCCTGATGCTTCCTCTTCTTCATTTCCCATCCGAGGACCCGCCCCGCTCCTTGGCAGCAAAACCCCACCGGCCTGCGCTCTCTCCCTGCTGCAAAAGCTCCCTGCAGCAGCCCCCACACCTATCTCCGTGCTCCTGAGTAAACTCTGGCTTACCGTCTTTCACAAGCAGCACTCAATATTTCTGCTCTAACATGACCTCAATACTCTAAGGAATAAGAGCCCTGAAATCCTACTCTGCGTGTGGGTCCTGGATTGCTAAAATCTAGGAGCAGGAAGGCACTGCTGTTGAAAGATGTTTGGTACCCCAAACTTCCCTGAGTGTCAAGACTGGGCCCGGGGACCAGGAGAAGGGGCTCCTGGGGCAGCCGGGCACGCAGTCCTGGGCCGCCCCTCTGCAGAGAGCCTTGCCAGCATTTCCTGCCCTGCTCTGACCTCACCCATGCCCCAGCCCCTTTCCCGTCCGTCCTGGCCCCTCTCAGACTCACAGCTGCTAACTGCTGGCCTGTTGACTGCCTTCCCCCATCCCAATCCAACCCATCCAGGGTGTCCTAGAAGCAAGGCTTAGGGGGGACCAAGGGACATGACTTGAGGAAGGGCTCTTACAAGAAAGGAAGGGAGACACACGGGACAGGCAGTGATCATCCGGAGCACCCTCCCCGCGGAGATCCGGGGAAGAACGCAGCACAAAGCTCTTCCTACACTTAGGGCCGGCCTTCTGCTCCCCCGCAGTGGTCCAAATCGTTGGCCAGGGGACTGCTGAGTGGGGGGAATGTGACATAACCCCTCAACAAGCAGCTGCCACTAGCCTCAAGGCCATTCTCCTGAAGTGGGGGAGCTGCTATGAACGAGGGGCAACACCCTATGCCACCTCATCAACCACCCCTACCTGGTCCCCTGCACCGGCGGACCCCATGGAGCCCCGGCCTTGACTCCCCCACCCACACAGAATCCAAATGTGACCTTGGCCTCAGGTGTCCTCCAAACACAACCTGGACGCTGGGCCTGATGTGTGGTCCATTGAACACTGACTTCTGTTTTCGACCGAGTAAGGACAGGCTGGGGACAAGGCTCGGATGGACAAGAGGACTCGGGACAGGATAACGCAGGGGCCAGGCCGGCCCGGGACAGGCAGCAGTCACTGGGATCGCCAAGCACACGGTGAAGCATTGGACCCCGCTGGCTCCTGAGTCCGTGAGTCGGCAGAAAGCCAGGTGGCACAAACCGTGGAGGTGACAGAGATGTAGCAGAGATGTTGGTGTGGAGAAGAGCCAAGGGCAGGGAGGAAAAGCTACAACCTGCCTGAGGATGGTCCCAGCGTTGTCTGACCTGCACCGGAGGAACGCATTACAAGCAGTGTCAGACTCGAGACCGTGTCGCACACTCGGGGTCCCCACCACACCTCTGGGGGGACGTCACAGCTGGCCAGCGTCTGTGGGCCAGAGCAGAGGGACGCTCGGCACCGTAGCAGGCAAGGCCGTGTGCAAGATGAGACTGGTGACAACCGGAAGAAGAAAAAAATGGAAGAAAAGTCAACATTTCTGTCAGGCAGTGACTGAACCAGTTGGATTTTGTGGAAAAAAGGTACTGACCTTATACGGAGGTGTTTCTCTCAACAATGTTCTATATTACCGTTTGAATTCAGTAGCTAGAAAGAAGTCGTAATGACTGAATTAGTCATCAGTGTCCTTTTGGTCGCAAGCAACAAAATCCCCACTCGAACTTGCTGGGGCAAACTGCGGTTGTGAAATTGAGGGCTCTGTCGTAAGCAAAGTCAGCCAGTCACTAAGGACACGCGCTGCGTGATTCCACTTACGTGAGGTCCCTGGAGTAAGATTCCTGGAGACGGAAAGTAGAAGGGGGGGGGGTGCCAGGGGCAGGGGGAGGGGAACGGGGAGTTTGTGTTTCATGCGCACAGAGTTTCAGTTTGGGGAGGATGAAGAGTCTGGAGGTGGATGCTGGGGATGGCTGCACAGCATAAATGTGACGTCACTGAACTGGACACTCAAAAATGGTTAAAATGTTCAATTTTATCTCATGTATCTTTTTATCGCAATTTTTAAAATTAAATTTTAAAATAATTTAAAATTTTTTCTTTAATTTGAAAGATGGTTATTAGAAAGATCTAGGTATCTCATAAAAAGGGGGATGGGGACACATCACGAACTGTGGCTCCCTGCTACCGGGACACCCCCTCTATTCCCATGTGGGTGCCTCTCTGATGGGTGGGCCCCCGCTCCCTCGCTCCCTCGCTGCAAGCTGGCTTCTTCTGCAATGTAAGAAGCACGCCAGCCCCTGGCCATTTGTGCTGTTCCTGTTGAGTTCCGGTTGAAAAACTTCCCAGGGCAGCTCTGATTGGTCAGGCTCAGGCCGACAACCCATAGCGGCACCCACATGGCCAGTGCAGTGAGCTCATATAAAAGCATGGCTGCCCCTTTACAGCAGAGGGTGCAGTGACAAGACCAGTCGGGGCTCATGGGAACAGGTGCACAGCGAGTACAGAGGATCTGCGTTTCTTTCAGTCTTGCTCCCGGCACACGTCGAACTAGGTGTTCAGCGTGAAGGACATAGGAGTATCTGTTCAATGAGGCTGGAGCTGAGGGTCTGCTCATCCTCACCTGGTTGTGGGAAGCCCACCCCGAGCTGAGGGTCATGTGTGGAGTGCTGGTGCCACGGCGGGCACAGATGTCACGGCACAGTCCACGCTCTCCCTTCCTGTTCTCTGTCTCTAGAGTTGCAAAGAAAGTCTACCAGCAGGTGTCAGCTCACCTTTCCCGAGGGTTGGGGGGGGGACTGCAGGGCCTCTGGGGCTCATGAAACCAGGGTGAGACATCCCCCAGCACCACGTCTGGCTCCTTTGGACCTGTACCCTGTAGTTAAATAACGACCAGCGTGCTTATTTGTGCCACCACAGCAAGCTCCCCACTAGAACACAAGGCCTGGGTTTGTGCAGCTTGTCTCTGTACCCCACTGCCTCCAGGAGCTTACTAAGGAACTGCCAGGCGCTAAAATGTTTCTGCCCCCCTCCTCCTCCACTCAGTATTTTTATCACCAACATAGTCCCTTTCTCAGGGGAAGGGCACCCCAGCACAAGTCCAGCCTGCAAACCCACTTAAGGTCTTATAGAAAGGTGAACAAGTTGCCGACATTCAGAAATGTGAGGTCTTTGTTTAAAATCGGAATCATCAATTCTTTTGAAATATCCAAGCATTTGTCCCCCTGGGGTAGCATTCTGGCGTGGCAACAGTTGCCTGGAAACAGCATGGGTTTCCCCATTTAGTCAGGTATTTACCACAGTCTCCACTATTCCCTATAGTCTCCCCCACCCACGTCCTTCATCTGCGTCACCTACGGGCCCCTGTAGGCAATTGAGTTTGTAAGTTCTGAATTCAGGCGTCATCCACTATTAAACCCAGGGCCTGTGTGCCTGTGTGTGTGTGTGTGTGTGTGCGTGCGTGCCCACATGTCGGTGGGTAGGTGAAGCATTCACACGTCAAGCTGTTATCCCCACTGAGCCCAGTGTACTGAGCTTGTGATTTCATTTTGCAACTTAGCTCTCATCTGAGAAGGGGGGGTGTGCTGGTGGGTGAGAACAAAAGCCAGGAGCCAGAGGGGCCGGCATGAACCAGGGGCTTGTTTCCATGACCTTGCAAGAGGGCATGACATCTTCACTCTCGACTGCTCCCCACCCCCACCTTCCCGTGCAGGCGTGGTGCTCTCCCAAGTGGCCGAGGCCCCTGATCTCATCTCCTGCAGGGCCATCCTTTGCTCTGCAATTACTGTATCTGTTTCCTCCATTCGCCTCCCCCAGCGCCGGAGCTCTGAGCACCCCCTCTCGGGCCTCAGTTTCCCATCTATAGCATGAGAGGAGTGACTGGCTGGTTCCTGGGTGAGCCATCCATCTGGAAAACATCCGCGGGCATGGGAAGACTTTGGGGAGAAAAGACTTAACCAGCACATTTAAAGCCTGCGGCTCCGGAGAGCCGGGAGCAGGAGCAGATGGCTCCCCTCTCAACAATTCTCTGCCCCCGCCCCAGGATTCCCAGCCCCGGGCTCTGATGCGCCAGGGGGCCTCCAATTATCTCGAGAGAGTTTGCAAAATCGGAAGAGGAGAATTCCCGTGCAATATGACCTCTAATTCACTCTGATCAAAAAACACACGCGTCTGCCCATCCTCTGAGGGTGCTTTGGGGTCTCAGCTGAGGTGGCCTGCCCCCCTCAGGCCCACCCAGGCACCGGGCGCCGAGTGGGAATGGGAGTCAGGGGCACGGGGGCAACCCTGCCTTCTCGTCTCGGACTGGCACGGGTCTGACCCTGGGATGCTAAAGTCTTCCTCGAGTGCTGCAGCCCCACCCCACATCTTAGGGATTCTTGGCTCATGTAGAGTCAAAGTCATCTGCTCAGCCGGCCCCTGTCCCCAGAGTTCTTTCAGTACTCTTTTAGGGATCACTGTCTCCGCAGAGAGAATCACTCGAGTTCCCTGCCTGCTTATCTGTCTTCCTCAGCACAGTGCAGCCCCTCGGGGTGTCTGGGTGTCTCTGGGTATCTCTGCAACCTGAGTCCAACACGGATTCTCTTGAAGGCCCCGCAGCCCAGCCTTGAGAGCCGGTCCTGGAAGCTCTTCAGGGTCTCCACAGGCCTCTTCCAGACTCCACCCACCTCCCATTACCCCCAGCTGCCAGCTAGGGTCCTGGCTCAAACGGCCATCTGCCCCCTGCTTTGCACATGGCTGGCCCTGCACTCAGCCCCTCCTGTGGGCAGATGCTAACTCCCCACACCTGCTTAGTCACCTGCCAAACCCATGTCCTCTGCCACCAATGGCCTCCTCTCAGTTCCCAGAATCTGGACAGCAGCTGCCGAGCTGCCGGGACAGGAGGATGGGGTCAGGAGGACAGGTGACTATGTGCTCAGGAACAGGGAACCAGCACGAGGCGAAGGCTGCATGGCAAGGCAGGAACCCCAGCAAAGCAGCCAAAGAGAGGGCAGTGCCAGCTTGAGGCCCGCAGTAGACACCTGCTCTGGGGCCCAGTCTCGGTGCTCATGGCCCAAGTGGAACTGACCCAGCCAGGTCCTGGCCATGCCTGTTCAGTCAGACTGTTCCATACCCCTGATCTCGGTGACCAGTTGAGGGTTTTCACACTTAGCCCACTGGACACCCTCTTTAGGACGCTTATGGTAGCTATTGGGAGTGAGACACCTTTTCTCTTTTGGAAGAGTATCACCCTGAAGGTACCCATCATTCCCTTGGCTACTACGTGGGGAGCCTGCCTGAGAATGAATTCGACACAGAAGAAAGCAGAGCCAAGAGGTGGAGAGACATCATTTGAACACCTGGATCCAGCCAAGCCTGAAGCCAAAATCATCCTGGACTTTTAGTTACATGAACCGATAAGGTTTCATTTTTGTTAGAGCTAGTTTAAACGTTCTGTCACAATCCAAACAGCCCTGAAAAAAATACAGGTTTTATTCCAGAAACCGATCAGTAGGTAAATGCAAATAAAACTATGTAGAATGGTGGTGAACATAGAAATAGCGTATGATCCTGCAGCTCTGGTCCCCCCAGTCAGACGGAAAGTAGAGTGGTGGTTGCCTCGGGCTGGAGGAGGGGGGTTGGGGAGTTGATGTTTATGGGGACCGAGTTTCAGTTTTGCAAGAAGAATAAAGTTCTGGAATTGGTTACACAACAGTGTGAATGTACTTAACTATACACTTAAAAATGGTTAAGATGGTAATTTTATGTTTATGTACATTTTACCACAATTAAAAATTCTGAAAAAACAATAATTAGACAATATATCTCTTTTGAGATAAACCTAAAGATAAAAAGAAAAGAACTACACAAGATAAGACAAAAATAATTTGAACAAATTTACGGAAAAAAAATTGCCCGCCGTGGGGCTGCAGGCTGGCAAAGCTGGAGTATTCATCGATCGTCTCCGGTCTTTGGTGATGGAAGGCTACTCCGGGGCACAGAATCGGTGAACCTCCAGGCCGCCAGGCTCCTCTGGCACAGGAGAGGGCCTCAGGCAGAGCAGCAGAGAGACGCAGGCCCCGGAGGGGGTGAGCAGTCAGTGGGCACAGGTGCAGGACCGGGCACCCCAGCCCTAGGTCCACACAGCCGGTGGGGCGAGGACAGGAGCTGGGTCCACACCCGGCACGGTGCTCTCTCAGGCATTCTCTAGAAGCTTCGGCACCTCTCCCGGCTGCTCGGGGAGGTTGAATGACTTTCCCCGGGTCACACAGTCAGGAAGTCATAGGCTCGGGGTCTGAGCTCAGCCTCCATGCTGTGCTGCCCCAATAGATAAAGGCTCTGGTTTCAGGAAGAAGGACCAAGGATGCCCCTCCAGCCTGGGTCTCGCGTTGTTTTGCCTACAGCCTCGTGGCACAGCCCCGGAGGTACCCCAGCACCGACCAGCTCGGTTCACAGGCGTGCCAACCAGAAAGAGACCTGGAGTGCCGCAAGGAGGTGGGTTTCAAGAAAGGGCAACTCTGGGACTCATGTTGTTCTCTTCACAGCCAAAGGATCAGAAAATAACAACGCAGCCACCAGAGTGCAAACCCACCCTCTGTGCAGGCACAGACCCCACACCCACCTGCGGAGGGTCCGCTGGCCGTCCCGTGGTGGCCATGCCAACCTAGCCCTGCTCACCAGGCTGACGGGGCTCCTCGGAGCAGTGCTTTGCTTTTAATTAAAGCGTGCCAAGCTTGGGGTGTGGCCAGGGAGGTCAGTGCCTCTGAGGTTCCCAGGCAGGCTGCAATTAAATCTCTCTCCTGCTGTCTCTCAAGGCTCTTTGAGACAAGCAGAGCCACGCAGCAGCACTAGGAGGTGACCTTCCCTCTCACAGAATTGGGCAGTGACATGAGGGACAGGGAGGGGGCAGCTCATTGTCACCCACTCCCACCCATGGCAGGGCTGAGCTGTTGTGCCCCAGCCCCCAGGGGAACGGTAGGGCCAACCCCACTCGGGGGTGCTAAGGTCTTGGGGTCCGGCAGGAGTTCAGACTGCCTTAACCCGAAGCCCAAGCCAAGAGCTCACTCTCAGAGCTGGGGTGGTGAGCGCCTGTCCTGGAGTGAAGACTAGGGTCTGCTCAGTTGAGAGGGGGGGGATCCACTCTCCTCGGCCTCAGGCTCGGGTATTCAGGGTGGGTGGGGACCATAGTGCTGGGCAGGGTCCTTGGGTCAGAGGCCGTGCTTGGGGCACCTGCCCCTACCCGCTGCCCCCTTAACCTTGTGGGAGCAGGTGCACTGAGGCTTCACTCGCTGCCCCCCACACTGACTCCCTGGCCAGCCTCACGCCCCTGCTGCGGCTGAAAACATGGTCGGGTCCTCCTCACTCTGAAATGAGACAAGACTTCACTTCTTCATTTAGTCCTAAAAAAAACAGTCCCTGAGCACACATTTCTTTTCAGTTCATTACACACACACACATACACACAACTCAACACACACAAAACACACACACTGGCCTCAGGGCCTTTGCATATGCCATTCCCTCTGCCTGGAGCTCCTTACCCTCACACTTTGCCTCAGATCTCTGCCGAAATGTTACCTCCTTTAGAAAATCTTCCATGACCATCCTTGCCCAAGACAAGGAAAGGTGTCCCTTAATAAGCTCCAGCAGCGCCAGGCAGCAATCCTTCCAGCACTTAATAATAAGAGTGAACATTTTTTAGGCACTGACAGCTTCTCAGGCACTGGTTTAAGTTCCTTACAAGGATCATCTAACTAATTAACTCCTCACAATGGACATTACGGTAGCAGATTGTGTCTTCCAAAGGCGGTCACGCCAACATAGCCCATATGACAACGTGACATCGATATGCAACCGCCCGCACGGTCAAGCGGTAGAATGCAACAGAAGTGACTCTGTGCGTCTTCCAAAGCTGGGTCCTGAGCGGCAGTGTGGCTTGTGTGGCTTCCACCTGGCACTCTCTTCCTCCCTCAGACTCTCACCCTTGGAATCCGGCCACCTTGTCACCAGGAAGCCCACGCCATATGGAGGAGGAGAAGTGGCAGGTAGGCATTCTGGCTGAAAGCCCCTGCTAGGCCGGCACCAAGCACCCACTGGGTTCTACAAATTATTTTGGCTCAGATAGCGGGCACTGTGCCCCCAGAGCGCACACACTTTGGGAGCCAGTGGTTGACAGGGACCAAGCTGGGGGAATGAGCAAAATGGCAAAAGGGTGCCTAGAACAGGGAGGGACTGCACCTGCCCGAGGGATGCTGGGTCTCAAGAGAGGTTTTCCAGGTACAGAAAGGGACAGGGTCCAAGTCCTGGCAGTGGAGAGGGTACAGTCTGTGTGAGGAGAGGAGAAGGAGGAAGAAAGTACGGGAGAGATGAATGGGCTTGACTGCCCGACTTTTATCCTGAGGATGTTGGAATCTGTCGGGCGTTGATGCAAGATCTTTCACCAGGAAGATCTGAGCCCATCGTGATGAAGAAGGCTGAAGGTGAGACTTTTATTGGGCTGTAATATTTTTAACAGGGATCAAACCATCAAGTCAAAGAAATGAAGCACTAATTGTAGAATGTCAAGCATCCATTTGAGGAGCTTCCGGGCAGGGAGTTCTGCCAAGAATCCTAGCAAGCACATCATGTTCTGATTCACACCATGTGCCCCTCAAACATGTCTGCAGATTGCACATGGGGCCCTGTGTCCCCACTCTGGATGGGCTTGGGACCGGCTCAACTAATAGAGCATAGGAAGGGTGGTGTTGCACGGCTTCTGAGTCCGGGTCAGGAGAGGCTTGGAGGGCTTGCTTTCGGAGCCCCGAGGCTCTATGTAAGAGTCTGAGTCCCTGCGGCCACCATGCAGTGGGGGACTCCGGGCCCCATAAAGCAGCCCCACAGGCAGCCCTGGTCTGAAAGCGTCCCCCTGTCAAGACATGCGTGTGAAGAAGCCTCCAGATGAGTCCCCCCGGGTTCAAACTCTTCAGCTGAGGCCAGACACCATGAAGCACGTAGCCCGTATGCTTTCCCACGTTCAGATCCTGACTCGGAGCAGGATAAGATGGATTTACACCTTCAAGCTTGGGGTGGTTCGTTACGCGGTAACAGCAACCCCAAAAGGAGCAGTTACTGTCCTCAATCAGATACTAGAACTGCTTAAGAAGAGACACCTCGAGCCCCAGTCCCCCCCTACCCCTCTGACCTCTTCCTATGGTACTGACCGTCCCTGGGGAGGGGGACAGAGCTGGGCTGACCTGCGTCTGGGGACAGAGAAGGAAGCTATTAACATCTTCCTTCTTCCTCCTGGGGGCACCAAGGGGAGCAGACCTGCCAGGGATCTCCCCAGGCAGCACCCTGAGCTACGTCCCCAGAGGACGGGAACAAACTCAGCCTGCTGTGGCACTCCATCAGAGTCTTCTGGGAGCTCCTGTGGTGGCCCCTGCATGGACAGTCCCTGACACAAGCTCTCACTGGCCCCATTTCACAGATGAGGAGGCTGAGGCTCAGAGAGGGATGTGACATGCCCAAGGCCACCTGGCTGGACATGGTGGGGCTGAGATAAGAGCCCTGGTCCCACCCCTACTGGCCTTGGCCTGTGGTGGCACCATTGGCGCCCTCAGAAGAAGAGCTGCCTGTGCGTGTGGCCCTGCCCAACCATGGCCCCTTCACTTCCTGCCCACCTGCAGCCCCTCCCTCCCTTCCTTCTTCCCTGCTGCCCCAAACTCATCACCTTCACAGCTGCTACTCCTGCGGCCCGGAGCTCTCCCCCTCACCTGCAGAGCACATCTTCCAAGACTGTCCAGGGAGCTTTCTTGGCCTGCAGGCTGGGTCAGGCCATAGCAGGGACCACCTCCCAGTCTGGGTTCTAATAGTTTGTGTACATTGTGTCCCCCAACCCACCCCCCTAGGCCAGGCATTCCTCAAAGGCAGGGGTGGAACACTGTGTCCTGGAGCTTGGCACAGAGCAGGCAATAGGGAGAATGAGCCAGAGGCCCCAGTGGACCACTGGCCAGACACTGGGGTCAGACACTGCCTACAGGACTTAGCAGAAGCTAATGCCCATCACAGATGTAGTTTGCAGGACCTCCCGAGGCACAGTGGAGATATCCAAGTGAGACAGAAACTCGGGGGCTTCTGGGGTGTCATTGATCAATGTAAATGATGCCACCCAGATGCCCAGAGTGGTGACAATAGGTGGACGTGCAGAAGGACCACATAGAAACAAGGAGGGAGGGTGTCGGCTGCGAGAGGCCATGGGAGCTGTCGGGGGAGGGTGCTGGCAGCCAGCGGGTAGGGGACATGGGCTCAAGGAGGTGGGGCTTAGCCTGTCACCTCTGGGCCAGGATTAAGGCCAGCAGGAAGGGGCAGCCACTTGGGGCATCTGCGGGGCATGCTGAGCTCCAGCTTCCAGCCCGCCACCTGCCAGCCTGAGGGCTACCGAGCAAGGGATTGTGTCCCCTGGGCCTGGAGGTCACGCGGACCTCCGTCGCCTGCCACATGACCTGGAGGTGGGTGCTCTGACACGCACTAGGGCCACTCCCAGCGGCAGCCCCGTCACTGCTCCAGCTCAGCACACAGGTCTACACACCTGGGACTTGGGAGGAAAAACAAGACACCGACGGGGTGATAGAGAGTGAGTTTCGAGGCCACCCTTTCTCCAGCGCCTTGCCGCCCTCGGGGAAGGTGGGAGGACAGGAACTGGCCCTTTCCTGAGCCCGGCTGGCCAGCACCTGGTGTGCTGCAGGACGGCCTCCCCAGGGACCCAGGGCTTAGGAGAAATGGGGACCTGTGAGCTGTCTGTGCCTCCCCTCCTCAGTTCTGGATGCCCCGCAGCCACAGAAGCATCGAGAGGCCTCTGTTCTCAGAAGGCCAGTCAGGTTAAGGTCTGCAGGTCCCACGCCCACAGGGCTGGCCCCCCAGACCCTAGCTGCATCCCGGGGCCAAGCCCAGCCCAGCCCCTTGGCTCCCGTGGTTCAAATGAAGCCAGAAATTAAGACTTGTGTGGAATACACAGATGTCTAAATGTTAGCCTCAAATTACAGACAAACAAAACACCAGGGCTGTGGGTAAAGAGGGGAGAATGGTGTCCAGCTGCCAGTTAACAGCCTGGAGCTCGGGGAGGATGACCGTCCAGGTGTGGGAGGCTCCGGGGCTAAACCAAGGACAGTGATCCCAATGGGGGTAGGAGACTCCTGGATTCAGAGGGCCTGTCCCAGGTCAGAGAACGGGCCTGGTCACATCTGTAACGACCATCAGTGCTGGCACAGTCCTGAGCTCGGCCCCTGCGTTGCCTCAATGGGGTAAGTGCTGGGAGTGGCCCCATTTCACAGATGAGAAAGCAAAGTCAATTGCTCAGAGTTCCAGCCCCCGAGGACAGGCAACTTCTCCTGAATATTTAGCAAGCGACTCTCGGGAATCGGAATGAGAACCTCAGGCGCGCAGAGAGGCCGCCTTTTGCCTGCGTGTGGGTGTGTGTGTCAGCACGCACACGCGCTTCGGGAACGACTGCTTTCTGAGTCCCCGTCAGAGATGCCTGGTCTGAAAGGAGGGCCCGGGCGTGGGCACAGAGAAGCAACAGAGAACCCACCGCACCCCCTTGGGCTACTCATGAGACCCTCCCAGCTTCTCCCGGGATTCCTACGACACAGAGAAGGGGGAGCCCGCCCCCGGAATGACTGAAATAGGATCTCCCATCCTCCTTGGCCCAAGCCTGATTCAATTTGACTTTTTAAAAATTAACATTTGTTTCTTTAGTCCTGTGGCAGCACACATGCGTCACTGTGTTTAACAGTCCGGACAAGGTGACGGGGCAGGGAGGTCTGTCGTCGCCCCCACTCGGCTGCCCCAGGGCTCAGGGCGCAGCAGGGGGCTGAGTGGCAGCTGGAGAAGGAGCCCGCACGTCCTCCAGCTCGGAGGGGAGAGGGGGCCAGGACCCCCAGCAGGCCAGTGTGGGGCAGGGTGCTCAGAGGCTGCAGAAGCCACAGACGGACGCTGGCAGGGCTCTGGCAGACCCCAGGCCAGCAGCAAGAGGGGTAGGACCCACCCAGATTCTGGGCCGACCGATTTGCCTGGCTTCAGCTCTTCTAATAAAATCAAGATCTGGGGGGTGGATTATAAAAAGAACTCATATTCAACATGGCAAATTTGAAAAGCATAGGGAGAAAAATAAAGAAAATGGTAATTGCCCAAAATAACATCAACCAAAACACAGTGTCCAGGGTTTGGCATATTTCCCACCAGTTTTCTGTTTTGCTAATTTTTACAGTCAAGATAAGACTGGATATATAATTATATAATCAGCTTTTTTTCAGGTAAACTCTCGTTAGTAGTCTCCCTGTCATACTAAGTAATTTGTAGGCCTCCATTTGGAAGGATGGTGTACTACTCCACCAGATGGGTACCGTGCTTTATCTCAACAATCCCCTTTAATTGGACAGTTACGTTGCTTCTTATTTTTTCACTCATGAACAGCACTGAGATGAACACAATTTTCAAAAGATGGCAGTTTTTTTAAATTTTTTTATTGTCTTTCAAATAAAAAACCCCTGAATATGGTAAATACTTCCAAGACTGTACTAGAGTATACAGAAGACGGTAAATGCCGTCCCGTCCTTGAGCCCCACCTCCTTAGCCTCCAAGGCAACCGCTGGCACCCAAGTGTTCTGCTTCTGCCAGGCTATCCCACACACCGGTAAACACAGACACGACAACACCCCCTCTGTTTTCCCCACAAATGGCAGCACGCCGCTGGCTTTGTCTGCTCAACAACACACACCACAGACCGTTCCTTACTGGCGCAAAGAGGAGCCCCATTTGTCACAGGGCTGCGGGCCGTCCAGGAGCCAGGGGCAAGCCGCTACACCAGCTCTCCAGAAAAGACAGAAGGCTCTGACTGGCAGCATCTGCCGATTCCGGGGGTGTAAACACCCCTCCTGCGACCATGTCAGGCGACCCACAGTTTAACAGGTGGCTGGCAAATTTTCCCAAATACCTAACCACTGCCTCTCAAGAGCCAAAATAGGCTCACGCCACGAACATCCAGCCATTTTTCGGTATTGGGAAAGTATTGCCTTATGATCGATCCCCAGATGTGGAATTTCCGGGTCCAGAGGAGTCAAGGTTCTTACGGTACCAAAGTAACCCCCAGAACAGTGAGCCCATTTTCCTGCCTCCCGGCCATCGTGGCACACGTCCGCTTGCGGGCACCTGCGCCCCCGGCTCGTCTCCGGCTTTCATCCTTGCTAAGTGGATGTGCGGTAGCAGCGTCCACTGTGCCTTCGTTTTGCTGGTGGTGGCAAGAAGGCCTGTGTGCAGGGTGGCCCTCAGCCCTGCAGCCCGCCCTGGAAGGGGCAGCGGGACGGTCTCTGCAGAGACTGGGGAGCCAGGTTCAAATGACTGACAGGTGGGCCTGCGCTCGAGCCATAAACAGGACAGTCGAGCCCCCCGCTGGGGTCTCCGATGAACACGGGAGGACGGGGGAAGGGCGCCAGGCCGGAGGAGCGGCGGGGGCCCCAGCACCCAGGTGGAGCCCTGAGTGACAAGAGAAGTCAGGGGGCACGAGGTCTCCAGAATGTCTCCTCACCGGTGCCTCAGTCGGCCTTCCTGGTTGCCAGTGGCAGGATGCCAGCTCGAGCCTCCTTCATCCAATGAGAGAACAGCCCGGCTCGTAGACCCGGAGCCAAAATAACGCCAGGAACTGGCTGCTCTCCTTTTCTCGGCGGTTTGTCTTCACTCTGGGCGAAGGAAGGGCTCTCCTCCCTCAGGGGTAAGACGGGTCAGAGCTCCAGGAATGAGCCAGTGAAAGACAGCCTCTCTGTCCCAATAGTTCCACAGAAATGTAGATGCAGTGTCGTGGGCCTGGCCTGGGTCCTGATATCACCCCAAAACTAACGACGGTAGCCAGACGGATGGATGGGCTGACTCCAGCCCTGAACCACAGAGCCGCACTCAGCATCATCCTGCCTGAGCCCCGGCACTGGCGGGGGAAGGACGGCGTCCCGGCTGTGAGCACCGGCATGGGGAGATGCTGTTCCAGAGTAAAGTCGGCTTCAGTCTGGAGGAAAGCCAGGCCCCAGTGCGGGGTGTCCGGGACCATCCCCTTTTGCCGTTGGGGGGCCTCTCCACCGCACTCGGGCTGGGGGCTGTCAGAGGCCGCATCAGCAGGCTCCCACCCAGGCAGGAGGGGGGGCTGTGTCTGCAGGAGGCTCTGTGTTCTGGAGACCTTCCCCACAGCCCCTGGCAAACTTCCCTAGGCCTCAGAACTGGGCCCATGCCCGTCCTGACCCCTCCCCTGCAAAGTGATGGCGACTGGAGTCGCCAACCAGGAGAGAATGCTCTGCCACTGAGGCAGGAGGCCCATGGGCCCAAGAGATGCAGAGCTGGATTCTCTGCGGAGCCCCCATGGAGGGCCACCCCTGGCTCTGGGAGAGCAGGGGAGTTTGGAGCCATCTGCAGCTGGGGTGACACGGAGGACACCCACCGACAGCCCCAGCAGCTGGGACAGCACACCCTTCAAGGAGGGAGCCTGTCTTCACTTTGAGTGGCTGACTTGTAGCTTTGCCCCACTCCTGAGGGTCAAGGTGCCTGTATGGCATCCTGGACACGGAAGTGCTACTGTGAAGCTTCCAGGAAATTTCCAGCACCCCCAAGACATCTGCACCAGCCCGTTCCTTCTGCCAATGTACCCCGCAGCCCATAGGCTCCCAGAAACCAGAGGGCCTGTCGATGCCCCCACCTCCAGGGAGCCCCCAGGGCCCACCTCTCTCTGGCCCGGCCTTTCTGGGCAGACAGGGACTTTGTACTCACACAAAGCAAAGTTCGCACCCCAGCAGGGCTAGTGCCTCCTCCCCACTCTGAGTCCGGTCCCTCCCCTATGGCAGGATAGGACAGCGTTGGCTCCCCAGGGCTGTACCAGTTGGCCCAGTGCTGTCTGCCAACTCTGGCACTGTTATGCTGGCCCGGTGCCCGGGTCACCGGTGATCACATACAGGGGCCAGCTCACTGCCCTGGCCCACAACAGATGGTCCACTCGGGTCCGCAGCCTCTGCAGGTGGACATGACCCACAGTTCTGGGGGCCCCAAGAAGCCGCGTCGGCATCACCCACTTGACCAGGGGATCCTGGCATGGGAGATGCCGCAGTGCCTTTGATAAACTGGCTTTCAGATCAGAAAGCAGGCTGACCGAGGGCAGCTGCCTGTGGGCTGGTTGCTAGGGAAACCATCAGAGGAGAATTTCTAGGCGTATTGATCAGTGGAGAGGAAAGGCCCCAGGAGAGCCCTGTCTGGAGTGAGGGGAGCAGGGAGGGGCGCAAGGAAAGGCTGCTCCAGAGCGAGTAGGGGTCCGGCCGAGCTTCAGGCCAGAGCAGTTCTTCCTGGGCGAAGCTGGCTGGGAGGCTGCCCCTCTGTGAGCCTGGCGTCTTCTGGGGACGGCTCCCTGGGCTGCAGGGGGGACAGCAGGAGCCGGGGAAAGGCACGGGCTTAGAGTGGGGCCCTAACTTGGGCATTGGTCATGGTCATCGCTAAGCCAGGCTCAGTGCTGAGCGTGTTTGAAGACTGCGCCACAGACCCCCACATGAGGGAGACGTACGGTCTAAGTGAACAGTGCACGCACACGCACACACGTGCACACGCATAACAACCGTGCAGGGGCGTTACCGTACCCGCCCTACAGGAGGGAGCTAGAAGGCTGTCTTGGGGACTGAATCACGGGCAGGGCCTGTGGAAGGACGGCAAGGAGATACGCATTACTGAGCACTTGACACCGGGCCTCCTCCCGGCCATGTGTGCACTCTGGCCCGGGAGGCTAGGGCAGGGGGTCCCGGCTCCTCTGTTATTGGTGCATGTGTCTGGGGGCCCTAGGGGGCATGAATTCCAGCAGTGTCCTCAGCAGCTGCACCCTCTGCCTGTCTCGACCTCCCCTGTTGCGGGGCAGCCACATCCTTCACGATGTCTAATGGCCGAGGAAATGCCACCAACAGCCCCCAGACCCTTGGTATCCGCTAACACACCTGGAAAGAGTCTTCCCCACCTCTGACTGCCCACCTCCTAACCAACTCAAATTTGGGGAAGCAGGCAAGGCTGTACCTGGCAGACAGGGACAACCCCTGGGCACTTACCCTTCCCCCAGGGGGTATCCTAACTGCGGTTTGCAGAGGACTTTACAGTTTGCAGAGTGCTGTCGCCCCCATGATCAGCGGGTCCTCAGACTCAGTACCTGCCGCCCGCCAGCCCCCAGGGCACCCCGCCTTTGCCTCCCACTTCTCTCTCAGCTGCAAAGGGCCCCCCCACCCCCCGCTCCGGTGTGGTTCTTCTTCCTGCTCGTGGCTCCAGCTTCCTGCCCATGCTCCCACAGTCTCTGCCTGCCTGGCACGCAGAGTAACGGCCCTGTGTTCATGATGACCCCCCAGCTCCCAGGCCATGGAGCTGTCTCGGAGCTGCCTTCAGCCCCAGTTCCCAGGTGTGATTCAGCCTAGCCGGGCAGGGCATTGCGTTTCCTTGACCAGAGTTAGTCATTGGGCACGCGACCCTGCCAAAGCCAAATGCCGAACGAGGCACGATTCTGGGGCTTGTGGCAGCTGCTCTCTCTCTCTTTGCAGCGTCACGTGTCATGGCCTGGAGAGAGCTGCTCAGGAGGAGACCCAACAACACACAGGCAAGCAGAACAGAGGGATGGAGAGGAGGCCTGCAGACCCCACCCCCCAGCCACACCCAAGCCTACCTACTCCGCTTCTGCCGTGGGAGCCCATAGACGCTGTGTTCTTGGGCCGGCGTGAGTTAGCTCGCTGTCCCTCCTGTCCCTGAAACAATTGTCCTCTCTTCGATGAAGCCTCCACCGCTCAAGGTGTCCCTCGTGCCCCCTGCAGCGTTTTCCCTCTCTTGTTTATGTCCACCTGCCCCGATGGGTCATAGGCTTCTGGGGCAGGGGCCATGCCCTCGTCATCTGTGAAGCCACCCGGCCTGGGGGAGGCGGAGCTACGCTCCGAGTGGCACACACCGGCCTCATTCTGCCCTGGCGCCCCCCAGCTGTGCCACCTTGGGAAGTGGCTGTGCCTCTCTGAGCCTCCTCCTCTGCAAGAGTCATAGTAAGGCTGTGCTGAGCGTTTATGGAGAACACGCAGCCTGGGGCTGGATTTAGTTTCACGTGTACGTTTAACAAGCTACAGCTTGGCACCCTGTGTGTGACAGGCGCGGCTCTCTGGGGGAGAGCAAAACCTCACAGGTCCTCCCTTCGTGGAGCACACAGTTTGGAGGAGGCCAGAGAAAACAAGCAAGTGCGCACACAGACGAAGATGGATGCAGACAGTGCTGCTCAGACAAGAGCGCGGGGAATGTTCCAGAGCCGCCGAGTCCCGTAGAACCTTCCGTGAAGATGGAAATGTTCTGCCTGCTAAACGTGACTATTGACCGCTGGTGATGTGGCCAGTGAGACCGGGGAACTGCGTTTTTCATCCTACTGAATTTTAAGTAATTTAAATCTGTAAAGAGATGCTTTAACCAGTTAAAATATTTTGGAAAACCTTGGGTATGTAAATCTACCTTTTCAACAGCACATTTTGTCAAATCTAAGTGCAGATCAAGTACTTCCAAAGAAAATGTAGCTTCTGAAGTGACACGCGCAAAAAGCATAAATCACACACCAGATTTCTAAGGCTTAGTACAATAAAAAGAATGTAAGAATATCTCATTAATATTTCTATATTGATTACATATTGAATGGTAATATTTTGGACATATCGGATTAAATAAAATACATCAAAGATAAATATAAATAAAATATATAGGTAAATATATAAATAAACTTAATTTTTTTAATGTAGCTATGGTAAAATGTTCAAATAATACGTGGCTTGCATGAGCTTTCTCTTGATGGTGCTTTCCTAGAGCATTCTTAGACAGAGGAACTGGTTAGATTGATGGTCACAGAAGGCCTCTCTAAGGAGGTGACAACTGAGCTGAGAACTGTGGGAGTGGAAGGAGCCAGCCATGTGTAGACAGCAAAAACAGCAAGTACAAAGGCCCTGAGGCAGCATGCACTCAGCGCGTTTGAGGGATTGTTGCCTGGAAACAAGTGAGGGAGAGGGAGATCCTAGAGATAGAGGGGGACTTGGGTTCTGAGTGTAGCTCCCTCAGATGCATGGGTCGGGGCCAGACTCGTATTTTCCAAAGGCAGCCACCCCACTGTCCCATGGCATATGCTCTTCTGCAGTGTGGCACTGCCACTCCTCCATAGGTCTCCTCCCCTCCACACTGAGTGTGCCTGTGCCTTCTTCAACCAACAGAGGACACTGGAAGTCCTCCATCCTGTACCTCCCGGGGCCAGGTCAGGGAAGGTCCTGGAGCTTCCAGCTGGTCCCACGCCTGGTTCTCCGCACCCAGCCGCCATGCTGTGAGGAAGGCCAAGCCCCACAGAGAAGCCACGTGTAGGCCCTCCTGCCGCCAGTCCCAGCGGAGCCCAGACCCGACTGAGCGGAAATGAACTGTGTCCCCCAGGACCTGCCCAGAGTCCTGACATGCAGAATCCAGGATTACAACAAAATGGTGGTCGTGTTCCTCCATTGGGTTCTGGTGGTGTGCTGCCCATCTGGGTTCTCCAGAACATAGGACACAGCGAGATATTTCAGCGGCATGGTAAGCTTCTTGGGAAGCTTTTAAGCATACGAGAAACATGACCGGACTTCCAACGTGGAAAAGGCTACTCGGGCTGCTGTGCTGAGAATGGCAGGGTGGGTAAGCCCAGAGGCAGAGAGGTCAGATAGGAGGTGTGGGCCCGGGTATGGCCAGAAGAAGGCAGCACTCAGGAGCTCTGCGCTCCGCCAGCATCACTTCCTTTAACCCTGCCGGGCGGGGCCAGACCAGGTGGCTGCACAGCCTTGTATTTTCCAGGGCGATGTGCTTTGGCTCCACCCACTACGAAGACAGAGAATGGGAAGCACAGGGAAGCTCAATGACTAGCCCAAGATCACATGGCTGGTGACTGGAGGGGAGGGATGGGAACCCAGGCGATCTGACTTCAGAGTCCACTCCATTAGCCACTGTGCTGTGCCAACCCCCAGGATGGAGACAGAGCACTGCAAACAGACCGGGGTCAGGGCTCAAATGCCAGCACCAGCTGCGGGAGGCCAGCCACAGTCCCAGGCGGGATGAGCACCATTGGGAACCAAGGGCCAGTGGGGTGGCATCGAGGGGTGCTCTGTCTCCCTCCTACCCTCCAGAAGGTCTTACCTCATCTTCCCTCTGGCTGCCCTCCGCTTCCGGTGAGGGTCCCTGCGACATCCCACCACTACCCTGGCCACCAGATCCCACAGAAGTTTCTCTCCCAGGAAGTAAGACTTAAGCAACCAGAGAGCACCACTGACATCCTCACCAACCTCAGGCTCATTGCCTCCCGTCTCTAGGCCCCAGTTTCCCCATATATAAAACGGGAAAGGGGTAGAAGAAAAGACCTTCTAAGATCCTTCTCAGCTCCAATGCTTCCAGAGGCAGGAGGCCTGAGATCTGAGCTGCGCCTATCAGGACCTTTGTGGCTGCAGTGGGCAGAGACCTGGTTCCACAGGGCCTAAGCAGAAAAGGAGGATTGGACCTGCTTACACAACTGAAAAGTCCAAAGAGAAGCTTCAGGTGTGGCTAGATCCAGACACTTGCCCAATGTCAATAGAAACTCATCCTTCTCTCTGTCTCCATCGTCCTCAGGGATGGCTGGTCTTTCAGGCAGGGTCTGCAGGGCCTGGAAGTTTTAGGCTTACTGTTTAGGGCCTGGGCCCCCCAGATGGCTTTGGCTGGTGCTTCATGGCTCCTATGTCCACTCGGAGACCAACCAACACCCCTCCAAGGAATTAAGATGCTCTTGGTGGCCAGCTTGGTCACGTGGTCTGGTTGACAAGGAGATGAGAGCTTGCCACCCCATCACTTGGGGTGGGGGCACTTTTGAAAGGCAAAGGGGCAAAGAGACAACATCTACATAGGCCCCTCCCCCTCCGTAGTTATCATGGGACTATGGAGGAAGTCGGGATGGCCTGCGGGGCCATGTGACCCAAAGTGGCCTCCTGGCCAGCCAACCCTTGCCACCACAAGCTGGCCTGCGCCCTGGAGCCTGCCACCCCCCAGCCACCAGGGCTCAGGTCTGCACACAGTAGGATCAAAGTCGCCCAGCGTGGTGCCTCCCGTTCCACAGAAGCCGCCCAGATCTGTCTCCCGGGCCCCACTAAAGAGATTATGGGCCTGTCTTTTAGCAGAAACCCCAGGCCTCTGGGCTGGCTCCGCTAATCCCGACAAGGATAACAGGCCCCTAATTAATTCTCCGAATCTGATGGCAGCACGAACACCAGCCAGTCCACCCGCCTTAATGAGTTTAATCGACTGGACTTGATGATTTTATTCGAAACCTAGGGCCGCAAATTAAGCTCTTAAAGATGCACTTGAACTTGATTGGCAGTGGTAATCCCAACAAAGTCTGTTTAATCCTTGGGCTGCCTGGGCAGGGGCAGCCCGTGCCTGACAGTGGGCCACAGTGCCTGTTGCCTGAGCGCCGGCTCCTTCCTAGCTCAACTCTGGGCTGGGCTGGCTCCGCCTTCTACCGCCAGGCCCACAGAGGAGGCCCAGGAGTCAGGAGGACCCCACTCGGCCCGCTGCCTGCAGGTGAGCTCCTACTCACTCTTCAGACTCCAGCCCCACCCTCTCCTACGGAACCCTTCTCCCACCTTCTCCATCAGAGCCCACAGCCCTCCCACTGTCGGGTCTACAGTGGTGTCCTCCACTCCCCTCCCAGACTGCCCGCCCATCACTGTGCCCCAGCCCCAGGTTGGGGGCTGTGTGCTGAGTGCCGGTGGTCAGCTCTGCACAGATGGCCATGCACTCCTGTCCTGCTGTGGGACATGGATTGCACAGCCAGCCACAGGCCCCCTACCCCTCACCCCATGCCCACACCCTGGGCAGTGTGATGTGCAGGGACTCTGGCAAGGGGTGGGATCCATGTGCCCACCCTGTGAATCTGGCCTGGCCTATGACTTGCTGTGGCCGGTAGCATGTTTTGGGCACGACGTTGTGCAAGTGTCAAGCCCAAGCCTTCTGTCTCTCAGAGCTTATCTTTATCCGAGAACCAGCCTGGGCCAGCCCACCAGAGAACTGGAGACCCCGTGGAACAGGGCTTAGTTACCCAGTGGAGGCCATCCTACACCAGCCAGCCCCAGCTGACCCAGCAACTGACCACTGGTGCTTGAGCAAGCTCAGCCCAGGCTAGCCCACCCCAGCTCAGCCCAGCCCACCCCAGTCCATGCCAGCCCCACCCAGCCAGCTCAGCTTGCTGGACTTTGCGGAAATAGTACATGCTATTGTTGAGACCACTGCGATCAGAGGCGGCGGGCCCCACAGCAGCCGCGCACTGGCACACCTCCCTGACTAGCCCGGCTCTCTGCGCAGCTTGGGGGGACTGCCTTTGGCCTCCAAGGCGGCATGTGTTTAGAAGCGCCCCAGCTCGGCATGCCCTCTGCCAGAGCCAGGCCAGCCCCAGCCTTAGGGCTGCCCATGTCCCTGCCCCTGCTCTCAACTTACAGGCATCCTTTCCCTCACCGCCTGCTCTGGAGCTGGCCCTTGGCACGCAGACCTACCCCCAGCCAGGTCACCCTATCTTCAAGTCTTCCCTCCCTCCAGAAGGCACTGGGGCCCCCTTCTCCCCCATGACGGCCCCAAAGATCCAGAGGTGGGGATGCTTTGAATGGGCCACACACACGTGGGCACACACACCCCGACGTGTCGTGCATGCGTACATTCATAGCACCACGCATCCATGCACACGCGATTCAAACCACCATGTACTCCGGTCACGGGACGACTCATCCTGTAGTTGTCTGTTTATATTGTTTCAAGGGTGTTTTTCCTATCGGATTGGCAAGTCGCCAAGTGTTTGCAACACGCTCTGTTGGCGACTACACGGGAAGCAAGCACTACCTACGGAGCCGAGCTGCCAGGAGAGCCCACCGGAGCACCCCCTGCCGAGGGGAGCGTGCCAGTGCCGTCAGAATGGCCCGTGCTTCTGCCCCGCGACCCAGCCATCCCATTGCTGGATTTTACCCGACCAGCCTACCTGCCCACACACACCGCGTCGTCTGGGCCAGGGACCCACACTGCACTGCTCTGACAGCAAAGGGACAGGAGCAGCCCAACGTGTCCATCCTTCTTTTTCAGCCACGTCGCTGTATGATCTGTTTTTTAAAAAATAACACGGTGATGAAAGCTGCAGAGAATGAGCAAGTAAGTGTGAGGTGGTCGAGCAAGGTGGGAATCGTGGTCACTGGGACGCTGGGAACAACCCTCTGCCCACTGTATCTCCATTCCTGCCTGGCCCCACACCGCCCCTCCTGTGGGGGGTCAGCACCTCCTGGTCCCTTCTGTGCACTCACCCCAGGGGCACCCCGGCTCCCTCCCGCCTGGGCAGCTCCTCATCCCAAGGCCTGGGACAACTCAGAGCCTTGTGTCCAGCGCTGACCGATCAGCACCCCCGGCTGTGGCCCGCGGGGCTCCCAGCACCGCCCCTCCGCTGGAGAACCGAGGAAGCAAGCAGCTTTGATGAAATTTTCAAACTCCATGCATCTTTCAGGAGGAGGCTGGGGAGGAGAAGGAGGCATATTAGAGAGGGAAGCTCCCCGGAGGCTTCCATGCAAGGTCTGGGCCCAGAGGCAGGGCTGGGGGCGGGAGCCGCATCAGCCAAAGCAAAGCAACAAGCCCCACCACTCACACCCAGTCCACTGGCCTTTACCCAGTAGGGTTCAAGGGCAAGGCCTCTTCCCCCTGCCCTGTGCACTGGCCCACACAGTGGGCGGTGGGCAGGCAGAGGGGCCAGGGCCTGGTTACCCGTGTCCCGGGAGGCCAAAGGAGTTGGTCCCTGACCCTTTCCAACGGTGTGGGCCTGGCTGAGCTCCCACGCGTCTGTCTGGGACGGGGCAGAACACACACCTCCAGCAGCTGGCCAAGCAGGCAGGCCCAGAACGTGTAGCCGCCCTCCCTCTGCACGTCTGCGTGTCTTCTCTCTGTGTTCACCCTTTCCTACCACCCTCTTGGCTTGGCGTGCGGCCCTGGGTGGGCCACTCCGGGTCCCTCTGCTCTCCAGCACCCAGGGGCCCCAGCACAGGCCTGCAAGGGCCGGACACTTCCCCTGGCTACAGGCGGGCCACCTCACGGGCAGGCACCAACCTCCTCTCCCTCACTCAGACCTGCTGTCTCTGTCTGGCTTCCCTAAGATTAGACGAGGATTGACGAGTTGTTTGCACGGGGCTGAGCCAGGATGCCTCAGAAGGGCAGTGGAGAACTAAGACGGGGAGGGGGAGGCTTGTGCAGAAGGGGGCATGACCGAGGACGTGTCCACTGTGGGCAGCTGGGCTCGGTCCTGCTGGGGACACTGGAGATGTGTGGACATACACAGAGGCCATCTCCTGGCCCTGCCAGCCTGCTGAGGAGGAGAACTGGACAGGCGCCGGTGGCCTTTGAGAGACGAGGGCCGAGCTGACAGGGTGGGGCTCTGACATCACCTGGGTCACCCTCTTCCTACAGCGTTAGGTCGCTGTGCCGCTCAGGACACTCCGGCCATCCATCAGCCTTCTGCTCCTGGCTGCCTCCCGGGCCCTCCCGCCTCAGCCCTCTTGCTGGCGACCTGCTGAGCCACCCCATTGGGCCACCCCAGCCCCGGTCCCCCCAGATGGGGTCTGGGGCTCCCACAAGCCATTGCCTGCTGGGCCCCTTCCAGATCCTACCCCACCGAACCTGTGAGTGGAATCAAAGGCCGAAGCAGACCCGTCGAAGGCAGACAGGCCCCTCAGGCTCCTCCCGCGCGACTGCCAGCCGGAGGGCAGGCCCTTCCTTCCCGCGGCAGCAGCAGAACACCTCTCTGGGAAAGGCTGTTCTTCTCTTTGAGGAAACCGTTTGTGGGGTCTTTTGGGTCAGTGAAGGTCAACCCAGGGCCGCTTCAGGAGGGCAGGAGCCGAGCCGCGTCTCAGGGGACATCTGGCCTCCGCGTGGGGCAGGGACCGTCCTCAGTGATTGGCGGCCTCTGGGTGCTGGGCAAGTGGCAGTCGCGCTGGGCTGAGGGGACCCCGCAGCAGGGTGAGCGGAGCGTCGGAACGGCTGTGAGGATCCCTCTGCGGAGTAGAGCCCCAGCACGCTCCAAGCACGGCCCTGCCGGCAGAGTCGCGGCCCCGCGGGTCACCACAGCCGCACCGCAAGCCTCTCTGCCTCCTGCGCCGCCTTCCCAGCCCGTCTGCCTGTCACAGAAGCGGGACAGCCATGGTTCAGGGCAGTCCGCGGGGTCCACACTCGAGGGAAGGGACGGGGGTCACAGGGATGACGACACGTCCGGGGTACGCGCGCCCCTCACCCGCGTACGCAGGGCCGTGCTGCCAGGGCTGAAACCCGGCCCGTCCAGACCAGACCCCACGCCGGGGCCCTCGCAGCAGGTGGGAAAGAGTGGCGGGCTTTGTTTCCGGAGATCTCCCCCTTTGTGGCGTGGGCTTCGGAAGGAAGAACGTGGGATTTACCACAACTTTGCAGCTCCTTACCTTTATGTCACTACACTGACGAACGGTGTTTGAACTCGCTTCTCCTGCCTTCTTACTTGAGCGGACCGTTTTTCGTCTCTCCTTCCTGGCATATTTGCTTTGAAGACGGGGTTGCTTTTGCATTATTCGGAGGGGAGGGAAGAGTTTCAAGGGATGCTTTTTCTCTGCAGGTCTCATATTCCTTTTCCCTCAGAACGACTTCGCCCAGACTTCTCATTTCCAATCTACGGTTTCGTCTACTTCAAACACTGTTTCCTGGATGTTAACTTTCTCCTTGTTCTGCATCTTTGCTCCTTTGTGCCCCAGCCTCTGCTTGGCGTCTCCTTGGTTTCTTGCCTCTCATCTCTTTGTCCTAAATCTCATTTTCATAGCTTTTATTTTATTATTTTTTACATTCTAAAGTTCTCGTCTTTGAAGTCTTTTGTTTCAAAATCTTCTGTCATCAGTGAGAGCGATCTCCATTCTTTCACGGGTGTGCTTACTTCTGTTCTGCAATCTCCACCAGCCGCCCTGCTGACTTCCCTTCATTTGCACGCCCCCTCTCCTGCACACTGTTGTGCAGACAGGAAGTGCAGGTCACGGGGTCTGCGGTGGTGGGAGGAGCCAGTGCTGTGCGGGAGCGGCCTCTTCACCTCACCCAGGTCTGGCTGCAGGATCCTCTGTGCGATGCGAGGCCCATGACCCCTCTCTCTAGGGAGAGGTCCCATGCTTTTCCAAGAGGGAAAGGCTTCCCACATCACCCCGACTGCACACAGGAGCAGCCGCTCTCAAGCCCAAGCCTGCCAGCCCTTCGTCCTGCAGGTCAGACGTGGTCGTAGAGTGGGGAGCCTGGAGTGCTGAGCTCCTGACACCGCTGTGGATAGGGGTCTGAGCCCAGGAGGGATGCTGGTCCAGCCTCTGCCCACACCCTGTCCTCTGGGTGGATCTTCCATCAAGAAGTCAGAGCGAGATTTTCTCAAAATAGAACATCCTGGGCTTCATTTTCAACCTATTCGAAACAATAAACTAGAAAAGGGGAAGGGCCTAGATACCATTGCTAAAAACAACTTCCAGGAGAGGACAACGTAGCCACGAAGAACGAGCCCATTTGCTCTAATCGGGGGAATGCCTGAGATACATCGCTAAAGCAAGTTGCATGGTAATATCTGTGTGGTCCGTCATGTGTAAAAAAGAAAGTGCGCACATACTCATGCGTGTACACCCATGCATCGAGGGAAGACAGGAGAGAGCTATACCGAGCCATGATCGCTGGGTATCTAGAGTCCTGTTGAGAAGGGCGCATTTTTATGTTGGGTTCTATGTACGTCTTTATTGTTTAAATATTCAAGAATATGTATACATTTATTATTTTGTAATTAAAATTTGTTTTTTAGTAGCATATCAAAGAAAATGTCTAGACTCAAGGTCATCCGAAACCGTTTTCAAAGAACCTCTGCTGAAAAGCTCAAACGTGTCAAGGCCCTTCGTGGGCAAACCCCAGCTCACCTAGGACATGAGGCTCCGGGGGCCAGGGGGTGCCCAGCCGTCTCTTGAACTGGTTGCAATTTTTAAGCAGAAGTGACTGAAAATCTAACTCAGTCTAACAGGTCCTGACAAACAGGTGTGAGTAAAACCCCCTCAGAAAAGCAAGGAGAAAACTTCGTCAAAGTGGGCTCCCACCCACCCTGTTGCGGCACCAGGACACCCAACAGCCAAACCCTACCCCCAACCCAGCTCCAGAAATGGGGTCTGCACCCACTCCCAGGCTGGGCAAGACTGGCTTCTGCCACCTACCACTCTGCCCCTGAACCAGCCACATACTCACCCAAATGACACTGAGGTTCTTCCGTTGGCAAAGAAAGAAGGAAACCGCTGGCGGATTGTCGCCACTGGCGACATCGACTGAATACAATTCCTCACAGTTTACAAAGCACTTCACAGTTTATAAAGCTTCACAGTTGATAAACCACCCTGTGGTTTGGGAATAAAAGCACTTTGCCCCCTGGAAAACAATGGGACGTTTGAAAAGTAAGCTCATTCTTCTATCAATTCCCATGATCACGCCCAGGAGAGGCATCTCGAAGCTCAGAGCATACGACACCCACAGCTCCTCTCTGAGCAAAACAGCCACGTTCCTTCCTCATTCCTCATGTGTGTGCCTTCCTCCCAAGTGGCCACCTTCCCTGATCACTCGACCCCTCTCTTTGAGCCACAATGTTTGGGCAAAGGACAGGCACCCAGGCAGGCTGTAAGGTGAGCAGGGGCCAGGGAGGGGCCCCATAGTGGATGGGCCTGGACCAATCAGAGCCCATCTGTGGCAGAGCCGGGGTGTGAAATGCACCCCCGAGTGGGCCCCGGGCCAAGGCTGTGTGTGGAGAGGGAGGGGACAGGGATATGGGGCCGCGAGAGCAAGGAGCACAGACGGGGCAGAGGCCCAACACAGTGCACAGGCGGACGTCTGGGCAGCAGGACTGCTGGGTCCGGATCTTGGCTCCACCGTTCCCTGGGTGTCAGGCAACTTGTTTAACTGCCCTGTGCCTCAGCTTCCTCTTCTGGAAACCAGGACAGTGACAGACCCGAGTCGGAGCACTGTGGCACGCAGCAAGGGCCATTCAGTTATCTGGCATCAAGCTTGCTGTCCTTCTAAGGGAGCTGTGAGTGGGCGGGTCCGCAGGGCTGGCGCAGGACATCCTCCCAGCTGCTGCAGTCCCGCCAGAGGGACGGGATGTGTCTGAGATCGCACTTGGAGGCAGCAGTCTATCAGGAATGAACTCAGGGGTCCTGGCTCCCAGTCTGCTTCCCTCAGCAGGACAGACAGCCGCCACTCCATCCTGCTGGGGGTGGGGGGGTGTCCAATGATCTGGAGTGAAGACACTGTCTATCCTGGCAAGGTTCCTTGGTTGCAAATTTGGAGGGAAATGGTAACTTACAGAAGGATAATGGGGTGTTCACAGAACCAAAGGCAAGCAGGAAGTACAGACCTTAGGAAGGACCAGGCTCAGGTCGGCTCTGGGGGTCTGTAAGTGGGACAATTCAGGGTGAAGGTGTCAGGATGAATCCACTCCAACCCTCCTGGCCACCCCGAGGCTGAGGGTCCTATGAACAACGTCCTCTTTCCCCACCTGAGGGGGGCAGCAGGACAATGGTGGGAATGTCAGCTTGAGACAGACACAAGCTGGGATGGAGGGCATGCTTTTGAACATTCTTGGTCTCAAGCCCTTCTTCCCAGTCTCAACCTTGAGGCAGCCATGGCCTGCGAAGTGGACCTGACCACCTGGGACAGTGCGGGAACGCAAAGGCAGGGGGCCCACCAGGGCAGCCTGGAAGCAGTTAGTTCTGCCCTACCCAAAACCAGGTCCATCAGCCCACACCCACCCACCAGGGTCCTTGAGTCCTCCCAGGGTGGGGAAAAGAAGGGGCGGGGCAGGAAGGCCCAGGTGTACCCCTAGAGAAGGACTTCCCTGTGGAAACCACAAGAGTGGAGCACAAATGTTCCTACTTAGTACTTGTGCCCCTTTGAAGATTCCACTTCCAGAGGATCTGATTAGCCTAGCTTGGTGGCAAATCTGCGCTGGTGAGACATTGATTGAGGGCCCTATCCAACTATATGCAAATAGGGAAGGGGAGTCCTCAAATGGAAATCTTCAGAGGAAGGACTAGATGCCATCAGATGGCCCCCACGCTGCCCTGCCCAGGGCTTACTCTGCCAAGAAAAGCCTATGCCTAGAAAGCCAGAGCCCAGTGGGATGCCCTAAACACCACACAGACCAATAGAAGAGCTGGACATCTTCTTCCCTAATCCTTTACCTGACGTGAAAATCTGGGAGCACCACTGAGAAAACCGGAATGGTCTGGAAGCTTTGATTTGCCAGCCTTCCAACAGCCCTGCTAGACCTCTGTGTGGGTCCCATCACCTCGCCCACCCACTGTGAACACTTCACCCGCGGACAGCCCCCTGGACAGGCCTCCTCCTGTTGGCTGTGTGACCTCGGGCAAGCAGGAGCCCATCTGAGCCTCATTGCCTCATCTGCAAATGGGGATCGGGATCCCCACCTTGCAGGAACCTCCTGGGAGCTCGTTTGTGAGACACTGGGCACAGCATCGGTGCCCCAGTCTGGCTCCCTTCCTTCCTCCTCTCGGTGCCAGCAGGCAATTGCAGCCCCACGGCTATTCTTAAAAGCTGATTCCCCATCCCCTCTCCGCAAAGCCTATGTGTGAGTTTTCTATGCCACATGATAAATTACCAGAAATGTAATGACTTAAGACAACACCCTTCTGCTATCTCACAGCTTCTGTGGGTCAGGCGTCTGGGCACAGGCTAGCTGGTCCTCTGCTCGCAGTTTCCCAGGTTGAAATCAAGGTGTCAGCCGGGGCTGCAATCTCCTCTCATTGGAGGTCAGGTTCTCCAATGAGCTCCCCAGTTGTTGGCACGATTCCGTTCCTTGAAGTCACAGGATTGAGGTCCCCATTTTCTCTCTGGCTGTCTGTGGGGGACCCCTCTCCGATTCTGGAGGCCACCCTCAGGTCCTAACCAGGCAGCCCCGCGGCAGCACGGCAGCTGTTGCCCTCACAGTCGGCAGGAGCACCTGTCTCTGGGCTGCTGTGACCCAGTCTACGAGAATGCCTTGTGATGGCAGGAGTGACTCCTCTCTGCCCCCTTAGCCGTATACGGTCACCTAATCAAGGGTGGCTCTCCCATCTTACTCGCAGCTCCTGTCCATCTCGAGGGCAGGAGTTTATCCAGGGCGTGCGCCCCCAGGGACAGGAATCTTCAGGCCGTGTCAGACTTCTGCCCACCCCGGCCTGAGATGCTTCAGCATTCCTGAGGGTTTCCACTCAAGAGCCCTGACTCTTCATGAATTATGAATTTCGCCTAGCAACTATTGCCAAGCAACAACTCTTCAGAAGGACATAGTCACGGAATGTGGCAGTTGCTTCGTGAGGGATGAGGGAATGTGGGTCAGTGGGTACTTGGCCCAGGCCTGCACGTGGGTCGCCCCCCAGCCAGGCCAGTCTGGGTGTGGGGGAGCCTGGTTGGTGCCCGCACCAGCTGTGTGACCTGGGAAAGCCACATCGCCCCCTCCGAGTGTTGGGTTCTCGTCAGTCAAGCTGGGATCACATCTGAGCTCTCACCCCTAAAAGGGTGCGGGGCAGCCAAGACGCTTGGCTCAAGGACAAGCAACACCGCCGGAGACCTAAAACACTACGGCTCTGTCACGGGGAGCTCTGGGAGGGTTTCCCCTAATGCATCAGGAGAGTGGCTTGGTGCTCCCCTGAATATTCTTCCACTCAGCACTTGCTCAGGACCTGCTTTGTGCCTGCCCCTGTGCTGGGTCCTGGGGCCAAGTGACCCTTCTCTCTCACTCATCCATGGATTGCTACTGAGCGCTCACGTGTGTCAAGCATCAGGGTCCAATTACCTTTGGGGAGGTGAAGTCAGTGATCAAAATTAACATGGTGAACATGCAGTGAAGGTTAAGTAAAGATGGGAAGGAGAAGAGGGGGGTTCTCAGGGGGGCAGAGGACAGTAATTCTAAAGAGCGGTCAGGGAAGCTGTCACTGAAGGAGAGATCTTTGAGTAAAGACCAGAAGGAGGTGAGGGAGCAGTATAAGCATCTGGGAGAGTGTCACAGGCAGAGGGAGCAGCAAGTGCAAAGGCCCTGCGGTACAACCTGTGCCGAGGCTGAAGGAGCCAGAGGGAGGCTGGAGAGGCAGATGTGCCCACAATGCAGTGCAGCAAGGGCGTCTGCAGAAGGAGCCCCAGGAAACCCCTTAGGGAGAGAAAAAACCACGTGAGGAGGAGCCAGCCTGCTGGCCTAGACCGCATCCTGCTTGTGAAGCAGCTCCCAACTGGTCCCTGTTGCCACACCAGCCCTCTGCAAGCCGTGGCCACGAAACAGTCCCGCGAACTCTCGAGACTCACATGACGCCCGCCCTGCTACATTCCAGGTGAAAATTTGTCTGTGGCTTCCCCAGGCCCTCTGGCTAAAGTCCAGACCCTCAGCATGGCCTCCCCCTCAGCCCCGGCTGCACTGGGGCCAAGGGGAACCTGGACACTCCTATCTGTGTCTGACAGTGAGAGAGGAGGCACCCCCTCCCACCACGGCAACCCCACAGGGGATCCTGCCAAAGAGACAACGGGTGTAGGAGGAAAGTCGTTCGGAGAATAGAATAGAGCCCAGAAACAGAGCTACATGTCTATGAAAACTTGATTGATAACCAAGGTGCCCTTGCAGATCCGTGGGAAAGGAGAACCAGTCAAAAACCAGAATGTGACCTTTGGTGATCCACAAGAAAGCCACAAACGACGTTAGATCAGGCCTCACACCCTACACAAAACCCAGTCCTGGGGAATCAAAGGCTTAAATGTGAAACTTCTGGGAGACTGTATGGGATAATGTCTTCATGACTTTGGGGTTAAGGTGGTCCTTTCAATGAACAGAAAAAGGTAACAACAAAGTCAATTATATTAAAAGGAAGAATTTCTGTTCAGCAAAATCCCATTAAAAAAAGTGAAATAATCAGGGCGCCTGGGTGGCTCAGCCGGTTAAGCAGTCAACTCTTGATTTCGGCTCGGATCACAATCTCGGGTGGTGGGATGGAGCCCCATGTGGGGCTCCATGCTCAGCAGGGAGTCTGCTTGAGATTATCTCTCTCCCTCTTCCTCTTTCCCTCCCCCGACTTGTATGCTCTCTCTCTCCCTCTCTTGCTCTCTCTCTCTCTCCCTAAAAATAAATAAATAAATTTTTTTAAAAGGGGGAAATGATCACTCACAAACTAATAGATGATGTATGTAACATGTACCTGCAAAGGATTAATATCCAAAATATTTAAAGGACCCTGGCAGTCAATAAAAAAACAGTGTAATATAAAAATGGGCGAGGGGCGCCTGGGTGGCACAGCGGTTAAGCGTCTGCCTTCGGCTCAGGGCGTGATCCCGGCGTTACGGGATCGAGCCCCGCATGGGGCTCCTCTACTGGGAGCCTGCTTCTTCCTCTCCCACTCCCCCTGCTTGTGTTCCCTCTCTCGCTGGCTCTCTCTATCTCTGTTGAATAAATAAATAAAATCTTTTTTAAAAAATTAAAAAAATAAAAAAAATAAAAATGGGCGAAAGACATGAATAGACATTTCACGCAAAGGAAATCTAAGTGGCTAATAAATCGTACTAGTTACCTTGGAAATTTGAGCAGAAACTACAGTGAGATCCATTTCATACCCACCAAATGGGCAAAAGTAGAAGTTGGACAAAACCAAGAGCTGGTGGGAATGGAGGAATGGGATTGGGCAAACAGGCTGCTATTGTCCAGAACAGTCGAACCCACAACACTGACCACCAGCCATTGCTTTCCTGGGAATAAACCCACAAGCACCAGGAGCTGTTCAGGAGCTTTACAGTGGCCCTGTTCAAATAGCCTCAGAGCGAAAGCAGCCACGTGTCCGTAGACATGTGGCCCGTGGTCCATTCGTGCCACACAGCGCAATGCAGCAGCGACAATGAGCAGTGCCTCTCCCAGGACTGGCCCCGTGGGAACCATGGATGGCCCTAAAGGAGCTCCCGCTACACGTCAGCACCACTTAATCTCAAAAACCTGTTGTGAAGCAAGAGAGGCAAATCTCAGCAAAAGCACAAAGTACGACTCCATTTCTATAAATTCAAAAATGGACAGACCCAACGATACATTGCTTCGGGATGAAACTATCCATAAAAGCCAATAAATATTCAGCATAAATTACGGGACAGGAAATTACTTTTGGGGGGTGGGGCTCACAGGGGCTTCTAGGGACTATCCGTGACCTTTTTCCACCTGAGATGGGGTACACGGGGTTGGTTTTGTTCTAAATGTACATGTATGCATACAATTTATACACACCGATGTGTACGAGAAGTTACATAATTTTGTAAAACAGTTTAGAAGAAAGAAGATTTTTTTTTAAGATTTTTTTATTATTTATTTGACAGAGATAGAGACAGCCAGCGAGAGAGGGAACACAAGCAGGGGGAGTGGAAAAGGAAGAAGCAGGCTCACAGCGGAGGAGCCTGACGTGGGGCTCGATCCCATAATGCCAGGATCACGCCCTGAGCCGAAGGCAGACGCTTAACGACTGCGCCACCCAGGCGCCCCAAGAAAGAAGATTCTTGTTACGTGCACTTGCTATACTGTTGAGAGCATTTTACTCTGCTTTCAGAAGAAAACACACATGGGAAGGGTGACGTTCAAGAGTGAAGTACCGATAAGTAAGACCCATAAGAACTGTCAGAGGACACGAGAACCCGCTGAAAAGGGGCAAAAGGACGAAGAGGCACTGAGTGTTCATGACACACTCTCTGCAACACTGAATTTTCATGATACATTAAATGCATGAGTCATTTCATTTTTGTGAGGTCTTAAATTAGTCACTCACTGGTGACACGCATTCAGGACCCTCTTGTCCTCTTCCAGATAAAATCCACAGCTGCCGGTTGGCAAGCTGCTAAGTGCCTAGCTGGCGTGTGGCAGCCCTTGGCCAGGCATCCTGGCTGCTGGCAGAGCAAGTGTGTGTCCTTGGCCCCAGACAACTTCTGTCTGTGGGATCCCTGACGGTCTTCAACTCTGGTCCTTGTAACGCACCATCCTCTGGACGGAGGCCGGGGCTAGGGACACGGCCCACCAGGACGTAGGCAGCACCTGCCTCCACCCCCTCACCGACCTCAAGTGTGTCACTGCCCCAGTTCTATCCTCTTGCTTCTCACTCTGGGATTTTTGTTTATTTCACAAGCCACATGCTTGAGCATCTCACGTGGCCCACAGGCCTCCGTTGGTGACCTTTGGGGATGTGCGCCCATTCTGCCAACTTCTGCACAATGCCTATGAAACGAAGAGTGGAGAGGGGCTGGGCAGGGTGTCAGATGGCTAAAGAAAGTGTCCATCGTCCCCTCGGGAGTGTGCTGGGGAGGCAGAGGAGAGTCCGTGAAAAAACCACCCACCCCAGAGGGGGCAAGTTGAGAAAGGGGAACGCCCACAGGACGTCGGGAAGAAAGAGGCAGAGCCACAGAGGGGAGCTCAGAGTGCGAGTTCCTGGGAGGTGAAGGAGAGACCGGATGATCTCTTTGAGTGTGGCATGGCCAGAAGGGGAATAGGAAAATATTTTTAAGAATCAAAATATAAGAAAGACCTGTCAAAATCCTACAGTGACATTTGAGGAGAATAAAATTCCTATTTTTTAAATTCTCTGGATTGTGTAGCAATTCAAACAGAGCTAAAAGAGCAGTGTCTACCAGAGGCTTCCTTGGGGGCCAGCCTTAATGAATGGGCAGGAATGGCGTGTCATTATCTTGTCGTTCCTTGGTGTGTAAACAGCCCTTCCGAAGGAACGCGGGAGGAAGCCAAGGGAGCCAAAGAACCTCCAACACTTCTCCACTGTCTCCTGCTCATCTCCTTCTCTGAGGAAAATGGTCTGTTGGGGGATTGCTTTGCACATACTCCTGAGTGAAAGGTGGTAAAGGGAAAATAAAATGCATACATTGTTTGGGGCGAATCTGTTGTGCTGAAATAAACATACTTAAAATATCACAGGATTTGTAAAGAAAAATTAGAGCACTTTAAGCGTCCGTCAGAAAGAGAATGGTTAAATAATTATGATACATCCTTCCCCCAAAACACTATACAGCTATCAAAAAGGATGGATCAGGGGCACCTGGGCGGCTCAGTAAGTTAAACGTCTGCCTTCGGCTCAGGTCATGGTCCCAGTGTCCTGGGATGGAGCCCCGCATCGGGCTCCCTGCTCAGCGGGAGGCCTGCTTCTCCCTCTCCCTCTGCCCCTCCCCCACTCATGTTCTCTCTCATGCTCGCTCGCTCTCAAATAAATAAATAAAATCTTAAAAAAAGAAAAAAGGATGGGGCAGATCTATGGGCATGGACATAGAAAGGAATCCCTAGTAAACACTAACTGAAAAAAAACAGGGTTCAGACTGAGAGCATTGGTTGGATCCTGCAGGGAGCAAATGCTGTGACAGGATGGTACCGAAGGTCTGTTGGGGACACTGCCTGCAAAAGGAAGGGGGGAGGCAGGATTGAGTGGAGGAGACCTCAGTCTCCATGCAGACCTGATGGTCTCGCCATTCAATGAGAACTCCAGAGCCAAGCTGGCCACTGGAGGAGCCCCACATGGGGCACAAGCAGGTCTTGATGGTTACTGGCTAGGGCTGCCCCAGGAAGACCATGATCTTTCCTTAGATCGGAGGCACGTCCAAGGGCGCCTGGGTGGTTCAGTCGGTAAAGCATCCAGTTCTTGATTCTGGCTCAGGTCATGATCTCAGGGTTGTGAGATCAAGCCCCACGTCAGGCTCTGTGCTATGTAAGGAGCCCGCTTAAGATTCTCTCCTTCTCCCTCGGCCCCTCCCCCCCTCTAAAAAATAAAAAGAACCTGAGGCAAGTCCCGATGGAGGTCATAGCCCCTCACTGTCAGCCACCCACCACACTCCTCCTCCTAGTGGGACAGGGAGCTATTTCAGGCAGAAGAGTCTGAGGGGCAAACTCCATGTCTACCCAAGTAGCATGTCACATTTTATGTGGGAGAATAAGTTCACACAGGTGTGCAATCCTGGGGTATAATTATTCGTGTGCATAGACAATATCTGAAAGGATACATGCCCAACAGTTAATAATGGGGACATCTGGGAGATGGAAAAGTGGCAGAAGATGGTGAGAAAATGTCACTTTTTTCCTTTTACTTTATATGCTTCTGTAATGTTTAAAATATTTCTCTATCTACTAATCTTATATTTATCAAATACTTGATGGATTCTGGTAAAGGTGATGCCTCATTGACCACGAGTTTCTTTCTGCTTTCATCCACGATCATACTAAAGGAATGTGAAATGTTTTAAAAACTTAAACCGCGAAGGCATAGGACAATAAGAGGGAATGTCAGTGGATAGAGATTTTTCTCACTTTTTGAGAAATGTGAAAAAGAACACCTGACTTAACAGGTCGGACAGGTCTCAACCTCAAGGCCAAGCTAAGAAAAGACAGGACGGCAAATGGCCCATTTCCCTGCACAGACCCTGAGAGAGCAGAGAACTCCAACAAGGAAAGGGACGAGGAGCCAAGAAAACAACAGAAGAATGGTTGAAAGTCTTTCTTCGTTACAGCCAACCCCTCACCCCCCACCATGCCCCAACACCCTGGAAGATGCCAACCCTCGAGCATGAGACTGCAGGCTTCTTCCGTTGTGTACTGAATGGAAGAGATAAGAAAGACCAGAGGCTGCATACAGAATGAGTACTTGAAAGTCTGGATACTTAATGGTTGACAGTCCCTCCAAATCTTCTCGTCTGCCCATATACAACAACAGCAGGAAAAAACTACTCACTTCCTCTTCCCATCAGTAGAAAAGCAGAGAGTTCTTCTCCAGACATTTGGCAGTCTTCCAAAAAAATAGCTGCTCTTGCTTACAGGTAACCAAAAAGTAAGCCCACCAACCAAAAAGCCCAGCCCCTGAGTACAGAACATCCAATTATCTCTTGATTATGAATGGAAAATCAAGGATGACCAGGTGTATGCAGAAAGCCCCAACGTGAAAGATGGAGAACAAAAAAAAAAAAAAAAAGAAAGAAAGAAAGAAAGAAAAGAAAAAGAAATTGAAGAAACCAAAGATAAAGTAGGAAACAAATGGAAACTTAAAAAAATGCTAATTGATATTCTTATAGAGACAAGAGAAATTCTGCAGCCATAAAACGAGAACCCTCATTTTCAAAACAATACAGGGGCACCTGGGTGGCGCAGTCATCTGAGCATCCAACTCTTGGTTTCGGCTCAGGTAGTGATCTCAGGATGGTGACACTGAGCCCTACATTGGGCTCCTCTCTCAGCGCAGAGTCCGGTTAACACTCTCTCTCCCTCTGCCCCTCCCCTCACCCTGCACTCACTCTCTCTCTCAAATAAATAAATAAATCTTTAAAAAAAAAAGAAAGAAAACAATACAAATGCTGGTGAGGATGCGGAGTAACAGAAACTCTCATTCATTGCCAGTGGGAATGTAAAATGGTAGACTTGCTATGGAAGACCGGCAGTTCTGTACTAACTAAAGCCATAGTCTTACCACATGATCTCTCAGTCATGCTCCTAGGTGTCTGCTCAGCTGAGCTGAAAACATGCATCCACACAAAAACTACTGCCAGGCTTATAGCAGCTTTATTGGTAATCTCCAAAGACTGGAAGCATCCATGATGTCTGTCAATAGGGGCATGGATAAACAAATGTGGTACGTCCACACAGTAGAATATTATCCAGTGATAAAGAGATGAGCTGTCAAGTCACAAAAATAAATGGAGGACTCCTGTACGCATATTGCTAAGTGAAAGATGCCAGTATGAAAAGGCTACCCACCATATGATCCTGACTTTGTGACATTCTGGAAAAGGCAAAACCATAGAGACAGTAACACTATAGAGACAGTAAAACTATAGAGACAGTGGAAAGATCAATGACTGCCACAGCACCTTCTTAGGTCAATGAAACTATTTTGTATGATGCTGTAATGGGGATCCATGATATTATGCATTGCCAAAACCCATAGAAGGTACAACACTAAGCATGAACTATCAACTTTAGTTAATAATAATGTATTAATATGGATTCTTTCATTGTAACCACACTAATGCAAGATGTTTAATAATAGGAGGAACTGTGTGAGGGAGAGGAAGAGTATATGGCAACTCCCTATGCAATCTACTCAATTTTTCTCTAAATCTAAAACTGTTCTAAAAATAAAGTCTAATAACTTTTTAAATGATAGCTGTGAAAAACCTCAACCTCACACATTATGTAAATATGAACTCAAAATAGATCATGGACTTAAATACAAAACTATAAAACTTCTAGGAAAAAGCAGGAGAAAATCTTCAGGATCTGGGACTTTGCAAAGAGTTCTTAGACTTGACACCAAAAGCATGACCCATAAAAGGAAATTTTGGTAAGTTAGAATTCATTCAAAGTAAAAACTTTTGCTTGCAAAAGTCCATATTAAGAAGATGAAAAGACAAGATACGGTCTGGGAGAGATATTTTCAAATCACATACCCAACAAAGGACTAATATCTAGAACTTATAAAGAACTCTCAAAACCTATCAGAGAAAAAAATAGAATCCAATTAGAAAATGGGAAAAAGACATGAACAGACAGTTCACCAAGGAAGATATGCAGATGAAAAATGAGAGCATAAAAAGATATCCAATGTCATTAGCCATTAAGGAAACACAAGTTCAAACCATAGTAAAATATGCCATATGCCTATTAAAATGGCTAAAATTCAAAATAGTGTTAACACCAAATGCTGGTGAGGATGCTGGGAAATTGTATTGCTCATGCATTACTTGTTGGGATGCAAAATGATATAGCCACTCTGGAAAACTGTTTATCAGTTTCTTATAAAACTTAACATGCAACTACCACACAACCCCACAATTGCACTTTGGGGCATTTATCAGAGAGAAATCAAAATTTCTGTTCTTGCAACAATCAATATAGAATAATCATGGCAACTTTATTTGTTATAGCCAAAAACTGAAACAACTCAGATGTCCTTCAACAGGTAATAGTGCATCCACACCATGGAATCCTACTTGGCAATAAAGAAACAAAGTATTGCCGCAGGCAACAACTTGAGTTAGTCTCTGGGGAAGTATGCTGAGGAAAGAAGCCAGTCACAAAAGGTTACATACTGTATGATTCCACGTACAGTACGGAATGGAGTGGAATGTACATTCATATGCAATGGCATATACATTCTTGAAATGACAAAAATATAGAAACAGAGAACAGATTAGTAATTGCCAGTGATCAAGGATAACGGGGGGGGGGGGGAGGACAGGTGGGTGTGGCTATAAAAGGGTAGTACAAGGGATCCTTGTGATGGAATGTTCTGCATTGTGACTGTATTAATGTCAATATCCTGATGGTGATATCTGTGCTCTAGTTTTGTGAGATGTTACCACTGGGGGAAACTGGGGAGGTTATACACAGGATCTCTCTCCATTCTTTCTTACAATTGCGTGTGAATATAATTATCTCAAAATTAAAAGTTTAATTAAAAACACAAAAATATAATAGCTGGGGTTTTTAAAAAAATCTACATAAGGATTGGAAAATAAAGTTGAAGAAATATACTAGAAAGCAGAACAAAGGAAAAAGGAGATGGAAAATATGAGAGAAAAAAATAAGTCTTAGTAAATTAGTCCAGATGGTCCCTCACTTACTAATAGGAGGCCCAGAAAGACAAAACAGAATATGCAGGGAAATAAAGATTGCTTGGATGCCAGAATTGGGGAAGCCAGGCAGAGTCAAGCCAATTCATTTGCAGAGTTCCAGAAAGTGTGCAGAATTGGGGACACTGGATACCTCGGAGGTAGGGTCTGGCCACTTGGATCCCATTGCTCCCCACCCCACCTGTGCAGCTAGGCGAATGTCTCTGCCCCATCCAAAGAAGACAGGAGATTGTCTCTCTGCAGAAAGTGAAGCAGGGGCTCACTGGGGTGAGAGAGCTCAGCCCTTCTGGGGGCAGAAGTGAGTCTCTTTACTGAAAAAGTAGGGAACATAGGTAAGTCTGCACATGGGGTCATGAGACCCCCAGCCCCCTTCCCCATACAGAACGGGGTCACCAAGAGGACAGTGGAAGGTTCCTCTCCAGAGGAGGAGCTTGGCCCTGTGGGGTCACCACCAGGAGACCACGCACCCACAACCCCAGCCCCACACAGTTTCATGTTTATGCTGTTGAACGTGTTGAAGTGTACTCCATGCTCGGTGATACACACCCTCATAAGCACCCCCAGCTAGATAAGTTTCCACTAACTGAGCACACGTGTGACCAGTACGAGCTCAAGAAGTGGAACACATCGACATCTCAGAGGCCCCCTCGCCGCCCCCCAACCTCCGTCCCATTTCAGAGAGAACCACGCCCTGACTTCTGGCAGCAGGGACTCACTCTGCCTGTTTTCACACGTCGTACCAACGAAATCATGCGTGTGTGCTGCCTCATGTCTGGCTGCTTCCACTGAATGTCACGTTCTCAAGAGTCGCCCATGCAAACGTGCGTATAGGCTGCTCGTCTCACTGCTGCCGAGTATCCCGTTGGGAGAACACACGGGTCATTCTATTGTACTACTGATGAGCATTTGGGTAATTTCCCATCTCCCCTCTTACAAATATTCATTATGTGTTTAATCAGCTTTTAGTGCCTCCCTTTTAAATATGAATAGACAGGCAAGGATCACCCAGAGAAAGCCTCTAACATGGAAAATAGAGACTAAAACAGAGGGTCTCGGAAGGTCTCTGATGCAGGCAGCAGAGCAAAACTTCAAAGAAAAATTAGAACGAGTATCTTCAGGGAGATAAGGGAAAATCCATAAGGGACACACAGATGCCCTCACAAAGACAACTCAGAGAACAATTTCTAAGTAGACCTTAGAAATTAAACACGTGGGAACATAAATTTAAAAATTCAAAAGGATGATTGGAAGATGAAGTTGAGGGAATCTTCCAGAGAGTAAGAGAAATGATAAAAGGGAAGAAATCATAAAATCAGAGAGTTAATCCAGGATGTCCAATGTCTGTATAATAGGAATTCAGGGAAGTGAAGGAGAGAAAATGATCCAAGAAAACAGTCAAAGAGAGCGTACCGGAGTGGAATAGCGTCAGTTCCCACACTGAGAGCCCTCACGAAGGACCCAAGGAATGAAGGCCCCACACTGAGGTCCAGCACCACCAAGTCTCGGCACTGTAGCCAAGAGACCGTTAACACGTCCCGCGCTGCTGGCCAAGAAAGAAGTCCCTGCAAATTTGAACAAACGGGCATTTATTTGGGCAAGTAGAATTATAAACTGGGAGACACAGGTTCAGGCAGCAACCTGACTGGGGTTCAGAGGAAGACACACGGGAGGCGGGGTCATAAAGACAAAGGTCATGAGCGCAGCTCGCATTCAGGTCCTCTATGCAAAATAGGGATTGAAACCAGGTGAACGGGGATCCACTGGGTTAACATGCAAATGAAGCGTTGAAACGTGTCAAATCGCATTGGCTCCTGTAAAGTGAAGAATGCAAAGGTTTAAGGTGTCATGGACAGGAGGGAGTTAAGCCCAGGCTGAGGGTCTGTGGCTGGCAAACGTTCATAGTTTATTCAACGCGGATACAAGTAAATGTCTTCTTCCTCATGGTCTCCCAGCCCTATTTTAAAAGACAGCCTCTTCCCTAGGCTTGCTGGCTCCACTGTGAAGTCTCCTTGCACAGCGCCGAGGGGCAGGGCCCCCGTGGCGTCCACCTACTCCACAGCGAGCCTGGAGGCTGGAAGACAAGGATCGGATGGCCTCGAACGCTGTAGAAGAAGGTAATCCTACTCAGAACTCGATACCCAGCCGAGTGACTGTCACGGGTAAGCGTAATTGCACACTTTAAAGCAGAAATGTAAAATACGGTATTTGGGGTCTCGACAATTTTGTCTCCTCCATATATAGGTAGGAAGGAACCTGCCAGAGAACACGTTCAGTCTACACGTGGGCACCCACCAGGGAAGGAGACATGGGGACCCCCGTCCTAAGGATGGGACCCAGGACTGAGGCGAGGGGGACTTCCAGGCCATGAGGAAGGGGAGAGACCGCAGCTACAGCCGGTCTAGCCAACCAGGCTCCAGCGGCATGTCATCAAAAAAAACATTACATCGGTGGGTTACTACTATGTTTGAATAATAATAATAATGACTAAACCAAAAAGAAATAAAAATAGGGACAATTCCAGGGAAGAAATTGCACAAGAAAAAAATGTGACTCAGCTACGAACGATATTCACACAACCAGAGCAATAGAAACGCTGGACATTGGTCTAACCCAAACTCGTGGTATCCCCGCGAAGTGCGCCGTGGAGACGGGAGGGAGGGGGACGTGCAGACTGATCTCATATGAAGATGAAGTTCGGTGGGTGAATTCTAATGTTCTACACGCGCAGAATTCGTAGAAAGTTCTGCTATTGAGGCAGATGACGCTGTGGGACAGAAAAGGCATCAAAAGGGTTGAAACTGTTACCTCAGCGCTGTGGACTTGGGCAGGACAGGGGACAAAACTTCTGTTTCGAGCTGGAGAGTGTCGCAGCCTGAATTTTTAAGCTATACACATTTTATGGTGTTAAAAACTAAGTGCGAGGGGCGCTTCAGTGGCTCAGTCGGTTAAGCGTCTGCCTTCGGCTCAGGTCATGATCTCGGGGTCCTGGGATCGAGACCCGCGTCGGGGTCCTTGCTCAGAGGGGAGTCTGCTTCTCCCTCTCCCTCTGCCCCTCCCCCTCCTTGTGTGCTCTCTCTCTCTCTAGCTTGCTCTCTCTCAAATAAATAAATAAAATCTTCACAAAGAAAAACTAAGTACAGAAAAAGTCTTTATTCCCAATGTAATAAAACTAGATATAACCAATATTGAGGCCCTTTGCCTGGAAATTTTAAATCTCTCTCCTAAGCAACATTTGGATCAAAGATGAAATCAAAATCCAAATTTGGAATATCCAGGCACTAAGAACACTACATGGGAGCTAGTGTTCCTCAAAGGAAAATTCATAACCTTAAATATTTATATTAATAAACAAGGTGTAATGAAAATAATCGAACTCAATACCCCCACAATCCTGATATCAATTTCATTGTATGTGTCTTGTTAACACATCACCAAGCAATTGTCATCAGGGGCCTGGAAGGGCAGGAAAAGGCGGGCCCGGGAGCTAGGTCGCCTTAAATAGGAAGGGGGGCAAGTCTGTACAGCGGGCCAGCTTTGCTGGGCATGGGGCAGTAGGAGGGGGCATCATTTCTCCACCTGGGAGTGCACAAAGATGCTCCCCCACTTCCTGCCCTTGGTGGACCCCGCGGCAGAGAACAGGCACCCTAAGTGGCCGAGGGAGACGTCCCATCCAGCCAGCCAAGCATCTGGTCAGTTTGACTCCAGCGTTCGACAGACGCCATCGGAGCTCTTGACTGCAAGCAACAGAAACTCCCTGAGTCGACAGTCACGCCAGCTCACAGGCTCTGCAGGAAGCCTGGAGAACAGGAGAGCCAGGCGAGAAGGGGAGCCAGGCAGGAAGACCCACATTACACCACAGGCCACGATCGCAAGGAGGCCACAGGCGGGCCCAAGCAGCGGGCACCAGCCCTGCACTGCCCCCACCCTGCCAGCAGGTGGCCTGGGCCCACGCGGTTCCTAGCAGGGGCCTGGGCCAAGTCCTGGCGGTGAAGGCGGCTGGGAGAGGGAACCTCAACCTTCCAGCTCTGACAGGAAGCCCCGCAGACGAGGAGGGGGAGCTGGCCAGCCAGCGGCACGTCCCAGGCAGCTGGGAAAGGAGAGCAATGAGCACCCCTAGCTGCCCCCCCCCCAACGGCCACCACACAGGCCCGGGAGGACAGCTCGGGGCAGGGACTCAGAAACACTAGAAGGGGGGAGGGCGCCTTCAGACGCCGGCTGTCTTCCACAGCCCACGATCCAGCTTGGAATGTCGGGCTGCCCTGATCTGGGGCGTCCTGGTCGCACCTGACAGAGGGCCCTGTGCTCCCCGGGAAAGCAAGCTTTTAGTACAGACTACATGCTGGGGATAGTCTCCCAAACATGAGCAGAAATCAGCCTCCTGGTGCTACATGCGCGGAATCGGCCAACAGCCCCGCAGGCTGGGAAGGACGGAGCGCAGTGTGGACGCCTCGGCTCTGCAGGCCCAGCGTGGCGGGGGGGGGGGGGGGGGCTCATCCTCGGGGGCGGTCGGGGACAGGCATGCTGAACGTCCCCTGCCCCCACACGTGACACAGCCACTGTCCCTGACGACGTGGCGGCCCAGGCACGTAACCAGCACCGCAGACGGGGCAACATGAACAGCAGACACCTATTTCCTCTCCGCTCTGGAGGCGGAAGTCTGCGATCAGGCGTTGGCGGAGGGCTGGCCCCTCTCCTGGGCCTGCAGATGGTGGTCTTCTCCCTGTGATCTCACGTGGTCATCCTTCTGTGCCCGTGTCCTGGTCTCCTCTCCTTATAAGGACACCAGTCAGGTTGCACCAGGTCCGGCCCATATGACCTCATTTTAATTTAATGACCTCTTTAAAATCCTACCTACAAACATTCTAAAGTACAAGGTGTTAGGACTTTAACAGGTGAAATTGGGGGACCATTCAGCCCGTAACACTGCTGCCCAACCAGGATTGCTAGATGTAGCGAGTAAAAACACGGGATGCCCATGACATCTGAATTTCAGATAAGCAACAAAAAATGTCCTGTGGTTTATCTGAAGTTCAAACGTAACTGGGTACCTTATATTTTATCTGGTAACCCCGTGCTGAACAAACCACTCCAAAACTCCGGGGCTGAGAATCGCGAGGTTGATGGCTGCCCACGGGCCCAGAGGTCAGCCGTGTGGGACGGCCGGCTGCAGGCAGGTCTCGGGGGCGCCCTGGCGGGGGCAGCTGGCCTCCTTCCCACATGGTCTCTCGTGCCCTGGCGGCCTGGCCATGGTTTTCCTCTCGATCTATGAGAAAGGAAACCCCGAAAGGCATCTTGAGGCCCAGCCTTCAAAGGGCACACGGACACCCCCAACAGCCACATCCTGACGGTCAGACTGAGTCGCCAGGAGGCCAGATTTACGGGGCAGGGAAGCGGACACCGCGTCCTCACGGGAGGGGCGGCACAGGGATGGCAGGGAGCTGAGATGGGGACAGTGTCGCTGTCAGTCTACCTCGGCAGCCCTGAGCCCCTGCCCCTGGGCCCATGGTGACTTCTGCACAGACGTGGTGGAGTTTAGACCCAGAGCTCTGGGCGCAAGTCAGCAGGGAGAGCCACAGTCACGGGGTGGGGGAGGAATGGCCTCCGGGTAGGGAAGCACAGGATTTCCCCGAGGCAGAGAGATTCTGTGTGAGGATGGGAGAAGTTATCCACCATAACTAACGATGGGGTCCCGCAGGGCCCCGGGAACAGACTGTGGGAACAGCTCATCCCGCCTCAGGCTGTCCGTGGTGCACACCTGCAGGACAGGTGGTGCCGAAGCGCCTGGCTGAAGACAGGTGAGGGCGTCCCCCCTGACAGTGGGGGCCGTGCGTGCCCGGAGACCAGCTCACTCATGCGTTCAACAGCTGTTCGCCGCGGCCCCACTGTGTGCCAGGCACTGTTCCGGGTGCAGAAGATACAGCAGGGACCGAGACGACAAAATCCCTGCCCTTACAAGGCAGCGAGAACAGTATATAAATGGTGGTGACACAGGGATTGGAGGGAAAGGAGCCAGAGCAGAGATAGAGACAGCTTTGGGGAAGGGGCCCTGTGCGTGACGTGGTTGGGAGGGCTCGCTGAGCAGGGGCACCCAACAACATGGATGGGGAATGCAGACTAGCCAGCTTTAGAATTACTAGTCCATGCTGTTGTTTGTAGAATTCAGGGGTCGTGAGCAGGGGACCCCCCTAAGGTGACACACCATCGCTTCCTCACGCCGCGCCCATCCCAAACGATCTTTGAGCCCCACCTGCCAAGAGCTTGGGGCCATTTCTTCTGCTGACTCCAATCCAGCCCACGGTGGGAGGCACTTCGAGAGTCAGTTGCTGTGGGAAGTATTTTAACTGGCAGGAATTCAAAAGTCAAGAGCGACGCCTATCAGCCTTCAAGGACCCCCACCTGGGACGTTTAATGGGCCCTTCTGGGGCCTGCCGGGAACGCGCCCCTGGAACGAAGTGGCTCTGCAGCTATGTGGCAGCTTCCTAATCCAGGCTCACCTACCTTCGTGCCCTTTGCCCTGGTGTCTGAGCAGGACCCCCCAGCTGTCCACGGATCTGGGTGAATGGAGGCGGAAAGGGACGGTCTCAACTAGTGGGCAGTTAAGGGAGGAACATTCTGACCTCTCACCCGCTCGTGGCCACAGCAGGTCTGGGCAGAGGCCCCTGTCACAGCTATAGGGTCCCGAGCTGCAGCAGAAATAGGGGCTCCTACAGGTGGACCAGAGTCACGGGACTGTTGGAAATGCCCCAAGATTTTCAGAAAGCCAGCAAGGAGCCCTGATGGTTTGGAAGGTACTGTCAGAGGCTGAGTCAGGGACGGAGGCAGTAACACCACTTGACCACGTTCTCCACACTGGTTCAGATCACCCACAGAAGGAACCATGGTCTGCCAGATGGCCGGGCTGCAAGGGGGACCACCGGCAAGCCCTCTCGCCTCCCCCACCATGCCCCATGAGTGGATGGGAGGTTAGCAAGAGTAGGCAAAGGGGGGCGCCTGGGTGGTGCAGTCGTTGGGCGTCTGCCTTCGGCTCAGGGCGTGATCCTGGAATTCCGGGATCAAGCCCCACGTCAGGCTCCTCCGCTATGAGCCTGCTTCTTCCTCTCCTACTCCCCCTGCTTGTGTTCCCTCTCTCGCTGGCTATCTCTATCTCTGTCGAATAAATAAATAAAATCTTAAAAAAAAAAGAAAAAAGTAGGCGAAGGAAGAGTAAACTGGAAACACCTGGGTGGGGTGCAGACCCCTCACCCCATGGAAGCATGAGCCCCATCCCCAACACCTTCATCGGAGGTGTTGGGGTCAGAGCTTCTGGGACTCAGGGCAAAAACGCAGTTCACACTGTGGCGGTCGGGCGGCTGAGGGCCCTGTCCCTGTGCTGGCTTGCTGTGCAAAGCAGGAACCGCTCCAGGGATTTGCAGGGGAAGGTGTTAAGCAAGGGGAATGAAGTCCTTGCGCCATCCCCAGAAAGGCTGAGATGAGGCCCTCGCCAGAAGTGTCGTTATCCAGAACATTCTGCTGTAACTGACGCAAGGATCAGGAAAGACATTGGATCTAAAAGCCAGAACACCAAAGATGAAAAGCAGATCCTAAAAATAGCCAGAAAGAAAGAACACCCCCTTCAAGGAAAGACCACTGAACTGATGGTCAACCCTCTACAAGTAACGACGGAGGCTGTAAAACAATGAATTAAATCTCCAAAGTGCCGAGAGACAACAACTCAGCAGAATCATGTACTTGGCAAAACCACCTTTCAAGAAAGAGGGTGGAATGAAATAAAGATAATTTCAGAAGAAAAAAGAGAATTTTTAGCGTCATCGCACGGGCAGCAAAAGAACAAAAAGACAAACTGTGCCTCATGAAAATTAAAAACTTTTGTGCACCAAAGGCCAACATCAACAGACTAACAGGCAGTCCACAGAACAGGAGAAAATATTTGCAAATCACGTATCTGATAAGGTATTGACTGATATTCAGAACGTACGGAGAACCACTAAAAACAAGAGCAAAACCGAACAACCCACATCAAAAATGCACAAAGGACCTGAACAGACATTTCTCTAAAACGGATGCGCGAGTAACCAATAAGCCCATGAGAGACGCTCGGCATCACTCATCATCAGGGAAATGCAGATCCAAACCCCAGGGAGCGATCACCTCATTGGGAGGCTACGGTCAGAAGGAAAAAACAACCTAGAAAACTAAGTGTGAGCAAGGGGATGGAGGAATTGGAATCCTCACGATTTGCTGGTGGGGAGGGAAAATGGTGCGGCCACAGTCGAGAACTTTCGGGCAGTTCCTCAAATAGTTAAATATGGAGTTATCACTGACTCAGCAGTCGTGACCCTATACTCCTAGGTGTATAGTCAAGAGAAATGAAAACATCTGTCTGCACGAAAACTGGTACACAGAGGGCCACAGACACCACAGACTGGAAACAAGCCAAGTGTCCCTCAGCGGGTAGTCTGTGGTCAGTCCGTGCAATGCAGTATGATTCAGCCATGAAAAGGAATGAGGGGCTGACACACGCCACAAGACGGGTGAGCCTTGGAAACATAACGTGGAGGGAAAGTAGCCAGGCACAAAAAGCCACATAGTGCACGAGTCCACTTCTATGAAATGTGTAGAATAGACATTGCTGGAGACAGAGAATACATGAGTAGTGCCAGAAGCCAGGGGCAAGACAGGGAGTGGGAGGTAGACGTGAAGGGGTGTAAGGTTTCCTCTGAGCTGATAACAATGTTCTAAAATTGACTACAGTGACGGCCATACAATGGGTGAATATACTAAAAATCACTGAATTGAAATGAGTGAATTGTACAGTATGTGACTTACAGCTCACTGAAGCCATTTAAAAAACAAAAAGTAACGTGCTTCCTTACTTCCCCAGTTCTCACCCCAAATTCACATGTGCTTCACCCGCACAGGGCCACCTTGTACAGTTGTGCAGGTTGTGCACTGCACAACTCCATGGGGTGCCATTAGCATAGACTGTATATATAGACTCAAGCCATCTGTCACACACTCAGAAAATCAAGAACCCCTCTGGTTAGCAGAAATCATTCTCCTTAGAGAACTCTTAAGAAGCATTTGGCATTAAGACAAATAACAGACACACACACACACACACACACACACACACACACACTAAAAAAGCATATTCTTTTATCCCTAGAAAGTTGGTCTAATCCCACTCTGTCCAATAGAAATATGATATGAGCCAGAAATGCAATTTAAAATTCTCTAGTGGCCATATTTTAAAAAGTTAAAAGACAAAATAAAATTAAATTTAATAACATATTTTACTTAAGACTGTCTATCCAATATATCACTTCAACATATAATCCATGTAAGCAATTTTAATGAGATATTTCACAGCAAGTGTGAACTCTACTCACAGCACGTCTCAGCTCGGACTATAGCCACATCTCAGTAGCTGCATGTGACCAGGGGCTGTCGCATCAAACAGCACAGGTTTGCATGCAAAATTGCAATGGCAGATGGATTTGAGCAAAACCGGGAAAAAAGAAGAATGTGTTGGCTAATGTCACCAAAGGCCAGAGTAGATTCAGGCATAGCTGGATCCAGGAATTTAATCTCTCTGTCTCCACTCTTCCCTGCCCTCTGCTCTGCCCTCACCCCCTCTCCCTCTCTATCTCTGTCTCTTTCACCTCCACCTCTCTCTCCTATGTCTCTCATCTCTTGGCTCTACACTCCTCTGAGTTGGCGTCACATTTAGGCTCATGAAGTGTCCTCTCCACCCACCCCTAGCCTGACAGGAGGAAGGAGATGCCCTGATTGGCTGATAGGTGTCATGGGTCAATCGGGGGTGTGGCCAGCCCTACTGATATTTCTGCAGCGAGGATGGAGCAGCTCCCGAGACTAAGGACTGGAGGCGACAGGCAAAGCCCTCACATCTCCACTCTGCGTGCCAGCCAGCATGGTCTCCGGGGTTGAAAATGCACGCAGCTCTGCTCAGGTATTTTTGTTAATGTAGCTTCTTAATTGTCTGTAGGTTATCTAATCTTGCTCCCAAGCTTCCACCCTACTGGGAAGCAGGAACAAAACTCAAACTTAAAAAAAAAAAAAAAAAAAAAAAAAACACCTAAATTTAGTGATATTTAAACAATCTCCTTTGTTTTAATACAGTCTCTTTTGGAAAAATGTTAAATCCAGGTCACGGTTCACCTTCCTAACAGGGCTCTTTGTCCCTTTTCTTCCTTCTCCCCAAGATGGCACTGGGGTCTAAGGCAAAGCTTATGGGGCTTCCTGACACTAGGGAAGGGAAGTCAGTTCTTCTGCCGGCCTCCAATGGAAGTGCTTCGCCCATGCAGGGCCACCTTGGGCAGTTGTGCAGGTTGTGCACTGCACAACTTCATGAGCACCATTAACATAGACTACAGTGTATGCAATTCTTTCTGGAGTTGTGTAGGCAGCAGCCCTGATCCCACTCACCTCTGCTTCTCAGCCTTAGTCCTCAATGAATCCCTCAGGTTTTGGACACGAGCTGCTTCTTTGCAGAGACTCTGGACGCTGCTCTCCTCCCCACCCCACCCCAGCAGCTTTCTCTTCCTGATTCCTGACTTGCACACTGCCCATGGTGGCAGGAGTCACTGAGTCCTCTCTGCATTACCACTTTGCCGGTGGCCCATGAGGCAGCTGAAGGGGCTTTGAAATGACCTTTCCCTGATGCCCATTGCCTCACGATGGCCTTATACGGTAAGTGGGTGCTGCAGCCCCACGTAATGTGAGGTTCCTTGTTCCAGGGTAAGCAGGTTTACAGGATATGAAAACACGCCTGCATGTATCTCCAACACACTCCCTGTGACTCTTACACAAGTCTGGCTCTACAAGCCTGCTGCCGACCCTGGCGGGGGCCGCTGGAGTCATTCTCCCACTGTACGGATAGGGAATCTGAGTCTGTCCTGACCACATGGCACCAAGGGCCAGACCCAGGATTCCAGGCCAGGAAGGCCTCTTCCCCCTCACAGACTGATCATTTAAAGAGGAATTTGTGCCTTGAAACCTGTTTTTGGGTAATTTGTTCCAGCAAGAGTAGAGTGGCTTTTCTGACTCTCTTCCTCAGACACCACAGGCTTCTGTGTTCTCCCATCTGTTGTTTCAGGCCCCAAGAATATGCAAAGAATGACAGGAATGCCACGCACCTGCCTGCCTGTGTAATGTCAGAGAGACCAGGTCCCCTGGGAGCTATGGTCCTACTCGGGAGCAGATGGGGGCATGCTCCATGTCCTGGGGAGAGCCTGGGGGGGGGCGTAGCATGGAATCTGGAGGTCGGAGGGAGGAAAAGCTCTCTCCGGCCGCTGAGCAGGGCCAGTGAGCGGGGCTGCTGCAGGGCTGCTAAGGCTGGACATCTAAACTGTGTGGGACCGGCACCCTAGGTGCTATGTGACAGTTTTGGGCAGGGCAGACCTGACATTACATGAGCCTGAGGCGTCCTCCCAGGCAATGTTCAGCTGGGACAAGGAGCAGGGCCCGAGAGGGAACTTCATACAAGGGCGAGGCTGAGGGCGCAGGAGGCAGAATCACCTGGCTGGAGGGGTAGCGGGCTGGGGGCTGGGCTGCGGGTGGTGCCCGGCTGGGGGATGCCCGCCCTGGGGAGAAGCATGCTCTTCCCTGCTCCTACCCCAGCTGCGGCCAGGGCAGCCGGCCAGGGACCTGGGAAGCAGAATTCTCAGGCTCCTCAAGGAGCTGGGGTGGGGCGGGGTCCCGGAGGGTCTGAGAGCCCCGACGGTGCCTGCCGGAGCCCTGGCTTGCACTTACTAGCTTCTCAGACAGGACTTTCTGAGGGCAGCTACTGCTCTAGACGTTCGTATTATTTTTACTTTCATTGAACTACTTTTATAGTCAGTCATCTTCTACTTACGGCAAACAACCCTGGTTACCCACTTAGGAGAGTGCCGACAGGTTTCGCTTTCAATAACTTCTTCAAGTTAAAACAGGAAGAGTGTATTTAAAGAAAATTTCCAGGGACACCTGGGTGGCTCAGTCGGTGAAGCATCTGCCTTCGGCTCAGGTCATGATCCCAGGGTCCTGGGATCGAGCCCCGCGTAGGGTTCCCTGCTCAGCGGGGAGTCTGCTTCTCCCTCTGCCTGCCCCACCCCCACCTCGTGCTCGCTTGCTCTCTTTCTCAAATAAATAAATAAAATCTTAAAAAAAAAATTCCAGGTACATGGAAGGACTGAGTACACAGACAAGGTGAAGGGAGCTCCTGAGGCAGCGGGACGCCTGGGGGCCACGAAGGGGGTGAGGCTGGGCTCCCGATCAAGGCCATTGTCCCGATCAAGGCCATTGTCCCTCCTGGCAGGTGCTCTGGGAAGCAAGGGGCCCTGCTGGCCTGGAACCCCACCCTGACCCCTCAAGCTTCCAAACCAAGAACCGGTGTATGGCCACAAGGGGCAAGGGAGCATGGCGCACCTGCCCCATGCCCACACTGCCTCAAAGGCCCTGCTTCTCCCCAAGAAATGGCTTTAGACAGACGGAGCGCCTGTCGATGGAACCGAAGGGGATGTGAATTCAAGCGGGTTCCTGGGGGTCCTCATTCCAACAAGCCAGCTGTGAAGATACAGCTTTGAGACAATTGAGGAAATTTGAATATGCAAATACTAATTTTGTTAGTGTGATAATGACACGACGGTTATATAAAGAAAAAAATGTGTATTTTTTTAACATTTATTTATTTGAGAGAGAGAGAGAGCAGGAACAGGAGGGGCAGAGGGAGAGAGAGTCCCAAGCAGGCTCCCCACTGAGCGCAGAGCCCAACGCAGGGCTCCGGGGCTCCATCTCCTAACCCCGGGACCAAGACCCCAGCCAAAACCAACAGGCGGACGCTTAGCCGACTTTGCTGCCCCCCCCTTCCCCACCGGCCGCGCCCCATCGTCATCTATTAAAAAAACAAAGAAAGGCTCATGAACAAAGGAGAGAGAGGTTTTGAAAGCTGGCCTGGGAGAGGCTTCAGCTGCCAGCAAGGAGGCGGAAGCGGGGCTGGAGGAACTGGTGGCACCCCAGCGCTGGCCTGCGGGCCCAGAGACAGGGGACCCAACCTCCCGAGTCCTGCGCTGTGCCCCGGCCCACAGGGCTGGGAGCGGGGCGGCACAGCCTGCCTGCCTCGGAGCCCCGGTCCGCCGGCCCGGCAGGGCAGACTCGCCCACAGTGCGCTGCTGGGCAGGATCCAGGGGCCTCTGCAGGCGGGGGTAAGAGGCTGTGGGACATCTGCAGGGAGGCGAGAGGTTCTGCCACGCGGGCTGCAAGCAGCCCCAGGGAGAGGTGTCCAGAGGGCAGTCAGATGAGGACGGAGCTGTGAAGCCACCAGCACTGCTGCTGAGAGAGCAGATGGGACCACCAAGCCCCAAAGGCAGAGTTCTCCAGATCCAGAACATTCTGCGGCCCTCCTATACACCCAGTAAACCTCAGACTCTTTTTTAAAATTGTTTTCTATAAATAAAATCTTAAAAAAAAAAAAAAAGGCGGGGGGGGCCGCCTGGGTGGCTCAGTCAGTTAAGAGTCTGCTTTCGGCTCAGGTCATGACCCCAGAGTCCTGGGATCGAGTTCCGCATCAGGCTCCTTGCTCAGTGGGGAGCCTGCCACTCCCCCTGCTTGTGTTCTCTGTCTGAAAAATACATAAAATTTTATAAATAAATAAATTTGTTTTCTTTATTTTTAAATGTGCCCAAATACACGTAAAATTTACCATAACCGTTTTAAGTGCACAGTTCAGCGGCACGAAGTACATTCGCACTGCTGTGCGACCATCCCCACCGTCTGTCTCCAGGACATTTTCATCTCCCCAGACAGGAACTCTGCCCCCCTTGAACAGCTCAGCACCCCCCTCCCGCCGCACCCCCGGCAGCCACCATGCTGCCTCCTGCGTCTGCGCACTTGACCGCTCTAACGCCTCCTATAAAGGGAATGACACAGTATGTTGAAGGCCTCCTGTGTTGCTTCCCCTTTTGGCTGTCGTGAACAATGCGGCTGTGAATGTGTGTGCAAATTCAAGTCCCTGCTTTCTGTTCATCTGCCTGTCTACCCAGAAGTGGAACTGCTGGATTCTATGGCAGCTTATATTTAACCTGATAAGGACTCTCCAGAACCTTCTCCATCATGCACCACTTTCCACTCCCGGCAGCATAGCACTCGAGTTCCCTTTCCTCCACACCCTCGCCAACGCTTGGAGGCTCAGACTCTTCTAGCTCCTGCTTCACCTTCACGTGATGGACCTGTGGACAGATGATTGACAGCTGTAGAGAAAGGAGGGGTGGACTGCCTGTGGAAGGGGGTGCATGGAGACGGATGGTGTCAATGGGGTAGACTGGCGGGTGCGTAGGATGGGGGAGCAGTGACACACCTGTAGGGGGTGTGTGTATGGGTGAGTGGGGGGAAAGACTGGGTGGGAGGGGTCAGTGGGGTGGAGGAGAGTTGACATCCCTTGGGCCGGAGTAGCCCAGGAAGCACTGGTCACCCCCATCCCTAGCCTTGGGGTCCCCATTCCAGCCCTCTTGTGAAAATACTTCTGAGTTAAGGACTAAAATCAAATATCATCCAATGTGTGCTTGGGGTCGATCACCCCTCGTGGCCAGAGATGTGTAACTGCCTCTCTGTTACCCCATCCGCCCCCCAGGCCTGGCCCCATCTATCACCTGGCAGGGTTCCCGGTATCATGGGCAGCCTCGGGCCAGATGTCCTCCTCAACCAAGGTCACATGGGCAGCAGAAGCTGGGGGGCAAGCAGGACTCAGGCATTCTAAGTGCATTTCAAGTGGGCAGTCAGCAGTAATTATGGGCCCCCTGGGAAGAGACTGGATAATCATAGAGATGCCCCAGGCACTTTGGCAATCCATCCCCTCGGGTGTCCTGCACACAGACACAGCCGGAACTTAAAAACTACACGAGACTCCCTCCTCCTCAAATGCATGGTTCTCTACAGTTTGCAAACCCCTGAAGTGCAAAGGGACTGACTCCTCTTCCCACTGGGCATGGGACCTGAGTCTGGCCCATCAGAGCACCTTGTCCTTTAGGCCAGAATGATTGGCTCAAATAGAGACACGTGCACTAAAGTTGGCTAACGGAATCCCTACCTGGACATGTGCTGACCGAAGGTGTTCTCTCTCCACTGTGTTGCTAAGTTGGTCAGTCTACAGCTGTCGGCAGCCATCGGAGCCTCCCACCTGGGAAGAGCCTGCCTGAGAATGAACCCATACAGATGACAGAGAAGAAAAAAGACAGATTACTCAAGACCTCATGGAGCTCCTGGATCCAGCCGTGCCTGCAGCCAGGCACACCCTTGGAGTTTTCTATTACATGAGCCAACCAGTTCCCTTTCATTACTCAAGCCAGTTTAGGTTAGGTTAAGTTTAGGTTAAGTTATTTATAATGGAGAGGGCCACCCAGAAGAAAAATATGCTGCGTTATTTGTCCAAGTGGTTTTCAGCTGGAAGCAGCAATGATGGCTGGAAAGTTGATTTCTCAAGCTAAATAATAAGGCCCCAAGTGAGTTGATAGTCTGAGTTTGAACCCTGGCTGTGGCATTGACAGCTCCATGTCTGCAGGCGAGTGGTTGATCTCACCTCTCTTTGGCCCCAGGTCCTCCCCCCTCAGATGGGGCTGCAATGCTACCAGCTTCTATCAGTCAGTATAGTCTGGGCTGTCCTGCAGAAACAGCAGCTCCCCAAATGCCTGGCTCCAGCACCACTGAGACGGTTTTGTGCTCAAGCCCTGTGCCCAGCATAGGCTGGCTAGAGGTTCCGCTCTCCAGAATCCGCACTGCAGGACAACTAGATGCCCAAACTAGAAGTGCCCCAAGCCACTTCACTGACCGTCCGATGATCACCACAAGCCACATGGCCCCACCCAGCCCGTATTCAGAAAGGCCACACACATCCACGAAGCAACACCATCTGAGATGCTCCCGGGTGTCCAGGAAGGCCCCAAAGGGGCACGATGGGGCCAAGGCCCCTCGGCGACCTCTGCAGGAGCCTCCCAAGTGGCCTCTGGCCTCCTTCAGCTTCTGATTCTCTAGGCCGGTGGCTGCCCAAGTGCAAACCTGAGCTTCGCCCCTCTGCCGGCTACGGACAGCCCCATTGACACGCCCTGCTCGGTGCAGCCAGCGAGCCCTGGTATTAATAGCTGACGGTTTTAATACCCTGGATGAGCCAGTGTGTGTGGCAATCAGAAGGCGCCTGCCTCCCTCCCGCACCGCGCTCTCTGTGTAATTACGCGTGATCACGGCGCAGTGAGCGCTGATTGCGACTCAGAGGCCATCGCCTACTTTCAGGCTGGTGGGGCTGGAGCCCCCGGCGGCCTAACGAGGGTAATTGAGGCAGGGCTGATTGTGCTGGAAAGCTGGAGGGGACTGAGCCATGAGAACAGGCCACGTCACACCCCAAACGGGACGCATTTGCTAAATTTGTTTCCGATGCAATTTCATGGTGATTACACTGATTTCTCTTTAGTAATTGAGCCTGGCGCTGAGCTCAATGCCAGCAGCCCGGCTGTCAGGACGGGCCCATCCTGGAGCAGGAGGTATTGATTATGATTTATGGACCACTGTCAGAGCTGAGAAAGGAGACAGTGCAGGAAGGCAGGCGGAGAGAGCCGCCGGGGCTCTGGAAAACTCTCTCCTGATAAGCCACGGCGGATTTCAATCCGGCTCCGTCACTTCCCACTGTGTGGCCTTGGGCAGCACCTGTGTGCCCCCCTCTCCCCGTCTGTTGGGGATAAGAGCCCCTACTTTGTAGAGACCCAAACCAGTCCATCCACCGGCCATGCCTGGACAGCCGCTGAGCTACAAGTGGTCCATCGGCCGGTATGTCCTTTGGGGACGTGCCCCACCTGTCCCACCCAGAGACAGGCCCGTCACAACCGAAATCACCACCGCTGATCCCCATGTCTACCCTCCGGGTCAGCAAGAGCCATCTCTATTGGGCCCTGGAGGAAACGGGCCTCGAGACAGGGTCGGTGTGCAGAGCCGCACGCCAGCACCGGCTGCACCAACACCGTTCTCAGCAGCAAAGCACCGGCCCAAATCGTCATGGGTTGGAACAGCGTGTCTGTGCTGCAAAGGCCAACATTCCCCACCGGGTTCCTCAGCTGCAGGGCTCCCACAAAAAGAGTGCTCCAGGCTGAGAGTCTGGTAAACACAGCTCCAGGCCCTCGCTGCCCAAGGCGGCCTGAAGTCCCTGGAGCAGCCAGGCCCCCCCCTGGCTCTCTGGAGCAGAGTCCCCATTTTGATGAGGCCCCCTGGGAACCACTGCAGGTGTTCATCACCCTGCTGCCCAGCAGAAGCACCGGGAGAACCTCTGAGAAGTAGCGCGTGGAGCCCAGGGACAGCTGGCCCCCCAGGGGCTCAGGTCTCGGTGGTTCAGTCTCGCTGCTGGTTCCAGAGTGCTTCGGAGGTCCCCAGACACCCAAGCACAGTGATCCCGCCCCAGGGCAGCAAACCACCAGGGCCTGGCAAAGCGGCGGTAGCCAAGAGCCGGCTCTCGCAGTCAGATCTGGGGTGATGCCGCTGTGCCGGCGTGCACCCCGCGGGGAGCCGTCAGCACCCAGCTTGGCAGGCAAGGGGCCCGGCGTCAAGAGGAGACGTGGCTCAAGGGTGGGATGTGCCTGCTGTGCCGCGGGCCCTGCCCCAAACCCCTCCCAGCAACGAACACTCAGAGCCAAGAGCTTTAGCAAAAATGTTTAATCTCTCCTTAATGTGTGTGTGTATTTACAAGTACTAAATCTGAGGAACAGTAAAATAGGAAATAGCCGTATATTTACACGATCCGCGGGCTGAGCGCCCCGTCAGCCACACTGCTCCTGCCGGACAGAGGCGGCCGGGCAGGCGGCTCAGGCCAGCCGAGTGATCACTCTTCTTTTGGGTGGGGGCTCTGTGGCGTTAAAGGACAGCTAATTGTGGGCTTCGTCTTAAAAATATCTTTCTCTCTCTCTAAATACATCTATTCTAGCTTGTGTAGCACCAACGACGTGAGCCATCAGATCTAGAACTGGGGAACCGGGGTGGGGGTACGCTCAGCAAGGCCAAACCAGGGAGGGTGGGAGGGATGTTTGGGGCCCTCCATCTGGGGCACCCCAGGTCCCTCTTCCTCAGCCCCCAGCCCCGGCTCCTTGGGCTCTGGGTCAGGGAGTACAGGGAAGCTCGAGGTATGTGGAGAGACCAGGCTCCCAGACCGAGGTGTGAGCTGTCGGGGGCACTCCTGAGACTGTGCAGATCGGGGAAGGGCAGGGAAGGCCGGGGAAGGCCTGGGGAAGGCCGGGCAGGGGGGTGGGGAGGAGTGGCCTGTAGCAGGGCAGGCAATAGCAGCAGTGTCTGGGACAGGCTGGGAGCCCTTGCATCCCACACTGAAGCCTGGATTCCCCCAAGCCCTGGGGCGGCAGAGGGGCCTTCGGGACAATGGCGCCCACTCTCACTGCGCAGAGCAGGGCTACAATTGCAGGCTCCTGCCAGGCCCCCGTGCCAGTGCCGGAGCTTGGGGTGGGAGCCCCTGACAGGAGGGTGCACAGAGGTGCCAGTGGGGTGCTACAGAGTTGGGAGGGCCGTGGGAAGTAGTGACAAGGAGGAGGCGGGGCCTAAATGCACGACCCAGCTGGAAGGAAGGTACAGGACTTGCAGGGGTGAGGCAGGCTGAGGACCAGCTCCACGGGCTCGCATGTAAACAGGTACTGCTAAAGTGCTTGGTCTCCCTCTGCCACCACTGCCCTGCCCGCCCACCGTCCAGGTGACAAGGGCACCGGGAGGGCCACGACCTGGAACCTGTCGCCTTGCCGAGGCAGGCACAGGGGGCTGGGCTCTGTGGGGACCAGGGAGGGCAGAGAAAGGGGCCAGAACTGGATTCTGAAGAGGAGGGACACAGGAGCCAAGGAGCCCCAACCTGACCCTCACGGAACTGGAAGAACAGGGGCTTCACATAGAAGCTGGCACCCCGGGAAGACTTTTGGGGGGGAACGGAGGCTTCCCCCAAGCACGGCCAGGCAACATCAGAGGGGAGGCAGGGGTGCACCCAGGGATGAGAATCCAGGCCAAGGCAGCCAGATCTGTAGCTGGACCAGGCTCAGCTTGGCTCCCAGGGACGAGTCCACAAGGGCTGTACGGGGGATGGGGGCCGGCCTGAGCTCCAGCGGGGCACCCATAGCAGCGGGAGGCCCGGGCCCTGCCAGGTGCCCGCCCGTGGAACCCCCGTCTGGCCCGTTCCAGGAGCTTCCCGTGCCAGGAGCACTCAGACTTCATAGAGCGCCCCCCCCAGGAGGAAGCGGCCCCTGACCTGATCTCCAGGGTGTTGCTCACGCTGCTTAAGAGGGGGGACCCCAAGACGGGCAGCCCATGGGCGCGGGGCCGGCCACAGTTAGCTGTCCCTTAAAGTCCGTGGGAATCTTGAGTACCGTCGAAAAAGTGAACTTGAAAAGGGGCAGGGCCGCTTGTTTGCTCTCACAAGTGACTGATTAATTAAAAAACATAAAAAAAGGGGTCTAACAACCTCTAGTATTCAACACTTGCAGTTTTAAAAAGATCAAGTCAGACTAAACGCTAGCACGGTCATGCAGAATCCACGGCCCCGCGCCCTGGACGCTCTCGAGGGGCCAGCGAGAAGTTCTCTCCTTTGTACGTCAAAACGAAACAGGATGACCCGCGGTCGAGGGGCAGAGGCCTTGGGGGTGCTCCACTCGGGGAAGCCCTGGCCACTTCCTCCACGACCATTTGGTATTGCTTTCCCACCGCCTTCATTTCCTTATTCTACACTGTAAAATTTCTCCTTCTCCAGTTAGCTGTACAGGACCCCACTGGGGCTGGAGACTGAGGCTAGAGCCACACACACATATATATATATATATATATGTACAGAGTTCTTTTAATTAAAAATGTGTTCTTTCTTGCTCACTGAGGGCAGGATGGGCAGAGCCGACCTCCAGGCCCTCTGGTCACTGCGTCCTACTCCCAGGGGTCCTGCCACAGCCTCGGCTGCTCACCCAGAGTGTTCTCCTAAAAAAACCAAAACAAGTCCCCCAGATGTCCCACCACTCGTGAGGGGTGGGCACGCTGCAGAGATGCCGGACCGGAAGCCGCTGCAGGTGGACGTGGAGAGCAGGGGACACAGAGGGGGGACGAGGGAGGAGGGTGGCCGGGGGGCTGCTCCCAAGCCCCGCGCGGCCGGAGAGCACAGCCCACCCAGGGGCTGGTGCCAGGAGCGGCGCTGTGGGGAATAAATAACGGGGATGTGCGCTCATGGCCTGGAGCCCCAGGCCCCAGTGGCTCCCAGAGGCACAGCCCTGAGGACAAGAAAGGAGTCACCGAGTCCTTCTGGAAGTCCCGTGGGGGCATTGAGCACGTTCTGCAGCCCCTCCATAGGAGGGAGCTGGGGCCTGTCTGGGCGAGGTTGACGTGGCGCTCCAGCCTCGGCCGCGGCCGCGGAGAGCACGCGGTGAATCGGAGGATGGTGGCGGAGGGGCAGCAGCGAGCGTGGGGGTGCCAGACGCGGCAGGCGGGCAGTGGCAGGTGGACCGACTTCAGCTCTCCTTGGCTGGGCCCTGGGCATTCGGCCTCCCACAGGGCTGCCATCTGGGGCCCGGGCCTTACTCTGCCCAGGACGCCGGGAACGGCTGGCGCCCCCCAGCCCCTCGTCCTGGCCTTCTGACCTCGGCGGCACAGCCTCAAGCAGACGGATCAGGCTGCCCTTTCCCGGAGGGCTCCAGCCTTACCCCCCAGGTACTCGGCGGTCACCCTCTCCTCCCGAGAAGCCGCTGGTCACACCCGGGCTCCCCCCCGCCCTGTGGTGAGCAGCTCCGGGCATGGGAGGTGCTGCAGGCACCGTCACCCGCACCGAGAAGAACTGGGACCCCCGCCAGGCGGGAAGACGAGGGGGAGGGCCGGGAGGACGCTGGACCGCACACCCGGCCCCGAGCGCCCTGGCACCAGGCACAGTTGGGGCGAGGCTGCCTCCGGGGCCTCCCAGCTCGGGCTGCCGGACGGAGGCCGCCCCTGCGGGCCCTCTCGCTCAACTCCCGCTGGGCGGTGGCGGCGGGTGTCTCAGCTGCTCAGCGCCATCGTGTCCACCACCTGCTCCAGCTTGCCTCGGAGCCGCTGCCGCCGCGCTTGCTCATCCTTCTCCAGCGCCGTCAGGATCTGCGGGGAGGCGGGGCGTCCGTGGGGCGGGGCGTCCGTGGGGCGGGGCCGGGGGAGCTGGGGGCGGGGCTCCCTGCCACGAGCAGCAGGCTCCGCCCCTTCCATTCTCAGCGGAGGGGCCTGGCTTGAGCCTGGATCCCCAGGATCCCAGCGTGAAGGAGGAGTCCCCCAGGTCACCGTGCCTACCCTTGTCCCCCAAACCGGGCTTCCGTCACAGACAGCCCCTGGAGCTCTCTCAGTGCAGGTCTGTCAGAGCAGGGCCTGGCCTCCCGGGGCGCAGACGCCACCCCTCACAGCCTGAGGCACAGCGCGCTCGCTGGGCCCTCTCCGTGCTCACGTTCCTGTGTCCTGCTGGCGGTCAGCCCACCAGCTACACAGCCCCGCCACCACCTTCCTGCACCCAAGTCCCCCCAACCACCGCTCGTTTCTCTGCAACCCGTGACAGCAGAGCTCCTCACAAAGGACTGCTGGCTCCCCTCTGCTTCCCCTCGAGGGCCGAAAGAAGGTGGGCTTCAGTCCCCACCCTGCAGGTCACTCGTCCTCCTTGAGGCTCGGCCATCTGCCGTGGCCTGTCCCTGGCTGTCAGTCCCAAGGTTCTGCCGGTCCCCTCCTGGCTCAGGACTCACCTCTGGGGCCACCTCCTCCACGCACAGGTGCCTCCGTCTCTCAGCTGCCGACCCCACACTCGGGCCTAGAGCCTGAGACTCTCCTGGTCTCAGATCCTGCCCCTCACACTTGAATAGCGGGACCCCTTGCCCCTCAGGCCCGTGCCTCCTGCAGCCTGCCCCACTCTCTGTCACTCAGCCACAGATCAGGAGACAGGCCTGCAGCCAGTCAGACGGGCAAGACCCAGTCCCTGAACCCCACGGCCCAGCAGCATGGCCGCAGCCCCTGCTGCCCCTGCCTCCCTCTCGTCCCCTGGTATCTGACAGTCCAATCAGGGCTCTAAACCTGGATGGCTCATCTCATATGGTGAACAGCCCAAGTTCCCTGAGGCCTGCACACCAAGGGACGAACCCTGCCTCAGCCTTCCCTACTCCTCCCCCAGGGCCGGCTGATTCAGCCTCCCGGCCTTCGTGGTCCTGCAGCAGGGCCCACTCTGGCCTCAGGGCGCTGGCCAGGCCCATCCTGCTGCTCCAGCCCTTTGTGCCCTGTCTAATCCAGCCTGTAAGTCCATCCTCCCTCCCCAGACAGCTCCAGGAGCCCCAAGCACAGACACCTAAGAGGCATCCTAAAGCCTCACTCCAAGTCAGCCGGGGAAGGTGCTAAATGCCGAGGAAAAGCCTGGTGCCCTGCCCTGGACACAACCACCCAGGCTGCTAAACCCAGTAAAGGGCCTTCAGGGCATGGTCACTCACTGACCCACAGTCTCCACCCGGGAAAGACACTGCCGTCCACTCCCCCACGCCCCACAATGACCAGAAGCGTAATCCCTGACCTCATGCAGCCCAGCCCGACCCTGCCAGGCCTGGTAGGGAGTTGCAACAGCACCCCCCCCCCCCCAGTGAGCCAGGCAGCCAGTTGGGGTGCAGAGTGGAAAAGGCAGGCGTCCAGCCAGCCCTGAGACGTGGGGAGGGGCTGGGGGGGGGGCAGGGGAAGCCGAAGGGGCTTTAATGGAGGGAGCTTGCTTGGCAGCACGTGGCAGGGGTCTGAGCCGGGCGGGCGTGGGAGAGGCGGCTGCAGGCGAGGGCCAGCGCGCACGCTCACCTCATCCTTGTACTTGGTGATGTAGGAGTAGATCTCGTGCAGGGCGCTCATGCTGTTGAACTGGCTCAGGTGCAGCCGCGACTGCTCGGCCAGGTAGGCGCTCATGTCCTGGTCGCTGATGGCGGGCATCTTGGCGATGTCAGCATAGTACCTGCAGGGGCAGCAGGTGGGCCGTGAGCGGGGTCCCGGCCCCTCGCCCGCCTGCCCACCCCGGGGCCGCCTACCTCTCCACCCAGCTCTTGTAGTTGGGGATGTCCTTGGCGTAGAGCAGCTTGTTGGAGGGCGAGTCCTTGCCCAGCTTGTGCTCAGACGTGGAGCAGGAGTCCATGAAGGTCTGGGCCACCACGGACAGGCAGGCGTCCGTGATGCTGCTCTTGTGGATGTCGAACACGAACTGCGGGTTCTTGATCACGTTCACCCAGAAGCGCAGGGGCAGGCTGCGGGGGGTGGGCCCGACGCGCGGTCACACGGGGCCGCAGCGCTCCTTCCGGACGCTGGCGGGAAGGGGCTGGCCAGAGGGCCTGCAGCTCTCCTGGCTCTGACCTTCGCACTGGTCACGGATAACCATGGGGGCGGGGAAACTGAGGCCCAGAGAGAGCCAGGACTTTTGGTGCCTCCTGGAGGGCCCCCCGCAACACAGGCACACGTGCACGAGACCTACAGACCCGGAAGTGCTCCTTCACCTTTGGGCGCCCACTGCACACGGCCACCACCGCCCCAGGCCTGCGTGCCTGCTCACGTCAGGGGTCTGGCTCACACCTAGACAGGCTCCCCTCCAGGGGAAGGCTCACCCGCAAGGCAGGGCACACCTGGCCTGGCTCACCCCTTCTCCTACCAGGATGGGCCCTGGAAGCAAGACCAGGAAGGGATCCAGGAGACACAGCCCCACAGACAGCTGACTTCTTCATCCAAAATGCCACCTCTAGGACAGTCATCAGCTAGGGTATGCACTAGCCACTAGCCATGTGTGGCTGTGTAAGTTTAAATTAAACAGAATTAAATGAAGTTAAAAATCCAAGTTTTGGGTTGCACTAGTCCTATGTCAAATGCTCAGTAGTCATATGTGACTGCCAGCCACTGCTCTGAACAGCACAGATCTAGATCATTCTATCATCACAGAAAATTCCCCTGGACAAGGCAAACCTGTATGGCGCTGCCCCCTCTCTAGTGTCCCATGGAACCCTCTCAAGGAGCACAGGTGGAGCTGGAGGCCCCGGGTGGGCCCCGGAAAGGGCCAGGGCCGCATCCCAGGGTTGGGACGTGGCAGGGTGTAGAGGTCAAAGTCCTAGGAGAGCTAAGGTCACCAGGGGACAAGGGAGGAAGATGCCAAAGGCCAAAGGCACAGGAGCTTCTGTGAGGATAGGGCGAATGGTGCTGAGGCCCAGGGTCGGGCTCCGAGAGACAAAAGCCAGACCGGGCGGGTGGCCGCTGGCCCCGTGGGGGGAGAGGTGAGAGCTTCAAGAGCGCCGGCTCTCACTGTCCTCCCCACTGCAGCCGGCCAGCATGGGCCCGCTCCGCTGAGCCGCCTTCTCATACGCAAGCCCGCACTCACATTTGCACAGAGCCACGCACACCCAAAGACACTCGTGAATCCACAGGCACGAACACACACGTACCCACCTCCCACACCTAAGGCAGGTCCTGCAAGTTGGAGCAGAGGACATGCCCAGGTGTGAGCAGGGGAGGCAACAGACACCCCCAAGACGGGTGAGTTGGGAAGGCCCACCCGCAGAGGGGCTGGCCTCGGCGCAGACGCAGTGAACCCAGGGGGCCCCTCTCCTCACCTGGGCAAACGTGTCCCTGGGCCCAGCCCCCCTCGGCCCCGCAGACCCCGCCTTCCCCAGCTGGACCCCTAGTGCCCGCACCACGCCCCACCCTCCTGAACCCACCAGTTGCTCTTCCAGGTGTGGCGCACGTCTGAGTCGTGTATCTGGTGCTGGTCAGCTTGCTCGTCCAGGAAGTCGAACATGTACTTGATGGCCAGCGGCAGGGCAGAGCCCCGGTGCGCCGTGCTGAAGATGGTCTCGAACAGATCGTCCACAAACTTCTGCAGCGTGCCCTGCAGGCGGGGGAGGGCACAGAGCTCTGGGGGGCCGCCAGGCTGCCCTGCCCGGGCCCGTGTGGCTCCACGGTAAGGGCGAGGCTGAGGGATTTGCTCCGAGCTCCGCTGAGACCCGGGCCTGGCCATCCCCCGCACCCCCACCACCCGTCCACCAGGGCCTACTTTGGTGGCCAGCAGCCGTGTCAGGTAGATCTCTGAGACCATCTTGCTGCCTCGGTCTCCCTCCCGCTGGTCCAGGTGGTCGTGATTCTTCACCAGGTGCCACAGCTTGGTGCCACTCTCCAGGTCGGGCGTGATCATGGGGGTGCGCGAGCGCAGGCTGTCGGGGCTACTGGCAGTACGCAGCATGCTCTCTGCGGGCACCCTGCCCGTCAGTGTGGGGCTCTCCGCGTCTGTGCCCGTGCCCACCCTGGTGCTGGCCAGGCGGCCTCAGCAGCTCCCGTCTGAGCCTATTTCCTCATCTGAAAACTGGAATCAGCAGTTCCCCCCACCCCCAGGCTGTTGGGGACAGACAATGACAGCAGAGAGATGGCAAAAAGGACCACTATGTATCATCTGGGGAAAGGCAGCCTCCGCGCTTGAGGGAAAAGCCATTGCCAAGGGACAAGCCACGAACAAGCCCCCTCCCGACCTGCAGCAGGGAGCATCGGGGAGGCGTCCCATCCAGGCCTGTGGGCCCTGCCGTCCCCATCCAGCCCCTCACCGTATCTGCTGAGAGACTTGGTGAAGGTGGACGAGTTGGAGATGTTGTAGGCGGACGTCTGCTTGGGCACCAGGGCCACTGAGGACCCGTCCGTCACCTGTGGGCAGAGGGCCAGATACGTGTGACCCATCATCAGGGGCCCAGAGGACAGACACTCCTTCCCGGTTCTGAGCCTGGAGGCCAGTCATCTCACCACTCTGAGCCTCAGTTTCCCCACCAGTGCACCTGCAGGGCTGTGTGGGGCCCCTGTATCCTCTTCTCCTTGAGACCTGCTGCCCAGAGCCTGGACACTGGCTCCCACATTGCCCCAGGGCCCTGAGAGAAGAGGCCCAACCTGTGGCCGGAGGATCAGGAAGTATGGGGCTCACCTGATAGTGAGCCAGTGTGTTCAGCCTCTTCCAGTCGTTGTCGATCTTGGTGGTAACGTCCTCATCCTGCAGAATGATGCGCGCCATGCGGCCCTGGCGCCACTCTGGAGGGAAGGGGAGCGCTGGAGGGGCGGGCCACCTGGGCAGGGGCCGCCCACCCACCACTCCTTCCCCCTGACCCTGGCCTCTCACAGCAGGAGGGAAAGGACAGGCCCCGAGGGGGCAGGGCATCCTGCAGACACTTAGTGAGCGGCCGAACAGAATAAGGGCGAGACAAGGCTCCTCCCCTCCTGGAGGCTCCCATCCTGGCTCTGAGCAGGACCCACGCACCCCTGCAGGTAAGCCCGCGCCCCCTCTGGCCGCCCTCCACCGTGGGCAGCCCGACTCCCCTGCAGTATGCCCTGCCTTCCAGAGCTCTAGGCCCACTTCCCCCGCCTGGCATTTAAGGTCAACACGGTGCCCCACCCCTGGCTTCTCCAGCCATAGCAAATACGGGAGTCCCGGGCCCTACGCCTCCCCTACCTGCTCTGGCCATTCTAGCTCTGCAGGGGCCCCTACCTGTCTGGCTCATGAGCCAGGGTGGCCCCCTGCCCCAGCTCCGACAGCCCACCACCCACCTCTCCCGAGTAGGGGGCAGCTTCTGACGTGTACTTCCTGCTTCTACCCTCCACCCTGGTCCGGTCCCAACCACATCCCTTCCCGCAGACGCCCCCATCGCCTCCAGCACCCCCAGGCCAGCACGCAGGGGCCGGCTCGCGGCCCGTGGCCTCAGACACTACCCCGGTGCTGCCCCTCTGCCTTAGGCCTCTGGCACACGCAGCCCACTGCCCGGAGCCCCCACGGCGGCCACGCCACCAAGCAGCAGCCAGGCTCACCCAGGTCCATGTCCCCAGCCTTCGGCCGCTGGGAGTAGGGCACGCCCTTGTACACGGCATCCAGCAGCTTTTCCTTAACCTGCGTCACCGTGTCACAGTTCAGCCCCTTCACTGGCACCTCGGGTGCATTCTCGTTCTCGGGGTTCACACAGTTCAGAGTCTGCGGGAAGGGGGGGTGCGGCGTCAGACCCCACCTCTCCCGGTGCACGCCGTGCAGGGTAGCAGGGAGAGGGCGGGGGCTGCACGGGACGGCTGGGCTCGCGCTCACCAGTGTCTTATAGTCGATCTGCTGCCGGATGAGCTTGTCCTCGCTCAGGGAGTAGCGGGCCTCGCCCGTGATGGCGTCGATGGGGCCCTTCTCCATCTGCTGCTTGATGGCGCAGTAGAGCATGAACAGGGGCTCCCCCGCGCACTCCTGCAGCAGGCAGGTGGGCGTCAGGCTGTGTCCAGGACACCCGCTTCACCTCCGCTCCACCCTCTGCCCCCCGCTTCTGGTGCAGCTCTGTGCACGCTTCCCACAACGAGAGAGGCAAGCAGAACCTTGGTTTTAGAGCCCCATGGAGACGGTGCAAGACGATAAAGAGGTTAACAACACACCGGCTGCCCCTGTGAACTTCGAAGTGAAAATCCTAGTGTGGCCTCAACCGGGAGGGCCGGGAGCACACGGAGAAAAACGCCATGTGGCCGCGCCAGGTTTATGCCAAATAAGACCAAGGCCAGTGGACTCCTCCCTGAAGCCTCCCCCAGTTCAGGCCTCAGTGGGCCCCCAGCCCCCTGCCTGTGCTCCAGCACCCCACTCGCCAGAGCCTGACTGGAGAGGCCCACGGCACACGGACAAAGCCGAGGCTCCCAGGCCCACCTCACGGCCCGAGGCATGGTGGACCTCGTGCCGCACAGCACTGTGTCCGACGGTGATGGGCTGGATATCAGAGGCCCACCCAGCTGGGACCCGGCCCTGAAGGCAGAGGACCGCCCCTCCTTCCATCACCTGAGAGCACAAAGCCAACGCTAGCATGGGCGCAGACACACTGGCCTGGAGCGGCGACTCTCCAGCACCGTGGGACACAGGAGTCGGTGGCCAAGACAACCTGAGGTGGGCCCCCGGCACTCGGCAAAACTCTGCTTTACCCCTGCCTCTGCCCACTCGCCCTCTGGCTCCCTCCCACACTGCAGCCCCCAAGGCCATCTCCTACTCCAACAACCAGGCGTGTCTGCACCTCAGGGCCTTTGCACCTGCTTGTCCCTACAACGACAAATTTCTCCCTCAGGTCCTGGCTGTGGACAGAAGCAGCCCAGGCCAATCTCAGGTGCCCCTCGTCACAGCAGGTATGGACAGGTAGTCCCATTATGGCCACCCCCCCCCTTGTGGCCCTGGGCCATCTCCTCCTGCCCAGCATGTGTCCTCAAGTGCACCGTGAGGGGGCAAACAAAAATCGGGAGGAGGAGTGCTCTGAGTAAATGTGGCTTCCCTCTCCCTCTGCTCACTACCCGCCGTGTCACCACCCCTCCAGGAAGCAGGCCCCGCCCACGAGCCCAAAGCACAGCCCTCAGACGGCAGCACACCCACACAGCCCATCTGCCTGCCGCGTCCTGGGCCCGCATTGTGCTCACACAGCACACACACCTAACCCAGGTTCTCAGACTGACGTCAAAATGAGTCCCCTTCCTCTGGGTGTGCAGAACCAGGGCCAGACAGGGAGGAACTGAGACGGGGCTTGGCACCACTGTTTGCGCTCTCTAGTCCTTGCTTCTCTTGGTTTATGGAATACCGTTTTGCAAGCACATAAGCTACCCTCCGCGATCTGCACAGAATTGCGTTTCTACAAAAAAGGCATGAGTCTGTCTCTGGCCACCAGTTTTGTGCAATGGTAACATTGCTTATAGGACACTTGCCATGTGCCCAGGATTCTGAGAGTGCCGCTGTCCCCTCCCGCCAGGGCCCCCTTGCTGGAGCTTGCACGCACCTTGGGGGTCTTTCTCCCTCGGTGTGGCTAACTCCTTCCCTTCCTTCACACCTTTGCTCGAGCCCTCATCCCCTTGATTCCCTGCCCCTATCACTTGCCCTTGCATCCCTTCCACACCCCTCTCCTCAGTCTGGGCGAGACTCTGCCCTAGGCCCCTCTGAGAGGCCGCCGCTGTCCCCAACTCAGTGAAGACCCCAGCAGCTGAGGTCCCTGGCCAAGAAGCAACCACAGTAAAACTGAGCCCCAGGCCACCTGCACCAGCCCCCACCCGCAGCCACTGGTCTCCACTGCCTGTGACCCTGGCCTTGGGCAGGGCATCAACCAGGTCCCAGAGACCAGGTGGGGAGCACACGCGAAGCATGCCCACTGGACTACACTGGGGCCCTGCCACCCCCCGCCTCTCAAGACTGCGGCCTTGTCCGATTTTAAGGGAAGGCAGACATGTGGGTCTGAAACATCTCATTTCTAAAGGGCAAGTAACAAGTCCCACCACTTATAGCCCCAAAAAGCCCACCTGGACCCATATCTAGCCTCCACCCCATTCTGAGGCTGGCCCCAGGTCTCCAGGGCTCGTCTTCTGAGGGTGGGGGCCTGTTCAGGCAACAGAAGAGGCCCAGCTAGCCGCCTTCTCCCAACAGGTGCCAGCGGAGGCCCTGAAGAGCCTCCCCAGGCTGGCCGGCACAGGGTGCTGGACACACACAGGCCCCTGCCAGGCGCCCCCTCCAGCCCTGCCTCGAGGCCATGGGCTCAGCTCCTGAGACGTGGGCCCGGGGTCCAAACTCCAGCTCAGCCAGACGCTCACCGCAGCGCTGGGGTGTCCACGCCTGCCTCGGGGTTGGGTGAGGCGTGGTCAGCCTCCAGGAGGAGGAGGAGAAAAGAGCTAGCGGACACACGTCCTGGGGGAGTTCCTGCTGAGGCCCGGTTCCCAGCCGAGCCCCTCTGGGCTGAGACGCCCCCGGCCTCCTCGCCTTTGTCTCTTCTACTTCCCTAGAGCTCGTCCACGCGCCTGACACCCCACCTCGGACGTTCCCTCCCCCTCAGCCGCCTACCTTCAGGAATTTATACAAAAGGAAGGTGAACCAGTTGGTCAGCATCTTCTCCGCCACTGACTCGGTCCTGGGGGCACGACACGGAAAGGGGTGGCTTGACTCCGCCGCCATGCCCGCCCGCTGTGCCCACCCCACCCCCGCCCAGGGTGCTGAAGGTGGTCAGGCCCTGAAAGGCCCCGCAGGCGTCAGGCAGCTGGGGGCTGCTATGGAGATCCCAGCCCTTAGCCCCAGAGCCAGGCCTCTGAGCGGGACAACGGTGGCTTGGCACCGATGGACGCCAGGTCCGGCGTGCCCCAGGGTGGGGTCCCCGTGCCCGACACGCCAGCCAGGCCCCCGGTCTGCAGGCAGGAAGTGAGGCTCACCGCCGCAGCAGCAGCTTGGGGTGGTTCTTGCTCTCTAGGTTCTTCTCGATGAGGTCGGACAGCAGCTGCTTGAGCACCCCCGTGGCGTACTCCATCTCGCCCTGCAGGGCTGTCATGATGAGCGAGGCCACGTTGCCGCGGTCACGCATGGAGAAGCTGCGCTGGGCCTCCAGCGTGCGGATGAAGGTCAGCAGGAAGTGCTTCTTGGCAAGCAGCTGCCCGAACAGCGTCAGCGACTTCTCCACGTTGGCCTGCACCTGCGGGAGGGCAGCCCGCAGGCGCGCTCAGACCCGGAGGGGCACCCGGGCGCCACACGGGAGGCGGGGGGCGGGGGGGCAGAGAGGAGAATGCGAAGGCGGGTGACACGTTGCCTTCCCAGGTCCCTGGGCCTCCACTGTCCTCAGCAGAACGGGTGGGTCCAGGCAGCTACTCAAGCAGCCCACCGCAGGCGGGGACCGGGGCAGACCAGTGTCAGTGGGAGGTACAGAATGAGGGTCACCGGCTGTGCAGCTGGTCCCTGGGACTGCCACCTGCTGCAGCCTTGCTCTGGTAGCCAGGAGGAGGCTGAACTCAATGCCCCAACTGCTGGGGGCCAGCAAAACACGGCCATGGGCTCACGGTGCACTCACAACAGAAATCACCTTCCCCATTCCACAGACACAACGAAGTCCAGAAGAGAAAGAGGCTTGTTCAGGGCCACGTGACATGGACGTGGGGAAAAGGGGTGGAATGCAGACATGGCTGGCTCCAGGGCCCCTACTCTCTCTCTTATGTACACCACGGCTTGTCAAAACAGGAGATTCCCCACCAGGCTGTGCCAGAGGCTGCTGGTGCCACTGCTCCCAGCCCAGGCAGACAGGTGACAAGACCCAAGTAGAACACAGTCACACTGCGAGAGCAGTAAGACCAACACAGCAGATGGCCCCACCCGTAAAAAGACGTGATGAAGCATGTGGAGCCCTTGACATGGCAGCAAACCCAGAGATGAGCGGGTGGGCAGCCCAAGGCAGCCCTGGGCCTGAGCCAGAGTGACAGGAAGGCCCATTCCAGCAGAGCTCAAAGGGACTGTCCCACCGACAGAGCCGCAACAGGGAGTGGGCTCTCCCACATCAGAAGTGTGCAGAGATGGGATGCCCTTGGCTGGACGGCATGACCAAGCTGACTTGCTAAGCCCCTGCCTGGTCCTAGCTGGGCCCTGGGCTCCTGGCCTGCCATTGGGGGCTCCTAGAGGACTTCAGGGCCAGCCCTCTTCTGCTCAGCAAGCTCATGCCAATAGCCTGAGTGCCGCCAACACCTGCACAAAGCAAAAGCCCAGCTCTGCGAGGACCACCACACCGCATCAGTCACACACTCACCCCAAACAGCCACGCAAACTCCGGCTGGGTCCCTACACCTCCCAGCCGCACGGCAGTAGCCCCTGCCCAGTGAGGCTCAGCACCCAGAGCCAGCCAGGGGACAGGCCAGGTGAGCGCACACAGGTGGCACACGGCGCACTCAAGGTCTCCATAAAACAGAGGCAGCCCCCGATGAGCCCCAGCTCCAGGCAAGGTGGCTGGTTGGGATGAAGCCCAGCCCCAACCTCAGGACCCCACTAGGCCCAGCCCCCCACCACAGTGGAGGCACTATGGGGAGCCGAGAGCCCTGACTCCCAGTGCCCCTCCCAACACGTCTGAGCCATCCCCCAGGGGCCCCAGGCTGCCCAACAGTAGCCAGGAGCCCCAGGAGCGGGCAGAAGTCCCAGTGAGCCCCAGTGGACAGCCCACCTCCATCTCCTTGAGCACTGGATGGTCCTCAATCCCGGGGAAGAGCACCCGCATGGCGTACGTCCGGTAGTCGAGGAACGGGATGCCGGCACCATCCAGGTCATTGGTCAGCTCGTGGATGTCCGTCTGTAGCTCCGCGAAGGCTGCCGCCAGATGAGGCGTCAGGGCGGGTGCTGCCCCAGCCCCCAGCCCCAGTCCCCCCAGCCCTCCCACCCTCCGGCCAGGCTCCGACTCTGGCTCTGCAGCTCGCTGGCTGGGTAACCTTCAGGAAACCCCTCAGCTCTCCCGGTGCTAACACACGGACAAAAACTCTGTCCCTTTGACGTGTCACAGGACTCACCAGACGACAGCACAGAAGGTGATGCGCCTGGGGCCGGGCTGAGAGGGGCTTCCTGAATCCAACACTGGCACCGGGGGCGCAAGGGAACTATGGGTGCCGGCTCCCTCCACCACCCTGGGGTGCACATGCCCGCCCTGGCTCCCCTGCCACAGCTGCCGCGAAGAGAAGGGATGTGGCCAGGCGTAGGAGGCAGGAGGCTCTCCCCAAGCCCCTGAACCCTCCACTCTGACAACCAGCACACGCAGAGCTCAGACCAGCGGGCCCTCTACACTGCCCACCCTGCTCGAGGCGGCTCTGCTTCTTTCAGAAACAAAGGCAGGCAGGGCAGGGGGAGGCCTCCACAGAACATTCCAGAGCTGGGAGGTGTCCGCCCCACAGCAGCCCGAGGGAGGCACTATCTGATCGGGAGCCAGAGGAATGCTAGGCGGGCTCTGGGGGATGGCTGGCAGGTTCAATTAAGAGCAGGGACCTTCGTCTCCTGGGCACCACTGCCAGGCGTCTGGTTATCGCCGCCTGGCCAGCCCTGGAGTGCCCGCCAGCCCTGCACCCACGCTGTGCGACCAAATAAAGGCATCCTGCGTGCTGACCCCGGCGCACGGCTGTCCTCATCCTGAGGTGCTCCTGGCCTCAGAGCTCCCCACCCAGGCCACCAACTCCCACAAGCTTCACACACCTGCCTGTGTCCCATGGGACCTTTCAATTCTCAGACAGACAAGGGTCCTGACCAAACGGGGCCCTCTAGGTCCCAGTGGAGCTACCGACAGCCCACTGCCAGGCCTGTGCAGGCATGAGGCCCCCGTGCAGTCACCCACAGGGCCTCACAGCCCGCCTCCCACTCGGCTCCCTCTTCTCATGCCACGTGCAGGAGCGCCCCCACCGCCTGCCTCCCAGAGCAAGGGCCAGCATCCGCAAAAAGTCTGAGGCTGCTCCTGGCACCTAAGACAAGCCCCTCACCTGTCAGTTACCGTTAGCAGGGCTGCGTCCGCCCCTTGTAACCACCCCAATTTCCCCAATGAGGCAGCAAGGCAGGGGCCACGAGGAGACGGGGGCCATCCCGGTCTGGCCCAGTGCCCAGGTCACCCAGCTGTGACCTCACAGCAGCCAGAGAAGCTCACCAGGTGGTCTGAGGATGGCCACCACAGGCCAAGGCTGCGACCTGCTGCCTAGAGCCCACAGCATACACGGCAGCTGAACCCCCTCCCTCACCTGGCCAGCGTGCAGCCCGGGGCCTCTATCCCAGGCCACCGGGGCTCCCTGCGGGCCCTGAGCTGTGTGCCCACCTCTCTGCCGCCCACCCGGCAGTGGTGCCCTTGGTGCAAGGGCAGGTAGGGCAGCATCTGCTCTGCTGGGGCTGAGCCCGGGCTTTGGGCATGCTGGCCTCTCTGGGGCACGTGGCACAGAAATGGGGCGTCCCCTATTCCAGCTTGGGGCCCGTCCCCCCTCACCCTTCCTGCAGACACCTGAGCCGAGCCCACCACTCACATTTTTCTGACGTCTGCGGCCCCTGCCTGCCAGAACGCATCCCATTCTCTTTGGTACCCCCTCCTGCCCGTGGGGTCTGCCCACTCTCACTTGGGGGCTTCCAGGAGAGCAGACTTCAGGGAAGGGGGCACATGACCAGGCGTGGCATCAGGGATTGGGCAGAGCTGGGCCCAGTGGAAAAGCTGAGCTTGCCCCTTGTGCTGGTCCTGACACCACACGGAGAGATCACTGAAGAGGCAGCTGCGGGTCTGGCCCGGCCGTGCTGAAAGCCAGCTGAGCCCCAGGCTTTCCCTGCACAAAAGCCCACATGACCTCTCCCTGCTGAAGGGAGCTGCTTTCCCTGAGCTGCTTTCCACTGCTCACATAGCAGGGTCCTAAGGGACACATGCCCCTCTTAGGAGGCTGGGCTGCGGCCTCCTTCCTGAGACAGCCCCTCGAAGATGCACTCTGTCCACTGCCAGCCAAGGTCCGTACGTACTCAGGGCCTAAAGAAAGGGCCCCCACTCCTCGGTGCCGCGCCTGGCCCCCAACACGGAATCACTGCGCCCATCCTACAGATGAGGAATCTGAGGCCTAAGAAGGTCATGGGCCCATCCAAGGTCCTGCAGCCAAACCGGGTCACAAACGCAAGCTCTCTGACTCCACCGTCTATGCCTCAAGAAGCACCCACAGAGGCTGCGGCCCAGGTCAGAGCCTCGGCAGTCTGCCCGAGCCTGAGCACGGCGCAGCAAAGGCGTTGGGAAGGCTGAACACCGAGCAGAATCGTGGGGAGGACAGGGCCTGGCTCACACGTGGCAGCAGCCACAGCAAGCCCCGCTCCCCGGGCCCCCTCCCCACTGCGCGCCGCAGCTCTGATGTCACACCTTCCTTGCACTCCAGGGCCACGCGGGACTCCAGGTTGTCCATCTGCAGCTGCAGCCGCTTGAGGGTGCGGTCGGCGTCCCGAGACTTGCGCTTGTAGGCAATGAGCACGGCTACAATGACCAGCAGCAGGAGGCCTCCACCCCCGCCGATGCCGACGATGGCGGGCAGGGTCAGTAGGCTGTCGGAGTACACCTGCAGCATCCCTGGCGAGAATTCGAAGCCACCAGCCCGGACCTGTGGGTGGGGGTGCAGGCCACTCAGGAGGCTCCCCTTGCCCACTGGGAGCTCCAGAGGCCCCGGGTACCATGTCCCTTGAGAACCCCACGGTCCCTGCCCAGAGTGGTCAGAGGGAGGTGACGTGGGGACTCAGGGCAGGTGCTGGGCCAACAGGGGGCACCAGGGCTGGGTGAGGGCTGAGCTGGGCTGCCTCTGGGCCAGAAGGAAGTCTGGGACTCAGCCAGAGAGTTGGGGTTGCCCTGGGTGGGGCAGGGTCAGTGGGTCAAAGGCAGGTGGGGCCCAGGAGACCAGAGTTGGGACCAGAACACGGATGGGCGGGCCATGGACGCACCGTGACCTTGTGCTGCCCTGTGAGGTTGGGTGACTCGCAGAGCAGCTGGGTCTCCGACACAGTGAGGGCACATGGTGTGGAGCCAATGAGCACCGTGTAGTTGAGCCGTGAGCTCCCGGGCGCGGGTGGCAGGAGGTTCCGTCCCTGCGGGGGTGGGGGTGAGCCAGAGAGCCCCACTGCCCCACAAGCCCCCGCCCTGTGCCCCCGCCCGGCTCCCGGCGGCCCACCTTGAGGATGAGCGGGGAGCTGGGTTTCAGCTCCAGGAGGCCCGTGGGGCTCAGCGGCTCCAGCACAGGGTCCGGGTAATAGACGAAAGAGGAGGTGTTGAGGACCAGCAGGGCACGCACGTCGTCCATGACAAAGCCCAGCTCGTCTGGCCGCTCCCCCAGCTCCGGCGGGCTGCGCGTAGGGTTGTCCACCGACGGGGCCCGGCACACCATGGTGGTGTCGTTGTACACCAGGCAGCTCTGGGGACGCAGGTGTGGACGCTGGGCCGGCTGCTCCCCACACGGATTCAGGCCCCAGCAAGGCTGAGGGGTTGCATGCATCCTTGCCTGCACGTGGGGGTCCCCACCTTCCTTCCCTGGGGTCCCTGCCTCCCCGCAGTGGCACAACCTGCTAGGGATCCCGCAAGGACTCACGTTCTCCCTCTCAACGCCTCCATACTTGGCCCTGATGCGGGGTTCACGGACAGTGGCCAGGTTGGTGCCCGTGACCGTTAGGAGGGTCCCTCCGCTGCAAGATGAGGTAAGGGGTCATGCGGGGAAGCTCTGCCCAGGCCCAGCACACACAGGTAGGGCCAGACACGCCAGTCGGCCCCCCCGAAGACAGCTGGCAGGTTAAAACCCCCGTGCACCGGACCTCCGATGGCACCAACCACGTCTCAAGGTGGACACGGTCCATCGTCCTGAGAGCCGTGACTCTGGGCACCTTATTGTGTTCATTTGATCTTTCTGAAGAGCTCAGCATCCCAGAGTTTTGAGTGCAATCTGTTTCCGTGACTGGCACAAAACCGGGTTGCTGCGTCCAGGGCACGGTAGCGCTGTGGGTCTCCACACACCCGTTCAGATTCTGCTCCCACCCCCTGGCCAGTGTCGAGAAGCAGAAAGAGAGGCGGGTGCAGGAGCCCTACCCTCGGCAGGCGCCACACAGGACAGACGGGGTCGCTGGGGCTCAGGGCGGGCTGGGGGGCACCCACCTGTTGATGCTCCACTCGGGGTCAATCTTCAGGATGGTAGGGTCCTCCGTGTAGTTGTACTTCACCTCTGGGTTGGTGAGCTGAGCACGGTTGATGTTGATGACGATGGGGGCGCTGCCAGGGCTCTGCCCAGGGGGCGTCAGACACCGGATCTCTCTGGAATTCCTCCTAGAGAGGCCGGTGGCACAGTGAGGACACAGGTGCTGGGACTCGCTCACGAGGTAGGCTAAGTGTCTAGGCTCCATCACAGAGAGGGGTGTGGGCAAGTTACTGGACCTCCCCAGGCCTCACCTGCCCACCTGTAAGACGGAGCCCCAACGGAACCCGCTCCACAGAGCCAATGACCATTACAGCCACTTTCTCATCAGCCCTTCCGAGGAGGTGAGTACGCCTCTCCCAGAGGGCCATGCTCAGCGCGAACTCTCACGGAGGCGCGGGAGGCACGTGCTCTCTGCCCCTCGCCCCATTCTGTCTCCTGATCTGAAAACAGAGCCAACCCAAGCCTGGGCCGTGAGGAGGCAGAATGAACTGGCCAGGGTGGAGGGGGTACTTGGTCACCCCCAGCGAGCAGCAGCCAGTCACCGCTTGCACCTGGGTCCCTGTCCCCTCAGCTCCTTCAGCACAGCGGAGGCCCCACAGCCGCCAGGCCCGCTCCTGCAGCAAGGCTGCAAACACCAATAATTAGTCTGATAGCGGATAATTACCGCAGGAAAATATTTAAAGGGCCGTTCCATTATCATCTCTAATCTAAAATTATCCACTTCAAGCTCAAGGCTTTTGTCAAGATTTCTTTTTACTCTCTTAAGAATTTTTTTAAAATACTTGTGTTCCCAAGGGATCCCCCTCACCCTAAAACAGGGCAGTTGTGCCCGCCCCTCAGGTCTAGGCCCCGCCCACCCACGAACCCTGCCCACCCTGCCCTTCCCATTCTAGGAGGTAGCCTGTCTCCATGGTAACACTCTCCGCCTCTGGTTTCCATAGTGATCACCCCAGCCGGGCTCTCCACACCCCCCTTGTTTCCTGGGCAACAGGAGGGGGCATGCAGCCATCTGAACCAACCAGCACCCAGGGAAGCCCTGGTCCCCCACTCCCCGTGTGCACCCCATACCAGGAGAAGGAGCAGGGCCTGCCTCCAACAGACACAGCCACGTCACTGCCCGCATTCAGGTGGCTGCCCTCGATGCCAATCCAGGTGCCCCCCGAAAGAGGCCCTCGCGCAGGGCTCACCCGGTAGAAGGTTGGAGTCTAGGGGAAGAAGGGACTTGCTTGAGCAGCAGGGAAAGCCTGCCCTTCAGGCCAGAGGCCTGCTTGCACCTCCAGCCGTGCCCCAGGCCCTGTGTGCACATGGGCTCTCACACGAAGCCCACAGGCAGGGCCCAAAGTGTGCAGGAGGGACCTGGAGTTGGGTCTGGAGACAAGGAGGAGAGGGGAGACCAGAACAGAGGTGTTGCTGGATGAGGGGACCCACAGGGGACCAGGAGCTCAATCCAGCCCTGTTCAGCTCCCCCTAAGCCACCGGGGGGGGGGGGGGGCTTACCACGAAGGTGAAACGCTTGGGTGACAAGGCCCGGTAGTGGGGGGAACAGTCTCGCACGCACACCTCCACCAGGGCGTCATGAGCTCGCACTGTGCTGGCGTCCCCAATCTCACAGACGATCCTGCAGGGCGCCAAGGGGCCTCAGTGGGCTGCGGGGCCCAGCCCGGGTGTCGGGGTGCCCCGCCCGCCCGCCAGGGCTGCACTCACTGCTCGGCACTGATGTACTCGCTCTCCACGGGGCTGCACAGCACCTTGCCCACACGCACGCCCAGCCGCACGTCCTCAAAGCGCAGGCCCAGGTTCTCGCCCGTGATGGTGAGCCGCGTGCCTCCCTGCCGCGGGCCTGTCTCGGGGAACAGCTGCGGAGAGGCCGGGGCTGGGACACCGATGCAGTCCGCAGTGGGCTGAGCAGGGCAGGGAGGGGAGGCGGCCGGAGGGCGGGTGCCGGGGGGCAGTCTACCTTAAGGATCTTGGGGTCGGTGCAGCGGCTGCTGCCGTGGCGGGCGTGCATCCAGGCGGCCGGCGAGTCGGCGGGGCAGTGGGGGCGCAGGGAGCAGCGGCGCTCGGCCACACACCAGCCGCACTCGAAGCGCGGGTCGGCCTTGAGGCACAGACCACAGCTCTCCCGCAGGGCTGGGCACTTGTACAGGTGGGCTGCGGGGAGGGACGCAGTCAGCTCGGCTCGCCCTCGGCCCCCCAACCCCAGGCACCCTGCCCAGCTCACCCTGGATGTTCTGAGGGTTGTCGATGACGAAGTTGCCATTCCACACCACCGACAGGTTCACGGGCAGGTCACTGACATCATTGCCCTCATAGGAGTACTGTGGGCAGTGGGCGGCAGGGTGGTCAGGTCCCATGCACTGCCGAGACTCTGGGGTTGCAGGCCACTGCCCAGGGCAGTGGGTCAGGGCCTGCAGCCCCTCCTGGCTACCTCTGGGACTGGGCCCCGGAAGTGGGCTTGGCAGGACAGTCGGGAGGCTCTGCCTGTCCAAAATGGCATTTCCAACCTGGAACCGGAAACCCCACAGAGCCGCCCACCCTCCAGCCAGTGAGATGGCTAAGCTGTCACACCCAGTTCTGCCTCGGCCTACCACCCGCCCCCCCCAAACACACACACACACACACACACACACACACACACACACACACACACAAAGGGCTTCCTTCCTGGTGGCCGGAATCCCCACTCTCCAGGCAAGCCCATCCCCAGCAGTCCCGTGAGGCACACCCTCCAGGGTGACCCCCTGCTTCCTCCTGTGGTCTGCCCAACCAGGGCACCAGAACGTCCCAGCCGGCCCTCTTGGCAATTTCTCAGGGATTCTCTAGGAACCTGTTTCTTTGTCTGCTGAATGGATTCAGTGATCCTGACACTAGGACTGCCCTAAGGTGTAAGATGTGTGCCCCTGAGTCCTGGGCATAGACTGGAAGGAAGCAGCATCAGGGAAGTCTCTGCCCTTCTACCCTCCAGGCTGGGCTGGGCTTGGGGACAGTACCCCTCCCCCAGGGAGCCCAGGGCCCAGCACTCCCAGCTGTGTCCCACTTTCTGCAGCTGAGGACCTCCACTCCATCCCAGAGCAATTCACTATTTTATCTGCAGGAATTTAATTGGATCCTATCAAATTCCCTGGTACTCCCTTTTCCCTTTCAACAGTCACAGGAAAGACAAATGTGGGCCGGGGGGTGGGGGGAGTGCAGGATAGAGAGACAGAGGCTCGGGGACGGCAGAGAAACAGGGCAGTAGAGGCACAGACAGCCTGAGAGCAAGGACAGGGTGGGAGTAGCCGGGCCACGGAAGCCAGAGAGAAGCACTTGGAGGGCGCGACAGAGTGAGGTGACAGGACGGGAAGGACAGGACAGGTGGGAAGGTGTAGGGACCTCTCCAGCCTGGTACAGGCCACAAGGGCCTGGCCAAGTGGCTGACCTGCCCCGGGAGGCTGCTGGGACCCCCAGCCCACTCCGTTGGACACACAAGGCGCTGGCCAAGGACCCACTGCCATAGGCAGGAGGCCAAACCTCTGAGAGGCCTCCCCTGGGATTCTCTCCTGATGACTCCCTTCTTGAACAATGGGGAAACCAAGGCCTGCCAGCCGTCACAGAGCCCGCCAGGTGAGAGCTCGAGTCCGGTCTTAGGACCACCAGCTTGACAGCACTCCCTCCATCCACCAGGGAAGAATGGGTGTCTGCAACAATCACCGTCACTAAACTCACTGGACTTGACTAAAGGCTTTTGAACTGTTACCCTATCAGATTCTAGACTCCAAACATGGCTGCTACCTGGACCTCGGGCAACACCGCCAACTACCATGTACCACGCCAGCCACGGTGAACAGTTTCTGGGTCTAGCCACCGGAAAGGCTGAGCGCCTGGGCCCGCAGCCCTGACTTTGGCCCTCCTGGAAGCACGGGTGAGGCTGGAACGCATGCGTCCCACCCACTAGCCTGGCCTCCTCGCCATATCCCACACCGTCTAACTCACCCTCTCCCATGTCTACGATGTGCTCCCACCAGATGTCTGGGTGGCTCCTGGCACGTCACCCCCTGCGGCCCTCTCACCTACACACCCCAGCACGCCGGAGGATGCCTTCTGAGCTGTCTCCGGCACACCTGCCTGTGCCCTGTCTCTGTGCTAGGCGCAGAAACCAGGTTCTAAGGGTGCAAGGGTGCCCAGCTCTGTGGAGCATGCGGAGCCCCAGCAGCCCCCCGCCTCACCGAGGAGTTCTGGCACTGCAGGCTGGAGCTGTTGAAGCGCAGGGCGGTGACGCGCGCCGGGCTCCCCGGGATATGGAAGAGGCACTCGTACCCACGCTGGCCCGACTGTGGCTGCGGCAGGTTGCGAGCGGCCAGCGTGATGGGCTTCACCACACCCACCGGCACGTAGATCTGGGTGGAGGGCAGGATCTGCGGACAGTCCTGAGGGCAACAAGGCTTCGGCTGAAGGGCTGGGCGCCGGGGGTAAAGCGCGTCCTACCCGCGGCCCCAACCCCTGCCTGTGCACAGAGCACACACTGGTCGACTGAGGACCTCAGAAAGAGCCAGCTGGGCTGGAGGCAGGAGGCCTGGGTTCTGTGCCCACTGGGCTGTGGCCTCTCCCCTGTGCCCCCAAGTGCCCTTGCGGAGCTCTAGGACCCTGCTGTTCAGCCACCGAGGGGGTCCCATCTGGCCCACAGCTGAAAAGGCCCTTGTGGTAGAAGCAGCTGGGCGCTTGGGGCACTTGGGGCGCTTGGGGCTGGGAGCTCTCAGCTGGGGGCCCAGGGAGCATGTAAAAATAGCCAGAGCTGGGCAGGAAAACAGCCCGGGCCCCCAGGGCCAGCATCTCGGCAACAATGACTGATGCAATGGCCCAGCTCCCTTGCAGCACGGCCCGCAGCAGCCGTCGGAGGAGAAGGTCCCGCGGGAACTACACTGAGCTGGGCTTTAAATAGAGATGCTGAAAACAGGCCGCAATCCCCAAGCCCTGCGCCAGCTCCCCAGGAGGGCCCAGGCCCGGGGCCGGCTCTACCAAGGTCGTGGGGGCCTGAGGAGGGCACCTGGGCCGTGGCAGGGCACAGCCAGGCAGGCTGACTGCTAGCTGCCGGGTGTGCAGGGGTGCTCCCCCCAGGGAGAAGCGGGTGATGAGGACTTGTACATAGAGCCACCGTCCGCACGCTCAGCTGCGCACACCTCTGCCAGCGCTTCCCTGGCCCTCGAAGAGGTACCCCGGCCAGCCCCCACACCCAGGGACCCTCCTGCTGCCTCTCCAGCCTCCCGCTGCCGCTCCCGGACCCCCAGCAGCGCTGGCTCTTTCTGGCCACCGGGACTTGGCTCCTGTCGCCCCTCAGCCCCACACCTCTCTCTACAGACAGCATCTCTGCTCCCCAGGAGGCCCCAGTCGCTCTCTCTCGGGGTGTGGCCTCTGTGCCCCCGTCAGGCTGGAGTCTGGCTGAGGCTCTGCCTTGGCACTAAGCTCCTGAGGGGCCATCCCACAAGATCCAAACCAAAACCAGAGATGGGAAGAAGAGAGCCTGAGGGTGAGGAGTTCAAGGCCTTCTGAGCAATGAGACTGGTCAAGTTTGGGCCTGTGTCCCACTCCTTAGTAAAGTCCCCATAAAACCTGGGACTACAGCTGAAGAGGGCATATCTGTGGGATGAGTCCCTTGCCCAACCTCCCTGGACCCCAGGACCACCCACAGCCCAACACTGAACTTGCAAATCCCACAGGAGGGTCTTCGCATGCTGTTTCACTGAGGCCCACAGTAGCCCTCCCTGAAGTCCCCAGACCCTGGGGTCACTAAGCAGCTTCCTGCTGCCCCACGCCTCCTGCCCACCCTCATGACGCCTTTGCCGAGATCCTCACATGAGCCACACTCCCGGGGAAGCCCGCTATCCATTCCCACACCCTGGGCCCCCACCTGGGACACCACCTGCTCACACAGACACCGCCCCCACCCAAATGCCCAAGGTCCCTGCCTATCCTTCGCCTGCCCCCGACTGCCGCCCTGTCCCATGCTGTGCAGTGTTACACCAGGGAGTGGACAAAGGTCCAGAGGGTGACAGTGGAAGCTGGCCAGGGGAGGCTCTGTGAGGAATGGTATGTCCTCTGCTCCCCCACGCCCCACAGCCAGCAGGACCTACACCCTCCTGCCCTGTTCAGCCGACAGGCCTGCTGTCTACTGCAAAAGCAAGGGCCCTGGCTGCCAGGCCCGGCTCTGTGCCCTCAGGCTGCACCTGGGGGCCCTGCATCCCCACTCCCTGCCTGGCAGGTGCCCGGGTCGGCCGGTCCTGGTTCTGAGAGCCTCGGGTTCTAGGAAAAGTAGCCTGGCTGTTCATCAATAAAGTCAGAGCCTTGCCCAGGCCCCACAATAATTACTACCTAATTACTGTCAATTACTACGCAGTAACTCAAATGACTCCAAGAACCAACCAGCCGCCCTGCCAGTCAGTCTGGGGGTCCCTCATCCACACGATGCTGGGCACCGGGACTTTCACCAGCCAGCCAGACACCTCACGCTCCAGGCTCCCATCGCACCGGGTGGACCGTCCCCTCCCTGCGTCGTCCCTCGGGCATCCCTTTGGTCTGCAGCCCCCAACTAGAGGCTCTGGTCTGAGGCCTTCCCTGAGGGCTACAGAGCAGATCCAGTGACCACCCACAAACACGACTGGCTGGCCTCAGGTCAACACAGCCTCGAAGAATGTTCCTAACGGCACAGGCCATTAGGTCAGCATCCCCGCCACCCATGGGAGCTCTCGAGCTGCGAAACCACGAGCTCTCCGGGATGGCCTTACCTCAGACACATTGACACGGCCCTCTAGAAAGGCGCAGTCGGCGGCGTTGTGTGTGCACACGTGGCGGTATTTGCACCAGTGGCAGGGGAAGGAGCCATTGACACAGGACAGGCAGCTGCAGGGAGAGGGCAGGGCGGTGAAACTGGGGTGGCCTGCGCCTCCACCCAGTGGCCACATGGGGCCACACTAGCTCCCTGCTATTTCTTCAACAGCAGATGACAGTGCACCTCAGGGCCTTTGCACTGGCTGCTCCTCGCCTGCTCAGAGAGGCCCGCCCAGTGCTTCCCGCCCTCTTCGCTGCTTTCCTTCCAGACTGAACACCTGACAGTCCGCCCCAGTGTCTTCTGATGGAACCTTCCCAATAACAAACGTCTACAACCTGTGGTGTCCACTGGGGTGACCACTGGCCACACTAAGCCACACGTGACAATCAGTGCTGCGAAAAGTGTCGCTGCAGACATGGAACTGCGTTTTAAATTCCAATTTCAATGAACTTAGGAGGTAAGCCATCGCTGCAGGGCCCTGCAGAGTCATCGTAGACAGCTGCCTTCCCGACCAGAATGTGCACCCCGCATGGCAGAAGCTTGGCCGCTTCACTCCTGCGTGTCCCCAGGGCCTGGACAGGGCCCTTGCTGTGCTCCGGCCTGCGCAACCTCCCACGGCTGGCACGCTGTCATCTCCACAGCTCCCGTGGCACCGCTTCCCCTGGAGAAAACCACCTCTGCCTTCTCCCAGGGACTTTCCAACCTGCAGGCCACCCCGCTTCTCCAGAGGCCCTCCATCCCCTCCGGCTCTGAAGTTCTACCCTCTGCTCCAAAAATGCCAGCCCAGCTAGGCAGAGACGTGAAGCTGGATAATACCGACCGACCCCCCAGGCCCTCCGTGGGCATCCAGTCAGTCAGTCTGCAAGTCAACAAATGAAGGCCCGGTGAAAACCAGCTGCCTCCAGCTCCGCGGCTGAACCATACCTGTGTGGGCCTCCCACCACCCCTCACCCCCCTTGCTGGCCTTCCGGGCTGGCTCCCCTCCAGGTCAGGCTCATGGCGGGACGCACAGCAGGTCACATGCTTCCCCCGTTCTTCCTCTGACGCCCCAAGACAAGCACACCAGGGCAGCAGCAGGGAGAGCTCCCACTCCCAGCTCTCTGTGCCACCAGCCCCACCTCCAGGGGCTGCTATCCACCACCACCAGAGATGACCTGGACCCCTACCTGTTCCTGAACACGGACCCCCGTGTTCCTAAGCGGCAGGTACCTGTCCTGAGCGGCCGGCCCCGCCCACGGCTTGGCCGTCTCCCTCGCGGTGACAAAGCAGCTTCCCTCAGCACTCCCCGCCTCACTCTGGGGCCTACAGGCCGCTGCCCACACCTCAGCGGCTTGCAGGAGGCTGGGCAGGCTCTCCTCATCTGACTCGTGCCCCTCACTCCCGTAGCCTGTCCTCTCTGAAGCCCCAGCCCCGGGCTTCTCTCCGTCAGGCCTGTGTGCTGGGGGAGCGGCCCCCACCCTAAGCGCTCGGCCGCACGGCGCCGTGCCCCATCCTGCAGGAGGACCCGGACACTCACGACTGGTGGACGCTGCAGTTGTAGAAGACGAAGTCCACGGACGCGAACTTCTTGCCCGTCTCCTTGGACTTCAGGTAGAGCTTGACCACCCGCTGGTCTCCTGCAGAAGCAGCACGGGCCCGCGTCACCAGGCTCACCCGGGGCCACGGAACCTGGCACGGCAGGCCCAGAACAGGGACAGGCCTCCCCAGGGACCTTCCCCGCCAGCACGTGCGCAGCCCCTCGCCATACCCACGCCCCTCAGACCCCGCGGGCCTCCCAGCACACTGGGCAGGCACCTGGGGTCCCTGTCCCCAGAGCAGCCATCTGCTCCTTCCCCTGCCACCCTACGGGAATGTGTGACACCCATTCCCTGACCCATAGGACAGCTCCAGGAGCTGCCCTGGCCCCAGCCCGCGGCGGCATTCACCCTGGCCTCGCGTGATGGGTGCCACCTCCCTCGCGGAGGGCGAGCGGCAGTGGATCCGACCGTCCTCCAGGATGCTTTCGGACTCGGTGAAATCCTCGAAGGAGCAGTTGACGCCAGCCGAGAGGTCAGGCACATTCCAGGCCTGCAGCACAAGCTGGGGCCCCCACAAGAGGAGGCCTCGGTGAGCAGGCACCCGCGGCCCCCCTCCGCCAGTCACCCCCACCCGCCCCCGTACCCGGGCAGGTGTGCTCACCGGAACCTGAGACATGGTGACCGACACGTTGCGAGGCTGCACGGTCAGCTGCACGCACTGCAGCAGGTCCGAGGCGAAGCGCTGGGGCTCGTCAGCCCGCTCGCAGGCGTCCTGCCGGGAGCAGCTGTGGGCAGAGGGCGCCGCGGCTGGGCACGGGGGAGGCAGCCAGAGGGCTTCCCCGAGCCCGCCAGCCACTGCTCAGTGGGCTCATCGTCACCCACGCTTGGGGGAGCCCAGCAGCTTTACTCTCTACCCCATCTTTACTGGGGTGAAAGTGGGCTGGCCATCACTTAGCCAGTCCAGGGAAACTGCCAAACGCAGAGCACCTCGCCCAGGGGAGACCCAGAGGCGCTCAAAGGGGAGCTGTGAGTGCCCAACGCGCACGGTGCGGTCACGTGGGGCTCTCCCAGGTCAGAGACTGTCAGGCAGGGGTGTCAGGGCCCTCCGGTCCGCCCCTGCACCCCATCCAGACTCACACGCTATGCAGGACACACCAGCCGCAATGGGGATCCCGTGAGCCCAGGCACAGCTCGCAGGACGCATACTGCACACAGCTCTCCACAGGCACCCGAGTCACCTGGCAGGATGGGGACCTCAGCATCAGGTCCAGAGACCCCTGCCAGCCTCACCTCCTCACCACCACTGTGTGTTCCCTGAAGCCAGCCCGGTTCCCATGCATGAGGGGAGCCCCCATCTCTGGCCTTCCTCCAGCATGGTCTATTCAAGGCTGGTCCCATGACCCTGACTTGGCCAAATCAGGCCAAACAGGCCGGGTCTCTCCCCTGGGAAGCAGTGGCCAGGAGGCAATAAGCCGGTGCAGGTGAGCTACCCAGAGGAGAACCGACAGCTCCAGCCAGAGTTACTCTCCCATCTGTCTGGACTCTGAGTTCCCCATGGGAGCGTGGGCTCGTAAGCCCCAATCCTAAGTGCAGACGCAGGCTGGGCCCTGCTTACCCTGACCTCGCCTGCTTGGCCCTGAGATCCTCTGAGAGGTGGAATAACCTGACGGCTGGGAAAGGGGCAGAGGAGAAACAAGAGCTGGCCAAGAAGGGAGGCCTGGCCTCACCAAACCCATCCTCGCCTGTCCCACCTGCTCACCCTCTTGGCTATCACGGGGTCACCAGGTTGAGAAGGGCAGAGGCTGGCTCCAAGCAGGCTAGGCCAGGCACACAAATGGATGGCCTTGATGAGGGGGGGCCAGGCCAGGCACCAACCCCATGGAGACAGCTGCCTGAAGCCCTCATTGGGCAGACAGGGCCGGGGCTGGGCTGGGCAGGGCCTTAGCCCAAGAACTCGGAGCCCCAGTGTGTATTCTCAGCCCTCGAATGACATCAATACTCTGATAAAGCTTATTCAAATATCTGTTCCTGCGAACATGCAACTGTTCGGGGAGGGGGTGGGAATTCCAAGCCTGACTGGGCAAAATCTGGAGCCAGTGTGGACAGAGAGGGCCAATGACAGCCATGCCCAGCTCCTTGAGGGTAGCCCCCCACCCCCAAACCCACCTGACGTGTCTGGCAGTGGGTCACTTACCTGCTTTTCTGTCATAGCATAGAGGTACTGGCGGTCGGGGCTGAGGACCAGGTCACGCAGGATGGGGCTGCTTTCTTGGGCCACCACACTCTCATACGCCAGGGCTGGCCGGCCACCGGGGTTCGCCAGGTCCACCAGGATCTGTGGCAGCGAGGGACTAAGTGGGGCCGTGCCAATGCCTTTCCACCCCAGCCCCGCGCCTGCTTAAGGGCAAGGGTCTGGAGCCCCTGCCCCGGCTGACCCCCCTCCCCCCCAGCCCTGCAAGAGCCAGGCCAAGGCCTCCACCTGCCCGGTAGGCGGGTCCTGACCCTAGCCCCTTCGCCAATCAACAGAGGGCCCAGGGACAACCGTGACCCACCACCACCCATCACCAGCTGTAGAGCCAAGCCCAGCACAAAGGCGGCAGGAGCCCCTGGGGCCAGGCTGGGTGCCCTGGAGGAAGGGAGGTTTGTGCAGGGGGTGGGAAGGAATGACGGGGCAGCAGGGGCCTTCGATGAAAGAAGATGTCCAGTGTGGCTGAGAAGTGAAACCGGGAGACTCTGGGGCAGGGAAGCAGCATAGGAGTGAGGGGCCAAGTCACGGTCCCGGAGTGGGGTACACCCCCGCAAGGAGGCAGGAGGGCAGGCGTCATCGGCATGGAAATATATTCCAGATCCCAAACAAACGGGGCGTTAATTAGCCAGCTCTTCTCTGCAGCTTGCAATGCTGCAAGTATTTTTAGTTGCTTTTACCAAACAAATGTATTTAATTAACAGAGAGACCCAGGGGGCTTTCCAGAGATGGGCCTCATGGGACCGGTGTCTGCCCAGCCCAGCCGGTCCTGGGCAAGCTCCCAGGGCACAGAGTAGCCGGCCCTGCTCAGCCAGGCCCACCCTCTCCAGCTGTAATCAAGTGGCCAGCCAACCCCTCCGCCTCCGCCTCCGCCTGGGGCCAGGGCTCAGGCTGGGGCTCAGCCCAGCACCCCTTCTTTGCGCCCCCACACTGACAGGACAGGGCAGGTCTCACCAGCTGGGGTGGGCCGCGGAGGCAGCGAACACCCTGGCTCCGTGCTGGCCCGGGGCGGCCAGCCAGGGTGGGGCGCTGTGTCTCTGGGCCAGAGGCTGCCGGCTGCAGGAGAGGGGGAGGGCCGCATTCCTGAGAGCCCGAGGCCACCCCCCACATCCGCTCAGCTGCCTCCCGGCCAGGCAGGCAGGCTTAAGTCAAACCAGACCCGGAAGAGCTGAGCCCTGAGCTGGGCAGGGGGAGGCAGCCATGGGCTGGGCCTGGAGCTGCCCAAGTGGCTTGGGGCCTACAGAAGAAGGGGTGCCAGGTGAGGGGCCACGGCAGACCAGCCTCAGCGCCCTGGCGGGTGGGCGTGCACAGGACCCCAACCTATACCCAGCCGGTCTCACAGAACTCCTGCCCTGCTGGGGTGGGCAGCCAGTGGGCAGTTGTTGCTCGCAGGGAGCCCACAGTCAGCTCCGCAAGGTGGCAGGCCCAGGCCAACATCAGCCACGGGAGAGGTCAGGGGGGCCAGGAGTACAGCCTCTGGACCCACACTGCCTGGGCCCAAGCTTCAGCTCAGACAACCCCAACTGTGCAACTGAGGTGGGGTGCTGACCCTCTCTCTGCCTCAGTTTCCCTACCTGTGAAATAGTGATGACAGATACCACTCCCCACGTCAGAGCTATTCTGAGAATGAAATAAGGACCTAGCCAGTGAGCCAAGAGGGGACACAGGGTGGCTGGGCGCCAAGGCAATCCCCAAACCCCAGCAGCCACCCACCCAGGCCTGGCAAGGTCAGCCTGGACAATGGCCAGGAAGCAGGGGACAAGAAGGTCAGGAGGGCATGGCAGGGCTGGGGTGCAGGCCAGGGTACCAGCAGGACCCAAATCTCCAGACCTAGTCTCAACTCAACTGATTCAAATCAGGATTCTGAATTTCTCCAGAGCCTGTGCCCCATCCCTGCGGCGCCTCTTGCAGCCGCCCAGAAGCCCAGGCCCAAGCCCAGGCCTCCCAGCACCCTCCACCCAGGCCCCCTCCCCCAGTGCCCCAGTGTGGCCCCTCACAACCAGATACCTGGGACTTCTGCCTCGGAGGCCTTGACAGCCACACCTGACCAGAGCTCAGCCCCTTGCATGCAGGAGGTGCTCAAGAAGTGTCTGCTGAACAGGGACACTTGGGGGGGTCCCAGTGTCTCCCACCCTGACCACCAGGGGCCACATGGTATTCAATCTGACCACCCCCCTCAGCCAGGCCTGCCTTCCCCCTCCCTGCTGAGGGCTGAGGGCATGGGCTGGGCCTGGATATCACATCAAGGGGCACCCACAACCCAGGAGGGCACCAGGGAAACATTCTAGGGAAGGGCGCACCCAGGGGGCATACCAGCTCTAAGGCACAGAAGGGGGCAGAGAGCACACCTTCTCCCCAAAGTCCTGGGGAAAGCAGGAGGGGAGGCAGGCCAGATGCAGGCTCTGAAATGCCCCGCCCCTGGGCCGGCAGCGTGCCGACTCCGACAGGTGGCCCCCAACAGCTGCGGTGGGGAGCAGGCACGTCCAGCTGTCCGTCCACCATGCATCCATCTGTCCACCCACCTGCCCAGCACTGGGCAGCCCCAGCCCTTACACATGCATAGGAAGGCCCCAAGGAGACAGGACATTTCTGGAGGACACAGAGTGAGTGGGGGTGTCAGGGAGGCAGGGCCAGCAGGCCAGGGGGTGGATATGATGTGGGTGACAGGCCCCATCCTGTGCACTGAGTAGCCACAGGCCAGGCTCAGCAGGGCCCCTGCATGCACACATGTGACAGTCGGATGAGGGGGAAGGTGTCCAACCCATGAATGACTAGCACTCAGGATATGCCTGCTAGTTCCCAGCTGGTTTTTGGGCTGCAGGGCCTGTGTCGCGCAGGCAGGTAAACTGACACTTGTGAGGGCCTGACAGAGGAACCCAGGGCCCTGGGCCACCACCTGCACCTGGGGACACAGAGTCTCCTCCAAAAGTGGGAGGGATGCAGCACGCCGCCAGGAAGACATTCCAGGGAGAAGGGGCGTGCAGGGCGGGCACAGGGCCAGGCGGCTGGCAGGACAGCAGGACACATGCCGCCGGCAGCGCACGCGCCGATGCCACTCCCTGGCGCACAGCTGTCCAGTCGAGGGCCACCCACCTGGGGATGGCCCACCCTGGGGCAGCTGGGCTTGCAGAGCACACAGGAGACTTCCAGAATCCCCTGGTATCTGCCCTCCCATCTCCAGCTGTCACCTCTGTGCTCAGCAAACCTTGCCCCAAAGACCACTAGCACCTTCCACAACTAGCCATGACCACCTTTCTTCCCACATCCCACCACAGAAAAACCTCAGGACCCAAACCCAGCTCTGTCCCTCTGCTGTGGTGCCCTTCCCAACAGCTGCCGAGAAAGGACCCCTCCTCCCCCTGCCCACGGCTGGAGGGGAGATGTCCAGTCTCCCAGGACATGCCTGCTGGGCAGCATCAGGCCCAAGCACCCACCCAGCCCTGGCTCTGACCCAGGGGGAAACAGCCACCCCCAACCAGCCTCTGCTCCAGCCCTCCGGCTCCACCCACTTCTCCAACCCGGGGTTTTCCCCTGCCCCTCTGTACATGAGAGAGTCCCCTGCATTCTGAGCTGTCAGCGCCCAAACAGACTCTTGGTGCCAGGGCCCAAACATTGTGGGCCACACACCTACCACCACCACGAGGCATCACCTGCCCCTTCCTACAGAGAGGCCAGCGGGTCCCGGGGGCCCAGGACACATGGGGGTGGGGGCGGGGGGAGTCCTGCAAAGAGAGCCCGTGCAGGGCGAAGGGGGGGCAGCCGGTGGCAGGTGGGCAGCCCCTGGCTCTGGAGGCCCAAGCCCCAGGCTGGCCCAGCTGGCTGCCCCCGCACCCATCACCGCGTGGCTCTCGCCAACTGCTGCGGCCCGGCCAGGTCAGCTGTCCGTCCAGCCCAGAGCCAACAAAGAGCCCATTCTCTGGGCTGAGGGCGGGCAGGGGCACCGGGAGGATGTCTGGGCCATGCAGGCTGCTTGCCAAGGCCGGCACGCGCCCTAGCCGCCCGGAGGCAGGGGGCTGCCCGGCTTGGCCCAACCAGGGTGGGGAGAGAGTTCCCTTCCCTGCGTACCCCAATATAACAGCCCTCGTGTCCCTATCTGTGCAATGGGGGTTCACTGACCGAACCAGGCAGCAGTAGGACAGGACCCCAAGTGATACAACAGGGAGAAGATGGGGGACAGCAACCAGTGAGCAACCTACAGGGCTGGGACCCCACGGGCGTCTCCCTCCTCCAGTACAAACAGCTGCCAAGCCGGTTCCCAGCCACCTAGGCAGTAAAGCGGTACTGGGAGGGGCCGCGTGAGGGGCAGGAGCCTCTTTCCCTCTCTCCTTGAAGGAGCCCATCCCCTCCCCTCCTTCCTGGTCAGGGGCCTGAGGCTGAGGGCCCAGTGAACCAGCTCCCGGGCCCTTCCTCACCCTCACTGCTGCTACAGGATTTCCCCCTCCTCTGGCTGGGGGCAGGTTCCAGGCCCCTTCCTGGGACCGTTCTCAGAAAGGCCAGGAGAAATTTGATACTGGAAAAGCAATTAAGAATTTCCTCTTGGCGGTACTTGGGTAATTAAAACACGATTTGCAGGAGGCCCGATGGCTGTAATTGGGCCAAACACACCTGGTGAGACTGGGGGGAGGGTCCGAGGAATCTTGTCTTTTCCAAGCCTAGCCCTCAACACAGAGAAAACCAGACACCAACCAACATAAACAATGGTCCTCCTTGACCTTCGGTCTCCTCCTCTGCGGACAGAAATCCATCTCATGGGGCTGTGTGAGTACAGAGGTTCACAGTGCCAAGAGTAGGGGAGGGAAGGCTGTTTGGAAGCTGCCTGGAAACTGGGCCCCCAAGGCTAGCTGCTGCCCTGGGGAGCTGTGCCCAAGGTGCACAGCCGCCCTGGGGTATGTGCCCCACTGCCGTGAAGGCCTCATAAAGCTGGGCCACAAGGCGACACAGAACACACAGCCTTCCCTCACGCACCTCTGACTGGGACTGTGCTCGGCGGGGCTGTAGTCAGACAGGGCTGCTGTGGCAGGCAGCAGCGACCGTCTAGCTGATGCCCTTGTCTCAAACCCAAGAACCATCCACTGCCCTTCCCATCCATGACCCGTGTCACCCACGCTACTCCCAGCCACTGGGTCCCCAACATGAGCAGACAAACGTAAGCCCCTTTGACTTTCTTGAAGCCACCAGTCCTCTGGCTCCCTGTCCCCTACGCAGGCAGACCTCGGAAGCTTCTCCCGGACTCCTGCCCCACGACGCCGAGCAGCACAGGGTCACCAGTGAGCTGCCCACCGCAGACACATCCGCCTCAGTGCAGTACAGACTGCTTCTCCTGCGTCCGCAAGCACAGGAGCACCTCCGAGCTTTGGCCCTGCTGTTCCCTCCCTCCAGAACGCCCCTCCTGGCAAACTCCCCAGCTGGGCTGTTCCAGGCTCTGTACTCATCTTGCTGTGAGGCCAGGAGTTCTCACACCCTGACGCCTGAGAGGGCGGGTCCTGGGTCGGGGTCCTGTCTGCCCATGGGGAGGGGAACTACGCATTACAGACAATAATCTGGGGCCCTCATGAGGCCACCCCCAAACCCAGACACACACAGAACTGGGCACAGGGCGGCCACTGCCAGCCTGCCCCCGAGAGCATCATTCTTGTTCCAGTTGCCTGGGTGCCCCTGCTAGAGCTAGGGCCTGATGAGCCAGACCCCACATGGAGGCGGGACCCTCCATGCCTGCCTCCAGGCAACCGCTGGCCATCGGATGCAAAGAAGCAATGCTTGTGTGGCATGGCTCTGGGACAAAGGGCTGGGATGTCAACAGACAGACCCGTGGGGGAATGAGAGGTCCCTGTGCCCTTCTGGCGCTGCCCACCACGGCCAGCCATGCCCAGCCATGCCCAGGGGAACCAGAAAAAGAGTAGCAAGTCCTCTGTGACACACAGACATCCCTAGGACACCACGCAATGCCACCCACAGGTTCCAGGGACCACGTCCTTGGCAGGCAGGGGTAGGGCACCCACGTGGCCCCTCAGGCACGGCAACTAAGACGCACAGGAAGCAGGCGGCTGGGACCCCTCCACTCTCCACCACCAACTCTCTGGGGGTGGGAACCCCAGCAGCACGCAGCAGCCTGCAATAAACACGGCCGGATGCGGATCAACCACTCTGCCGGCGCGACCACACTGGACCCTGCGACGGCAGCACAGACAGCCCTTGAGATCCGGGACACAGAGATCAGAGGGGCCCAGCAGACCCGCGCCCAGGGAGAAAGCCGACAGAACACAGCCCTGCACCACAGCACGTGTGCGGCAGCCCCGCCCACCACGGACCCACAGGATACAACACTGCACCTGCCCAGAGAGGAAGGACCCCGCGAGTGCGTGTCTGCAACACACACCGTCGGCACGACCCAGAACCAGCCAGCTGCCCACCGCGGCCGGGCTGCCCCGCACAGACAGCAATGAGAAAGAAAGACGCAGACGGCAGGCTGCGTGACCCATGAAAAGCCCTCATACCGGCGAAACAGCCCTCGGGGTGGACGTCACCCACTGAAGTGATCTTAGGGAACGGGGGACCTCCCAGGGGACAGGGGGCCTGCTGCAGTCTGCGTGACATGCTCCAGGCTGCGTGGCCACAGCTGTGTACTTTCCTGTGGGCACATCCCATTTCAGTGTGGTCGTCGGCCATACACTAGCCGCATGCAGGACGCTGGGGACCTCCCTGCTCCCCACCCCCGCCGTGCTACAGGGAGCTGCCTGCATGTGCTCAGGGCCCACGGTTCAGCACAAGAATGTCTGCAGGCGCACAGCCACCGATGGTGCAGGCCACCCCTTGGAGCCTCTGTGGGTCTGTAGACAGCAGGTCACTAGGAGTCAAGGGCATCCACCCCCCACACACAAGAGATGCAATCCATGAGGCCACAGGCAGTAGAACGGGAGGTGGTGACACTCCTTGCGGCTGGGGGGTTGGGGAGCTAGGGGCCTGGTCCTGCCCAGCATCTCTCTCAGGGCCAACCTTCTGCCCCAGTCCCACAGGGGCTCCCCAGTCCACCTCCTACACAGACTTGGGCTCGCGGAGCAGGGACCCCTGGTGGATGCATGGCTCAGGCTTTCACCCAAGACAGAGAGGTCCTGGTGCAGGGACCCCGAGAAGAGGCCACCAGCCACTCTCAACGGGTCTTGAAAACACTACCGGACTCTGAATTTCGGCGTCCTATGAGGAGTGGGAGTGCTGGGGGAATGGAAGAAGCGTCCCAAGGGAAGCCTCTAGAGCCATGAGGGCCACTGGAGAGTAAGAGGTCTCCCCGTCACTGGCAGCCTAGGCCCAGAGCAGCACCCAGCAGGTGCTCAGCAACCGCCAGCACAGCTGGGATGCCAAAGAGTCAGGTCAGAGCAGGTAGCTCCAGGGGCCAGACACAGCCCAGGCCTGAGTACACGGGGACAGTGGCCTGGCCAGGCCCCCGCGCCAGGGTACAGATGCTGCGGCCACAGCCCTGTTTCTCTTCTATACAAGGATCACCACGCAGGAAAGAATGTCAACCTCCCTTGGGCCTCCCAACAGCCCCCAGGAGGCACAGCCCCCCCAATGTCTAGGGATGAAAACCAAGGCCCCCTCAGGAAGGAGCTTCACCACGGCAGGCCTCCCTGAGAGCCACACTCCCAAACAGCCCAGCCCCTTGGGGTCCTACCCCAAGGCCCAGCACCCTGCAAGCCAGTGATGCCACAGCCCAGATCCCCATGGTCATAAACTGGCAGCCCACAGCAACCTTGGGTTGGCCCATAATGCTTTCTAAAAACATGTCATTAGCTGCCAATGCTTAACAACAAGAGATCTCACACAAAATATGGATTTCCAGATTCTCTTGAAAAACCGATGCTGAGGCAGACAGGGCCTGCTTTCCCCCTGGCACAGCCACCAGAGAGACAGGGCTGTGTCCCTCAGCCTAGCCCTGAGCCCTGTAGCAAGCACAGTACCAGAGCCAGGCTGGCCTGGGAGTGACCCAGGACCATCCCAGCCTATAGCCCACACATCTGCTTTGCAGAAACGGAGAGTCCAAGAAGGCCTCCAGGCTGGGGTGGGGCAGGGAGGGCACCCGCTGGCAGAAGTAAAGGGCAGGGCCTCTCCACACCCACTCTGAGTACCTGAGCTGACTCAAAAGAACTCAAACCAGGGGCCACCCATGGGAACTCCTGCCAGGGTCAACTGGTCCCTGGTGGCTACTTGGGGTGGAGGGGAAAGTGGTACATGCAGGACTGGGGCTCTGGGGGGGGTCAGCCCAGGAGGACAGGCTGCCTCTGTTGGCGGGAAGGGCAGCAGCTGGCAGGCAGGGCCTCTCGGGAAGGCCAGGGGAGTCGGGGAGCACCCCCAGCCAGCCCTGAACAGCTGAAGTTGGCAGGTCTTAAATTAATCGGCTACAATTTTACACAACAACGTTCTCGTTCTCGGTGGGGCCTGGCAGAGGGCCAGCCGGGTCCCTAGAGCTCACCAGTTACTTCTTAAAGCTCAAGAAACACCAGGCCTGGGGAAGATGGGGGCATGTCAGCACAGCAGGCCTGCCCCCGGGTCAGCAGTGGGCAGGAGTCCCCAGGGACCAGGCCCCAGCATGTGATCAGGATAGAGGACGAGAGGCAGGGAGGGAGCACAGCGCTGGACTGGGCTAGACCAGAGCTGCTCCCACCCTCAGCCTGGGTCAGGATGACACGGTGGGGAGGGTGAGGAGGAGGCAGGAGGGGACATTCTGCCAAAGGCTGGGCCCCACGCACAGCAGAGCAGGAGTCCTGCACAGTGGGTCAAGGCTGGGGGCCGAGCGTGGAGGCCTGGGGAGGTTATGGAGGTGGGACTGGAACTCCCTTCCCCAGCCCCTATGCTGCCTCAGGCCTCCAACTGCAGACATGTCCCAGGTTTGACATGGGGTTCAAGGGCACCACGGGTCTTAGAAAATGGACAGGCAGAGAGAACAGGACAGCTGTGCTGCCCATAGGAGCTGGAGGAGCTGGGCCTGGTCTGAGGAGCAGGCAGCCCCTGGCTGATGTGCTGGACAGTGGGAAGAAAGACCCCTGAAAGTTGGCAGCTCAGGGCAGGCATGGGCAGTGAGAAGCTCCTGGAGCAGGGGCTGTCCTGGACTCCAGGCTTCTTTGGTGAAAGGACACTGAAATAGAGGTCCCCATTTCTTTCCCTCCAGGGACCCACAGGACAAGGAGGGAGCCTGCAGTTATAAGTGAAGACCCTGGGGCCAGTAACCCTGGGGCCAGTAACCCTGGGCACATGCTGCTGCCACTATGTGCCTCAGTTTCCCCATCTGTCAAATGGATGGCAGAGTTGTTGTGAGGACTTGGAAAGGCACCACGACAAGGGAGAGCTAACTGCACTCCTGAATGGGACCAAGTGCATGTCAGACTCTGGGCCCTGATGGCACATCCTCTCACCCTTCTTCATACTGCGCTTGGGGAAACAGGCTCAGAGGAGCTAGACAGCCAGCTCCGGGATCACAGAGACGGCGACGGGGACAGCTGAGACCACACCTGATCTCAGCCATTTGTATGGGATTAGGGTGCGAACAATTGGCCATGGAACATGAACAGCCACGTGACAGCTTCATGAAACCCCCCCTCTACCTGGGCAGGTGGGTGCAGGTGACCAGTCCAGGGGACGAGGCTGAGACACACCTCTATGGAAACACCTCAAAACTAATATGGATCTAACTCCCCAACAAGGGGGCTCTCCCACCACCAGGCCAGGAGTTCCTGGGCATGGCTGACACTCACATACCCCAGAAAGGCACAATCCACCCACTTGCAGTACAGTGCCCAGCCCAGATGGGTCCAGGGGTGGAAGGAGCCAGTGCCCAGGACGGGGTTCTGGGAGGTAGGTGCAGGGGTGGGTGGGGGAGGGACAAGCAGAGGTTTCCTTATGGATGGGCCTAAGCCCAGCTCCACACAATGGGTCTCGGATTCCCCTCTCTGGGACTAGGGCAGAGAGGGCGGAGAGCAGGCCAGCTAGACTCACAGAGCTCCCACCCAGACAGTGGCCCTGGGGCAGGGGAGTGAGGCTGGAGCCAGGGAGGCAGCAGGGGAGGCAGGGCTGGACTAACCCGTTCTCCCAACCTCACAGGGTGGCCTGTGGGCACAGACAACGCCTTAGCAGTTGCCTGCGAGCCCACCAGCCGTCAGAGGGGCCCCTCCCAGCCCCAGGAGCCCAGGCTCCTGCTGGGTGACAGGCCTTGGGGCGCCCTGCGGGAGTGTCTCTGAGCAGACCTCACTCTGCAGCCCTGTCGCAGGGGAGGCTCTCACCAAAGCAGCACCAGTCCCTGGCAGGCCCACCCCATCTGACACATCCCCCTCCCCGGGGGAGTTCTGCTGGTTCTTCTCCCCAGCTCCCCCAGCCCCAAGTACCCTCCCTGGGGTGGGGACCCACCCCTGGGAAGGGAAAGAGCCTATGCCCAGGCTGCCGACAGTACCCCTCCCACTAGGGTAAGGAAAGGTGGGCCACACCAGAGGACCAGCTCTGGGCACTGGGGCTTCCCCAAAAGGCAGCGGGATCTGAGCTGACCTGCTTACCCACCTCCACTGGCCAGCAGAGTGCCTGAGTTGGACAGAACCCCACAGCACCCCCGGGTACCCCATCCTGGGATGGCCTTCAGTCAGCATGTGGGCCCCCACTGCCCCAGGACCACCCCAGCCTATAGCCCACACATCTGGGTTCATTTCACATGGGAAAGCTAAGGTGGTCAGCGGAGGCGGGTATCCCTTCCCAGAAGTCACAGAGCCAGGGAACAGTGGGACGTGATTGCCACGGCACCCACCACTGCAAAGACAGGGAGACCCCCTCCTGCACAACGCAGCACAGAAGCTGAGAGCAGGCAAGTCCCTTCTTGGCCCCAGGCCCAACCCCCACCCACGGGTACACGCTGGGCGGGGAGCTGTGTCAGCACCGGGCCTGGGGACAGCTGTTATTTCATCTACCAGGCCCCGCCCCTGGACTGGCTCTGGGGCTCCCAGGCACCTCCACCCTATGGTCATCCCAGGAACCTCCTCCCCAGCAGGCCAGCCCTACCCTGGTCTGGTCGCACCTACCCACCACGTTGGGACTGACCCACAGGCAGCTGTCCTCAGGGCTCCCTCCAGAAAGCCCTCCCATCGCTGCTCCCTGGCAGCCCTGTGCGGCTCAACCCTGCCAGTGAGGGAGGGAACGAAGCCACCACACAGGCCCTGCCCCCACAGCACCCCACCTCACCCTGAGGAGCCCTCGTCCCTCTGGAGCCACAGTGCTCCCCTTGCACCCGCCAGAGGTAGGTGGGGGTGGGGGGCGCTACCCTTGCCCTGCCCTTGGCCTTGCAGTTTCTGTGCAGGGCGGGGGCCTCTCGCCAGGGCAGAATGCTGCCTCAGCAGACACTGGATCCCCCGGAGGGGACGGGGGGCCATGCAGCCGTGCCCTGCCCCCACCCCCCACGCAGCCTTCCCAGGAGGTCACTGTGTGCCCTCAGAGAGCGGGGCCAGCATCTCCAGGCCCCCCGGGAATGGTAGGGTGGCCAGGCCCCTTACACACCTGACCCACTCCCAGAGCCCCCAACACCTGCCTGGGCCTTTACACCTTCCAAACACTGAAGCAGCCCCAGAGGAGGGGCATGGAGAGGGAGGCACAGGGGAGTGGGGGCCTGCTGAAGCCCCTCGCGGTGGCCAGGCATAGATCTGGGCCCCCCAGTCTCCGGGCAATGTTGTCCGCGCTCCCCAGAGTTCTACCCGCCCCATCAGCCCAGCCCCCGGGCCTGACCTTGCGAATGCGGCCGCTGCGCGTGCCAGCGAACACCACGGTGCGGCCCCGGTAGTCGTAGGCAGCCACGGCAGTCAGGCCATCGTCCTTGTCCACGAACAGGGGAGTGCCCTCAATCGTGACCGTGCCCCCCAGAGGCTGGTTGAAGTCTTGCCCACAGAAATCGTCGTCGATCTGCAGTGGCTGTGGGAAGGGAGAGGGTAAGACTCTGGGCCCGTGCAGCCGGCCCTGAGTGTCTTCTGCCTGCGGGCAGGAGGCCTTGCAGCCAGGACTGGCCAGCGGCCCGGGGCTAACTGCAGGGGTGGAGATGGAGGGGGCAGGGGCTCACCGAGGGTCCTCAGAGGGCCAGGGCTCGAGCATAGCCTGTACAGATGTGGGGGATGGCGGACTCCTGGACCCATCTGACAGAGAAGCCAAGGCTTGCGAAGCCCCTGAGGCCTGGTGCCCATGCCCGGGGTGGGGGGGGCATCCCCCACACAGCCATTGGGCACAGGTCACCCACCCAACCTGTGGGTGGGAGGGGGAGAGCCAGAAAGGAAGCAGCCTAGGGGAGACCAAGGAAGGAGAGCAGCCACCTTGGGGACCAGGCCCATGGCTCTGATGTGGCCACACGGGGAGAGGGCCAGCCATGGGAGGGCTGTGGGGTACAGTGAGGGCTCATTCGAGACAGGAAACAGGGGTCACACTTGAAAGGCTGAGGCCAGCTATGAAGTGGTAACTGGAGGGACAAGAAGTGATCGATGCGTGAGGCTCCAGAGAAGGGGGAAAGGGGCTGGGGGAAAAGGGGACAGCTGGCCCCTCTGCAGTAGGCTCATGGCCTGAGGTTTGCAGGGCAGAGATCACTAATGCAGACGCAACAAAGGACGCTGAGTTGGAGTGGGGCTGAGAGTCCCCTGAGTGGCCCCAGGGACTGAGACCGGCCAGAGAAGGGGGTGAACGCAGCCACTGGGCACAGAGCACGCAGAGCATACAGTGTGACCTCAGAGGAGCTGCCCTTCCCAGCCTCAGTTTCTCCAGCTATACAGCAGAGATCATATGCCTTTCCTGAAAGGCCAGGGGAGGATGAACAATGCATCAGCCTGGCACACCCGGGGCCTCACGGCGAAGGACGGCCCCCATCCCCACAGATGCCCCACCCCACCCACTGGTAGACGTGACAGGGAAGGGATGAAGGGCCCCCTGCCCTGAAAACAAACCAGTGTCACTCCCAGTACAGAGATGGGACAACTGAGGCCGGACAGGCCAAACTTTCCCTGGGCCACCCACGGAGTCCTGGGCAGCAAGAGCAGAGGGGCTGAAGCCTGGCTCCTACCTGGGCAGGTCACCTCAAGGTGCCCCTGAACAAGTCCCTTACCCTCTCTGAGCCTGTATAGTCTTCCTCAGAAAAACAACGGATCCTACTGCCTGGGGGCATACCTAAGATGCTCCCCCAAAGCGGCTAAGCCCAGGCTGACTCCTCTGGGGCCTAGAGACGAGAGCTGTGGCTGCCGGTCACCAAGCACCCAGCACTCATGCCCTCAGGCCGCCCCAGTGTCAGGGCTGGTGGCATCATCTGGTCCTAGGTGAGGCCAGAGGCCCAGAGAGCAAGTGAGGCCAAGGCCAGGCGCCCAGGGCCAGGGTGAGCAGGGCTTTTCAACAAGAGACTAAGTGGGGAGGTGGGTCTGGGACCCATGCTACCCCGGTCCGGCCCAGCCCTGCCTCTTACTGGCTTTGTGACCCTGAGCAAGTCACCTCACCTCACTGAGCCTCCATGACCTCTCTGTAAGGTGGAGACAAGACAGGGTAGCGAGCGCCCGGTACGGTGCCAGGCCTGCGGTCAAGCCTCTGCCCACTGCCCACAGGGGCTCACGGACCGCTGGTCCAACCACCCTGTCTTCAAAGCAGCGGGACGGCTGCAGGCGTGGGAACAGGCTCACGGGCTGACACCCCAGGAGCAGCCCTGACCCTCTGGGAGGCACAGGGTGAGCGCCGCAGGGCGCGCACTGGGGATGCCGCCGCCGCCGTGGACGAGGACCAGGGGCTGGGGCAGCTCCCGCCACGGCGCCTACTCACCGAGTTGATGCAGCCCAGCTCCTTGTTGAGCAGCCAGGGTAGCGAGAGCTTGCCCTCGCCGCGGTAGCAGGACTGGATGCGCTCCTTGATCTTCTCCTTGATGGCCCTGAGCGTGAACAGGCACAGCACAGACTCCTTGGGGGGCTTCACGCGGTTCTTCTGGCCCTGTGCGAACACGGTGAACAGCACGTCCTCGTCCTCGGCCAGGCCCAGCTGGCGGGCCAGGGCGCGGCCGGGCCGGCTCAGGTAGGCGTCCTGCACCAGGCGGTACTCCACGCCCGCCTGCTCGCAGCCGATGGGGAACTCGACGTAGGAGTAGAACTTGGGGTCATCCACGCACAGCCGCACGATCTTGGAAGTGAAGAAGTGCTCGCCAGCGGCGTCCGGCGAGGTCAGCTGCGTGTCCAGCTGCAGGGTGAGGTAGTAGACAAACTGCTCGCTGCGGAAGCTGTACACATAGTAGATGTCGAAGGCCGGGAACTTGGACAGCGTGTCCGAGGGGATCTTGAGCTGCGACGACACGAACTCGTCCTGGTACACGAAGCCGAACATGTCGGCGTCCTCCTCGTTGGCCATGAGCCGGCGGCTGGACAGCGTGGGGAAGTACTCGGACTTGCCGTCGATGGGCGTGCCCACGAAGAGCTTGGCCTGGCCCTGGCCCGGCGGCCCGGCAATCAGCACGCCGGCCATGCTGCCCGCCTCACGCACGCTGGACAGGTAGTGCTCCTTGCGGTGGTGCGGCTCGCCCAGCTTGAAGAGGTCGTCCAGCCGCAGGAACTGGCAGATGCCCTGGGAGGCGCTGCCGCAGGCCAGCAGGCGGTTGGCGGCGTAGTCCAGGAGCAGCAGCTTGTTGACGTTGTCGGTGCTGCCCAGGCCGTGTGGGCACGACTGCACGCTGGGGGGCGGGTAGCACTTCTCGTTGTCCTCCACGGGCCCCGTCACGTGGGCCCGCAGCAGCGTCAGGTTCCCTGACAGCTTGTAGATGCGGTTCACCGCGCCCACGTACACCTCGCCGGTCTGCTCGTGGACCACCAGGTGCGTCAGGCCCCAGTCGCTGGCTGAGAAGGTGCGGAAGGCGGGCTGCAGGCCCCCGCCCACCCTGGGTGCCCCTGCGGCCCCCCGCGCACCCCCTAGCAGCAGCAGCAGCAGCAGCGGGAACACCGGCAGGCTCAGACGTGGCAGTGGCATGGTGGGCCGGGGCCTCGGGCCGAGGCGCTCGGGTCCTGCAGAGGCGTGCATCACGGGGCCGGGAGCCTCAGCCCTGCAAAGGAGAACGGGCGGGAGAGGGTGCGTGCATGTGGGTACAGCACCCAAGTACACAGGCACCATCCCATGAGCTCTCTGTGCGCCCAGCCCGTGCTGGGACATCCCCTGCTCCACCTCCAGGCAGATGACTTAACCGCCAGGAGAAGCCCAGAGGTGGGCAGAGGGCCGCCTCCCCAGACCAAGGCCCTGCAAGCAGGGAGAGGTACGACAGGGGTCACCAAGCCCGTGCACATGACGAGTAGCACCGGACGACCATCCATGACTCAGCCTGCCATTCCTAGGCAGAGGAGAGAAATGGACCCAAGAACAGGGAGGCAGGTGATGAAGATCCAGGGTCCAGACTGGGAGCCCGGCTGATATCCCAACCTTGAGGCCATAACCTCCTGACTCAGAGCCTCCCCATGCCCTAGGGAACAACTGCCACCCCCTCCCCGCTCCAGCTCCAAGCTCCTAGGGTAAGTGACCACCTCTCTGCCTGAAGCTCTGGGGACACTGCTCCCTTGCAGGCCCTGGAGAGCCCTACTCATAGGCAACCCCCCCCCCCACACACACACCAGCAGAAGAAGATATCCAGACCCATCACCACACAGGCAGCAATGCTGAGAGAGGACGGAGGCAGTCTGGGTCACTTTGGCCCTGGGGCCACTTGCTGGCTGACCCTGGCCCAGCCCCTTTCTGGACCTTGAGCCCTGTATTCCAAAGAATGATCCAGAAGCCAAGCCTTGTACACCTCCCAGCCACTATCCCCACCCCCAGCCAACCAGTACACCCCTCACCATGCTGTCAGCACAGCACCGCCCCCTCCCAGGCTCCTCCTGCCTGCCTCTCAGCTCCCCTTCCTCATCCCGACTCCAAGGAAACAGGAAGCCGTCCCAAGAAGAAGGGGGGTGGCTTCCTGAACCCTGCCCCTCAGCAGTGGTCCTCTCTTCCCAGTCTGAAAAGCCCGGAGGCTGTGCTCTACCTGCCAGTGGCTCCTCCCCTTCCATCAGATCAGGTTTCCAGCATCTTTCACCTCCACACCAGGCTCCAGGCATCCCCACTTATACTTCCTGGGTTACACTCTCCACTAAGACCAGCTTCCCCTGCTAAGTCTCCCCGAAACCGCCTCCACCTCTCCCACCCGGACAATCACGGCACCTGGCCTCATCCACCATGCCCACCCACGGCCCAGGCCCCATGCAGCAGCCTGTGCCACTTTCCTGCACTGCACGTGAGGTCACCGGCCCCCAAATTCTGCCACGGAGGACCCCCCCCCTTCCTCTGGAAAAGTTTTGTCTCCTCCCAGCCAGCAGCTGGCAGTCAGATGCTCCGTTATATTGAGGCTCTGTAGCCAGGTGGCCCTGACGGGAGTCACTACTCTTTCCCAGCCCTGGTTTCTGTGTCTGTGAAATGAGAATGACAAGAGCTCCTCTCTCGTGGACAAAAGGGGCAAGGTGAGAGCATGTCCACAAGCTGCCGTCGGCAGGAGTACCCTCTTGGTGTCAGCAATGGCCCTGCCCTGGCGCTGCCAGATGCTGGGGCCTCACCCCACCCCGGCTGAAGCCCGATCACAGCAATGTTTGACCTGACGCAGGCCAGCGCCAGCCGGGGCTACACATGCTCTGTGCTCCCAGACAGTGTCCCTCACATAGACCAGCAGCCCCATTCTACAAGTGGGGGAAGCTGAGGCCCAGAAGATAGGCGCCTTCTGCCAAGTCCAGGCTGGGAGCTGGCCACAGGGCAACAGGCTGCCAGACAAGGCCCCCTGGTCTCTGGGCTCCCATGTCTGCCCCTGTAGCACAGGGCTCCTCTGCCCTCGGCCAGGCCTTTGGACTTGCTGCTCCCTCTACTGGGGTGCTCTTCCCTTCCCTGCCCACACCCCTGCTCAGGTCTCGGCTGTCTGCCCTGACCTCAGCTGAAGGTGGCAGCTTCTTCCTCTCAGCTAGTTACTCCATTTTAATTTGCAGCACAGAACTTACAAGTGGTTTTGTTACTTATTGTCCCCAAACATGTGCTCTCCCCACAAGAATGGCAGTTCCCTGAGAGCAGGGCCTGGCTCTCGGCATTCTCCCAAAGATGACTTCAGGGACCAATACTTGTGAATAAATGAGTAAATGAATAGATCCTGGGCAGAGCAAGGCCTGCTCCTTCACCTTGTCCTCACTCTCCACTCACACTTGGCCGAGTGAAGGCCCACACCCACTGCTCAGGTGGGGAAACTGAGGCTCAGGGAAGCAAGAAGCTTTAGGCAGGATCCCAGCAAGAGGACCCAGTTGTGCTGCCTTGCAGGACCCTCCCAGCTGGCTGTCATCTGCCTCTCCTTGAGGATCTCCGCCCAGACATCACCCCAAGCACTACAGCCACCTATGCTGGCAGCCAGGAGAGGAGTCCCCAGCCCCTCCCCCCCATCCCTGTCCCCAGCTCAGGAGCCAGAGAACAGGCTCCTCACAGTGTCAGCAGGGCCTGGGCTGAAAGCTGAGTGCATGTGAACTCCAAAGAAAACATGAATCACTCACCGTTTATCAGTTCAAAGCAGGCCTGCAATTACCAGGGGCTGGGCTCTCCCCTCCTCCAGGATAATTATACACGTCTTAATGCAATTACGGGCCCTACTTTTTATATTAAACAGGAGAGACCCGGCTGAAGAAGCCACTATCCAAACTCCAGGCTGGCCCTGGGCCCACTCCCTCTCTCCCCCAACAGGGGCTGCTGGGAAGGGACTGGCCACAGCAGGGGGAACTGCCGGACAGGGAAGGGGGATCCCACGTCCAGGGCTGGGTGCCTCGTGCCCACCATCTCACAAAGGCCAGTGAAGACGTTTCGGTCACTTCCCGTATCTTAGAGTTACAGAGCCCAGGGCTCAGATAGACCCAAGGTCACCCAGCAGGACAAGATGAAATCCCATGCTCCTACAGAAACATGGAGGGCCAGCTGACCGGCCGTGGCTCATGTCCCACAGATCTCTGGTCTGTCCAGGAAAAAATGCATTTGTGCCAAAGCCGGGCCTGGGTGCTAGGGAGGACCACGCTGGGCTGGGGGACAGGGGCACTGACAAATGCTGGGAGGGCATCTGGGAGAGGAGCAGAACTGGCCACTGTGGTCCGGGGAGGCTCCTTCAGGGGGCCTTTCCACCTGTTCTAAGAGAACCAGGCACACTGGGGGCTGGTGGGGGGGGGGGGGGAGCAGGGCAGCGAGAGTCCAAGCCAGGGACTGGAACCTGCTAGACCACGCACAGGGGGCAGTGGGAATGACTGCAGCTTCCTGGCATGGGCAGTGGGCTGTGCCGGGGGGCCCTGATCTGAACCGGACTGGGAAGGGAGAAGCTGAACTGGTGCTGGGTGTGCCAACTAGGGGTTAGCCAGGGAGACAGAGGCCGAACAGAGGCAAATGGGGCCACAGCACAGCCGACTCCACTCCTGGACGGGATGGGCTTGGCTGCCCAGCAGAGCGTAGAGAGAGCAACATCCCCTTTCCTTCTCCAGGGCCCGGCAGCCACCACCACTCCTTATCCTGAGAAACAAAGGCCCTCAGAGCCCTCTTCACAGAGGGACAGCCCAATCCCCATGCCTTCCCACTCTGGATCATTCTGGGACTTGGGCAGGTTGGGGCTTGGGGGAACAGGGGGAGATACAATCATCCTGCTCAGAGGTACCCCATTAGCAACCAGGCAGAGAGCTGCACTGTCACCCACCTTCCCCCAACACAGGCCCTAGGAAGAGGTCCCAAGCCGTCCTGCTCTCCCACCACAGAAGTCCTATGAGACCAGGATCTGGAAGCACTGGAGTCCTACTCAGGAAAAGTGCCCACCACTCAGGCCTTCCCTGAGGTGCCCTCCCCTCCTGGCCAGCTGCTCTAGATATGGGGACCTTCCTGAGGGATCAGAACATACAGGCAACAATCCAGGAGTGCAGAAGCCCAGCAAAGGGCTGCCTGTTTTGTCCACAGCACTTCATTTGTCCCCCACCCTAAACACACACCTCAGGCGCAAAGACACTTGCCAGACCTCCGCCTCTACTGTCCCCTCTGCCTGAAAAGCCCTTCTTGGGCATCCCTGTGCCACCCTCCCGGGCTTATTTGCAGCCTGGCTCGGAAAGGGAATCACTGGTTTTCTCATCTGCCTCTGGCGTGGGACTGGGTGCTCCTCAAGGGCCAGGCAGTGTCTTCAGTGCCTGGCGCAGCACCCAGTCTCTCCAGTGCACCCCAAACCAGCAGGGAGCGGGGGAAACCTGGGACTTGTCCCCAAGGGCCAGAAGAGCAAAGACTGAGCCCCACCCCCCCACCCCCCACAGCCCCAAAGAACCAGTCTAGGCATGGAAAGAGGTGGAGCAGCAGTAAGCTGCTGAAGCCCCGCGGCTCCGGGAGCAGAGGCCCGGTCCACAGCCCCCTCAATACACACACCCCTTTCTTTCAAGGGGCGTGGCCCCAGCACCCCAAAGATGAGCCAGGGACAGTTCTCAGCTCTAAGCAGCCACTGGAGCCCCTTTCACCCCCTTTCCCGGGCTGCACCTGGGCTCTCACAGCGGGCAGAGGCCTCCCTGGAGCGCCGCTTCCCCTTCCCCAAGGCAGTCCCGAATCAGCTCCGCCACCCCTGGCTACGCCGCCCACCAGGCCCGGGACGGTCCAGGAAGCAATCGGAAGCCTCCGAGGGAAGCGGACTGACCCTGGAGAGGCCCTGAGAGGGGGAGGCTGAAGAGGCCCGATCCAGCGGGGCGGCCTCCCGGGCGGCACCCGCACCGCCCCCTCCCAGCCCGGGTGAGCGGCCCTGCGGGCCAGGGGCGGACACAGCGCCCATCTCCCGGCACCCCGGGCCAGAGGGGGCGGGGGCGGGCGTCGGTCCCGAGGAAGCGGCTCCAACTTCCACCCCAGCGCCCTGAGGTCCAGCGGAGGATGCAGCCCCGCACGACCTCCTTCGGCTCCCGCGGCCCTGCCCAGGCAGCCGCGCAGCCCGGCCCGGGCCTGCCCAGCCCAGCCCGGCCCTGCCGGCGGCCGGAGGTCGGAGTCCGCGGTCCAGCCCCGGGTTCGGCCTGGGCACCCCCGGGGCCCTCCCTCTGGGGCCGCCGCAAACTTTCTCTCCTGCTTTTGAGGTGGGGGCAGCGCCGGCCCCCGCCCCCAGCCGAGCCGCCCCGAGCGCTACCCCGCGGACCTCGGCGGGCCGGGCCGGGCCGGGCGGGCGAGGAGAGGCCGGCGGCGCGGGGCCTGGGGCCGAGGTCCGATCCCGGCCGGGCGGGGACACGACGAGCTCAGCGCCGGCGCCACGGCCGCGCCCGGACACACGCGGGCGCCTGGCCGGAGCCGCAGGGACACGCGGACCCGCGGACACGCGCGCCGCAGTCCCCCGCGCACACCCCCTGCTCGCTCGGCCGCACGCCCCGCGCCCCGGCCGGAGACCGCCCCGTTCCACCCGGAGGGCACCTCCCACCCCGGCGCGCCCCCCGCCCGGGACCCCCGCCCGGCCACGCTCCGCGCCGCGGGGGAAAGTTGCGCCCCTACTCACAGGCTGCCCCGGGGCGCGCCCCGCCGCCGGCCATCGTCGCGCCCCGTCGTCCGCGCCGCCGCCGCCTCCCGCCCCGCCGCAGGGCCGCCGAAGCCGCGCAGGCCGCCCAGGCCGAGGCCGCCGTCGCGCCCGGGCTCCGCTGCGTGGCCGCGCCGCCGCTGCCCAGCATGAATGGGGCGCCGAGCGCCGCGCGGCTGCGGACCGGCCTCGCTCTCGCCGCCCGCGGAGCGCCGCGCCGCGCGCATGCGCTGCCCGAGGCCAGGGGCGGGGCCTGCGGGGGCGGGGCGGGCGCAGGGGGCGGGGCTGCCAGCAGCCTCCAGAGGGCGCTCTGCTCCGCGCCCCGCGCGGGCCGGGGCCCACCGCGCGCCTTCAAAGGGCGATTCACTTGTCTGCCTTAATGGCTCTGCGCGGGGGCCGCGGCGGAGCATCCCCGGGGAACCCCAAACTCCGGGGCTGTCCTGAGCCCGTGCCCCCAGGGATGGGCCCGCCTTCTTTATGCCCGGCCTAGGAGTAGAGCTTCCCTTCACACAAGAGTAAACTGAGGCCCAAGTGGGAAAAGCGCGTTGCCCTGGCTCATGCAGGGTTGTGGGTCTGGCCCCTGGCCTTCCGCCACCGCATCTGTTAGGTGGGATGCGCACCCTCGCGGTGAGCAAAACGGCGCTCCCTGCTGGCGGGGCCCCACGACAAGCCGCCTGCGGCGCGTTCGCTGCAGGGGAACACGCCGCCCCAGGTCCCGTGGTGGGGACATGGCGGGGCGCCCACCCGCTGTCCCCCGAACGCCGCCGAGCGTGGAGGCAGGGCGGGGGCCAGAGTTGGCGAGGCGGCGGGCAATCGCCCGTGACCGTGCTCGCACAGCGCTCGGCGGCGGCGCGCTCCGAGGGCCCCCGGAGGTGGGGGCTCGGGAAAGGGCGCCCCGCAGAAGGCCCCGGGCCGAGGGGAAGCACGGCGGCGGAGCGCAGAGCCGAGAGGACGGCAAAGCCTGGCGGTGGCAGGGGGAGCGGCGGGGGATTTGGCCCGAAAGCGGGAGAGCCATCGAGGGGCGTTTGCTGTGTGTGAACCCTGCGTCATCCCTGCAGGAGAGGACATCTCCCCAGCGCACACGGCTGAGAAAGAGAACGCAGCAAGGAGCTCAAACCCGGCCAAGGGGCCCTCCCATCTCGTCCCTCCCCTCCCTCCCCTCACACAGCCCCTATCCTAGTTTCTGAGTTCATCTTTTCTTCCTTTTCCTTTGGGCTCGACCCTTTATGCGTGTGTCCCAGATGGCATGCTGCTTTTGCTGTGCTTGTCTTGGGACATTTTAGAAAAGCTATCCTACCGCTGTGAGGGCCCAGGCCAGCCCCTGCTGCTATAGGCAGTTTGTTCACTCTGCTTTGTAGTGCCTTCCCCCCACTGCTGATGGACGGGGGCCCTCATTGGTGGGTCACTGTACATCAAGCTATGATGGACATCTCGTGCGGGCTCGTGGCGGCACACTGAGACCCAGGGCTGGGTTGATGGGTCACCCGGTAGGTGTATGTTTAGTTTGGGATCGACCAAAACAATTTTCCCAAGTGATGGTCCCAGTTTGCACACCCAGCAGTAGTGTGAGTGGATACCAGCAGCCCCCCATCCTCACCCACACTAGCTGCTGTCACTGTTGAGATTTGCTTAACTGGTGGTACGCACTGGTTTTCCATTGTGGCTTTAATTGGCGTGTGCCCAAATGGGAGAGAGCATCTTCTTCAAAGGTCCTATTCACTGTTTTATTTAGGAAGCACTAATGTAGTGCTGACTGAACACCGGGCTCTGCTACATTTTACAGATGGCTAAACTGAGGCCAGAGAGGAGAAGTGACTTGCCCAGGTTCCCCAGCCCGGCAAACAAGACCCAAGAGCCTTCCTTCCTTATGGACTTCTGAGCCATGCAGCCCTGGGTGTGGATCCTGGCATGGCTAGTTAACACACAACAAGTCCTGTCTGCTCTCAGAGCGTCACTTGCTTCCTGCATTAATTCGATGTAGGAGACCTCCCCACTCCACCCCGCAGAGTTACAGTGAGGCATGAGTGTGCACACAATACCGGTCCTGAGAAAATGTCTATCCCTGCTTTGTGTTGTCTCTGTCAGCTGGCTTCCACCTCTCTGCCTGCTCTTTTGCCAACCTGTCCTCCCCAGGGCCACTGGGGCAGGCCCTGTTCAAGGCCCTTCTCACTCTGCCTCATAGTCCCCAAGATCCATGGCTTCTCCCTTGGGGAGCACTTCCTATCTCCAACTGCTTCCAGGGAAGCTCAAGAGGGCCACTGGGCTCTGGGTGGCAGCCAAGCTCATGCTTAACCTGGCACTCCCACCCCACATCCCACAGTTGCCCAACCAGGAGCCCCAGTATTCTCCTGGACACTCCATCCCCTCCCCCATGTCCCCTGCTTCCCACAGCCCTGTGGATTCTCTCCAAAATGTTATTCCAGATCACACCACTTCCTTCCATCCCACTCCACCCCGTTCCTGCTCATGTCACCTTTCTGTCTACTCCCCAAACAGTGGCAGCAAGATCTGTTCAAGATGGAAATCGGATTATGTAATGCTCATGATTCATGCTGGACCGTCAATTCCAGGTGGACCCTAGGCCCCAGAGCCATGAAGAAAACTGCAACATTTTCAGAAGACAACAGATAGGGCAAAGAAAGGATTTCCTCAACAAGATGTCAAAAAGAAAGAAATAAAGGAAAATATGGATCAATTTGACTGTCTTAAAATTGGTCATTTTTGTTCATTAAAAGTCACAAAAGAGTAAACGGCAAGGCGAGCCAGGACTTAGGAAAAGATATATACTTGACAAAAGCTGTGGGCCCAGGATATAGAAGGAACCCCCAAGAGTCAATAAAGCAAAAGGCAACAGTCCGGCAGGAACACGGGGAGACGAACCCAAGGGGCAGTTTGTTGGAGAGACAAGGGTGAGTAACTTGCTGCGATGAGCCCAGTGCAGTGGGTTCCGCACTCCGGGGCTCCCATCTGACCCAGCGGCACCCTTGCCTAAGCTGTGCTCTGAGCTAAGGCCCGGACCCCATGCAGAAGGCAAGGAGGGGAGGCAGAGCTTGGATCTGCCCAGGTCTGAGGCCGCTGCTCTTCATTTCACATCACAGGGGGGAAATGAGTCAGCAGAGCTGCTCGGGCTCTACCTGTCTGGGTTTCCTCTGTGGTGTTGCTTCTGTGTGCCGATGCAGCTCAAGAGGGCATGGGGTTGTTGGACAGTGGGGGACAGTTTGCAGGAACGTGCTTCTGATCTGGGGTGTTTGGTGTGGAGGCTCTTTCAGTACCTTCCAACGTTCCCCCCACTGGAGCTCTTCCAGGGGCCGCTTCTGCATGTTGGCAACTCAGAGCTTTGTGCAAAAGTAGACTCAGGGGTGCCTTCCCTCCCCGAGGCAGGCCCCCACTGCTGATGGGTGAGGAGATGTCTCTAGGGGAGCACAGTGAGTCCCAGGCACTCCAGTCCCCTGGGGTATGACCACTGATCCCTGGCCCTGAGTCCTCCTGACTCCTGCCTGTCCCTCACCCTCAGCTCAGAAACTATACACACACACAGTATGTATGTATGTATGTATATATATATATATATATATATATATATATATATATATATATATATAATATATACACACACACACACACACACATATATATATATATATAATTTTTTTTTACAATTTTTTTTTATGTAGGCTCCACACCCAACATGAGGCTTGAACTCATGACCCTGAGATCAAGAGTCACATGCTCTACCAACTGAGCCAGCCAGGCACCCCCAAATATTTCTAACCCATTCATTTCTTACCTCCCCCACACCTGCTACCTCCTGCCCTGAGCATATGGGGACCCTTCTTGGGCTCCTGGTCCCTCTCCCCTTGGTTCTCCATGCTGTGGCCTAGAGGAATCTGGGGGAGGAGAGAGAGTAGGAACGCTTCCTTGCTCAGAACCTCCAGGGGATTCCATCCACACACGGAACACCTCCACTGCCACCCCCTGTGGTCTGTGCACACATGCGTACACGCTGGGGGGCAGGCACAGAGCAGGTCCTCCTTGGGGGTTCCTTGACATTTGGAGGGCACTCACCCTGTTCTGGCCCAGAGCACGCAGCACTGTGAGTAGTCTTGCTGCGGGTAGGTGCCGTGAGACTTGGCCCACTGGCAGCTGCTGTGGGCTCAGGGGGTGAGCAGCAGCTGCTGTTGTATTTATTTTGGGAAGCCTACTCTGGCCACTGGGAAGAAAGCAGATGGGGGGTCCAGCATGGACATGGGGAGGTCTGTTAAGAGATCAGAGATGAGATGATGCCAATGGAGGGGTGAGCACAGAGCCATCCCCACTCTCTATGCCTTTGGTCCCCCCAGACAAGAGAGGGGCTCAGCCCAGGAACACACACTCCGAAGGGAAGCTGCTAGGACCCAACCGTGTCCTCCTCGGGTTTACCCAGCCCACACTCTTCCTGCCCTGCCTTCACCTGTCAGGCTTTGTGTATCAGGCGACAGACACGCAACTGGGCATAAGCTCCAAGGGACATGTATTGGCTCAGGTGAGCGTCAGCTGAGCATGTGTTAGGCACAGCATGGCCATTGGGCCCTGGAGCTCTCCCCTCATGTGTGGGTTCTGCTGGCTTCGTTCACACCCACGCAAGGCCTTCTGAGTGGTGCCCTCAGCAGCTCCAGGCACTTCCTTCCCAACAGTTCCAAGAGAATTTCCAGAATTGAGCCTCAGTGAAATGAGCTCATCACGTGGCCCCTTTGAACCAGTCACTGTGGCCTTGAGGTGGAATGTGGCAGTTGGCAGGCTGGTATTAGGGACCCCTCCAGAGCTGGGGGTGGCATTAGGAAATCCATGTGCGGTTATCAAAAATCAGCAAGACTGGATGCAGGGCAGGCAAGGCCTTCAGGACCCTAACTGCTTCTCTGTGTGTGCCTAGCATTGTTGCCATGCTGAGAATTTTGCTCCAAAGTGGTCTTCATGCCTCAGGCCATTCCCCATGCTGTGCCCTTGATCAAGAGTGTCCCTACCGGCACTTTTCATCTTTCATGGCCCAAGCTCCCCCCACCTCCAAGAAACCCTCTCCCCCCACTCAAGCCCTCCTCAGGCTTCCTGTCCCTCTACAACAGCTGTGACCAGTTTGGGCTCAGGTCTGTCACCAGCCCTCCCCCCACCCCCAGCTTTAGGGTGCAGCTAGGTCACTGTCAACACTACATTGCACAGAAGGCACAGTGACAGAGCCCCCCACCCACACTTTACAGACATGCCCCAAGAGTGCTGGAGGGGTTCAGTATCGCCTTGTTCTGGGCTTTAGATGATTTTGAGGGCTGAATAGGTGATGGGTGTAAACAGTGAGCAGGCTGAGTCTGGGAGCTGGTGAGGGCTGGAACAGGTAGTGAGCCGGAGGGCACCTGCTCTGTGGAAAGCATACACACACTATTGGGTGAGTATTGAGTGAACAAGACCCACCAGCAAGAAGAGCCCAGCCAGCAGGTCTTCAGTTTGTGATCTCTGACTAGGTCTATATCCCACAGCACACCCCACCCCAGGAGGCCCAGAATGGGTGCTTGTCCCCCTGAGGGCTCATGGCCAAGTAGCAGATGATGTACCAAGCATAGGATTCTCTCCAGGGCTGTGGCCTCTGGAAAGGCCATTCCTGCCACCATCTCTGTAGGGCCAAGGGGTCCTTGCACCCCACAACCCCAAGAATCAGGCCCCTGGGGATCAGGGAAGCAGCCTAAATTTTCTTGTTGCATTAAAGAATCCTGGCGTGAAGCAGGGAAGCTGGACCTGCCCTCCCTGATACATACCCAACAGTAACAGGACAGTGCCCTCTTTGCCCACCTGTGTGGGGCCAGAGGAGGCCAGTTGTGAAACCAAAGATTGAAATATGACCCAGGGTCTCAGCACATAGTACCCCAAAAGTGCAGGACCCAATCAAAAGTTACCCATCAGAGCAAGCACCAGGGAACTCTCAGCTTGCTTGACAATACACAGTCAACAGATGTCAGCACCAAAGTGTCAATGGAGGCTGGAATTATCTGACAAGGATTGAAATTAAAGTTGTAAAGAACCAAATAGATAATTTATAGTTCCTAAAAAAGCACAATAATTGGATTAAAAGGGATAATAGATGGCTCCACAGCAGAACAGGAGGGAAAGAGGAAAGAATCAGTGAACTTGAAGATAGAACAATAGAAAGTACGCAGTCCAAAAAAACAGAGAAAGACTAGACTGGGGTGGGGGCTCAGAGCCTCAGGAACCTGTGTAAAATAACAGAAGATCTCATATTTGTGCCATCCAAGTCCCAGAAGAAGAGGAGACAAGGAGGTGGGGTGGGGAAACTGGAAAACATAGTTAAAGAAATCATGGCTGATAGGGTGCCTGGGTGGCTCAGTCGTTAAGCATCTGCCTTCAGCTCAGGGCGTGATCCCAGTGTCCTGGGATCGAGCCCCACATTGGGCTCCCTGCTCTGCTGGGAGCCTGCTTCTTCCTCTTCCACTCCCCCTGCTTGTGTTCCCTCTCTCGCTGGCTGTCTCTCTCTCTCTCTCTCTCTCTTTCTGTCAAATAAATAAATAAAATCTTCAAAAAAAAAAAAAAAAGAAAGAAAGAAAGAAAAGAAAAGAAAAGAAAAGAAAAGAAAAGAAAAGAAATCATGGCTGCAAATCTCCCAAATTTGGCAGAAGACATAAGCCTACAGATTCAAGAAGTTGAACAAACCCCAAATGCTATAAACCCAAAGAAACCTCTCCCAAGGCCCATCACCAGCAACCTTCCGAAAACTGAAGATAACAATCCTTGAAAGCAGCAACAGAGAAACGATGCCTTACTTTCGAGGTTGAACAGTTAGCATATGGAGGATTCCTCATCAGAAACCCTGGAGGCTGGAAGGACATTTTTAAGGGCTGAAAGGGAACTGTCATCCGTGAACTCTATAGCTTGTGAAAATACCATTCAGGAATGAGAAGTCAAGACACTCTCACGTGAAGGAAAAGCACGAGAGTGTGTCACCAGCAGGCCTTCCCTGAAAGAATGGCTGAAGGAAGCTCTCTAAACAGAAAGAAAATGATAAAAGGAGGATTCTTGGAGCATTGGGAAGGAAGAGAGAACAATGGACTTCTTCTCTGTAGCTTTCTGAATTACATTGGATTGTTGAAGCAAAAGTTATACCAGTGTCTCACATCTCAGAGTAGTTAGAGGGGGCATCTCAGGAATTACATTATAAATGGTGGAGGGGAACGGGCTGTAAAGACAGGAAACATCTCTACACGTCACTCAAACTGGCAAAAACCAGTAGGCTGTGGTAAAGACATCTATAGAGTGTAATCCTTAGAGTGACCACTACAAACTATGCAAACAGATACACTCAAAAACACTGTAGATAAACCAAAATGGCATTCTTAAATGTGTTCAAGTAACCCACAGGAAGGCAGAAAAAAAATTGAAAATAAAAACACAGGGAACAAACCAAACAAGTAAAATGGCAGACTTACTGAAAAGGCAAATAATATGATTCCATTTATATAACATTTTTGAAGTGACAAAATGTAGAAATGGAGAACAGATCAGAGTTTAGCAGGGTGAGGGATGGGGGGTAAGGCTGTAAGGGGGAAGCAGGAAGGGATCTTTAAGGTGAGAGACGGGTCTGTATCTTGGTCTCAGCCTTGGTTACCCATGATAAAGGACATGGAGCTGGACACACATAGTGTCAACGTCACTGTCCTGGTTTCCCTATTGTCCTATAGTTGCAGCCCCTGGGGCAAGCTAGGAGAAGGTACGTGGGACCTCACTGTACCATCTTTCCAACTTTCTGAGAAGTTATCATTATTATAGATCATAATTATTTCAAAAGAAAAAGTAAAGTAGGTCCTGGGTGGCTCAGTTGGTTAAGCATCGGACTCTTGATCTCAGCTCAGGTCTTGCTCTCAGGGTTGTGGGTTGAAGCCCTGCATTGGGCTCTGTGCTGGGTATGGAGCCTGTTAAGAAAAAAGAAAAGAAAAGAAAAAAGAAAAGAGAAGAGAAGAGAAGAGAAGAGAAGAGAAGAGAAGAGAAGAGAAGAGAAAAAAGAAAAGAAAAGAAAAGTGTAAAAACAATACAACCCTTGGCTGTTGTTTTTACCCCAGGCCCAGCTCTGCTGCTGGCACAACGTCATGGAGCGGAGGCTGTCCCCTGTGTCCTCCTTTACAGCCTGTGGCTGGGGCAGGTTGGATTGGGGGGGGGGACACAGCAGCGTGGGTTTGTCCAGGCCCCACACTGGGCTCAGCCCGGACATTACCTACAGCAGAGGCCGCTGTGGAAATATTAGGGACACCCTGCCACTCCCCTCTCCTGACTTTGTCTCCTCATTCCCCAGGCCTCAGAGCTCATGATGCCTCTTCAGAGAAACTCCTGATCCCCTGATTTAAAATGCCCCCCAGTCACATCCTCCAGTGAGGTGCATTATAGCACTGATCCCCTGACGTCTTCTAAGCTGCTTATTTTCACCCTTACCCTCCCCCTGGCCGAATGGAGGCCCAGGAAGACTGGGGCTTCATCTTGCTTTCTTCCTTTTTTTTTTTTTTTTAATATTTATTTATTTATTTTAGGGGGGGGGAGAGAGAGAGGGCACATGTGAGTGGGGGGAGGGGCAGAGGAAGAGAATCCCAAGCAGACTCGGTGCTCAAGCGTGGAGCCTGAGGTGGGGCTCAACCCCATGACCCACGAGATCATGACCCCAGCTGAAACCAAGAGTCAGACGCCCCATGGACTGAGCCTCCCAGGCATGGGGCCTCATCTTTCTTATCATGAGAACACGAGGCAGACATGGGTTTGTGAGGTGTTTCACTATCTGTTGCTGTAACAAGTCACCCTAAAATCTAATGGCTTAAAACAGCAACCATTTATTCTGTCTCATGGTTTCTGTGGGGGAATTTAGAGGCTATGGCAGGGAAGGCTGTTCTCTGTCCCACAGTGTCTGAGGGCCTGGCTGGGAGACATCCTCTCATGGCCACTGGATCCCAAGACCTGACTCCAGAGAGCTCTTTCAGAACCTCTAGGCTATATCCAGGCCCACGCACACCTCTATGGTTGTGCAGTCTGTCCTGTGGATGCCCTCAGGGTCATAGCCGGCAGTGGCAATAAGAGCAGTTGGAATTTCTGGGGAGTCTTTTTGACCTAACCCTCTGATACATCCCCCTTGGGAAAACCCTCCCCTTGGGGGAATGGCCTCATCGCAGCCATCCTGCGATGGCTCCATCCAAGAGTGCAAGCTTTGGGGGCCCAGTCCTCTTCCCTGACCCAGGGCTCTGCTCCCATCATGTATGTATCACTCAGTGCCTTTTCTAGGTCCTGGGGCAAACGGCAGCAGCTCCCAGGGCCACTGTGAAGACCAGAGAAAACATATGGGCATCCTCAGGCAGAGAGCTCTCCCTGAGGCACCTTGGTCAACCCTCAACACCACCAGGCAGGGAGGGGCTGTGACTGCCTCCGTTTTGCAGTTAAGGAAACTGAGAACAGAGAAGTAAAGTCATGTACCCTAGGGGACATGCTGAGCATGCTGCAGTCCCTTCTTTTGACCTTTACACACCAGGCCTCTGCAGCAGTCCTGGCCATACTGCTCGCCCCCTCCACCCCCTCTTCCTGTTGCTCCATGCTTTGTCATAGGGAATCTTTGTGATTTCCCTAATTTATCATGAGCTGTGCACATGATGCTTATTCCTTCTGTCCCCATGAGGTTACCCTGCTGACCTTACCCAGCTAGCCCCAGCACAGGCTCCTCCTCTTCTGGGAAGGCCACCTTGAAGCACCCACCGACTGGTCTGGTCTGGAGCAGCCCTGGGCTTTTGGGCCCTGGACCTCAGCAATGGACATCACCAGACATAAACAATGGACAAAACCAGATTCGACAAAAATGTAGCTTTGCTTCATCCAAAGGGACATTCACTGACTGGCTTCTCTGAAAGGTCTACAGCTTCAGGCATGGCTGGATCCAGGGCACCAATAACATCATCAGGCATCTGTTTCATGGCTCTGCCTTCCTCTGTGTGCATTCTAAGGTATGCTCTCCCAACCTGTTGGTCAAGATGGCCCTGGCGACTTGCTGGACCTACTGGGGTCACAAGACTGACTCCTCACTCTCCCCTGAACACTGTAAGCTGGGAGTGGGATGTGGGTGGGGAGGGGGGTGGTTGGATGGGAGCAACCTCTCCAATGCAGCAGATGCTGATGTCTCCATCAGCCTCTACCTTTCATGAGGTCTGGCCTTTTTGCTTTTTTTTTTTTTTTTAATAATTCAAAGAGGCCTTTTAATTATTAAAATATATGCTCATGGTTTAAAAAAAAAATCCCAGAAGCACACAAAAGGATACACAATGAAAAGTCAATCTCCCTCTGGAGCATCCCAGCTCCCACTCTGGAAGAAAAACTGTTACCAGTTTCCCTGTGTCCTGGCAGAGACATCTTACACTGTCACAAGCAAATGCAAACACCATGGATATTCTTGCCTCTCTGTTTCTCAAAAGATATAAACTATACACTCAGCTCTGAACCGTCTTTGTTTTTTTAATTTTTTCTTTCCTCTTACTGATTTGTGCAGATTATTCCCCAAGGGCTATCTAGAGACACCTTCCTCTCCCTCTTCAGCTTCACACAAATGGAATCATCTAGTACTCTGGCAGCACACCCTAGGGTGCCCCTCAGTGAGTCACATGTTTGTATATTCCCTCCCCTCAAGTGTATGACTTGCTTCTAATGGATAGGATAGAGCAAAGGTGAAGGGCTGTCTCTTTCATGATTCTATTAGGTCATATAAGAAACTCCCTTGCTGGCGTTGAAGTGAGACCACATTGAGGGAGGGCTTGCGACAGTCACATGCTAGGGGATGGCCAATGGCCTCCAGCCTCCAGCCACAAAAGAATAAGTTCTACCAAGAGCCAGGTGAGCTTGGTGGGAGCCCAGCCTGACCACACCTTGACTGTAACCTCATGAGACCCTCCCTGAGCAGGGCACCAGCTCAGCTGTGCCAGGGCTCCTGACCTAGGGACATGAGAGATGGGTATGCAGCCAGCTGCAAGCTGGCTAAGTTGGTAATTTGTTAGGAAGCTAATAGCAGTGTTTGCTCCTCTCTGCCCAGCTCCTCTCCCTCCAGATGTCTGTGAAATTCATCCATATCCTTGTGGGGAGCTCTAGTTTGTTCTTTTTCATTGTGGGGCAGTATTTCAAACTACAACCTGTCCATTCTACTATCCATGGACATTTTAACTCCTTGGCTGCTATGAATAAAGCAGCCTGAACATCCCTCCATGTACCATTTAGACCACATGCATATGCATTCTCCTGGATATCAACCTAGGAGTAAACTTGCTGCACGGATGTTTAGCTTTGTAAGAAACTGCCAAACCATTTTCCAAAGTGGTTTAAGGACTTTACACTCCTGGCAGCGTGTTATGTGCGTCCCAGCGGTTGTGCGTGTTCATCAACACCTGGTAGTATCTGTCCTCAAGCTTTTGGCCATTAGATGGGTATGCAGAGGTTTCTCTTTGTGGTGTTGCCTTGCATTTCCCTGATGAGTCATACGGATGTGGGACATTTTTTCATGTTTATTAGCCTCCCCTGAGAGGTTCCTGATATTACTTTGTCAGCTCTAGAGCAATTTATTATCTGCCCATAAACCCTAAGCTGGAGCTGGAGGGAAAGAGAAACTCTCTTCACAAGGTCAGGGTCGCTGGGGCAAATCATGAAGCCCAAGAATGAAGGTGACATACAGGAGAATAGGGCGAAGAGATCTCAGGAGAGAGCAGGTCCCAATCACTGTGTGTAAGCTCTCAGATCCAGCCATGCCTGAAACTTCCTTCTGCACTTCTCAGTCACACGAGCCAACACACTCTTCTTCAGTCAGTTTGAGCTAGGGTTCTGTCGCGTGTCAGAAAGGGGTCCTAATTGATGCAGGGGCTGAGGTGGCTCCAGTCTGAGTCCCAGTCTGCCTGGACTCTGGTTCTCAAGGACACTGACATTCTTGAGGCCAACCAAGCTTTGGGTTGGGGGCGGGGGCCCTGAATTCCAAGTGCTCCACTAGCCCTCCCTGCGTTGGTCTGCACCCCACTTCATTATTGAGTGTGTTTTGAGGCTGAATAACCATGTAATTGGTTTATCTGTTCCATAGTCAAATTTCAGCAAATATGTTTTTCATAATTAGGTGATGTTTATTTAACGGGAATAACCAGCCCATTAAATTTAATGAGGCAGGTTATCAGGTATGAAGTGGAAGTCTTTTTCCTTAAGAACAACTTGGATTTGGCCGTTCCTGGGGGGGCCGGAGAGATGCAGGCAGCTGCCCTGTCTGGGTGTGGGAAGCCCCAGGGAGTGGGGGTAGAGGTGTGTCCTGTCCTCAAAGGAAACAGGAACACCCCCTCCTGGTGTTCCCAGTCCCCCTACTTTTTCTCCATTGCATAGCATCCTATATCATTGATTTTATCTTCTCTGTCTCCCTCACCCCCAGATCTCCAAGCTCTGAAGGGCAGCGTTTCCCTTCCCCCTCATTGCTATATCTCCAGCATCTAGAACGATGACTGCATACAGTAGGCTTTCAATGCCAACACTGGCTGTGCAAAGTAGAAATAACTAAGGGAGACCCCTCCTGCCACTGTGATTCCCCCCCGGGCTCTGAGGGTGTCCTCCTGGCACACTTCAGGCCCTCCCTGCCCCACTCTTGAAGTCTCCTTTTTAGCAAGCTTCGTCCCCCTCACTGCCCCTGCCTGGCAGGCAGGAAAAGCATTTTATTCAGGAAGATCCAGACTTTGCCAAGGGGTCGACCACTGGGCCCAAAAGCCCACGGGAAGAGATGGCCGTGCGCTGCTCTGTCCCGAAGGCCCAAGCTGTGGAGGGCACACCACTACGTGCTTTCGGGAGGGCATCAAGCCTGGGGGCTACTACAAAATGTTCAGGTCCGTTTAGAGCAATGGAAAACATGGTCAATGATTACAAAACAAAACACATATTATCTTCATACAAAGAATGTGTCACACTGTAATATACTACTTATTTTCTTAAAAGAGAGTACATAGAGCTCCCTGTTGATAAATCCATTCCACGTCACCATTGTCAGTGGCTAGAGACCTGTCTTATGGATATCATATCTCACTTAATGCACACATCCCTTGTTGTTGGGCGTTCAGGTCGTTTCCAGTACTTTGCCATTGCTATAAATACTATGATAAACAAAGCAGTTGCTTCACCTGGCTATTTTAGCTCAGCCCTCAGACTAGGACTTAAGCCTCGCCTCCTCAGTGAAGTCCTCCCTGACCCCACGGCCTGAGCCCGGAGCTCCTGGGGGCTCTCCCTAAGGGGCCTCATCACAAGTGACCTCCAATGTCTTCTGGAATTATGACACGACTCCTACTACCTCCTGCTAGACTATAAGCCCATGGGGGCATGGACCAGGTACTGCCACTGTTTTCACAGTACGTAGGAGATAATAATATGAACAATATTAATATTAGCTCCTTGGGTTTCTCTAGAAGCCAATTCTGAGGCAGAGATGAACCAGCAGGATGTTTATGCGAGCGTGTCCTTGAGGTCAGCACTTCTGGGTAAGGGGAAGAAGTGGAGGGCAGGACTAGCTAAACGGCCAAGCAGGCTCAGTGAGGCCATGCCCAACTCTCAGGTCAGAATGCTCTTCCGGCTTCCTCCAGCTCGGGGCGTGGGAGCTGGGCCACTATATCCCATCCCATCAAGCACTAGTTGGATACAACTCCTGGCCTGTTGGGGTGTGACTCGGGTGAGGTGGCTCCCTAGCAAAGGTGCTTCCCAGAGGGAGAGGACCCGGGGGCAAGGGCTGTGTGCCCACAGCTGGCCCTGATGGGGATCCGGGTGGGAGGTCCTCTGCCCTCACGTTTAGGGAGCAGTACCCATGGGACACCTGTCATCACAACCCCCCTAGGGGATGGCATCTATGACTGTCTCCCTTTTACAGATGAGGAAACAGAGGCCTCGGGGCTTAGGAGCTGGTGTCCAGGGGCTTGGAGCAGGTGCTGAGGCTGTCTGGCTCCGATGCCAGGCCCCGAAGCTCCCCATTATGCTGTGGAGTGGGTGCTCCAGAGGCTGAGCAAGGGCCGGGACCAACGTCTGAGGCCACAGGGCCTGCTGACAGGCTGGTTTCCTGACTGCTCACCTGTAGAGCCATCTGCCACCTCCAGGCAGAGGGGGTGCATGTCCCCGGTCACCAGTGATGGCTGTGGGCGTGGCTCCTCCTCCTTCTTATTCTGTGAATCCTGCTTCACCTACTTGGCTGTGTCTGATGCACGCACATTTAGCATTCCAAGTCTTCCCGCAGGCCGTCCCTGCTAGTGTTCGAACTGTCCACCTCTGTTGCTCATACACTCCTTGTCCCGAAATGTACCTTGTCTGATAGTAACACAGCCGTTCCAGCCTTCTCAGTTTGCTGGTATGCTTCTGTTTCTCTGCTTCTATTTTCAACTAGCCTGTGCCCTTATGTAGATGAGGTCTCTTATAAGCAACACACAGGTGGATTATGTGGGGTGTGTGTGTTGGGGGGAGGTTGTTTGTGTGTGTATGTGAATTTGCACATTTTAAAAGGCCTCTGATGCATTTCACCAAATGTGACCCCCAGAGAGTTCATGTGAGCTGCCTTCTCCGGCAATGGCCTCAGTGGAGGGCCATCTACACATCTGTGTCTGCCTTTCCCGTGTCCAGGGCACATTGGACATTTCTTCCACGCCCTGCTCTCACTCCCACCTCAGCCACCTGGAATGACTTGGGATGTCTGCAGCCACACCTGTATCCACTCGTGGGTGGATGAGGTGGTGGTGTGTGGCTGGGATAGGGCAGGCGTATGAATCAGCACCTCACAAGAGATCCTGCCCCAGGGCTCATGGCCACCTTGATGACACCAGCTCAGACCCTGCCTTGGCATTGCTGGGCCTCTCCAGGTCAGTAATGACGTTGGAAGGAATGAATGCCAGCCATTTCTTTTGCCAGGATCCACAGTCCTATCTGGGGGGTGGAGGACTGGCCCCTTTAGCTGGGTCCCTGGGGCAAGGTAGAGTCAAGACACTGGACAGATGTCCCTGGGCCTGGCCCAGCACAGAGCTAGGACCCCTGCTCCAGAAAAAGGTAGTGTCAGCACTGTGCAATCTTGGGCAAGTTACTCACACTGGGCCATGGTTTCCTCATCTGGAAAGTAGGGGCGGCAATGGCCCTACCCCACAGAGCTGTGAGACTCTAAACGAGTTAGCATTTACAAAGGCTGTGGGAGAGGACCTGGCACGGGGGGAAGATCCAACAGGGCTGATACTGGTACTCCTCTGGAAGCTGTCCATCATGTGCTAATTCAAGCTATACACATGCACAGGTATGTGTACACACCCACCCGAGCAGAGCCACACATGCTCGCTCAGTGGCCCCCAGTCATGCCGAAGCCCCTCCTGTGGGCTGGGGCCTCAGATCTACAGGGGCCATGCCTTGCCCTCCATTTCCAGATAGGTTCAGCTAATGGGAGGCACGAGTGAGGCTAGAGGATGGGAGGAGAGGAGAGGCCACAAGCAGCCACCTCCCACGGCAGCAGTGCCTTTCAGTGGCTCCAGCTCGTGTGAGCAGGGCCTCTGTACTGTCAGCCTGGGTGACCTTCTCTTTGTCCCTGCAGCCCTGGGTGATGTGAGCTTTCCGCCGTCAGCTAATTTCTGGACTATCACACCACTCTGTTTGGGTTTTTGGTTTCTCCATCTCCTTTGTGGTCAATTCCCTGTATTCAGCTCCCTATATTTAAATAATTGGAGTGCTTTCGGGTTTCCTGGTTGGACCCTGGAAGTCAGAGCTAACATCATATTTAATCCTCCAGCAACCAGGTGGGATGGGTATTAACACTCCCTTTCAACAGCCATGCGGCTGGAACCTGAGCCCAGGAATGTCCACCTCCAGGTCCACACGATGTTGGACACACCCCTCACCCATGAATGCTCTCTCAGGCTTGACTTCCTACCACATATGGCCATGCGGAAGGGCTGGAGAGGCAGGTCCACATCCACACAGGAGACACACACACACACGCACATAGAGCCTGCATCTTGAGCACATGCCCCTCCCCTTCACACGCCAACACAATGATACAATGGCCCCAAACAAATACCCGGCAGTCCCCAGGCGTAGGGAAGATACGGAGATCAGAGAACGGAGCCTTGGTTCTAACTCGGGGGAAATCAGGGAAACGGGCTGAGATCCAGGGGGGTCTCAGAGCCCGGGACTATTAGCAGGTGCTGAACATGGCCGGCTACCTTTGCAAACACAGTACACATGTATAGACCATGGCACACACATGTGTCCACAGACACAAAGGCATCTGTACACACACACACAGATGGGCAGACGTACACAGACCTATGCACACACAGAAAAGCACTATATACATATGCACATATGCACAGGTGCACATAGACCTGTGCAAACGCACATGCACACACACAAGCATCTACATACATGTGTACACCTGTACACGCATTATGCACGCGCACACACAAAGCCACATATATACACGCACAGACGGACAGGTGCACACAGACCTGTGTGCGCACACACAGCTGCCCTCAGCAGACTCCTGGGTAGGAAGATGGAGTCTGAGAGATATTCCCGTGGGATTGGGAAGTTGGGCAAAGCCCCAGGTGCCAAAGGCATCTAGGGAGTCTCAGAAGGGCCTCAGCTGCTTCCAGCTGAGGGACGGCTCTGATGTTGCTTAAAGTCAACAATCCAGGTGACTGTGACCCCACCCCCCCCATGCTGGCCTGACAAAGGGCTAGCCCTTCCTTGGGCTGCTGGGGGAGGCTGGGAGGAGGCTCGGGACAGGGCACCCGGCCACCTACTGGGGTCTCTCATCTCCGCATGCTCTCTGAATGCCTCCTTGGGTGTTTTGGCAAGCTGACTCAGAACTTGGAGAGAGGGCATCTCCCAAAGCTCTTTTCCCCTCAGCCAACATGTAGCTCGGCCGAATAAAGCTGCCTTGTGCTACCTGCCCAGACAATTGGATACTGCCAAGCCTCAACCATCACTTCGGCATTGTGTGTGAGAATTCGGGGATGAGAAGAGATGCCTGGCCTGCAAAGCCCGAGTCAAGATCCAGGCTCTCAGCTCCAGACGGCTACTAGGGGCTCTCCGGAGGAACTTTCACAGGAAATCCAAGATCACCAGCACAGCAGTTGGTGGATCAGAAGCCCTGCCTCAGACTGCTCCTGCTACCTTCCTCACACAGCACTGGGCCCGGCTGGGTGCAGCCGGGCTGTGGTCAAGGTGCCTCGGCTGGGATCATGTCGAAGGTCAAGCACTGCTGGGCTGGTGTGTGGACACCCACTGAGCAGAGCCTGTCCCGAACCCCATCATCCTCTGCTCTCCTCAATCCCTGTGGCCCTCATTTCAGTCACTAGAACCACCAGCACCTAAGCCAGAGATCTGGAAGTCATCCTTCATCCTCCCCTACACCACCCAACTGCTAATCTCAGCTCCTAAGCCTCACCTCCGTCTGTCCCCTGACCTGTCCCACCAGTCTCCCATTTATCATGCCCTTGAGTGCCTGCAGGGCCTTCCTTGGCACTCAGTCTTACCCTACTTGAGCCCACCCTCCCTGAGAGCCACAGCGATATCCCTCAGAGGGACCCCCCAATGTCTTGGCCTGGCATCCCTGCTACCCCACCCAGCCCCCACTCTGCTCTCTGCAAAGCTCAGCTGTGCATGCTCTGTGCCCCCTGAGCCAGGCATCTAGGGGTCTCACTCACCCAAGCCTCTGGCTTGCCCAGCAAGTCCTCCGTTCGGCTTCTACGCTGGACCTCAGACACAACCTCTGTCGGGAAACTGGCCCGTTCGCTCTGTTCCATCCCTAGAAAGAACTGCATTCCCCTCATTTCATCTCATACCTGCTTCTGGCCGGCCTTTTGCTGTTGCAGCATAATTGTGGGTTTCCACATCTGTCTCCCCTGCTAGGCTGGGTGCTCCCCAAGGGGAACAGCCTGTTTCATTCAGCCTGCATCGCCATGGTCCAGCACAGGTACGTACAGAGAGGAGGCAGCAGTGGCTGCCTGCCAGCCGAGAGTATGACTGAAAACAAAGACATTTGCTTTATTTGTTTTCGGACAGTAGCACATACTCTATTTCTCAAACACATTGCATCCACAGGCTCCCAGGAGGAAATGGCTATGGCCTAGGGCGCCGTGGACTGTGGTCCCATAACTGGTTCCTTCTTCAGGGCTCCAAGTCACCGCCAGGGCCAGGATTGAGGGCCGCTCCTCACCCCTACAAAGGAGAACAGGTCATAGTTCAGTCATGGCCCACTCTGCTGGGAAATCTGTGCATCCCCCAGGGCTTGGCTCCAAGAGGGCCCCCGGCTTTTGGGATGCCCATGAGTGTGACTGCTTAATGGAGAGGGTGCCTCCCAGCTGGTCCCTGAGACCTGCGACTGGGTCTCTTTGCCTCCATGCCCTGTGCCCCCCTCAACACAGGCCGGCAGCAGCCTGCTAACATGGACCCTGTATCCATCTGACCTCCCTGACCCCCCCTTACAGGTAGGCAGGCCTCAGCCCAATGCTACTTTGCCCCACCGATGTCTCCCTGTTTTCTTACTTAACTACTCAGAATTTTCTACGTGAAACCAGACAGAGAGAGTGCTCACAATCAGGCTGTTTCTTGCTGGAACCTGCCTCCGAAGCACTGCCCACATCCGCACACATGTACACATCCCTGGGCTTGGAAGGCACGACACAGGTGCTGGCAGGAGCTCTGCAGAGGTGCCTCCCACCCCAGCTTCTGACCAGGTAGGCCTGTCTGATACCTGCTCCCTGTCTGCCAGAGATGAGGGCTCCTGCCACCTGGTGCTTCTAGAAGCAAATCACGATCAGAGACGCTCTAGGCCCATCCCTGGCTCCACGAGGAGCCTTCGGAGGCAGGGGATGGCAGAGGGCAGCAACACTTGTTGCATCTCACCCACAGGGTGCAGTGTGTGTGTCTGGGGACTGAGCCCTGCAGGAGTCGGCGGAACACACTTCTTCCGAGGGAACGCTGCAGACACAGCGCGGCGGGAGCAGGGCCGGCCTCTGCTGCTGCCAGTTGCTCAGTCTCCAATTTAGGCTTTAATAACACCAGGGGGGTGGGGGCCGGGAAGGAGGGAGCCAGGCCTGGCAGTGCCCCAGAGCCTCTCTCAGGCGTGTGAGAGCTACAGAGAACACACTGGAGTTAAATGCAATCTGTCTTCCTTCGTAATCACATTTTTGCCTCGGTGCAATGAAGATATATTGGTGAGATGTGTTTGTTAAAGATACACTCTGCTGGGGGAGGGGCTGAAAACCCTGTGGCCGTGGGGCCTGAAGGAAGAGAGGCAGGGTGGTCGGGGCTGGGGGGTGCCAGAGGGCTCTGTGGGGAATAAAGAGGGCCACAGCAGGACCCCAGGTCTCTCCCTCCGTAGAAAGTTAGGTGCATGGTACGCAAGCAGGGGCAATGGCCCGCTGATCCCCACAGGGCAAGGGTTCTTATGCAAGCCTTCACAAACACCTTGGTAGATAGAAAGGGGCGCAGGAGGGCCACCTGTTCCCACGGCCATGCGGGATGGTGCAGGGAGCCTGGCCCAGCTCCACTCCGCTCTGCAGGGACTGTTGGCAGTACCTTTCCTGCTCAACTTGAAATGGAGCCAACAGCTTTCTATGGTCCACAGCAGGGAGGAAACGTGAGCTCCTACCCAGGCTCCACACCTACCTGGTGCCGTGTAGAGCCGCTGCTGGGCTCTGGGCTGTCCCACAGCCCGCTCCGGGCAGCAGGCCTCAAAGCCCAGACAGGCACACCGCACCCTGTGCGTGAGAGGCAGCCAGCGCTGCAGCAGCTTCACCCCACGGGGCCCACGCTGACAGAGAAGTGAGGAGGGCTCTGGTGAGGCCGGGCTGTTGAGGAGGCTGCCAGACCTAGCCCGAGGGCCACCTGACCTCTGACCTCAGCCTTCCCACCATCATTACCTACAGCAGCTTGTCTCCTACTCAGGCAAAAGGGGCTTTTCCTTGGGAAGAAGGCCCCATCCTACATCCCTCTGAACAAACATGCCAGCCCTCTGGGAGGTCCAAGCCAGGTGCCCCAAGTGAATGATGGGGAGGGGCTAGGTCGAGCCTGGGCAGTGAACTGCTGGGCCTGGGAAGGGGGATGGAATTGTCTAGAAGAGGAACAGGGGGGAGGTGAGAGGATAGGATTGGGAGCTGGCTGGGAGGGTCACGGAAGGAGGGCAAGACCTTGGGACCACGTCTCAGGGGAGGCCCACTGCCAAACTTAGACATCTAGGATACCCCACTGCTGCCCTGCAGGAGGGCTGGGGAGTGTGTAAGACCCGGGACCACAGTGACCCCTTCCCACTCACCAGAGGCTGGGTGCCAGCATGCCCCTTCAGACCAGCACAGAAGTGGGGTGGGCTGAGAGGTATGCTTCGCTCCCTCACTCAGTCAGACAGGCCATACCCACAGTTCCACCTCCCTGAACCCAGAGGCTCTTTTCCTTCTAGGGCTGTCACTGCCCTTTCTGGGACACCTACCCTACACCATGGGCCCTCCTCTGAGCTCCCACCTTCAACTGCTCAAAGGGTAAGAAATGGGTAGCACATGTGTGCCCTTTACCAGGTGGCCGCTCCTTTGAACATGGGACCCAGAGCTTACTCAGAGCTGCTCCCGGACCCAGCCTAGTGGGGTCCAGTGCCCTGGGCCCTCTTTTCCTAACCCAGCTATCTGAGAGCAGTCATGGGATCAGCAAGGTAGAACGTCTGAACCGGGAAGTGACAGAGGAAATTGAAAGCTTGAGACTGTCACTGTGCAAAAGGCACAGAGGCTTGAGGTTAGCATGTCTGACTTAGCAAAGACAGGCAGAGAGACTCCAGCACTCGCTCCCTGCCCTCACGCACCCAAGAGCCCAGCAGCCCAGGCAGGAGGGCAGGGCGAGGCCTTACCTTGTGGGCAGCACTCACGCAGTGCTGGTAAGCCTTGACCAGGTCTGAGCACAGGAGCACTTCTTGTAGGTGGTCACGATAGCAGCGGAGGATCTGGGCCTGCAGCCCTGAGCACACGGGCTCTATCCTGCGGGGCCTGCGGGGACAGAGAGCAGGTGGGCCTGGGGGGAGGACCAGGGGACGCAGGGGCTTGAGCACTGTCACACAGCAGCAGACGCCCAGGGGACTGGGGTCCACACTGGCTCTAGCCCTAAGGGGAGAGGGGCCAAGGTGGCCAGCTGGAAGCCCCTTGTGCCCCTACCTGTTGCCACGTAGGACTCTTCCTGCCTAAGGGGTACACCCTACTGTGACCATGTGATCACACACACTGTAACTCTTTTCTTATACAAAGTTGTTCATCTGATTTCAAAACCTAATACGTGCACAATGAAGAAGGCTGGAAAAGTATAGAAATATCTAAAAAAATACAGAACATTTTTAGAACCTCACTTCCTAGAGATAACCTCTGCAGTACTGGGGGGATGCTTTACTCTCTTTTCTTTGTCAAAGTAGGTTCAGAACCTACAAAAAATGAGTATGTTTTCTTTTCTAAAATACGAAATAAAACCCAAGTGAGATAAAGATTATCCTAAAATGGGTCACCAGCATCCTTGGGTGACTTTGACTAGTTTGTCTACTTCCTGACATCTTCCATTGCCCCCCTCCCTTCCCCCTTCTCTCCCACATGCATGCATGCACGCATTCAGTGTCTCACACGCACGCACATGCCTGCGCACACTCACACTGCACGCCAGGCACCATCCTACTCGCAGACTCCTAGCAGCTCTGTGCCGTACGTGCTATGATTTCTCATCCCTTGGTGCAAATCAAGAAACTGGGGTACAGAGGATTAAGTAACCTGCCCAATGTCACCTGCTGGGAAGTGGAAAGGGGGCGGATGTATTTGTTTATGTGGGTTTGGTTGCACTGTTTCCACAGATTGTTTTTTCAGGCCAGGTCCACGCAAGAACCTTTGCTACCAGAGATGGACCCCCAACACCTGAGTGGCCTTTCAGAATAAATACCACCCATGGCCAGGGCACTTGGTGGGAACTGTAAAAATACAGAAAGCTACTCCTGAAGGTTCTCAGCAGCAAGACCATCACTATGATGCTTGACGCAGCTCTGCCTCCGTCACACAGTGGGGAGACTTGCAGGTTCATAATTCTCCCAGCCCAGTGTCTCTATAGTTTAGAAATCCAGCCATGCAGTCAGTGCTGGAATGGAGCGGCACCATTATTATTTTAAAAGAACTCAAATAAACCGAGTCATCAGTTAAGAACAGCAAGCAATGGAATGCTCAGCGGCTTAGCAGGTGAGATACGCTAAGTATTTACTGGTCTCATTTTACTAGCTTGGAGGTGGCACTTCTGCTATTGCTGTGCCACCAATGAGGCCATGCCGGGCCCGGGGCCCCCTTCCTTCCCCTGCACCATCCCCATGTGTTGGCTACTATCATCCTCAGGCCTGCTGCCTCGTGCAAGGGAAGTAAACATGTGGTGGGAGAAGGAGCCTTCCTGCTCCTGGGAAGGAGAGGAGCAGAAAGGATGGCTCCTGAGGCCACGCTGGCCTGGCTCTTCGCCAACAATGTGTGGTTCCATGAGGCTTTGAGGATGCAGCCACAAGACCAAGGCTGGCCCTCTAGTACCATGCCACTCTAGTCCTTGAGATCACGGCCTGTTTTGTGTCTACATGGCATGGATGAGGTCTTAGAGATTTCTTACTTAGGACATACAGGGTCTTGTCTCAGCACTAGCCTCCCATCTTTACACAGGGGAGGCAGATGGGCTCCTAGGGTTCATCCCTTCCCTCTCTGGACCCTGGGACCCCCTTTACTGGGTTCTGTCTGCCACTGCCCACAACTGGGGTCATTGGGGTGCCCACCTGACTCCCCCCAATGCTTGTAGGATGTCTCTCCATTTTCATATTTAAAAACCCTTTGACTTGGAGGCGTCTAATTGTGGGTCTTTCAAAATGGATTTTCAGCCTTTTTTTATTAAAAATTTTATTTATTCTATTTATTTGACAGAGAGAGAGAGCCAGAGAGCACAAGTGGAGGGAATGGCAGAGGGAGAGGGAGAAGCAGGCTCCCTGCTGAGCAGGGAGCTGGATGCAGGACTCAATCCCAGGCCCCTGGGATCATGACCTGAGCCAAAGGCAGACACTCAACCATCTGAGCCACCCAGGCGCCCCGGTTTTCAGCCTTTTGATGGGCATTTCATCTCTCTACAACTATGCTAACTGCTTCACTTCCAGTTGTTCTGATGTTCTCCGGAGGACACCGGGAATGCACAGATTTCTGCTTTCTGCCCTCCATCTCAGCTCTCTTCCCCTCTTTGTTTTACTCTCTGGTTCTCCATTCTGAGGAAGACACAGCTTGTGCCTTCCTGATTCCAGCCCTTGCTAGGCTGAAGCCCATGAGGCCACATCTTTTTGTGGTTCTTCCTGCTCCGTCTGTTGCTATAGCCCCCAAGGGCACAGGCTTTGTTACACCCCTTTTTGTACCCCCCAAGGCAGCACCCCCCACCATCACGTGACCCCCATGAGGGCCTGTACCGGCTGCAGCCCAGCAGCTGGCAGGTACTCTGCAGGCATCCGTGGTTGGGGGAGTACCAGGCTCAGTGGAGGCAGAGGCGTACAGGGAAACAGGACAGGTGGAGTCAGGGGGCCTGGGCCAGGTGGTATGACCAAGTTGCCCTGGAGTCCCAGTTCTGACCCCATGAGAGGCCTGGCCCTCCCCAGACCTGCCACAGGGGCGCTGGCTTTCACTCTGCAGCTGTAAAAAGGTGGAGAGTTGTTTCAGATCTTGTCCCTCTCTGTCTGTCCCCACCTACTTTAGTTTCAGGTCCCTGGATAAAGGCCCCTGCATTTTGAGGGCAAACATCACAGAACCCCCAGTGGGCTCCAAGTTCAGGAGAAACTGGGCCATGGCGAAATCCATCTCCTCCACACCAGTATCACCTCTGGGACTCCAGAGGCTTCTCTCCTCTGGGATCTGTCAGGAACAATATGAGGAGACAGGATGGCAGGCAAATGTCAGCTGGAAGAAATTTCACCCGTTTGCCCACTAAATGGCTCTGAATGGGATAGGAGGACAGTGAGAGCACAGCTCTCCAAATACAATGCTTTCTCTGAAGCAAGGCAGGGCAGGGTCTGGGGTCCTGCCATTCATGAAATCAGGTGCATTCTATCCAAGCACAGCTCCACCCTGCCCTGGTCCACAGCAACCCTGTTTACACTGCATACAAATCAGCACAGATACGGAGAAACATTCAGTCTATGAACAGCTGCTTTTCAAATGCACAAAAAATGCATCCACAATGTGCTATGAACTTTCCAGGGGTTGAGATAAGTCCTGCTTCCCTATCTGAGGGATGTTCCCTGCCCCATATTTAGATCTAATGGTCCACGTGGCTTTGAGGGGGTTAGCATCACCCAGGTCAGAAGGCCGAGAGCGTGTTACTAAGGAAGGCAGCTCACCTCTCTGGCCCTTACTTCCCTCACCTGCAAATGGGAACAGCACAGGCCCTAGGCTGATGAAGGCCAGACAGCCGTGTGCACAACGGAGTGTGTCGTGAAGGGCTGCTCTCACCAACAACCTGGCTGTCAGTGGTCGGGCTGTGGTGGGAGGAGAGCTGAAGAAGGGAGGCTGGTGTTACGTGGCACTTGGTGAAGAGTGCAGACGAGGGGTTCTGGAGCTGGGACTCCAGATGTCAGCTCAAAGGGGGGACCTGTCCTGAACATGTCCCTCTCCCTGTAACCTAAGCTCTAGTATCTTCCAGACCCTGTTCAGATCTCACCCAGGCCTTGCTAGTGCCTTCTTCCCCAGGAGTCTTATGGTACCGATCACAGTGTATCTTCTCCCAGGATCCAGCAGACCCATGAGTGTGGTGTCCTGTGGACCGATGGGGTAAACACAGGTTTTGCCCCAAACCTGGGGCAAGGTTCTGGCTTTGCTACTTTCCACTGTGTGGTCAAGGGTCAAATGGGGAGGAGGGCCCCACTGAGCAGAGCTGCCCAAGACTTGGCACACAGGGGTCAGTCCTCAACACCAGCATGGCTTCTGGTCAGGTGGTGTCAAAATCACTGAGGAAACGGGCTGAATGTTGTTTCCTCTGAACAAAGGGTCCACACTCTGCCTCCCCTGAGAGCTGGCGTGATGGCCACAGGTGGGGCACACGATGGGCAGGTGGCAGAGACCACTGGGTCCACTCAGATACCAGGCCCTGGAGGACCGACCAGGGGCACCGCACAGATGCTGGGGGTGAGGGCCTCAGAAAGGCCAACAATGTCATGATGACCTCTGGGCGTTCAGTATCATGTAGCCCCCTACCCCATGCTGCCCATGAACCAGAGTTCTATTTCCTTCTTTCCACAAGAGCAGTGATAAAGAACTTTAGAAAAAGGCGAAGTATTAGCCAGGAATGAAAACCCACTCTTCCTTCCCATCCAACGGCACCACAGTCAGGCCATCAAGGCCAGCAGTGAAGAGCTGCCCTTCCTTGGTTGCTCCCCACCGCCAGCCAACTCACTGTCTGAAAAGCGGGAGTTGTTCTCACCACCAGGCACCACACGCTGGGAAACCTTCCACCTCTGGGTCGCCTGCTCCCCTCCCCTCCCCTCCCTCTCTGGGCATACAGGCTCCTTACTCCTTTACCTTTGCCATGCAACCCCCCAAGCTGGCTCATCCATCACTCCCTCCAAACCCCGAACTTCTCCTCCTCCCACTGTCAATCCCCAGGTCCATTCCACAGTTTACCCTATGGACCTCAAGACTTCTGAATCCAACAGGCCCCTGGAGTCTTCATGCCAAGCATCCCATGTTATACCGACTCCCCATTTCCTCAGTGGAATTCACCATCTAGAACCAAGGAGCCCCCTCCCCTTCCCTAGTTTCCTGCTTTGATGAGTGGCAGGCATGGCTATCCCTCCAGCCGCCCATCTCAGTTGAAAACCTGGAGTCGTCCTAGATGTTTCCCCTTCATTCTAGATGTTTCCTCCACCTTCAGTCTAGATGTCTCCCCCTGCCTTCATTCTAGATGTTTCTCCCAGCTTCAGTCTAGATGTCTCCTCCTACCTTCATTCTTCATGTATCCTTTTTGCATCTAACTAAACCAGCCCTACCTTCCTCCATTCAAACTGGATATTGAAGATGTATCCATTTCAAATCCCAAACAGCTCAGAGACTCATTCTCCCACTCCTGGTGACCTAACTGACCCTTACCTGGGCATACCTAGATGGCACTCACCGCTCTCCTTTCCAACCATCCTGCTTTGCCAGATGTCTTTTATCCCCCTCAGACGCTCCACTGGGCTTCTGGCTCCTGTTTGTGGGAGCCCTACCTGCCTGTCTCCTGCCTCCCCTGCCCCGCTCCTGCTCCAAATCTGAGTGGTTCTCAGAGCAGACTCTCCTAGGCCTTCTCACTGGCCATAAAGATTCTCCTAGAAGGTCTTCCTCTCCCCCTTAGCGCTCAGGCCTCCTGAGGCCCAGCCCTCCCTGAGCTCCCCTGGCCTCTTCTTTGCTTCACCAGCTTCCCTCCCTCAGCCCCCTCCCTACTGTCTCAGGATCTTCTTCCTCGTGTCTCTAGCACAGTCCATCACTACCCTACAGGCACAGAGCACATCTTCACCTTGGCATCCCCAGCTTTCTGCAGGGGTCTTCCTGTAGGGCCCTCCATCAGCAATTCCTTCTCACCCCCCAGCACCTGAGTGGTCTCTCCTACTGATCTTTTCCCCTTATACCTACACCATTCTACTTTGTCCACCAACACACTCATTTTTCCAAAAAGCAGAAAAACATTTCAAGCACAAACCACGTGTTCCTCTTACCTTGCTGTCAGCCACTCTCCTTTCCAAGAAGCACCGCCCAGGGCTCCGCTACCTAGCACTTACCCCTGCTCCCCAAGTCACCCTTATTAGGCTCTTCTTGCTCAGGGCAATCAGCACAGCCCTGCTATGACCAGCAGCACCATCTATCCCCAGAGACCGAGAGGCCCTGTTCTGACTCTGTTCCACTAGCCCCTCTCCTTCTGCTCACTGGGAGCTCCAGCTGTGACCCCTGTTCTCCCCACAGCATGGGGCTCCCAGTCCATGCTTCACGGCGGAGCTCTAGGCCTGTGTGGGCACTGATGGCTGAGCAGCCCACAGCGACCAAGCAGGCCTGGTTCTCGGTCCTGCACTCTTAAACTAGTCAGACTGGCCGGATGCCTAGTTGACTCTGACTTTCCCCACAACTCACTCCCAACTTCCCACCACACCAAAGCTGCCCTAGGATTTGTCTTCCAGAAGCCCCCTCATCTATTTCCTAGTCCCCGTCATTATGACAATAGCTGCTTAAACTCCTCCTTACCTCCAGCCCATTCTCTTTACTGCAATTGGTGATTTTTCTAGAACATAAAGCAGGCCAGATTTCTTTAAAAAAAAACCAAGCCAGTTACAAACCCTTTTCTTGGGTGATTACAGCTCACGGGAACCTGTGCTAAGCATTATCTCATTTAATCACCAGAAGAGCCTTACAAGGTAGGAACGATACTTTCCCTTAGTTTATCTTAAGGGAAGAAACTGGCTCAGAGAGACCCAGCAGCTTGCTCACACTCAGCATCTGACAAGCAGGACCGGCAATCAGGTCTGAGCCTTCCTTTAGGCCTGCTGCCCCACTGCATTCCCATGGCCCTTGAACAGCCCCCACACACCCTGGTACTGTCATCTATCATCTGTGTTTCGCCGTGCAGTTGATACCACTATGGCACTAGCCTGAATGCCCTAAGAGGGCAGGCTGTATCCCCAGCACCTCACAAGCTGAGTGAGGGTGTTAGTCTCAGGCCTTAGGTAGCCTGCTGGCCTTTTGGCCTTGCTCTCATCTCCCCCAAGACACAGGTGAACCATGGGGAAGTACCCCAAACATGGCCTGCAGACCCCGGGGCTCCTGTCTGTTCCTCCTCTCCGGTCTTGCTCCCCCCATCCGTGGGGCGAAGCTTTAGTAGCCTTCCCTCACTACGGGAACCCCCTTGGTCTGTTCCAACCAGCACACATACCACTGGATTCTGACACAGGCTGCTAGCAGCCTGTCTCCACACAGGGCTTGGAAAGCCAGGGCAGGCTCACAGCTCTGCCAGGAAAGCAGGTGACTGGGTGTGCCCTGAGGAGGGCCCACAAGACCGTTCCTAAGACTGCCGCACAGGGGCGCCAGGAGGGAAGGGAACTCAGCTTTCTGAAGTAGTGTCCCATGCATTCGTCTACGACTGTACCCAATTCACAGAGCAAGACCACCAGATGGAGCAGATGCACCCAGCACGGCTTCCAGTAGCTCCATGTCATTCCACATGGCTCTGACCTCGCTGGCCAGGGAGGCGGGGTTTGGTCCACACCACCAGGCCCGGGCTAGCACAGCTCTACAGCCCCATGGGCCCAGTGAAAGGTCCGGGGCTGAAGCCGTGCCCCCGCAGGGAGAAAAAGAACTGGGCCTCCAACAGCCATGGCCACAGCCCACGTGGAAACAGACCCTCCCATCATCTGAACTTCTCGATTCTCAGCTAGGGACTTTTAGCTTTCCTGTAGCACAAGCTTTGGCTGAGGTTACCTAGGGTTAAGTGTCTGTCACTTGTAGCCAGGACTGTTGTCTAGAGAAGACAATGTGATGAGACTGGGGGGTCAAAGGCTCCTGAGAACTATCTGCACACACGTAGGTCAGTGGATCAGTGAGTCTCCCGCCAAAATTCATATCTTTGGGAGCATCAGTATGCAAACTTAGTGGGCAACAGGGTTGTTGCAGATAGTCAGGATGAGGTCATTCTGGCCTGGGGAGGACTCAAACCCAGTATGACTGGTGTTCCTATAAGGAGAGACACAGGGACACAGACGCACTGGGAGAAAGAAAGTCCTGTGATAACAGAGGCACAGACTGGAGTGACATGCCTGCAAGTCACGGAGCACCAAGGCCTGTGGGCGACACCAGAAGCCTGGAGGAAGGCTCAACAGCTGGTCCTGTTTACAGGCTCCTGGGCTTGGTGCTTCATCACAGCGGCTCCAGGAAATGCATGCAGTCAGTCCTGCAGGAAAGGTCTGATCTAGTCTGGGGAGGCAGAGCTGGGAGTGCTGAGCAGTGCAGGGCGGGGGATGTTAGTAGGAGGCAGGTGAATCACTAGTTACCTTCTAACCAGGAGCAATGTGTGCCCCTCAGCGACACAGGGCTCCTTGGCCACAGCAGCCACACTTCAATGACCAGCCAGGCGCTGTGGTCGACACAGTCTCATCTCTGCCACCCCGGTGTGGTCACCAGTTAGAGAAGCACTGGGTACCTCTGACTGGCTTCACCTAGTTGACGAGTGGGGGAGCTCTCATTCATGTCCAGGTCTAGAGCTCCTCCCCATGCTCCTGGGCTGAGGAGCAGGCTATGGGGGGGGGGGGGGTGCGAAGACAAGGGGTACGCTGCTATGCTTCCCACTGCACAGGTGGGAAATCTGGTCTCATTTGAGATTACATCTGGGCGAGCCTGTGGTCCTGGTCATTCTGAAACCAATACCTGCCAGGGCCTACTGCATGCCAGGTCCTAAGCATAGCCACAGCCAACCTGTGAGCTGGGCATTACCGCCCCATTGTACAGATGGGGACACTAGTCCAGAGAGGTTAAGTAACTTGCCCACAGTCACACAGCGGTGACATGGAGCCAGGATAAGAGCCTGGTGTGTTCTGGCTGCACAGCTCTTGCTCTCCACGCTGGGTCCACTTTAGCTCTACTTGGCCTTTGGAAAATTCCAAAAAAATTGCACAAAGAAGAAACAACCAAGGGTACAAATAGAAATGAAAGACACTTGCCCCAAACTACAAGGTTGGCAGGGCTCTGGAATGGAGCTAGAAGTTGGCAACTCAAAGTGGGGAGCGGGGGAGGGCGGGCGAGGGGGAGGGCTATGAGGCATGCCCCCACAGGAGGAAAAGGGAGGGAGGGAGATGAGGATTGTGAGGCTGCACAAAGCTGGTGACACACAGCAGAGCCACGTGGAAAGGTGGGAAGGAGAAAAGGAAGGAGGCAAACATTCCCACCAGGGAAGCCAGCTTGGGGCAGGGCAGGGCCCCACCTCCTGTCGTGGGTGCTTGTGCCAGGGGGCGGGCCGAGTCACCCCACGTCGGAGCCTGCAGGGGGGGTCTTGTGAACAAACCCAGCTGGCTTTTCTGTCTGAGCGTGCGCAGTGTCCTTACACGCGTACTCCCAAACCTCTGTGTGCTCTTATTTAATAAATGAAATCTCATCAACTTATCCTTCTTCCATTATCACTGCTGACATCAATCTGATAATATTGGCCTGGTGTGGAATTGGGCTATTATATGTCCTCCTGATATTTAATTTCAGAGAAACATCGGCAGGGGGTGAATATATGGAGCAGGCTTTTTATTACAGGCAGCAGTAAGGAGATTCCAAGTGAATTAGACATTCATCTTCGTCAGGTCCAATCTAGCTGTTCAGGAAAGGTTTTGTTTTAACCGCAGCTAGGGCTGAGGCGCTGACGAGACCAGCTGGTTACCAAGGACTTGGTTAACTGGCTGCTATCGACGATGTGCCATTCAGCCCGGGTAAGTGGAGCCCAAAGATCCCGCCATCGATCAACCTGCCACGCAGGATCACTATCAGCTGCTCGATGCTGGCCTCCGGCGGCCCCCGTCCCTCAGGCGGGAGGCAGCTATTCCAAGAGCCAGGGCCTGGAAAAATGGCCCTTCTGCCAAGAGCCAAGGGAGGGCTCTGCTCCCAAGAGGAAGGGAAACACAAACTGGCCCCTGGCCGCCACTTAGTGAAGGAGAGGCCGCCTGTGACGGGGTCCTTCCCGGAACTATCACTTCACATGCACACGCAGTGGGGAAAGGCCACTCGTGGCTTTGTTCCTCTGCTGAAAGAACAATGGAGGATAGGATGCACCTTTACCTCCCCGCCTGCCCCTGAAGACCCCTCCTGAGTCGTGGGCCGTGTGGGCTGGATACGGGCTGGTACCTTCTGGGTGTCTGTGACGAGGGAGGAACCGGCAGTGTCACTGTGTCTGAGGAGGGCCACACTGAGACCACCTGGGGCCGAAGAGCTTTCTGGTGCTGTTTCTGCCCATGAGAGACCCACAGCATGGTCCCTCAGCGGCCGTGGCCCTGGCGTGGGGGGTCTGCACAGTTGGGGCACAGTGCCCAGCTGGCCGTGTTCAGGGATGCTGGAGGCTTTCAGGGCTCACCCCCTGCCAGCAGGGCACTCACCAGACGGGGAGCCAGCATCAGGAAGTGCGTGGAAGACCTCCAGGAGCCCTAATCCTCAATAGCCCATCCCTTCCCCACCCTTCTCTCCCTGAGCCCTTGCCACCTCTCACCTGGGCAACTTCAGTCATGTCCTGGCTGGCTGACCTCCCTCCCTCTGGTCTGCCCCTCCAGCCCACCTCCTTGCCCACACTAGCTGGATGTCCAAGAATTCCCATGGAAGTAAGGCCAACCTTCCAGTCCTGCTCTTCTAGCTCTGTGCTCAGCCCCTGCCATATATACCCACGATCAAGGCTATCAGAACCCACTCTGCCCAACCTCATAACAATGTTTCATTGGGAACCAACCTCCTCCTCACACGAGCCACCTGCCCCCACTGCCCCACCTCTCCCTCCTCTCACAAAGCCTTCAACCCCGCTGACTGTTGCCAGTAAACAAAGAACACTTCCTTCAGTCAGGGAGCAACTAATGGCTGAGGGCCTACAGTGCACCAGATCCTCAAGGGACAAAGCCTCGGCCCTGCCCCCAAAGACCCCCACTTGCCTATGTCTATAAGGCCCAGAGGCAGGGCCAGCCTTCCCTGTGGCACCTAAGCCACCAGCGCCCTCTTAATGGCGCAGTCTTGAGAGGAGGTCAGCCTCCTGCTACCTGAAGACCCTGGGGCAGGCACTTCCAGGGAACACTCAGTCACATCAAGACCTCCCATTTCTGGTTGCTTCCAGACCTGCAACAGCACTTGGCCCTTAGGAGATGAGAATACTACTGGCCAGTGGAGGGGACATACTCACATCAAAGAACTGCAAGGGGTGAAGTGAGGTACACATCAGGAAGGGACGAATGTGCCATGGGGAGATAGACTGCTGACTGACGAGTCAGCTGGGACAGCTGGCAGAGGCTGTCACGTAGCATCTGCACACGGTGTGCTGCAGAGAAAGGGACCCAGGGCTCGGACTTAGGATGCATGGCCTGCTTACCCATCCCTGGCAGTGCGTCCCCCAGGCATTGAGGGACACAGTGGTGAGGAGGTTCCAGCACCTGGGAAGGTGTGTGGTGGCTGTTCTTCATAGGCCAGGACTGAGTTGGGAGATGCTGCTGTGGAAATGGGCTCCCTGAGCTCATGGGAGGAGTCCAGGCAGTGTCCCTGACCACAGAGCCCAGGGGAGCCAGCCACTGAAAGAGGAGATAAGAATCTCTGGTGGTGGTCAACCAGCCAAGGTATCCCTAGGACTAAGACACTGGGCAGTCTGGTCAAGTCTTAGTTGGTTTGCATAAGTAAGAAGTCTGATGAAGAGACATTCGACTGGAATTATCCTGAGAGTGAACAGACAAGTCACAGCCCTGCCCAGTTCCCAGACCTGAGCCCCTTCCAGAAGAGTTCCAGGCTACAGTGTACTAACCAGAGGAACCATGTGGGATTTGGAAGAGCAGAGAAAAGGCAAAGCCTTTGCAGTGGTGGGTGTGGTGGGGTAGGACACCTGCAGCAGCTCCTGGCCAGCTCCCAACAACCACTCAGCTCATGGAGGAGACAATGGCCAGATGGAGCCTCTCAGAGATTCCAGAGAATTCCAACTGCTTCCCCACCGCTCTTGCTTGAGGTAGAGATCTACCAAGTGTGTCCTCTGACCTCCAGCAGTAGTCCTGACCTCATGCTCTCTTCCAAAGCTGGCGTCAGCCTCTGGATCCCATATAGAACCCTTTACGCCCGGAATACACAAACTGCTGGTTTTCCCAACCGGACGCTGAAGGATGTGAACCCCTTCCTCTCAGGCCCTTCCTACCCTGTCCCCTTTGTCCATCAGCTCACTGGCTTCTCTCAGGTGCCCACCTGGCTCTACTCCAGGCCCCCAACTCTATCTTTGTCATAGATGTTGCCATCATGAGTGTGCTTGTCAGTCTGTCCACCCATTATCCATCTGTGCGTGCATCAGCATGGGCATGGTTTCTATGAGGCATGCACCATGAGGGGCAGTGTGGGGGCTCCCTGCTCTCATGCAGCCCCTGACATAGCAGAGCAGAAACACCTGGATCAACAAATGTGGAGTTATAAACTGGTGGCGGGCGCATGTGGCACTGACAGGATGCAGCCCAGGGGTCACCCCTGTAGGTCGAGGGGGACCAGAAAAACGAGAGGCTGCCTGGAGGAGGCAAATAAGGCTCCCCCGTGGGTCCACAAAGGTGAAGGGTGGCATTCTACTTACCCTGGCTCCCAAATCTTTTAAAAACCTGTTCCCACTTCTCTGTGTCCTTTGCCCTAAGTCCAACTCCCTACCACCTGTCTCCAGACTATGCTGGCTTCCAACCTGTTGCTTGAGGGCAAGAAAGGGTTTGTAGTGTTGTGTGCTCTGGTGAGAGGGCTATCGCTCCACAAGTGACACAGGGACAGGGAGGTGAGAACTGAACCTAGACCCAGTCAGGTGAGTCTAAGACAGAAACAGCTTTTGGTGATGTAAGCAAGGCTGCTTCTCCCTGGGGGCCTTCCCTGCCGGTGCCCCTGAGGGTCTGGCTGATCTCTTCCCCACTCTGGTTTTCTGTATCCCCTCTCCACAGTGAAACCCAAACTGATTTCTTGAGCCCATCACACCCCCAACACGCATCTGGGCTACTTATCATCACCAGCCACCTTTACCCCAGACCCTTGGCCTAGGTCTCAGGAACACCCTTCAGGCCTCCTTCTGCCTTGCCTCCTCTGCCCAGCCCACACAGGACACATTCCCTCCTGCAGCCACTGGAAGTGCTCCTACCTGGGGGCCTCCCCCCTCCTGCTCCCCTCTCCCACCAGAACAGCCCCACAGGTAGGCCATGCGGTAAAGGTAAATGGTAATTCTGAATCTTATTTCCTTTACCCACTTGCACACAGTTCTTTTCGTTGTTATCTTTTAAACTGTAGAAATGTTTTATCAGCTGAAATCTTATACATAATCTCAATGAATAACACAGATTAATACAAGGGCATTTAGCGGTGCTCCCTCCGAGTCCTTCCCCTCCACGATCTCCCCAAGCACCTGGCACAGATAATCATGGGCATCTCCTTTGGCCAACCATGGGTATTCTGAGCAGGAGCTCCCAAACACCGGGCCTAATTCCTTGTGAGGGGGACAAGAAGGATGGCAGCCCTACCTCCGGCAGTGACAGCAGAGGGGGCAAAGGGGTCCCCCAAGGGTGTCACCTTTTTCTGTACCTCAAATGTCACCACGGATCAGAAGGGGGCTATTGGCAGTGTGTTCTTCATGCGCCCAGAAAAATCAGTAGTCTTATTCTCTAAAGTCACATCTTGGCTTTGAACCACAGCTGATTTCCTTTGTTGTGATCAGGGTTGGCCCTAGGTTGCTGGAATCCAGTGAGACCTCCGACACAACCTGAGCCAAGGCAAGGAAGCCAACACCAGCAAGGTGGAGGACGCAGTTATATCCTGCAGCCATGCAGCAGTGGGAGGAGGGCTATGCCTCTACGTTTTCCTCACGTCGAGGTGGCTGAAGGACTAGAGCTGTTTTCAAAAAACAAAGGATGGGCGTCTCTTCTTTCAGCCTTTGCTCTTCTTTTGCCCTCCCGGCAGAAGTTGGAGGACGGGGGTGATGAGGGGGAGCTACTGGGCAGTAGTGGCAGCGGTGTGCCACTGGGGCAGTGGGTGGGGGTGGGAAGTGGTGGGTAGCAAGGCCGCCAGAATGGAGGTTGGTAAAACTGAGCATAAATGCTCAAACAGACAGAGGAGGATCTGTACTTCACATCTTACACATAAATAAATCACAGGGGGGTCATATGGAGCAACAATTTAATGACAGGGAATAAAATCACAGAGGTACTAGTCCTAAAAATATAGGTACTGGGGGAGGAAGGCCTTTGTAATGTAAGCTACAAACAGAAAAATGAACAAATATTGGATCCCTATCCCGAAATCAACTTCTGAAGGGCAGAAAATAAACTAAAAATTAAACAGAAGAAGTCACAACAAAAATGAAACAAGATAATTAACACCATTATACAAATATTTTTTTAAAAAGGAATAGTAATGAGAAAATGGGCAAAGGCCATAAGTGAGTGATCCATAGAAGAAGGAATAGAAATGGCCAGTAACATAGAAAAGGGTCTAACCTCACTAATGCCTGAAGACATGAGGAGCTTTAAAAGTGAGATACTTGTTTGGTTTTGGTTTTGCGATCGGCAAAGACGGTTTTTAGAAATACTGTTACAATCCTGTGCTTGCTAAGTCTGGGGAAAAGGTACACCCTCCTCTGGCATCACTAGAGTGAAAATTGGTACAACACCTCCACTGTTCTGCATGCCAGTTCATAAAAGGTAAATACATAAGTACATATAAATATATAGTTTTATGTGTGTGTGTATCCTTTGACCCAATAATTTCCTCTAGAAGGGTTTAAACGAGTGCACAGAGACAGGAAATGCTGTGTGTCATAGCGTTCATTGTGTTGGGGGAAAGCTGGAAACACCCAAGGATCCATCAGTAAGGGACTGGGGACTTACGTCTGGTATGACACATAGAAGAAGAGTACGGTAACCAAAAGTGAAGATGTAAATCTACACTGAGTGGCACAGAAGTAGCTTCAGGGAATGGTGTGTCTCCCAAGAGCGCATGATCCCATCTATGTACAAGACTGTGTCTCTGTTCTTTAAGTACGAAGTGAGGTCACCAAAGCAGAAGTATGGAGAGATTTAAAGATTGTTGAACTTCCTCTATGTTTTGCTGCATTGATTTTTTTCACAATATTCAGATATCATTTTTCTAATCAGAAAACATAACTATTTTTCATTTTGAAAAACTATAAACATATATGCTCATCTCAATATGTTTCATCACCAATCTTTTAAAGATGCTACAGTAAAAAGCGTATCGAACCACGTGCAGGCAGCAAACCTACCCTTAAGGACTAAGCACTGTACCTGTCCGTCTCCTACGGTGTCACCACGTACCCGTACACGTACACACACCCACAAAGTACAGAGGATGAGGATGGATGGGCGTACTTGCACACAGTAGGAACTAAATGTTTCTTGAATTAGAAGGAACGAACAAACGTTGTACTTATCTCTGAAATTCTAAAGTAGAAGTTCCAAATCAATTTACTCAGAGACAGAGTCAATGGGATATGTGTATATTCTGCTGCATTTGTTAAAAGATCAGTCATGTTATTTCAGCTTCCCATCTTGTTCCATCACTGCCCAGGTATGTGAGAGATAAAATTCATGCTTTCTACACTGTCACAAGTCACAGCTGTCACAAGCCAGTGGCTGCATGGCAGGAAGCCATCTCAAAGCATTTTCCTCCCCTTCTCCTGGTGTATGTACATCTCCGCCACCCCTCTACCCCCCACGACGTGCACACATGCACACACAGACCGAGAGATGGGCTGGAACAACAGGCTGAAATGAGCACGAAATCAGGTAGAGATGAATGTAATTTCCTGCACTCAGGTTTAAAAATTATCAGCTGAACAAGGATTGGATGGGAGAGTTGTGGTTTAACAGACTTAATATACTACCTCTAGAGTTATCTTCCTAAAACACACATCTGATCATGTCGTTTCAAAGTTCAGCCACTTCTGATGACTTCCCAAGGCATCCAAATAAAAGCCCAAATCCCTGGCACTCAAAATTCCACTGTTTGGCCCCAGCTGTGCTCCCCAGCCACACCTCCCTGTGAGTGGTAGATTCTGGAGGCAGCTGGTGTGAGCTGCAATCTGACTCTCCTGCTCTATCACCTTGGGCAAGCCCATTCACTTCAAGGACTCTCAATTTTATTGTCTACAGAACAGGGATAATAAATGAGAGAATACATTCAGAGTGCCTCACGGTTTGCCCGGACCACAGGAAGGGTCTGATAAGTACAAGTGCCCTCCCACCTGTCGTCCTCTTCTGTGCACAGAAATATTTACAGGGGCATCAAAGAGCAAGAGGAACAAAAGGAAGAATGAGACAATAGGCAGGGAGAACAGGGAGATCAGAACAGCATCTCCACAACGCGAGCAGGGAGGCGGCGAGTGCCTTGCCCCTGATGGTGCGCACACAGAGCTTGCGGGGAGAACTCCTGTGTGGGGGAGCGGCAGGGACTCACATGTAGTTAGTCTTAAGGGAAGTGGGCCCTCAGGGGCCCGCAGACAAACCAGTGGGGCTGACCTTTTCTTCCATGCCCTGCTGTGGTTACCAAGTGGCATGGCCCCAGGCAGAAGAATTCTCCTGACTAAGCGCTGGGCTGACTTAGGTATGGGGATTTTATCTATTATGAGAGGCATTTCATTTAAAAACCTTATTGGCATGGGTCTTTTAATGTGGCTGATGGCACAAAAAAATTGCAACTTGGAAGTCTGAGCTGGATGTTGGATTCTAACAGAGTCGACAGCAGTAATAAATAAGATGAACTACCATTGATTGAACCCTCATTATGTGCCAGGCCCTCTGTCTACTATTTTCTACACATGCTCTCATGTGATCCAAATGCCAGCTCACTGGGTTGCTCTCGTAGCCCCATTTTACAGCTGGGGAAATACGTGAGGAGACAGACTAAGTTTTGCCGTGTCAGTGCGGGCATGCAGAGGGGCTGGTTTTGGAACTAAGGGGGCTTTGCTTTCAGGCATGCTGCCTGGACTCCGTTCCCTACAGCGCTGGCTGCGAGGAGGGTCATTTTGCTCATCGGCTTCTTCGCCCCCCAGGCCAACAGTCACAAGCTCATGGCCCCTTGCCAATTTCCCTTGATGGAAATGGATTCTGTTGCAGCCTGTACTTTTACAAATCGGGAAAGTGAGGATACAGTGACCCAGATAGAAAAGCTGTTTCTCTGGGTTCTTGGGGTCATGACTTGCTGTTGGCTGTCTCAGGAGCAAGATAATCTGCAGCCTGCCCTCTCTATATAGCCTGGGAATCCCTCATTTTCTCAGTCACATGGCTCTGAGGGAGGACACCCTGAGGATTCCAGACTTAGGCACCCTCAGCTGGCCTGGGCCCTGAGGGTTATTGTAATTCCAGCTACCCCAGCAAGAGACTGAAAGAGCCCCTGCGATACTACCTCCCTACACGACCCCCGCAGCCCCTTTCAAGCTTCTATGCCTCATTTTCTGCCCACAGTTGTCACCGGAGGATGCAAAGCATACAGGGCCACCCAACTTGGTCTGTGACAGAAGTGTGATGAGAGACCACTTATTCACAAGACAGCCCATGTACACATTCAGAACCTTTATAGAGGGCCATGGCAAGATGGACCCCACTGCCACATACTGAGCACATGCTCAGAGTGTAATTCAATCTTCACACAAATGCAGACACTGAGCTAAAGCAGATTGAGTGGCTTGCCTGAGGCCACCCAGATCAGACTCCAGAGCCTATGCGGTTCCCGAGACCAGAACTCTAAGGTGCCGTCTTCCCCACCTCCTCCTAGACGAGGCACAGAAGCACACTGGTCCTCAGGGGGCCACCGTGCCTGGCTCCATCTCTCATCCCAACCTGCCGCCACATTGCACTGTCCAGGCTTTTTCGTGGTGCTTAGGAGGTCTGCCTCTCAAATTCTGCAAGCAAGTTGAGTTCTGCGCCAGCTTAGACCCTGCTGTACTTCAGCTAATAAAATGGAGGGCTGTATGGTAAGGGGGAAATCCCAGTGGTCTGGAGCCAAAAGACTTAGATTGGTCCCTAATCAACTAACTGGTTTCTGACCTTGGGAAAGGCACTTAAATTTCATTTATGCGTTTGCAGTGGGGGGAAGAAAAGGGCATTTTGCAAGAACACTGGTTTCACAGTTCTCTACCTACATGATCTGGAGTGAATTCTTTCGTTTTTCTGTCAGGGCAAATTGTAATGGGATGAGACTCATCCTTGCCAGGCCATCTTGCATTTGAGAAGGGGGGCTACATGTGGAAGCATGGGGCACAGGGCCAGTGTGTGGCCAGCTGGATACCTGCAAAGTGGTGGCAGGGACACTAAGAAGGGAGGGAGGCAGACAAGGGGTGTGGGAAGACAGAGACCAACAGTGGCATGTGGCAGAAGTAGGAGGTAGGCCATATATGGGATTTAAAATCTTCCAGTAGCCACATTAAAAAAGTAAACAGAAATGTGAAATTCATTTTAATGTTATTTTACTTAACCAAATATTATCATGTCAACGTGTAAGCAACATGTTAAGATATTTTATGTTCTTTTTTATACTAGGTCATTGAAATCCAATATAAGAGCCATATATGGCTAGCAGTGGCTGTACCTGAACAGTAGAGGACTAACAATTTGGGGGGCCTTATTTTGTGCCAAGCTTTGTCTAGGTTTTCTATAAACATCATCTCATATTCTTCTCCTCCTCCAGCTTGCAAGGGCAGGATCGCCCCCTTCCCCCACACAGATGAGGAAACTGAGATTCAGAGCAGGCGAGCCACTTGTCTCCAGACCCAGGGTTAGGGAGTCACAGGAGGAGGATGCGAACCCAGCTTTGCCTGACTGTTCCCTTGGTGGCGCCAGAGGAGACAGGAGAGGCTGCTGCAGGGTTGTGGGACCACACAGTCCTAGCTGGGTTCCCAGGTGCGGGCAGCTATTTGATTTGGGAGCGTCTTATGTAAACCTCCTTACACAAGTCAAGTATATAAATACCTGTACAGGAATGGCCAAGGCCTTCCATCTCTGTGAATTCCTGGGCCGTGAACCAGCAACTTCCTGCCACATCAGCACCAAGCAAAAGCAGGAGCTCAGCTCTCCCCACCCAACCCAGCATTGTTCTTCCCTTTTTTGAAACGCATGTTGACGCTGGCATTTTACCTCCTAAACAATTCTGTTTAATCCATGTTAGAGATTTGCTATGCTGTATAATCACCTTTTCGTAATTTTCCTTAATTCCTCAAGATGCATTTCTACTTTTGAACAAATAAATGCAGCTTCACTACTCATTTTTCCCGTATGGGAAGTGTCATAAATTTTACATCCATGACTAGCTGCAAGCTTTGTATTATGAACATCCTATTTTTCCCTTTCTATCTTCAAACAGACTTTTGGCCTTTGCTTAAATAGGCATTTAGACTAAGCTGCACATGGTTTTGAGCTGATGTAGCAAGAATCTGTACAGTAACAAAACCCGAATGCAGAGAGCCTTTTGTCACAACTGTTAGCGCCCTGCACTCTCCTAGCACGGCAACCCGGCCAGGCCGCACGCCTGTGCTTCACCTGTGTGCCGCCGTCCCCATCTCTAGGACACTAGGACATGAGTCTGGGACTCGGGGACTAGTCATCCTGTGAGCCTGGGACTCGAGGACTGATCAGAGTGAGCCTAAGACTTAAGACCTAGTCACCAAGGGAGCCTGGGACTTGAGGACTAGTCACCGAGTAAGCTTAGGACTTAAGACCCAGTTATAAGTGAGCCTGGGACTCAAGGACTAGTCGACTAGTCATTGAGTGCACCTGGGATGCAAAGAGTAGTCACTGAGTGAGCCTAGGACTTAAGATCTAAGGTCAGGGAATGAGCCTGGTACTCTAGGACTAGTTGTCAAGTAAACCTAGGACTTAAGAACTAGCCATCTTGTAAACCTGGGATTTAAGAACTAGTCATCCTGTGAGCCTGGAACTCGGGGACTAGTCATCGTGTAAGCCAGGGACTCATGAACTAATCACTGTTCACTGAACTCTGGACCCACAGACTAGTCAGGTTAGGAGCCTAGGACTTAAGGACTGGTCACCGTGTGAGCCCTGTAAGCACAGACTAGTCAGGGTATGAGCCTCGGACTTGAGTACTAGTCACTGTGCAGGTCTGGGATTCAAGGACTAGTCACTGTGAGGCTGGGTTAGGTCAGGTAAGGCTGCATACCCTGGAAGTGTTCCTAGTTCAAGATCACCCAAGTGGCCCTAATGACTACTTGCTGGGGGGAGGAAGGCTCTCAAAAGCCAGGAGACACACAGAAGCAGGAATGCCACACCGAAACAACTGGCCCCTCTATTTCCTGCCAGCACTGCCATCCTGCTTACCAGAAACCAAGACGAAGGGTGAGAGTTTGCTGAAGGCCCTGGCTGAGCGCCCTGCACAACCCCAGGCAGAGCAGGTGACTCGTAGTCATACGTGAATGCCAGAGCTATGAAGCAAGATGTGTGCTCTTTCCAAAACAACCCCCAAATCTGACTAGGGGTGTCTTTGAAACCCAGAACTATGGGTCATAAAAACTGTTTTCTCATCTAGGATTGATGTGACAACTGCTTCAGTCCTTTCACTTAAAAAAATCTGTGTCTAATCCACATTTAGGAATTTCTACCTGTTTGAGGTAGGAGTTAATTTCCTTGACCCAAGGAACTAATGTAGAAGATAAAGAAGGGGAGAGCAATGTTACAGAGGCTCCCCAGCTCTGACTCCCAGCAGAGCCTGACAGTACGCGTTATGATGGTGACACTGTGCACGGCGCATTGCCAGCACTGTCAGGGCTAATGACCCCAGAGGCGACTGCTATTAGCCAATTCACTAATTAGAGGCCTGTTTGTAGAGCTAATGGGAAGGGTAATCATTTGTTAGCTTAAGTAAAACTCCCGGGCATTCCTGACAACTGTCATCATGGAAAAGTCTGGGAGGCAATTCATCTATCCCTGTGAAATTCAAAGAAAGAATCTCGAAAGCCAGAGTCATCTTTGACAACACAGAAGTGAACATACCCTCCTTAAGGAATTTGCTGGTAGGAGTTTCCTGCTTTGGCTCCTAATAGATCCTCTTTAGTAGCAAATAAATATGTGTATGTACAGACACAGGCACATTTCCACGTTTGCATTCCAGTGGTCTGATTTCTGTGGGTTCAATCCAATTTCTCTCAGACTCTGAGCCTAGGGAAACAGTCACAGCTAATGCCACTGACAGGAGAATAGCTCTGGAATCCCAACACGGAATGAAGCAATCCGGTGAGGGACTGTGTGAGTGTATGAGTGAGACAGAGTGTGTGTGTTACCACGGATGTGAACGAGCAGGTGTTTGTGTATGAGTATGAGTGAGAGTACGTTAGTGTGTATCTGAGTGTGTGAATGTGTTCACATGTATGTGAGTGCATATACATTAACGACTGAGTGTATGTCAGCATGTTTGTGTGCATGTGTGTACATGCATGAGTGTGTTCGCATGTACGTGAGCAAGCATATGAGTGTGCGTTAGCATGTGAGTGTGAGCATGAGTGTTAGTGTGTATGTGAGTGTGTGTGACTGTGTTCACATGTACGTGAGCAAGCATGAGTGTGCGTTAGCATGTGAGTGTGAGCATGAGTGTTAGTGTGTATGAGTCTGTGTGACTGAGTGTGTTCACATGTACGTGAGCAAGCATGAGTGTGCGTTAGCATGTGAGCGTGAGCACGAGTGTTAGTGTGTATGTGTGACTGTATGTGTTCACATGTATGTGAGCAAGCATATGAGTATGTGTTAGCATGTGAGCGTGAGCATGAGTGTGTCAGTGTGTATGTGTGTGTGACCGTATGAGTGTGTTCGCATGTACGTGAGCAAGCATATGAGTGTGTGTTAGCATGTGAGCGTGAGCACGAGTGTGTTAGTGTGTATGTGAGTGTGTGTGACCGTATGAGTGTGTTCGCATGTACGTGAGCAAGCATGAGTGTGCGTTAGCATGTGAGTGTGAGCACGAGTGCGTTAGTGTGTATGTGAGTGTGTGTGACTGTGTTTGCATGTACGTGAGCAAGCATGAGTGTGCGTTAGCATGTGAGTGTGAGCACGAGTGTGTTAGTGTGTAACTGTGTGACTGTATGAGTGTGTTCGCATGTACGTGAGCAAACATATGAGTATGTGTTAGCATGTGAGTGTGAGCACGAGTGTGTTTGTGTGTGTGACCGTATGAGTGTGTTCACATGTACGTGAGCAAGCATGAGTGTGCATTAGCATGAGTGTGAGCACGAGTGCATTAGTGTGTATGTGAGTGTGACTGTGTTCGCATGTATGTGAGCAAGCATGAGTGTGCGTTAGCATGTGAGTGTGAGCACGAGTGTGTTAGTGTGTGAGTGTGTGTGACCGTATGAGTGTGTTCGCATGTACATGAGCAAGCATATGTGTTAGCATGTGAGTGTGAGCACGAGTGTGTAAGTGTGTAAGTGTGTGTTCACATGTACGTGAACAAGTGTGTGTGTAGGAAGAGGGAGTATTTGGATTAGTTTTACTTGGCTTGTGTGCTAAAGATCAATAAAAACAGCCAAATTTTCTAAAAGATGTTTTTATTGACTCGTATAACTTTTAAAAAGCATGAATAATGAATAAAGAATATTATTGTTCTGGGGCACTTGGGTGGCACAGCGGTTAAGCGTCTGCCTTCGGCTCAGGGCGTGATCCCGGCGTTATGGGATCGAGCCCCACATCAGGCTCCTCTGCTCTGAGCCTGCTTCTTCCTCTCCCACTCCCCCTGCTTGTGTTCCCTCTCTCGCTGGCTGTCTCTATCTCTGTCAAATAAATAAATAAAATCTTAAAAAAAAAAAGAATACTATTGTTCTTTCTGGGGGTATTTTAGGGACAGACTAAACCAATGCCTAGGATTTAGGGTTTTTTTGGCTTGCAAATGTGGGACCTGGAAGAATGAACTCTTCTTAATTGTTCTCACCACCAGAAGAAAACTTAATCTGCCACCCAAAGCTTCCTGAACCTCTTTGCCTTGGTCCTGCTGGATGCAGGGTGCACCCCCACAGATATGACAGGAGAATCCAAGAAGTCACAGCCCCTGTAGCAGAAGTACAGAAAGAGGCTGCACCTGGCTGGGGGCAGGGCCTAAATTCTGGAGGAGGCCTTAGAGATTGCAAGTCCCTCGAGGCCCTGCTATAGTGAGAAACTGAGGCCCGGAAGGTGAAGCTACTTCTCAGGGTCATGGGTACATCCACTAGACAGCACAGGTGTGAACCCAGTCTCCTGACTGTGCCCTGGCCTGACATCCTGCTCATTTGGCAGTCACCCAGATGCTGACCCCATCCCACCCAGATGGTGCTCCTTTCAGAGGTGGTGAAAGGTGACTCTTCAAACAGGGGGACCCAGGTCCCCCAGAGGGCAGGAGTCTTGTGACTGTGGTTGCCACAAGTTGGCTGCTGAATTAATGTCCAGATGGGCACCTCATCATGGCCAAAGGGGCGCTGCAGCCTCCCCACACCTGGTCCGCACGTGCTCACTTGTGGCAACCTGGTGTCACCTGGCCATGGGACACATGGGCCACCTTGCAGCTCCAGCATGGCAGCACAAAGGTCTGTGTCCCCCTGAACAGCCCATGCCAGGCCCACAGGCCTCGGGGTGCTGTGCTCCCTCCCATAGGGCCACTGGTCACTACAGGCTCTCCTGACTCAGGCCTGACCCTGGGGAGGGGCCCAGGCAGGGGGAAGACTCCTGGCTTCAGGAGAAGGGCTGTGGCTTCCCTAGGGCCATTGTTGCGATTTAGAAGCTGGGATGGATTTACTGGAGTTCCCTGGGGGCTTTTCTGGGGAAGCGATTAATTTGTTGGCTAGAGTACATTCACTTTGGCAGTGGGTCTATGTGCAGAGCTCATAACAATCACATAGGAGCTTGTTTAAAATGCAGATTCCATGGCTCCCAGCTTGGGGCATGGCCCTGGACTTGGCGTTCCATGGATTTTGGGGCAAGTGGTCTATGGACACCTCGAACCCTGGATTATGGCAGATCTGCAGAGCACCACACCATCGAGGCTACTGAGGGCTCTGGACAGAAGGGTATGGCGAAGGCCCTGAAGCAGCTCTCTACTCTGGACAACAGCACAGAACATCTTGCCAGAGTCTCTGTTGTCCTATAAACATGTGCCTTAGTGGTCCTGGGTTCTGGGTCACTGCAGGATAACACCAATGCACCCAGGCTGTGGACAGAAAGGCTAGGCCCTGGATCCAGGCCCTGCCACTTCCTTACGCAACAATCTTGGGCAGGTTAGCCAGGCTGGTCCTGTCTCCTCATCATAAAAACAGGGTAACCTTGTCTCCCTGTGCCAGGCAGGTGTCAGAGCTCTGTGAGATGGGTAGAGTCCCGACCTTCCTGTGGTGGTGTCTGTCCTGGCCCCTCCTTCCCAGTACAGAAAACCCTAGGAGCCTATAAGCTGGTATTGACTACATCCTCTTTCTTCTCGTCATCAGCTTGGAGCAGACTGCAGAGAATGGGAGCTCCGAGAGCTCTGGAGGTGGGAATGCGGTGGGGGGCAGTGGGATTAGGACCATAAGTAGAGTGGAGCACATTAGGCATATCTACCTGAAATGTTCTGGGGGACAGACTGAGGGGGGCTTCTGATCAAAGTTCACCTGCTCCTCAAGCGCCTTGAGCCCTGAGCCAGTCATAAGGGCCACTCAGTGATGTGCATGCATCCCTGTGACTAGTCATTCTAAAAGGATCCAAACAAGTAGATCTCCACACATCAGCCTAACTAACTAAGATCAGAGGGAGGCTGACAGCAAGACAGAGGGGATCAGCTCTGAAAAACAGAGTCAAATCAATAAATGGGTCCTGAAGATCTGGGAATGGGCCCAGGATGGAAATGAAAGGCACATCTAGAATACTCACTTCCATATGCAGAACCTCAATTGGACTGGTTTAAGCAAAAAGGGCACTGACTGCCTCTAGTAACTGGGAAATGCCAGGGTGACTTCACGAGGGGCAGAGGGCCTTTCCATGGGAAGGGCGGATAGGAGTCCCAGTCTAGCAGGGGTGAGGCCAGGCAGGGCCTTGGGTGCTGGGCATAGAGCGTGGGAAGCAAATCCTCATGTCTCCCTGTGCCCTACTCCATGGAGACCTGCCCCACACAGCAAGAATGGAGCCTGTCCCCAGGGCTTCCTGATGATCAGGTGGCCCGGTCTAGGCGGAGGAGACGAACCAGGCAGCAGTAGAGGGTACAGGGAAGGGCAGGACCAGATGGGAAGAGGTAAACTATGGGTTGATTTTTGTCTTGCTTCCAAAGGAGACACAGCTGTAGATGACAGAGGGCAAAAGGGGAGGCACAGGAATGGACAGAGGTTTGCTTCTCAGCCCTCACAAAAGCCCTGTGGGTGCTGGATAGTCCCCCCCCCCCTTTTACAGAGGAGAGGACTGCGCCCCAGAGAGGGGACTCTTGGCCAAGCTTCAACCAACGAATGAGAGGCATGACCAGGATTTAATTCCGGTTTCTCTGCTTCAAAGCCCATGTCTTTCTCTTATTCCCAGCCACCTCCCAGAAGACAGGACAGATCCTAGCTAAAAAGTACGGAAGGTCTTCGTGGGCGGGAAGGTGACTGGTAAGGACCAAGCTCTTCTCAATGCCTGCACCTGAGAACACCAAGAGAACTTGAGGCCTGGACCACCAGGTTACTGTTGGTGACCTTTACAGAACCCTGGAGAATGAGGAACACTGGGATACTGGAAAGGAATAGTCTTCCATTTCATGGTTTTCAAAAGAATGCATTCCATAAAACATAGGTGAACGCAGATAAGATTCTAGAATGGCCCAGTAAAGAGGCTGGTTTCAGAGCACTTAGAAAATGGAGAGGTGATTAGTAGGAACAGACAAGGCAATCAGAAACACATCATTCCATACTCTCTTCTCTTCCCTGTAACAGGGATCCTGGCTGGGAGACCAGGGCCACACAGTGGCCCACCAGCCCCAGCCTCTACCTGCATCCATCCAGTGGGAAAAGAGGAATAATGCAAGCTGGATGCCCAAGGATGTATGTTAGGAACTGGTTGAATCGCTGGACCCACATGGGCAAGGTCAGCTTTGGAGGCGGTCTCTACTGGCATTCTATTTTGAGCCTTGTGCAACTTATTTTCATCAATGACTTAGCCGAAGAGAAGAGCTGGCAAGTTTACAGAAGACAGAGTTAGATGTGAAGTTGAATACGTCAGATGACAGAATCCACATACCCAAGTCATCAATCTATAGGCTGGACTTTTAGTCCAGTCTACCCCAAATGACGTTTACTGGGGATAAATATGAGGTCCAGAACCCAAGTCCAGAGCAATTAGTGACCATGCATGGAGATAAGTTTGTCTGAAGCTTTGTATGAATGGTCAGTGAGGTCCAGTTAACAGGGCAGTGGACAATCAAGCTAATATGGTGCTGCAGCCCAGTGAGAGTGTGCTACAGACAGAGCCCAGTATCTAGACAAGGGAAGTGATGGCTGCACTGCACTCGGGCTGGTCAGCCTGCTCTGGCTCCCAGAGCCTGCTGCTAATAGGGAGCACAGGGGGTGGAAACGGAGACTGGAAGCCAGGCGTGTGTCTCATTGGGTGGTTTTAGGAACTGGGCATTAGTGCTGGAAGGATAAAGCTGTAATGTTTTACAAAGGGATGTAAAAGTTCCCTTTGAATATCTGTAGGGCTGGCATGCAAAGGCACCTTCACTGAGCTCTACAAAGTCCCAAGGACAGAGCTAGGAAGTTCCCAAGACATAGCCCTGAGCTCCATGAGAGAGCACTTCTCTAATAGGGCCATGAAAGATAAAACGGGAAGCTTAATAAAGACGGGCGCTGGCAACTAAGCTCATTTTCACGGAGGCAGTAGAACTCCTGGGGGCAAGCACCCCAGGAAGGATTCATCTATATCTGGGATCAGATTAGATGACCCTGAGGGCCCTGCAGTTTCAGGAATGCCACCAGGCAGAGTGACGCAGAACCTCATCTCATTTGTGTGTGTGGGGGGGGGGGGGGGCGGGGTGAGGTAAGGGGGTAGGGGCAGTGGCAGTGGGAGTGATGGTTTTGGAACACTTTAGAGAGTTCTTAGGAATCATGGCCCAGTGAGGATACCCTCAACTCACAGAGAGACTGGATGTTACAGAGAAGGCTCGGAATCATGGGTCTCAATCCCCTTGGATCTGACTATACCAGAAACAAAAGCCCTTTCTTGTACAATAAAACCAGCAACCAATGGCCACAGGTCGAACTGGGTGTCTCAGGGTCCACTCCAGCCTGGATCTATAGCCTTGGGATGAGCATGAACCAAGGCCAGCCACATCATGTACGCCATTTCTCTGAAGGTGAACCCTTCAGGGCAGGCCCTCTTGTTGGTCTGCGCAGAGACACACAACTCTGATGGCAGTGGGTGGAGACCTCAGCCATTCACAGCCTGCATCATCCCTGCCATGTGCTTCCTTCCTAAGGCCTGGAGACTGCCAGGATCTTGAAATCCAACCACCTGAGATACCGGCCTCCACTGAACTCTAAGGTCTGTTAAAATGAGTATGCTTTTAGAGTGCCGCAGGGAAATAAATCTTTCTGGAACATCCACCCTGGTCCTGGAAGAATCAGATACCAGGAGACGGTATCCAGCCTCTGCCAGCGTCTGCCACAGCGGGTCCTGCTGGCAGCCTCTGGTGCAGTCAGCAGAGCCCAGAGCCCTTATTGCTTGCAGAAGGAGGGGCAGTGTGGTTGACAGTGATTAGATCTTAGGGGAATTCTTTAGTTCTGCCACATTTCACCACTTGACAAATTCCTGACCCTCTGCCAGGGCTCTTTTCTTGGGAGGAATGAGTGTGCACACCCAAGTGCTGCATGCCCAGAGTGGGTCCAGGGCAGGGCAAGGTGGTGCTGTTGTGCTAAGGCCCATCCTCAAGTTAGACAGAAAGGCCCCGCTTGCGACAAGGCTGCTCCTTCCCAGGCAGAAATGACCATGATGAAACCCAAGCAAAAGCTTTCTCTTAAGAACCAGAACAGGGGAGGCAACAGGACCAAGAAAAATAAATCTAATGACAAGAATGCTAAGCCCTAATCTCTTTACCGATTAAAAAAAAAAGAAGAAAAACCCAAAACACAACGATTCCTCTACTGCAATAACATTTAATCCCCAGAAGTTAATCTAAATGTAACAATCGAAAGAAAACAAAAGTGGCACAAAGGAAAAGAGCCCCAGCAAGGCCTCTGGGGACACGCGCTTTAGTCCCCAGGCGAGTCTGCTAATAGAGCTGGGAATGAAATGCCATTTTTGTCTTTGTAGAGAGGAGGGGATTAACAAACTGTCTTCTCTAACTCCACCTTCCTGAGTCATGGATCTCTGAGCAGTAAGAAAGAACAGGGCAGAGGCTGGCTGCCCCTGGAGGCTGCCCTTGCCCTAGAGCCATGGCTGCCATTCAGAGCCCGCCAAGTGGGGTCTGCCTGGGGAACGGGCTCTAGGAGCTTTGAACACAACGGACCGTCGCTGAGCCCACTGCCCCCATGGTCGTCAGACAGGTTCCCCTGCCCCTCCTTGCTCCGGTATTGGGGCGGCTAAGGAGCCCCTCACCTGTCTACAGCCCTGGGGATGGTACACAAACCCTCCAAGTGCTTATGCTCGTGCTCCTGTCCAGCCATGGTCAGGAGCCTCCCTGCCTTCCCGCTCCTCATCTGTTCCCACTGACACGCAGAGTCTCCCAGGGATCAACCATGCCCATGCCTGGGTATCTGCACAGTCTGTTCTTGTTGCTTGGTGCTGCTCCAGTGTTGGACAGTCCATCCCTGACCCTCTGGCCAGAAGTCCCAGTCCCCTCTATCCCATTATCTCCTTTTATCCTCCTCACGGCACTTAAAATCATCTTATTTCACTGCTGACCGTTTGTCCATCCTGCTGCCCTGAGCGAGGGAACCCTCTCTGCAGGGCCCACGGCTGTGCCCTGCCTGGGCCGTGCCACGCGGGGCCCCTCAGCACGTGTCTGCTGAATGCGTGAGTCATCCCGGCTAGTAGTACTGCGGCGGCTTCCTAAACAGGCTTCCTCCCTCCCACCTCAACACCATTACCGTTTCATCTCCCAGAAGCTGCCAGTTATCTTTCTAAAACACAAATTCGATCATATCAATTCCCTGCTTAAAAGCTTTTTTATGGCTTGCCACTGCCTGTAGGGTGAATTCCAAATTCTTTCGTATGCACAGAAGGCCCTTTACATCTGGACCAGCCCGCCCTTCCAGCCACATCTGAGCTTCATCCGTACCCCCTCAGTATCTGCTTCTCCCCCAACTCCAGTGCCCTACCTTCTTCTAACAGCCCAGAGAGAAAGGAGCCACTCTCAGACTGCTTACACTGACCATTGACAGCAGAGCCTGCCTAGACCCAGCACAAACATGAATCCATCTCTGAAGCCCCACTGTGCTCAGGCAGGATTAACTGCTCCATCTCTTCTGCTCCCAGACTGGCTTTTTCATACACTGCTGTAGCAGTTACCATATGTTACAGTGGGGTTCCACTCACTAAATACAGAGTGAAGGCAGAAGTACTGGACCCGCGGATACAGAGATGAGTGAAACAAGGTTCCTACCCACAAGAAGTTTGTAATCTAGGAGAATATGGTGCTTCCGACACAAAAGTGTCAAACAATGCTCTAAGTTGCACCCCAGGAAGTGTCCCTAGGTTCTATGAGGCACCTCAGAGACACAGCTAACTGATCTGGGATGGGCAGGGGGACACGTTGGGAGACACGTGTGGAGTGGCTGGGTGCTGTCTGCAGAGGTGGCAGGCTGCAGGCCGGTGGCATCTGTGTTCTCGCGGAGGCGAAGAGCACGTCTTGTCTACCATGTACACGCTGTGTCTTGTACCAGCCCCAGTGGAGGCTCCAGATCACCATCACCTAACCCTCTCTTTAAAGAGAAGTGATTATCAAAGTTTTACAACCAGGAAGTTATGGGCAAATACAACTAGGCCCTCCCCGACTCCCTGCTGTGGACGACGTTCCACAGAACCAGAGCAGGAGCTCCAGACTGAGTCACTAGAAGTGGGGACAGTATCCCTGCCCTAAGCAGGGGTCAAGCGCAAACCACTAGGAAACTCTCCCAGGGAGAAACCCCGTGGCCGGCTGCCTGCCAGCCAGGGGAGGCCAACAGAACACTGACGCAGAGGAAGTGGCCCTTCTGTTGTTTGTGATCAAATGGGGAAGAGGGCTGGCATATACCACATTCCGGGTATAGAGCAATACTTGGCTTTTCCTTAAACATCTCCAGAGGAAGATAAAGGCTGTACAGCTTCCTTCCCTCCGTTATGTTAAGAGCACTCATTGCAAGTCGGGAAGTCCTTCCCTAGATCTAACTTAAATTTTCAAGCTGCAGTTCAAGGCTCCAGGCCTGTACCAATCAGAGTCTCCTAAGACGAATATAGGTACATCCTCTGGCTAGGCTTCTCCCTCTCTGTCTTTCAGCTTCTCAGCCCTTTCACTGCTGTGCGCCCCCCCCCCCCCCCCCGCCCCAGAGGCCTCCCCAGCCTCTCTGCTGCAAGCCTGAGCAGCACAGCAGGAAGTGCCGCTGCCCAGTGCTTGATGGCTTATGTGACACAAAACCACTGGCTAATCTCTAGGTTTCCTTTGCTCAGTAACATTTCAACTTTGTTCCAGATAGAACCTTTGGCTACACCTGCCTGCAAAAGCCACGCTGCCTGCTTCAGGGTTCATCTTCTGTTATCTCCCTGCTAACGCGTGAGATGGCACATCAGCCCAAACCCAGCCAGCAGCACCTGCAGGACTCCAGGGCAGTGGGCTGGGCCCTCACGAAGGCAGTGATGGGGCAGCCTGGAAGGGAAGAATTCCACTTTCCCCCGGACCCCTAGCTTTCCAGGAGCTGGGCTTCTGATGCCAGAGTCTCGATGTCCATTCTGGCTTCATCCAGAGTGGCAGCTCATCGGCGCCTCACGTGTTCACACGTCACATCAGATTTCTTCTGAACAGGAGCCACAGCTAAAGGACATTCAAAACCACAGATCTAGTCCAACAGTCTCCGTCTTTGATGGAGAAGTTCAAAGAAAGGGCAACAGGCGAGTTAGAGGCCAAGCCTTGATCAGAAGACAACATACTGACACACATGTGCACGCACACACACAGACACATATAGCCACACATGTGCACACACATGGACATGCACTCACACACATGTACACTCACATTCACACATACATGCCCTCCCACACAGTCACACACGTACACGCACACATGTACATGCGTGCGCATGTGCACAAACGCGCAACCAGGAACACAGTTCCAGGGTCAGCTCTCATCTTTGTGTGTGGTCCCTGCCAGCTATCAGCTTGGGATCTGGTTCCCAACTGTACTGGGAACCTCCCTCTCCCTTGGCCCAAATCATCATTGATTCTTCTCTTGCAATGTCTCTATATTCTTATTAATTTTTAATTACACAAGCTGCACATAAGTATCTCTCTCTCTCTCTCTATTTTTTTTTTTTACAAAATTTAAAACATAGCAGATAAGTTACAGTCCCTTCTGACTCTTTTTATATAATACTGAATGCCCTTGAACTGCCCAGGGGTAACCATAGTTTTCTGTTTGGAGTGTATCTTTCCAGACTTTCTTGTCTACATCCACATAAACTGCCCATACCTACAGAACAGAGAGACTGTGTGTGTGTTAAGTGTGCATGCACAAACTACAACCTGATTTGTTCACCCAACAACATCTCCCCAGCATCTTCCTGCGCTAGCACACAAAGCTCCAGCTCATGTTTTACCCTCTGTTTGCTATTCCAGAGTCAGATCTCGCTCACTCACTGCCCTATTCACGGGCAGTGCGGCTGCCTCCAAATCTGCCAGTCTGGAAACGGGGCTCCATGCCCCCTTGCCTGTGGCCGCTTGTGCACACACATGAGGGTCTCTGCAGGGCGTGTCTCCAAAAGGAGAGCTGGGGGTCCTGGTGTGTCCCCTTCCTTTGTGGCTCCAGGTCTAGACAGTTGTTGAGTCGCTCTATGTACCAAGGACTGCACCCTCTTTGGCTACTGCACTTCAATCTCTCTCTCATTAAAATGCGAGCTTCTATATAAGTAATACCTACTGTTTACTGAGTGCTTACTCTATGCTTAACAAATTGCCTCATGATGCCCTTAGAACAACCTTCAGAAGCAAGGGACATGTGTTCTGTCATCTGATGCAGGCCACACATCAGGCAGCATGGCTGGGAATGCACTCATTTGTTTGACCTCAGAGTCCTGCCCTAAGCCACCCTACACTCCCCCCCACCCCACCCCCCACCGCTGGACCTGGGGCCCTGCTGTGCACTGCAGAAGCGTCCACGTAGAAGGTGCTTAGACAGTGAACAATTTGTTTGTGGACCCCACCTCTTAAGTCTACACAACGGGCCTCAGCTCATCCGCCCACCCAACACATGCTCAGTGAGCATCTATCACAGCTAAGTCCTGGACTGGATAGTGCAGATGCAGAGGGAAATAAGATATTGGACTGACCTCTGGGGAAGACAAACAGTCAACAGAAAAGATGCTTAAGTTGGATTGTGAAAAGCAAGCATACTCTGCAAGGAAAAAAGAGGGGACATTCTAGACAGAAAATAGGATCTATAATGGTAACTAGATATATTCTGTATTCTGAAATCAGGAACTAAGCAGAGTCTCAGCCTGGAAAACTCGGTCTTCAGAAGTCACCTGATCCAGGGCTGGCAAATAGGTTTCACCTTGAATGCCAACCCTGATGACAACCCATCCAGGTTCAGGGGGAGATTGCTGGGATCCTCTGGTGATGTCTGCTGGGGGCACACGATGGGGTGCAGGCAAGAAGCCAACCACTTCCTCTCCCCAGTGACACCACTGAGGCTCTTCAAAGGTGGTCCACACTCACTTCCAGAACCAGTCCACCCTAGATCTTTTGTTTGGACTTTCCATCCCCACATGCCACACAAACACTACCTTTCTTGTTGAATTCTCTCTCTACATCATCTCTCTTTTTCTACAGAAGAGGCAGAACTCTGCCCTCACTGCAAAAAACCCTGGGTAGGGGACGCATGCATGCAGGCACCCATGCTGGAATTTACAGCACCAACATGAGGTGGGGGGATGTCTAAGTCAGCTAATCAGCAAGCAGCTAATCCCCTTGTCCTGCAAATTCCTGAGAGGTTAGTATCCTGGTAGAGTAGAAAAGAGCTAGATTCATATGGGCCTGGGTTCAAATCCCACTCTGCCACCAGCCGGCTGTGTGTCCCTAAGTACTTCTGTGGATTATCACATTTCATTGACACACAGGCACCGTCATTTTCCCTGCTTTATTGCCTAGTGAACTAAGCCTGAGAGGTTAGGGGACTTGGTTTCCAGATCTGCAAGGTGGGACAGTAATGGCATCTGCCACCAGAGCTTCCTGTGAAGAGGAAACCCCGGGAGCCACGTAAGTGCCTAGCAGAACAACTGCATGCGGGTTTTTAAAGAAATGTATTAACTGAATTTTGATTCGTTAAATGAATTATTAAATGGGTTTTGATTTGTAACCTCTCAAAGAACCACGTACACCAGTTTAAGCCACATATTTTGGTAAATTTCTGAGTAGAAAATGCTCCTTTTACAAAATTATGTAAGATAGGGAAGTGAGAGTGAGACACAGCTTTTGAAATGAGACTAATTTGAACATTATCTGGATCAATTAAGACAGAATGCTATTTTATTTGGGGTTCAAATAAATCACCATTGTTTTAATAGGTAATCAATCTGTCTGTAGCTCAATAAACAGAGCACCTGAGACTATACTCTCAGGTGAGCCCAGCCCCTCCCCCACAGGTTATTTAATAAGCCCTGGCTTCTAGGTGAGGGTGAGAGCTACCATAGCAGCTCAGCCCCCACAAGTTCCAAGTCACTGTGTCCACATTAATCAGACCTCTCCAGATCAAAGTCCCTGCAGCACAATGACTCAGTTTCAGGAAACAGTTAATAACCTTCTTCCTTCAACTCAATTGTTCTAACCTCTTTGAGGGGTGGCTCTTTGTGGGGCCAGGGAGGACTGTACAAGTTTCCTGACAGGGAGAAGTCGCGACAGGCTCTGAATGAATCCCACGGGAAGAGGACTGAAGGTTGTCATAAAAAATAGATGTGACACAATAAATGCAGGATGTTCCCTGGGGTCTTAATCTCTTCCTTCAGAAAACCTGAACAATCCCGCCTGCCGTGCTGTTGTGAGGTAGAGGGGCGTGCACGTGTGTGCACGTGTGTCTGTGCACGCATACATACTTTGGATATCCACTTCTACCCCAACGACAGAATTCTTCCAAAACAAGAGTCTCCACACTGTGAATACTGGCCTCACCAACGACATTCTTCTTTAGCCTTGAGTTCTTCGTTGAGCCTCTGACAGGCATCTTCTGAGGCCTGGCACATATGGCAGGCTTAGCAGGCCTCAGGAAAGCTTAGCAAGCCCAAGAAAAGTTGGGAGGGCCATCCGTGCCATTGGTGTCTGATGTTGCTAACGAGTATTTGATTGACTTTGCTTTAGTTCTTACTCTCTTTCCTTTACCTGGCACGGCCATTTTCTGCTTGGCAAACTAATCATTCCTCAAAAGCTAAGTTGAGACTTCTGCTCCCAGCTATAGTGGAGTAGCTTGGGGAAGAATTATACTCTCCTCTGAGAAAGAAATTTTAAAATCTGAAATTTAAAAAGGACCAGACAAAATAGGAATTGAGAGCCAAGATTATGAAGGGAAGGGAACTGTAGAGAGGTTAAGTACTCACTTCGGAGCCACTTGTCCACACTGAGTTTTTTGGCAATTCTCGATGCAGGAAGGGAGGCTGAGAGTTGGGCAAACAGCATCAGCTAAAGGATAGAGAAGCCTCAGGGCTTCTGGCAATCTCATAGGAGTATGGAGAGACAATAGTCCTTTGGAGCTCAAGGCTGCCAAGACAGCTAGGCCTTGAGGGACCAGGATTCTGGAGAGAAGGGGACTAAAATACAATGAGCCAACACTCATTGGTTTTCTTCTGTTAAGGCATTTGTCACATTCTTGAGCTATTTAAGGCAAGAGACTAAGGAGCCAAGAAAAAGCCACTGAAAGGCAGAGTGGAATTTACAGAAGTCTCACAGAACTGAGGAAGCAAACATAGGGGTTCGGAGCTCACCAAGAAAGGAGGGGCCCTGGAGCCTTGGAAAGCCAAGCCCTAGAAATAAGGGTAAATCAGAAGTAGCCTGAGCTTTATCAAACCTGCAGCAAGCTTCCAGTCAGCTCAGTCCCTCAGGTGGCCACCAGGGGATAGGGTGGAGCACTCTGGGGGAGAAGATACATTCCAGAGCCTCTGTACAATCTCTGTACAATGCCTGGCATTCAATCAAGAATTACCAGGCACACAAAGAGACTAGACCAAGAGGGAAAAAAAGGCAACAGAAACAGACCCTCAGATGATATCAAAATAACTATAACTAATAGGTTTCAGAAAACAGAAGGCAAAATCAGAATCTCACCAGAGACTGGGAATCAAAGAAACAAACAAACTAACTAACTGAACTTCTAGAATTGACAAAAATGTAATAATTGAAATTCAGAATTCAATAAATAGGTTTAAGAGAGACTTGACACATTAAAAGGATTAGTGAAGTGAATGGTCAATAGAGAAATTGCAGGTGACAGCATGAAGATTAAAAAAAAGTGATGAAAAACAGAAAAAAAGGCACAGAGGCAAATGAGACACAGTAATACATGTAACTGAAATGCCAGAAAGGAGGAAAGACAAAATAGGGCAGAGTTTTATTTGAAGAGATAACAGCTGAGAAATTTCTAAAACAAAAGGACATCAAACCCCAACACATGAACCCCAAGCAGGAAAAAAGAAAGAAAATGGACTCCTAGCCACATGACAGTCAAATTGGTAAAAAACCAAAAACAAAGAAAAGCTAAACATCAGACAGAGGGAAAAAGGTAATTACCAAAAAGGAGTAATAATAATATCAAGAGCTGAGTTCTCCAGGGAAAAACAGATATCAAATCAGAATGTAAAGATACCTTCAAGGAGCTCGAAGGGAGGATTGCTATATTCTTCAAAACTAAAGATGAAACAGATTTCCAGACAATTAAAAATAGAGAATTTATAATCAGCAAAGTTACACTAAAAGAAATACTACGGAAACTCTTCAGTTAAAAGGAAAGTGATCTCAGAAAGAAACTAATGATACGGAAAATCTGAACCTAACTGACAAACACAGAATGCTACGCAATTGGCAGAACAAACATTCTTTTCAAATATACACAGAAGGCTTAGCAAAACTGATTATATACATGGCTATAAAGGTCCCAAAATTTTGGAGGATTTAGAGTATGTCCTTCAACCACAGAATTAAACTGAAAATCAATTATTCAAAAAGTAACTGGAGGGGTGCTGGGCTGACTCAATCAGTAGAGTGTACGACCCTTGATCTTGGGGTCATGAGTTTGAGCCCCAGTTGGGGGTAGAGATTACTAAATAAGTAAAAGTTTTAAAAACATTTTTAAATAAAAAAGTAACTAGAAAATTACCAAATGTTTGGAAATTAAGCAATATATTTTGAAATGACCCATGAGTTGAAGAAAAAAATCAGAATAAAAATTAGAAAAATTTTGAACTGAATTATAATGAAAACACAATATATCAAAACATAAGTGTGTAGCTAAGGCTTTGTTTATAGAGAAGTCTATACCTTAAGAGCATATATTAGGAAAGGAAAGGAAAGGAAAGGAGAGGAGAGGAGAGGAGAGGAGAGGAGAGGAGAGGAGAGGAGAGGAGAGGGGAGGAGAGGAGAGGAGAGGGGAGGAGAGGGAGGAAAGAAAGGGAAAGGAAGAAAGAAAGAAAGGAAAAAGAAAGGGAGAGAGAGAGAGAGAAAGGGAGAAAGAAAAAGAAAGCAAGCTAGCTGAAATTGTACTTCACTAATTTTGGGATACAAGTGAAATCTCTAACATGGTTATAAAGTTCTGTGTGTTCTGGCTTCTGCTGACATCTTAGTCCTGGTCTCTCATCCTTCATCCTTGTCTCTGTCTTCTCATTCATTCCTCTCCAGTCACACTAGCCTTTCAACTCCTCTAATATGCTAAATCACTTCCTGCCCCTGGGCCTTTGCACACGTGGAAACTTCTGTTTGAAGTGGTCTTTCCCCTTCCTTGCTCTGGCCAAAGCCGCCTCATCCTGTAGGAATTCGTTTAAATGTCACTTCCTCAGAAAAGCCTTCCCAAACATCTAAGTCTGCATGAGGGTCCTCAGACACGTGCCTTTTAATTCAAACACTTTCTTTCATGGCTCATTACCATAATCAATCATTGTTTGAGCAATTGCTTTTTATGCAATTAATTTAAAAATATTGTTTGTCATTCTCCAAATGACAAGCTCCTTGCTGACAGGAACTGGAGCTGTCTTGTTTATCATTCTATCACCAGCACCTAGCATGGTGCCTGGCAAAGAGTAGACACTCTATACATGTATGTTAAATGAACAAATGAATACACGGACATCTAGTTAGCCACCTAAGTAACCATCCAGTTTACTCAAAGTTGTTAAAAGATGCTCACTGTCTTGGAAGAGAACTATTACTGCTGTCAGCAGTTGGCATTTATTTCTGTGGCATTTACGATGCAATTTACAATCATTTGCTAATCCAAGAAATCTCCCAATCAAGGATTCCTCCCTCCATCCCCAATGTTTAAGTAAAATAATTTCTAATTCTGCACTGCTTCCTGTTTACTCTGTTTGGGCAAAGGCAATTTTTTTTTTCTTTTTTTAGTAAACTCTATTTATTGAATCTGTGCCACACTATGCCAAGCTGGGTGCTGCGAGAGAGATTCAAATGACTGCCATTATTAATAACGGTCACAACACCACCACCAACTGCTGACACGTGAGGTCTACTTTCTCTGTGTTATCTCACTCAAAGCATTAGAGGGGTATCAGCTCTGTTTTGCACATGAGGGAATCAGAGAGGTGAAGTGACCTGCCCAACATCACAGGACTGACCAGTAAGAGGCAGGGCCAGGTTGGATTCCAGGTCTGCCTGACTCTAGAGCCCAGGCAGGCTCAGCGCCATCCCAATGCCCATCTCACATTCAGAGGGGCCCTCGAGGGACAGCAAAGATGCAAAGAAACATGGCGAAGAGCCGTGGCTCTGAAGCATGTAAGTGAAGCTCGACCCCAGCCTGGAGTGTGGTCATGGGCCAGGTGAGGGCACCCCACCTCTCCAGCTTCGGTTCTTCAGCTGTGAAGTGTGATCATGGGCCAGGTGATCCCACCTCTCCAGCTTCAGTTCTGCAGCTGTGAAGTGTGATCATGGGCCAGGTGAGGGCACCCCACCTCTCCAGCTTCAGTTCTTCAGCTGTGAAATGCCAACAATAGGAAATGAGAGGACACAATGGAAGTGCCTTGCAGAGCACCTCCATTTAGTCATATGCTTAGCATATAGTAGTAATTATCAAGCGATGTTGTAAACCTTTGAAAAAACCTTTCACTTCACTCAGATTAAGAAGACACTCACATGCCATCTCCCCTTTGCCTTCAGAAGACATGAGGATGAGAAAGGATGTGACAGCAAAGTCAAATGCACTAACCCTAGGGACCAGGAGGCCAGGAGTCTCCACTCTCAGGATGGTGGGCCACATGGCAGGTGGCAAATGGCATGGTCACTGACAGTAAAGCTGCCTGGCTTTTCCCCAGAGCCTCTTCCCCTTGGCAGGCTATTCCATGATCCAGGTAAAGAGGGAGAGGAGCTACAGATCCAGCATCACTGCCCCACAGATAGTTCCAGGGAATGGGCTCTGGCAAGGGGCCGCACTGTGGTTTTGTCCATTTTTAGGGATCACATTATTGGGGTGGCTATCATCCCACAGCGTCTGGGGTGTGACTGCTTCTCAACCTCTCCTTCTCACTGAGCATTGTTCTGAGCATTTCGCAGCCCTGGATGAACTAGCTGGGCCCTTGTCTGTGAGAGCAGCTGGAACATTCTATTCCTTGAGGTCTACGCAGCTCACAGCATTTGCTCACACCCAGAACCCCCTGTGGGATCCCAACAGGCAGACATAAGACCTTTCCGTCTCTACCTGCTTGCTGAGTTTCCTGTTACTGCTCCAGGACTTGAAATCCCAAGATAACCTGCTCTTCCGCAAAGCTGCTCTGTAGTCCATTCCAGCAGTATGGCCTCCTAGCTTCAGATGCCCCATGCTGCACCCTGGATTTGTACCGAGTCCATCTGTTCCCACTGCCCTTCCTGGCTCCTTGCACCGTTTGCATCAGCAGCTTTATAAGCACTTTGTCACCTCCTAGTCACCCAAACCTCCCTCTGATGATTTCTTTTCGTCATGCCATGTCCAACCCCTAGCCATTCTGCACTGTGACCAGTTTGCATATGGAATCACCCTGATTTACGCCTGGGAGCGAGAGACCCTTGAGGGAGGAAGAGGGAGTTGGCCTGGTCCACAAAGACCACCTTCACACAAAGGACCCGGAGCGCAAGGCCCAGCTCTCCCTTCTTTTATTTTTTATTTTTTTTAAGATTTTATTTATTTATTTGACAGAGAGAGAGACAGCCAGCGAGAGAGGGAACACAAGCAGGGGGAGTGGGAGAGGAAGAAGCAGGCTCCTAGTGGAGAAGCCTGATGTGGGGCTCAATCCCAGAATGCAGGGATCACGCCCTGAGCTGAAGCAGACGCTTAATGACTGTGCCCCCAAGGCGCCCCCCAGGCGCCCCCCAGCTCTCCCTTCCACAGCACCCTCTGCAGACCATCTTGTGACCTCACCCTGAAGCAGGGTGCAATTATAATAGACACACTGCACGTACCTGCCATTCCTTAATGTTCTGGCTCTGAGGCCTCCCTCGCAGGACAGACAGGGGACTGGACACTGGCACTCAGTGCTATGCAACCTCAGCCAGCCATCAGTGTCCCTAAGCACCAATCCTTCTGGGAGTAAAATGGGACCTGCCCTGAGCATGTCAGCATGCAAGAGGTATATGGCTCAGGGCCAGGCACACAGAGCTGCCCTCAGGGAACAGGCTGCTCTGAAAACTACCTCCACAAATGGGGGGGGGGAGGCAGCAGCACCCATTCCTTGACTCCCTCGGGAGCCTAATGGCCACTCTGTGGCCCAGCCCACAGCACATCAGGCCTGAAACAAGTCTGCCAGTCTGCCACAGCCACTCCCACTGCCAGGGAGCCAGGGAAGAGCTGAGTGCTCATTTGGCCAATTACAGATGTCCAATGGCTGCCTCATATCCAGGTGAGAGACCAAGGAGCAGATGGTTGTCTATATTATTAGAGAAATCTGAAATTAGGCAGGTGGTGGCAGGTTTCAAGCCATGTGTGGTGATTCTTACAAATATAGGCTAAGTTTACAAAAAATAATAAGCAAATTCTTACTTTATCGTGCCCTCCATTTTTGAAGCTGCCTCATGGAATTGCTGGGAAGACAGTTTATACATCTCGGCATTCTACAAAGAGAAAAACAGAACTGGTTACCAAAGATTGAAATTTCCCTCTGGCTCTCTCATGGGAGCAACCGTGCTAAAAATTGGCAGATCTTAATTTCTTGACCAGCATCAAAGCAGATCAGTGATTGATCCACAGCTCGGGTCTAGCTCCCACCCACCGTGGGCCAACCTTGGCTGCAGAATCCTACAGTAGCAATGGCTGGAGGGACATGTGGATCCTCTGGTTTGGGGGTTGGCAATCCACCACTCATGAGCAAAGCCTGGCCTGCCACCTGATTTTGTAAATAAAGTTTTATTGCAACACAGCCACACTCATGATTTGTTTCATCATTGTCAATGGCTGCTTTTATGCTACAATAGCAGAGGTGAGTAGTTTATACAGAGACTAAAATACTTGCTGTGTTTAAAGAAAAAGCATGCTGAGACTTGATCTGGTCCAACCCCTATTTTATAGGTAGGTGGGCTCTGCTGCCCAGAGGTGAGGCAACTTGCTCAAAGCCACACAGCAAGTAGCTGTGCCAAGACCACAGCCCATGTGTCTGGTTTCCAGCTGGGTGCGTGCTCTGCTGCCTGCCATGACCACCACCTTCCCTGGCAAGGTGGCTCCCTGCCCAGAGCTGCAGCGTGATACCAAAGGCATGCACCTCCATCCCTTCTGAGGTTACCTAGTAAGTGTGCACATACAGACCAGACTGGTGTAGAGGACAGCCTGGCCTTGCTGTAAGACAAAGCTGGGCTGAAGCCCTGGGGCCACCATAGTGTGACTCTGGGTAAGTTACTCCCCTTCTTTATGCCTCAGAGGCCCAGAACCTAGCACTTTCCACTTGTTTCCAGAAGAGACCAATAAAAACACACCTGCTCACCCAACCTGCCACCACACTCCTGGTGGAGCACTTTGAGGCTCAGAGCGATAGACTGATTTTTTGCAGGAAGCAGTCTCAAGAATGACACCCCAGAGGACAGCCCAAGACAGGCCAACAGCCAGACTTTTCAGGTGAGGGTGACAGGATAGCACAGGTGTCATGTGAAGCCTGCCTACCCTTGCAGACCTGGGCCAGACTCTTTTCAGAACCTGTGTGGGAGGGGTGGTTGCCCCTCTTTTACAGATGGGTACACGGAAGATTCCAGCTTCAGGTGCCTCCCACTGGCATGGGTCAGTCCCTATAAGAAGTTTGAGAGGCAGGTAAAGGGACCCTGAAGTCACAGAGCTGTGCCCCTGTGCATGCCTGTCGGACTCCAAGCCTGGATCTCCGCACTCTACCAGGCACAGAGATAGCCTGGCCCCAAAGGAACAATTCACTCCTTAGACAAAATGGAAAAGGTGACAGGTACCCAGATCAGAGCCATGCAGGGGAAGCGCCTTACCCCCACGGCATCCCATCATCCATCAGCAGAGAAGGTAACCAAGACAGGGGCAGGAAGCACCTCCCCTAGACAGCTGCAGGGTATCAAAGGCAGAGTCTCGGTGGGAACCTGGCCCTCACTCCCATCCTGGTACCTGTCTTGGGGAAGAGCCAAAGGGGGAGGGCCCACGGAAGGGAGTGTGCCTGAGGGAACACCTGGGGCCCATTCCAGCAGGAGCCTGGGTGCCAGAATACTGCTCTGGGCTGTGCTGGGGTGAGCCCAGTGCTGGGTCTTCAACCCCCTAAATGCTGAGTGAGCCTGGCAGGTCCCCACCTCGGAACCGGGGGAGATAGCCCATGCCTCTCTCCGACGGCCATCAGGCATAGCAGATGGGAAATGCAAACACTCCCAGCACACGACAGGCACGAAATAAATAGGGGTTCTCCTCCCCCCCACCCCCCAGCCAGAACTGTTCTGGCTCCTGCAGGGCTGTGCTGACTCCAAGCTGCCCCATGTTTTCTCCCTGGAGCCCTGATGTTCCAACTAAGAGATTATAATTTTGCCTCAACCAGTCTGACATTCGACCAACATGGACTGTCCTGGGCGTGAGAGTAAGGACACAGGCCCAGGGCTTCTCCCGCTCCACGCAGATGCTCTTCTGTGATGTCCTTGATGGGGATCATTTACACTCAGTCTGACCTTCTGTCCACGGGCCCTCACAAAAGACAGCAAGTCCATAGGCCCACATTTCCATTTTTCTTGGGCATATGTGGTCTGTGTTCTTTAGTGAGTCATTTACTTCCTGGAGCTTATTTCCTTGTGGTAAGACAGGGCTCCCACTCCCTCGCAGGATGGCTGAGAGACAGGGTTGAGTGGGGGCAGGCTCACGGTGTCCACCCTGCCCACCACAGCCATAGTCATGGCATCACTGGACTTTCTGAGGTGGGCACGGGCCTTACGAAGCTCCTTCATCCATCCCCGGTCAGTTCTCTTTGCCACAAGACAGTCTCTCGGCTCAGGCCTTCTCCTCTCTGGAGATGTGTCAAGTCACTGTCTTCTAGGCCTGTGGTCCATGGTCTGTCCATGTCCCTTTCCAGGGTGGGCTGCTGGGACCCCAGTGCCTCTGCAACTCCATGTGCATGCAGCCCAGCCAGGGTGAGCTCAGCAAGCAGCGGAGTCACTTACGAGCTCAGACCGAACATGTGGTCGGCGAGATTTGTCACAGGAAGTGCCCACAGGCCAAGAAGTGGTTGTGATTATCCTGCTGCAGCTTCCTCTATTGTCTCTCAGAATGACTCAGAGGAATTCCCCTTCCTGTTGTGCCCGCCCTCCCCGCCAAGTCTGCCATGTCATCTGCCTGAGCAGACCCTGGGACCACGCATCACAGAGCGTCCCCTGTATGGCTCCCCTGGTCTGTGCCTTGGGGATGCTGAGCCCGGTCCTTGTGTCCACCACGCCTTCCTGAGGGTGCTGGAGTCCACTCAGACCCTTTGCCAGGAGGAGGAGGACATTCTGCAGACCCCTGGACCATACCACCACGGTGGGCTTCTCTGAGGACGGGGGCCACCCATGCTCATACGGAGAACCTGCTGAGTGCCAGGGGTTCCAAGACAACCACACCTGCCCCCCAGCCTCATGGGGCTCCCAGACAACACAACGTCACAATTACAATGGGACGCTCAGCCAACGGTCCCACATGCTGTGGGGGCAGCAGAAAGGACAGTCTGGCAGAGACCATCGGACTGTTTTCTTGGGAGCTAGCACCTGAATCAAGCCCTAAGATTCTTTTTTATATTAAACAATGTTTTTGAAAAAATAATACTTATACATGGTTTAAAAGGGCAAAAGCACAAAGGGCAGATGGTAGGAAAACAGTGACCAGTAAGCCTCCTGGCCGGCCTGGAGCCCAGCACTCCCCGCCCGCACATTGGCCCTGTGAGCCAGTTCAACCAGGCGCACCCACAGCACCACACAGGACACAACACCGCTCCTTGTGTCTTGACTTCTCAGACGCTTCGTCCGTTTTACCCACTGAATAGTATTCCATCGTAGGTTCCATGAGCACAAGCAATGCTGAAAGGCACATCATGGCACCTTTACCTTTGTGCATGAGTGAGCACTAACTGAAGAGTACATTCTAGAAGTCAAACTCTTGGGCCAAAGGGTACATGCACTTTTAATGAATGGAGTCTTACGTGATGAGCATAAATGAGCCAATAAGGAGAGGGAGAGGGAGGGATACCACACGTTAGATGCTATAGTTTACCAGAAGCGAGGGAAGGGGCTAGAGACAGACAGCTCGGGAGCTGGGCATGTGGGATTCTCAACCACAGGCCAGAAGCCTGGACCTCAGCCCACGGGTTTTACTTCTTACGTGAGGCAGTGGCAGGGGAGATGTGTGTTTCAGAGAACATTGTGGCAGCTGTGTGGACGATGGAGTGCAGTACCAGCAGAGCGTCTGGAATCGCCTGCAGCATAGTTCTACAGGGCCTGGGGAGGCTGGGCCCTGTGCCTGCAAGGAGCGCTATCACCCATTTAAACGTCGCAGGGAGACCGCTCCAAACACACTGTACTGAATCCCCACACGTCAACCAGCACCCAGTGATCATGAGCTATTATCTCTGGGTGATCTTTCCTCCCCGTTAGACTCTTCATAGTCCCGATTTTGGAGTCTTTTCCTCCACCCTATAAACAGCCACACCGCCCCTCCTCCTCCAGCTGCTCCGTATGCACATTTGAAACCAGAAGACCTGATCTCCATTAATTAAATCTGCCATTAAAAATTAAATAACGTGAGCAAGAAGGTGTGAGTGTTATCTCTATGGGTTTCAAAAGTCACAGTGTTTCTTCAATTACTTCCCAGGCAGTTTTCATATTTCATACTGTCTGATTTCTCCAAGGGCCTGGATTTGTGAGATCAAAAGAGAGCGTGATGGTGAGGGGAGGCACAGTGAGAAGGCTCAGAAGGGGATGACAAGGAAACATGTCACAGGCCACAGAAGTGGTCCTGCTGCCCCCACTGTGGAGCCATGAGGGACCAGAGCCGGGCAGGGTGCAGGAGGGGGGAGTCTGTGCTAACCCACTAGCCGGGCAGTGGAGCGAGCTGTTGCTGCCCTAGAACAGAAGACAGTGTGATGGCCTGCAGGGGAGTGGCTCTTGGGCCTGAAAGCCCCTTCGGGGGAAAGGCAGACTTGCACCTGAGCAACAAGCATTCATAAGTTGCCTACTGTGTGTATGGACCTCTGCTGGGTGTCACGGTACAGAGTCTATGTGGCACTTCTGTTGGAGAGGAAAGACTAAACTAAGGTCTAAGGACCATCCTGGGAATAAGTGAGGCTGCTGGAGCAGCGAGGATGAGTATGGGCCCTGGAGTCAGGATGCAGCCCTTACTGTGTGTACACCACAGGCCAGTGTCCAAACCTCTGTGTCTGCCTCCTTAGCCTCTCGTCTGTAAAATGAGAATAATAACAGAGCCTCCTTCATATGGTTATGTGGGAACTGGTATAGATGCCAATGAGATAATGCATACAAAATGCTTAGAACAGTGCCTGGCACTCAGTAAACGCTCAATAAGTGTTTTGAGAACTTAACAGTCAAATGCATATTAACCAACAAATATATTTGGAAGAGAGATCTGGGAATAGTAAAAGAGTAGGAGAGGTTTGCTTCAGGATGTAAACTCCACAAAGGGAGGGGTTTTCCCCCCGTACTGCTCATTGATCTATACCGAGCCTCCAGCCGTGCCTGGTGCATAGTAGGCCCTCAATAAAATTTGTCAAGCGAACACAAGCAGAGGCCAGTACCATTAGAAAAGATGCAAAAACACAAGTGAGATGCAGTCATTTGTGCCATCAGTCGAGAAAGTTTGCTTTCTCACCCTGTGGGCACCGAGGAGGGCACCACACCGTCAAATGGGGACATGTCGCTCACGAGGCTCCACAGGATTGCTCGGGCTAGGCTCAGAGCAGGGACTTCCAAACAGGCTGGCCCCTCCATGCCCCGAGCAGTGCTTCAAGGCAGGAATGTCCACCCCTCTGCCACATGAAGACACGAAGACACGAGGTCCAGAGAGGCAGAGGCTCCCACCCTGGGGGCCAGAACCTCAGGGGAAAGAGGCAGGACCTGAACACAGGTCCATCAGCCTCCACCTCAGTGTCTGGCCTTCCCTTTGTGCCTAGCTGTCCCCCAGGGAGAAATTTAACAAACCAAAGGCCATGCAGACAGGACTCAAAGCCAATGTAGAAAAATGTGAAGTGTGGGATCCTGGCTGCCCAGTGCAGGGGGAGATTGCCAGCAAAATCTGTGCAGGTCACAGAAGGGCTCAGAGGTGAGGGCTCAAAAAAAAAAAAAAAAAAATCCCAGAACCTGAGAGAAACAGAGTGAGGACAGGAGAGCCCCATGCCAAGGTGCTGTCACCATGGCTAAGGGCCAGTCATCCAGGGAGATATGGAACTCACCGGCCCAATTACCAAAAGCTTCTCAAAGCTCACAGGAATGCTAAATTTTAAGAGGAGTGAAAAAAATTCATGTATTCAGGATTTAAAGAATCTCTGACTTGAAAATAATAAAAAACACAAAGAAGAAATGCATGTAAGTCTTTTGTAAAGAGTCAAATAGTCAACATAAAAATTTCTAAATCTCAGGACATGTGATCAGCAACACAGTTGGCAAAGAATGGAAATTCAGTTTTGCGAAATGGCTTAACAGCTGGTTCCTGGCTACTTATGAAGTCACACAACTACATCTTTGTCTCTTTCCCTCTTCCTGAGTACCTACCAGCTCTAGCTCCTACTTTGCTGTCATGTGGAGAAATGGCCTCTCTTTCTAGGCTTGCTCCGGCACTTACTGTAGAAGGGGGTGCACAACAATCTTTCCTTCCATTGCTTGCACTCAGCGATGTCCATCTGGGACCCTCCAGTGCTAGAGCTCCTCCCTTCCATGGTCTCCTCATCCCCAGGCCTACCCTCTGAACTGTCAGAACCATGTATGGTCAGGCCACACCCAGGGCCTCCCACCCCCCAGGACAGCCCTATCTAGGATCCTCCCTGCACCCCCACGATGGCCCTACCTGGGATCCCCCATATTCCTCCCTGCACCCCATGGGACAGCTCTACCTGGGATCCTCCCTGAACCCCCCAGATGACCCTACCTGGAATCTTTCCTCCAGCCCCCAGAATGGCCACAAACCTAGGGCTCCAACCTCATCTGAACCTTCCATGCAACTTGTAATTCTCCACAACACCTACCCTGACCTTAAACTTGGTACCCGCCCTGAATTCCTAATGTGGGTATATGACTGTGTCTCAACTTTAGAGACCAGTAAGGCTGCTACTAGGCACCAACAGGCACGTCTCCCCCAGGACCAGACATGCCTCTGTCTCTGCCCATGACCTTTCACCCCCAGAGGAGAGCCCATCATCCCTCCAGGTTGCTGGGTTCCAGGGTCCACAGCAGCATGGGAAGATGACTCCCTCTCCCTGAGCCTGTTACCTCCTGGTCCCGTGGGGGAAAATGCAGACCCATCTTTCAGGGGTGCTCTGAGGGTGCAGTGGACAATGGGTACAAGCTTGCCCAGGGTGCCAGGGTTCATTTGTTTCTTCCTTTCATTCAACCAGTATTTACTGAGTGCCTGTGGATCACCAAGCCTTGCTATGCAATCAGAGGGCATAGCAGTGAACAAGAGAAATGAAGTCCTTGCCTTCACAGAGCTAACGGTCTGGATACGGAAAAACAAGAAAACAATTCTACTCACGAGTGTCATAAAGGGACGCAGCAGGTGAAGGGGATGAGGAGCAACAAGATGGGGTGGGAACTATTTGAAATAGGTTGATCCAGGCCTCTCTGCCAGGGTGACTTGGGGTAGATGTGAAGAGGGAAATAAGATTCAGGGGAAGGTCCTAAGATGGGACTACGGATGACACTTGGCATGTTCTTGGGAAAGCAAGGCGAGCATGGTTGGAAGATATTCAAGAGAAGAACAGATGCAGGGAAAGGACAGGTTGGCAGGGAGCCACCGGGGGGTTTGATCAGGGAATGATATGATCTGATTTCCACTCTGGAAGGATCACCGGCTGCCATGTTACAAAGAGAGAGTGGAAGCAGTGCCCCAAGGGAGCAGGTGGGTCATTTCCTGAGGGCGGGACAAACACGACCCCACAACGGTGGTGGAGAGTCAGCCCTGTGGAGTCCAGAGCACCCAGGAGACAACCTGTGGGGGCATCAGACGGGCTGCTGGGATGTGAGGGAGGGGCTCAGGGCAGTGGCTGGAACCTAAGCAAGGACTCCTGAAGCTTTGCTGCAGAGCCTGCTCAGTAAGCCTTAGCTGAGCACTGACACCCCTGTCGGCCCTTCTCAGGGCTGGGTCCCATCAGCATAGGACCCCACTCTCAGCTCCTCTTGCCTTCTATCAGGCACTGTGCTTCATGAACTCTCCTCTTCTTGTGCTTTCTCATTAAGTCCACCCCCTACATTTCCTGCATCGACCACCACCATTACCTGCCCAGTGCCTGAATGAGGACCTGGGGCTCCTGCATCAAGCTGGCAACCAGATGCAGGAACCTCTGCCCCCCACTTGTCTCTCGACACCCTTCCTTGCTCCCTATTATCACTGCTTTCATTCATTCACGACTATCTTATGAGGCCATCCTGCACTCATACGCCACACTGGTCCTCCTGCTACTTTCTCCCCTTGCAGCTTCTCCTCCGTACTGCCTCTCAGCTTAGAACTTAGAACTCCCCAACCCCCGTCTGCAGAGTGGCCTCTGACTCTACCTTTGAGATGGCCCTCCATGATGAATGACCTTGACATTGCCCCTGGTGGGCTCTGCCCTTCACCTGAGACAACTTGCCATCTTCCAAGCCTCCGTCGTGCTCTCTGTATTGTTTCTTCTGCCAATTCTCCCCTGCCCTCCTGAGAAACTCTGATTTGTGCTTTGAGACCCAACAACATCCCCTCTGCTGGGCAGTGTCATTCCTCTCCCACCTCCCACGCAAAACTGATGTTCCCTTCTCGGCGCTCTGCACCGTGCCTTTCGGCAGCATTTCTCAGAGCACGCGGCAATCCTCTGCTAATTTCCCCAACCTGGACTGGGAGCCGCATGAACCTGGGGTCAGCTTTTTCACTTTATCGATCCATACTTGAAGAACGAACAAAGGTCTTGCTATACAGCTCACTCTGGACCTTGCAGGTCTCTGGACTCTGCCTGCTACCTCAGCTCTGCCCTCATCACCTCCGGCCTAAAGTAGCCAATGACTTTCTACCTGCTGGGCCTCCAGTCCTGGGCCTAGCCTCCTAGGATCTGGCCTCCTTGTGGCTGCAGGAACAGTTCTGAAGAAACACCCCGTCACGTTGTGCCCACTTGTGCCCTTCCCCTACTCCACCAGGGCAGCCCCAACCTGCCCTTCCAGGCACCCCTCATTCCCTGGACATCTCCACGTCCTCATTCCTCACACACATGGCTGGCTGCTATCTGAACCTTGCAAAGACATGAGCTGCTAATTAGTGTTGTAACAGTGGCTTTAGGTGAGACCCTCCTAGAAGTATTTGCATTTGTGAAAAGTCAGAGAGAGAAGAGCCCTGTCACTTTCTGCTGCGCCATAATGAAGAGTCTAAGGCTCAGAGCTGGGTTTTCTGGACCACACCTCTTCTCTTCTGTGAGTTTAGCTAAGCCTCCTAGCATTTCAGTTGCTTCTAGGGTGTGTGTGTGTGTGTGTGTGTGTGTGTGCACTGCTGTGTGTGTGACTGGGGGCGGGATTTACCACTCTCCTTACAAGGGGGTGAAGAGACAGAGCCCTAGGCATCTACATACACACAACACACCCATACACACGCACACATACTGTAAAGCACTAGATAAACGTAAAGCTGTGTTAATCAGCAAAAACTGTACAGGTTTTTTAGAATTTTGATTTACACTGAATATTAAACATTAGCCACCAGACCTCCAGGTCAGTGCTGATCTTCTTCTAAAAACTTTTCTTTAAAACAATTTTTTTTTCAAAGTATAGTTAAGCTGCAGTATTATATTAGTTTCAGGTGTACAACATAGTGACTCGACATTTACATACATTACAAGATGCTCACCATGGTAATTCTGGTCACCATCTGTCACCATATAAAGTTGTTACAACATTATTGACTATATTCTCTAGGCTGTGCTTTCCATCCTGATCACTTACTTTATAACTAACTGGAAGTTTGTCCTTCTTACTGCCCCTCCCCTATTTTGCACCCCCTGTCCCCCTCTCCTCTGGCAGCAACCAGTTCTCTATATTTATGAGTCCTTTTCTCCAGGAGCTATTTTTCATTGTGTGGAGCTGAGGTGTGTCTGGGCGAGAAGACCCACACCTTTGGAGTCCTTGGTGATTTACTGGGTGACCCAGGCTGGAATGGACCAGCACGCCCCACAGGACACACACACAAGGTGCCCATGGTTCCCTGGAAGGGCCACAGCCCCCACAGGAATCTGTCGGGACCACGCAGGGCAGACTCCGTAATGAACGATCTTGGCACAAACAAGCTGGGTGAGCTACAGAAGGGGCCAGAGGTGCAGGGTCAGCTCCTATTTGAGTCTGAAGGGAAGACTCCACGTTACAGTGTATAGGAAGGGACCAGAAAAAAATGAATTCAGAGGATTGGGATTATTCAAGAAAAACTGCACGGCAGAAGTATGATAAACAGTTAAAGGCAAAAAGATCAAAGCCACATTTAAAGTGGTCTGTGAAAAAGATGTTCTAGAAAATGTCTATGGTATGCGGAAGGTTGAGTCTACCCAGACCCAGGGCCGGTACGGGAAGCGTGGAGCCAGACTGAGGCCAGGTAGTAGATACTGAAAGAGAAAGGGAAGCAGAGAGCTTTAAATGGCTGCTAAATACAGAATGGCATTTAACCTAGATGGACAGAAGCCACGTGAGGGTAGACAGGGAGGGAATTCAGCGGTGTGCTTGCAGTAAACAGGACTGACAAGGTAATCTAGCGCCGTAATCACTCCATTGGCAGGCTGTGGAAGGAGGCAGGGCTGTCCAGCCGGGCCGTGTTGTGCTCCGGCACAAAAGCTAGGCAGTCAGCCATGCCTTGGTGCTACTGGTTAGTCGGTTTTTACATTTGCAGAAACACATTTGCCTAAGTGAATATCTAAATAGTTTGAAAACAAAATGCAGAGCACAAAAGAAAATAAGAGAAATAAAAAAAATGAAGAGACATGAATTTTAATTCCATTTCTGTGACTTACTGGTGAGCTGACCCTGAGTAAAATTAAGAGTCTTGATACTGTGAATTGCTCATTCTCTGCAACAGAGAGTAGCAGAGTAAAACTCTCAAACACAACCCCAGGGCTGTGCCCCTCTGAGGCTGAGAATTCTGTGGGGAAGAAAGAGGTGATGGGATGACAGGGGGCTGTGGTGCAGGCTCTCTCAGGACCTACTGCATCAGACCTTCAGGTGCAGCCCATGTAGGCCACAGTGGCATTAACCAGATGTTTCCGCTCTTTGTGCTGATCCCGAAAGTTCCATGTCCAGATGAACGGCAGAGGCAGGCTCCCAGCGGGGCACCACACTCAGCAATTCTCAGCATTAGGAGATTCTCCGCCCTCTGTGCCGGAGGCCAGCCACACACCCCTGAGAGCGGGCCTTAGTCCCTCTCTGAAGACTGCCACAAGAGAGAAGCTCCCCCAGGCAGGCTGCTACAAGTCTGCACCCCTTGCCCTCAGCTTAACCTCCACCTGGCCAGTCTGAGGCAGCATGGCAGGATACAGCCTTGCAAATCAAAGGATGGCTCATGAACCAGCCGCTGTAGCATCGCCTGGGAGCTTATTAGAAACACAGAATACCACAGGCCCTGCCCGAGACCTGCTCTTTAGCAAGCTCCCAGGTGATCTGTGTGCATGTCAAGTTTGAGAAGCACAGGTGTGCAGAAGGTGGGCCTCCTATGGGCTTTGTTTCAATAGCATTATGCTAATTTTTTAAAAAAATTGAATACCCTTGGTTGGGTCCTGCCCTCCTTAGTTCAGCATAGTCCTTGTATGTCTCTGTGGACCTGCAACTCCAGAAACCTGAATTCTCACTGGGCTTCTGAAGGCAACTACACTGGGGCCCTTGGCTTGGTGTTTACACTCTAGGCCAGCAATCCTCAACCCTGGCAGTACATTACAATCACCACAGCAACTTTATTCTAAGCATAAGGCCTAGGCCCACCCCTAGAGAATCTGATGATCAGTCTGGGGTGGCACCTAGGCATCAGTATTTTATTTTTTAAGATTTATTTATTTATTTGACAGGGGAGGGGGAGAAGCAGAGGGAGAGGGAGAGAATCCTAAAGCAGACTCCCTGCTGAGTGCTTGGGACTCAATCCCAGGGCCCTGAGATCATGACCTGTGTCGAAGTCAAGAGCTGGATGCTTAACCAAGCGCCCCAGCGTCAGTATTTTAAAGAAGCTCTCCCAAGGGATTCTCATGTACAGCTAAGTTTGGCAATCACTGCTGTAAGGCCAGGGAAATGTGAGCCGAAAACATGAGACTCAAGCCTGGCTTTGCCGTGTACTAGCTCCGTGCCTTTAGGTGTGTTATTTAACCTCTCTGTGCCTTGGCTTCCTCAACTACCAAATGAGGATGGTAACGGCTTAGTAGGTGTGGTGCCTGCCTCAAAGGAATACTATAAGGACGGAGGGACACAATGCAGGAGGAGAACGTGGTACAAGGCCTGATGATGCAAGAAGCACTCGGTAAACGTCAGTGGTTACTGGTGCCATTTCACTCCTGTCTTGCAGGAGAAACTGACCCCCCAGTTATCACGGTGCTACAATCTTCTCTTACCAGCACCCAATCCTTCCTCGCATGGCATGGTTTCAAATGTTCCCCAAATCCTGTGGGCACTCTTTGGAAAGAGCCTCAGTTGATCTATGTTCCAGAATGGAACGTAAGTCCAAGATAAGTCAGACTAGGGAGACAACTGCCTCTTCTCTCATACAGATCACACCTGCACAAGCACAGTCTTAAACAACAGTAGGTTTGGGATGATTCCAATTGAGTGAATTCTTACTGGTGGCCTCTTTGGCACTCATTCCTTTTCTCCCTCTCCCAAGCTCCCAATTTTCCCTCGGGGTATGCATATGGTTTTAGGGAAGCAGACCACAATCCCAGATCTGGGGGTGGCAGTGTGTGACCGAGGTCAGACCAACCGGTGCATGCCAGTGGCCTGGCCACAGGGCTGGCAAGTGACCTAAGCTAGTCTTGTCAGAATGAGTGAAACTTGCGGTGATGCCGGGAATTCTGAGATTCGGCTGGCATCTCTTGCTCTGGATGGTCAGAGGAGGGCAAACCCAAGGGAGTCAGGGGGAAGCGGGCAGAGTTTGTGGAGGAAGCCCACCATGGAGGCTGCACCACTCTGGGTCTCCAGTTTCCTCATGGGTTGAGCTAGTTAGAATCTGAAGCTCGAAGTACACATACATCACGACCACTCTACCACTGCTAAGCTATGCCGGCACCTACTCTGAGCCAAGTGCTGTGCTGGGAAACTTACAAACAGTATCTCATTTGCCAAGGTCACAGAGGTGCTAAGCAAAATGGCTGGGAAATTAGAATCAGGTCTTTCTAATTGCATATCACACTGCGCTTAACGTCAACAAAAACTCCCAGGTCTTTTCCATACATGTTGTACAAAGTACTTGTGCAATAACTTTTCTGGAGCCAAGTAAAAAAAAGCCCAACATTTATTCTGGCCAAATTTCAAGGTAAAAATTTTAACAAACATTCTAGTTAGTGAGTACGATTTGGTGAGACCTTCAGTGATTGATTTATCACTATGTCAGTCAGGACACTGTTGGTTGCAGGCAGTAGAAAATTAGACTCAAGTGGTCTGGACACTAAGAGGAATTGCTGGCTTATGTAGTCCAGTGGTACGTTAGGTAAGAATCAAGTGGCTGAACAAGGTCACCAAGAACTTGGTTACTTCTACCACCCCATTTTGCTTTCTTTAGGCTGGCTTCACCCTAAGCCTGGTTCTCCTCATGGCTGCAAGGCGGCTGCCGGCGGCTTCGAGGGGCCCCGCACTTCCTTGTTGACACAGGGCTGGGAAACAGAACACGTAGTATGTGATTGGAAGGGTACTCTTGTTAACAGGAAAGGCTAAGGGAAGGAGCAAGAAAAGACACTGCTCTCTGAAGCCCACAGAATCCTATGATCTGACTCAAACACGAAGGCCAGGACGGTGAGACGTGAACATCAATTTAAGCCAACCAGGGACCACCTTGAACTTGGCACTGGGTTCGCTTCACTCAGAAATGCATGGGCTATATGCACAAGAAAGGGAGGCATCCAAATGGAAATCCAGACCCTGACACCAAAAGGAAGGAAGAGTAGATGGGGGGCAGCCCCAAACAGCACATGGGTTTGACCATCGTTCAACACAGTCATTATCCATCCAAGGTTTGGGTAATTTGCGAATCTGATGAGTTTTCTCATCAGGCATTCTAGGTCTTTAAATCACTAATAAAAATGCTGACTAAAGTGAGAATGAGGAGAACTCTCGGGGCCAATGTTGATCTGTTTCTTAGCATCTTTCCAATGTGGTAGTCTGACCTATAATGAAGCGACCTGGTCATCTTAACAGGTAGCTGTCTGACAAAAAACAATGTCATCTAACCTCTCCAAGTGTTGCACAGAAGTACAGTTACAGAAACTCCAAGCCACTTCCGGAATCTCCTGTTTCAGAGGTCTCTAAAGGAACCCCGGCAGACTGAGACCGGTAGAGCACAGCCTGAGTGCCGATGGGGCCGACACCCTGTCTGCACATCCAGCTGCCCTGTTGTTTCTAAATACTGATTGAGGTGTAATTCACATATCAGAAAATCAACGATTTTCAACTGAACATTTCCGTGGCGTTCGGTATAATCATAACGTTGCACAACCATCATGTCTATGAACATGCGTGTACATGTATTTGTTTGAGCCCTGTTTTCGGTGCTTTGGGGTATATACCTACGAGTAGAGCTGGAGCATATGGTAATTCCGTGTTTAACTTTTTGAGGAATTGCCAAACTTTTCCACCGTGGCTGAACTGTTTTGCCTTCCCACCAACAATGTACGAGGGTTTCAATTTCTCCACATCATCACTAACACTTATTATCCTCTTTAAAAAAAGAAAATCAGAGCCATCCTAGTGGGTGTGAGGTGGTATATCATTGTTTTGATTTGCATTTCCCTAATGACTAATGACACTGGACATCTTTCCATGTACCTGGTGGCCATTTGTGTGTTTTCTGCACCTGTATTTAATTGGGTTGCTTGTCTTTCTGTTGTTGAGTTGTAAGAGTTTCCTCAATTTCCTTTTAACTCCGTTATTCCAGTGAGAACTCTCAGAATACCACCTCTTCATTCTCTCATTACCCTGAGGGTCACCAATTTCTGTCGTTCTACCTTAGAAATAGCAGCAATGCCTCATTTCCTCTCCGTCCTTCCTTCCACGTGCCCTTCTTCAGATCCTCCGTGCCTCTTCCCACAACAATCACAATAGCCTTGTATCTTTTCTCCCCATCTCCAAGTTTCTCCCACCTTCCTTCTAAATTCTATAGCACAAATTTCATCTTGTTACTCCTTTGCTAACAACACTTCACAGCCTTCTGGGACAAAACCTGAGCATCGTGGCATGGTGGCAGAGCCCTCCTCGCCTACTTGCCAGTCTCTCAAGTCCATCTGTGCAACTCTGCTCCACGGAACACCCATGAAGTTCAGTGTTGCTCCCTCAGTTGCATGTTTGGTTATTCCCTGGCCAGTGTGGGTCCCAGCCTGGACAACAGTCCCCTCTGTCCTCTGGAGGTTCCCCTAACCCACCCTATCAGATCTGATTCCAATTTCAATTCCTTGGAGCTGATGCCTGGACTCCTCCAGTCCATGTGAGCTGACCCCCTGTTGGTCCAACAGCATTACTTTTTTCATGTGCTGTAATGCCAAGTACGGGGCCCACACACCCAGACTGCCCTTCCTGGAGACACTGTGCCCTTGGGAGGCTCTTGCAGGATGGCTGCCAACTAGATTAAGGGTGGGCCTGACCTGAGGGTGGAATGCAGTCTGGGGCACACAGAGAAGGCAGGCTACTTGAGTACACGCGAATGAACAGAATGGAGCAGGAGAGAACAGGAAAACACCATTAAAAAGAGCACAAATGGTCACAGGGCCAAAAAAGAGGTGGTATGTTCCTGGGGAGGCTCCAGCTCCCAGCACCTTTGTGCGTCCAGGCTGTGGGCAGGTGGTCTGAGCAGAGGTCTAGCCTCATGAGCACAGCGTCTGACACACATAACCTGCACAGGTGCACAATGCTATGAGGGGAACTGTGCCCTTCCAGATTCGTATGTTGAAGTCCCAACGCCCAGCACCTCAGAATATGACCTTAATTGGAAATAGGGCTGTTGTAGATGTGATGAGTTAGGATGAGGTCACACTGGAGCAACAAACAGAAGAGGCACAGTCCCACTCTTGAGGAGCTTATGGGCCGGTGTGGAGACAGACAAGAAAGCGAAGGAGGCAGCTGTCGTGAACACAAAGGAAATCAAGCAGGGCAGGATGATGGAGAGCCAAGTGGGGGCACACTGCTGCACCTCAGAGGGGCCGGGAGAATCATTTCTGAGGAGTTAAACTGTACTAGAGACTTCAATGGAGAAAACACAAACAAAAAAAAGGTAAGAAGGAAAGAAAAGGAAAAAACAGAAAGAACAAGGGAAAAGGAGAAGAGACAAAGAAAGAAAGGTGTGGGAGACTAGTGTCCCAGGCGGGGAGGACGGCGGGAGGGGCATGTGGAGCAGAGCACACGGGGCTGCGCTTTACTCCCTGTGACAGGGATGTCACCTGCGGACTCCAATGCTGCTGGGGCGGGGGGAGCCAGGGGGCAGAAGAGCAGCAGGAAGACCCATGGCGGAGGCCACCACAAAATTCAGGTGAGAGGGATGGTGGTGACTTAGGGTTACTTGCCGTTTTTCTCCTCCTCCTAAACTAGGAGCTTCCAGAGAACAAGGATCATGCTCAGAACAGGTAGCCACGAAGTATTTGCTAAATAAAAGACGTAACTCTTTAAAAGGTGGTGGTCACAGGAGCCCACACGCTGTTAGCAATGTGTGGCTGAGCTGTAACTATGTCAATCTAATGAAAGGTTTGCCGGGAGGCCAGCAAGCTTTTGCGGCACTCAGAAGAATGAAGGTTCAGCTGGCTGTCTTCAGTCTGCAGACAGCCCTGCATCCCCCATCCCGAGACTTCTTTGGAAACCCATGGTGTTGTCCCTTGGCACTCTGCCTCCCCTCCAGGCGGCACAGGCACAGCTTCCCAAGGCTCCCGTGTTCCTTCTGCTTCTCTAATCCTTTTTGGCTCAGCACAGTTTCTCTCGTTTCTTCCTCAAACTTCTGAGAGAGAAAACTGTCAGCAAGTCGAGTTGGGAGCTCTGCTTTTAGCTGGCAGTGGCAGGGCCCATCACAGTTAGGCGCTGCCTGTCTGCATCTCTGTGATCTGTGATGGCATCAGGAGGAGAATCTTATCTTAGGCAAAGTAATTGCATCCACCAGGAATAAGGAGTTTCAGAATCCACCAGGAGAGGCAATACACTGGCCTTGTTTCTGAACATTGGGTGGGATTACAACACGACCGGCTGCCGATTGTTGGTGGTGATCACAACACGATTAACATCCTGGTGGAGGCAGAAAGCCCAAATCCCCAATCAGGTGGTCAGTGGTACAGCAGACAGCTAGTGCTCTGCCATCCAGCATTGGCTCACTTCCTCCCCTCCACGTCGCTGCGGCCTCCCCCGCTCAGCCCAGGTTCTGCAGGTGATGCTTCTGGGGAGCGAGGCTAAGCCTGTGAGGGTGGGCACTTCCCTGGCCACAGGTGTAGGTGTGGGGAGGCCCCACGCTCTCACCCCGGGGGCGGTCAGGATCAAGCACCTCCATCACGGTACTTCTGTCTCCACTCGTGGCAAAGTGATCCTCTCCTGTGGGTGCTGTGATGGTATGAGCCTGAAGCTGGAGGGGCCATCTGGTGAAACCTGAGAACAGAACGCTCCTGGGGAAGCAGAGCTGACTGGGGTGTCTCTCGTGACCGGAGGGGAGAAGCGCCTAAAGCTAGACCTATCCCTGAAGTTTTTGGTGGTCTCCCTACCCCTCTGCTCTCTCTTTAAAATTGAGCATTTAGATTGTATTTTTTATCACTTGTAATGTAGAGACCTCGCCGATGTCCCCTCTTTTTACAAAAGGGGCTACACGAGAAGATAAGCCTCCTGCAAAAGAGTGAGCAACCTGAGGAGCCTATGGAGGAATTACGAAGTGGCCCCCCAGTGCCGGGTGATGGAGGGGGCTCTGCCCACGTAGCACACCACACCGGCTCACGTCAGGGCAAAGGGCCGGACCTGGGTGCACAGGTGTCCTTCCACAGCTGTGCACTGCCTACTGGACACTCACTCCAGGGTGCAGATGGGAACTCCATCAGCCTGAACTAAAGTACCTGAGGGGCACTCCATCAAACAGGTCAAAGAGAAGCGGGCTGGAGGACGGAGGCTGATGAAAGCACGTTAACTCAAAGTCTTCTGGGGATGTGGCAATCTTACCAGGAGTAATGCTCTAAGGGGTCAAGACACTATACAAACCTTTGCAAAGATGAGGGGATGAGAGCCTACTCCATATTCTAAAGAAGAGTCATTCTCACACTGAGGAACTATCTGGAGTAGCTGGGCCAGTCCTGGTGACCATGGCAGGGAGTGCCTTCCCAGCGAGATGGGTTTCCTCTTCCTTGTGGGGCGGGGGATCCAGAGCTCTGTAGAGCCGTGGTCAATGCGGTGCATGGGGCTGGGGTGTTACTGCTGCACTCCCACACCTCCATCATGTCAGCTGTAGGTTTCAAGACTGTCCTTTCCGTTCTTAACTTTGAAGAGGAGCATGAATGTGTGTGGCACCTAAAGTTAATATATCGACCCTTTCTGTGCTCATAATTACACAAATACATCAATTGAGAATTGTAAAAAAAAAAACCAAAAACCCACTTGGTTAAGATCCCACACTATCCTCAAGCACCTGACACTCCAGCAGGCAAGACATGCTGCACAGGTGAATACCTTCAATGCAGGGTTAAGGACAGAAAATTCTAGAAGGAGAAGGCAGGCATTGCACGAACGGGGCCAGTGCAAAGGGGTAGGCAGGTACTGAGAAAGTAGAGAAATCAGCACTTGAGTGGTTTCTACCTCACGGTCAAGCAGACTGTGCTCCCTGGGGCAGGATCCACTGGCTCTGGAATCAGAGAGATCCAGGTTAGCGTCCTTGTCCCACTGCTTGCAGTCCGCATGACCACATGTGAGTAGGCAACCTGTCTGAGCTGTACCTTCCTCACCTGCAAGTACAGACAACAAGACTGCCTACCTCACAGTGGGGTGTGGCCGTGAGGGTTCCGCTGGGAATGCGTGCCTGGCACAGTGCCTGGCACACCGCTAGGGCTCATAAATAAGTAACCATGTCTGTTTACAGGTGACTTCCAAGTTGTAAAGAAAAGGGAATCCCAAAGGTATCAGCAAACAGCAAAATAAGATAGACTTTAACATTTTCTTAAATGTCCCTTTTGCTGGGGGCAGAACAGGGAGTTCCCCCTTCGAGATGGACGTCTGAAGGACAGTCAAGGGGTGTGGGAACTGTCTGGCAGCTGGGAGGACGAGGAGTAGGGGGTGATCTCATGCTGGGCCCTATAGCTCTGATGCTCCTCTCCCAAAACTGCCAGAAACTGTGGGAACTCTAGTGAAGGCAGTCACTGCAAAACCAACAAAGCAGAATACCCTAGAGAAAGGCTTTTACAGGGTGCTCTCCAAATACAGGCAATCTTTACTGAAACCCTTAAGTTTCTGTGTTCTCTATCCCACAGACAAAGAGACAGGGTCATGGAGGTCTCACCAATGCCACAATCCTACCTGGTAGAAACCCAGAATTGTCCACGCAGGAAGGCTTCTGTGCTGGAGAGCCTAAGCTGAGCCTAAGACACTGGTTAGCTGGGGGAAGGGACCGGAGGGACATTTCAGGCAGAGCAAATGGCGTGCCAAAGGCCCTAGAGGGACAGAGTGAAAGAAAGAATGGCTAGAGGGTCTCAAAACCAACTGCAAACAATCTCATCAAACTCTATCAGCCAGAGATGTCTGGGAACACCATCTCCTTTTTATAGATGAGAAAACATTCAGAGATGAAGAAAGTGTCCAAGGTCACAGAGCCAGTGAGTAGGAGAGGCAAGATATAAACCCAGGTCTGTCTGGCTCTTCAAACCATCAAATGGCTACACTCTGTCCATCAGACAACAGAGACTAAAAATGCCCTGCCGTTAAAAAGCCAGGAAAGAATAAACAGGACCAAATCAGCGGAAAAGGCAGGCCTGCTCTGCTCATGGTGATGACCTAGTTAAAAGAGGAGCACCCCTCTCCAGCACATTAACCCTTGGCACCACCGCTGTATATCTCCAAGAGGAGAGAGCTATTCCAGAGTTGCTGTCTGCTGAAACCGTGACACCCCTGTGCCGGTAGCTTGCCCAGCTCACAGCGCTTAGAGACACCGAGGGTTAATGGTTCCCGAAGCACTGCCAGCTTCTCCTCGATGAACAGAAACAACAGCCCTGCTAGAAGGATGCATCAGGTCAGGTGCCAGGTGAGAGTGAGCACCACTCTCCCTCCCACGTGATGCTCTGCTCCTCTAGTCCTCCTTCAGCTCCTGTCCCCTTCTCCAGGACGTGGCCATGCAGGAGGGCTGAGCTGACCAAGCTTCTGGGGAGATAAGCATCATAGATGGCAGCCCGGGCACGGCAATAGGAAGGTGCTGTTCAGACCACGAGGCGTAGCTGATAGGGAGGGACATTTATCCACCTGGATGGATAGGAGGAAAGTAAGGCTGCCCAAGAGTTTCTCACTAGGGGAGAATTTCATGTGGTGGAGAGAACCCACCACGGAGAGATGCCCACCACACTCATCAACTCTCCCATCTGGAGTCTCCCATTCTCCTCCGTGCCACAGCTGGCTGGACTAGAACCACCACGCACTTACTGGTCTGTATCCCCTTCCAGGTTCAATGGGCCCACCCTGCCCCTCCAGAAGTAGGGGCCTCAGGGAACAGATTTTGTACCCAGTGGCCCTGAACTCCTTGCTCTAGCTCACAGGACAAAAGGGCATCCAATCCTCAGCCTGGCCGGTGGTAATGGCAGTCACACAGGAGGAAGTCATCAGGGTGGGTAGGGCCAAGGCAAACCAAAGCCTGGGAGAGAAACGCTTAGCTCAGAGCAAACACAAAGCAGGGCTTGAAAGAAGCTGGTCAGGAGGGAGCAAACCTAGTCCAGCACAGAGGGAAGAAGACACCCGAGCTGGAGCTGCCTAGTGCCCTGCCAATTTCCTGGTTCTAACAGTTCAACAAGGTCCCAGATAGCAGAGAGGAGAGAACACATGCCCTCCAGGGTCCAAGGGGTAAAGCTGGAAGTTGTCTGAGGCAAGGAAAAATAAAATTACTCTGAAATTACCTATTTTATCTTGAAAGGTAACTTGAATTTTCCATGCTATTCCATAATACCAGTGTTTGCTTTCATATAAAAATGGCCTTTCTCCCCCCAAAACTTCACGTAAAGTTGATGTTCCAGGGAGATGTGCCATTTCTAGTCTGCAGTCCTGACAAGGGTGCCGGCAGCCCTGGGGGATACACCCACCTTGGGGTGGGACAAGCTGGCTTCTCAGCTCTCACCTGCACACTGCTAACCAGAAAGCTTGCTAATGTATAAATGCCTGTTCTCACGCACCTCTGAGGCCTGAGGTCTCACCTTCTGACCCGTCCTAAGTGAGGGCAATCACAATATCACACACATGCAGCCATGAGTTCCCTCGGAAGGCTTTCACTCATTCCTTACCTACTTGTCACGTAGGTAGGATGCCAGAAGCCAGACGCAGCTGTGGCAGGTGGGGTCAGCAAATACAGCAAGAGGACAAGTTTGGTGCCAACACGAGTCCCAGCCTCCTGCCACCAAGCTCTGCTTCGATGCCTAACAAGACCTACACCAGAGAACACGCTGAAGATCTAGGGACTTCTACAGAACGCTTGCTCTCCAAATGATGGGTGGTGTCTCCCACTGATCAAACAGGGGGCTTATCACAGGAACTTGAACTCCCAGTTCTACTGGCCCAGATGACATTTCCACTTAAATATCTTGCCAACTGAACATCAGTGTGTGCAGATGGGATGTCAGTTTCTCTCCCCCGCCAAAAGGCTTTGTCCTCCCGCCCTTCCCCCTGCTGCCAACAGTCCAGAATGATGGATGGAGAGCACACTGCTGGTGAGACGCAGCCAGCCAGGAGTGGTCATTCCTGTCTGTCATCCCGATACCCGGCCCCTCGGGAAGCTCTTGCTTCCACACAGCTCTCGGAGGAATCCTTCCCTTTCACTAAGTCCCTGTGCCTTCCGGCAAGTCACCTCACCTCTCCTGGTTGCAGCAAAATGAGGCAATTAGATCACATTGATTTGAAGGTTCTTTCCAGCTTGAAGAATCTATGATTGTAGCTATGCAATCATTAACAAGAATGAGAAAGGTTTATAGAAGCCAACAGAGAAAGAACTCTAAGACGTATTATTAAAGTGAAAAAAGCAAGCTGCAGAACAATATAGCATGACTCCATTTGGGTAAAATATATGCTTGAATATGCATTGAAATGGGTTTAAAGGCTACACAAGAAGGTGTTAACAGTGGCTGCTCTCTGGCAAGAAGGATGAGGGGCCGGCAGAAAAGAGGTGCTCAGTTTTGCGCGGTTTTGCACGTCTCCTCATGTGTGCACTTGACTCTTAAATAAATAAATGAGCAGAAAGCACCCACCGTTTCCCACGTCTCTGCAGTGCCTTTGGGCCTGGGAGTGACCGCTCCCATGTCTCTCCTGCCTGGCTGTGTGGCCCTGCCACATACATATCGTAGAACAACAAACAAAACTCGCTGGACCTGAGTCTTATCAAGACCCTTCCAGGCTTAGCCTCCCCAGACCCACTAGCTCTTTCTGGGAAGCATCCTGGGTAGTATGTTCACCTCTCCTTTGGTGGTGGTGGCGGTGAGACCAGGGCAGGGCCATCTCAGGGCAGGGCCTCCTCCTGCAATGGTCACCATCTCCTGTCCACTCACTGGTACCTGGACATCCAGGGCATGTCCCCTCCCAACCCCCCACCAGAAGTGGGTCACTTCTCCCACAGCTTTAAGGCACTTTTGGGGTGTAGCTTCTCCCCCTGGACTAGGAGCAAGGCTACACAGGATGCTAGGAGAGTCACCACATCTTCCCTCTGTTGAAGGGGAGTCTGATTGGCTCCCCGGTACCCCAAAAGCTGTGCTTTAAACTACCTCCCGTTAGGGGAGTTCAGTGTCTGTCCCCAGGCAGACCTCCCCTGCTGGCTCTGAAGGGAACTTCCCTGGGCAGGCTCCCCACAGACTCTACCCCTCCCAATTTGGAGCCCTGCTCTCACCGCACTGGAATTGTCTTAGTTTGGGGAATAACAAAGAATCTGGGCTCACTGGATCAATGACTGTGATAGCAACTTCTGAGCAAGAAATGGGAACTATTAGGCACGCTCGATGTCTGCCTTGCCCTCATCCAAGGTAGGCCCGAGCAGCACCTCCAGAGGAAGCAGCACCCCCAGTCCCCACGGGCTAGATGAGCTGGAGACCATGAATGAGCTACTCAGGGTGACGAGACACCTCAATAGTGGAGCGCTGAGGGAAGAAACCTCCTTTACCCAGGGTTCCAAATGATCACACACTGCTCTATTCCAGGCTTAGAGGTCACTCAGTTACGCACAAATCAGCTGAAGAGACTTGCAGGCAATAAGCTGTCTGAGAAAAGGAAGATCTCCCCAGTCAGCAGCACCTTCCCCCAAGACAGGCAACACAGAAGCTGAAAGTGTCAGGGGCGAGGAAGGGGCACTCTGTATGACATGGCAGAAATAGAATTTATGTGTGGGTCTCAAATCTAAGAGGAACAAAATATGATGGTTCCTAAGGAGGGCGAGGACCAGGATCACAAAGGTTTCTAGAACCCATGTCTCCTATGAAAATGAGAATGAGGGGCTGGGGTCTAGAGAAGGTTGATTACGCAGAGGAGGCAAGGGGTCCGAATGCCATCTTTACCATCTCAAAGGCTGGATTTGGATAGGGACAGACCTTGTACCTCTAGAGGGTAGAGCCAATCAGGGAATTTCCACGGATGCCTCACATAGACAAAGTTCTAATTATCAGAGCTCTCCAGCAAAGAAACGAACCACATTCTGAAGTTGTGAGCACCCCATAGTGGGAACAATCATTGGCATGCTGGGGATGCTATTGAAGAATGTTCTGGACAGTCAGAAATGGGGCTGAATGACAGCTATGGGTCAGAATCCCAGCCTGGCTATGAAGTTTTCAGGGCTTTTGTACCAGGTTTCATAGTCTCTTTGGGATATTGCAGTTCAACTGAAGAATGACTGGCTCACCCAGACAGACTTCCAGGAATATGCAAAAACAGGGGCCCATTTTGGGGTGGACCTGTCCAGGCTGGCTCCCGAGAAGGTTGTGATGGCAGTCCTCCAGAGGAGGGGTGAGCTGGGATGGGGCAGAGGGCGCCCCCTCCAGTCTGGCTCAGAGCAGGGCAGCCCAGACCCAGGCTTCCCTGCTGTATCCAAGCCACAGGCACCACGGGATGTCTTTCAAGGGCACTCTAGCACAGCCACAAGCACAGATGCTTCCCAAATGCCCGAAGGCTTAGCTTTCATGGTCCCAAGATACAGGGCCACCTAGGGACTTCTGAATGCTTGGGGGCTAGGGCAGCACTGTCACTTCCACACCCTCGTCCCCAAGTGTCCCTTCCTTTCCTGTGTACACAGCAGTTCAGGACAAGAGCGGAAAGCCTTCCTTGATCCTGCCCTCTCTCTAATTCAACCCTTCAAACCCACCGGTAAGTCTGGTCATGCTAACCTCAAACACATTTCATGTCCAACCGCCTCTCACTGTCCTCTCCTGGAACCCCATCCAGCCATTGCTCATGCACCTGAACACAATGTCTTCCCATTGCCAGACTTGCCCTACTGGTTCCACCTGCTCATAGAGACCACCACCATCGTCCCACTCCTTTGGAGCAACAGCCCAGCTGCCTCCCATCAGCCACCAAGTCCTGTTCACCGGGCCTCTCCTCTAGCCAGTCTCACCCTGGTGCCTCTCTCACTGGACTCTGGCCACACTGGCCTCTCTCTGCCCTGTGCACATGCAAGTTCATTTCCACCCCAGGGCCTTTTCAGTTAGCTCATCCTTCTGCTGGAAGACCTTTCCAGAGTTCTGGCCCAGGTCAGCTCCCCCAGATCTTTCCAAAAGCACCACCTTCTCATTCAATTCTCAGCTCAAACTCCTTTCTTTTCTTTTTTTTCTTTTCTTTTCTTTTTTCTTTTCTTTTCTTTCTTCCTTCCTTCTTTCCTTCCTTTCCTCTCCTTTTCCTTTCTTCTTTCTTTCTTTCTTTCTTTCTTTCTTTCATTATTATGTTCAGTTAGCCAACATATAGTACATCATTAGTTTTTGATAGAGGGTTCAATGATTCATTAGTTGCATATAACACCCAGTCCTCATCACAACACGTGCACTCCTTAATACCCATCACCCTGTTACCCCATCCCCCACCCCCTCCCATCTAAAACCCTCAGTTTGTTTCCTGGAGTCCATGGTCTCTTATGGTTCATCTCCCTTTCTCATTTCTCCCCCTTCAGTTTTCCCTCCCTGCCCCTGTGGTCCTCCATGCAAGAAAGGTCCCTTTCTTAGGGTAGCCTGCACAGACCAAGCTGATCCGACACTTCCCAGCTCTTCCTAACACCACACCCCTTACTGTCCTCAACTTACCAGCACCTGACATTCTGTCTCCTAGAGAGTAGGGTACTGTCTTGTTTGTGGCTAACTCCTCAGCACCCAGAACAGTGCCTGGTACATAGTAGCTGCTAAATAAATTAACCCCATCCCATTCTCTGCCCCAACCTCCTACCCCAGCCAAACTGCAATCCCATTTGATACTTCCTAAGAACCTCCTCACCTTCATCTGCACTAAGCTCTTTCCCATCTCCATAGCCCCTTCCAGCTCCCCGGCAACCCCATTCGGAGTGAGACACTGCTCCTTATGGAGAGGGGTCATGGCAATGAGGTGGGTTAGGGATAGAAAAAAGGCTGGCTGAAAACCACTGGTTGGAAGTACACCTGGAAAAATGAAAGCGCCAAAACAGATGTAACTTACTAAGTTATACAACGCATCATGACGTCTTATAATGTGGATTTAGAAGGGTTCTCAGAGAATGCCTAACCCACTGGCTTTCAAACTTGGACTAAGGAGCTGTTGTCCAATGGACTTTTACTTAGAAGCCTGACACATTACAGAAGTGCAGGGGCACTGCTTTGTATGTGGCAGAGGGCCTCTCCCACTCCTTTCCCCATTCTGCCATTCCTGGGGGGCCCCAAGGAGCCAGGGCGCCCATGTTGTAGGTGTTGTAGGCAGGAGCACAGCAGTCAACAAGGCAAGCCAGAGCTGTCCCTGAGCCCTGCTGCTTGTGAGGGGCGAGTGCATGCCTGGGACGTTGTCCAACCTTCAGCCCTTGCTCAGCTATTAATATTTCTCCAAACTGCTGACAACTCCCAGCTCCCCCGCTGGCAGGAGGGCTTCTCCCAGTCACACGGAAAAATCCACACATTTTCTAAGCAGCTGACACATGATTTAGGGAAGCCCCAGCAACAAGCCAAGCACCTCTGGGGTCACTGCGAAGTCCCTCCAACTGGCCCTAGCCACATGGGCTATGCAGGATGCAGGAGAAACAGCAGCTATGAGGAGCCTGTGGCCTTGACCCAGAGCCTGCCCATGCTGCCTGCTTGTCTGGTGAACTGTCAACCCAGGGCCGGCTGTTCAAGCCACTTTGCTGGTCCCTCATCCTGCATTACCAGCAAACCCGCAACACGAGCAGGGTCCAACCAGCCGCTCTCCCTGCAGTGCCTTCTGTGGACCCAGTCGGAGACTGCGGGCCAGACACCGGCCATTTGCTGGGGTTGCTGTGGCAACAGGCTCCTTCCTATAAATGATGTTCCTAACACTCATGGAGGCAGTCCCTTGGCTCTGGAGAGGCTGCAGGAAGGAGGTGTAGAAAGGCAGAGGGCAAGAGTACAGTGGTGGTGTGTGGACTATCTTGCTGCAAGGGTCCCAGCCGGGAATGGACGGGAACATGGGGTCTCCAGTTGGTTCACAAGTGCAGCAGCCACGTGTGCCTACCACATGCAGAGACACGTGGGACAGACACGGTCCGCTCAGGCTGACTGGGACTGCGCGACTCTGGTAGAGCTGAGGAGCAATGAGTTCCTGAACCACCAAGGCCCAGAGCAGGTCATGTCTTTAAGGCTGGAATACAGCCGTGGCAGTGACTGGTGTCTGGGCCCTGCCATACCTCGTCCTCTGAGGAGACGGAGGCAGAGCATACTGATGAGCGGTTTCTAGCCCAGCTCCCTTCTCACTGACACCCCAACAACTGGCACAGAGACCTTTCGGACACCCTGGCCCTGCCCCACAATGACCTCCAGGATAAGGCCTTTACCCCTTAGTGCCCTCGCGCCCCACATTACACCTTCTGCCCTCCACAGCTGCTTCATGCCACTGCGCCTCGACAGGGCTAATTCCTAGACTTTCTTTACAGTTCACTCTGACACGACCTCTTTCAAGCAGCCTTCACTGGCCTGCAGAGCCCATTAGTCACTCTGAGCTTTTATTTCCTCCACCATGGTGTGTGCCCCTCCATGCTAGAATGCGCTGGTTACCCTGCTTCTACAGGGCAGCCAGCCCCCTGCAAGCGATGCAGCCAACTTCCCTGTCTCCACATCAGGGCTGAGTAGATCCTGAGCCCTGCCATGGAGCTGACCTACCATGCCTCCCCATGGGCACCATGCTTTGATCTCCCCATGGCTGGGCACTGCACGGCGACAAGGGGCTCAAGTGTCCACTTCCTTCCTGGAGCAGAGTCCCAGCTGATCCATGAGGTTACTTCCAGGCACGTAGGACCAACCCCGGCCCAGGCCCTGTGCTAAGGCATCTCCGTAGGGGAAAGAACACAGCCCTGCCCTGAGTTGGACAGAGTAGGCACAACTCCTGGGATGCACATAGAAAACATATCTACTTTTGTCTCCATCATCCTGCTAAGTTTACCCAGTAGACGAGGGTTGTCTCCTATCCCCAGGTAAAAACTTGGGTGGCCACATGACTTTCCTGCTAATTTTTATCACACTATTTCTCCTGGGTAACTGAAATGTCCAGTCCCATACAGTCTTCCCCAGGGTTCTTCTACTTCCCCCTAGCCCTACCTAGGAGTCCTGACCCCCTTAAATGGGACTTCATAAAAGGAGCAGAAGCCAAGGGCAACTGAGCACTGGGGCTCTGAGACCACTGACATTTGCAGGTGTATCAATGCCCTGCCAGTGTTGGCAAGCTCTCCTGGCACTACCTGGCTGGGAAGACTATATCTCCTCCTTAGTCCCTAGGAACCCTGAGGTACCCTGCTTCTCTCTGCTGGGCTCTGCCCCCTCCACACAGCCTGTGGCCTCCAGGAGGTCCTATAGCTCATGAGACACACAGCTCCTAAGAAGCCTGCATGCAGCAGGGTAAGGCATGCTGGGGAAATGTCTCTGATTAATTTCAGCAATATTAATTGGAACGCAGCCATTGGCACAGTACCTGGTACAGAAGAGTAACTCAATACCTGCTGAATGAGGAATGGTTAAATGCATAAATACAATTAGGTGCAACAGAAGGGGAATTCTTAATTATGCCTTAGCTCTGATGTTAGATAACAGAATGTTTCCAGGGGTTCTTTATCAGATAGGATTAGATTCAGCTACAGATAACAGAACGCCTACAGTAACAGTGGCTCAAACCACATGGAAGTCCTTTTCTCTCTTACAAAGGAAGTCAGATGCAGGGAGTCCCAATGGTGTAATGACCCAACAGTGTGGAGGGGCTCAGGCTCCCTCTACCTTTCTGTTCTAGCATACTGTGTGGCTTCTGGCATCACTTGAGGGAAAGGTGCTGGAGCTCTACCATATGCATCCTTCAGTTGGCCAGAGAGAGGGAAGAAGGGAGGACTCCAGCTGAGGGGAGCCCTCTCTGGGGCCCCCCACATCCCGTACTCATACGTGCTGGGCCAGCATGAGGTTACGGGGCCACCCTCAGTTGCAGAGAGGCTAGGAAGTGGATATTAGCAGGAGTATTTACCACCCCAAATAAAACTGGAGTTCTAACATCAGACATCAGAATGGATCTTGAGTTTGCAACTAGCGGTTCCTGACCAGGCTCACACTCGTCGTGCTTAGTCAGGCTCATGTTTCTCATTCAGCTCCAAAGCTGCCCCGGCTGGGTGGGCACCATGAACTGCGTGGCTGCCTGCCCAGGCATCCCTAGCTCTGTGAATGGTCCAAAGTAGCCCACAGCACAGGGTTTCCAGGAGGCCTCCAGCAAGCTAGTACCCCATGGACAACACTAATGTTTTGGTCAGAGTCTGGAGTCCTTGGAAATCCACTGGGACTGAATGGCCAAGAGCTACAAGGCCCGGTTTCAGGCCTCAGTTCAGCCCAGGGCAAGCCAGTGAATTTTTCTGGGAGCCGTTCTCTTGGGCCTACACACACGATAGCAGTAGTGAGGTAGAGCCCCTTGTATGGGGGCCAACTTGGATCTTCTCAAACTCCCAACTGACACCGGGCCATTACCAGAACATCCACAGTGACTGGTACAAATAATGGTGCTCAACTCAAGAAGGCAAGCAAGCAATCCCTGAGTGAAAGAAAAGATAGCAGTGACAGGAGTGATAGCGCTGAAAGTTACCACTTATTAGGCACTCGTCACGGCCTGGGTTGTTAATCCTTAGGACTGTGCTGTAAGGTAGGAATCGTTAACAGCCCTACTTTATAGATTGAAGAAAAAATGACACTCGCAAGAGTAAATAGCTTGCCTGAGGTTACACGGTCACTGAGAGGCATCGCCTGGCTGCTGTTCTAAAGCATCTAGACTGCTGCATCTGGCTGATTCTCAGGGGGGTGGTTTCCCCTTTTCCCGTGCTGATCCACACACAGCATAACGACCAGGAGTGGGTATAAAGCTCACACCCACAGCGGATACCAAATTTGAGACTCAGGACAGAGGGTTTTCATCAAACTTTATGGAGGATAAATAGTCCTCATGCTACAGAAACAAGAACAATTCTCCGACAAGTTCTAGCTGATAGCCTATTAAGCCAAAGAGCAACCAAGGAAAGCAAAAAAGAAACTGCAGGGCCGATGAGGGGAGGGGCAGGGGCAGGGCTGGGAGGGGGGCTGTGGTGCCCACTGAATGAGGTTGAATCCTGTGACAGGGGTGCTGCCCTGGGAAGAAGGGGGTAAGAGGCTCCTGAGGCCTCTGCCAGCACCTAGAGTCTAAGTGGCAGCTCAGGAAGGGTTCCGAGCGTGTGTGAGGCTGGCACCCAAGTCGTACAGTGCCTCCTCCTCGGGTCCTGACCTCCTTTGCCATCCAGAGCCATGGGCTCCCAATGCAGGTGCCAGGAGAAGGTGTGCGAGGCAGTAGCGAGCAGGCAGGTAGCGGAGCTCAGAGCAGAAGAGACAGGAGAAATGGAGTCAGAAGGAGAATGAGTCCAGGGTGGCAAGGGGCAGGTAAAAAGGGACCTCACACACCACCAAGCTCCCCAAAGGGAAATACAAAGAGTGGACCATGGTCCCCAAATAGCCTGGGCCCTTGGGGCAGGGGGGTGGATAGGAAAGGATGGAACTCAGTAACTGGAGAAGGTGCCCATCTGGGGAGCAACCAGCACCCCACAGTCTAAAAGGGCTTTCCCACCCTATCTACAAGTAGAGGTCTCAAAGTGTGGGCTGAGGACTCCTGGGGGGGTCCCCTGAGACCCTCTGGGGGATCCACGAGATCTTCCTGTGTGCAGCTAGATCACCTTCATATGCTTCAACCAAACAAGAGATCACAACAGACTGAATGCAGAAGCAGATACGAGACTCTAGCTGTCTTTCCATTAAACCAGACATTGAGAATGGCAAAATTTTAAACAATGCTAATACCCTCACTAAACTTTTTTTTTATTTAAAGAAGTTATTTTTTTTCATTAAAAATGTTACGTATATTAACATGTAATAGGCTTATGACAATTACTTTAAAATGCACAAATAAACTATTTTAAAATGTGCTGTTGCATTTTTTATTATGGCGGACATTGATAGTTATGGCCCATATAAACAAAAGCTCTTTGGGGTTCTCAATTTTTATAAGTGTAAAGAGGTCCCAAACCAAACAGCTTGAGAACTGCTGTCCTCTGTATTCTTTTTTTTTTTTTTTTTAAGATTTTATTTATTTGACAGAGAAAGACAGCCAGCGAGAGAGGGAACACAAGCAGGGGGAGTGGGAGAGGAAGAAGCAGGCTCCCAGTGGAGAAGCCCGATGTGGGGCTAGATCCCAGAGCACTGGGATCACACCCTGAGCCGTAGGCAGACGCCCAACGGCTGCGCCACCTAGGCGCCCTCTGTATTCTTGAACCCATCCTCTGAGGCACCTGGGCTGGTTCTCTATTCCCAGGTCTCCAAGAAATGTGGGTCCTGGAGACATTCAGGGCATCAGATGAAATGAGGAGAAAGATAAAGGTGATGGGGGATAGGCCCTTTACATGGATTTTGTTCATTCTTACTGGGGGACAGCCTGGGGCTCTGACTGCCCGGCATCCATTTCCCTGTCTCGACTCCAGCTTCAATTCTGTACTAGGAACACCTATTGCCTTTGGATGTAGTCTGGGGGCATTTCAATCAGGGGCATGCGTGACCAGGGCCAGGCCAGGAACGTCCCCGCCAGACTAAGAACCTTGAGCAAGGGGCACGCCACCGGAGAGCAGCTGACATCACCTTCTCTGCCAGCACCTCCCTCCCCATGGCTACTTCCTACCTTGGAGCTGCCCTGGTCCTACAACATGCCCAAGCCTGGAGCCTATCTTCCTGCCCATTCTGGGAGGCCAGGTGGTCTTTCAGCAAACTCCTTCTTGTGTGTGTCAGCCAGTCCACCTCAGCCGCACAACCGCTACCCTGCTGGCCCCCCTCTCACATCCTGTGCCCAACCCCCATGTTCTCCATCTCGAACCATCCAATATGCCACGCTGTCTCATGCCTCTACGTGCCTGCACCCTCTGGGGCTGACATGCAGACTCCTCTGCCCCAGCCTCCTCTCGAGCCAGCGCCAGCAACATGCCTCCAGATTAGGTTCTAGTGCCATGCCTCCACCTCACCTCATGCTACCCGCAAGACTTGGTGCTCCTGGCAGGAGTCCTGCTGGAGTCCTCTCGATACCCTTCAGTATAGCAAGGGCGTCCAATAAAATACTCCCTTCTAAATGGCTACACACCCAAAGCACTGAATCTTCGAGACAAATGAGTTCAGATGCTGCCTCTTTCAGGAAGGGTTCTGGACATGGTCTTCTTTGGGCTACCGTGTGACCTCCTACTGACCGTGACTGCCCTCATCACGTGCTGTGGCGAGCATCTGTTCGTCTCTCCCCACAGGCGGTGAACCAGAGGGCAGTGCTCAGTGCTTATTGATGGCTGCTTGCCCCTAGCCCAGCACCTGGCCCTGTGCCTGGCAGCACAAAGGCTGCTGGGGTCAGCTGATCTGCAGAATCATCCTGTCCCCTTGGGCCAGGGGCTGGGGCGTGTGGATGCTGCAGCTTCTGCACCTTGCGCCAAGAGGATATAACACAGCCCTACCTGCTTGAAAGTTGGTAAGTGTGTAGGGAGGCAAACAGGACCACACACACCTTTCCTGAGCCCCTAAGGGAGCAAGCAGCTAAGCCCAGGATCACCCAGCTCTCCCTCCCAGCCCCATCCGGTCTGCCCGGGTCTGATCATTTGCAGACTGACCAACCAGTGATCTCCGTACACGGATGAGCTGAGATTGCTCATGTCACTTCCAAAAGAAACTACTCGAGTGTGGTTAAAAGGCTCTAGAAGACGCAAGATATCTCAGTAGTCCCAGAGCATAATACGATATGTCTACCAAACTGCATGGGACAAGGGGCATGCTGCCTGATTTTGAACAAGAGCACAGAACCCAACAGACTTCTTCAAAAGACTGCCCAGAAGTCCACTTGTTTAAGTCCAACATGACAGTGTGAGCGACCTTTTGTAACAGAGGCAGGGCTGATATGTTTCTCCTCAGGCATATAGTTTTGTTTATTTCTAGAAAAGTCTCAGTAAAGAAGCTTCTATTTTCAAAACAGAATGGACATTGGCAATGGTGTTTAAATTCAGGTGTTTTAATAAATACATTTCAAAGGTACTCTTAGAGCAAGCTTTTAAAGAAATCAATACAGTGGGAGGCTCTCCCACCCTTGACTCTGGTCACTTACACCTGAGCCCTTGCCTGACTGCTAGCATCGCTCAGAGTGCTTCTCCCACTTACCCTTGGTTTCGCTTAGAATTCAATCCCTCCGGCATTTCCGTCCAGGACTTCATGTCCGGAAAGCATAGCCTACGACTTCTTTCTCACATTTCTCTCCTTCCCCATTTCCTGCTGACCTCGGCCCTCCTAGCTTCTGACCCCCATCCGGGGTCCCTTCTCCCCTTTGGGCAGCCAGAGTGAACAACAGTGGCAAGGAAGCGGACAATCCCCACCCTCAGTGTGTGTTGTGACGTGGCAACTTCCCTGCCTCCCAAGGAGCAAATCTCTTTCCCTTTAGAGGCTGCTGACAACGGGTGAGGAGCTGCTGGGGTTTAAGTCTTTACATGTGTACCACCTTCCGTAGCTTTATTATCGTCCTCATATCGACGTTACTTTCCAAAATACTGCCAACAACTACAGTCTGAACAAGAATTTTTACGTAAACTATTTTTCAAACCGTGGCTCTACTAATTGCGCAATAGAGGTTTTAAAATCAATTTCCACGGAGGTGCTGGAATCTTCAAAGGAGTCTAGACCAAAATGCAGATCCCAGGGATCTTAGCAAAATGGGGCTCTCAGTTCTCTCTGCCAAGAAGTGGAGCCAGCTAAAGAACGAGGGAGCTGGGCTAGGCTGGGCTGGTGTTCAAAGGAAGGAGAAGGAAATCTCAGTGCTCCCAGTACCCAGAGGTCACAGCTCTGATCAAAGAACAGTTTCTCAAAGGAGCTCGTGGGTTTGCCACACTGCCATGCAAAAAGGTGTTCAAACTCACCACTGCACGATGAACCCGTGCTGGCTAGGATTATCAGAAAGACTCCTGGCTGTCTAACCAGGAGGCTCCTCTTTCCACCAGGAGAGTGATCCTGGGGTTGGGGGCGTGCCCAGCATCGGCTGTCCCATACTTGCCGCACAATAGCAGACCCCTCATGGCCTTAGCAGGAGCTCACGGAGCAACACATCTACTCACAAACCAAAGGAGGGACGGGAAAGACAGACGCACGGGCTCCCCTGGGGAACCTCCACAGGGCGCAGGCAGCGTGGCCGGACTCGCGCTCCCCAAAGAACACTGACTTCTGAATAAGCTGACTTTTCTATTCAAAATCTGACTACAGTGGGCCCCAGAAATGTGGTGCTTTGTGCTAAGTTTCCTAGCTGCTTGATATTTTGTGGTTTGAGACTTTCTGTAAAAAGAAAATCAAAAGAGGAAAAGAGTTGAAAAAAAGGTACGAGCCGCTCAAGCACACTTTCTAACCATCCACTCCTGCACCCACCTCTCCCATGGACCCTCTGCCACCCAAAATGACGTGAAACGAATCCAATTCCTATCGTCAATTCTCAGTAAGAACCTACTGAGAGGCTGAGCCTACTTTAGTGTCTCCTTTCCTTCACACAGATGAATTTTCTTCATGGTTTGTCAACTCCTACGGATGCCAATTTCTAACTTTAGAACAGTTTCCAAATGTTGGTGGATAGCTGGCTTTGTGGGGATAATATAGCTCAATGTATATATAGTATAAATTATTACCTACATTAAAAATGGTTCCCTCCTTTATGGCAAAAATTCCTAATTGACTCAATTCAATATTAAGTACATAAAAGGTTCTTCCTAAGTGTTTACTAAAGATTGTAAAAGACTCTCCAGGGAAGGATTTCATTTTTGCAGGATTCTACCTCTTCTATAGGAAAGGGAATCCACTTGCCATGAGCACCTACTGTATGCCAGTCCCAAAGTGCTTTTGCATAGCTCATGCCAGTTCACAGACAAAGAACCTGAGGCTTGCAGCTGGAAAGTGAGCAAGCGAGGACTCCAATCCAGCGGTATCTCACCCAGGGTGTGTGCTCTTCTCCGCCAAAGCATTTCTTAAAAAACTTGATACAAAGACAAGTAACAGATTCAAATAGTATTTTGCTCCTTTTAAAAAAGCAGTGCCCAGATGAGCTAAGACATGAACTCTATGAGAAAAGAAGAGAAAATAAATCTGTAACCCATCAAAGTATATTTGCTCTCCAAGCTGTGCAAATGCAAACAGGAAATGTCACAAGTACTGAAGAGACCTACACAGGTTTTAAGCATAAGCCTAATGTTTGGGGGCTTCAAAAAGGTATTTCTTAAAAGGTTCTATTTTCATATCCACAAATACAGCCCGACATACGTAGAGACAGCTAATGAGCACTAGCACATAAAGAAGACAGGCCTGGAGTCAGAAAACTACAGGCTGGGTCACGCTGGGCTGGGTGACATTCTGCAATGTGGAAGAAGGACGGTGGGTGACAGCCAGAGTCAGCACACTGGTCTGGAAGGTTCTGAGAGCGACTTAGAAGATTAAAAAAAAAAAAAAGATAAAAAATGAATAAATAAATAAAAATAAATTTTAAAAGGTTGACTGTCCCATGAGCAGTACATGGCAATGGCCTTCAGGGAGGCAGGGAGCTGTCTGTAGGGGTAGGAATGCCCCTAATGACAGTGGCGAGTATGATCAGATCTGGTCCTGGCTCTTCCAGAACTCCTAGGCGTGTGACGTTGCCTCACAAAGGTTCAAGTTGCTGTCGTATAAAATGGAGGTAACATCACTTCCTCACAGGTTGCTGTGAGGACAAAAGACCATTTTTTTTAAAAAATTATTTATTTGAGAGAGAGAGAAAGAGAGAGCACGCATGTGCGTGAGCAGGAGGAGGGGCAGAGGGAGAAGGAAGGAATCCCAAGCAGACTCCGCACTGAGTGCAAAGCCCAACACGGGGCTCGATCTCACAACCCTGAGATCATGACCTGAGCTGAAATCAAGAGTAGGCCCGCCCAACCGATGGAGCCACCCAGGCGTTCCCCAAAAAAGAAGACCATTTCTGATGTATGTTTACTATAGGCCCCGGCAATAGTAGGTGTTAAATGCATCATAACTATCATGATAATTATTATTCCCAACAATTGACTTGTTAAAGGAAGTAATTCATACATATCTGAAATTCAATTCATAAATGGAAGAATTGAGGCGGGGTCAAATTCACGTCAGAGCAACCTCCATGATGGAGGGCCAGGACTGTTAGCTCCACCAGTGGACTGTCCATGGTTCTTCCCTCCTGACGAAGCACTTGCAGCACTGACTCCATCCTGACGACAGCTCTGTGTGACAGGCATCTCCATGCACGAACTTAGAGCGCACACGCACACCACCATCGCCACCACCATGAGCAGCTAACAGGAGACACGGCTGAGGGGGAAACCCAGGTTGAAATCTAGGAACGCTACTCTTCCCACTTGCTAATCCACACTGCCTCCTGGGCTGGGAGGGTGCATGCCATGTCACGTCGCTTCCTGCTACCTGCAGGCACCGTGGTGGGGAGCTCAGGGCTCTGAGGAGCACAGGGACAGAGAGCCCAAGGGAGGGGATGCTGGCCCTCCTGCCCTGGGAGGTACCTCCTTCCTCACTGGGGTGGGCTTGGCAGCCAACTGAAGGTAAGAGGGGCACCTGGAGATGGGAGAGGCAGGAGAAACACCAAGTGCGGGAGCTTCAGAAGCTACCGAACTTCAGAAAGCCCTCTCCTGAGTCATACTTGGGGCCCTCCAGTCCAGCGTTATGTCCACTGCTTTCCTCAGGCATCCCACAGCCATGTAAAATCAAGGCCGCCCTTCCAGAAGACACCACACTGTCCACACCTCTCAACCTCTGCATGGCCTAATCCCCCGCCCCTGAGTACCTGCCTTTGCAGCCCTCACAACCAACCTCACATACAGATGACCAACAGACTCAGGAATGGACTCTCAGCCTCAACATGAATTCCAAAAATTGCAAATAGGATACCAGACACATTTTGCCTATGAAAGTGACAAAGATAGAAGCAGGGCTATGCAGGCCTTTTCCCACACTGCTGGGGAGGGTGGGATCAATAAAGCCTTTCTGGAGAGCAATTTGGCAATGTGTATCAGCATTTTTAACGAGCATCTCTTGTCATAAGGAAACAGGTCATTACTGAGAGACACATATTAAAGGATTTTTACTACAGCATTGTTTATAAGAGTAAAAAACTAGTGACCATCAGCAGGGGAGTAGTTAAGTAAATTATGGTATCTCCAATTATGCAGATTTTTTTAAAAGTATGATAGATCATTACATACTGCCAAGGAAAGATGTCCATGATAAACACCTGTTCCTATTTATATAACAGTAGCTGAATATACACTTAAATATAAATAAATACAGACAGACAGAGAGGGGAGAAGGGGAAAAGGAGAGAGGAAAGAAGGGATGAAATACACAAAGCAACAGATTATAAACTGCCTCTCAAGTCAAGAGCCTCCTACAGGAAGCCTTCCTGGATTGCCCCAGGCTGTTTGATGCCTCTGTCCCTGGACTCCTCTCCGAGCACTTTTCAGTGCAGGATAGAGCAGGTGTGGTGGTCAGGACTCTGCTCAAGAGCAGGAGGCTGGCCCTGCCAGGGGAAGGACACCCAGGGCAGGCTCCCACCCCCTTGTGCCATTCTCTCCTCAGAACTAGGAGCAGGGGCAGGAAAGATCTTTCCCTTTGCTCCCCAGGGAAAGGCTCCAGCAGCTCTCTGCTGACCTCTCCCACAGAGTGCTGTGCCCTATCCCACCCCACTGGAGGGGGCCTCAGTGTGCCAAACCTTCCCTACCCCTTAAAAGATCATCCCCCTTTCATTCTCCCTCAGAGCCACTCTGCAGAAAGGGTAGAGTTTTGTACCTGAAATAACTTTAGATGCACTTAAGGGAATTGAGAAGTTCATGAGGCCAGCAGGCAGGTGTATTTGGGTGAAGGTGGTGCTTGGACACCCACTGTACACTCTGCTCTCAGCCACTCCCGGCCTGCCTGACTTGGGCTGGCGGGGGTCTGCCCGCTGAGCAGCAGGCCTCAGAGGGATGCGGCACAAGCTGAGGCCCTGGGGCTCTGGCACGTCCAGATGTTCACATCCGCCACGTTGCCTCCTGAATCGGTCATGCCGATGGGCCCCTAGGGACTCAGAGGTGAGGCAGGCCTAGCAATTTCTGGCCTGGGTGAGGAAGCAGCTCTGCCTCCAGGCAGAGAGCCAGCACCCCAGCTCCTGACAGGAGTCCCTCACTTAAGGTAGCAGGGCCTGGCCAGGGCTCACCCAGGGAAGAGCTGTACACCAGGAAATTCTTTTCCTTTTAGCCATGCAATCCACCCTGCCTCTTATCATGTGCCAGGCTGTGTGCTGGGAGCTGCAGACACGGTATCAAAAATAAGACTCAGACCCTGCTTGTTTCAGACTGGTCTCTCTTGTTTCAGACTGGTCTCTCGGTCTGATGGGGACCTGGATGTGTCACTCAGTGATAGTGAGAGCATAGTGTTTGCTGTCTAGCTCTGTGAGTGGTCTAGCCACCAGTGCAGAGGTCAGACTATGCTCTGCCTCCTGGGGCGAGTACGGGTCAGGGAGGAGCCGGGCTCCTACAGGCGGCTGAGGTGGCAGAGCCCTCTCCATGCCTGCCGCACCGCCTCGTCTCTCGAGCCGCCGTCCTCTCCGGTCTCTGGCTCTACAAACAAATGGGATGATGCAACTTGGCAGCTGCCTTTCTACGCATTTCCTTCCTAGAAAGGGGGGGTCTGTCAGCGGGCCCCACTGACTCTCTTCAGACCCCAGGTGCATCACACCTGATACACAATCACACGGGGGCGGCATCCCCTTGACCAAAGGGCAGTGCTGACGGTGGCTTTTTCTTCCTCCTCTTCCTTGACACCGTTTTGTTTCCCTTCATCCTCCTAGAAATCTTATTTCGGACATGTAGGAAGAGAGTCTGGGTGCAGGCTTACTTCTCCCCTGTGATTTTATGGCATACCTCAGAGATATCGCACGTTCCGCTCCAGACTGATTATGGCAATAAAGTCAAAGAAATTTTTCGGTTTCCCAGGACATATGAAAGCTATATTTATACTATACTGTACTCTACTAAGTGTGCAATAATAGCATGGTGTCTAATAAAAAGGTACATGCCTTAATTTAAGAATACCGTATCGCTAAAAAATACTAACCTTCTCAGCTTTCAGTGAGTCATCACTGAGCATGGATCACCATAACAAATACAATAATAAAAAGGTTTGAGATACTGCGAGAGTTACCAAAATGTGACCCAGAGACACAAAGTGAGCAAACGCTGTTGGAAAAACGGTGCCCACGGACTTGCTCGATGTGGGGCTGCCACCAACTTTCAATTGGTAAAGAACACAATTATCTGCGAAGTATAATAAAATGAGGTGCTGTGTGTATCTTGGAAAGTTTCAGACCTATACAACTCGGTGAATGGTATCAATGCCCACGTACCCTTCACCTCCATTCCTCACTTGCTGGGGTTCTGCCGCGTCTACACATCTACACACCGTCCACATCCCACCCACACGTTCGCATACACACTTTCTGGCTGAAGCTCTTCTGAGAGTTAGCTGCAGTCACCCCGGCACCTCACCCCTAATACTTCAGCTGCATCTCCTGAGAGCAAGGATATTGATATTTTGTGTTTGTAAACACAAACCACCACCACACTTGGGACATTTCACATCAATAGAATACTTTTCTTTTTTTTAAAGATTTTTTTTTTTTAATTTATGTGACAGAGAGACAGCCAGTGAGAGAGGGAACACAGTAGGGGAGTGGGAGAGGAAGAAGCAGGCTCCCAGCGGAGGAGCCCGATGTGGGACTCGATCCCGGAACGCCGGGATCACGCCCTGAGCGGAAGGCAGGCGCTTAACGACTGCACTACCCAGGCGCCCCCAATAGAATACTTTTCTAATACAAAATCTTCATTTGAGTTTTCCTAGTTGTCCCAAGGACATACCCAGTCCCCAACCCAGGATTCAATCAAGGATCACACACTGTATTTGGTTGACATGGCTCTTCATTCTTCTTTCACCTAAACTGGTCCCACCCTCTCATTCACCTTTCAGGATACTGATATTTTCGAAGAGTCCAGGACAGCTGTTTTGGAGAATGCCCCTCAATTTGGATTTGAATGATTGTATCCTTGTGATTGGATTTAGGCTAAAATTCTTAGTAGAGAAATGATACAGGTGATACAGTGCCTTTCTCAGTGTGTCCCATGACTGGGGATAAGAAACTAAGGTGGTGACCACTAGACTTTTCCATTGTGGAACAGGAGATATTTTCTAGAGATGGCCCCACCAATGTCTCCTGTCTGCGTGCTCTGTTTATAAGGTGACAGGAAGCCCCTCCCACACTGCAGTGAGGTTGATATCCCTTCACCAGACCATGGGTGGAACTCTGTGACTGCTTCAATCAAGAGCATATGGTGAAATGGACATCATGTGACTTTGGAGGCTAGATGATAAAATAAAATGCCTTGCACTTGCCCTCTCTGGGGACGCAGCCGCCACGCTGTGAGGAAGCCTAAAATAGTGCACACTGAGAGCCCACATGTGAAGGTTCTGGCCAGCTGAGGCCCCAACCAACAGCATCAACTGCCAGATGTATGAATAATTCCAGTCCTCAGCCACGCAGTCATCCTTGGCCATCAAATCACTCCCAGCCTTCACATCTTCCCAGAGGAGGCCCAAGACATTGTATAGTAGACACAAGCTATTCCTGTGCCCCGTCTGAGCCCGACTCTCAGAATCCATGATCATAACAGAGTGGTTGTTTTATGCCACTAAGTTTTGAGGTGACTTTTTATTTAGGAATATGTCTCTGCAACCATATCCTTTTCCTTCTATAATTAATAAATAATCTGAGAAGTGATGCTGTAAGACCATGTGATTACCCTATTTCTCGACAGGCTTTCATCCAATAGTTTTGGATCAATTCATGAGTTTTGCCTGAATTATTATCATAATAGTGGCAAAGTTGATTATCATTCTTTCTATAGTTATTAGTTGTCATTCTTGTAAAGGCAGTTTTCCTTTCCTTATCCTCCTTTTGTTTCTACATATTTTATATCAGTATGGACCTAGATACTTTTTTTTTTAATTCAATGGTTATACTTCATTTCTGTCATTACTCATTTTGTTTGCTCAAACAAAATAATCCAAATTCAGTGAGTGGGACTTCTTTCAGTGTGGCTCCTCTGTCCTATGTAGACTCACATGCCCTCACATTTTTTGAACACATCTTTACTTTGTCACAAAATAAGATGTTCCAGGCTCAGCTTGTCAATCTCCTGCTCCATTCCTGGACGAGGCTGCTTTCAGGGGGCACTGGCTCCTTTCAGTTTCAAATGGTTATTTAGAAATCAAGATCTTGGAAAAAGGAGTGCTTACTCCTGAGGGGTCTTCATTTGTGGGTTTCTTTTAGAGCTAGGAAGAATGCATTTCTTTACAACTATGAGCTTGCATTGACTCCTCTAATTCCAAAGTAATACCATGGGGTTCTACCTCTTCTCCCTCTATTCCATGTTTGCAGCTCCTTCTCATCTGGGGAGAACTCTAGTTCCTCACATTAGTGCTCACTCGTTCAATCCTGTGGTGCAAATAAAATAGTTTGGAACTGCCACACCAATTCTGCTGATGAAAACAAACCCACTACATGAAGTTCAAGATTTCTCTTCTTAGAATACACTTAACTGAGGATGTACAGAGTACTCTATTCAAAAGTTACCTAGATTTGTAATTAAATGTTTCATTTTGAGATAATCTATAGATTTATAGGTGGTAGTCAGCAATAATACAGAAAATCCATGTACCCTTTCCCCAGTTTCCCCCAGTGTGAACAGCCTATATCACTCTAGGACAGTATCATAACCAGGAAAGTGACACTGATATAATCCAGTAGCCTTATTCAGATTTCACTAGTTTTATATGCACTAATTTGTGCATATTTAGTTCTACGCAATTCTATCACACGTATAGGTTCATGTAATCACCACCATTGCTGAAATACAGGATAGTGCCACCATCCCCAGGGTCCCCTGTGCTCCATTTTTATAATCATACTCACCTTCTTCCCCTCTACACCCACCTCCAATTTCCCTGACCCCTGGCAACCACTAACCTGTTTCCCATCTCTATAATTTTGTCATTTCAAAAATGTTGTAGAAATGGAATCACACAATATTTAACCATTTGAAGTGGGCTTTTTTTACTCAACATAATTCCCTGGACATTCACCCAAGATTCTTCTTTGTATCACTAGCTCATTCCCTTCTTTGCCAAGTAGTATTCTACGTATGGATGTACCACCTTTGCTTACGATTCACCTGTTGAAGAGCATTGGGGTTGTCTCCAGCTCTGGCTATCATGAATAAGCTTCTATGAACATTCACTTTGTGTAAACGTCGTTTTTGCTTCTCTGGGATAAACGCCAACGAGTGCAATTGCTGGGTTTTATGGTAACTGCACACTCAGTTTTATAAGAAACTGACAAACTATTTCCAGAGCAGTTGTACTATTTTACATTCCCACTAGCAATACATGAGTGACCTAGTTTTTCCACATCCTTGTTAGCATTTGGTATTGTCCCTATTTTTAATTTTAGCTATCTTGATAGGTATGTAGCGATATCAAATTGTGGACTTAATTTGCATATCTCTAGTGGCTAATGGTGCTTAATGTCTTTTCATGTGCTTATCTGCCATCTGTATATCCCCTTGGTTAATTTTCTTAATTGGATTGTCTGTCTGTCTGTCTTTATTTATTTATTTATTTAACTGGTGAGTTGTGAAAGTTGCTTCTATATTCTAGATATCAGTCCTGAGTTTGATCTCTGGTTTGCAAATATTTTCTCCCAGTCTGTAGGTTCCCTTTTCATCTTCTTTACAGAATATTTCACAGAATAAAAGTTTTTAATTTTGATGAGGTCCATTGTATCAATTTTTTCCTTTTATGGATCATGCTTTTAGTGGTTTTAATTTCAGTTTCCAAATGTTGTTAGCACACAGCAATCTGTAATGTGACTGATTTTTGTACGTTGAACTTGTGTCTTATGACCTTGCTAAACTCATTTATTAGTTCTAGGAGGCTTGTTGTTTGTTTAGATTTCCTTAGGATTTTCTATGTAGATGACTATGTCAATAAGCATATGGGGACAGCTTCTTTTGTCCTTTCTAATCCATATGGCCTTTAATTTCTTTTTCTTGTCTTACTGCAGTGGCTAGTGTCTTATCAGTGGCTTAACTCTAGGTTGTGTTTAAGTGACAAGAACAAATATCCTTGTCTTGTTGACAGTCTTAGGGGGAAGGTATTCAGTACTTCATCATTACATAAGACATTAGATACAGGTTTTTTGGTACATGCTCTTTAACAAGTTAAGGTAGTTCCTTTCTATTCCTAATTTTCTGAGAGGTTTTTATCATAAATGGGTATTGATTTTTGTCACACACTTTTCTGTATTAATTAATATGATCATGTGATTTTCCCCCCTTAGCTTGTTGATATGGTAGATTTCATTGATTAATTTTTGAGCACTGACCCAGGTTTGCACGCCTGGAATAAACCCCACTTTATATACACATGGTAAATCTATATAAAAAATTGTTTTTATACATTACTAGATGTGGTTAGCAAATACTTTGTTGAGGATTTTTGTGCCCAATTAAAGAGAGATCTTGGTCTCTCTTTGGTAATAATGTTTGTCAAGGTAATACTGGCTTCATAAAATAAGTTGGGAAGTTTTCCCTGATCTTGTATTTTCTGGAGGAGATTGTATAAAATTGGTTTTAATTCTTTCTCTGTTTGGAAGAAATCTCCAGAGAAACCATTTGTTCATGGAGTTTTTTCTAAAGTTTCAAAATCATGAAGTCAACTTCTTCAGTGGTTACAGAACTACTCAGGTTATCAGTTTCATCCTGGCTGTTTTAGTAGTTTGTGGTTTTCCAGGAATCGGCCCTTTATGTCCATGAGCATAAAGTTGTATCACCTTATTCTCTATCAGTGGCTGTGGAGTCTGCAGGGATGTAACCTGTTTCTCTGATATTGGTGATTTGTGTCTTCTCTATTTTTGTCAATCTTGCTAGAGGTTTATTAATTTTATTAATTTTTTTCCCAAAAAACAGCTTTTTATTAATTCTCTCTACTGTTTTTCTGTTTCAGTTATAGTGATTTCTGTTCTTATCTTTATTTCCTTTCTTCTGCTTGCTTTGACTTCATTTCATTCTTCTTTTTCTAGTTTCTTGAGATTAAAATTTTAATTTGAAACTGTTCCTTCTTCCTAATGTAAGCATTTACTGCTACAAATTTCCCTGTATCTTGCAAATTCTGATACACTGATTTCAACTCTTTTAAATTTGGTAAGGTTTGTTTTATGACCTCAGATATAGTCTATCTTGGTTCCACAGGTGCTTGAAAAAAATACATATTCTGTGACTGTTGGGAGTATTCTTTATATGTTGATTAGATCCTACTGGATGGTAATATCCTTTAGGCATGTTACATCCTTGATGATTTCAGTTTAGTACTTCTATCAGTTGCTAAGAAAGGGGTTTGATGTCCTCCCAACTATTATTTTAGACTTGTGTGTTTATCCTTTCAGCCCTACAGTTTTTGCTTCATGCATTTTAAGATTCTATTCTTTGGTGCATATACATTTAGGATTGCTATACCTTCCTGGCAAATTGATCCTTTTATCCTCATTATCATGTTCTTCCTTATGTCCAGTAATTTCCTTTGTTCTGAAGTACTTTACCTGATATTAATACAGCCACTCCAATGTTTTTGGATCAATGTTTACATGACATATCTTTTTTCCACCCTTTTACTTTTCAACCTATGTCACTGCATTTGAACTGAGTTTCCAATACACAGCCGCGCGCGTGTGTGTGTGTGTGTGTGTGTGTGTGTGTTTAATCTATTCTGGCAACCTCTGCCTTTAAAGTTATTATTGCCATGTTAAAGCTTAAGTCTACTGAAAGCTTAAGTAGTACTACTAAAGCTACTTAAAGCTTAAGTAATTGCCATGTTAAAGCTTAAGTCATTTTATTATGCTTTCTGCTTATTCCCTGTTTCTCATTCCCCATTTCTCTTTCCTTGCCTTCCTGTGGTTTACTTAATCATTTCATAGGATTCCATGTTGATTTACTAATTGTGCTTTTCAGTATACCCCTTCATAAAATTTTCTTAGTGGTTACACGGAGTATTACAATATACATATGTAACTTACCATATTCTACTGGTATCAATGTTTTACCACTTAGGGTATAGTATGGAAACCTTACTTCGATTTAGGTTCTTTTATCCTTCCACTTTTTAACACCTTTGCTTTGAGCATATATTTTTCTACATACATTTGCTTCACAACAGATGGTGTCAAATTTTTTTGTTTCAACCATCAAATATGATTTTAAAAACTCATGAGAAAAAGGATAATCTATTGTATTTATCCATAGTTTTGCTTTTTCCATTGTTCATTCTTTCTTATTCATGTTCCAAGATTACTTCCTTTATCATTTTATTTCTGTTTGAAGAACTTACTTTAGCCATTCTTATTTTTTTAAGATTTTATTTTTAAGCAATCTCTAGACCCAATGTGGGGTTTGAACTCACAACCCTGAGACCAAGGGTTGCAGACTCTACCAACTGAGCCAGCCACCCACTTCAGCCATTCTTTAAGGGTAGATTGGCTAGCAACAAACTCTCTTAGTTCTCTGTAGTCTGAGAGTGCCTTTATTTTCTCTTCATTCTAAAGAATAGTTTTGCCAGGTATAGAATTCATGGTTATAGATTTTATTTTTCAGTACTTGAAAAATATGTCACTTCGTTCTGGCCTCCATGGTTTTAAATGAGACTCCACTGTCATTCAAATTGTTGTTAACTTGTAAGGAATATGTTGGTTTTCTCTGATTGCTTTCAAGATTCTTCTGTCCTTAGTTTTTAGAGGTTTCATTATTATGGGTCTAGGTGTGTATTTCTTTGGATTTATCTTCTTTGGAATTTGCTCAGCTTCTTGAATCACAGCCTTTATTGCGCTTTTTTGGTCTGCTGGGTTCATCTGAGGCCATAGGGGCTCTTGCTGATTCCTGCTGGGGTTGCCTGTGGGGGCAGAAAGTGCCTCTCCAGGCTGTGGGGACAAAGAGTGCTTCCTTACCAGTCACTTGTTAGGGTGGGGATCCCTCCTGCCAGTGTCAGGCCTCCCAGTGTCTCCAGGTGGTGGGGGTCTCTGACCTACAGCACATAAAGACCACTGCTCCAACAAGTTGTGGCAGGATGTCCCCTGCTGGTGCCAGCAGGCCACCAATGTCTCTAGGTAGGAGAAAGGATTCTCTGGTCCACAGGACAAAGAGCACTCCCCAGATCAGTGCTTCCTAGCCACCTGGGGTCTCCAGGTGAGAGAGAGGAGTCTCTAACTGACTGAACAAAGAGTGCTCCCAATCTGGGCCACTTGTCATGGCAGGACCCCCCTGTTGGTGCTGTTGAACCACTAGGGTCTCTGGTTAGGAGAAGGGGGATCTCTGGCCCACAGGGAAGAAGACTGCTTCCTGGGGCCACTTGTCAGTGGTACTTCCACTAGGTCTCCCTTGCTGGTGCCACTGGGCCTACTGAGTATGGCTGGCAGGGCTCCCTCTCAGTCTGGTGAAGCAATGAGCCTACCTGGGCAGCTGTCTGCTACAGGTTGGGTGCTGAAGATACTGGCCCTGGGGTTGCTGACCGTCACTGGGTAGGACGGTCAGGAAGCATCCACGCCTCTGTGTTGTTCCTATAGTGCCAGAGTCCCTAGCTAGTATCCCTTCCTCTTCCTAACTTTCAGACTTCTCCTATGCTTGTCTCTCAACTTATTTAAGGATACGTAATTGTACTCGGTGAGAAAGAGCTGGGAGAAATGAGTCTAGCCATCCTGCCCACACTAGAAGTCCACCCAAATTAATACTGTTCCTCTGTGTTGAGTGGCATGTATTTGATATACAGCTAGGCTCCTTTACTTCTGTTTGTACTAATTTTTAACTCCACCTTTATTTAATTTTTGAATAAGTAACACATTAACATGGTCCACAAGTCAACTATATGTAAAAGGCACATTCAGAGATGTCCCATTCCATTCCCTGTTTTCCCGGCCCATTTCCACTCACTCGCTGTGGGTAACAATTTCATGAGTTTCTGGTTTATCCTTCCTGAGTTTCTTTTTGAAAACTAAGGAGATTCATATATTTCTATTGTTTTTTCTTATTTCAGCAGAGGCCTGATTTTTACCTCAGAATCTCAGTCAGGAGTTGATCGCTATAGCCCAGCGACTTAAAATCTTCATAATCTGGATGTTTCTCCTACTGAAAGCCCTTCAGATGCCTCCCTGATTCCATTTAAAACCATTCCCTCCATTCTGCTCACATTTCTCAATTTGTTGAGTCATTTGTCTGCTTCCCTTCTTTAAATTATATTGATCCAGTTTCCTCATAATTCTTATTCTCCCTTCAATCACTAACATATTTGAGTCGATCTAAAAGAAAACAAGGGTGTTTACCTTAATGGAATAAATGTATTCTGGTAGAATTTGTTGTAAAATGAATTCCTGCGAAGTGAATCCCACTTTCCAATGCGGTATATTCTGGTACACTAAGGGGAAAGTGGTCACAGGGTATAATTAATACCACATTTAAAAGAGCTGCCTACGTTTTTAAGATCACATATTCATGAAGGAAGTGAGATATTTTCAATAAAACATTGCTGACAAAACAAAATGTTAACAATTTTACCTCACCACACTTTTTTAAATGTCACAAAATACAAATACCAAAAATGACAACACAACACTGTCACAGTTCTGGCAGACTAATCTGTTACCTCATATACATTTCCCACGTATGGGCAAACATCCCCGGAGTCTTGGCAGTTCAACTCAGTTTCTTCTCACTAGACTCAGAAGCCTTCACACTAACTCTACTCCCGGATACCTCTGCTGTGGCTTTTGTATCATTTGAGCCCACCAGGCCCCTTTCCAATACTGGTGAAAACTTCCCTGGAAAGCAGGTTTCCCTCAAAGGTGGCTGGGAGCTCTCTTTCATTTGCTCAAGAGGCGCACAACAAACATTCACTGAGCATCCACGAAGGCGCAGGCCGCAGGAGCTAATACTTACATGTGCCCACACAGTGCCTGGCAAAAGAGTAGGTATCCTGTGAGTACCATCATTCTGGGTTAGGCAAAGTCACCAGCTAATAACCAACAGTCAGGAGCAAATTAGCAGATCCGACGATATGTTCTAGCTGGCATTCACCTCAGATGCTATTAGCATACACAAAATATTTGCCGAGTCTGACCATTTTAACAAAAGACAACAACGAAATGACCTATCTTCCTCCTGGGAGAAGAGCAGAAAGCACAGGATACTATAGGTTTGCATGGTGATATTATTATGGTGATACAGTGCATGAAGTCTTTGTATTCCAAAGCATTTCAAATAAAACATGGAACACTATTTTTCAGAAGCCCTTTCATGAGCCGTTTAACGTGGTTAAATAACCCTGTGCTTGAGTTTAAAATCTCGGCTTGTAAGCTTCTAAGAACACTGAAACACCTTGAAACTGATTTTGGTTTACTTAAAACTGCATAAAAAGTGATGCCATCAAGAGCCCTCACCACAAGCCCTGGAGGTGTTTAAATACTCTAAAAACCGGAACACGTTCCCCGTATCATCGCTGGTGCTCTCGATGTCTGAGGGAATGGTCTGATGTGGCTTTCAGATACAGTGTGAGCCACGTGCCTGCACCTTCCCCCGCTATGTCCGCAGGTGTCTAGTAATGGGCCTGAGTTGCCGCTGATGAGAAGGCCAGAAGCCTTTCCCTCTGAAGGGCTGGCCCCTTGTGGGGAAAGGCCATCAGGCTCCCTCAGGACCAGTATTAGGGTGGGAGGAACTGTTCCTGCAGAATAGCCTTCTCCTCCCCTTTTTCCTGCTCTGGATTCTGGATATCTGGTGCTGTGATGTGTGAGTAAGAATCACTTCCTGACCAGGAGAGCTCAAGTTAGGGCAAGAGATGGACCAATGTCGGGATGCGGTGCCAACACTGCGCCCCACCAAGAGGATCCAGAGAGGCTTCCTGGAGCAGGAAATGGCTGAGCTGTCTTAAAGGGAGACAGGAACCGACTAGATGAAGTACAGGACACAGTGGGGGAAGCACGTTGCAGACAAGGCCCAAGAAGGAGGACTGAGTGTAGTTCAAAGCTACTGCAGGCCAGTTCTGCTGGTGGGAGAGCATGACGTGGGGCTGTGGGAACTGTGAGCAGATGGCAGCCTGGGGCTGAATGCCCGGGACTGTGGAGTTCAGACCATAAGGAGAGGTGGAGACTATCATTTTGAGTAGGGGATTGACTGGATCGGTCAGAAATCTGAACTCTGGGGACTGCCACTAAAGGCAAGGAGACCTTTAGGGACGACTGCTCTCACGTGGGTAGCAAACAATGGGGCAGTGGAGATTAAGAGGACAGTTTTTAACTATTTAGGAAGCATAGGAATGGCCTAAATGTGGGAAATACAGAGCCCAGCAGACCTTGCATTTCCCAGCACGGGGCGGAGGGGGGGTGGGGGGGCAGAAGGGGGCCGCTCGCTGCATACTTCCAGGGGAGGAAGGCAGTGCATGGAGACGTGCACCCTGGGGGGACGGTGAGCCCTAGGCATGGAAGTGCTGCCATACGTGGCCTTGCATAGCTCTCGGCACCCCTGCCTGGCCCATCCTGTGCTCTTGGCACCCTGAACCAGCTCTCTGCCCTTTGACTCTCTGAAGTTTTCCTCCTGAATCAGTAACCCACTTTTGTTTCTAAGGCTGCTTCCACATTCAACTCTACTGTGAGCACTCTCACTGATGTGAGGACAGGAACAAAGCTATAGGTACGCACGATACCTACGGCAAGTGCGAATGCCAACCAAAGAGCTTAATTCCACAGGCTGCCTTGAAAAGGACAGGCCAGAGCAGCTGCCAGCTCCCGGGACAAGCATTTCACAAGTGCAGGACGTGGTACCAGAGGCTCTGGAGAGGACAGTCTGGCGCACAACACGCAGGGCAACATGGCTGCTTCGGCTGGGCTGGGGCTATTTCCATTGCTGAAGGCACATCTTCTTACCCTTTATTTTTTTATACAAGATTCTTTTTTTTTTTATTTTTCATAATTATATTTTAATGTAACAAAGTCATTTCTAACACATTACTTTCACAACACAGTAGGTGAACAAGCTGCATCTGGAAAAACCCTAAACTAGGGCTCAAGAATGGGAGCAGGGAAAATGGTTGGGAAGCTACTTTTTCCTCTACTTCTCAACAACCTAGCACAGGGAGTTCATGCAGAGTTGTAAGCCCATATATTGCTTACTCCAAATGCAAAACCCTTTTCATCTTCATCATCATCTCCGGTAAATTTTTATATAATTTTCCCATTCAATAGAAACTTAGAGACATAACATACTTTTTATACATTTATGCAATTAAGAAATAACAAAGCCAGAATTCAAATTCAACCCTGTCAGTCTCCAATGCACTTGCTCTCTCTTCCACACCATTGTAATTTAGACATTCTTTTTTTGAATTTTTTTAATAATAATATTTTTTTATTATATTATGTTAGTCACCATACAGTACATCCCTGGTTTTTGATGTAAAGTTCGATGATTCACTAGTTGCGTATAACACCCAGTGCACCATGCAATACTTCATCTATTTTTTTGACACAGAGAGAAAAAGAGAGAGAGCAAGCACAAGCAGGGGGAGTGGGAGAGGGAGAGAGAGAAGCAGGCTCCCCGCTGAGCAGGGAGCCCAATGTGGGACTCAATCCCAGGACCCTGGGATCATGAGTTGAAGGCAGACACTTAACCGATTGAGCCATTGAGCCACCCAGGTGCCCCTCTTCATACCCTTTAAAAAGATAAACAAATCACAGCTTGAACAGCGGAGGCCAGAATAAAGATTCTGGAATCAGCCATCCCTAAGTGTAAATCCCACTTTCACCATTTATGAGGCTGTGTGGTTTTGTACAAACTACTTATAGTCCCCCAGGTCTGGAATCCTCACCAGTCCAACGGGAATGACTGCATCCACCTATAAAGCCTCTGGGGAAGGGCCTGGTTCTTAGACACTCGGCAAAGAGCTATGGACGGCACCCGTAAAGCTGGTGCAGGAGAGCAGCGAGGCCACGGCTCTCTGGGAGAAGCCAACCCACCCGGTCAGTGGTGATGGCTGCCAGGGAGTGCAGAGCCAGCAAAACAGCATGGACAACTGAAGTCTTATCGCTGCGCTCCAGCCAGACCCAGCCCTGCAGATTAGGTTCCTCTGGCTGACCAACCTGAACCAGTGCTCAGCTGAACTGGCATCTCACACCCCAAATCAATAGCTATAGTCAGGACAGGAACTGAGTGCATAGGAGGTCTCTCTGACCTCAGACAATGAAGTCTTCCATCCTCAGCACTCACTCTGCCAACACCACTGGTGATAGCAGTGAGGCATGCAGTGAAAAATGGACTTGAAAGAACGAACAGATGCAGCAAGGCAGGGAGAGAAAGGGAAAAAGACAAACCTTGTACTTAATGCACTTGAGCAATCACCAGGTCTTATTCAGGCGACACAGGAAGAGCAAGCAGTGCTGTGGCCTTGTACCAGCTCCGGCATGGTTTCTCACCTGAAGGACAGGATAGGGCTTGGGGAGCCTAAACACGCTGCAGCCTAAAACGTTTTGTGACCCACAGTGTTCCACGTGCAGGGAAACGGCTAGTGGAGGTACACAGACGTGCTCATATGGCCGTGGCAATTTATGACTGGCTGTGTCCAGGTTAGCAGCAAGAGGAGCTGCCCCAGGATGATAGACTTCCATCACTCCTGCCCAGAAGGAGAGGGATGGCAGACCCTGTCCCAAAAACCCAAAAAAAAAAAAAAAAAAAAAAAAAAAACTACATGCCTAACCTGACAAACATGGTAAGTAAGACATGACTTTAGAATGAAGGAGGGAAGAACCAAGGTGAGGACTGAGTGGGAAATAAGCAGCACCCCTCCTCAAATGGACTACAACCCAGGGAAAGAATCAGTGGTGATGGGGTAGCATCCATAATTGTTATCCACTTGAGGGCTGTCTCATTTGGCCCTAGGCTTTCGAAGATACGGAAGAAGACCTGAGCTCTCCAAAGAAACAAGGGGCTGGATCTAAGTCTAGCCCCAGGGAGAAGGCACTGTATGATCTCAGAGTTCCTACCAGTTCAGGAAAGGGAAGGTCTAAACATGGGAGTGCCTGGGGTCCTCACACTGGAAGAGAGATTCTAATGAATTCCAGACTCTTACCCAAGATGCTAAAACAGTGCTTCCCAAATGGTGGTCTACGAAGCACCCATGTTAGAATCCCCTGCGTGGCCACCCGACCTGTACTAGGCGGCCCCACCTGGTCTAGGACTCCCCAGGGGAAATCTGTTGTTTTGAACAAGTACCTTGGGTGACAATGAGGCCCACAATGTTGCTCTACAATGGGGTCTCCCACCTCAGTACTATTAACGTGTTTGTGCCAGTAATTCCTTGTTGTGGGGCCGTCCTGGGCACTGTAGGAGGATTAGCAGTATCCCTGACCTCTACCCACTAATGCCAATCGCACCATCCCCGTCATGACAGGCAGTAGGTCTAGACATCACCAAATGTCCTCTGGAGGGCAGAATCATCCCTGTCAAAAACCACTGCTCAATGAGAAGAGGAAGCTAAAGGGGACTAGGAGCCTTTGAAAACTCATTTCTAAAAAATACATCACACACGATCTCAATAAGGGGAAAAGGGATAGAGAGCTGTCCTCAGGCCCAATGCACATAAAGATCATGACACGCCCCCACTTGTGACTCCCTCGAGAGGCATGTCAGATTTCCTGGGGAGAGAGAACAGGGAGTGGAAGAGTACGAGGGGGTTTCTGCCATATGCCTCTGGGAGCAGGAGCACTGGGAGCCCCTGATCTATGGGGTCACCACATCTCGCAGGGCAGGGAGGGTGCAGGACCCACTGGGAACACTAAGGAACGGCCCAGCCTATAAGAACAGGGTCAGAAAAGCTGAGGCCCAGGCAAGCTGAGCCATTTGGAAAATGCTAAGGACAAAAAAAGGGCTTTTAAAATTGGATCAGGAGCGATAGGAACAAGAAGGGATAGGCCCATATTGGGGTGAAAGGTGTTCGGTTAACAGATGACGGAGAGAAAGAACTATAAACTCCCATTTTCTATCAAGGAGAACAATCTTCAGACTGAAAAGGGTGAATCAAACACTGATATGAGGGAATTGAAACGCGAGACGGAGACGAGATTGTGAGAGAACATCTAGTCACACTAAATGAATTCAAATCTCCTGATTCAGATGAATCACATCTCAGCTCTGAATTAACTTACAGAAGAGACATGCTCGTTGCTGGCAATCTCAAGAACTCAGAGAAAATGAGAAGATGCCCAAGATGAGACAATGTCCAATTTAGCAAAGGGGAGAAAAGGTGGATTTTTGAAAACTACAGACTGGTGAGCTAGACACAGATCCCTGAGAGAATTCTATGGTCTAAGTACTCAGAAATGGAAGTGACAGCCACCAGAAGGAAGCCCAGGCTGGTGGGAAAGTAGGCATCCAGACACACTTCCATGCTCTTGTCATAAAGTCATTTCACTGCCTAGAATGATGGAGACACCACTCAGAGTAATGGGGACACTGCCTACCGTGATGGAGATACTCACTGCCCAGAGTGATGGGGATACCGCCCAGGGTGATGGAGACACTGTCTACAGTGATGGGGACACTGCCTACAGTGATGGGGACACTGCCTACAGTGATGGAAATACTCACTGTCCAGAGTGATAGAGACACTGCCCAGAGTGTGGGGACACCGCCCAGAGTGATGGGTTCACTGCCTAGAGTGATGGGGATACTGTCTACAGTGATGGGGACACTGCCCAGAGTGATGGGGACACCGCCCAGAGTGACGGAGACACTGCCTAGAGTGATGGAGACACTGCCCAGAGTGATGGGGACACCGCCCAGAGTGACGGAGACACTGCCTAGAGTGATGGAAACACTGCCCAGAGTGGTGGGGACACTGCGCAGAGTGATGGAGACGCTGCCCAGAGTGGTCGGGACACTGCGCAGAGTGATGGGGTCACTATCTAGAGTGTAGGGACATATGGTCCAGAGTAATGGGGATGTTGCCTACAGTGATGGGGACACTGCACAGAGTGGACTCTGCTCAATGAGATTCTGCCCCATGCTGCACCTGTGGGAGGACCAAACAGCAGAAGGGACCTGGAGCAGCACTCTTATTCTGCAAAGTGTGGAGAGTGAGGACAGATGGTTGACCACAGAGTGTGGCATTTTCCTTCTGACTCAGCATCATTATCCATGACTTAAAGGAAGGAGTGGCAGCATACTGACCAAATCTGCTAATGATATGAAGTTCAGAGGGAGAGCCAATATGCTGGATGGGTAACAAGATCCAAACACATCTCAAACAAACACATCTCGAAAGCTAAGAACGGCCCTGTCCACTCCAATGAGATGAAAATTAACAAGGACAGGGTCCAAATCCAGCAGCCATACGCGCACAGAACAAGGCAGTGCACACACAGCCCAGCAGCACACACAAAGCCCAAAGGAGCTGAGCCCAAGCGAGACAGCCAAAGGCAGCCCAGGCAGTGCTGCCAGGGGATCTATCCCCTCGGGAGGGTGTGTGGGGGTGACGGAACAGCCCCATCCCACCCCCATCCCTTTCGCCCTCGCATGCTGGCTTCAGTTCTAGGGACCGCAGGGACAGGGACAAGCTAAAACCTACCAAAAGGAGAACAGTTAGATTGCCCCCCTGTGAGGAAAGCCTGGGAGAACCGGGGTGATGGTTTTATGGGGGAAGGACAGGAGGGAGGCTAGTCGTCACCTCTCTGGCACAGCACACAGGCTTGTCCTGTCTGGCTCTGTGACAGCTGTTACTCTGGAGGGTGTGAACAGAGCCAGCGGGTGGCAGTTACAGGCAGGACACCTGCACTGACTCCAACGTGATGCACAACCACAGTGGTCCACTAACAGCACAGCCTGTCCGAGGAGGGGGCATAGCTAACATTCACACGGGCTGTGACAGGCATGGTCACGCGCCGTCTCACCCAGACCTCAGCAACAATCCAATGAGGCTGAGCTTATTAATCCCTGAAGAGTGAGGAAGTTAACCCATTTGCCTAAGGTCGCACAGTTAGCAAGAGCTGAGGTAAGCAGTCAGACCCAGGGTGAACCCCAATCCCACGCTTTCCCAACCTGCGGTGTCCGGTCAGGGCCTGACGAATCAGCAGCTGGGGAGACAACAGGAAAACACTCACGTCAGGGAAGAGTCCCTCCAGGCAGGAGAAGTGACAGTGATTACAGTACATAAACATGCCTTCGTAAAGCAATGAACACGATCACTTAATTAGTAATAAAAAAGTACAAATTCAAAGACCAATTTTTGCCGAACAAATTAACCAACTTAAAAACCAATGAAAATGGGGAAGGGAGAGCTTTACGTTTACCACCTAATAGGAAAATCAAAAAATCATATGAAGAGGCAGTTCTCAAAAGAAGAAATATAAGAGGCCAACAAACTTATGAGAAGATGTTCAGCCATATTAATAATTAGAGAAACGCAAAAGTTTTAGGCTGATAAAAGGCTGTGATGGTATAGGTATGGGGAGAGGACTCTCAAACCATTTTGTTGGTATATAATTCTAAAGAGAAATGTGGACGTCTCCATTAAAATTAATTGTGAAAGACTGAAGAACCCTAAATGTCCATGAACAGGAAGATGGTGAAATAAATACTGCCGATCCCCACCGTGTAGTCATTAAAGGAACAAGGTAGACCTGATGGACAAAGAGAAGTGATGTGCAAAATTGTCTAAGATGTCTTGTTAGATGCAAGAAGCAAGTTAGTAAAGAATAAACCATGACCCCAACCGTAAAAAACAAACCATGTCTGTGTTCGTCACGGAAATAAGGCTGACAGTCGCAGGGGATGGCTGGAAGCACATCATTTACCAGTGTTCCTGCTGGAGAGTTGGGGCCACGCTTTGCATGCTTTCATAGTGCTTTAACTTCTTGCAAACACGCATTACATTTGTAATTAATTTTAAAAAGAAAAAGGAAAACAGCCCATGTTGCTGAAGGAAGGGAGGCTGGTGCCATCACATACTGCGAAAAGAAGCGTGCACTTTACTACCCCCGCTGCACGGCGGTCTGGCCCCAAGCCTGAAGGATGGACAGTCTGTGGCTCAGCACCTGCAATTCTAAATTTTTTTTTCCTAAGAAAAAAGCTGAATTCAGGCAGCTTATGAGGATAAGCTTCCTTTTTTATTTTTTTCTAATAGGAAAAGCCTAGAGCAACGTAACAATGCAGTGATAGGGAAGAGTAGATTATGGCGTATTCATAACAAGGAACAGTACACAGCTAATTAAGTGTAGAAACAGATTTGATGTGGAAAAATGGTTCATAATACACTGAGTTTCAAAACTGTTACCAAAGAGCATCATGGTTATGTTCCCATTTTTGCAAATACAGTTGACCCCTAAACCATGCGGGGGTTATGGTAGTGATGACCCCCTCCTCCACAGAGTCGAAAATCCGTATATAATTTTCCACTACCCAAAAACTTAACTACTAGAGCCTACTGTTGACCAGAAGCCACACCGATAACACAGACAGTCGATTGACACATATTTTGTATGATACATGCATTATATGCTCACAATAAAGTAAGCTAGAGAAAAGAAAATCTTGTTGAGAAAAGCATAAAGAAAATACCTTTACCATACTGTATAGGAGAAAATCTGTTTATTAAGGGGCCCATGCAGTTCAAACCCATATTATTCAAGGGTCAGCTGTATTATAACATGGCCAATATTACCATAACAGAAACGGGTTTGGGCAGTGCCACCAAGATGCTAACAATGGTTACCCCTCTAGGTAGGGGGTCTGAATTGGCAAATTTGATTTTATTCTTTGGGCTTATCTGAAATTTTTGGTTTTACTACTGTGAACAGGTGCTACTTAAGAAATAAGTATAAGCTCAGTGGGTTAAGCATCCAACCCTTGGTTTCAGCTCAGGTCATGATCTCAGGGTCATGAGATTGAGCCCTGCGTTGGGCTCTGCGCTGGGTGTGGAGCCTGGTTAAGATTCTCTCTCTCTCTCTCTCTGCCTCTTACCCCCTACTCTCTCTCTCTCTCTCTCGAAGGAAGGAAGAAAAGAAAAGAAAAGAAAAGAAAAGAAAAGAAAAGAAAAAAGAAAAGAAAAGAAAAGAGGGAGAGGGAGGGAGGGTGAGCAAAATGCCCCACAGCTCGATAAGCTCCAAGCAGACAACTGGGTAATTCCCATGATTCCGTGATGCCAAGCACCAAGGTAGGGTTTTTATAACAGAGAGGTCTGGCTCCCCTGCCGGCACCATGCAACATGCAATCATACTCCAAGAACCACCTCCACCTACTTCCATGCACCTAAGCCCAAAGTGCTGCTGACTGCTGTGGGCTGTCATCTGTCCTGACTGCTGAGCCACCATGTCAGGCATCTCTGTCTCTCAGGCACTGAGTTTGCTCTGGGGACAAAACAGTGAGTTAGGTGGCAGCCCTGCACAGAAGGAGCAGCAGGAAGTGGTCAAATAAGGCCTCTAAGGTGATCCTAATGTCAGGAGAAAGGCCACATGGCCAGAGAGCATGCCAGGTGGACATGCAGCCAAGGCCTAGACCACAAAGCCCTGCAGGCTTAGGAATCCCAGCTTTCTTCTGAATGCATCAGGGAGTCGTTGATGGGCTTTAGAAATGGTCCCTCCTGCAACAAGGAGATACCAGATCATAGATGGAGGATCTGGTAAAAAGGACAACAGTGGGGAGAAGATGGTTTCAGCTCACGAGAGAGATTTGCAAGGGGGCACCATTGTGGCAGGAGGACAAAGGAAGAACAGGAGCTAGCTATTAGCTCAGTAACCAGGACAGGACTTGGTCACCAGGGTGGTGGGATGGCAGGGCACCAGGAGGGAGAGACCAAAGGGTAACCTCAAATTCTGTCTGCAGCATCCCACCACCACCATGGCCAAGGGCTGAAGGAAAGGCCCAAAGGAATTCACCCGGTCCAATCGAGCTGATCGACGCTGGGAAGGGAAGAGCCAAGAAGGAAAGGAAAGGGAGAGGCCACAGAGTGCCTATTTAATGAGAATTATTTGTTTAACTGGGTCTTTTCCAGCTGGGATAGGTGGTAACCTTCATACATGATGGACAGGCACTTCTGGCTCTTCAAGCCATAAGGACCTATTTAGGACACTAAATGCGCTGGGGGAAAACCAACAGACAATAGCCACGGCGCAGGAAGTGCTGCATGTTAATGCAGCTGCTGCCAGAAACAGGGCAGAAACCACTTCCAGAGGAGACACTGATGGAGCCCGAGCCGAAAAGGACCCTAGCAACCGTAATGGAGGGAGTGACATAAATCCGCGGCCGTGAACAGTGACTTAACCACTGAGGTTAGCCCTTCTCCCCACATGATCATTTCACCTCATAATGAGGTATGCAGTTGGCTCTTCCCTTCTCTGGGCCAGGTTCCACACCATGAAGGAGAAAGATGGGAATAGAACCTATGGAGTTCTTGCAACAAGTTGCTGGCATAAAAAAAGGGGTAGGGTCTGTTCTGAGTGACAAAAGACCTAAAAGCTAAGAACCAATTGTAACGTGGCAATTCCAGTGAATCCTGACTTACAGCAGCAACAAACAAGCACAAACAGAAACACTGCGAAAGGGTAATTCTGAGGAAATCAGGGAAATCAATGTTAATTCCCTGAGGCGAGATAACAATATTGTAGTTATGTAAGACAATGTCTGTATTTTTCAGAGACACATACCTAAGTATGTAGAGGGAAATGTCATGGTCACTGGGATTTGCTTCAAAGCAAAAAACAAAGGAGAAAAAAGAAATAAATATGAGCAAATGTGGCAAAATTGTTAAGTTTGGGGAACAGGGACAGAGAGGTTCATTATACTATTCTACTGTTCTGCTTACTGTAAATTCTATCACAGATTTATTTTAAAGATTGTATTTATTTATTTGAGAGAGAGAGAGAAAGAGAGAGAGTGTGTGTGTGAACATTAGCAGGGGGCAGAGGGAGAGGGAAGAGGAAAGAATCCCCGCTGAGCACAGAGCCTGCCATGGGGCTGGATCTTCCAACCCTGAGATCGTGACCTGAGCCAAAACCAAGAGTTGGAAGTTTAACCAACTGAGCCACCCAGGCGTCCCCATCGTAGATCATTTTAATACAGTTTCTTTTTAAGATTTTGTTTATTTATTTGAGAGGGAGAGCGCATGTGCGAGAGAGATCACGAGCAAAGGGGAGAGGTGGAGGGAGAAACAGACTCCCTGCTGAGCAGGGAGCCCAATGTAGGACTCGATGTGGGACTCGATCCCAGGACCCCAGAATCATGACCCGAGCCAAAGGCAGACACTTAACCGACTGAGCCACCCAGGCACCCTGTTTTAATACAGTTTCAAACAGTACTCTGAGCAGCTGACCGGGGCAGCTGACTGACGAACAACTGATCCCTGCATTTAGCCTGCCTGGGCCCGCGGACAGCGAACCGGCTGCTATGATCAGTCACGTGACAACTGCTGCCCATTTCAAAGCCTATTTCTTTACCTATACAATGGGGATAGTAGCAGTTCCCTCTCTTGTGGGACTGCCTTACAGGAACGATGAATGAGAACACGTGATGCACTTGGGACACACCTGGCACTATGACAGCAAGGATTCAAATAAGATCAGCTGTCATTTTATCACTCAGCTCACTGGGTCATTGTGCAGGCCAAAGGAGGCAGTTCAGGTGTGGTGTCTGGCCAGTGCTTTGCACATGGGAAATACTCAGCAAATGTCAGCTACTGAGCACTAAGAAAACCAGCCTCAGAGACAGAAAGAGAGTTTGTTAACAATACTCTATCAATTCCTTTAACTCTCAAAACTACCCTAGAATGAGAACTATTCCTGTTTTATAGATGTGGATTCAAAGACCTGTTTAAATCTCAGACCTGGAGTTGAATGGCTGTGAGCCTTGTGCCGTCCCCTAACCTCTCTGAGCATTCTCATTTTCATCTACGATGAACACTACTCCCCTCCACACCCCCACCAAACCTAAGTGACATAACTTAGGCACTGTTCGTAGCAAAGAGGAGTCATGCAGCCCGTTCAGCAGGGCCCCTGGCGCAGACATCTATCCCAGCAAAGCCCGGCCACAAGGCCCAGGAAAGCCACAGTCTCTCCATGTGCACAACAGAGGGGGTAGTGTCTGCTCCCTCCTCACCTCACGGGTTACTGTGAGATAAAAGAGAATTTCTGTGAAGATGAGACTGAGGTAAAGGAACAGACCTTTAGCAAACATAACAGAAGTAACATACAGAGTAGACGTAGGGAATGTGGGACCAGGAGGCAGGGGTAGTGGAGGTGGTGGAGGAGGCAGTGGTGGTGGCAGAACCCAAGATTTAAAAGTACCTACCTCCGGAGCCTGGGATTAACCCTTACTCTCTATGGCAGAAAAACTGTAAGACTCACGGACACAGCTGCAAGAAATGAGAGTCCTGGTTATATCGTTAATTAGCCGTGTGACCTCTGGGGACAATGGGAGCAACCGCAGTTATATTATTAGATCTGGCTGGTAACAGTAATGGCAGGTACCGTTTATACCACGATGTATTACAGCGGACTAGGTTCTATGTCACGTCCTTTATTATCTTGAAAATGTAATTACTACTGTCCCCATTGTAAAGATGAAGACTCCCAAGCCTCCAGGGCTTAAGTGACTTGATCTTGCCCATAAAGCCAGCAGGTGGTGAAGTTGTAATTCAAACCCAGGTCCCTCCAGATCTAAAAACCGAGCACTTGCAGCCACACCAAGTGATTCTCAAACCATTTAGCTGCCTTGGGGCCCTTTTCTTATCTGTGAAAATAATTGGATTGGATCAATGGTTCTCAATTTCTTTGTTTCCCCAACAAAAGACCCGGGTCCCACCAGCACAGGTATAAAAAGCCCATTTTTGCTAAGAAAGGCTGTCCTAAATCTCTAAGTAGTATGTTCTTTCACTTACCACTTCCAGTACACTGTTGAGAACACACAAAGTGGCCATTTTTATGCTGGTACCATTACGAAAAAGTGGTACTAGTTGGGTAACAGGTGTGTAGGTGTCCTTCTTTAGCCACCTGAGGAAGAACTTCTGGACTCAACAATCGTCCAAAGTCCCTTGGGCTCAGAGCTGTCGGGTACAGAACTGCTCCTCACAATGATCAGGGGTGGGCTCCTTCCCCACATGGCCAATTTCCTGCTGCATTGCTTTTAGGTCACTGTTATCTGTTCCCTCCTCTGAATTCCCAGTGCTCTGGCAGCTTCTCTCCGCAGGCATGTCACACTGGGAATACTTGCCATGCTGCAGTCTTGCAGCCTAAGTGGTGAGACCCTCTCTGCATCTCTGGTGCAGTCGCTGAGCAGACGCTGACACAAAGGAAGCCTCCCCACACACAAGAGAAATGCCTGCTGGCCACTGAGAGCACTTGGGGGTCAGCAGTTCTTCCAACAAGACACACTGCTCACTCATCATGGGGCTGGAAGTCACTCCACCTCCAGAGCCAGAGGGCGACTCCTCTGGGGTAAAGGCAGCCCTTCCCATTGCATGCCCTCTGACCCCCTTGGGGACCTGGCTTCCACCGGACCCCTCAGGGACACATTATGAATTCTCCTCCTCCCGTAAATATGATCAAGTCACTCCCTCTTAAACCACCAATGTTCTTTCTTTGATGAAACTTCTTGAGAGAACGGTCTATACCTGTTTCCTCTACTTCCCACACTCACTGCAGCCCTAACTCCACAAGTAACCCAGCTTCAGTCTCCACGGCAATACTGGAAGGGCTCTCTCAACACAACTGACATGTCCTTCAAAGCGCAATCAAGAGGCCTCTCCTCTAGCCCTCCCTGGCCTGCAGCATTTGGCACTGTTGACCACCTTCTCTCCAACTTTTCTTCCCGAGCTGATTTGGGAGGCAGTGTGGCATGGTGGGAAGAGCAGAGACTTCAGAGCTCTGACTTCATCCATCAGCTGCATGGCTTCTGGCAGCTCATTTAACCTGATTCTCAGTTTCTTCATTTGTAAAATGTGTAATATAATCTACCTTGCAGGGTTGCTGCAAGGATTAGCGATAATTTATGTATAAGAGCCTGGCACATAGCAGATGCTCATAACATCGTGGTGGCTGTCATCTTGTGGGACACAGAACTCCATGTCTGACACTCTCAATCATCTGCCGGCCATCTCCACCTCATATGTGAAGGTCTGAAATTAAACTCACGACCTTCCGCAAGTGTCATGGCTCACCTGAATTTTTCTCTTTCTCTTAATGGCACCATTATTCTTCTGGACATTCAAGTCCAACTCTTTCTCCAGCTGACAGCTCTTCAAGAACGCCCAACGTTATCCTAAAGGAAGGCTACACTTCTTAGCCAGTCATCCGGGTCCTTCGTGATGTGACCCCAATCAATTTTTACAGCTTCCCCACCCACTGCCAACAGTCACGTGGGAGTACCTGGGCTGGGGTCTCTGTCCTGAAGCCTCACCTTCTTCACGTCCTGCCCTGTGGGCTGCCTGCTCCATCCTGCTCATTCTTCAAACACAGCTTCCACCAAGAAGCCTTCCTCCCTCTCCCGGAACCCCCACTGCATCACTGTTTCCTGCTTGCGCATACACACTTTCCTTTCTTTATTCTTGCAAACATCTACTGGGCACCTATTCTATGCCAGACACTGCATCCCCAGCCAGCCCTTAGTGATGAATCACCCCTGATGAATCAGACCAGCGAGGGCTTTGAGCTTCCAGGCCTTCACAGTCTGGAAGGGGAAACAGTCACAGATGCCAGCAGCCACACAGTAGCGTGTCAAGTGCTAGAACACACGCGGGGCACGGGGCCTAGGGAAGTGCGGAGAGGGGGTGGCAGGTGATACGGCTGGTGCCTAAAGGCAGGCCTGCCTTCCTCAGCTGCTTCCGACTTTGTATTAAGTAGAACATGCTAACAGAAAAGTGCAACACCTCCCAGCACAGCTTGATGGATTCTCAGCACCAAACCCACCTGTGGAACTACCACCCACATCAGGAAAGGGAGCTTTACCCTACCCCACACCTTTCCCTACCCCTACATATCCTCTTCCTCATTACTCCCCCAAAGGTACCCGTTATCCCACTTTCTAACACCACAGGTTAGTTCCGCTGTTTGAACTTCCTGTCATATGTCCATCCGACGTGCATGTACTCTTCTCTGTCTGGCCCTTCCGCTTAGAGTCCTGTTGGGGACAGTCACCACCATCGCTGCCTGTGGCCACAGCCTGTTCATTCTCATGCTCGTCCGGGCCTCCACTGTGACAACTACCATGATTTATCTATTCCCCCGTTGACAGCTTGGGAGTGATTGTGAATGATTCTGCAATGAACACTCTACAGTTTTTGTTTGGTTTCTCGGTGAACCTATGGACACATTTCTGTTGGGCACAGAACTGCCCAGTCATAGGACATGCCTGTGTTCAGCTTTAACAGACAACGGCTAACAGTTTTCTACAGTAGCTTGGCCAATTTAGCTCCCTGACAGCAGCGTGTGAGGGCTTGGGTTAACCACGGCCTTGCTTGCACCTGGTGGTGTCCATCGCTCCCTTGTTAACCATTCTACTGAGTATGTAATGGTGTCGCCTTATGGCTGTGACTGCATTTCCTTGACATGTGTGAGACTGGGCCCTGTCCACATGTTCCCGACCAGTGGGCCACCTTCTCTTGTAAAGCAGAACCCTCTGTATTTAACTCCTCTTCCTCTGCGCCCTAGAGCAGCTCCTGTTTTCCCGAATAGACTCCGACTGACACCCCCAGGGACACCAGGCAGGGGGCTGTTTAGTGTTGTCACTGAGAAAGCGGCAGGCTTGGCAGGATCACATGACAGTTGTTCCTTAAAAAAAGAAAGCCGGAGTAGAAGCAAAGAGAAAAAAACGGGGAAAGGGCTGACTGTTCACATATCAATGTTGGGATGGTATGTGCACCCAACGGGTGCAGGAACAGAGATTTACATTCTGGGGGAAAGAGCCTGAGATCGAGGAAAAACCCACATATTTCTCAGGTTCTCCCTTTCTCCAGTGTGTGAAGCTAGATCCCCAAAATGCCCTCCCCACTTTGCAGTTAGTTGCTGAGTTTGGAAAAAGTGAGACCATTTTTACAGGGCTGGCAGGTCTGGTGGCAGGAAGCCGGCCCTCAGGCATCCTCCCACCTGGGGTCCTATTCCTCACATCTCCCTCCCCTCCCAAACTGTGCTGTCAATTCCCTGAGGTAGGAACCACAACTGTCGGAACCATCTCTGGGCACTGAGCAGAATTAAACGAATATGGAGTTAGTGAATGGCTATGCATTTATTAAAGAAGGGGGAAAAGGATGGAAATGACATGAAAGAGAACCTAATACTTCTATATCAGATATTCATACACAAATGACCACTCACCCTCCGAACAACTGGCGGGTTAGTCTTCAAATTCTCATTTCAAAGATAAGAAAGCTGAGGCTTTGGAACTTCAACAACTTGCTCAGAGTCAGAAGGCTGGTAAATTATTGAGGCTGAACTAGGACTCCATCACTGGCTCATTCCCCACCCCCTCCCCGACTTGGCCCCGTGGCTGAGGGCAGAAGACATACTCTTGGCCAGCCAGAGTGGTCAGCTCCATGGCTGTTGGGTTCAGAGCCACCAGCACCCGGGCTTCCAACTGAAGATGGTAGACGTTGCTGGTTCTGACAAGACACAAGTCACCCTAGCCCCGAGGTAACTGAATCCAGGGGACTGCGGGTGAAGTCCACTCCCAGGTCTTCTGTTTCCTACAGGAAACCACAGAGGGCAGCTCAACAAAGGCTCTGGGAGGCCAGTTAAGCTGGCAAGAGGTTCAGCAGCCACACCTCTCACAGTCAAGGTGGTAGAGAGTTTCACCTTCCTGGACCCTAGGTCCAACATACAGAAATGGAAAATGGCCCTGTTCTCTAACACTGTCAGGCAGGTGAGAAACACCCAGTTGTGGGCAACACATGGTCTCCATAACTGCTTTGCAAAGAGCCCTCTTCTACCCCTCTGCATCCTCAATGACAGATGGACACCATGGCAGGCATTCGAGAAAAGCCCAGTGAAGCCTGGAGAGGAGACTTCTGCATCCTAGAGAGCAGCCGCCCAGTGATGATAAAATCCATCTCAGCAGGCCTACATCTGTGCACGTGTGCACACATTCATCCATTAATCCAAAGCTGAAGTGTTAGGGCTTGAAAGAGAATTGCCAATAACCACTGCACACTAGAGAGAGGAGCCAGCTCTTGCTAGGCACTGGCACATGCCAACACCTTTCAGACATTACCTCCTCGAATGTCCCCATCGATACCCTGAGGAAGGCATCTGCATCTCCATTTTATAGATGAAGAAACTGAGACATGAGGAGGCACAGTGTGGCCGCAGAGGGCAGTGGTGCAGAGCTGCACGTGGGTCCGGGGCCACTGTGAGGCGTGAGGACGCAGAGGGCAGTGGCTCAGGGCCGCATGTGGGCCTGGGGCCACCGTGATCACATGCTGCCCCTGCTTCACAGCTTGCTGTGAACACAATGTCTGGGGTTTGCTCCCAGGTGCTGTAAGACCCCCACCGGGCCCCGGCATCCCCAGCAGCTCACTGCTCTCTGTGATGAAAGGAAAACACTCCTCACTTAGATCTTGCAGTGTGGGCGTGAGGAACAATTACTCAGAAAGATTATAAAGCATAGGAGCCCTACAAAATATGATTTCCACACTCAAGAATAATCATCTAGGGAATAAATACTGCAGTACAAAGGGGTCAAGATGTCTCCTCCCCCTTGAAAATGAGTCTGGATTCTGCACAGGATTTCCCTACCTGCCAATCACAACGGGCCAGCACTCGAAAACAGTGTCCTACAGGCGAAAGGGCAGCAGGGTTCCAGCTGAGAGGCCAGTGGACACAGCATGGCACCCCCCACAAGCCCAGGCCCGTGTGCCCCCATCCCAACCTTCTCTGGCCCCTGACCACGCTCCAATATTTTGGGTGGTCGAGGATGATTCAGCAGCTGTTCCAAGTTTCCCCCTGAACAGGTTTCCACCATCAATTTCTAAACTTAAGAGGAAATGGGAAAAAAAAGAAAAGAAAGGAGCCTGCTGATTGGGAGGCCCTTAAGCTGTGTGTACAGAAGCTGAAAATGTCAAGGTCTGAGAGTATTCAACAAATGAAAGCAGAATTATATAAAAGCAACAGCTAATAAAAAAGATTGTCGGATGCCGTGTTCTTCATCTTCCCAGCCATTACGGGAATAAAATTATCCACAGAGAAGATGGAAAACCTTTCTCAAGACTGGTACAATTAAGCCTTAGGATGGTGCCTCTTTGCTCCCCCATCTCCAGTGCCCCTTCCACCCCTCACCCCACCCCCCAGTCTCCCTCACCAATCTCTAGTTCCCAGGATATTGGAGGTGCTTTCCTTCTGTATATTATCATCAGCAAAATGCCAGTATTTAAGAGTCAGGCAGGTGATCATGTTTTTGCACCTCCTTCTGGAAGCATTCAATAACTTCACAATCATGTAGGAAAACCTCACTTTAGAAAAGGCCCACATCTGCATATGTAAGGAGTTTGGGCTTCCCTGTAGGATGAGGGGGGAAGAACAGATGAGAAGAAGGGCTCATCCAGGAGAATCTCCTTTCCTTCAGCAAAGCAGAGAACTGGGCTGAAGGAGGAGAACTACTGTGGGGATGAGAAAGGAGAGTGACAAGGGGAAAATAGATTTGAGACCAAAAAACTCTGTAAAGCTACTGCCCTTCACCCCAAGCAGACACACGCACACATGCTTCTAGGAGCCAAACCCAGAGAGGGAAATGCAAGAGGAGCGCAGCAGGAGACCGCAGAATTGCACACATAACAACACAAAAAAATCTGTGCTCATGAACATATGGGCAACTGTGATAATTAGAGCTATGGCTGGTGGAATGTTTTTACCCTTTTCCAGGATCTCAAATCACAATCCTTGTCATTACAGCTACAGTCAAACCTGGGCAGGAGGCCATCCCAGGAACCCTCTCCTTGTTAAGGACCACCTCTGTAAGTGGCTCGGGGTGCCCTGCCGGCCTTCTGAACGACGCTACCACCGGCGGGCGGTGCTTGCTGTTCACATGACAATTCTGGCTGTCCCCTGAACACCCTGCAGGAGGTGGACAGGAGTGTCCCCGGAGCAAGGAGCAGTGTCCCTCCTGTCCCCACGGCCTGGAAATTCAGAAATCCACGTTTCCGTCAGCTTCCAATGTGCCATGCCACAGGAGAAAACCCCTATGGAAATCAAGCCCCTCAGGCAAACTGTCAATTTCAAAGCTCCAAAGCGTGACAAACGATTCGCGAAGATCTGCCTGCAATAAGCTGATGGCTCAGGTTGCCTGGCATGCCGTCTCAGGCAGGAGGAAGAACAATTTTTTTGAATCTCCCAACCACCTCCTTCCATGTTTTAAGCCGTTTCTTTGAAAAATCTGTCATGATCAACAAATTAAGCCCCCCCCAAAAGTAAGCAAGTTACCAAATGAATTTTCAAGAGTCGTTGTAGGCGTTAACAAAAAAAATAAAATAAAATAAAAATAAAGGACTGATGCTATGTCTTTGAATCTCATTCATTCCAAAGGCTTATCCCTAGAAAAGCAGGGAGTGTGTAGCCGTGGTGCACTTAGACCTCCCTGACTCCCAGGAGAAAATCAATAAGACAACTCTAATATATTTGTACAGCACGACTTCACGTTACTATTATTTTTTATCCAATGCCGCTTAACTAAAGTCAGAAAGGTAGGCTAGGTCTCAGCACCGCCCTGTGGTGAAAGTGAATTTTTTCTAAAACTGAACTATAGCACAGCCAGCCGCATTCACAAAAAGCGGGCCAATTAAAAACCAATTATCTCTGTGAATACAACTTGTGGGAAGGGTGGGATGTGGTGCTTGCCAGGCATAGGAGGGCAGGTCCACAGGGGGACCGGCTGCTGGCGCGAATGGAGAATTGGGAGTGCAGGCTCCTTTCTCCCCCACAGCGGCGGTGGACTCCGGTCAGGGGCTTCAGCACCTGGCTCCCCAAGGCAGCCGACAGGAGCCTTACCTTCCTCTCAATGCGCCCCAGCTGCTCCTTATAGAAGGTGTCACGGCGGCTCAGCTCTGACTCGCGGCTCTCCAGCTCCTTGGCCTAGTTGGAAGAGAACAAAGCGCACGTTACCGGGCAGCAGCTGGGCTGAGCTGTGGGGAGAAACCAAGGGGGTTCTGTTCACAGAGACACTGACCATTCGAGCAGCAGCAACAATGAGTTGAAAACCTATGCTATGCTAGACCACTTACGTACCCTGAAGTGTTTAATTTTCACCAGAAGACTTCAAGGTGGGTAGCTGCTAGTCATTTCACAGAAGACCAGCACTCGCATTTACTGAGTGCTTACTATATGCCAAGTGCTGGTCCAAGTGCTTCCCACAGACTTCCTCACTTGACCCTCACAATACCTCTAAAAGGCGGGCAGGAGTGTTATATGATGCCCCCATAGGTGAAGAAATGGAGGGGCCAAGTGACTATCCCAGCTCACAGCTACAAGGGAGGAACTGGGGTTTGAGCCCCAGCAGGTGCAGGGCCTGACCACAGAGCTGTACTGCTCAAGGCCACACAGCCTGGAAGGGCCAGAGCTGTTCCCTGGCCACAGAGTCCTCACGCCTGGCACCAGACCATGCCACCAACTCACATGTGAGCTCCCAGAGGCAGGGATGCCAGAACGCCCTTCTTCATGCCCTTTGCGAGGCAAACTCCCTGCTTCAGGGGTCAGGGATCCGAAAGGTGAGCAGTATCAGAACCCCAGAACCCTAGAGCTTCTCCCTCACTCTGATAGGGAACAAATAGAACAGCCAGTGCATATGGCTGAGGACCCTCCCTCAAGGTTACAGTTCGGCTGAGGGGCTTGGCTAACCAGGGCAAGCAACCTGGAGCTAGCACACCTGCAGCTGAACCCACCCCAGCTGTAATTAGTTGGATGACCGAGTTCCAGCTTACTCAGGTACAATATACAAGCCTGAAGCAGAAGTGCCAGCCGCACAGGACTGGGTGGAAGGTTAAGGAAACCCCTGCAGAAACGGGTGGGGTCACAGCAGGCCTCCACCAAGGGATACTGCATCACGGCAGTGTCCCCCTGCCTGGGACACCCATGGCCCTGGAGCCTCTCAGGACCTCTGTGGGATAAGGCCTCAAGGCCTGCTCCCACCCAAGATCTGAGAGCCCAGAGGGCTGGCTCAGTGCTCGTGCAGGGAAGTAATGCCATCTGATCACTGTCCCGCCCAGTGAGCTCCAGCACCATTTCAGGCTCCCGTGTCACTTAATGATCATGACCCCAAGAGCAGATAGCTAGTCAATGAGGGAGGCCAACCATGAACCTAAGTTGCCATGACTCCAAGGCCTGAGCTGCTTCCCTCGAATCACACTATGGTGTCAGTGCACGGGTCTGAACTGTTCAAAAAGACCGAGTAAGACAAGAACGGATGTTTTTGAAAGCCCATTTCCTTGGCAATGCTACTCCCCTGACATAAAAATTTACTAAAGCCCAGCAGGAGGCCAGTAATGAGGAGCCAAGCACAGGACAGTGGGGACAGAAACCCTGAGGAAAGGCTTGGGGTTTAGAGGACTCGGCTGTGTTCAGGGAGACCCGGCCGTTAGGGCTTGGCCACGGGCTGACAACCTGAGAGTCCTGCTCTAATACCGGCTCCACCACTGACTGGCCTGTAAGCTGGAGCAATCTGCGATCCTTTTCTTGGGTATGTCCCTCTTACCTGTAGAATGGAGAACAGAGCAGAAACTTGGCTCCTGAGGCTGCTGTAGAATATCTAAAAATGCTAAGAAGGCTTCTGGAATGCCTGTGGAATGCCAACACTTCAGAAAAGCTAAACACAAACAGTGAGACTGAATGCTGGGGATTTCTCGCAGGATTTTTCAAAGCATGCTGCCGAGGCAGCGTCCCAGGCACGGGAGCATGGCTAATCAGTGCTGGGCCCTCCACAGCCATCTGGGCCCTAACCATCCGCCGTCCCTGGTACAACCAGAGGAGAAGCTGGTCTGACACAATGAAGCAGCCAGTATAGGAATATCTTCCGGGGCTTCGGACTTGCCATTTTCTGGCCAATAGTCCCAGCCAACCGGGAAGATGACATCTGAAAGCATAACTGCCACGAGGCTCTTCTGCCGCCATTCACTTGAGGCCAGTGGGCAGTAGAGGAGGCTCTTCCAAGTGTTTTGCACCCTCCCTCCTGCCGACACATCAGGATGCTTCCTCTGGGCAGAGACTCAGGAACACTCAGCTCATGGTCCAGGGCCTGTGCCCAGCACGGACATCTATGTCAGAAACGGGATGCAGAGATAAGGCTCCAGGCAAAGCTGCCCAACCGTCGAGGCTTCCTCAGGTCACAGAGAGGCTGTTCACACACAAGAAGAAACACTGAGGATATGGAGGTCTCCTTTTATAGCCATGTCACTCTGCAACACTACTAAGCTGATACCAAGTAAGTATCAGCTTACAGTGATTAACTGTTCAGAGTCTGTCTCACCCACTGCAATGGAAGCTCTGTGAGAGGAAGGGCCTGACCTGCCTCGGCATATCCCCAAAGCCTTGGCCTCCACCGCGGCAGGCCAGCAAGGTGGCAGGCTCACTGCCGCTGCCCCACCCACTAACCTAACCGCCCTGTTCATCTCTGAGATTTATAGTGAAATCCAGTGAGTGACAGTGGGCAGGAGGTGACACGTGAAAAGGGGCCATAGCAAATGAGTGCAATACGAACGCCTGGCTGTCAGTGCCTGGCCGGGAGCCGGGCCTCCACGACACTGTTGTGATGAAGGCGGGCATCAGACAGCACTGGTCACTCTGCATAGCTGCCACAGTCCGATCCGTGCCTCCCAGCACTCACGAGAGGCCATGCAGCAGGCAGCTCGCAGCATGACCACAGGATTAAGGAGGAACAGGCAGGTTTCAGTGACTGATTCAGTAATTTATCAGAACATTATTGAGTGCCTACCATGTGACAGACACTATCGCAAAGGGGTTGTGGATACAAATGGGAAATGAGAAAGAGTTTCTGTTCTCGTGGAGCTTAGATCCCAGTGGGAGAGACAAATGTGTGTGCAGAAAAATAAGATAATTTTAGAGAGGGATATGTGCTGGGGAGGCCACAGGCAGAATAACTTGTGGGGTAGCGGGTTGTTATTTTCTCTAAGGAGATTTCCAAGCCAGTCTTCTGGGAAAAAAAGTACTGAGTAAAGTGTGCTGTCTCCGATACAAAGGCAAAATATCACCATTATGAAGATCTACTTGGCGGATTACAGTCTTTGAACGGGGAATTGAAAGGAATCTTCAGTGATTTAGTTAAGGACTTCCTCCAGTCAAGAGAGCAAGTGAGTTCACACTTTGATGCATCTTCCCCACTCTAAACACATAGCAAGAACAGATAAAACAGAAGAACAGGAGACCAAAAAGACATGGTCAGGTTCAAAAACAAGATTAAAACATCCAACAGAATAGGAATGCAAAGCAGTAGGTGAGGCTGGAGCCACAGGCCTGCTGGGCTCTGTGTCTGGAGTCAGCAGAGGCAGCCAGAACAAAGCTGCTCCACAGAGCAGGGGTAGTGGGGAACCTAGGGCTCCCCTGGAATAAGAAGCTGATGAAAAAAATTCCAGGAGACTCTCATGTAGGGCTGAGGTTCAGCCCAAAGGCTGCAGCTCCAGCCCACTCAGCCCCAGGCCGCAAATGAACCAACTCCCCTGCTCACGTCCCAGCTCTGTGGCACCACTAGTGCCACCACGAGAGGAGCCTCAGAAGGCCACAATCACACCTGTTTCCGAATGTGGGTGGCAGGTGTAGACCACCAGAAAAACACTAGGCAAGGAGAAACAAAAATGACAGAGAAAGCAAAGCAAAGCAAAACAAGACAAAAATCAAACTTCCTACTCAAAATGTGATGCTTAGAAAAGCTACCAATAAAATCAGCAACTGGAATATGAATTCACTCCAGATGAAATTAATTTTATGGGACATCATGACTAAGGACTTTTAAAAACTTTTTATTATGCAAAAATAAAACATGACACAGAATAATTTAATAAAACTCCAGATAGCCATCACTAAGCTTCAAAATTTATAAACGAAAGGAAATCTTGTTTCACCCATATTTCCCACCCTCTCCCTACCCCCAAATTTCTTACAGCAGATCATTTCACCTGTACATACTTCAATATATTTCTCTAAAAGATAAGGACTTGCATTTTCCTAAACCAAACCACAATACCATTGCATACCCCACCAAATTAATTCCTTAACATACCAAATATTTAGCCAGTGTTCAAATTTCCAACTGACAAAGGATTTCTTTCAATATTTTTTCAGACTTTATTGATTTATTTGAGAGAGAGAGCGTGCACACATGGGGGGGCAGAGCAGGAGGAAGAGGGAGAAGCAGACTCCCCGCTGAACAGGGAGCCAGATGCAGGGCTCGATCCCACGAGTCCAAGATCATGACCTGAGCCAAAGGCAGATGCTTAACTAACTGAGCCACCCAGGAACCCCGATAAAGGATTTTAATAGTGCATGTTTAAGGTACTCAAAAGATAAATGAATTTCTGATTTAAAAAGAAGAAATTATGAACCTAGAACAGGAAAACCCCCAAGCAGGTAACTACTAAGAATTTAAATTTCTTCAAAATAAAAAATAAAATGGATAAGACAAACCCTAAAGTGAGGGCAGTAAGGTGGAAATTAGCAAATTAAAAAGTAGCAGAGAATGTGATCCAGAATGTTGCAACAGAAGATAAAGATAAAATGTATGAAAGAGGAGCTGAAAAACTTAGAAGACAGACTGACAGACTCCAACCAGTGTCTAAGAACTACTTCAGAAGAGCCTAAAGGGATGGCTAAGGAAGAGGTGGAGGAGAAGGAAGACAAGGGAGGGAAAAGAGAAGAAGGAGCAAGACAGACGTTAGAGCAGAAGGCAAGGGAGGGTGGGGGAGGGGAAGTTAAAACGAGGTGGGGAAGGGAGGAAAATGTAGCAATAAGGAGAAAATTGGGGTGGGGGTTGAAGGAAAATGAGGAGAGTAGAAGAAGAGGATATAAACAGAAAATCCCAAATAAAATTATAGGAAAAAGTCAGTTATCACAATAAATATGTGGTAGACAGCTGGGATGGTCCCCAATGATCCCATGTCCTGATACTCATGTCTTTGTGTGATGCCCTCCCCTTGAGTGTGGGTTGCACCTAGTGACAAACTTCTTGGTGGGGGAGGGGCATAGGGAGAGAGAGAATCTTAAGCAGGCCCCGTGTCCCAGCGCAAGCTGAGGAGCTGACAAGTGGCTCTATCTCACCACCTTGAGATCTTGACATGAGCCCTTATCAAGAGTTTGAGGCTTAACCAACTGAGCCACCCACGTGCCCCCTAGTGACAAACTTCTAATGAATAGAATATGGCAAAAAGTGGTAGAATGCACTTTCCAATTGCAAAAAATAGTGATTTCTGTCTTGCTCATCCTCTCTCCCTTGCTCAGACTAAAGAAGCAAGCTTCCATGTTGTGAGCTGCCCTATGGAGACACGCACACAGTAAGCAACTGAGGGAGACGTCCAACCAACAGCCAGTGAGGGACTGAATCCTGCCAACAGTTACATGAGGGAGCATGGAAGCAAAGCTGCCCTGAGCCCTCAGATGAGACTGCAGCCCTGAGACAGAGGCACCCAGGTAAGCTGTGCCCAGAACCCTGATCTACAGACACTGTGAGAGTAAATCTTTATTGTTTTAAAGATTTACAAATTTTACAAACTCAAGTTTGTAATTTCTCATTTAGGAATAGATAACGTATACAAAACATGAACTGATTAATCTCATCTTTAAGAAAAAATGATTCTCACTTTGCATAAAAGAAAGAGAAAATCTCATATATGCCATTATAAGACACCCAAGCCCATATACTAATGATCTTATAGTACAAAAGAAAACCCTTCACTAGACTGCAGTGTCTACTGTTTGTTTACACAAAAGGTTGAGCATTCCATCAAAAATGTAAACACACACACACACACACACACACACACGAAAATAATGACCTGCCATAAAGAGAAATACTCAATAAAATCAGATGCAACAATGGTCCAGATGTCACAAGTAATACAGAGGGACTTTGAAAGAACTATGATCAATATATTAAAGAATCTAGCACAGAAGGGTAGACCCCATGTGTGAAGAGAGGAAGAATTTCCATAAGGAGATGGGCACTCTCTGGTCTCCATTATTTATGATGAGAAATAAACTATTAATATTATTGAGGATCCCCTGCATGTGACGAATTGCTTCTATCCTGTTACTTTCAAGATTCTTTTTGACTTGGGTGTGCAACAGTTTGATTATGATGTAGTTAGGTGTGAATCTCTTCGAGATCTCCTTGTGTACAGCTTTATACATTCATCTGGCCGTCTAGATTCCCAGGAATATGTTGGAGCTTTTCAAAGTCTTCTATGAACATCTTGTTATCTAGCTTTTTTTTTTTTAATTTTTTTAATGCTGTTGTTATCTTGATAGGGATTGCCTTAAATGTGTAGATTGCTCTGGGTAGTATGGACATTTCAACAATATTTATTCCCCCAATCCATGAGCATGGAATAACTTTATATTTGCTTGTGTCATCTTCAATTTCTTTCATCAGTGTTTTATGGTTTTCAGAGTACAGATTCTTTTTTCTTCTTTGGTTAAGTTTATTTCTAGGTATTTTACTATTTTTGGCGTAATTGTAAATGGGCTGTTTTCTTAATTTCTCTTTCTTCTGCTTCATTATTAGTTAATAGAAATGCAGCAGATTTCTGTATATTGATTTGGTATCCTGTGACCTTACTGAATTTATCAGCTCTAGTAGTTTTTTGGAGGATTCTTTAGGGTTTTCTATGTAGAATATCATGTCATCTGCAAAGAGTGGAAAGTTTTACTTCTTCTTTACCAATTTGGATGCTTTTTATTTCTTTTTCTTGTCTAACCGCTGCAGCCAGGACTTCCTATGTTAAATAAAAGTGGTGACCGTGGACATCCTTGTCTTGTTCATCTTAAGGGAAAATCTCCCAGTTTTTTACTATTGAGTATTACCTTAGCTGTGAGTAGTTTTTCTTTTTTTAAGTTTTTGGGTTACCCTATTGTTTGCCCAAACTCTATCTCCCTCCTCAAGCAGCCATGGTGTTCAGCAATTGCCTCTGGTTGTTTTTGAAAAATGCCTCCTAGGAAAAGGCTGTTTCCACTGAGTCATGTCAAGTAACAACAGCCTTGCAAATGGGTTCTTCCAGGAACCACCATGACAACTCTCTAGGCATGGGACTTTGAAGAATTTCAATTCTTCTCTGCCCTGTCCAGTGGTTGCCAGGCTGCTGGTTTTTACCATGATTGTGGCTATTGGTTTTCAAAGTTACTGCTTAGCTGGGGAAAGGAGAATGGGAATAAGACTATTTAAAATGCCACAAAGATCACTGTTCTTACTAAGAGTCACCATTTTTCTTGAACAAACGCTCCTGGATTGCTGCAAGCCTTTGGTTAATTTTCAGGGTTCTGAAAAAAAAAAAAAAAAAGACACTGAGCATGTCTATTTTATGGAAGGGAGAATTCCTTTTATGGAAGGGAGAATTTTCAGAGGTCCTTACTCGACCATTTTCACTGACACTACCCAAAACTATAAAATAGAACCAAATAGAATGCTCAAAATGAATTTCTAACATGCAATGGCATGAAATCATACATTTATTAGAAGACTGGACAGAACAGAGTAAAGAATCAAGAACTTAGAAAGAAGTCATTAGAAATTATCCAAATTGAAACACAAAGAGACAAAGCATGAAAAATAAAATTGAACAGGGCACCAAGGTTTACAGGACAATATCAAATTGTACAGCATATATTTAATTGGAGTCCTAGTAAGAGAAGAGAAAAACAGGGCAAAAGAGTGAAGAGATAAAGGCCAAGAATTTTCCAAAGTTAATTAAAGACAACAAAGAACAGATCTGAGAAGCTCAGAAAAACCGCAAGTAGAATGCTTTTGTAAAATTCTTAAATAATTCCTGAAGAAATGGAATATTTTTTGAACATAGACTGTCATAAGTTTGAAAAAACAAGTAATTTCTAGCACAACCTCTAAAAAAGTAACAAAAAGGGTCACAAGTAAAAAATCAATTGAGAGGATAAAATGGAATTCTTAAAATATAATGATTTCACCTCCACCCTCTCCCTCAAAAAAACCTACAAGAAAGTAGCAACAGAGGAACAAAACACAGATAGAACAACAGAAACTGAATATCAAGATGGTAGATTTAAATCCAGTCATATCAATAATCATATTAAACAAACAGATTTAACCCCCTATATTAATTTCCTGTTTGCAGTTGTGAGAAATTACCAAAAACTTAGTGGCTTAGTACACAACTATTTTCAATGTTTTTAGAGATCAGAAGTACCAAACGAGTCTTAGTTGGCTAAAATCATGGTGTTGGCAGGGCTGTATTTTTCTGGATGCTCTAGGAAAGAATCTATTTCCTTGCCGTCCAGCTTCTAGAGGCTGCCTGCATTTTTCGGCTCATGACCCCACATCACCCTGACCTCTGCTACCATCATCACACCTCCTTCTCTAAATCTCCTACATCTGTCTTTCCTTGATAAAGACCCTTGAGATTACAACAGACCCGCATGGATAATACAGGATAACATCCCATCACGTATCCTTAACTTGGTCACATCTGCAAAGTCCTTTTTATAATGTAAAGGAACATATTCATGGGTTCTGGAGATTAAGAGGTGAATATCTTTGGGAGACCACTGTTCTGCCTACCATACTCACCAGTGAAAGGCAAAACCCTAACTATATGTTATTGATTAAAAGAAATATATTTTAAATATAAAGACACAAATGGATTTAAAAAAAGAATAGGAAAAAGATATATCATGCAAACACTAAGTACAAGAAAGCTGGTGTAGTTATAATATCAAATAAAGGAGAATTCAAAACAAAAAAATATTATCAGATATAAAGAGGAACAGTTCATAATCATAAAGGAGATAATTATTCAAGAAGAAATAACAATTATAAACGTGTATGTACCTAATAAGAAAACTCTCAAGTATATAAAAATTTGACAGACTAAAGAAGAATATAAACAAATCCATAGTTGAAGGCGTTAACATCCCTCTCTCAAAATATTGATAGAACTAGACAAAAAAATCAACAAAGATGTGAAAGATATGAACAATATTATCATCCAACATGATCTAATTGACATTATAGAATACTCCTTGCAATAACCACAGATACACATTCTTCCTAAGTGAACACGGAACAGTTAGGAACCTAGACCTTCTCCTGGGCTACGAGAAATTTAAACAGATGAAATGAAACAAAGTATCCTCTATGACTGCAAGATTATTAGATTAGGAATTAAGAAGAGCAAGATGCCTAGAAAATCCTCAAATGTTTAGAAATTAAACCTATTACTCAAGAATCCATGACTCCTACCCAGGAGGAAAATCAGTCCTTAAAAAAGACTTGGACATGACAGAGATGATTTAATTAGCATATATAAGGACTCCACAATAGCTATGATAAGTACTTTCAAGGATTTAAAGGAAAATGTGAACATAATGAGATAAATGGAAACTACTAAAAGAACCAAAGAGAAATTTGTGAGAAATGTAAAATACTATAAAGGAAAGGCTGAAAAAGTGAATGCTACCTCAGTGACCGATGGAACAATTTCAATATCAACTGGTAACACATACATAATTGGATTCCTGGGGAAGGGAGAAGGGGAGAAGGTAGTCGGAAAGTATTTTGAAGAAAAATGAATGAGAAATTTCTAGATGCATTAAAAAGTACAAACTTACAGAGCCATTAAGTTTAATTACCAAAAGAACCAATAAATACAATGTGATAAATGCTTTAATAGAAATGTATAAACTATATACTTGTAAGTTTAAAATACATAATTTCCTCTGATTTACAAAACAAAGCAAATTTTAAAAAAACTCACCCCAAAGAATTTTGCTGCCCAGATGACTTCACACTGATTAATTAATTCTATCAAATATTTAAGGAAGAAATCATAACCATGTCTAAGCAGACTCTTCCAGCAAATAGAAGAGGAGGGAACACTGTCCAGTGCATTTTATGAGACTATTATAATTATAATAGCATACCAGACAAGGGCATTACAAGAAAAGAAATTTACAGACCGGCATTACTTAAGAAAAGAGATGTACAAATCCTTAATGAAAAAAAATGAGCAAATCAATATGTAAAAAAAAATATATATATATATATATATATATATCCCATGATCAACCAGGATGTATGCCAGGAGTCCAAAGTTGCTTTAACATATAAAAATCAATCAACATATTCACCACAGTAACAAATAAAAGGAGGAAAATCATGTGATCATTTCAAATAGACTCAGGAAAAGCATTTGACAAAATAAATACCCATTTATGAAAAAAAAACTTGCAGTAAACCAGTAACAGAAGGAAATTTCCTTAACTTGATGAAGAGCATGTACAAAAAATCTGCAGATCATTACTGGTGAAATATTGAACACTTTTCCCCTAAGCCTGCAAAGAAGTTAATACGGACTTAGAAGATATGAATAATAAAATTAACAAGATTGATCTAATAAGCTTGAATATTTACATTCTTTTTAGAGTTGAGTGGAACATTTGCAAAAATCAATCACTCTTCTAAGACACACCCACAAAAATAAATTAACAAATTTCAATGCATCAATATCATATAGACCACTTCTCTGATGAAAATATACTTAAATTACAAATCAATAATAAAAAAGGCAGTTAAAAATGGGTTTAGTAATATGCCTTCCTAAACATAACTCATAGGCTAAGCAAAAATAACAATAGAAATTTCAAAATTAAAAAAAAATGAAAGTTCTACATTCAAAACAGAAAAGTGTCACATAGCTAATAAAGTATCTGAGAGGCAAGTTAATGGTCTTCAGTGCTTTCTTTAAAAAGAAAACTGAGAGAAACAAAAAAATTCCTCATTTCATGTATGAACAAAATGACTCAAACGAAGTGACTTGCTCCAGGTCACCCTGATGTAGGGCGATGAACAAGGGGTTCCTGACTCCTAGTTCATCAACCTCACAACATTTTGGAATCACATCACCCCCTCCTGAACTGTGTGTTTTAATTATGTCAAATCACTGGTCAATCATCAAACTGGATGCCTTTAACCATATACTAAAACAGTGCTTCTCAAACACTGAAAGCACATTTGAATCACCTGGGATTTTGATAAATACAGATTCTGAACTAAAGGTCTGAGATAAGCCCAATATTACACATTCTAACAAGCTCCCGGGTCATGTTACTTTGAGTAACAAGGCACTAGATCACACCTACAAGAAGATAAATGATGATTATAATGGCATCTCAAAGATGCTGCAAGATCCATGATGGGTCTAAATTATGTACCACACAACCCTTCCTTTAAATTAATGATAATATACTCTAATTTTAAAAGATGATCTAGGGTAGTGGTTTAAGAGAGCAGGCTTTGGAGGTAGAAGAAACTAGGTTTGAATGCTAAATCTGCCACTTCCTACCTAGTGACTTTGGTCCAGTCAGAACTTTTTTTTTTTTAAGATTTTATTTATTTATTTGACACAGAGACAGCCAGTGAGAGAGAGACAAGCAGGGGAAGTGGGAGAGGAAGAAGCAGGCTTCCAGCAGAGGAGCCTGATGTGGGGCTCGATCCCAGAACACCAGGATCACGCCCTGAGCCGAAGGCAGACGCTTAACGACTGAGCCACCCAGGTGCCCCGGGTCAGAACTTGCCTGAAACAGTTTCCCAATCTGTACAATGGAGAGATTAACACTACCTACATTCCATGAGGCTGTTGTGAAGTCAAATGAGATCATGCACATAAAGCATTAAATGCAGGATGTGGTATACTATAGTTAAAAAGACAAATGGCAACCAAGAATGATTAGCATGACAATAAAAGTCTTCTTATTAAACATTCAACCAGAAAAGAAAACACACCTACCACGACCATAATGGATAACAGGGTTCTAATGTAAAAAGGTAAATCTCAAAGACAAATATAACTTTAAGATGATCTGAGATAATCTCTGCACCTGCACTGATACCAAGATGCTCAGAGACGTTCTATGTCTGCTTCCCACTCACGTAGGCCACATATCAATGCTCATTTTCCCTCATTAGCCTTGTGTGTCTTCTTTCTTCATATGTCTGTCACAGTAACTGTCACAGAGGTCTTCTTTTTAAAAAATGGTTTTGGATTTTTCTATTGATACAAAATTCACATACCATAAAACTCACCCTTCTAAAATCTACAATTCCATGGTTTTTAGTGTATTTACTAGGCTGTGCAAACATTACCACTATCGAATTCCAGAACATTTTCATTACCCCAGAAACTCCGTTTCCATTAGCAGTCTTTCCCCATTTTCCCCTATTCTCAGACCCTAAATGTCCATCAATTGATGAATGGATTTTAAAAATGTGGTATATCCATACAATGGAATATTATTCAGGCATAAAATGATCAAAGTGCTGATACATACAACAATACAGATGGAAGAACCTTGAAAACATTAAACCAATGAAAGAAGCCAGACACAAAAGGGCACATGTTATAGGAGTCCATTGATATGAAATATCCAGAGGAGCACATCCACAGACATCGAAAGCAGATTAATGGTTCCCAAGGGATGAAGGGAGGGAAGAATGTGGACTGACTACTGAGGGGTACAGGGTGTCTTCTAGAGGTGATGAAAATGTTCTAAGCTTAACTTGTGGTGATGGTTGCACAGCCATGGTGTGTATGGATATGTATGTGTATGCGTAAAGAATGGTATACTTTAAATGACTGATTTTATGGCATATGAGTTACATATCAAAAAAGATGTTAAAAATACATAGGATAACAAAGAAAACCAATTATACTGAAATAAAGTTATCAAAATATTAAGAGAAAACCCCCCCTGAGGTCAAGAGACCAGTTTGAAGGCTGATGCAGTAATCAGATGATAAGGACCTGAATGGAGGCAGGTCAGGGGTGGGATGGAGGGCCCAACAGGAGATTGACTGATGAAATGGGAGGGAGGCGGGAGAGAAACACAGCCAGCCTCTCAGGTTGCGGGCCTGAAAATGGGAACCCCTATCTTCATATGATGAAGATAGATGCAACAGTGCACCTTGTATTTACATGTGTTGTCTGTACATAGCTACACGCATTCGCACATCTAATACAGTGTCTAGCACATGGATATACTCACATAAACTGCCAAGTCTCGCCAGATGCCAACATGAGATGTGTATCTACTTGTCTGTATACAGAGATACATTCCAAGATGAAAAATCGTGTCTGCGTGTCTGTTTACCAGCTTGTACCCCTTCTAGACTATAAGTTCCTGGAGGTCGGGGGCTATGCTGCATTTACTGCTTTATCCCCAGGACCACGCAGTAAATATTTGCTAAAAGAGTAAAACAAATGATATTGGGAAGTTCATCTGGGGAGGGAAGAGATGCTAACATTTTTTTTTAAGATTTTATTTATTTATTTATTTGAGAGCAAGACAAAGAATGTGAGCACAAGGTAGGGAGGGGCAGAGGGAGAAGCAGACTCCCTGCTGAGCAGGGAGCCGGATGCAGGGCTTGATCCCAAGACCCTGAGATCATGACCTGAGCTGAAGGTAGACACTGAACTGACTGAGCCACCTAGCTGCCCCTAGAGATGCTAACCTTTAAGACAGTACATTGGGATGGTTAAGAGGCTTGGGTTCAAATTCTGACTCTAATCATTATTTGCCAAGAGACAGTAGATGGGGTCCTTGAATTGTCTGAACCCAGGTGGTTTTATAGGATTGCCATAAGAGCTTGCTGCCATGTTGCCCTGAGGTAGGGGTCCCAGGAATGCCTGTGTGTTTCTGCTCTGGGTCTGAAGGAGAAATTATCCCCAAAGAATCCATCCCTGCCTTCCTTCCATAACCTAGCATATATAGGTGCACACTGTTCCATGGGCTCAGCACAGGTTTGCTGATGGGTTGCAGCTTATCACAGGAAGGCAGAACTGCAGGCATTCCTTCATCAACTATCACATGGCTCCTGGCCAGGCCAGAGCCCAGGAGGCGCGTGGGCAGGGTCAGAGATGCAGAGGCACTGCTGACCCCAGAACCAAGTCCCAGCTCCCCAGAGTCCATGGAGAAGTCAGGAAAGGCCACTTCTCTGGGATTACCATCCTCACTTTCGAAAACCACCTATTATGCTGGAAAAGAGAGGACAACTCAGCAATGTGCCATGGAGAGGGAGTGCTCAAAGCCACATTTTTGCTCCTCATTACTCAATGCACATTTTCTAAGAGTCACTGATGCCTCGCAGAAAACTTTGAAAAAACATTCTATTACAAGACCATCTGCTGAAATATCGTAGGCTCACTCTGCAGCCCCCATTTCCTTTTATTACCAGGAAAAGCTGCATGAAAATGGTCTCAGTCTGAAGGCTTGTATCTGCTCATGCTGCTTCCTTCCCAATCTCCACCCACAGACTGCAGTGCTGAGACCCCATCTCCCCATCTGAGTGTGGACACGGTGCCCACATCCAGAGGACGAAGAGAACAGAGGCTTCAGGTGCGACGGATCACAGGACAGATGGCCTCTGAGGCAACCGAAGCTTGCTGTCCCCACATAGCCCAAGTAAGAAAAGAACAAGACCACAGGGGAGGGGGCAATGGAAAATGCTCAGTGCCAGTTAACTCTGTGTATGTGTGACATGTTTGATCCAGTAAGTACCACAAGCTCTGCAGCCTTATTTCCTCCTAGCAATACCTACATGTTGCGCAAAAAGCACAATCTTGGTTATAACAAAAAGAAGGATCAGAGAAGTCTCATGAAACAAGCAGGGACAACTCAATAAAAGCAGCAGTGACCATTTATTAACAGTTAATAAAGAATTACTTAAATGCTCCTTTAATTTACACAACAGCTAGTAAGGTAGAGAACTATTATTAAACCCACTTACAAGGCAAGAAAAATGAGGCACAGAGTAATTAGGTCACTCATCAGTACGCGGGAGAGCTAAAATTTTAAAGTAAATGGACCTCATCTCCCAGAGTAATAAAGACCTATCCGGCATAATCTTCCAAGCAAGACTGTCTTAAGAAATCACTATCACCTCTGCAGTTTCTAATAGAGTCTTAGGGCACAGGAATGATAAGGTTTGGAAATTGAACATACCCATTCTAGTGCACAATTCCCTTTAGTGGTGGGGTGGCAGAGAAGAGGGTGGGCAGGAGGAAGCCCAGATTTGCACAGAACAACAATGAACCCCATGGGACCTCCTCCATGGTGAAAGCCCTAAGCAATTGCCCAATCTCCTCTGGAAAAGCAGGCTGGCCTAGGGGCCCTCCTGTCACCATCTTATCATTCAGCATTGTATTGGAGCACTTATCTGTCCCTCCCAGCCATCATGAACCCCCTGAGGACAGCAAACTTTCATCTCCATATCTAAAGCTTTGAAATCAGCGAGGGTCACTAAGCATTTGCTGAACGGATAGAAGAATGGTTCTGAAAGAAAGAATGTCAAGCTAGTGGCCCAGGAACTACATGATCCTGTTTTGTTTGGTCTGTTAGGTGGTTTTGGCTTGGTTTGGTTTGTAACTAAACTCGTCACCAGCATTTACAAAACTGGAAACTTTACATAGAAAACATTTTGACTTCCACAGGAAAAACCAGAAAATGGAGCCTCAGCCAAGTGTATGGATGAAAGCTTCTGCTGTGGACAGGGCCACTGACTCCAGCGGCCACACCAGCCACAGCCATCCTCAGTGAGAGTGGGTTCCCTGGAGCAGAGTGGTGGAGCCCTGGTCTTAGCAGCCCTGCTGATGGCAGCCAACACCTCCCACCCTGCTGATAACCTCTCCCTGTCTGGAAGCTCTGCACAATCCCTGCTATGGCCCTTGCCTCTCCCTGAAAATGTCCCTTTTGTGTGCTCATTCAGCCGGCCACAAGCATGTCCTAGCTGCTCACATAGCCAGATGATCCTTGGCGTGAAGGATGCTCTCATGAATGAGACACACAACAGGGGGATGGCTAGATGAACACTAACAAGGTATCGAGATGCACGGTGCTGATGAAAGGCTATGAGAACAGACTAACAGCCCGGGGGGGGGGGGGTGACCAAGTGACACTGAGTGGCCACACAAAGCCCCTCTGAGGAGGTGACATCTGAGCTGAGAGCCAAATGACAGGAAAGGAGGCCCACAAAGATCCTGGGGCAGCTCCTTCCCAACAAAGAAGACACACATGTGAAGGCTCCTACACAGGAACGAATGCAACATGCTCAAGGCACAGGGAGAACAGAACAAACACCAGGACACACAGACGATGAATCAGGAGGGGCAGGGAGAAAGCCAGGCCAAGGCCGCCGGGGCATGCAGGACCTGGCAGGTCGTGCCAAGGAGTATACAGTGTCTTCTAGGAACAGTGAGGAGCCACTGGCGAGTTTTAAGCAGGAGAGTGATATAATCTGATTTATTTATTTTTTAAATCCAGTTCATAAAAGCCAAACTGGAAGGCTGCTGCCCAAGAGGATGGCCTGATTATCTCTCTTCCAGCACCGTGCACTTGCAAGCGCAGGCACACAAAATATCAACTGTGGTTATGACAGCTGTATGCTACACAAAGGCGGCAAGGAGAAACCTTTACAGAGGAAATAATATGCAATTTTCTAGCTGAACACCTTTTAAAAAGTAATGACGGAGAATAAAATGTGACTGAGGCAGGGCTGTCTTCGGGCGCAGGGTAACAACATGCCACCTGAAATAAGCAAGAGTCGGGCTAGGTGAGCTTACCCCTGTATCAAAATCCGCAGGCTGGAAAGATCGAGGTGGGGGAGGGAGAAAGAGAGCCAGGATTCAACTCAGCTGCCTGCTGCTTCTCACTGTACTACAAATACTAAGAGTTCAGACACGCCGCTTAACCGTGACATGCAACTGAACTATGGCGACTTACAGAGAATAAGGTCTGATCTACAACCCTGGCTCCAGGTCCGAGGGAAATACACCTCCTATGCAGAAGCAGCCTTGCTCGTGAGTGCAGGACTCTCCTACGCCCAGAGGCTTCCAGAGCAATCCTTCTCTGACCTGATATGAACCTCAGACCCGAGGATCAGGTGTGCTAGTGGGTTAGAAAGCGTTCTACAGAGTGCCAGGACGTGAAGGAGTCAGAGAAGCAGCCCCTAACTGGCAGCAGTTACCCTGAGCCTGTAACTGTGGCCTGGGGGGGGGGGGGGACGACGATACGGGACTTAAATCCAGGCAGTTTGGCCTGGAGACCACAGCCTTAGCCACTGCGGTTAAATTTCATTCTATAAAATATTGTGAAATAACAACTAGCATTTGCCAAAACATATGAATTATTGTCACCTTTCCTCTTTTGATAGCATTCAGTGATCCGAGCTAATATTATCATTATCGCTACTTTACAGATAGGAATACTGAGAAATGATTTGCCAAAGGTCACAGTGCCATTAAGTGCCAGCCCTGGGAATTAAACTCAGATCTTCTGAGTTCAAACCCTATCTCTCTCCCACCCCCTTCTTCTACCATCCACCATGTTGCAGCTTAAATGTGGCCAGAGACCCCAATTTATGGCTTTAAACATACATGAAAACAGATTCTACTTAATTAGTCCCTAATAAAGCCATTTTACTAGTAGTCAGCAATAAATTTATTCTAACATTCACTAGTTTTGATTTAGTAGTTACTAAGAGAGATCATGGGCTGTGTGCAGCATTGTCCTCCCTCCACCAGAGGCACCTAGACCTGGGCTAAAACAACATCAAGAACACAGAACAGCTACCCTGGAGCCAGCCTGGGGCTCCCTGTGCTCTGGGTCGGCTCCCACGGCACTGCCCAGCCGCCAAGCTGCAGAAGATGGCAAGATGACAAGTTATCATCCTGGGCCCTGGGAGCCATTCAGAAGTCTGCTCAAACTCTGTGGGTCCACCTACAATCCTTGCCAGGGCTACCTCAAGGGATAACGATATGAGAAACTAACTAATACTCATGGTTCCTTGAGCTTGTCTCGACCACCCAGAAAGCCTGCCTATTCCCCACAGCAGCACCCACTTTTCCACAGACATACCAGACTCCTCAACTTCTGTTCTTTGCCAGAAATGCCTCTTTTTCTCTACCATATCTGCCAGCCTGGCAGATTCTTTGAGGGTCTGCCCACATGCTCTGTTGTTCAGCTGTCCAAGCCCTGATCAATCCTTCCTTCAGCACCCTCTAAATCCTGCCTTGGGGTCTTGGGGGCAGGGATGGTGCTTCCCGATTCCTAAGTGGGGCCAGACACATGCACTCTCTGTGCTCATCAGGGGCGGGCACCTGACTTGGGCTCCCCACCGTCACTGTCCCATGAATCTGAATGCGAAGTAAATGATACAGACTGGAGTGACTGATGAAGGGCTCAGTGACAGCAGTAAGAACAGCAGTACAATGAGGATCTGACTGGTAGGGCTCAGAACCTAGGCCCCCCTAGGAGTTTCCTGGCTTCCAGGTGTTTCTGACACCTGCCCCCACCCCGGCACCGGCCTCACGCCCACCTGGCAAGCCCCCAGCATCCCTCCCAGGAGTTCCCCCTTTATTTAAGAGAGCCAGAGCTGGTTTCTATGGCTGCAGTCGAGGTCCTGGCTGACTTCTGTTCTTCCTCTCATCCCAACAGAACTGTTTCTCTCACTGCACTTAGATATATTTTATAACTACTCTAATTATTGTTACACTAAGTGATCTATAGCTATTGACCCCCCTGCAAATACAGGAGCTTCATGAGAGAAGTCTCAAGTCACTTCTGCTTGTCTGGCATGGTACCTGGCAGAGACACATGGAACAAATGTATGTGAACTGGATTTATACTTTCAAGCCAACAAAAGCATAACCTAGGCCACCTAAAACAATGCTGTGATCTTCAGGAGTCTTCTTGGGAGGTTACATATTTACTCTCCAACAAACACCTCATCATCACCGTTACTGCCGTTACCTACTAAATGGATGCTGGATGAGGGCATGTCAAACTCACATAGCCCTGACATGGCGGTGGGGTTTGAATTCAGGTCAGGTGTGATTATGAAGCCCACATTGTTCCCACCTCCCCACACTGCTTTTCAATAGGTCTTTTTTAAAGAATATGATGGGCAGTGTAAATTCTTTTAACAAAGCTGCTGCTGTTCAAAATACTGTTTAGGAATTCTTTTCAGAATTAACATATTGAAACATATCTTTAATAGCAGCAAATCTTCAATTTTAAGAGAGGTTTTGAGTTTCTGGAAAGAGCCAGAAGGTTTTTTTATCTGGGCCAAAGACAGAGGCAAGGTGTCCTGATGGGGGCCACGCCCAGCCATAGAATATGCAGAGTGCACTGAACGCCAGGAAGAAACTGACTTCCTCACGTGGTTCCTTAATTAGCAGGCCCCAGGAGTGAGTACGGGGTTTCAGCTCTGCTTAGAGCTGGAAGGGATGTTTGTGAATGTGTGCACACATGTATACGCACGTGTGTATACACACATGCATGCGTGTGTGCACCTGCGTGGGACTGACTGCTGATTACTTCCCATTACACCTCTGGTTACACCCCTATGGGAACTGTGTCACTGTGAGCCTCATCTGTCCCACTACACTCTGAAGCCACTGCAGGAGCACTCAACACAATAAGAGGCTTGGTCTGCAAACTGCCTGACCCGAAGTGATGACAAGGAAGGCAAAATGCTACCATGAAGATTCTCCTCACCCTCCGCAGATCAGTAGACCTTGGTTGAGGTGGAGCCTCCCCTTGCATGGTCCCTCTTCCGTCTGAGAGGCACTGTGGTGGCCCTAACTCAGCTGACTATGATCATTTCTGGCCCCACACCAGCCCCCACATTCCGCCTCCTCACGGGGTCAGGCCACCAGAATGTCCTGCTTGAGTCCATTTCCAAGGGTGCCACAAAGCAGAAAGAGCAAGGAAAGCACACTGAAATATGAGGATGGCAGTAACTCCAAGAACCAAAAGACTCTCCAACCACCCTGTGTCCTCCTCTTGGCAAAGGCAAGAACGAACACCGCCCTTCCTTTGTAAAGAGGCCTTGAGGACGTCCCAGCTAAGAGTCCTAGAAGTCCAAGCCGCAAACAGGCAGCATGCTCTGCAGGAAGGATCCCGCTGGCTTTTATGTGTATTTCACCAACACTCAGAAGCAGCTACAAGATGACTGGCACTGAGCTGGGTGCGGTCATGATGGCAACAGAGCAGAGGGCCTGCACACAGGCGCTCTGTAGCTGCTGGGGCAAGGACCCCAACCCTGGCCTTCAAGGGTGCTCTCTCGCTGTTGCCGTGAGGCTAACTAGAGCGAGAAAAGGCGGCACGTGGTTGGAGAGAGGGACTGAGAGGAGACAGCTGCTCAAGTGCCGACAGTGAGCCGCCAGACGCACTAGACGCATCATTGATACTCTGAGCCAGAGACCTGTTTTGGAATCCCAACTCTGAACATTATTATGTGAGGGGCCTTGAGAAAGTCACCTCGCCTCTCTGTGCTTCAGTTTCTCCAACTGCACTGTGGGAAGGACTAACAAAATCCTGTGTGAAAAGCTCCAGGCACATCATAATCATCAGGAACCCCAAGTCCCTTTGCTGTCTTTTTTCATCAACACCTGTTGGCCACATGTTTTACACATCTTGGAAAAGCATTTATCATACTTTTTATCCCTTTCTGCAGGAAGGACCCAAACAAGGACAACTCCAACACCTACACAGTGAGTCCCTCACGGCTCACAGCAAGGCCTGTCACATGCTCAGCTCTTATCCAACATAAATAGCATGCTCCCATCCAGACAGTAAACCAAACACAGTCTTCTCCTTTCAGATGCCAGGGAGTGGTAAGAAGAGTCTCACCTTCCTTATGGAGATTTAGAATGAGTCTGAAGTATACCTACTGAACACAATCAGCTTCTCAGCCCAGGGGACATAGGGTACACATGCTGACCCAACAGGAAATCACCTCCCACAGTACTAGATACCAACCCAAGGCAGGCTGCCTATGGCCCTAAGAGAGTTCTCTGTTGACTGCAGTGGGTCCTACTGGGCCCTGTGCAAGGTGTCAGGGGCACTGAGTTAAATTGGGAAGGCCACTGTCTACCACTTAAGGTGGGGAGACAGACACATGACTAACTGCAGCATAGCACTTAAAGTATTGTCACAGAGGTATCTGAAGAAGAGAGATCACCCAGCTCTACCTCAGACAGGTCAGAGAGGAGGCAGCAGTCTAGCCGAAGACTGAGAAAGTCTATTAGGCAGTGAAGCCAGTTAAACACATACCACACAGCATGGAAGCAGGCACTGGCACATGAAAGAACTGTCCTGTGAGCAATGGTGTCACTTGGCTGGAGCCCAGAGGGAGTGAGGAGGAGTGACCAGGAGTAGAGCCAGTAGAGGCAGGCAAGACCAGAGCCCACAGGGCCCCGGGTGCTATGGAAAGGGTCTAGGTAATGGAGAGGCACTGAGGAGTTGTAATGAGGGGCATTCCTAATCCAAATGGCCTCTTCCTAAGGTCCGTCTCATGCGAGTGCTAAAGGAGACTGCAAACAGGAGGGGGACAAGGGTCAAAAGACCATGCAACCAATTTATGGTTTAGACAAGAGATGATGAGACCAGAAACGAAATCAGCGGCCATAACTAGGTTTCCTTTCGAAGAGAGATTACAGGACGAGGAGAATGTGTCTACACCAAAGAGAAGTGAATGGGGACCCAGCAAGAGCAGTGGATGAGAAGAATGGCAAATTCCACTGTGAACACGCTGCGTGTACAGTGGTCTCTGGTGAGAGGCATCCAGGGGACATGGCTGGGTGTGTGCGCCAGCCGAGGCCTCAGCCAGCAGCACAGAGGAGGGGACCTTCAGCACACAGGCCGCTGCTGAAGCCCCGGCTAGGCGTGCGTGCTGTCCATGGCTGGGGCAGACCCTTGGTGGGGCCAGAGGTTCTGAAGAGGTGCCACATCCACACCCCTCCTTCCCATCCTCACAACCTAGTTGTGACTGGCATCTAGTGACACAGACATCTAGTTACAAGGGTAACTAGCACAAACAGGAGGAGGTCCATTTCCTACACAGCACGAGCCTATTAGGCCACCTGTCCTGCAAAAAATGAATGATAACTCCTGGACAAGATATAAAAAGTAACCCTCTGAAGGCCCTGGAAAACCCTAGAAGGCGAGGCAACAGAGAAGGAGGAAATGGTACTGGGAGAGGACCATTTTTAATGGGTTTTACCTAATAGCAGCTCCCATTTGGGGCCATACCGGAGCCTAGGAACCAAAGAGAAAAGCAGAAATCTGAGTTCTGGAGAGTGAAGGGGGATACCCCAGAAAGGAGAGATCCAAATCCTGCACATAAACTCTGCTCAATTCTCTGGGTGACCCTGGATGTACACACATGCGGGACAAAGTTTGCAGCACCCGGTGAAAAGAGTCATCAGAAGACACAAGACAGCTTTAAACACCTACATTAGAGAAGAATGCGCACTGGATCCACGATGTAGAGTTCCACTACAAGAAGCCGAAAAAATAAACCACAACAAACCCGGCTAATTAAACCCAAAATAAGTAGAAGAAAGAAAACAGTATAAGTAGGAGTGTAAGCCAATGCAATAGAAAGCAAAAAATAGAAGAAAATCAACAAAGTCAAAAGTTGGTTTTTTGAAAAGATCGACAAAATTGCTGAGTCCCTAGCTAGACTGATAGAGAAGCAAAGGAGAGTACAAACGGTCAATCTCTGGAATGAAAGAGGGGCTATCACTGACAGGTACAAAGCGCACACTTGTAGGGCTCAGAGGACACAAAGGGGACATCGCTGGGGAAGGCTTTGTGGGGGAGGCTTAACTGCCAGGTGGGGAGGGCCTGAACTGGAGGGGCTGGAGCAGACATGAACATAGTTCTGACTGCCCACACCCCCTCCCAGACAGATCCTCCCCTCTTCTTGCCAGAGACCACGTGTGACTCCAGTGAGAACAATCCTGAGCAGAGGCACCATTGAGTGGAGGTTAAAATGGCTGGATCCTGTCCCACCCAACAGGATGGGCCTGTGACACAGGAGTCTGCTTCCCAGACCCCTACCAGCCTTTGTCCAGGCCTGATTTCCCAGCTGCCCATCAGTATCCTTCTCACACACATGCTTTTATTTGTTAGGCAGAGCCAGTTTCTATGGTTTCCAAACAAAAAACCCTAGTCGCTACCAGGGGCTCAGGTATCCCAAGTTAGGACAAATGTCAGGTACATGGAGGACAGCACCACAGCCAGTGGAAAGGGGCATGCGACTTTTACAGGAAGAAAGACAAGGTCAGAGGCTGTGCCAGGATAGTAAGAACCTGTACCCAAACTTCAGACCAGTCCCTTCCCCTGGAACAGGTGGTCAGGCCTAAGCTCTTGGTGCAGCTGCGAAATGACAAGGAGAGAGGTATCCGCAATAAGGATTCTCTTGGGGCAGAGAGTCACCAGGACATTCTAGGATGGAGAACCTTCCTGGCATGCAAATGTTTCTCCACTGAAAGAGAATTCGGTGAGAGAGAAGGAGAAGGGAGCAGCCCTGCCTCTGGGTCTGATACCTTAAGCTTCTCCCTGTCCTGGCTTCCCAGTCCACCTCAGGAACTAGTGTGTCTCCACGCAAGCCAGCACACAGGGACTGCGCCACAGCTCCGGCCTAGCTCGACAGCTCAGTAGCCACTGCTGCTGCCCTCAGGGAGCAGGGCTGTGCACTCAGCCCCGCACGCTAGACAGGAGGCCCCGAGCTCACACACTTCTGTGCTGAGTGTTCACCAAGCTTTGCCAACTTATCTAATTAACTCACCTCCTCTCTATCAGGGGCTGGAGGCAAAAGGTGTTCTCCCTCTTTAGCAGACTTAGGAAGGGAGGAAAGGAGGCAGTGTCTTAATGAGTGACTTACCAGGGAACAGGAAGGGGGAAGGCAGACTCGATTCTTAGTTCAGCATTCTCCTCACCTTTTCCTGCCATTCATTCCATAGTCATTCCTTAAGCATGTACTCTGCCAGACCCTAAAGCAAACACATTCCCAGCTTTCAAGCTCACAGTTTTGCTAATAAGAATGGCAGATAAATAGCTAATTACTCATTCATTCAGTCTCATTCATCAAATAGGCAGAGTGTAACAAGAAGTTCAAATCCAGCCTCGAGTATTGGCTGTATAATCTCGGGCAAGTTACATAACCCATCAGAGCTTCCATTTTTCTGGGCGGAACATGGGGTGGGGAGTGGGGGGCTGCTACCTCCCACTGGTGGTGGTACTGCTGCCTGGGTTCAGTGAGATGATGGACACCTGGTACACAGCAGGTGCTTGACACATTCGTTCCCTTCCTCTATTCTCTTCTAGATCGAAGCCTTAACCACTCTTTGCAGAGGCTCCATTTTCTTTCCGCCATCTGTGAGCCAAGGGACACCATGCACAGTGAGCAGCACACCGTAGGCCTTCAATAGGTAAACTTGTTATTATAACCATCAATAACACTTACTGAGTATACCTGAGGTGTCAGGCACTGGACTACACCTTGGAGTCACAGGATATAGTCATTCAGCAAGTATTTATTGGGCCTATAATGTGTCAGTCACGGTTGGTGCAAAGTTGAGGAAGAAGGGGCTTTGCGCGGGGACATAAATATACGAACAGTGATTCTGCTAACTAAGCCCAGACAGTAAAGAAAGAGCAAGACTTCATCCCAGCAAGGTCACAGGGGTGTAGGGAAGGGGGTTACAGAGAATTAGCCAACTTCTGAGTTTTAGGGACCCATGAGCATCTCAAAGGAGAGATCAAGAGGAGCACTGGTTATGTAGGCTGGAGCTGAGGGAACTCCTCAGCTTACAGGGGACAAACGAAACCCAGGGCTGAGATGACATTTCCAGGGAAACCATGAAGGCTGAAAAGAGAAGAGGCTGGGGGTGTAAGGATGGGGGCCCAATCTTTAAGGTGGGAAGGAGAGGGGGACTGTAGCAGAGGAGACAGAAGGATGAGTGCCAAAGAGTGGTGGAGATCCCAGATGAGAGTAACATCTTCCCCAGGGGAAGAGGAGGGGTCCTCAGTGTCCATACCCAAGGAAAGGTTCCAGAGGATGAAGCCCCCTCCAGGCCACTGATTTAGGCTGGTGTTTTTCAAACCACGTCTCCTTGGAGGCACCCCAGGAACTGCTGCAGCTCAGGAGGGATGGTCCAGTGGGCCCTCCACTCTTATCTCAACCAGAGCAACTCTGATTTCATTTGACATTCTTGTCTTTACCTTCCACTCCCCTCCTAAGCATTCGCCAAATGCAATTGATTTTTCCTAGTAAATATTTCCTGCTCCATCCCTTGTCTATTTTCCATCCATTGTTCTGGCTCAGGCCACATTAATGATCTCCTGGATTCCTACAGCAACCAGGAACTGCTCTCCCTTCCTCCAGCCTGGCTTCACTCTGGGTCAGTCCTCACACTGCAGCAAGAATCATCTTCTCAAAACACAAATCTGATCATGTTCTTTCCCTACATAAAAGCCTTCAATTGACTCACAGTGTCCATGAAATAAAGGCCAAATCTCCTCACAATGGCTTTCAATGCTTGAATGCTATGGTTCCTGCCTACCCCCCAAGTCTCATCTGGTTCCTCTCATTCTGCCACATCTCCTGGTCCACTGTCTCCTCTTCCCAGTTAGTTCCTCCCTCCCAACACCCTTTACCTGTTAAACCCTACTTACTGTTCAAGTCTCAAATCTCATTGCCTTTGGGAAGCCTTCCCTAATCCTTCAAGTCCAGGTGTCCTTTCCATGGAGTACCAAGAATTCTCAGCTTCCCCAACCATTACAGTCACTGGCTGGATCCTGTCCTACCTCTTCTTTTTTTTTTTTTTTTTTTTTTTTTAAGATTTTATTTATTTGAGAGAGAGAGTAAGAGAGATCATAGAGGGAGAGGGAGAAGCAGGCTCCCCGCTGAGCAGGGAGCCTGATACAGGACTCGATCCCAGGACCCCGAGACCATGACCCAAGCCGAAGGCAGATGCTTAACCAACTAAGCCACCCAGGTGCCCTGTCCTACCTCTTCTGCAAAAACTGGCCCCAGGGTGGGAGTAGAAGCTGTAACTATGCTCCGGAAGGGGTCTTACCAGTAGATTGCTATTGTCAATAAGGTATGCTGAGAAAAATCTGTTTAGGAGTCAGAAGACATGGTTTTGAATCTCTACTTTTTATTTACTAGCTATAAGACCCTGGATAAATGACAAGCTATGTCTCCGGGTCTCGGTTTCCCTACCTAAACCCAAGTTATAAGGAAGACGCAATTTATAATGCACACAGAGAACCTAATATAATGGTATACACTTATCAAAACTCACAGAATTATATACAATAAGGATACATTTTACTATATGTAAATTATACCTCAGTAATCTTGACTTTTAAAAAATCGATTATAATTTACCACATTATGGAATAAAGGAAAAAGAAACACATGGTCATCAATAGGCTCAGAAAAGCAACTGATAAAATTCAACAGACACTCATGATAAAAACTCAGAAGTTAGGCAAAGAAATCTGACAAAAAATATCTATAAAAACCTATAGCTAACATCATACTTAATAGTGAAATACTGATCATCTGCCCCCTAGGTCCACAATGAAGAGAACATCCACTATAATAATTTCTATTCTAAATTGTACTGAAGGTCCAGCCACTGCAACAAGGCAAGAAAACAAACGAAATTTTTAAAAATCCCAGTCTGTGGACTATAAAGAGCAGTGAAATTGCCACGATACTCAGACAAGACTGTGTAAGAAAGCACACAATTCGTGAGCTAATAAGTGAATTTATCAAAGTTGCAGGATACAAAGTTTTAAAATTAAATAAAAATTAATTGTATTTCCATATAATAATAAATTAAAAATAAATAAAATGAAATAAAAAGCAATACCATATCTATTAGCATTCAAAAATATAAAACATTTAGAAATAAAACTAACAAAAAAGATCTAAGACCACTACACAACCCAGAAACCTATAAAACACTGCTGAGACAACATAAACAAATAGATATATATGGGAAGGATACAGGGTGGAGAGGCTGGGTGGGAAGTGGGAGGAAAGGGGAGAGAGAGGTAAAGAATGTTAAGATGTCAATTCTCTCCAAAGTAATCTATAGATAGATACTAATCTGAAAAACTGATTCTAAAATTGATATAGAAATGCAAAGGACCTAGAAAAGCCAAGGTAATCTTGAAAGCAGAGAAACTGGAGGACTAATACATGCAGTAATCAGACACACTATAAAGGAACAACAATGAACAAAGAGTATTACGGGCACAAGAAAAGAAACACAGCCCAACTGAATTGAATGGACCCAGAAACAGCCCTTGCATTATAGTCAACTGATTAATTACAAAAGTCCTCCTGAAATCTAGTGAGGAAAGAAAGATCTTTTTAATAAATGGATATCCTATCTGATACCTCATACAAAATTTAATTCACAATGGATCAGAGACCTAAATGAGAAAGATTTTGTTAAAAAAGTGAAATATAGTACCAGTGCAATCCCTATCAAAATCTCAGCTGCCGTTTTCCTTTTGCAGAAATAGAAAAATACATCCTAAAATTCATACAGACTTGCAAGGGACCTCCAGTCAAAATTGTCAGGAAAATGAACAAAACTAGAGGATTCATATCTCTTGATTTCAAAACCTACTACAAAGCTCAGTAACCAAGACAGTGTGGTACTGACATAAGGATAGTCATATAAATTAATGGAACAGAATTCAGAGTGCAAAAATAAACCCTGTATTTAGTCAATTGATTTCAACGAGAGTGTGAAGTCCACACAATGGGGAAACAGATGACGCTAGTACAACTGGATGTCCAAATGCCAAAGAAAGAAGTTGGACTTCTACCTCCTCACACTACATACAAAAATTAACTCAAAAGGGACCAACGAACTAAATTTAAGAGCTAAAACTATAAAACTTTTAAAAGAAAATATCGGGATAAATCTTCACGACTTTGAATTTGGCAATGGATTCTTAGATATGACACCAAAAGCACAAGTAACCAAAGAAAAAAATAGATAAATTGAACTTCATCAAAATTTAAAACTTTTGTATTTCAAAGGATACCCACAGAATGGGTGATAATATTTGCAAATCATTTCTCTCACGAGGGATTACATCGAGAATATATGAAGAACTCTTACAGCTCAAAAGTTAAGAAGGCAAATAACATAACCTAAAAAGAACAAAGGATTCGAATAGACATTTCTCCAAAGCACATATACAAATGGCCAACAACCACATAAAAAGAGGCTTGGGGCACTTGGGTGGCACAATCGGTTAAATGGCCAAAGCTTGGTTTTGGCTCAGGTCATGATGTCAGGGTCCTGGGATTGAGCCCCGTGTTTGGCCCCCTGCGGCGTTCGGATTCTGTCTCTCCCTCTGCCCCTCCCACCACTTGCTGGTGCGATCTCTCTCTCTCTAAAATAAAGAAATAAATCTTTTAAAAAAAAAGATGCTCAACATCACTAATCATTAGAGAAATGTAAATCAAAACCACAAAGAGGTACCACTTCACACCCACTAGGATAGTTATAATCAAAAGAACAGACAATGACAGGCATTGACAAGAATGTGGAGAAGCTGGAACCCTCATACATTGCTGGTGGGAATGTGAAATGGTGTAGCTACTTTGGAAAACAGTCTGGTCGTTCCTCAAAAGGTTAAAGATAAGAGTTACCATACACGGGAATAATCCTACTGAATAATAGCTCTACAAGAGAATTGAAACATATGTCCAATAAGAACTTATTTATGAATTTTTATAAGCATTATTCATAATAACTGGATAGTGGAAACAACAACAACGAATGGATAAATAAAATGGGGCATAGCTGTACAATGGAATATTATTTAGCCATAAAAGAAGAATGAAGCACTGATAGATGCTACAATATAGATGAAACTTGAAAATACTATGTTCAGTGAAGAAGCCAGACACAAAGGCCATGTATTTTAATGCTATTTGCATGAAATGTCCAGAATAGGAAAATCCATAGATACAGAAAATAGATGTATGGTTTGCGGGGGCTGGAGGTTGGGAGGGAATAGGGAGTTACTGTTATTGGGTATGGGATATCTGGGGATAGTATAAAGATGTTCTGGAATTAGTGGTGACTATTGCAAAACTCTATAAATACACTAAAAACAATGAACTGTACACTTTAAAAGGGTTAAATTTATGGTATGTAATTATATCTACATATAACTGTTATTTTCTAAAGTGCTTCTAGAAGAAAAACAATAGACAGTGGAAACTAGCTTCATGGCCACAGTATAGGCAAAGATGTTCGAAACAGGAAACAAAAAGCACTAAATGGAAAGAAAAGGTTAACAAAAGCAAGTTAACAAAAGAGATTATTAAGAGAGTGAAGAGGCAGGCCCAGACTGGGAGAAGGTATTTGGATTATACATTTTCAACAAAGGACTCGATTCAAAATATATAAAGCACTCCTACAAATTGATTAAAAAAAAAAAAGACAATCCAATTTTTTTTAAATGAACAAAAATTTGAACCACACTTCACAAAAGAGGATATCCAAATGGCCAATAAACATTTGAAAAGGTACTCAACATCAACAATCATCAGGAAATGCAAATTAAAACCACCATATTTCTACAAGAACAGTTCAAACTCAAACAAATGACAATGAGAAGTAAGGATGAAGATGTGGGGTAACTGGAACCATGATACGTTGTTGGAGGGGATGTAAATTGATACAACCACTTGAGAAAACTGTTTGGAAATTCCACTTCCAGGTAAATATTCAACAGAAACAAATGTTCTGTCCTCCAAAACACATGTACAAGAATAGTCACAACAGCATTATTATACCTAAGAGTCCCAAACTGGAAACAACCTAAATGTCCATCACGTAGGCTGGCTTGGTAAACCGTGGCATGTTCAGAGAATGAATTGTTACCTGGCGATGGAAAGGGGAAAGCTCTTGCTAAATAGAATATGGATGAATCTCACAGACAAAATATGCAGCCAGAGAAGCCACAAAGAAAAGAATACCAGAATACCATACCGTACGCCTCCATGTATACAAAGTGCAAAAACAGGCCAGCCAATCCAGGATGGTGGAAGTCAAGATGGCAGTGGTTCTGTTTGGGGAGTACTGATTAAGAGAGGGCCCAGGGGAACCTTCTGTGATACAAGAAATCATCTCTATCTCAACCCAGGTAGTGATTATACCTATGTAAAACTGTGCGCAACTGTTAAGATATGTGCATGTATTTGCACAACTCAATAAAATACATCTATATTTTTAAATATCTCGATTAGCCACTGTGGCCAAGGAGGCCAAAGTAAGAAGCTAGAGTGCTTGTTAGAAATGTGTCTCGGGGCGCCTGGCAGGTTCAGTCAGTTAAGTATCTGCCTTCGGCTCAGGTCATGTTCCTGGGGTCCTGGGATTGAGCCCCGAGTGGGGCTCCCTACTCAGCGGGGAGCCTGCTTCTCCCTCTGCCTGCCGCTCCCCCTGCTTGTGTTCTCTCTCTCTTTCTGTCAAATAAATAAATAAAATCTTAAAAAAAAAAAAAAGAAATGTGTCTTTAACAGAAGGGAGGGTAGTTCCTTGAAGAAGGGGAAATGGGGTGGGGACAGTACAGTTGTGGCCTCCAGGGGCAGCACTGTGAGGTGGACAGTTCCCTCAAGGTATGCTCATAACATCAAGAACACGCAGCTAGCAAGTGGCGGAGCTGGAATTTGAACCCAGGTCTATCTCCAAAGCTGGCTCTTTCCACTAAGGTACGCTGTCTCTGTGACAAAAGAAGGCCCAGGCAGCAGTCCAAAGGAAAGGCTCCTTCAGCTGGCTTTTCCTCACATTCCCTTATTAGTGGAGAATTCTCCTTCAGAGCAAGGTGCAGCAATGTCCTGCAAGCTCCCAAGCAGCGCAGCCAGAACTGCAAGCTGAGTATGCTGCACTTTGGTGTTCTCCTTGCCAAAATGTCTCCAGGGCTGGGAAGTCCCATCTTCTCTATGTGTACACATTCAAAAGCCAAATGTTCCCTGACACACATACGGATGTCCATGTGGACCTCTGTCGGCCACAAGAGGCCTCAATCCAGTATGGCCACTCATGATCTCAGTCAACTCACAGATGCCGAGGACTAAGAGAAGTCTTCTGGCAGACTGGGAAGGTGTGGCCAGCTGGCTTCTGTGCCTCAATGACAGTCCGTGCCTGGCAACAGGTCGTGGCCTGACCTGGGGGCATGGGGGCATAGAAGGAGTCGAGCCTACCATAATGCTGCATGCAAAACCTCTATTTGGGAGGGACCCAAGTGCTAGATATGTCTTTTTGTTTTTCTTGCCAACGTCCACCAAAGCTGGAACTGCCTTCACACAATGTCCAAAATCCTGGCCGTGAGGCACTCTTTGCTATTAGATGGTAGGCTACCAAGCTGCTCAGGAATAGGCCCTGGTTGTACACCATTCTGAGACTGATAGACTCAGAGAACATCACGTCCTCCTGGGTGACTGTCAAAATTCAGGCCTATTGTACCTGCATCTGGGCTCAATGTATGCTTTTACAGAAAAATGTTTTTGGAAAAAAGCCTGAAACCAGGAGCTTACAACCCCACATTTCCATCATGATGTGGTGTGGCAGGGACTCAGAAGATAGGCTGGCTTTACCAAAGGGAGGCTGGAGTCTACCACCCACAGACTGCCCTGGGCAGGGGCAGCCAATGGAAATAGAGGCCACTGAGAGATACAACAGAGCTGCCTGTATCACACCAGAAGCTTCAAGCTGACCTGCTAACCTGACCTTAAAAATCCATCCTCACACCTCCCGGCCTCCCGTGGGTCTGGGAGCAGGCACAGCAGGTGTGCAGACCACAGCCCCACTGTGGTCTGTGTCAGCACCTCACCTCAAGCGTCTTAGACCCATTGGCAATGCCATGAGGACTGCTGCAGGAGGGACTGGGTTGCCACGGAGAACAGAATCAGACAAGAGGGAGACACAAGGGACGCAAGGGGCCAGGGCTGCTGTCTGTTGACCCCCCACCGAGGAAAGGTTTCTGGTAATGAGGTCTGCTGCCTTTCAGGAAGAGACCTCTGCATGGAGCACTAGGTAGCAGTGGCCAATCCGCTCAGCAGCTGTGGGCAGGAGAGTTCATCTTCTTAACTGGTGAAATGTGAAGGCCACCACGTTGCCATGGTGATTTGTATTAGAGAACACTGTGGCCCACACGGATAGGCCATCGCTTCGTATGCCTTCATTTATTTCCTCTTAAAAAATACATTTTAATATAGAGTCAAAACCAGTGCAGGTAAGAAACATAACGAAAGGCAGGCCTGCTGTCTCCAAGGGGATCCGGCTACCTCCAGGAGACTGATTTAGAACTTGCGAGCAGAATGCTCATGCGCCCAGCAAAGCATTTGTAGAGCACAGAGCCCTGGCGAGGGGCTGGGCCAGGCTTTGTGGGAGACAAGAGTCAAATGTTGCAAAGCACCTGTTTACCAGGAAAGAAGAAAAGCTCATCCATAATAATGACAATAAAGGTATGAAGTACCGAATTCTACCATTAGGGCTACCAAGTGCACAAGAACTCAGAGGAGGAAAAGATGCCTTACAGTTAGGGCGTTCAGGAAGAGCTACATAAAAGAAAGGAAGGAGGAGAGCACACATGAACACCTCCCACTGCCAGACTTTGTTTTACAGGTCCATCTCACTCACCCTAACAAGGCACCAAGCACCAGGCCGATCATGCCACTCTCGGCAGGAGGGGGAAATGACTCTGAGGGAGGAGGTGAGCTGCCTACAGACAGAGCTGGACAGCGGCCAAGTCAGGATTCCAGGCCGGGCTTGTCCGACTCTCCTCGCCACATTTAATGGCCTCCCAGTGCAATTGAACCTAGACCCAGAGAGACTGGCTGCATTTCAAAGAGGAAGTGGGGTGCAGGCACTTCAGGTTGACAGCAAAGTCTAGACCACCAGAGGCAGTGCAGCACAGGGCATAGAAGAGACAGGGGTCCAGGCGGCAGAGGCAGGAAGTTCATGAAGGTTCAAACACAGCCAGATCTGAGGGCCTCACGTGCCACCCATGGAGCTGGGAAGGGCAGAGGTTCAGCAGAGAGAACAAGAGCAGAGCTATGAACAGCTAAGCTGGACAGCAGCTGACCAGACCCCTGGGCCTGGTGCCCTTCAGGCCAGATCATGAGCTGGCGGCCTCGCGGAAGCAGGCACTTGCAGGCGCTCAGCCTTCTTGGGATGACGGCACAGATGTGAAAACGCACAGTCAGCTGACAGGGAGAGGAAGCCAGGGCCTTTTTTTGGTAACTATCAATACCCTAGAAGTGGCTTTCCGACATCTGCCAGGAAAGCTTTTCATTTAAAAAAAAAAAAAAGAAGCGAGAGGAAAATCTATCTGGCAAAACCCCAAGGTACTCAATTGTAAAGAGAACACAACAAAATTGCATTCCTCCTTTCTATAGGGCTCTGCTGCCTTCTGGCTTTCAGTCATTAAAACAGACAGGCAAGGGGCGCCTGGGTGGCTTAGTCGGTTAAGCACCTAACTCTTGATTTCAGCTCAGGTCATGATCTCAGAGTCCTGGGATCAAGCCCCAAAACAGGCTCTGTGCTCAGTGGGGAGTCTGCTGGAGATTCTCTCTCTCCCTCTCCCTATGCCCCTTCCCCCCATCTATCTCTCAAATAAATAAAAATAAATCTAAAAAAATAAAACAGACAGGCAAGAACATTTTGCAGAGGTACTGAGCCTGGAGCTCAGGCACCATGTTCTGTCCAGAGAGAGTGGTAGGTGATTGTCTAAGCAAGAGAAGCCTCCTCACCCTTACAAAAAGACCCACAGCAGAGCTCCTTTAAGTAACAAGTTCCTTGGTGCATTTAAAGTAAGATTCCATTCATGCTCCCACTGCTCTAGCTAAGTCTATTCACAGAACGGAGCTCAAGAACAAGCTGATGGGAAACTCCTCTGTCCCAATCCCTCGAGCCCATACACAGCCATCTTAAGGGAGCCCCAAGATTCAAGAAGCCCAAGCCTTCCTGAAGGGAGACACGCTTCCCTTACCAATGATAGCTGGCTGAACTTGAGAAGGCCATCGATGGGCACATCTGCTGTAAGGAAAATGTGAGCTGTGAGAAATCCAGGTGGTCACACCAACAGAGCCAAAAAATGGCTCCCTGGTCAGTATGACCACCTGATGTTGGCGGTTTATGTTTAGTCACGTCAAATATGACAGAGCCTCCATGCGCCTGGCTCTGTGCTGGGCTCTCATCCTTCTCCTGGTAAATCTGCTTCAAGCACACAGCTTGCAGGGTTGCCAGGAGGAGAAATAACACCAACTGCAATAGTCCTTGAGTACCTCGAGGAACATCTGGCCTGCAGGTGGATGTAGACCCACAGTGCTCCAAGGTAGGAGGGGACAGAGACAGAGGACAGGGAAGAGGAGATGTGAAGGAAGCAATCAGAGGAGCCCACAGAGGGAAGAGCACACTTGAGCTGGATATCAACAGACATCTTTTCCTTGGGCAGAGGACCAGGGAAAGCACCTTCACAGCAGAAGTCACATTCTAAGCAAAGCACAAAGGACAGAACTGTGGAGTCTTCTGCGAGTGGTGAGGATTTCTGTGTCTCCAGCAGGGGTGCAGGTATCTTCCTTGGGGAAAAGTTGGGAGGACGCCAGCAGAAGCCCAGCTAAGCACCTTGACTACTAGGCTAGAGGGCTGGGACCTGATCACGGAAATGAAGGAGTGCCTTGCATAGTTTTGGCCAAAGCAGCGGCATCATCAGACACGTGTTCCTGATGGATAATTCCAGGGCAGGGTGGAGGATGAATCCCAAGGGAACAAGGACTATTGACAGATGCATTAGGGGCCACGAGCCCACAGAGCAGCAACAAGAGCTGAGACTACAGAAGTGGCTATGCGGAGAGAAGAGAATTGACTAACGAGGCAAAATTCAAGGTTAAGTGAATGGGACTCGTAACTGGAAAGAGGTGAGAGAGTGGGAGGAGTCAGGGATGCGAAGCAGGTTTCCAGCCTGCTCTGAACCCACGTGGAGAACATCAGAAGAGCAGACGAGAGAGATGAGACAGAGACATGTGACCTGGACATGTGGGAAAATTAGGAACTGCCCAGCACACGCAGGACAGCTGAAACCAGGGGAAGATGGGAAACACCCAGAGAGATGTCTGAATAAAAATGGGATATGTCCCTGGGGAGCAGCAATATTTAAGGGTCAGGTAGGAAATAAAACAAGGCTTTGCTGAAACCATAACCCTGCAATAAAAGGGCTTATGTCCCTATGTTTTCCTCAAAGCTCATCATCACCAAGCTGCAGGTCTCCCCAGGTTTGGGTGGGATTCAAAAACTCCTTTCCATCTGCACTTCAGCAGAGAAACAAATTCCCTTAAGGAGGAGAGAGGTGATGACAAAGGGCTTTTAAAACAAACTCATGTCTTTCCCTCTGTTCTCTCAATGCAGAGATCATTCCTACCTATATTTCTTTCTTACCACCACTGATTTCAGGCCAATAACTCATCGTTGAAAAATGTACCTCAATCCAGAAACACAAAATCTAGAAAAGCCACACATCAATATTCTTGATGCAATAAGCCTAAGAAAGTTAGCTATGTCTAATGCTGGATTCAAAACAACCCCTTTGGGGAACTCCATCCTATACACAGCAAATGCTGAGTTGGGTCTGCATTCTTCTCCACTTATTCTCCTGTCTGGGTGAGAATTCACTAAGATCTAGCACTAACAGCCTTCTGACAGTTGCTCCTGCAACTAACGGAGGTTTTTTGAGGTTTTACTCTGGGCAGACATCGTCCTGGCCCAAACTGAACCGGCTCCAGGCCTCCAGGGCTGGCTCAAGGGTCCAGAACCAAGACTGTTAAGGAAGAAAGCAGGGAAGGGCAGGCCCTGGATCCAGCACATGTCCAGCTAGTCAGCAGGTGTCCAGGCCGCCCTCTGCAGGTTAGGAGAGTGGGCTCTCCAATGGGCAGTCCTGGCAATACGGCCTCCCTGTTTCCATTTGCAGAAAAAAAGCTAAGGCCTTTCTCAAGGGGTATTTGTTACGAGTCAAGGAGCTAGTGTGCGTGAAAGCACACAGTAGTGGCTAATAGTTACATTTCTTTCAGTCCTTCCTCTCATTGGAGATTACAGTGTAGAGGTAATTACAACTTTTGGAAAACTCATTGAAGTAAAGTGACCATTCATATCCTTATGTCTTCTTCAAACAATGGCTCTAGCATATTTTAAAATAACAGCATGTATGTAATATATTATTGACATTAATTCTAAACAGCCTTTCCCACAACCTCATTTGATCCTTAATAATAATCCTGTATAGTCAACAAGTAGGGACAGCATCCTTATCAATAGAATAACAAAGCCAAGGCTCAGAAATGGCCCAACTTCTCCAAGGTCACATAGCCAGAAGAGGCAAAATGGGGATCTGAATTCAAAACTTAATGTGCTTTTTTTCTTTTTTTTAAATTTTAGGATGTATAGACCCAGCGCTTGCTACAGGTGAGAAATTTCACACAAAATATCGATCTAATTTCCGACTCTAAAAAGCCCATATCTTTCTGAAACGCCATGCTAACTCCCTAAAAAGGGATTCATACTTACAAACTTCCATTTTTACAAACTCAGTCAGATTTATAGTGCAGAAGGCAAGCGTTACATACAGATAATCACAGTAGGTTCCAAAATGGCCTAGAATTCCTGGAGGGAGATAAGCTACAAACACCAGCACCCCTGGGATGACAAGACAAAATATACTGGGACATTTAAAGGTACATATAAATATCCCAAGGTGCCAATCAACAGGCAAACGAAGAAACAGTCTTCCACAAAATGTAACATCATCAAGTTAAAGCAAGAACTGAAACACAACTCAAAAGGCACAAAATAAACAGGAAAACATTCTTCAGCTATACTAGAAGCCAGAACAAGATGATCCTGCCAATTTTTAATATGAGGTTAATAAGTGATCATGTGAAAAATATTTGTAATGTTTTTTCCTCCAAATTCAAAGTCACATGTGGACTACAGACTTCAGTCAGGCCACACAGAGAAGGGGAGGAAGGGAAACCAGATCTGTGTCTCCAGATTTGCATTTGGGAGCCTCAGGAAAGTGGCCAAATCCATTCCAGGAAATCTGGTATTTCTAAGATTTCATGGAGGACTGAGAATATGCCTGAACAACCTGGAAAAGAGCCACTGTGATGTCTGTACATACAAAGAACTTCAAGGATACAAGACTGGAAAACTGCAGGTCCATAAACTTCATTAGAGGGTTTGCGGTTTTCCCTTCTAATTCTAAAAGCTATGCTCTCCCCTCAGATGCCACCAGCAGGGTAGGCCTGGAAATAAAAATACTGAATTCATTTGCGAATACCTGAAAGGGGATGTGCCATGTTCTGGCACTGTGTAGGAATAGATCCTTGGCCCAAATCTGTCAGCAGCCTCATCCCACACCCTGTTGCTAGTCCACTGGAGCACCATAGATTAAATGCATAGATAAAAATTTGGGGCAGGGGAAAGAATGGGAAAGTGACCACATACAAAGGAGAAAAAATTAAATAGCAGTCCCAAACAAGTAGCCTGCAAAGCCACTGTTGGCCAACAGACACATTCTATTTGGTTAGCAAAAATTTAAACTAATTGCCAACACTTAAAGAGTTGAGAGGTTCCACATAAAACTAGAAAAATCAGATAATATGTCGACAGTAAACCCGCATTCCTATCTGGCAACAATCAGCTGGAGCTGGAGACCACCCCTCCTCAGGGCAGAGCAGGTATGCTTTGGTTTGCCACAGTCTACACCATTCCCTATTACTTATGTACATGGTCAGTTCCACCTGATTAATTCTGCACGGCTTCGACAGGCTTCCGAGGTTGTTAGCTCTTGATTAGAATTATAATACCATGTAGAAGTTCAACCACTGGTCACATAAAAACGAGTGAATCAGTACAAAGAACTACAATTAGGAGTGAAAATCAAACTGCAAAAATAGCACTTCTTTCCCAATATTTTAGATATGCATTAGAGCTCTATACTGAGTCCTTTTCTCTTCTCTTTCACACATTCCATAGACACATGCCATCTACTCCCGATCAATTAACCGAGGGCTGCTGGCTCACGCTCTCAGACTCTAACCTGGAGGTCCTGCCCACAGGACATCCGACGCACCTGAATGCACACGCTTCTTGAAGCCCAGGCTCTCCCCCTACCCTGCCCCATCCACACAATCTGCTCCTCTTCCTGTGTCCATAGCTCAGGAAGTACCCACTAGCCACTCAGTAGCTCGAGAGCATCAGCACGGAGCCACCTTCTTCTGGCTTTCATCTAATCTCAAGGTAAAGAGCTAAGTGCACTACTGAAGCTTGAATCTGTGGCACAATCATTGTAAACATGGGGTTTGTCTGTGTTTCTCTAAATTGATTTTTGCCTTCTAATCCTAAATTATTGGAAAACTCCTATTCCCATTTTTACCAAACTTAATTTCTGGTTTTTGGTTTATCCATTCAAATTTAAAATACCTTTAATTTTAATGCCAACAAAATTAGTTGTCATCAAATTTTGAAATAATATTATAATAATTTGGCCCCCCTTTTAAAAAAAAACTTTTAAATTTATATTAACTATAAATTAGTTAGGAATTAGGAATAACTATAGATTAACAACAACAACAACAAAAAGCATTCAAAGATAATACAGAGAGTTCCTGTAGTCTCCCTGCCCAGTTTCCCCTGATGTTAACGACTACCATGGACCCTTTTTCCCAACTAAGAAGCTAACTTTATTATTAATTATTTTAATTAATAAATTAAACTCAAGGGGCGCCTGGGTGGCGCAGCAGTTAAGCGTCTGCCTTCGGCTCAGGGCGTGATCCCGGCGTTCTGGGATCGAGCCCCACATCAGGCTCCTCTGCTATGAGTCTGCTTCTTCCTCTCCCACTCCCCCTGCTTGTGTTCCCTCTCTCGCTGGCTGTCTCTATCTCTGTCGAATAAATAAATAAAATCTTTAAAAATTAATTAATTAATTAAACTCAAGACTATTTGGATTTAACATTTTCCCACTACTGTCCTTTTTCTGTTCCAGAATCCGACCCAGAATATTACACTGCATTTAGATCTCCTCTCCCTTTAAAGTTTGTTTCTATTGGGGCACCTGAGTGTCCAACTTTTGGTTTCAGCTCAGGTCATGATCTCAGGGTTGTGGGACTGAGTCACAAGTCGGGTGCAGAGTCTGCTTGGGATTCTTTCCCTCTTCCTCTCCTTCCCTCTGCTTGCTTGCTCTCTCTCTCTCTCTAAAATAAATAAACAAATAAAAGCTTTAATGTTTGTTTCTATTAACATCAAATAGTACATAAAGTGTATCAATGTTTGGCTCAACTCTCCCCATTTCCCCAGAGACAACCAAGATGATTTCAGTTTCTAGTATTTGCTCCCATGTTTCTGATTCTGCCATCTACTGACATCAATATGAAAAGTGAAAATTTTGCTCCCTTACACACACCTCCATAGGTATCTCCCCTGCCACACCATCCCACTGAGTGTGATCATAACATTCGTACAGCTCAACATTTACTGCTTACAGCAGGACTGTGTAAAATATCATCCATAGCTGAGCAGTTACATTTCCCTTCTAGTATAACTTTTTTCTCTCTGGAATTAAATGTTTATTCCTTTATGGAACTGTAAAGACACTGCCCTGTTGTCTTGTAGCTTCCAGTGTTGCTGCTGTCTGGACACTGATTCTTAACCCTTTGTACATACCCTCTTCTCTTTTCCTCTTGAGCTATTATGCAGAGTTTTAAATGGTCCCAGTAGTGCTTGGCTGGTTAGCTAACTGGTTAGAGCATGGTGCTAACAATAAAATGGCCCCAGTGATCTCCATCCCCCAGTGTTCACACCCTTGCGATGGCAATTCCCTCCCCTTGAACGTGGGCTGGCCCTACTGACTCGGGTCTAACAAAGAGAGCACGGTGAAAGTGATGAGATGTCACTTCTGAGATTAGGTTACAGAAGACTGTGACTTCTGTCTTGTTCACACTCTCCCTTGCTTACTCTGATGAATCAGGACATCATGCTGTGAGCCTGAGATGCCTTATGCACAGACCAAGGTGGCAGGAAACAGGTCCTTGATCAAATGGCCCACAAGGAACTGAACCCAGCCAACAACCACCTGAATAAGCATGAAACTGTATCCACCCCAGTTGAGCCTGCTTGGACTGTAGCTCTAACCAATACCTCGGCGGCAGCCTTGGCCAAGTGACCCAGCAGAAGTGGCCCACAGAAACCATGAGATACGGTGTTGCTGCACACCAGGGTCAGCAAACTAGAGCCCTGACGTGGCTGCATGCTTTTGCAAATAAAGTTTTATGGGAATACAGTCATAACCACTCATTTAGGTATAATCGATGGCTGCTTTTGTGCTGCAAGAGCAGAGCTGAGAGACTACAGCAGAGACCATAAGGCCCGTCAGCCTAAAATATTTAAGAAGCTTGCCACTCCCTTGTTCTAAGCCACCAAGTTTTGGAGTGATTTGTTATGCAGCAATAGAAAATGTGTCCTTCTCCCTGGAAACTTTTAGGATCAGTGTTGGTCCTTTACGTTCTAAAATTTCATAAAGATGTACCCTGGTATAGATCTATTTTCAAAAACTAATGGGCTGGGAACTAATGGCCCTCTCTGGAATCCGGAAGCTCTTGGTCCTCAGTTCTGGGAAACTTTCTGAAATCAATTCATTAATAATTTCTTCCATTTTCTCTTTCTGGTACTGCTATTATTCGGATGTTTGACCTCCTGAACTAAGCCTCTACTTTTCCTAACGTTTCTCTCATATTTTCTACCTCTTTGTCTTATTTTTAAACTCCTATTCTTATTTCATGAATACAATATTTCCTCTCGTCTGAGGGGATTTTTTTTAAGTTGCAAAAAAGTTTTCTCCTGCTCCCCTGCATTGTTTGCTTCTTGTGTCCCCCTTTCCTCTTTGCTTGTTTTAAACTCACTGAGACTGTTTTTGGTCTTATATATATTGGTTTCTATTCCAGTCACATTAAAGGGGGCTATCAAATAAATAGCTGAGGATCTCTCAACCCCTCAGATTTAAGAATGAAGAAGTAACAAACTGCTGCAAGTCTGTCTCTATGGGGGTGGTTTGCCATCAGTAGGGTGATCCGGTCAGAATGTTCTACTGAAGAACTACCAACCTTCAGTGCTCAAGAGCTTTTCACTTGGGCTCTTCAACTTCTCACAGGGGAACCTTTTAATCTTCTGTCTGGGAGGTTTGTGCCCGTGTTTCTGGAGCCAAAGTAGGGAAAGAAAAAAGAAACCCTTGGGCAGGGACAGAAGGTCTCACCCTATCTTTCGCATGATGTCCCATTCTCAGTGATGCCTGCTGTCCCTGCCACCCAGAGTCCTTGCATTTTAATCTCACGAGGTGATAACCTGGAAGATAAACTGGTGGTCTTCTGTAGGCGCGAAGGGGGTGCAAATACCACACCACACATGTGGGAAAGGGATCTGGCTGCTTGCCGCAGACTTCAGCCTATCCTTCCATTCTCCACCCCGCCTGCAGCCACTTGCAGAAGGGCCTGGTCTGTCTGATTTCAGGGGCTCTCTGGGGCTCCGTGACAGCACCTGGCTGCCTCTGTGTTTCTGTGCTACAGGCCTGAGCTCCAGGTGTCCTTAGTCTGTGCAGTCAACTAACCACCGATCACCTGCCCCTTCCCAGCTAATTTGCCACGGTCCTCCTCTCCTGGTGTCTTTACTTTTGTCTTAACTGGGTTTGGGGAAGACACAAAGGTAGAGGGTCGCATCTAATATGCCATTTATAACTCTCAGCCCAGATGCCCTTGATTCCCACAGCCCTATAATCACCAGGTTCTACAATTCTGTTTCCTTGCTCTTTCATCATCGATTCCTCTGTAAGCCCACTGTCACCTCTCTAGGCCAGGCCCTCAGCTCTCTGATGCACAGCCAGTTTCCTCATTTCCTTTCCCTTTACTCTTTCCCTCCCTCCAGGCCACACTCCAAAGGTCGTTTAAAATGCAAGTCAGATCATGTCACTTCCCAACTGTTATGGGCTGAATTATGCCTCCCCCTCAAAGTCATATGTGGGAGTCCTATCCCCCAGTACCTCAGAATGTGACCTTAACTGAGATCGGGGTCTTTACAGAGGTAATTAAGTTAAAATGAGGTCATTAGGGCGGGCTGCAATCCAAAATGACTAGTGTCCTTATACAAAGGGGGAATTTGGGATAGGAGACAGATACACAAATAGGGAGAACGTCATGTAAAAATGCACAAGGAGAAGAGAGCCATGTGTAAGCCAAGGAATGGCTGAGGTTACGAGGAGAGAGGCCTGGAACTGGCCCTTCCCTAGCACCTTCACCATGCCAAGGCATGATTTCAGACTTCTGGCCAACAGAACCATGAGACAATACATTTCTGTTGCTCTAAGTCACCTAGTTTGTGAGACTTTGTTACACATGCCAACTTAAAGAATTTCATGATTTCCCACTGCCCGCAGAAAAAGACTTTCCCTCTGGCCTGAAATTCCTCTCTCTGCCCCCATTTGTCCATCCCCACCAAGCTAACTGCTTCTCAAACTCAGGGTCTCTGTTGAGACATCAATGAAATCTGGATCTTTCCTGACAATTCCTCCATCTCTATCCCCAGTCCAACCCCATGACAAATCCATTCCTGGGCTCTGTGTTTCTCCAGTGTCTACTCTGTACTCTTCTTATTTGTACCATTTACAACACACTGTAATTTCCTCATTATTTCTCATATCCTTCCCCAGTATGAAAGCTTCAGGAAGGCAAAACCATGTCTGTCCTGTTGACAGCTTAACCCCAGCACACAGGAGGAACAGGAGGTATTCGGCTGGTGAATGGATAAACAAATCAATAAGAGAAAGAGGTCTGCATGTAACTAGTTCTGTCAAAAAAAAAGTTCAATATTCAATATTGTAAAGATGTCAATATTCCCTAAAATTAAATTATAATTAAACAGGCTTTTTTTTTTTCAACTTGAAAAACGAATTCCAACATTTAACAGAACAAATAAATGTATAAGAATGGTGAAGAAAATTTAGAAAACAATGAGGCAAGTTTTGGCTCATCAGATATTAAAACATATTATAAAGCCATAGTAATTAAAATAGTGTGGGTCTTCTAAATAACATTAACTTTAAAAAAAAAGAACAGAACAGTATGTATAGAATACAAAGGGTAAAAACAAAATAAATTCTCACTTTTGATTGAATACGCATTTAAACACGTATCTGGAAGAATACATAGATGGCTAGTACTAATGGTTACCTGTGGAGGAGGGCAAGAGCTGGGTGGGGGAGATGAAAGAGTGGGTATAGACTTTCCCTTGTCTGTCTTTTTATATGTTTTGAATTTTCAGCCATGTGCCTGTTTAATCTACTTAAAAAATAAAGTTTTAAAAATTGAAGCATCTTATGAATACATTAAAGGTACAGAATAGATTATGTGGATAAAAGAGCCAAGAAACAGAACCACCTCAACCACACATGGGAATTCGATTTATCAACAGACCAATTGATCAGGAATGCCTAAATCAGCAAATGATATTGAGACAACTGCTATCCATGGTGGGGGGCCGGGGGTGGTGATTAGCCACCTACTTTATGTTATAGGCTAAAATAAACTTCAAATAAACTGTAGAGTTACATATTAGCAATAAAGCCACAAAATTTTGAGAAAATTATACTCACAAAGTAAATATTTTTCTAGGGATGTTTCGTAGAGAGTAATCTGAAAATATATATCACGACGTTAACAGTGCATATGACTTTGACTTTGCTGTTTTTAAGAATTAAACTAAAGGAAATGTTAGCCAAAAGAAGCAAAGAATATAGATACATATTTTACACAGTGTGGTTTTAACACTGAAAACGGGAAACAAGTTAAATGTATTAAAATAATAGGAAATTGGTTAAATAAACTTACGTATATCCAGCTATGAATAGTATGTAGCCTTTTAAATATTAACGAATTATGTTTATTGACATTATGGATTTATCAGATTATACTTATTTATTTTTTGACACAATATTTTGTTAAATGAAAAAGTTGGTTTACAGAACAGTGTATGAAGTATGACTTAACACTTTGGTTCTAGTTCAGAAGGATGTGTATCAGGATGTTACCGGTATTCCTGCTCTCAAGCTAATGGAATTAGGGTGTTGACCTATGTGCTGAGTGCAGTCAGAGAAGAGATTCCTTCAGTCATTCAGTACCTTTCTTTTTGAGTCCCCACCAAGATTCTGGCTGTAAAAGAGATCCTGAGACGACTTAAACACAGACTCCCCCTTCAAGGAATTTTTCTTTTAGGGCATGGGAGAGAAGCAGCAACACCAAGTGGGTAGCACTAACCAGCCCTGGGAGGTCAGGGATGCTTCCTGATAGAACATACATCTAGACGGACACTGAAACCTCTTCTGTTAACCTGGAGAGCACAAAAATTGGAACATTCCAGGATATGGGACCACTCAAGGCATAAAGTAACTTGGAATGCTCAGAAATGCCACATCGTTCAGTCTGGATCAGGTACTGAGGCCCACACTCAGTGTAGCCCAGCTTGAATTCTTGGGAAATTCAGCAAACACCTGCTTGCAGAGACTGGGCAGCTTTTCTCTGTGAATGTTAGAGATCCTCCCTGACCACAAGAGTCCAGGAGACCATGTGCTGGATACTGAAGGACAAAAAGGTGACACAGACCTCAGGAGCACACAGAGGCTGGCACGAGAGGCCAGGAACAGAGTGTGAGCACTCTGTAATGAAGCTCAGTGCTTTTCAGGAAACAGAACGTTCACACCCCCGTGACTGCAACCTGCTCCAAGGAAAAATCAGCTGAGGAAAAACAACAGAAGGGCAGCCATTAGGAAGGGCAAATTCGGTTTCCAGATCCAGTTGTGGCTGATCCTTGAAAGCAAGTTAAGCAACTGACAACACGACCTCAGCAGACAGAGCTTAAGCTCTTTACTGGAACCACCTTGTGTTGTTTTAAGAATAGCAAGGTTTTAATAGGTTCATGTCTTTCCCCATTTATCTCTAAATCAATGGTCAGAGAAGAAAAGCTACTCAAGAACCAACACTCTGAAGCTCCATTTGTCATGGGGGTGCTGGGGTCTCTCTGGCTTGGAGACCTTCACAACTCATCCTTGGGGACAAAGCCTGGGCCTCAGCACTCTGCGCCCTCTCAATACAGGAGGCAAAGGTGAACCCCTTGCACCTTGTCTTGCTGCCACGCTGGTCTCCTTGTGGAACTTCCAGCATGCTATTTGCTTTCCCCTCCTCCTGGCCCTCTATTATAATTCTGTGCTTCAAACTGTGAAGCAAAAATTACAGACATTTTTTTTTAAAGAGAGAGAAACCTTATTAAATACACATTAGCAGCGCACAGCACAGGCTTGAGAAGGAAAAAAAGTACAGTTGGGAAAAGATTATTTCTCTCTTCACAACATCCTCCTCTGGTGAAGATGACAAAGTTGCCCTGTCAGTGTTCTCCTTCCTCCTTCCCAAGGCAGAGACACCACCCCAGAAAACCCAACGTGGGGAAGGTAGAACGGCCCGGCTTAGCTCGGCCACCCTGAAACAGGCCTAGAGCCTCTGGTGGAGCACATGTGTTCAAAAAAGTCCAGAATGATTCCCATCCATCCTTTATCCACAACCATCCAGGGAGTGGCCTGGTGGGGGGAGTGGCTTTCCGTTTTCATTCTAAACACTTCTGGGGGTTTTAGGACTTTCTAATGAACACACATTACCTTTGCAAAGCAGATATCCCTTCTGTATTAAAAAAAAAAATACATTTACATGCCCACTTTAGCAGCACATACACTAAAAAAAAAGACTTTTACCAAAAAAGGTCCTACGGTGGGCAGTCAAAAGCCCCTGAAGTCCCACAGCACACCACGTTTTATAGCCACAGACAAGTGGGAACAATACACTAGAAACGGACAATTTTAAGACATTGTCTACCTCAAACCAGAGACTCAGTGTTTTCAGTATCTCACGGAAACATCAACTTGTTGGGAAATTCAATGTCACATGTGGGAGAACCATCTATTTCCATGTCTGTCAATGATCCTTGCCTCCCTCACCAACCCCACTGCTTCTCTTCCCCCTCCTTCCCCATGGAGACTTAGGGTACAGGCCAAGACACTGACACAGTGCTCCTGGCCCTCTCACGGCCGAGTGCTAGAGGCCAGATGCAGCTCATTCGCCAGAGCCTCAGCTTCTGAAACACACTACAATTTGGGCAAGGAGCAGGAAAGAAAGGGGGGCAGAAGTCACTGGGAGGGCAGCTCTCCCAGAGCTTCCCTGGGGCTCCCGGCACTCAGACCAAATGCCGTGGCTGCCTCCCCTGACTGCTCAGGACTGCTGGGAAGGCCAAGGAGAGGAGGAAAAGACCGCAGTTGTACTTCAGCCCAACTGAGAGGCTTGGAGAGGGCCCCAGTCAAAGCCTCCAGGTACGTGAGTGATACAGAGTGGGCCCCCACACACAAGCCCTCCTATGGCCGACTGAAGGCAGCAGGACTCTGACGTTACCATTATTCAAACAGGATGCAGAATCCTAACCCCGGGAGCAGGCTTCTGCCAGAGGCTTTCCCTGGAGTAGACTGAAGCCAGCTACCCCACCCACAAGCCCACTTTCCTATACACTCCACGGCGTGTCAGACGATTAGGATTCTCGTCAGAGGAAGACTTCTCTGAAAATCACATAACTCCCTGGGAAGATGACAAAGCATTCTGTTCAGAACATGTAGGCAACTGCCCCAAGAAGCTAGGGTAGGGGAGCGGTGAGCAGGCAATATGCTGGGGAGAAAGGGCGTTCCCTTCAGAGTCAGCGGGAGCGCCACCGGCAAACCCACACCTACCACTGACATCTACCGTGAGGCCTTCGTTACCTAGGCTCTCACCTCAACTCCGCTTCCCACTTTTTCTCCTACCTCCACACACACACATATTCTCTTGGCAAGAAAGCCTTTCTTGACATGAAACAGAAAAGCAATTAAACCATCTTGATATCCCTAAAGAAAGTTCTCTCTGGACAAAGAGGAAAGGGACCTGCAGGTCAGGAGAGGAGCAGTTAAGTCTAATGAACACCTGGCCTGTCGAAAACTTGAGAGCCCTTATACTGGTTGTAAGGCTGAGAACCAACACTGAACCTTCAAGGGACTCAAGCTACCTCACCTATATGATAACACGACACCAAACCAAACCACCTAGAGCCTCTACTCAAAAAAAACCTTTCCTTTCCAAAAAGTCAAACCAAAAATAACATCTGAAAACACTGGATGCCTGGAATTGAATAGGGACCTTTTAGGGTTAACCATTATCCTCTGCCTCTGTGTTATATTACTCTGGAAAACATTCTGAGGAGATAGGCAAATTTGATATGCCCAATTCTTAAATTAGCCAGAAAGGAAACTTCTCCAGCTTCCTACAACATGAGCTAAAAAGGAAAAAGAAGACTCACTGACTGCCGAGTACCTGTCAAGTGCTTTATACAGGCTTCCTCATTTAATGCTTTTACTACCAGCGAGATAGATATTGCTAACCTCATTCTATGCAACAGAAAGCAGTGGTTAAAAACAGAATACTCTGTTGTAGAGAACACGTATTATGAGAGGCAGAAGTGGGGTTCACACCCAGGTCTTCATGTCCTCTAGTAATTCATGTCTCTCCCATGAGCCCCTGGTGGTCAGGAAACATGGCAGAGACTCACTGCGGTGGTCAGCCCTAGCAACAAGCTCAGACATGCTCACACAATCAGTCTATACACCCCACCTTTGAAGCCCTGCAGCCCTCAGTATCTCAGGATGGGCACACCTCTCTAAAGCTAAAAATGACCAGAAAAATAGTTTCTATATTATAAGTAATTATATAATAATAAGCAAGACCAGAGGACGAAATGGATCAGCGGATATGCTTTTGATATATCTGTTTTCCACATTGCAATTTAACATAACAAACACTTGCTGATGTCTAATCTACTGAACACTGCAGTATGGGCTAGATTTACACAGATCAATAGGACAGTGCCCCTGCCTTTAAGACAACAGAGTGGGGAAACCAAAGGTGAGCACTAATCTAATACAATGTTTGTTGTGAAAAGTACAATAATAGTAAAAAGAATAAAGGGCTCTAAGTTCCTACTGGTAATACCAGAAGACAGTGGAGAAATAGTTTCAAAGTACTAAGTTAAAGTTACTTTCCCCTAGAAGCCATAGAAGTTTTATAAACTAGCTGAAGTGAAAGACATGAAGGGATAAAGTTTATAATGTCCAAACTGTTCCTGCAAGAAATACGTGAGGAAGTACTCCAGCAAAATAAGCAATAAACCCAATAAAAAATTAGACACAGGGGAATTAAAATTATAGTAATTCTTTAATACATACTATAAACGTATACAAATAGATAAATTGGGGGGGGGACCCACACAAAATACAAAAACCATTAGAATCCCAAGGAGAAAGAAGAAAAAGTGTGATACAGAAAAAAATATTTGCAGAAATAATGGCTTAAATTTTCTCCGAAGTTGGTAAAAGAAAACCCTACAGATTCAAGCAGCTGAGTGAATGCTAAGCAAGATATACCCAAAGAAAACCATCCCCAGATAAATCATAATCAAAATCTTTTAAGACTAAAGACAAAGAAAAAAATCCTGAAAGTGGCCAAACTAGGTTATATTATCTACGGGAGAATGATTCAAATAACAGTGGATTTCTCAGCAAAAACCATAGAGGCCAGAGGGAAGTGGCACATTTTTCAAGTGCTGAAAAAACAAAAAATTGTTAACCCAGAAATCTATATCCAGTGAAAATATCTTTTAGGAATGAAGGAGAAATGAGGACTTTATCAGTGAAGGAAAATGAAAAGAATATATCCCCAGCAGACCTCTTCTAACTGTTAAAGAAAGTTCTTCAAACAGAAAGGAAATAATTTTATGAGAAATAAAGAAAAAGAGAAAACAAGTAAGGGAGGAAGGCAGAGAGGGAGGGAAGAACTTGGAACATCAGGAATGAAGAAGTAATGGAAAGGGTAAGAACAATAGACAAATGCTTCCTGTCTTGAGTTTCATAAAGTATGTCTGACATTTGAAAGTAAAAAATTGTAAAGCTCGCTGTCCGATGTGGTTCTCAATACGTACATAATGTAATATGTAAAACACCCATATCATTAAAAAGGGACATAAATGGTGTTAAGGTTTCTATATGCCACTCGAAGTGGTAAAATGTTGATACTAGGAGACAGTGGTAAGTTAAGTAGGTATATTACAATCCATAGAACAACCACTAAAAACAAAAACAAAAAAACTAAACTAAAAGAACAAAGAGATATACTTAAAAATTCTTTAGCCAGCTATACTTCAATTTTTCAAAATAAACAAAATTTCAAAATTTTAAAAAGTTAAAAAAATTCTTTAGATAAATTAAAATGAAACTGTAAAAACTTTTCAAGTAACCTGCAGGAAGCCAGGAAAGGAGAAATATAGGGACAAAAAGCAGTAGACACAAACAGAAAACAAACAAGAAAATGGTTAACTTTTTAATTTCATTAAATATAAATGATTTGAACACACCAATTAAAAGATTGTCAGAATGGATTAAAAATGATCCAACTAAATGCTAGCCAAAAAATTTATGTAAGTAAATTAAAAATTAAAGTATAAAAAGATATACACCATGAAAATACTAATATAAATAAAACTGGACAGGCTATGTTAGTATCAGACAACATGATTTCAGCGCCAGGAAACTTACCAGATAAAAAGTGGGACATTACATAATGATAAAAGTGTCAATTCATTAAGAAGGCATCATAATTCTAAATGTGTACATACCAAATAACAGCGCTTCAAAATACATGAAGCAGATATAGGGGTACTGAATATAGAAATAGGCAATTCTAGAAATATAGTTGCGGAGTTCAACGCAACTCTCTCAAGAAATTGATAGAGCCACCAGACAGAAAATGAGCAAGAATACAGAAGAACACCACCATAAACCAATGGCATCTATTTTAACATAGAACACTTCACCTAACAAAAAAATAAACACTATAGTTGACCCATGAACCACAGGGGCTCGAATTGCACAGGTCCACTTACATGTGGATTTTCTTTGATAGATACAGTAAAGTGCTATACATGTATTTTCTCTTCCTTGTGATTTTCTTAATAATATTTTTTCTCTAGCATACTTTATTGTAGGAATATGGTATATAATACATATATAAAAAATGTGTTAATCATCTATCTATGTTATGGGCAAGGCTTCCAGTCAACAGTAGGCTATTAGTAGTTAAGTTTTGGGAGAGACAAAAGTTATACACAGATTTTTGATTTGAACAGAGGGTTGGCACACAATTCACACACTGTTCAGGGATCAACTGCAGTTTCAACCATACATGGAGCACTAACTAAGACAGAGCATCTCTTCGGTCATAAGATAAACCTTTACACATTTAAATTAATTGAAACCATAGAAAATATGTTCTCTGGCCAGAATATATTAAATTAGAAATCAATAATAGAAAGATAATAGGGAAATCTTCAAAAATGTGAAATTAAACATTACATTTGTAAATAAGCCATGGAACAAAGAGGAGGGCTCAAAGAAAACTTAAAAGACATATTTTTTATACTGAACCAAATGAAAATAAAATAACACATCAAAATCTGTAGGGGGCATGGAGATAGTAGAAGCCTTGTGCATCATGGTAAGGATGTAAAATGATATAAACCTCTATGGAAAACAGTTTGGCGGTTTCTCAAAGATTAAAACATAAAACTACCATGTGATCCAGCAAATCCATTTCTAGGCATATACCCAAAAGAACTGAAAGGGACTCAAATAGATACTTGCATACCCATGTTCATAACAGCATTATTCACAATAGCCAAAAGACAGAAACAACCCAAATGTCCATCAACAGCTGGATGGATAAGTAAAATGTGGTGTGTGTGTATATATATATATATAATTCAACCTTAAAAAATGTAATTCTGACACTACAACAGGGATGAACCTTGAAAGCATTATGCTTAGTGAAATAAGTCAAAAAAGACAAATACAGAATGACTCCACTTATATGTAGAATATGTAAATCATAGAGATAGAAAGAAGAATAGAAGTTACCGGGGCTGGAGGAGAGGGAAATGGGTAGTTAGTGTTTCATGGGAACAGAGTTTCTATCTGAGATGATGAAAAAGATCTGGAGATAGACAGTGGTGATGGCTATACAACATGGTGAATGTATGTATGGCTACTGAATTGATTTTAAAATAGTGGGGTGCCTGGGTGGCTCAGTTGGTTAAACATCTGACTTTGGCTCAGGCCATGATATCAGGGTCCTGGAATCAGGCTTCCTGCTCAGCAGGAAGTCTGCTTGTCCCTCTGCCCAGCCCCCCCCCCCCCATCGTGCTCTCTCATGCTCTCTCTCTCAAATAAATAAATCTTTCAAAAAATAGTAAAATGGTAAATTTATGGGGGTGCCTGGGTGGTTCAGTCGTTGGGCGTCTGCCTTCAGCTCAGGGCGTGGTCCCGGAGTCCTGGGATCGAGCTCCACATCAGGCTCCCCTGCTGGGAGCCTGCTTCTTCCTCTCCCACTCCCCCTGCCTGTGTTCCCTCTCTCACTGGCTGTCTCTCTGTCAAATAAATAAATAAAATCTTTTTTAAAAAATGGTAAATTTATGTTATGCATATTTTACTATAATTTATACAAAATATGTGGGCTACAGCTAAAGTAAAGATTACAGGGAAATTTATGTCATTTGTGATAGGCAACACCCAGTGATTCTGGTATTCATGCCATTGTATAATGCCCTTCCCTTGCTAGATTCTGTACTGGACTGAGACTTGCTTCTAACAAAGAGTAAACAAAAAGAGTGATGAAATGTTATTTCTTGATTAAGTTATAAAAGATGGTGACTTAAATCTTGCTAGCATTCACTATCTCTGGCTCTTCTCTCTTGCTTGCTCGACTGAAGCAATCTGCCATATTGTAAACTGCCTAATGGAGAGGCCCATGTACCAAAAAACTGAGGGCAGTCTCTGGCTAACAGCCATCAGGAACTGAATCCTGCATGAGTGACCTTGGAAGTGGGTCCTCCTCCAGTCCAGCCTTGAGATAGTCCTAGCCAACAGCTTGACTGTAGCCTTGTAAGAAAGCCTGAAGCAAAGGACCCTGCTAAGATGCACCAAGATTCTTGACCCAAAGAAACTGAGATAATATGGTTTTAATCCAGTACATTTGGCAATAATTTATAACTAACACAGCACTAAATTCTTATATTAAAATAAGATGATCTCAAATCAATAAACAAGGCTCTCATGTCAAGAAACTAGAAGAAGAAACCAAAATAAAGCAGAAGGAAACAAAAGTAGAAATCAATGAAATTGAAAACAGAAAAACTATCAAGCCAAAAGCTAGTTGTTTGAAAAAATTTGATAAACCTCTAGTAAAACTGACAAAGGAAAAAAGAGAAGAATAAATTACCAATATCAAGAACGAAAGAGTGGATATCACTACAGACCCCACAGACAGTAAAAGGATAAGAGAATACAGGCATACCTCTGGAGCTGTGCATTCAGTTCCAGGCTACCCAGTAACGTGAACATCATAATAAAGTGGTCCAAATGAATTTTTTCCCAGTGCATATAAAAATTATGTTTATGCTGTACAGTAGTATACTAAGTGTACAATAGCAGCATGTCTAAAACCAAAATGTAAAACTACTTTATTACCAAAAAATGCTCACCATCATCTGTGCTTTCACTGAATTGTAATTTTATAGATGGTAGGGGGTCTTGCCTTGATGCTGATGGCTGCTGACCGACCATGGTGGAGGTTGCTGAAGAGTGGGTGGCTGTGGCAACTTCTTAAAAGAAGACAATGAAGTTTTCCACATCGAGTGATTCTTCCCTTCTCAAATGATTTCCCTGTAGCATGTGATGTTGTTTGATAGCATTTTACCCACAGTAGAACTTCTCTCAAAATTGGAGTCAATCTTCTCACATCCCACCACTACTTTGTCACCACTAAGTTGATGTAATAATCTAAATCCTTTGCTGTCATTTTAACAATCTTCATAACATCTTCACTAGGAGCAGAATCTATCTCAAAAACCACTTTCTTTGCTCATCCATAAGAAGCAACGCCTCATCCATTCAAGTTATCATGAGATTGCCACAATTCAGTCACATCTTCAGGCTCCACTTCTAATTCTAGTTCTCATGCTATTTCATCACATCTGTGGTTACTTTGTCCTCTGAAGTCTCGAACTTCTCAAAGTCATACATGAGGGTTGGACTCAACTTCTTCCAAACTCCTCTTCATATTGGTATTTTGACCTCTTCCTATGAATCACGTATGCTCTTCATGGCATCTAGAATGGTAAATCCTTCCCATTACATTTTCCATTCATCATTTTGCCCAGATCTATCAGAGGAATCATTATCTATGGCACCTACAGCCTTGCAAAATGTATTTCTTAAATAATAAGACTTGAAAGTCAAAATTACACCTTGATTCATAGACTACAGAATGGGTAACATTGTGTTGTGTTTCATTGTGTTGTATTAGCAGGCATAAAAACATTAACCTCATACATCTCCATCAGAGCTGTTGAGTGACCAGGATCATTGTCAATGAGCAGTAATATTTTGAAAGGAATCTTTTTTCTGAGCAGTGGTTCTCAACAGTGGGTTTAAATTAAAATATGCAGTAAACTATGTTGTAAACAGATGTGCTGCCATCTAGGCTTTGTTGTTCCATTTAAAAACCATAAGGGAAGTGTATTTAGCATAATTTGGAAGGGTCGTAGGATTTTCAAAATGGTAAATGAGCACTGACTTCAAGTTAAAGTTACCAGTGGCATTAGCCCTTAATGACAGAGTCAGCCTGTCCTTTGAAGTTTTGTAGCCAGGCACTGACTTCTTCTCTTTAGCTATGAAAGTCCTAGATGGCAACTTCTTCTAATAGAATGCTACTTTGTCTATGTTGAAAATCTGTTGCTTGGTGTACCGACCTTCATTAACTATCGTAGCTAGATCTTCTGGATAACTTTCTGCTTCATCTTGCACTTTTATGTTATGGAGATGGCTTCTTTCCTTAAACCTTATGAACCAACCTCTGCTAGCTTCACACTTTTCTTCTGCAGCTTCCTCACCTTTCTCAACCTTCATATATTGAAGTGACTTAGGGCCTTGTTCTGGAGTGGGCTTTGGCTTAAGGGGATATCGTGGCTGGTTTGATCTTCTATGCAGACCACTAAAACCTTCTCCATATCAGTGATGAGGTTGTTGCGCTTTCTTATCATTTGTGTTTACCGGAGCAGCACTTTTAATTTCCTTCAAGAACTTTTCCTTCTCATTCACAACTTGGCTAACTGTTTGGTTCAAGACGCCTAGCTTTCCACATGTCTTCCTCACTAAGCTGAATTGTTTCTAGCTTTTAATGTAAAGTGAGAAACATGCAACTCTTCCTTTTATTTGAACATTAAGAGGCCACTATAGGGTTATTAATTGGCCTAATTTCAATATTGTGTCTCAGGGAATAGGGAAGCCCAAGGAGAGGAAGGGAGAGGGCGACTGGCTGATCAGTGAAGCAGGTGGAACATACACATTTATCAATTAAATTCATTTGCTTCTATGAACATGGTTTGTGGCACCCTGAAACAATTACAATAGTAACATCAAAGATCATTGATCACAGATCACCATAACATATACAGTAACAATGAAGAGGTCTGAAATATTGCGGTAATTACCAAAATGTGACACAGAAACAAGAAGTGAGCAAATGCTATTGAAATACGGCACCAGTAGACTTGCCACAAACCTTCAATGGCTTAAAAAAAAAACACACACATCCATGTAGTGCAATAAAGCAAAGCACAAGAGGTATGTCTGTACTACAAACAACTCTACACACATAAATTCAACAACTTAGATGAAATGGACCAATTCCTCAAAAACTACAAACAACTGAAATTCACCCAAGATGAGACAGATAATCTGAATAGTTCAGAAACTATTAAAGAACTGAATTTACAGTTAACCTTTTGAAAAAGAAATCTCTAAGTCTCAACAGTTTCACTAGGAAATTCTTCTAAGCATTGAAAAAATACCACCAATACTATAAATTCTCTTCCAGAAAATGGAAGCCACATCTCCTAACTCATTTTATGAGGTCAGCATTACCCTGATACTAAAATCACATAAAGACAAAAAAAATGAAAAGAAAAAAAGGATGAAAGAAAAATGAAGATTTAAAAAAAAAGAAAACTAGCTGAAGAATTATGACTTCATGAAAATAGATATAAAAATCCTTAACAAAATATCAGCATACTGAATTCAGCATATATGTAAATATGTGTAATATATATATACACACCCACATACACATGACATGACCAAGTGGGGTTTATTCTAGAAATGCAATGCTGGTTCAACAGTCACAAAAATCAGTGTAAACCACCATGTTAAGTCTAAAGAGGAAAAACCATGATGAAGAAAAAGCATCTGACAAAATTCAACACCTATTCATCATAAAAACTCTCAGCAAACTGAGAATATAAGGGAACTTCCTCAACCTAATAAAGAGCACCCACAAATATTTTTGACTAACATAATAATAAATGCTGAAAGACTGAATGCTCAGGAATAAGGCAAGGCTCTCACCACCCCTATTCATTGTAGCACTGGAAACCTTAACCAATGCAATAAGGAAAGAAAAAAAAAAAGGAAAATAGATTGGAAAAGGAAGAAATAAAAAACTGTCCCTATTTGTAGATGACATGACTTTCTAACCAGAAAAATCTAAGGAATCTACAAGACAACTCATGGGTTAGCAAGGTCACAGGACAGCAAGGCCATCACATAAAAATCAATCTTGTTCTTATATATTAGCAATGAATAACTGGAGACCAAAATTTAAAACACAATGCCATTTATAATTGCCCTCCCCACACACATACATACAGACCCCCACACCTGAAATACTTACACAGAATTCTAACAACCACACACAGGATGCGTATGCTTTTGAAAACTTCAAAACATTGATAAAATACATCAAAGAATATTTAAAGAGACAAAGCACGTTCACGAGTTGGAAGATCTAACATTGTAAAGATCTAAAACTCTCTTCAAAATGATCTATAAGCTTAATGCAATTCCTATCAAAATCTTAGAACTTTTTGAAGACATAGACAAACTAATTCTAAAATGTCTATGGAAAGGCAAAGAAAATCAAAGGGCTAAAACAATTTTGAAAAAGAAGAATAAAGTTGAAATAATCACAGTCTCCATTTTGGAGACTTACTATATGGCTAACATAATCAAGACAGTATACTATTGGCAGATGAATAAGCACATAAATCAACAGAAGAGAGTCCAGAAACAGATCCACATAAACATGATCAAACTGACTTCTGATTAAGGTTCAAAAGCAATTCAATGGAGCCAAGATAGTCTTTTCACCACTGTTAGAACAGAGAAGGAAAACTCCAACTCAACCTCATAGAGTACATAAAAATGGACGGAAAAGAGATTATAGATCTAAATGTAAAACATAAAACTACAAAACTTTTAAAAGAAAACTTAGGAGAAAAATCTTCATGACCTAGGGTTAGGCAAAAGAGTTCTTATACATGACATCAAAAGCATGACCCATAAAAGAAGAAAAACTGACAAACTGGACTTCATCAGAATTAAAAACGTTTGCTCCACAAAGACACTGGTGAGAAAATGAAGAGATGCACAGACTGCAAGGAAATATTTGCAAATCAAATATCTGATAAAGGAGTTGTATTCAGAATATGTAAAGGACTCTGTAAACTGAATAGTAAGAATTCAAAGAATCCAATCAGAAAATGGACCAAAGATTTGAGCAGACACTTCACCGAAAAGTATATATGAATGCTAAATAAGCACATGAAAATATATGCAACATCATTAGCTATTAGGGAAGTGCAAATCAAAGCCACAAGATACCACCACACTTCCATTAGAATGACTAATTGTTTTATATGCTTACCTTCCTTCACTTTAAATACTTAAATTATTTTAAATATAGTGCCACATGTGGTGAGAATACAGAGAAACTAGATCACTCACACATTGCTGGTAGAATTAGCAAATGATACAGCCACTCTGGAAAATGGTTTGGCAGTATCTTAGAAACACACACTTACCAAATGACCCAGCAATCCCACACCTGCAGCATTTATGGTAGAGAAACAAAAGTCAGGTTTACACACAAAAAAACTGTACCTGTGTACACATAGATAGCAGCTTTAGTTGTTGTAGCAAAAACTAGACACCACTCATTTCCTTTCAAACAAGTGAATGGGTAAACAAGCTGTATGCCTATACAGTGGAATACTACTTGCCAATAAAAACGACCAAGTTATTGATGCACACAATAACTTGGATGGAGCTCAAGGGTTATTACCCTGAGTAAAATAAAAGCCAATCTCAAAAAGTAACACACCATATGATTCCACTTACATAACATTCTCAAAATGACAAAATTATGCTCACAGAGACAAAGGTTTGAAGGGAGTTTCTCTGGGGTTGATGAAACAGTTTTGTTTCCTTGATTCTGGTGGTCATTACATGAAAAAAATATATATGTACATATACATGTGTGTGTATGATAAATGTGTATATGATAACATTTGACAGAACTATACACCAAATAAATAATACTAAAAAACAAACAATGAGTGCATGTGAAAACTGATGAGATCTGCATCAGGTTTGAGGTTTAGTTAATGCACTGTACCAATGTCAATTTTCCAGTTGTGACTGCTGTCCCATGGCAGTGTGTGGTTGGCAGAATAATGGCCTGTCAAAGATGTCCACACCCTAATCCTGAAGAAACTACGAGATGAGATTATCCCGGATTATCCAGCGGGCCTGGTGTCACCATATGAGCCTGTAAAAGCAGAGAACTTTTTCCGGTTGGTGATAGAAAAGGGAATCAGAGATTCAAAGCACAAGAAGGACTGGACACCTGCTGCTGGCTTGATGAAGGAAGGGCCACGTGGAAGGCATGAGAAGGAGCTGAATTCTGCCAACAACCAGAATCAGCTTAGAACGGATTCTTCCCCCAATCTCCAGTGAGAACTGAAGCCCCAGGTGACACCTTGATTTTCACCCGTAAGACTCTGAGCAGAGAACTGAGCCACCCCATGTCAGACACCTGACCCACAGAGCTGTAAGAGGGTAAGTTCATGTTGTTTTAAGCCAGGAAGTGAGTGGTAATTTGTCACAGCAGTAAAAGGAAATATGGAGTAGTTTTTAACCCAGGTGAATAGGGGACACTGGGTAACACCTGGAGACAGTTCTGTTTGCCAAATCTAGGGGAGTGCTACCGACATCTAATAAGTAGAGGCCAAGGATGCTGCTAAATATCACACAATGCACAAGACAGCCCCCACCCTCCCCAACAAGGAAGTATCTGGCCCAGAATGTCAATAGTGCTGAGGCTGAGAAACCCTTACTGTGGTTATACAAGATGTCATCACTGGGGGAGGGACACATGGGAATCTCTGCACTATTTTTGCAATTTCTAGTAAAGCTTAAAATTGTTTCAAATTTATTTTAAAGTATAAACCTAATCACAAGGACAACAGAAGGATACACAGCTTCTAATACCACTAGAAGTAGGTAAAATAAATAAAATGCTTTGGGAATGTTGGGCAAATATATGAGCTAAGGGGAAGGAGTCAATAGGGAGGAAAACTGAAAAATATAAGCAAAAAAATATATAAGTAATGGCAGATGAAAGCACCAGGAAAGACCTTTTCTCAGAATGCAGTCAAGATCCCAGGTCCAAGAGGGAAATACTGAGTGAAGAGCCCAGGGGAAGTTCCCTTTCCATGACCCCTCTTCTTCAGTGAGCTGCCACACAAAGGCATCTGCTCAGAAGGAAAGGGGCCTGGATGGGGAATGGCTGTGGAAAAGCTGCTGTGGGCAAATGAAATGGGCATGGGTGAAGGTGTAGCAGTGGCACTGGGGCCGCGAGGCTGCACGAAGGCTGGCCGGCACACACGCGTGGGTGTGTGCTGACGTTCTGCGCCTCAGCCCCTTGGTGTTCTCTGGCAGCGCTCCACAGTTTGGGGGCAGAGGGCAACAGCAAGGCGGTGGGTGACAGAGGCATCTCTAATGAATGCGACAGAGAGGAGCGCTGAGACATGATGGGGGTCTGCCTGGGTAGGCAAATGAAACCGGAAGAGGACTAGAAGAATAGGGAAGTTCTGAAAATGCGGTGAGAGCCAAGAGAAGGCTCAAAAGGAAAGAGAGAGCAAAAAGAGCAAACCAGGTGGTGAGTCTGTGGTCAGAGACAACTTTGTTAAGACCTTGAAGGGAGACTAACTCCAGGACGACAGGTCCAAATGGAGCCAGCAGCTTTCTTACATCAAATGAAAATGGGTACCACTGATAAGAAGAAAGCTGTGTGGCCAGGGGGCATGAAATGGATTCTTACCCAGCCTGTTTGTGGCCAGCACTTCCACTGGCCATCACAGAACCTGCAGGCAACTTTCAAAACTTCTCTTTGTACAAGGCATGCTGTCTCCCAAGGAGAGCAAGAAAAATATATCTATTGGGAATCCGAAGAAAAGTCCAGGCAGACTCTCCCTTGTCTTAGTCCGTTCGAGTTGCTATAACAAAAATATCATGGATGGAGTGGCTTATAAACAACAGAAGTTTATTTCTGAAATAAATATCAAGGCATCAGATCAATAAATCTGGAGGCTTCGAAGTCCAATGCAAAGTGCTAGCAGATTCAGTCTCTGATGAGGACCTGCCTCCTGATTTCACAGACAATTGTCTTCTTACTGAGTCCTCATGTGGCAAAAGGGGCAAGGGAGCTCTCTGGAGTCCCTTTTATCAGGGCATTAATACCATTCATAAGGCTCTACTCTCATGCCCTAATCACCTCCCTAAAGCTCCACCTCCAAATACCGTCACATTGAGGGTACACACACATTCAGTCTACAGCTCTCCCCTACTCATTGGAGTGCCCTGTCACCCTGTCTGAAAAGTACTGAATTACTTCTCTCTTTGTAATTCAATTCTTCAACAACGAAGCCAGGATTGTGGATCTGACCCAGTGTGTCCTAGACGGCACCTCCATCTAAACTGGCGGCCAGCATGAATGACTGTGGCTCCAGCTTGCACACGGATTTCCTCCCCAGGGCTGGGCCAGCAGGAGAGATGAATATCCAGAGGTTGAGGACAGGGCTTTGTGGAAGGCATCCACTTCCACTTCCACTTCTGGTAAGAGCAGGGTGATTGGGGTTGGGGAGGCACTATTCCGCCTTCCAAAGTGGGCAGGCACTCTTGGCCAGACAGTCATCAAAATGCCCCACCCTCCACTGCCAAGGGTGACTTGCTCAAGAGGTGAAATGACAGACTGGGGAACACTGAAGCAGTGTCCTTCCCAATGTCATGCAAGGACTGACTACCTAATAGCACTGCCAACCAGACCCTGGTTCTAGCTGTCTTCTTTCAAAGCCTACTTTTTCAGATTTCTCTTTGCCCCAGCGAGCTTCCTGATATCCTTCCAATATCCTTCCAATAAAGTCATGCTCTCTTGCTTGAGTTAGCCAGAGCAAGCTTTTGTTGCTGGACGAGAACTTAATAAAAAGCAGCAGCAGACTGGAATCAAATGGCTGGGCTCCCTTTCTCTACAGCATGTGACATCAGCCTGGGCCTCACCCACCATCAATGCAAAGTGATGCCAGACGGCCCGCAGTCAGAAGGCCAGAACAGGCACTAAAATCACCAGGGAAGTGGGCATCATCCAAAGACTGGGAGAGACAGAAGGGTCTGGCATTGTAGAAACGCAAGGGCAAGAACAGAGCACAACAAACAGGCAGCCCCTTCATTATTCAATTACTCACTTTGTAAATCGAGAATTAATGTTCACGGGTTCTGGTGAGTGACATAATTACAATTTAAAAAGGGCAATTAATCATCGGCTTGTTGTTCACTGCCTTGCTGGGAGCTGCTTGCTTCATGAACACCAGTAAAGCCACAAAAGGATTAAACACACAAATGAGTATGACCACCAAATTCCAGCCTCCTCTGGCCCCCTCTCCTTGCAACTCTTCTGACTAGGCTCAGCCACACGGGATCTCTACATCTGTTTCTCATTTCTCCTGTGACATTCCTCCACCCTTCCTGAGTCCCCACCTTCTGAAGAGTGCCCCCTCCCCTCCACTGCTGGCAAAAACAACAGGGCTTCCTAACTCTGTGTGCTGCAGGGAAGAAAAAGACCTGGGGCCTCCAGCTCTCAGCTTTAAGGGGCTAGAAAAGAGACAGTGGGGGAAATGGGTTGAAAGAGAGAAGCAGGAAGAGGGCAAGAGCAAGAGAAAAAGTCAGGAGGAGGAAAGCGGATGGACTGAGACTCAGCACAGGCACCAGAATACTGACGTCTGGCTCTGAAACAGGGCAGGACAGCATCTTCTCAGGACCACATCTTCTGTCAACTCAAGTCACCCCCTCTCCAGTTCTGACCCCTTGGCTGATGCCTAGCCACTCAGTCGAACTCCAGGAATCCAGCCACGAGCCAGGGGCATTTCTGGTTTCTTCTAACAGTTAGATCAGAACAAAGAGTTCTCCCAAAAGATGCACTTCCAGGGAAAGGACCTTCAAATTAGAAAAAACTTCAGGGATCTAGTTCCCCTGCATGAAGCTTGGGGCAAGAATGAGTATTTGTGTCTTGATGCTACCACTGCTTCAGGCCAAATCAGAATGTTACTACTTCTAGTTCTTGAGCTCAAAATTGGCCATGCTAGCCCGAGACATCTCAGAGCACAGGTGTCTGTCTTGGCCTCTTCCATGGGTACCCCTGTAAAAATTCTGCAGCAGACACCATGCATGGCCATCCCGCGGCCATTCCCACAAGGCTGCTATCTTCCCTAGTTATGTGGGAGGTGAACGCCTCTGATCTCGGGAAAAGCAGGCCTCTCTGCCAGCCTCCAGGGAAAGTTGTAACCAACCTAAACCAACTGTGGCAATCCTGTTCTCTCTTGCCAGCGATTGGTCTGAGATGGCCGCATGCCCCAGTTCCTGACAACAAGACATGTGTGTAAGTCACTGGGCAACTGTCATGCCTGAAGGAAGACAGACCCATGCCCCTGCCCCTTCCTGCTTGAGACACTGGTGTATGACTCAATGCCCCGTGACCACAGGAACGCCAGTATGAGGACTCAGTATCCAGGTCAAGAATGACCAGACTAGCCCAGGTTAGGAACAATCCTTCAAGGCAAGGGAGAGCCAGGCAAAGAGTAAGGAACCACTTGTGTTAAGCAGCAGGAAAAGATTTTATAGGAACATTTTCTTGTATATGCATCAGTAACCTCTGGACAAACATATAAAAAAATCAATAAGTCTTACTAGCCCAAGGCGGGAAGCCAGGTGGCCAGAGGAATAGAGTGAAGAGGATTTTTTATTGTATGAATCTTGTACTTTTTGGCTTTTGAGTCATATCAAGATATTACCTACTCAAAAATAAAATGAAAAGGAAAAAAAATGAATAGAAAAAGTAAAAGGGAGGAGGAACCCTCCTTTGGGTACATCCCTAATTTTCATTATTTGAGTGCCCCCTGGTGATTTTTGCAACATCTGTGCATCACCTTATTTAATATTTTTCTTAAAAAATCTATCTCACTTTTTTACTTGTATTGATTTTAAAATTTTATATAACTAGCAAAAATGGAAGATCATTATCACTTGTCATTAATAGAAGCTACAAGTAAAAACGGATACATGAAAACAAGACATTCTTAAATTCTAGATGGCTAGATCTCCAAACCTGACATGTGCACTCCATTTAAAAAAGAGAGAGAAAGATTAGTGTTACAAACATATAAGCATCATACTGAGACTTTGTTTTTTAAATAATAAGTTAAAATAAAATTGAAAAAAATCCTAATCCCTGTATGATTCACTTATTACAGTATTAGTGTTGTGAGCTCATTGGCAAGATCTAGGAGACATCTGAGACTCAATCAGGAGGAGTATTTTCTCATACTCTCGTCGATCAGGTCTCTATTGCATACTCTGATTCACTCAGAAGTCCAGTATGTATTAGAGACTGAGCTGGATGCTGAAGGGAATTAAAGATAAATAAGACATGACTTTTTCTTGCCCTAATGAGTTTATAACCTAGTGAGGCAGATAAGATAAATATATAGAAGTGCTTCATACCTACATTTATCTATTATGAAATCAACTATCTAGCCCAGCAAAAAGCTAAATATTCAGAACAACTTCAATGGAGAAAGAGCACTTTTCAACACATGGTGCTGGGACAAACGGATATCCAGACTTTTGTCTGGTGAGAATGGAGACAGACCCCTTCCTTACACCATACACAAAAATTAACTCCAAGTACATCACAGACCTAAATGTAAGAGCAAAAACTATAAGACTCTTAGAAGAAACATAAGCGTCAATATTCGGGGCTTTAGGCTTAGCAAAGCCTTCTCAGATGTGACAGCAAAAGCAAAAGCAACAAAGAAAAACAGATACACTAGACTTCATCAAAATATTTGTAAAACTTTTGTGTTCCAAAGGACACCATCAAGTAAAAAGATGCCCATAGAAGGAGAGGAAATTTTGCAAGTCACTTATCACATAAGGCATTACTATCCAGTATATACAAAGAACTCCTACAATCGAACAATATAAAGACAAATAACTCAATTAAAAAATGGGCAAAGGATCTGAATAGACATCTTTCCAAAGAAGATGTACAAATAGCCAATGAGCACATGAAAAGATACTCAACACAATTAGCCAGTAAGAAAATGCAAATCAGAACCACCCACTCGATGGCTATACTCAAATGACATAATGACAAGCACTGGTGAAGATGTGGAGATGTGAGATGGTACAGGCTGCTACTGTGGAAAACAATCTGGCCCATCCCTCAAAAGGTTACACACAGAATTAGCATATGACCCTGAAATTCCAGTCCTGTGTATATACCCAAGAGAAATGAAAACGTATGTCCATAGAAGAACTTGTACACAGATGTTCACAGCATCATTACTCATAATAGCTAAAAAGTGGAAATAGCCCAAACGTCCATCAACTGGCTGACAGATACATAACATGTGGTACAACCATACATATTGTCTGGCAATAAGAAGGAATGAAGTAGTGACACGTGCCACAGCACAGACAATAAACCTTGAAAACAGGGTGCTGAAGGAGAAGCCAGTCACACAAAGACCACACATTGTATGATTCTGCTATGACATGTCCGAAACAGGCAAATCCACAGAGACAGCAAGCAGATGGGGGCTGCCCAGGGCTGGGAGGCTGTGGGAAACGGAGAGCGGCTGACTCCGGGCAGAGAGAGTCTTTTGGGGGTGATGAAAATGGTCTATGCTTAGATTCTGGTGATGGTTGCACAACCCCACGAACATGCTAAAAATCATTGAATTGGACACTTTAAAAGAGAGAAATGTATGGTACGTAGATTCTATCTCAGTAAAAGAGTTAAAATGAAACCAAAAAAAAGTTTTTAAATTTAAAAATGGAGAAACAGCACCATTCTTCTCAATGAACACAGGCCTTGGGAAGGAGCTCACTGAGCCTGTTGCACGGCTGCCACACCTGGCCGCACGCGCTGAGCCCTGCCATGGAAAGTGGGCCATGGGTGTCCATGTGTAAACAGAAGACTTGACTCCCACAGTCCACGTCAGTACCTGTGAGACTCCTAGAGCATGAATATCACATTACACTCCCAAGGGCAAGTCTAGTGCTGAAGACCAGTCTTTTTCATACAATACGGTCCCAAAACACAAGCCAACTATCTAATCTGGTGCTGAGCTACAAAGAAACAGTGATTCACCCAACGTGGTAGATAAAACTGAGTGCACTGGACTCCAGAGCATAGCCCAGCCTTCCTTCCTAAAGGATGTACATGGTAATTTTGACCATGTGTGGTTCTACCTTACAAGCTGACTTGGGGTCTGGATATCTTGGAAAATGAAACACTGCTAAATAAAAGACATAGACAACTAGCAATGAGGAAGTGCTATGGGGTTCAAAGGAGAAAAGAAGAGATGACAGCTTTCCAGCAGGATAGCATGGGAAGAGAAAGGCTGGCATGGAGGGTGGAGTCTGAGCTAGACTGGGAGGGTGGACAAGGCCAAGACAGGTGGGATGGCACAGAGGCCATTCGTGGCAGAGGCTCAGAGAAGAAGGGAGACAGGGAGGGACGGCAGGACCCCGAGACTGGAGGCCAGGCTGCTCAGCCCAGATCTGCCGCTTTCTAGCCTAGGGCAGGATACTTAACCTCTTCGTCCCCCTTTCCCTGATCTACAAAATGGAAATGACACCGAATTTAATTGAATCTAAAATACCATCGACTATAAGATGAACCATTTTTCATTATCACCAAGAAAAAAAAAAAATGAGTTACAAGACATCACTGAATATAAAATGCATCCCTAATTCAAAGATGTTAAAATGTGAAGAAATGTTCACCTCAGAACTAATGAAATATGGTAATGATAACTACTTAACAAGGCTGATGTGAGAATTAAATGAGTAATTATATATGTAAAAGAAATATTCTTGCTGCTGCTGCATTATCAATATTAATTCGACAAAAATTTACTGAACAAGTACCCTCAGGCCCTGTGGATAAGACAAATATGGTCCAGTCCTTACTAATGTTACATCTATCCAAACGGGCGGAATAAACAGGGATGGGTGAAGATGAGACACGTGTATGCGCTTAAGCTCCAGCCATGGGGAGTCTCTGGTTTGACTGGAATATAAACCGAAGTCCCATCTTACTGGATCAAATGGCAAAGGAGAAATAAGTTCTAAAGTAAAGGGAGAATCAGATGTAATAAAATGACCCTTGAAAAACCCTAACATGTCCTATGAAGTACATACACATTTTTATACCAGATTCTGTAGGACCGTACAAATGCAGCATGCATACAGCACACAGCACAGTAGACAGATGCAAAATATAGTGAGGGGCCATGCTGTACAAAGAAAACATTTTAGCACTAAAATCCTTGTCACTGTAGCAAGCAAGATGTTCCAACTACGAAAGGAACAGAAAAACCAAGACAAGCAGGGCACAACAGATTCAGGTCTCCCACCCCACACTCAGCACAGGCAATGCCCATACAGAATGGCAGCCACGCTGACCTCTGCGTTCTTCTATCTCAGGTCACACCGGCCTCTGTGATGCTGGGCCTGGGAGCTTGCAGATCACATTTGGGCTTGGTCAGTGGCTCCATAAGAGTCTTTTCAACCAGGGGCACTAGAAGGTTTGAAACAGCAAGGATGAAGGAGAAAGACTTGTACCTTCTTCCCGTGTGCTTCTTCAGTCCTTCCTGTCTTGAGCACCACCACCCCAGCAATCCTCCCTCACCGGCAGCACAGTGCCTCTCTGCAGCAATAGCTGATTCCAGTTTGCAGGTTTTCCAAAACCTGCAGCATGGACTTCACGCTTCCTACCACTGGAGACAAAAGCCCCAACTGAGCAGTACCCCTCTTCGAAACTCCAAGTTTCCATTGGGGCCCTTCCCTTCACTGCCTGAGTTTTAATAACTGCAACTCTTCCCTTTGATCCCCCAGTCGTAGAGATGGGAGCTGCTTCCTGAAATGCTCATTCCATAATACCTCAGTGTTCCTGTCTGACCCTTCGATAACCTAGTTAATTTTACGTGGTTACCGATTCTTAATAATAAGCTCTCTCTGTTCAAATAATTGCTGTGGTTTCTGTCTCCTGGCTGGACCATAACTACTACAGCAGGAGATTACCCCTCACTTTCCATCTTCAATTCTCTCTCTCTCTCTCTCTCAGAGAAGAGGTAATTCAAGAGGGAAAAAAAAAAAAAAACCTCGGCCAATAAACACGAAAAATATTCAACCTCCACTTGAAACCAAAGAAACAAAAATTCATACTAGGAGACATCAATTCGGCCTATCAGATCAACAAAGATTAAAAAAGCTGATAATCCCCAGTGCTGGCCACATGCACTGTCATACACTGTTGGTAGGAATGTGGAAACTGGTATTATCATTTTATGTAACAGTATGTGTCAAAATCTTTGAAATTTGAGTCTTAAAAAATAAGACACTGCAGGAGTAGATATACTTCTTCCTATTCCTTCTGGTAATACACCTAAAAACTCTGCACATTACACATACAAAACAAACATAAGAAAATCCTGAAAGAGGGAGAATGGTCTGGCTAGGGGCCCTGGGACCCAAAGAACGGCATGGCAAAGAGTTTCCTAATGTTTCTTTTTGCCTCATATATCCTGGACTCGGTGCTTAAGGAGATATCAATGGGAGCCCAAAAGCCCCCAGAAAAGCTTGCTTTTCCTAGCCCGAGGACCAGGCAAGACAGAGACTTTTAGATGATAAGAAGCCTATCCAGCATAACACCACAGAGAAAACTGCAGTCCCACACCACACTGGGGAGCCTGGATTGCTACCCTCATCAAGATGCTACGAACTGTCCCTGCTGGGGTGGTGTCAGAGAAGACCAGGTGGAAAGGCAGATCCTTGACCCCCTCCCAGCAGTACTGGGGTCTCCCCTCCTGCACTCCTGTAGTGTTAGTAGAGACCACTTACGGAGCACCTAGACAGAGCAGTATCACAAAAGGCCTAATGGAAAGCCTGAACTTCCAGTTCCAGGAATGTACACAATGACACAGAACTGTACCTATACATTGTACCAATGTCAATTTCCCAGTTTTGAAATTGTACTACCTTTATGCAATATGTAACCTTTAGGGGAAACTCCATGAAGAATACATGGGGCCTCTCTCTTCTATCTTTGCAACTTCCTGTGAACCTATAATTATTTCTAAATAAAATGTAAAAACAAGAAAGCCACCACAAAGGAGCATGGGAAACTTTCTGGGGAGAACATGTTCTAGAACTTGACTGAGGTGATGGCTACAGATCATCACATGTTGCATTTGACAAGGTGATCAACCTGAACACTTGGTGTGTGGACTCTACTGTATTTACATTTTACCTAGCTAAAATTATTTAAAATAATAAGCTGTTCAAATATCTAAATCATATCAATACCAATTACACAGAAAATAAAGTTCTTTTTCTAAATAAGAGTATACCAACTAATAAATGTAGAATAAATTATAGAAATACAAAATGACCATTTTGTAACCACCAGCACATCGATTCAGACAAGAATCATCAATGGAAAGGAAAATAGCAGAGTAAGTAACTCCAACCTCTTATCTTCCCAAAGAAACACTGAAAAACAAGTAGAAACTATTACAACCAACTAAGTCAGAACTCTGAAAAGCAGCCAGAAGTTTACAACCAAGAGAATGCTGAATCAAGAAAAGGGCAATCTGAAAACAGTAGGACAGCTTTGTGACATTCTTACTTGTCCTATCCCTTCCATGGCTCAGTAGCAGCCCCTGTTGCCAATGTAGAACCTGGTATCCAGTTGCAGAGAGAGGAGATCTTAGCTGTAAATTACCGTGTATGATTGTTCTAACCTGTCTGGGGGCTGCCTGAAGGACTTACGCAAGGCATATCTCTCCTGTTTCACCTAACTCAGCACTCAGGCTAAAAAGGAGGCAAGTGCTTCTGGGGAAAATGATAACAGTTCAGACAGACAATAGACCCCCTGGGATGAAAAGCTGGGGGAGATTCTTTGAATCATTAGGACCTTTAAAAAAATCCATATACACAGCGGGTACCTGGCTGGTGTGGTCTGTGGAGTGTGTGACTCTTAATCTCAGGGTTGTAGGTGTGAGCCCCATGTTGGGTATAGAGATTACTTTAAAAAAAATAAAATCAGGGCGCCTGGGTGGCTCAGTCAGTTAAGCGTCCAACTCTTGATTTTGGCTCAGGTCATGACATCATGGTCATGAGACTGAGCCCTGCAACAGACTTGGCATTCAGTGAGGCGTCTGCTTGAGAGTCTCTCTCTCCCTCTCCCTCTGCCCTTCCCCCCAACTGCTCTTGTACTCTCTCTCTCTCTAAAATAAATAAATCTTTAAAATAAATAAAATAAAATATTTTTTTAAAATTCATTTATACAGGAAAATTGAGAAAGCTACACATAGGCCAAGGGCAAGTCACATACTCAGAAAAGACTTGAGAAGGCCCCAACCTTTCACCTTGGGCTGATTTCTAGGCTCGAACTGTTGAAAGGGTGCCCAGCACAAGCCAATCTGCCAAGACTAGGAAAGTGTCTGGATTGTTGTTTTGCTTTTCTTTATTTTCTGGTGTGTTGTCATTGTTGGCATTAAAAGGGTTCCTCTCAAAATATTAGTTGACAGAAACTAAAGGAATAGAAATTTCAGTTACTATACACAACAAGGAGTATAACCTTCGCAAAAATAGTTTGGAAAAGTCATTAAACAGGTGGATTGCTATGGCCTTAAAAAATTTTTGTTTTAACTGCAAACAGTGAGAAAGGAAGAATCTGATTTCCAGAGTTATAACATTATACTCCAATGTCCAGTGTTCAACAACAACAACAAACCAAAAGGCATACAAGGAAACGGGAAAGTATAACCCATTCAAAGGAACAAAATTAATTAATAGAAATGGGCCCCAAAAAAGGCCAGACATCAGACACGCTACATAAAAATCATTTAAACATGTTTAAAGAGCTAAAGGAAAACATGGACATATAACAAGGGAAATCAGAAAAATGATACATAAACAAAATGAGAATGCCAATAAAGAGAGAGAAACCATTAAAAAGAACCAACCAAAGGCTCTGCAGCTGAAGTAAAAATTCACTACAGGGTTTCAACAGCAGGTCTGTGCATGCAGAAGGAAGAATCAGCAAACATTAAGATACGACAATAGAAAGTATTGAGTCTGAGGAGCAGAAAGAAAAAAGGAGGAAGGAAAGAGAAACAGAGCCTTCAGGAGCTTGTGGGATACTAACATTTGCATTATAGGAGTTTCTGTGAGAGAAGAAAAAGGGAAAGGGCAGGAAGAAAACCAAAAAAAAAAAACAATGGCTAAAACTCACCAAATTTGATGCAAGACATAAATGTACAAATCCAAGAAGCTCTACAAACTTCAAGTAAGATGAATTTAAAAATACCCACACCCAGACACATTATAATCAAACTATTAAAGAAAGAGATCTTCAAACAGTGGAAGAGAAGGGACCTATTATAGAAAAGGGATCCTCAAAAAAGATTAACAGCTGATTTCTTCTCAGAAACCGTGGAAGCTAGGAGACGATGTGAAGACACATTTAAAGTATTGAAAGAAAAAAACTTTCAACCAAGAATTCCATACCCTGCGAAACTGTCCTTCAAAAATGAAGGAGACATTAAGACATGCCTAGACAAAATATGAACCAGTTCATTATCACTAGACTTGTCCCACAAGAAATGTTACAGGGAGTCCTTCAGGTTGAAATGAAAAGACACCTAGAGAGTAACTTGAAGCTGGATTAAGAAATAAAGATCTCCAGGGGGCGCCTGGGTGGCACAGCGGTTAAGCGTCTGCCTTCAGCTCAGGGCGTTATCCTGGCGTTCTGGGATCGAGCCCCACATCAGGCTCCTCCACTAGGAGCCTGCTTCTTCCTCTCCCACCTCCCCTGCTTGTGTTCCCTCTCTCGCTGGCTGTCTCTGTCAAATAAATAAATAAAATCTTAAAAAAAAAAAAAAGAAATAAAGATCTCCAGTAAAGGTAAATACACAGGCAACAAAAGTCAATATTATTGTATTTTTAATTTATAATTCCATTTTTTATTCCCTACACAACGTAAAAGACAAGTGCATAAAGAATAATTATAAGTTTGTTACTAGGCACACAATATATAAAAATATAATTTGGGAAAACTATAAAATAAAGAGGGGCACAAAGTTGTACAGGAACAGTGTTTTTAACTTTTTTATTGCAATAAAACATATGTAACATAAACTTTACCACTTTACCAGTTTTAAGTGTACAGTTTCATTGGCATTAGCTACATTTAAAATACTGTATAACCATCACCCTATCCATTTCCAGAACTTTTTCATCGTCCCAAAGAAAAGTTCTGTATCAATTAAACAGTAACTCCTCCTCTTCCTGTCCCCCAGCTCTTGGTAACCCTCTAGTCTACTTTCTGTCTGATAAATTAGGAGCAGAGTTTTTTTATGCTACTGAAGTTAAGTTGGTATCAATTCAATCACATTGTTATAAATTTAGGATGTTAAATGTAATCTCCATAGTAACCACAAAGAAAAAAATCTAAAGAATATACACAAAAAGAAATGAGAAGGGAATCAAATTGGTTCACTACATAAAAAATCAGTAAACACAAAAGAAGGCATTAATGGAAAAAAATGGGGGTCAAAAACAACTATCAAGCATATGAGACAAACAACAAAATGGCAGGATTAGGTTCTTCCTTCTCAGTAATTACTCTAAATTTAAACGTACACTCCAATCAAAAGGCTGAGACTGGCAAAAGAGACAAAAACCATGATCCAACTATATGCTGTCTACAAGAGAACTACTTTAAATCCAACACACATAGGTGGAAACTGAAAGAATGAGAAATGATACTACATGCAAAAAAGCTAGATGGCTATAATAATGTCAGGAATAAACAGACTTTAAGTCAAAAATAGTCACAAGAAACAAATAAGGACATATTGATAAAAGGGTCAGTTCATCAAGAAGAAAGAGCAATTATAAACATATATACACCAAGCAGGGCCCCAAAGTATATGAAGCAAACATAGACAGAATAAAAGAGAGAAATACACCATTCTACAATAATGGTCAGAGATTTCAATGCCTCACTTTCAATAATGAATAAAACATTCAGACAGCAGGTCAATAAGAAAACAGAGTGCTTGAACAACACTATAAACCAATTAGACCTAACAGACATACATAGAACACTCCACCATAGACCATATGTTAGGGCCACAGAACAAGTCTCAACAAATTCAAAAAGACTGAAACCAGAAAAAGTATCTTCTTTAACTACAATGGAATGAAGCCAGCAATCAATAAGAAAAGGAAAACTTAAAAATGTACAAATATGTGGAAAATAAACAATATACTCAACCTATGGGTCAAAGAAGAAAACAGAAGGGAAACTACAAAATGCCTCGATATGGATGAAAATGAAAACAACACAGCAAAATGTACAGAATGTAGTAAAGGTGGCACTTCAAGCGAAATCTATAACATAACTGCTTACATTAAAAAAAGAAGAACTATCTCCAATCAATAACCTAAGTTTATACCTTGAGGAATTAGAAATAGAAGAGCAAACTAAAGCCCAAAACTAGCAGAAGGAAGGAGACAGTAAAGATTAGAAGTGGAAGTAAACAAAATAGAAAAGAGAAAAATCATAGATCATGAGTTAAACCAAAAGTTGGTTCTTTGAAAAGATTTTAAAAATTGACAAACATTTAGACAGACTAACAAAGGGGAAAAAAATAGATACAAATAACTAATGAGAAATAAAACTGGGGGCTAACTCTACAAAAATAAAAAGGATCATAAGAAAGTATTATAAACAGCTATATGCCAACAAATTGGATAATCTGGAAGAAATGTACACAATTCTAGAAACACACAGATTGCTTAAGCTGACTCGAGAATAAACAGAAAATCTCAAAAGAATTGTCATAAGTAAAGAGATTGAATCAGTAATCAAAAACCTCCCAACAAAGAAAAATCCAGGACCAGACAGCATCTCTGGTAAATTCAACCAAACATTTAAAGAGGATTTAATACCAATCCTTTTCAAACTCTTTCAAAAATTGTATAGGAAGGAACACTTCTTAACTCATTCCATCAGACCAGCATAATGACATCAACAAGAAAAAAGTCAGATAATGACATCACAAGAAAAAAAAATATAGGCCACTATCTCTTATGAATAATAGCAAACCAAACCAATAGCATAGTATAAGGATTATAATACCATGACCTATCGGATTTATACCAGGAACACAAGCCCGATTCAACATGAAAAAAATCAATCAATATAATACATCACAGCAACAGAATGAAGGGGGAAAAAACACAATCATCTCAATTAACGCAGAAAAGGCAGGCATCTGACAAAATCCAATACCTTTCAATAATAGAAACTCTCAGAAAAATAAAAATAAAAGGAGACTTTCTCACCATGATAAAGGCCGTATGTAAAAAAACCCACAGCTAACATTATGGCCAATCAGTGAAAAATTGAAAGCTTTCCTCATAAGATCAGGATCAAAATAAGAGTGCCCACTTTTACCACTGCTATTCAAAACTGGAACCGGGCGTTCTGGCCAGGACAACTAGGTAAGTAACAGAAATAGGAGGAATCCAGATTGGAAAGGAAGAAAACTATCTGTTTGCAGATGACCTGACCATTTATATAGAAAATCCCAAAGAATCTAGAGAAAAGCTATTAGAACTAATAATTAAGCTCAGCAAAGTTGCAGGGCACAGCATCAACACTCCAACATGAGTTGAATTTTATATACCAGCAATGAGCATCCAAAAGAAAATTAAGAAAGCAATTTCATTTACAATAGCATCTTAAAGAATAAAATACCTAGGAATAAATTTAGGAAAGATAGGAAGGACCTGCACATTGAAAACTAGGAAACATTGCTGAAAGAAATTAACAAGACCTCAATAAATGGAAAAACATCTCATGTTCATGGATTGGAAGAATACTGTTATCAGTACTAACAGCACTGAGTTTAATAGTGTCCTTCTAAAATTCACATCCACCAAAATTTCAGAATACGGGCTTACTGGGAAATAGGGCCTTTGCAGATGTAATCAGTTAAGATGCAGTCATCCTGGATAAGGGTGGGTCCTAATCCAATATGACTGGTATCCTTACAAGAAGAGAAATATGGAGGTAGAGACAGAGACACAGAGGGAAGAATGCCATGTGAATACAGAGGCAGAGGTTGAAGTTATGTAGCTGCAAGCCGAGGAGCACCAGGGATTTCCATCAGACACCAGAAAGCAAGAGAAAGGCACAGAACAGCTTCTTCCCTAGAGCCTGGCCCTGACATACCTTGATTTCTGTTTTTTTAAGCCATCCCAGTTTGTGGTATTTTGTTTATGGCAGCCTTAGGAAACTAATAAACCACTCAAAGCAATCCACAGATTCAATACAACCCTATTAAAATTCCAAAATCTTTTTTTCCTGCTAATGGAAAAACCAATCCTCAAATTCATATGGAATTGCAGAGGGTGAGGCAAACAGCCAAAACAACCCTGCAAAAGAAGAACAAAGTTGGAAGACTCACATTTCGTGATTTCAAAACCTACTGCTAAGCTACAGTCATCAAAACAGTGTGGTACTGGCATAAGGATAGATGTAGACCGAAGGAATAGAACTGAGAGCCCAGAAATAAACCCACACATGTATGACCAACTGATTTTGGACAAAGAAACTCAGACCATTCAATGAGGAAGGAATAGTCCCTTCAACAGATGGCGCTGTTATAGCTGGATGTCCACACGCAAAAGGATGAAGCTAAATCCTACCTACACCACATAAAAAAATCAACTCAAAATTAATCAAGGGTCTAAGTATAAGAGCTAAAACCATAAAATTCTTCAAAGAAAACACAGAAGTAAATCTTCATGACCTTCGAATTGGTTATTACACTAAACGCATACACAACAAAAGAAAAAATAGGTAAGCTGGACTTCTTTGAAATGAAAAACTTCTTGCATCAAACGACAGTATCAAGGAAGGGAACAGATGACCTACAGAATGGAAGAAAACATCTGCAAATCATATATCGGATAAGGAACTTGTGTGCAGAATATATGTCCTACAAGCCGGTATTAAAAAGACAAATAACCCAATGGAAAAATGGGCAAAGAATCTAAAATCTAAAAATCCAAAGAAAACAATATATAAGGACCCAAGAAGTACATGAAGAGATATGCAACATCACTAGTTATTAGAAAAATGCAAATCAAAACCCCAATGAGATACCACTTCATTACTACTAGTCTGGCTATAAGAAAGAAGGAAGGAAGGAAGGAAGGAAGGAAGGAAGGAAGGAAGGAAAGAAAGAAAGAAAGAAAGAAAGAAAGAAAGAAAGAAAGAAAGAAAGAAAGAAAGAAAGAAAGAAAGAAAGAAAGAATTGTGGCGAGGAAGTGGAGAAACTGGAATACTCAGACACTTCTGGGAAGAGCAGAAAATGGTGCAGCCACTTGGAAAACAGTATAGCAGTTCCTCAAAATACTAAAAACAGAATTTCCATGTGATCCAGCAATTCCACTTCTGGGTACACATCCAAAAGAACTGAAAGCAGGAGCTAAACACGTATTTGCACACCCATGTTCACAGCACTGTTCACTACAGCCAAAAGAGAGAAGGAACTCAGATGTCCACCGACAGACGCATGGATGTACAAAAGGTGGTCTAGACATACAATGGGATATCTCACCTTAAAAAAAAATAAGGAAATTCTGAAACATGCCGCAACGTGGCTGAACCTGGAAGACATCACGCTAAGTAAAATAAGTCAGTCATGGGAAGACAAGTACTATATAATTCCACATATACGCGGTCCCCAGAGTAGCCAAATTCACGGAGACAGAAAGTAGAACAGTAGTTAGTGCTTAGTGGGTGTAGAGTTTCTGTTTGGAATGACACAAATACATAGTGGTGATGGTTGCACAACATTGTGAATAACCTTAATGCCACTGAACTATACACTTAAAAATGGTTAAAATGGCCAATTTTATGCTATACATATTTTACCTCAATAAAACAATGATGAAAAACCATAAAGACTGTTATGAATGGAATGACTAGAAAATTACTGGGTGAGAGACTGTGTGGAAACAGGATACTCCACACCATCTGAAAGCATTACCCTGCACAGTACTTATTAATTTTAAAGCGGAAAAGGTATTTTAAAACAGAGAACCCTGGTATACCAAGTAAACAAATTTAACGTTACCAATGAGACAAGGTGACATCCTGTGCTCTGGATATGAAACACTGAGAAGAACACAAGCACTTATATACTCATCTTGACCAAAACATTTAACGGGAGTCCCATCATGAGGGAAATGATGAGATATATACAAGCTGAGGGACATTTTACAAAACCACTGGCTTGGACCCCTTGACAATGTTATGTCATAAAAGACTATACAGTGCCTGGACGACTGTTCCATGAGGACACTGGAGAAATGCATAATCCTTGATTGAGACCTGGATTTTTCAAAGACAGCGATCAAGGACATAATTGAGCCATCCAGGAAAACTGCATAGGGTCCATACATATATTGGACATAGACTCTGAATGTTGTACGGTAGTTAGGGAGGAAATGTTCTCACTCTTAGGAGATGAGACACGTGCTAAAGTGCAGGGATGAGACAACAACACCTGTGGGTAACTCAAGCGACCTGCTGGCGGCAACGCTGGCCGAGTGAGCCCCCAAGAACCCTCTGGTTTGGCAGGCAGGAAAAATCACCATGGAAGAGTAATAAGGCTGACCACCAGCTCACGAAAATTCCACAAATGAGCAGGCAGTTAGAGATCAGAGCCCCTAGTAGAAGCAGGTTGAGAGAAGGAGACAGGGATGCTGGAAGGCCAGCAGGGCTGCCCTGCAGAGGTCAGGAAGGTCTAGCCATGCAGGGGAGCTGTGAGAAGGAAAGAGCAAAGAATGCACACTTACTCCCACAGAGCGCGTAGAAAGACGCTGGATCCAAGAGCACAAAAGTGAAGACTGACTCAAGAGAGGTGCTCACTACTTATCCTTTACCAGCAATCAGTCAAAAGGAGCTTAACTGACAACATAAGCATGCAGGTTAGACAGATGGAAGGACTTTCTAGAAGAACGCATTCAGTCACCTAATAGAGGGGAAGGTTTAGGGGGCAGTTTCAAAGCAGTCCTTCCTACATGACACCTGCGAGAGGACAGTCTTGCGGGCCCCCTTCATCCTCCTCCCACACTTCAAGGACCACACATCCCTCCTTGCTCAAACACAAACTTGAGCAGTGGCTTGGGAATTAAAGCCAGGTGTTAAAAATGAGTCAGCAATGAACTGGCTTAATAGAGACACAAAACCCACATTTCAAGTTAAAAGAAAAAAAGTCAACCGCTTAGAGCAATTCCACATCCATCCCATGAGATCCCTTTAACAGAGACCTCCATTCTCCCAAGTCATTTCCTCATAAGAAGCAAGCAATCACCCTCTACTGTGCCTACTTTCAGACTGAATGGATGGTCAACAAGACACAGTGTAACATGCTCTGATTTGCTCTGAGAAATGAGATGTAGTTCAACACCACTGTGATTTGTAATGCCATTTACATAATTAAACATACAGACAAGTGGCACGAGGAGGTGGATATGGTTAATGGAGTTACAGAAGAGCTAAAAATAGCAGACAGCTACAGGCTGGAGGGGACACTGGGGGCGGCACCTGCTGATGGGCACTGATGGCCATGGAAAGATTGTCAATTTGCTAAGGGTGTCTTTTCTATTTAGCTGGGGCCTTTTAATCAAGATTTTAAAGCTCCCCACGGACACAGAGCAGCTGGTGGTGGCCTGTTTTACAGATGACAAACTTAAGGTTATCAAAGGGGCCACGGAGGCTTGCGGAATTCCAGCTCAAAACCTTACTGGCAACCTGCATTCCCTCAAAAGACCACAGAGTAGGTTTATCCAAACCAGAGTTTGGAACCCCGTGGGCCTTTGGACTCTCTTTAGCCTTCAGATCTGTTTTGTTTATACCATATGGTTTCTTCTCTCTCCTCTAGCTCCTTCCTCCTCTTTTTAAAAGTCTGAATAGTTGCTGGCATTTTAAAATTACCATAAAGTCCCACATCTCCAGCTGAGTACCCTTGGGCCCACACAAGCAGCCAGCAGCAGGCTGCCCATGGAAGGGCCGTGTGAGCCCCATGGTACCCTAGTCCTCACCATTCCCTGTTGTGTTCCATTGTCAATTCTCGCTTACTTCTGGGGCCATGGAAGGCATTTACCCGTGTAACTTTTGATCTAAACCTTTCTTAAAACTGGCTCAAGTTTCTAGCCTGTTCCATTCGTGGTGTTTATCCCAAGATATTTCTGTGCTGTGAGAGAGCAGCATTTCCTATTCGATCTCTAAGAAATACCTCCTGGTTTGAGTTTGGTGAAGGACCGTGTGTTCACTCTCTCCACTTTCCCAGTGATCTGTACACATCATAAACAATGCAGCCCTGGCCTTCCAAGGTGCAGAAGCCTTTCATGTTTGAGACTGTCCTTTCAGAGAAATACATTCTACTTCTTTTTTATCCTCTGCCTACTACCACCTCATCCCTGCTTCACTAATTTTAAAGATTTTCCCTGGACCTTCTCCAGATAGGTTACATCTTTTTGTCTTGAGGCAATGTTCCCAAGCACAACCTAGTTTTATGAAAGAAAACATAAATATGTGTTTGATTTTTTAAAGATTTTTTTCCATGTGGAAACACACAGGAAGAGGCAGAAATGTCTAATACCACATCTACAGGTGCTCCAGGATACAAACCAAACCAACACATGTAACATGATTCTTGCCTTCATTAACAAGATACACGCACATTCCAGATGAAGACTAAACCAAGAAGTTAGGATTTGTGGAGGACCAGGGAGGGACACAGGAAGGATGCTGCCCACCTAGTGAGCACCTGCTGTGTGCCTAGTATGTCACTGGGGTGCTCCACCCCCTCCAACACTCCCCCTGGTCTACTGGATCACCGTGTGGCCTCCAAAGGCCCATGCACCTCGCCTCCTACAGCTGTCCCCCACTCACGTGATCAGCCTTTCTGGCCTCCTTGTTCTTCCTCAGATTTGCCAAAGAAGCTCTGCCTCCCCACTCGCTGTCCCCTCCACCCGAAAGCTCCTGCCCTAGATATCCTCATGGGTCACTTCCTTACTTCTCTGCTCAAATGTCACCTCCCTATATATAAAAAAGCGTACCCAACGGAGCCCCTTTGGAGGTGATAAGAATATTCTGGAACTAGGTAGAGGTGATGGTTGCCCAATAATGTGAATGTACAAAATGCCCGTGAATTAACACTACCCTCACACTCTGTCCTCAGAAAACATGCCTCATTTTTCTTCACAATACTGATCATTTGACCTACGATCTATTTGTTTGCCACGTGTCTCTCTGTACCTACAATCTATACACCCACAATACAAGCACAAACGTTGAGAACTGTTCTGTCCACGCCATATTCCAGTGCCTGGAACAGAGTATGGTGTACAGACACCACTCAACAGGTATCTGTTGAGTGAATAGGCAAAGGAATGATTTCTCAGTTAGTCCTTGTACCCTGTGGGGCTGCTGGGTGTTCCAGACGAGGAAACCAAGGCCCTCCAAGCCCTCCAGCCTATGATGTGGGTGTGACAAAGTGGAGGGAGAGGGGTCTCCAGAGGGGATGCGACCCTGGAAAACTGCTGAGACACTAATTCCGCTTCCCCACTGACCCCTGGCACAGGAGTCGGGGTGGAAAATCCTCCAAGCCCAGCAGGGGAGAGGAAGAGGTTAAAGCAGATGCAGCCCTCAGTCAGGATGCCAGGTGCTCCAACAGCCGGTGGCTCCCCCAGCAGTTCTTTTAGTCACAAAGGAGAAGTGTTTTAATAATGTTCATCTTTCTCCTTTTACAAAAACTATCAATTCTCAATAGTGGGCGTATTTAACAGAATCACCCAAGAGGCTCCTGCAATCTCTATTTCCTCACTCCACCTCCCTCTACCCCAGATTCTCATGCACGGTGGAGGTAAGGCAGAGGGTGGTTGAGAATCCTGGCCACCGAGGGAAGCTCTGCCCTACAGCACAAGCCTGGAGGTCTGCGCTGTGTTGCAGCTGCAATTTTCATCTGGCTCTCCAGCATCAATACCAACGAGACCAGCTGCTGTGACTGGGGCTCACATCCCAGCTCGGCTGCAGGGCTTTGGGTAAGGGACTGAACTTCCCAAGCCTCAGAGTCATCGGCAAACCAGAGCTGAGACTGTCCCTACTTAGGAGGAGAACTGGAAGAGTCAACTCTATGCTAAGCACCTAGTCCAGGACCAGGCATGAAGAGTGGCTGTATCTACATATACAGGAGTGGGTGTGCACACATGCACAGACATACCACAGCACCTTGAACACCTGAGCATTTCATGATAATAAGGTACAAGTAATACTTGTTCCCCATTTCATAAATTTAACAACAAATTTTAATACATTGAGTTTCTGAATAAAAGGAACAACCAGCATTCTTTTTTTAGACTAATGGAATGTTCCATTTTTTTCAAGCCACACAAATATATCTGCATTTAATGAGACAGTTGTGCCTACCTGTCAGGCCTAAATAATTGGGCTGCCAAAAAAAGAGCTACAGTGACTCAAATACAGATATATTGCAGAATCCCTGAGGAGCTCAGTGAAACTACCAGATTTCAAGGAACAGTGTGAATGACACTTCCTGATGCCACGCTGTGCAACCGAGCCTCAGAGATGACCCTCCAGCCAGTGTTATCAACCCAGAGCCAAAGACAGACGCCCTGGGACTTTCACACACAGCTACTGGCTCAGGCCCTCAGATAGGCCAGCTAAGCTCATCAGAGCCCAGGTCCCCTGTACAGTGACAGGACTGAGTGAGACAGACTCGGCACCTGCTCCATTCCCAGCTCTGATGATCTATAATTGTGTACCTCCTTCCCTCCGCACGCCAGCCAGAACAGACCCTGCAGAGAGCTGTAAGAAGCATTTATACTCAGCTCTAGCTTCTTTTAACCCTCTCCCTCCTCAGGTTCTCTCCACGTTCCACTTCTGTGCCACACACCTTCTCCGGCTCTCCCTGGAACCAGAGCAGCTGGCTTGCTCTTCTCCAGGCTCTCATTCGCCACCTACTTGAGGAGCCCTGATTCTCTCTGCAGTCTCCCTTTCCCCCAGATTTTAGAATGCAACTACTCATTACCTCACCGGGAAGAAGCCAGACCCAGGAAGACCGACAGCAGCCTCATTTCCTCCTTGTAGCCATCTCCCGGTCTGCCATCAGCTCCTTAACCTGGGGACCGTTCCAAGGGACAGCCTCCAAGGCCAAAAGGCTGAAGTTGCCTACCTTCATCTCCCGGGCTCCTAAATGCATCCTTACAGAAAAGGTGGAGGATGGACTCTGTGGTGGCTAAAAACAAAATTCATCTGGAGGTACGTGATCCCCAAGGAGAGAGACATCAGGGTTCCTAGCAGCAGTTACACAGGCAAAAATCAATCTCTCCTGAAAACCAATTAGGGTGAGCGCAAAGGATTTTCACTTTGGCAGCTGAGCTGCTCGAAGCAGCCTGCTTTGGAGAGGAAACGTCAGAAAGCTTGCTCCTAGACAGGCTGGCCTCCTCTCCCCAGCTCCCCACTCTGCCACATCCAGCACCTTAAAAAGACCTCGGCTAAGAGGGGTGTCCCTGGGCGTCCTGGCACTGACATGCACAGGGAGATGTGACCACTCCCCACAGGCTGAGCACCTGGCCTCAGAGCTGAAGGAAAGACTGTGCTGACCACAAGCCAGCTCACTGAGGACCTAGTACACGTGAAGCACTGAGCAAGGCACTTTGAGTCTGTTTATACTCTACCCTTGCAATAACCCTGTCCCCAATTTACAGATGGAGAAACTGATGCCCAGAGATACTAAACTAAAGCCACACAACTTGTATAAGTAACATAGATGAGGTTTTTTGGGTTTTTTTTTATTTTTCTGCTACTCACTACCTCCCTCTTAGCGGACTTCAGAGTCTAATTTAAAAAACTGTAGCTGTATCTACTGTGACTATTTGATAGATTATCACAGAACAGGTTGCTTGCCTTATCTACCTGTAAGCCCAGACCAGGCCCACCAGGCTTTCTGTGTTGCCGTGAACTCTTTAAAGAAGCACATAGATAATTCTAATAAGACCCCCACCCCTCACCCCATCAACTCCTCCTGGAATGTGTACACCACGTTCAAAGCAATATTTTCCCAATAAAGGCTCAAGGCGGGCCCTATTTGTCCTTCCCACCCACTCGGGGAAAGCAGCTCTTACGAGCTTCTCCAGGCTGCCCCACCGCAAACCTCTCAGTTGGCACCAACCTCCAGTGGGGCTTGGCAGGCACTCACCGCAGCACCCAGTGCCCACTGCCACCCAGAGACTCATGCTGGAGTGCTACAGCCCACAGAGCAGAAAGAACAAAGCCTGTAGCCGCTCTCTTCACCCACCACTTCGGAAAGGCAGACCATGAAGGCTCTGGGCAGCGTGCCTGTATGCCAGAGAGAAGCTGGGGGAGGCAGGGGGTGGGGGGGTGGATGGAGTAAAAAGATGAAGGTGGCAAAGAGGGGCAGGAGCATGAAGATGTGGGAGAGGAATGCCAAGGGCCTGGTAAGGCTGAGACAACTCTCCTAGAGGCTGTTTCCACCCAGGCCCGTCCAGTGTTCATGCGGGACTCCACCCCAGTGTCGGCGTGGGCCAGTGCTCTGCGAGCTGGAGCTATGGAGGCATGCGGGCAGGCTGCAGCACGCTCACTAGGACATCATCAGGATGATTTGCACCAGGCCAGGATTACCTGCTTACCCCTCCTCTGCCACCTTCAGGAGGGCAAAAGGACAGTATAGCTCCTGCTGCCAGGACCTTGGCTTCTCAGCAAAAACGAGGAAGAAAGTCTGTTTAGATGCTGACTGGGGGTTCCTTAAACCCAACAAAGTATTTGCCACGGGAGTTCAAGCCACCACTATGTTAGCTCATCTCTCTGTATCCCTTCTTCTCCGGGCCTTGAAAAATCTCCTTGGCTGCCAAAACCATAGTCCATCCACCCACAGCAAAGTCAGAATCTGCTTGTTTTGCAAAAGGGAGCCAAGGAAAAGGCACATGAGGGTGCCACCAGCTCCCTCGGAAGCGCTTGTGGAAGGAGTCCTACTGTCTCTCCTCCCATCTGCCAGCCAGGGAAGAAGACCACAGACTCGGCTCTTATTTTGGCCTTGACCTCAGGTATTTGGCAAGGGAAGGCAAGGGGACTTACCAGCTCTGGGAACAAAGGAACCTGTGGTTGAGGAGTGAATGCCCAGGCCCAGCCCAGCCCAGCCCAAAACCCCAACATTTCTCATTCCTCATCTGATCCCAACTGTGCCTCCTCTACATTTTTTTGGACCTAAGCCAAGCTATCAGCAACTTTCTGGATGAGGAGCAGAATACTGCAAGAAGAGAGGGGAGCCCTCCCCAAGGCAGCCCCACTGAAGGGGCTAGATGGCAGGACGTGTCCCCACTAGCCAGCCCCATCCAGTGATCTGCACCAATCGCCAGGGCAGCCACAACAAAGGGAGGCCTCAGGGGACCACAAAGGCAAAAACCTGGGTCTCCCAACAAAAGGGGAAGGGGGCAGTGGGAGATCAGGCCCAGAATAATGGGCCTTTCCAGCCTGCTCAGCTAGAGTCAGGCCCTCAAACTGAGCACGTCAGGGGAAGGGGCCTGCCCTCCCCTCCTGCTTGCAGAGGCCTGCTCCAAGCCCTGGGTCCTCCAGGCCGACGAGTGGCCCAGGACTGCCACCTAGTGGCCCCAACAAGCAGAACAGGAAGGGATTCCAGAACAACCCAGCCTCAGCTTCATTCACAAAGCGCAGCAGGATTCTGACTGTGGTAACAAGCAAAATCATTCCCATGGGACCCATGACAGGATGAAGAGTAGGAAAGAGTTGGCTGGGTTCTTCTCAGAACCTGCCCTCCTTGCCACCCTCCCTAAACCCCAGAGCCTGCCCCCAGTAAGCGCAGAAAATGCAATGCCATAGGCGAGGATCCAGCAGGAGGCCGACCCCTGACCCCAAACACACAGGGCTCTGAGCTCTGGCCTTTACCAAAACCCTGTTCCAAAACCTGATGAACTCTTTAGAACAGAAAATCCTTTATGTGGCCATCAAATGAGTGAGTGCTATTAGGCATCAGGAAGTGTCCCTGAGTGGGGATGGCAAGGGGCCTTGGAGGGGAGGGCCTGCTACATGGCAGAGGGCTGTGACTGATCCCGTGGGCGACAGAGCTGAACTGACAGGTACTGAGTCCTGCTGGGTGCCAAGCCCCTCTCTAAGCACTTTTCCTGCATTACTTCAAGAAGCCTTCACAACAACATGGCAACTGGGCATAGCCGTCATCCCCTAGAAGGGACCACGGAGAGATTAAATGACATTACCCAGGAGCCCAGCTGGGAAGCAGGAGTTGATCCCACATAACCTGGCTCTTCAATCTATGCTACGCCACTACCGCCAATCCAGCTGCTGGACATGACCACAAATGAAACGTTCTCCACCCGAAAATCCCAAAAACCCAGGTCTATTCTGGCCAGAGCCCAGCAAAGGAGCAGAATCCTGCAACTCTAGGGCAGCGGAGACAAAGATTAAGTTAGCACAACACAGGCAAATTCTCCTTAAGGAGAAAAAGCAACTGTGTTCAAAGAAGCGCTATCAGAGGCCAAGAGGAAAACACCAGCCCCCAAGAGGCCCTGCAAAGCTGGACAAAAGATAAAACACACATTCCCTTCCTCCAGTCCTGGCGGTGACTCCAGGGAAACCCAGAGGGCAAGAAAGATGAGAATGGCCTCTGCTGCAATCTCACTCTCCCATCCTCCCAGAGCCTTTGGAGGTCAAGAGGATCATGCTGGGGTCAGCACAGAGCACCAACCACCCTTGGTCACTTGCGTCTTCCCACGGAGGAGTGCAAAGCCTGGGCCTATTACCATGCCACCACGGAGTCCCTGGAGGAATTTCACAGATTCCTCATTAGCATGGGAGAGCTGCCTGCCCACCTGTTAGAAGAACTTTCCGCTTATGGTGACAGATGGGGCAGTGCTAATGGGCTGGCTTTAACTGGGATGCAGGGAAGTTCAGGCTCATTGCAAAGGGAATTAGCATTAAAGGTGGGTGGGTCTGCTCATTCAGGGGAGGGCTTGGGAAGAAGGTGGGGGAACTCACCCAGGGGCCTCACGTTCCAGAGGCGGCCATGCTCAAGCAGGGCCAGACCCTCCAGCGAGCCTCAGGCACCAGCAGCCAGGCCGGTTTAGACTCGACCTCAGTTTTCCTCATCTCAATCCAACTTCCGGGAGGGAGTCCCCAGCCCTGAAGGACTCTGACTCCATCTGATCTGCTGGAAAACACCATCCCTCTGTGAGGTCTGGCCAGGGCCCAACTGTGGACAGATGGCCAGGGAAGAGCTGCGTGCCCTGCCACATTCAGCATCCTGACGGATCATCTTCAAAACAACAGAGACACATGTCTGAGGTCTTAGCAGAAGCCCCCCAGGCCAGCTGCCTGGAAGGCCCGCTGACCACTAGGAAGGAAAAGGCGAAGACAGCTCAACTGTGATATAATATCTCCCCTTACTTCTCAGAAATACCTCCCTTGAACATCTGGGCAGAGCTGACAGCACCGTCCCTTCTCTACGGCCCTTTACTGCTATTTGTGGACGACTGAGCAGTTATCACAAGTGTAAAATATTTTATAAATGACTGTATGAAGCACAGCTTCGGGAAGAAGACACTTTGTGCTCTGGACATTCTCCGTTGAGGTACCTGAAGGCATCAAGAGAGATATGTCCAACCAGCACCCAGATATGCAAAGCCCTCAACAGAGATCAGGCCAAAGGTAGACATGGAGGGAGTCTTTCAGGGGGAATGAAGAGGAAACGGTAACAGTGCCAGACCTCCACTGTTCCCCAACATCCATTCTTCCCTTCCTCTAGGCTAGTAGCATTTCAGTGGGGCTCCCAGCTAGACTACATTTCCTAGGCAACCAGTAGCTAGGTGCGGCCATGTGACTGCTTTCTGGCAATAAGATATGTCCAGAAACAGCATCCAGGTCTTGCCCTTAAATGAATGAGCAGGCATATGCCCGTTTGGCCCCTTCACTCTCCCACAGGCTGGGAAGCATGAGAACTGGAGTGAGCACCTTAAACCCATAGGTGCTGAGGCTGGCTGAGCCCCCACAGGCGTGGGTTACCCATGCACCTCTGGACTGTTACAAGAAAGAGGAATACATGTATAGGGGGGCTTCTTTGTTACAGCAGCTCAGTCTCTGCCCTGACATTAGGACCATCTGCTGACCGCACGTCCATCTGGGAACGGGTAGAGGCAGGGAGGCCAGAGAAGATGCATTCCCCTAGGCACTCCCCTGTCGGCAAAGGGCACCTCAAACCAGAAGTCTGAGAAAGCATGCCTGACACTTCCTTCTTCTTCACCCACACACCTCAACTGTCAATTCTTTTTCTGAGCAATTCTCCACCCGCTCGCCATCGCTGTCCTTTGTCTGGGTCACTATGACCTCTCACCGGACTCCTGCCTCTGTTCTCGCCAGCTTTAAGCCACCCCACACAGAACACTTGTGAGAACCTGCCACAGGCTCCCTCCGGCCTCTGACCCCAACTTCCCACCACGCCTACAAGACCCTTCACCATCCCCATTCCACCCCCCACCCCGCCCCACCCTGCCTCCAGCTCCTCTGCCTCACTGAGCTCCCTCCCACCCCAGGCCCCTGACCGTGCGCCTCCCCTGACCACGGTGGTGTCCTCCTCCCCGTTCTTTTTTTAACTCCCATCATTCCCCTAGGTCTTGGCTCAAAGGTCTGCTCCTCAGAGAAGCCTTTGCAGACTTGCGTGTAAATTAGGTCCCTACTGCTCCTCTCTCTAAATACCTTGTTCTTTAACAGCATCACGCTTCTCTCTGTTCGTAGTTCAATGAATGGCTCCTCGTTGAATGTCTTTCTCTCCAACTGGACTGCAGGCTCCGGCAGGCCCTCGACCGCGTCACGTCAGACCCAACCCAGAACGGCCAACAGCGCCCTTCAGTGAACGTGTGTTGCGCAGACAGAAAGAGAGGCACGGAGGTTCACAAAGGTGAGAGTTCAAAGGCAGGGGGGCTCTTTAGCATCCTATACCCCATGGAACAAACATGAAGAACACCATCGGATTTCTTGGAAAAAAGACAAAGCAGTTTCTGAGAACAACCCATTAAGGAAAGTGAAAAACAAATTGTAATGAATTGGAGAAGCGAGATTACGATTTTACTGCTGATTTCAAAACAAGATGATAAAGGAAAGGGAGAGCAAGGCTGCACCCAGAGGGGCTGCTAGGGAGGGGTGCTGGTTTCAGACAGGGAGGAGCTGAGCATGGGGAGCGGGAATGGGAAGCAACCAAAGCAAGCTCCACAAGGACAGGAGGGCGAGACCCAGGCCGCAGCAGGTAAGGCCCCTTGCAAGAGGATAGGGAAGAGAGGGTGGTGAGGCAGGGACACAGAAAGCCGAGCTGGGCCGAACGAGTGAGTGTGGACACGGCCTATGACGGGTGCAGTGCAGAACACTACAGGAGCCACCTGGAAAGGGTGAAAGGGGGATGAGCCAGCAGCAGTGAGGACGCTCAGCCTGGCGCGGGACTTCCCAGGGTGGCCCTCAGGAGCCCAGGCCCAGGCAAGCATGTGGAGGGGGGGTGCCCATGGGTGGAGTCTGGCAAAGAAGGTGTAGAGGAAGGACACGAGGACCAAGGGAAGGAGTTGCTGGCTGTAAGCAGTGTCAGTACTGATCCTGCAGAGCAGGGAGATGACTGGGGTCGGAAGATAGGCGTGAAGACAAGGGTCAGGGGACCCAAGAATGGGCTCCAGGGAAAAGAGAGAGGGCAGAGTTAAGAAGCAGGTATCTGATGTGGGACGTGCCAAGAGAACAACAGCCATAGTAGAAAGAAGACGGAGACACATGATCCGGAAACTGCTGGCCAGGAATGCTCTTCAGCCTTAGGCCACAAGAAGATGTTGAGGTGTGAGTTTTGTTGTGGACCTACTACAGTGCAGACACTTTCCTAGATGCTAAAACATTATCTCATCTAAACCCCACATGAAGCCTGTGAGAGCCTCCACTGTACAGCTGGGGAAACTGAAGGTGTATGAAGCTATCCCACCTGGTAAGCAGTCGAGAGTCCCTCTTACAACAACTACGGACCACCTTGATGATGTGCCAGCCCTGCCTGACCACGCCTGGCCACATCAAGACCCAGGGCTTCTGAGTGAGTCATTCTTCTCCAGGATTTTAGATGCCAATCAGGAAAACTAAGGCATCACTACCAGCTCTTGAGAAAAAATAAGGAGAGGAGATAAAGGGGGAAAAATGACTCTTAAAGCTTAGAACATCTCAGAAGAGAAGCCAGTCGTCCCAGTGGCCCCATGCAGCCATAAAGGGGCTTCCCCAGGGACTAGGTCCAGAGGGAGAAACTCAGGCCAAACAAACCAGGCTGCAGCGAAGACTCCGCGATCCCACCTTACGGCCCCCTGCACTATCGCCAAGGCTGCTCGATCAGTGCCAGAAGAGCCCCCGGCTCAAGCAGCAGTGGATTAAATACAAAATCCTGAGGCGGCAAAGCCCACTCCTCTGGAGCAAAGATTAAGGAAGCACTGCAGAGAATCAAGAAGAGGAAAAGCAAAAAAAAAAAAAAAAGAAGAAGAAGAAGAAGAAGAAAGAAAACCTGCCACATATCCAGCTGCCGAGTTAACAGTCTTACTCATTTCTCATCAAAAACCTCTTCCGAAGAGGTTAAGCACACAATAGGCTATGGAAGGCACCAGCTCAGGCGGCTGCTTGAAATTCCACACGTGTGCTGTGGCGATGTATTTCTATTAATGTCCAGTGTGTGTCAGCGTGAAGATAAGGTGCCAACATCGTGTCCGAGCAGTCAACTAGAGAATGGGCCCCATGTTCAACATTGTCTGACGCTCGGGAGCCCCAAGAACAGAGGCTCTTGAGCTGATCCTGCCCTGCGTGCACGAGCTCACCTCCTCCCGTGGCTCACAGCGTGCGCAGGTGCACAGGCGAGAGAGGGGACCATTGGCGGGGAAGGGCGCTAGGGCGGCAGGGAGCACTGAGGACCACAAATGAAGAGACGAACCTGTGGAGGGCCGTGTGTGTTGGGAAGGGCACGAGAGTGGACACAGCCAACAGGATTCACAGGGGAATGGGTGCCTGCACGGTGCGAGCCTCCTGGGGGGCTGGGTGGCAAAGAGCAGGAGCAGACCTGTCCTCCAAGAGGCCTTCCTAGTGTAGTCAGCCCAGTGGCACCAGAGCTGCAGGGCAGGGCACACACAGTACAAAGGCCTCGCACACAGAGCTGCTCTGCTCAGCATCCCCCTTAGCGGCCCTCCCTGACCACCCCAGTCCTAGCAGAGAACAGGTCCCCAGAAGCCTCCGGAGAAAGCCTGCGGGAACTCAGCAAGGCAGGAGGGAATGCCGCCAAGAGTGTGGGTGCGCTGGCTCCACTAAGAATGCCTGCAAGTGGGCCCCTCCCCTCAGCCTCGCAAGAGCCCAGGGTGTACAAAAACACTCCAGCCTGGGCATTGGTGAGAACACCCACCAGGAGAGCACAGGTACTGGAAGCTCAGACTAACCCTGGGAGGCTGGAGACAATGCCCAGTGGGATCTGGAAGGTCTGCTTTAGAATGAAGGAGCAGGTCGGGAGGAGTGCCACAGGTGCTTCTGACAAATGACACCCGCTCCAGTGAGGGAGGGCAGGAAGTCAGCACCCAGCGACAGCCTGCCCTCTGCAGCACCCCATCTCCACCACGGTGGAGTCAGCCCCCACTTCCATCCTCAGATGCATCAGTCGCTGAACTTCTCTTCTCTTGCATTCGGGGGAGCGTGGCATGATGCAAAGACAAGAATGTAGGGACCGCCTTCCGCCTGCATGCTGGGTGCTTGGCTTCCATGATGTCACTAAAGCATCCTTACAACTCTGGATGTTTGCCAATTGACAAGCCAGGAAACTGAGGTTTGCGGAGGTTATGGGAGGTGTCCAAGATCACAGCAGGAGTACTTGGTGAATATGTGTCCAGGTCTAACAAGTCAAGAAGCAGGGCTCCTTCTACACCGCCATGCTACAGAAGATGCCGCTTGCCACCTGACCGGCATTCAGCCCCTTCTTTAAAAACAAACCCAATTTTGGGGGGCAGTCAGATCCCCGGCTAAATTTACTCACTATCCCAGATTCCCTTTTAGCCAGAGGTAGCCCTGTGACTCAGCTGTGTTGGTGAGAGTCCCTGAAGAGGGTGTCTCCTACAGAAAACAAAACTTGACTCAGAAAAGACTTTTTCTGAGGCCTTCCCTCTTCCTGACTGGAAAACAAATGAGATGTCTGGAGGCACAGTAGCCATCCTAAGGCCACGAGGAGAGCTGCACTGAGAATGGTGGCTCAAAAGGCAAGGAGGACAATGGATCTCTCCTTATGCACTGAGCTACCAGACCCGCCTGAGCTGTCTGCCCCAAGACTTCTTATTCACGAAATAAACACACCCCACGGTTTAAGCCATTGCCGACCGGGCTTCTGTTGCAGCCCAGGCTGCTCCTGATTGGTGCACATGCCGCTCTGTCCAAGAGCGCTCATCTTGTAGCCCAGACACATGAGAGGGGGACCTCGCTCGGCCACTGAAAAAATGTCTGAGACTTTCCTCCTGTCCCGCTTGTTGATGTTTCTCAGCCAAATAATCCCTTTTCAACTCTTTACCTTGCCAGTAGCCAGCAGTGGTGTCTACCCAAGGGGGAAAACACGGTCTGCTTAATTGATACATCTAAAACATTTTTTCAGAAAAAGGAAAAGGCAGAATGGTAGCTCCCCCAAAGACTATGTGAGTAAACCACATAAATAGACTTAAAACAACCCATGACCCTCCCCTCTCCACAGCCCTGCTGGCATCCTAGAGTCATGCATGGAAGTGGGCAGACAGCAGCCCAACTGCACTCAACCGGTACAGAAAAAGAAAACAGACTGCTGCCAAGATCAATTAGGGCTGCAGGGCCAGCCCCACTCGATCCGCAGGCACGAAGCGAGTGGCAGGGGTGGCGGGCGCTGCTTCCAGAAGAGGAATGGGATGGGGACAGGGCAGGAACAAACAGCAGGCGCCGCTACTGACCACCACTGTCCCTGACGGCCTGCGTCCTCTCAGAGGTCAGGACGGCCAGCACACACTATCCGACTCCAGCCCCAGTGCTCAAGTCAGGTTTCCCTACAATCTGAGGCTTACCCATGGTGCACAAGACCTGCTCAAAACACAAAAGTCCTCAACTCTCAGCCAGGCCCTGGGCTTCTCACAAGACACAAAGCAGTAGGACAGTGCGGTGCCACCTGCTGCTGTGATGCCTGTCAGATGGCTCAGGTCACCACCACCCCCCGACCCTGCTGCTGGGTTTTTCCAAGGAAGTCTGCGGCTCAGACCCCTTGGGACCCATCAGGCACCCAGAGGCCAAGGAGCCTGGCTGAGGTCGGCAGCAGAGTCCCTCAAGAGGCTTAAGAGAAAAAGCTTCTTTCACAATTCTCTCCAGATCCTGGTCCCAGCTGTCAGCCTCTTTAGCTCATCCCTGGTGCTAAGAGACATTCTCGTAGACATGCGATCTGCTAATTAGAAGCAATGACACCAGGAATGGAATGGCAATCAGCCATTTGCCTAACAAAGTTAGCAGCTAATGAGGATTTCCAGCCTCTGTCAGCACACAGCAGAGGTCACCTGAGCAATGCACCGGAGCCAGGAAGGGGAAACTGAAGGCATCTGCAGATCCAGGAGGCAGTGAAGGAGAGGAAGCTGCACAAAATCCTAATCATCCCAGGCTGTGAAACCCACTTGGAATTCCATCTTCTTAAATAAGAGGCTAAATGCACGTCTTTCACTATCTCAAAGTGCTGGGACCTCCCTTCCCACAGGAGGGCCGTTCTGGAACAGATTCTGAAATCCCTGCATTTTACTCTGAGAAGTGTACAGAACGGCTTCCTTTAAAGAGCAGGAGTCCATCTTCCACCTTCTACTAAGACGCAAACAGCTAGAGGCTGCTATTTACCATCTCCTTGCTCAGCTGCCACTGCCCTGGTGACCTAGTCCAGACAAGCCCCCGGTCCCTCTGGCCCTTCTCAATCCCACCTCACCACAGGTGCCCTCACCCTAGTCCTCCAGCTCCCCACTGCCAGGGTAACCCCTGTCTTCCTGGTGCTTCCAAATGTGTAAAACAGCTGAGGGAAAAACAGGACTCTTCCAGCCCAAGGACACCATCACAATGCATCTAACGAGGTGGACAGGAAACAGGAGCCTACCAAGCTTCCCAGGGGCAATGCCAAGAGCTCAACCCTCAGGTCTATGAGGCTCTCTCAGGGGGCATGTCCCAGGGACCTGAGAAGCAACGGGACCGGAGTAGCCCTCCCGTGCACAGGCCGGCGAGGGAGTCTAAATGCCTTGAGAAGGTTTCTTTCTGTTCCTGCCATATGCCTCAAATATCATGCTGCTGCCACAAGGAACTAGGGGTCCGAGCTCTCTCACACAGTGCACATTACTGACAGGAGTCTGCTGGGTGCCACTTGACATCACTCACGTCCTAAAGCTGGCACTGCCTGCTCTGGCAACAATTTCCTACCACCCGTCCCCCCAACGCCAAGCCCAGCTCGCCTTGACCCTTCCCAGGGCACGGTACCAGTAGAGAGCGCTTTCCTAGCTATCCTCAGCAAAGAGCTCCTGCTTTCCTTTGAGGCCAACAGGTCTGACAAAGGCACCACGTAGGCAATGACCTGCATTGGGGACAGAGGCCTGGTGCGCATTTCAAATAGCACAGCCTCTGCCCTCGAGTACTGTGGGGAGCCACATCACCAGTAGGAATACTGCACATCCCTCGGGGGCACAAACAGCAAAAGGGGCAGAACCACGGTGGGGTCCCTGGCTCCCAACATCAGTCCAGGAGCCAGCTTTGGATCTACTGTACCAGCATCAGGTGGGGCTGTTCAAAATACAGATTCCAGGGTCACAGAGACAAAGAGTCTAATCCAGCCATTTCTGGCCTAAGATCCAATTATGCGTGTCTTCGCCAAGTTCCCAGGTGATCCTGACACACAGCAGGTGGGGAAGTCAGGCAGAGAGATGGACTAAGAGCAAAATACTACAGGTAAACAGCTGCCAGGGACGAGGCTGAGCGGGCAGGCCCTCGATACCTATACCACACAGTTGGAAAGCCCCAAGGCATCTGCCCACAAACAAGGTGTTTCCACCATAGCCTGTCTCTCCAGAAGACTGGTCAGAAGCCTGAAGGACTGATTTGTTCTAGGAATCAGTTCACATCACCCCTTGTCAAGAGTCCATGGATGGAAGTGGGAAAGAGGGGAAGGAGTTGTAACTTGCCCAGCAACGCACAACCCTGTCCACCCCCATTTCTACCCCAGGAAGGAAACAGCACAGAGGAGTGAAGGAATCTCAACTTCACTAGCCCAGAACAATGTGCCCAACTCCTGGAGCTCCTGGGTGCCAGGCATTTCATGCCAATGGCTCCATAGGTCAATCCTTACAAACACCCACAAGCATCGTGATCTAGTCCTGATGCACTGGGGGCCATCCCTGGACTTGGGTGCCAGGCTCTTAGTCCCTGACTGGTTTTTATGCCCTTCCCCACCCCCAGTTTGTTTAAAATATATGAGAAATAAAGCCAAAGTTCCTTTTTTGGTGTATAATCAGCTAAGAATATGGTTGAACCAGTTTTCATACAAGCCTATCTGTGGTTTTCTTATCTCTAAAAATTATCCTACCGTATGGCCACAAGGCCAGATAATTTTAACTTTGACCTTAATAAGGAAAGCAGGAACCCAGGCAGCCTCAGTACCCCTTCCAATTATTCCAATTCACTAAGAAACTGAGTGCACCCACCCTTGCTCTTTGAGTAAATGTGGCTGCAAATGGGGCATGGTGGCAGTCAGCTGTGTAGAATGTCCTCTGTACCTTGTGGAGAGCCCCCCCGCCCTGTGGAAGGACTGGCCCCATACAACAATAGCCATATGGGCCCAGGCATTCAGAAAGGGAGCAAAATCAGTCATCTGACTTTGCCCTTCTCATTTTCCCTGGGGTGTAAAGTGTGCTTTAAAGTGATGATGACCAAAGGGAAGCATGAAATAAATGTGGCATCGGTTAGGAGCCTCTTCCTCCTGACCTATATTGTTTGGAAGTCCAGGACAGGGCAGGAGAAGTGACTGAGATACCCTCCATGGACCCCTGAGGCACAGGATGGGGCCAGTGGACATGTGAAAGCCCAGGAGAAGATCGAGAGAAGCCGTGGTACTCCAGGCCCTACACCAAGCCCCATCCAGGAGCTGCCTGCAGCTGGAGAAGGTGCAAGGAAGCACCCCCAGGACAAGATAAGCAGGGCCTCCCACAAGTCTGATGGGAAAGCAGGACAGCACAGACAAACCCTGCAGAGCTCAGATCCCAAGTCCTGCTGAACAGAAGGTTTGGGTCTGACCCTCACAGAGTCTGAAGCCGAAGCACCAACAGAGCCCACACCCTACTCAAGTACAGACTAGATGTACCCAGCCTCCCACACTCATGGCCTGTCAAAAGAAGAAGATGGCCGCTTCTGGGCATGAGCACTATTTTCCTCAGCCTCTAACGTCCTTCCACACATGATGTCCAGTATCAATAAAAAATTACAAGGCACATGAAGCTGTAGGAAAATGGGACCCATTATGGAAAGAGGAAATAATCAACTGAACCAAACTCAGAGATGACCCAGATGTCGGAATTATCAGAGACTTGAGATAATTATGATAAACAGGTTTAGAGGAGCCACAGGAAAAGGTGGACAACACATGTAAATGATGGGGCATTTCAGCAGAGAAATGGAAACTCTAAAAAATGCCAAATGTAAAAAAGAATCAGGAGTTAAAGCTCATGACTCTTCCCAAGCTGTCCACTGGGCTGTCCCCAGAAAAGTCCTCATTTGACTCATCAGAAGACTGAGGCGGTCAGGTACCGCGGTGCCATGAAACTTCTCACAGGAGTAAAAAGCACTGAGGAGCCAGGGTCCCCGTCAGCACCACTGCCCCCTGCTGCCTGAGGCATCTGGTGACTCACACAGACTCAAACAATGTCTGGAGCTGGACTGTCTAGTCCAGAGGTCAGCAAACCACAGCTCACCTGTCAAATCCAACCTACAGCCACTTTTGGTATGGCCTCAGAGGAAGAATGTGTTTTTACATTTTTTAGAGCTGTAAAAACAACAACAACAAAGAATGTGTGACAGAGACCACATGTGGCCCTGCAAAGTCTAAAATATTTACTATCTGGCTCTTTATAGAGAAAGTTTGTCAATCCCTGATCTAATCTAGAAAAGGAAAGAAAAAATCAAGATTTAGGGAAGCAAAGAAAGGGGCTATAGATGGCAGACTCTGGTTTTTTTCAGATTATGGCTTTTACCAGCCATCTAGGTGCTGATAAAGCCATCTCCAAAGGAATTCAAGATCTCTGTAGCTCAAATTGGAGGAGGCATAAGGACAAGGCCACCAGAGTCCCCAGGCCTCTAATGGTCTAAAACAAACAGCCATGCCAAACAGCTACCCCCAGGTGTCAGGCCTCCTCAGCTGCGTGTCAAGTAGAGAACTTGCTGACCCCCAGCCTGAGCCACCAGGCCAACCCTCTGCCTTCTTCCATGCAAGTTAAACCTCAAGTGTGTAGATGTTATCATAGTGAAAGGCTGTTTTGTTTCATTTTGCTCTGTTTTATTATTTGAAAAGGTCAGACCCGTGAATTGCTATCCAGAGAAGGCTGACATCAGTACGCGCTTCCACCTATTCGCAACGGGGCACGGTAAGCAGGCCTCCAAGAGCCGAACAAGGACTGCTATACAGAAGTCTCTGGGGGCGACTGGGTAGCTCAGTCTGTTATGCGTCTGACTTTGGCTCAGGTCCTGGGATCTCGGGGTCCTGGGATCAAGCCCCGACTCGGGCTCTATGCTCAGTGGGGAGTCTGCTTCTCCCTCTCTCTCTGCCTCTCCCCCTGCTCCTGCTCCCTCGCTCTCTCTCCCATCTCGCTCTCTCTCACATAAATAAATAAAATCTTTAAAAAAAAAGTCTCTGAAGCAGGAGGCACTGCCCCACACCCCTCATCTACTGGAGCTCTAGCTAGCCATGATTCCCTAACCATCCACGCACATCTGTAATTTACTGAGTGCTACTGAGACGGACCACAGCTCCTCTCCTTGAGGAGCTTATAATCTGAGGAATGAGACTTACAAAGATGTAGGAGGGGAGAACTAGGAAGAAAGGCTATAGCTGTAACCCATCTCGCTCAGGATTTCAGAAAATTACAACTCAAAAACTTCCAAATCCGTCATTTTCCTTAAATCCTGATTGCAGACTTCATGGCGCTAAGGTGGCAGCTTCTTTGAGCATCGGAACAATGAAAAGAAGGCACAGTAGATCAAACCTCCCTTGCAGACTGGAGAGTGGAGCAGGACAGCCACTCTTCTTGTGCGAGTCCTTAGGTCAGGTGGACACATCCAGGTGGAGAAGCACTCGCTTACAGCATCTGGCCGGTGGCAGGATTTGGTCCCCACTTCTTCATCTGCCATTTCAGACCTTTCCCCGTGGCCACTGTCCAGTAGAAGAAAGCTCTCTCTTCTTGTGTGTCTCTTTTGAGGCAGAGGAAAACGCTCCCCCAAAGGTCGCCATCAGACCTGCAGAATTTCATCCGAGGCCCACACCTGCCTGCCACACCCCACACCCCACATCCCCAGACCACAGCCAAGCGGCTTGTCCCCACCCGCCCTCAGCCTCTGCTCGGGCTGCATCCTTCATCGGAAACATCCTTTCTCAGACTTTTCCACCTGGTGAGCCTCTCCTCAGTCTTCAAGACCCAGCCACGGGTCACCTCCCCTCAGAAGACTTTCCCACCCTGCCAGGAAGAGGCTGTTGTCACCACCTCCTTTCCCCTCTAGTGCCTTCCTGTCCCTTTGGTCTGAGACCCTGACACCGTCCAGTCACTTCTGAGAATCCTTACCTTTCGTAATGAACAGAGTTTCTCAAGAACAGAAGCTGTTTCTCATTTGTTTCCCTTTATCAAGAAAAGAACCCAATGCCTAATATAACAAGCTTGCAGAGACTACATAGAGAAAATAATAAAAGAATTAGTCACCAAAAAAGAAATGAAATGAAAGTTTTTGCTTTCCATCAGGTGTACTGCAATCTCATACCTAATGTATCAGGAATCCCAACAGGCAAGGTCATAAATCTCATTCTCCCCTAAAGTAAAGCTCTGCCCATCAGAAGACTTAGCCCCAGAAACCACTCTGTTCTTATTTCTCTCTAGAACATAAGGGACTCCAAACTTCCTCCCCCAACTCAGAAAGCATACCTTACTAACATAGGCTCCACTGGAACAAAGGGCCTTCAACCCAGTTATATCTGGGGCCCTACCAGTGTTACAAGTGACAGGGAACACACATAAACATACTCAAGAACAGCCCACTACTGCACTAGATAGGAAACGGATTCCCGTTTGTCATCAGAAGTAGGTTATAAAAATTATTACCTTTCCTTGTCATTAGCTTTATTAACTTTTCCCAATAATGAGCTGAATCATTCCCTCATGCAGAAGAGGATTAGAAAATCAATATTGTCAAAGAGAGGGCAGAAGAGCACATTAAATGTCAAACTGCACTCAGCACACTCGGGAAAAAGTCCTCCAGACAAGGCTACAGGTGCGAGGGTGCAGGGCTTGAGGACAATGGCCATACAGAGGCAGCCCCAAGGAGAAGCGGGCAGCCAGCTCATACAGCCAGAGACCACACCACGTCCGCCTTGGGGTCCAAGCCGGCCCCAAGGCCAGAAGAACGTGCTGTGATCCAAACACGAGGGCTCCTTCAATCTGTACATATGGAAGGCTTGGATGGGGAAAGAAAATTCCCTATGCTTCTGTGCAGGTTCCTTCTCCATCTTTTTCCTTTTATTTCAATCCTCCAAAGCACACGTACAGCTTTGAAATGATCCCCACTAAAAGGCCCTGTCAGCCACAACAACCCAAGTGGAAGGGATGGCTGTAGGTGAGTGCCTCATGCCCTTGTTGACTTACAGAAACAGCCTGAAACTGGCTTCCCTCCTCCTCTGTTCTCATCGACTGGCTGAAGCCTTCAAAACCAGGCTCATGTGTCTCTTTGCATCTGCGACAGCACCAGTAACAGAAACCAACGCCAGCTAACACAAGCAAAGGAGAGCTGACTGCGGGTCATCAGCAGATGACTGAATCCTCAAGAAGGCAGAGGACTGGATGCAAACTGTGAGAGACAGCAAGACAGCCTCACTGTGTGACGATCCTGATGAGCAGGCCTCAGCTGCAGTGCACAGTCCTACCCTGGCCTCTTCACTCACCCAGAACCAAGTCCCCAGAGACAGGGTCTGACTGGCTGCCCTCTGGCCCTGGCTGTGCCGTGGCAGGGGGAGAGAAGAGATCTGGCTTCCATAAAGGAGGTTGGGCACTGGGATTGCAATCCCACCTAGGCAACGCACAACAGGAGACAGGTAAATGCCCAAAAGGTAACAGGACAGCCACCACGTGGAGAGATGGATGCTGAAAGGTCAAAAAATGGGAACACGCAGAAAAGTCATTAATAAACATTTTCAAAATGAAGGAAGTCACGTGCATCACTACTCCCTAAGAACTCAGGTTCAGAAGAGCATCATCCATCCAGAAATTTGGGGAGGGGGGGGATCAAATAAAGATGTATTTTCTTTATTCTAAAGTTACCTTTGTTAAAAAAGAAAACCCGCACAGCCGTAGTGAAGGTCATTTAAGTCCCTTCCCGCTTATAAAGGTTCTCCTCCAAGGACAGTCTTGAGGAGGCAGGACCCAGCCTTCTCCTTCACAGGTGGAAGAAAGGAAGCTGTCAATTCCCTTTCATTGTAATTAACACGTTCCAGGTGAGAAGAAAGGCCACCACACCTGTAGGCTGCAATTTTCCCTGCTAGGTGACTGTCCCAGGTGGGCAGCTTAGTTTGCTCATGCCATATTGGTTAACCCTTCACCTCCAGCACCAGGGTCCTTTCCACTTGGTTGTCAGGCTCCCTGCAGACGGGTGACAACCACCTGCCCCACAGAGACTAAATGCCAGAGCCCCTAAAACCACATCCTCACCCCAGTTTCTCTCTGCACCAACTGACTCTTCACCAGGATGCCACAGGGTTCTAAAAACACCAGTCAGATCACATCATCGCCATCCTCATGGTCTCCAGGGACTCTTCCGAGACACAGTGGCCTATCTTGTGGGTCAAGTCTGCAGGTGTTCAAGGCCTTCCTCAAGGTGGCTTCACACCTCACTCACCTCTCTCACTGTGTCCTGTCACCTCCTCCATACCCACCCATCTATCTCCCCACAGCTGTTCCCTCATCCTGGGGGGCCCCAGCCATATCGCTCAAGGCTGAGGTGAAAGCTGTGTCTTCCTCCAGCAGTTGACACCACTGCCTTTGCATTCATTCCCATGCACATCATCTTTACGTCCATTTCATGCTTACTGAAACGCATGTGGCCTTTTTCCAAGTTTTTGGTTTAAGTCTGTGTTCCCCACTGCAATGAAAATTTCCCAAGGGCAAGGATCCTATATTGTTCATATTTCCCAGAGGGCCTAGTTCAACCAGCATTTGCTATGTGCCCATAGCAGCTTTCAACATCTATGCAGAGGCGTTCCTCCTGGCCACCACCCAGGGCACAGTCCCTAGTGGTAATCTCACCTCATCTCCAACTTCCTTCTGTGCAGCACAGGGTACACCAGGCCACCCACCTAAGGCAGGGCAAGGCTGCTGCTGCTTGTCTCCCAGCTCACGGCCTCTGAAGCAGGTAACATTACAGGCTGCTACAGCCATTCTTCCCTCCCCCACCCTGCTCCGCCCCCATTCCTTGCTGGGATATCATGATTTAAATAAGAACTAAATATTTAGTCTTTATCTACTCTTACAGAGCTCCTAAAACCCTTGGAATTTCCTAAGCGATGAGAGAGATAAAGGTATCTCTTCTTACGTTAATGAGATGACTTTTGGACTGCACAGAACGATGAGGACTGGTTACCAGTGGAGCCAACCACATGGTTAGAGGGTTGGACCTTTCAGTCCTACCCCTGAGCTCCAGGAAGGGGAGAGGGGCTGAAGGTTGAGTTCAGTCACTAATGGCCAATGATTGAATCAGTCAGTGCTAGGTAATGAAGCCTCACCCCAAAATAACTGAATTTGAAGAGCTCCCAGGTAGGTGAGCACATAGAGGTTCTGGGGGAGGGGCGCACTGGCACAGGACATGGGAGCTCTGCACCCTTGCCCCACATACCTTGCCCCATGGATCTCTCCCATCTGGCTGTTCCTGAGTTAAATACTTTCATAATCCTTTTAGTATGTTAAATGTTTCTCCGAGTTCTGTGAGTCACTCTAGCAAATCAGTCCAATGAGGGGATCATGGGAACCTCTGATTCACAGCCAGTCAGCCAGAAGCACGGGTGAGGACATGGACCTTGAGTGGTGTCTGAAGTGAGGGGAGAGGGCGGTCTTGTGCCCTGAACCCTGACCCTGTGGAGTCTCAGGACAGAGTTGAATTGAAGGACACCCAACTGGTGTCAGAATTTCTTGGATGTGGAGGGGTTTTCCCACACGGAAATGGAATTGGGAGAATTATTACTATCAGTCCTACTTCTATCTGGATGCCCACCCTCTCTCCAGTGGGACTAGAAGAGTGCCCCAGCTCCATTCAGTGGAGCCCTCTGTGTTCCCTCTGCAGATGACTGGCTGAGCCATGGGCCCCTGGTACAGTTCAGGCCAGTGCCATGTCAGAGGCCTTCTGCTGGGGACTTCCAGGAAAGTTCTCTCTTCTTCTGCTGGGTGTGTCCCCATCTGCATAAGACCTGGGGGGTGCAAGGGCAGCTGTTGTTGACCTGTGGGAATGTCTAGCCTCAGGACACCCTGGCACACTGAAGATGGCAGAGCAGGAGAACGGGGGTCATGATGATGCCAGTGCTGAATTAGTCAAGCCTGGGGCACTTCTCGACTCCTGGGATTATGACATAAAGCCTTCACTCACAACAGAAAGAATCCTAACTAATAGTCTTCCATAAATCAAATGCATTAATAACAATAACAGCAATAACAGTGCGTTTTTATAATCTGCCAGGCACATGCTAAGCCCAGGACAGTTATTATTCACCTAATCCCTTGGGCAACCCTATGTGCAAACATCATGATCCTCGACCAAGGCTCACAGGCACTGGAGGACAGGCCCGAGCTAGTAAGCAGAGAGCTAGGACTCGTACCCATGCTGCCCACCTTTAACAAATTGTGTTCTCCATCTCATTATTGCATGCCCTCAAGTCCCTAGTGCTCTCCCTTCACACCCTCCTGGCACATACCACTTACAACTGTGACTTTTCAGACAGAGAGCCCAGACTGCTGAATGATCCAGCCCTCACCATATAACCTCGCACCCCAGAGACTGAAAATACAGGTCAGAGGTAGCAAAGCAAGTCAGTGGCAGAGTCAAGGCTGTAAGAACTCAAGCCCCTCGTCCCCCAGAAAGACACCCTTTCCACAAAGGTGGAACCAAGCCCCAGGGCTTCAGACAGACCCAGCTCCAGGGCCTGGAATACAAAAGGCCAGCTCAGGAAGATCCGTACTCACCAGCTGGGTTGACTTGTGCTTCTCTGGGTCAGCGCTGCCCTCCCCCCGCTGCAGGGATACACTTCTGTGCTTTGTGGCTGCCTCTCTTTCCCTCGTCACCACCTGGAACAGCTCATCCTGGACCTTGGCCTGCTCCTGCTTATACCTGTGCCAGAAGAGAGGTGGAGGGAAGCAGATGCAGATGGCCTGACTGGCAGAAGGTAGCCAAGAAAAGGTTTGCATACTCACTGCTGCTGGCAGGGGATGGGGATCTGTGGGCCAGGGGATCTCTGAGGCCAGCGGGAGAGGCTCAGGCATCAGTGATAGTTCTCAAGGCAAGGGGATACAGTGAAACACTCTCAGGCAGGACAATACAGATTAGGAACAAAAGGAGACCTGACCACCAGATGAGGAATCAGACAGCCATATGCCAAATGAGAGACTCTCGGGGCACAGGTTTGATCCCGGACTAGCCACTCCTACACAGTGGGCAGACAGGGTGGGAAGCCCCACATTCTTCTGCCTCCACTTGAAAGCTGGAATACTTCAGGCGACAGCAGTCTTTTATTTGGAACATTTAACTCTTCATCCTGAATGTATTCCTACCCTCTGACCTATTTCTGGGCATTCTGCCTAGTAAAGTAATCCTAAAGACAGAGAAAGGTTATTAGTACCAAGATGCTCTTACAAGAATTATTTATTATAGTGTAGAAAAACGCAAACAACTTAAATGTCCAACATCAAGGTCAAGTTAAAGAACATATGGTACAATTGTGCAATGGTATATTATGTCATCATTAGACCAATATACTCTTAGATTTGTCAGCAGCCTGAATCTAAAAATTGAGGACCAATAAAAAACACTTTTAGAAATAAAAATGTTTATAAACAGGTGTAACAAATGGAAAATAACCGTAAAACTATGTGAAAAAAAAAGATATAAAATTATATGTAACTTGGAAAAAATAATTCTGAACTAGGGGAAAGAAGACATTTGACAGAAACACTCCAAAATATTAACAGGGATTATTCTGAATCTATGGGTGATTTTTTCATTTTATGTATTTCCCAAGTCTTTCATTAGCATGTGTTAGTTGAACATTTTTTAAATATTTAGAAATAAAAAGAAAAAAAAAAGTTTCAGGTTAGTTATTCTTGGAGAGGCCTCCTAGGATCAGAAAGGGGAAATTCTTAGAATGTGGGCTTCAATCCATGACTACGAACACACCAGGCTCGGTTGACCTAATGGAGGGAGCCACCCCACTGTGGCTGACACTGGGCCCCCTAAGCTACCACACTTGGTCCTCTGTTACAGAGGCCAGTGTCCTAAAGGGTAGAGAGAAAGTCAGTCAATGACAACAACAGTTAACATTCACTGAGAACTCTCCCGGGTGCTCGGCTTAAGTGCTCCCTGCGCATTAACATGTTTCATCAGACAGTACCCCCAACAAAGAGGTACTCCAGCTATGCCCTTCTCAGAGGCCTAGAGTAACGCAGTGATTTTCCAGAGTCATGTAACTAGTTTGGGGCACAATCAGGAAGCACACTGCATTCTGAGGGTCTCTGTGCCTCAGGGGACATGTCACAGGTCCCTGTTCAGAGGTGTGGCCAGCTCTCTGTGGGCGTGGCCTGTGCCAATGGGAAGTCACCAACACTCTGGAGCCAGTCCATCTAGGCAACTAGTTAGAATTGTGAGGGCTCTTTCTCTTCTTCGTATCTCTAGAAATATGCCAGCATGCATACACAGACACAAAAGGTCCAGCCACTCGGATACTTAGTCCTAGCTTTTTAAAGTGAATTTTTTGGGGGATGGGGTAACTGGGTGATGAGCTGAGCACTGGGTGTTCTATGCAACTATGAGCCACTAAACTCTACCTCTGAATAATACTCAATATATAATATACTAATAATATAGTATATTATAATAATATAGTATACTAATAATATACTCTATGTTGATTGAATTTAAATAAAATTTTTTAAAAAGGAAAAGAAATTTTAAAAATAAAGTGAATTTTTAAGAACATCAGCAGTCAACCCTCCCAGGCCACTTTTGATGTTTCTTCATATTTAAACTAGGACCAGTGCCACTTAGACTGTAGGATTCTTATGCAATCTCAATAAGACAAAATAAGTGAGACAAACCCTTGGGTCTTCAGGCAAGGAGGAGGTACCTGGTGAGGAGAGAGCGTTCAGTCAGAGCACAGGACTGGGGTGAGTGGACACTCGGTCTTACCTCTTGAGGAAATCCTCCTCTACCCCGGAGGACTGCCGGCCACCACAGTACTCAGACCTGGGCGGTTTGGAGTCTACAAAGGGACGAGAAGAAAAGGCCAATCAGCAGCACCCTAAGATCCACGAAGGCATGGAGGTCATTAGGAAAGGGATCAGGAGTGCACCCCCTGGATGGATGTGCCCCACGGACAGACACAGACACATCGTTGATCCAGCCAGTCTCGAGAGGCGCAGCCCAAAGGCCTGTCTGCTCCCTCACTCTGCGCCAGGACTGCTCACTGCATGGGGCAGGCAGCAGGCACAGTCACTTGAGTGCAGTGTTTCCAATCCATCACTCCTCACTCTACAATTACTTGGAATCTAGGTCATCTCCCAAACACAGGCCTGGAAGAGCTGAGGGAACCCACTGCTCTGCTTCATGCTCAAAGACAACCTCCAGGGTCTCTATTTTGGCAGCGGGGGTGGGGGTAGGGAGGCTCCTTAAATGTTTCCCTTAGGAGACCATTCTATAGATTTCTAACCCTGAATGTGGCAAACGCCTCGTATTAATGACATTTATCTATCACTTGACCTGCATCACCTTTAATATTACTGGGCTCTTAAGTTGTTATAGGGCCTACCTTTTAACGGCCATGAACTTGGTGATTTCCAAGCAAACCCAGTCCACTCATCTCTCTACCACTTGGTGACACTGAAGTTTTTGCTACTCCCCTCTCCTCACAGCCTTCACCCTTCCTGAACCACCTTCTGGCCAAAGCTCAACACTTTCTGTGGCCTTGGCTAATTGTCCTCCCCCTCCATCACAGGTTTCTAAAGCAGCAGCATCTAGGACTGCACAAAAAACCCGCAGAAGAACCAGGCTTTGTGAGAGAACATGTGAGGATTTGCTATTCCACTGCCAAGACCTTTTAAAGTGTGTTGAACTTAGAGGCTCTGGCACTCAACCCTTCAGGGAAGCACTTCCAAAAGTAATCATCCTATGTTTCTTGCTTTCAGGCCAGCTCTCACAGGAGGATGGGCACACCGGTGCTCTACCCGGCGAGGAGGGCACACCTAAGTGCTCCTGGGTAGCATGCCAGGTTCTCAGATGGGAATAAAAAATAGTAAACTATTAGCAAAGTGGAGACTCTCATCACATGTTTGCAACCATTTGTACACATTTTCTATTGAGTTGTCAAAGATCTCTAAGAACTCTATATATTAGGACTGTTAATATTCTGTCATGTTAGAGTTCCCTAGTTTATCATTCATCCTTCATTTATTTTTTTTCTAAATTGTCTAATTCCTTAGAGTTACCATTTCCCATTTTTCTTCTTAATTTAGGGTTTCTTGATGGAGTTGATGGAGTGCTTAGAAAGTCTACTTATTGTACTTATATGTACTATTATTGTACTCTTATGGCTTCAATTCATACATTTAAATCTTTTAATTCTTCTGACATTTATTTTGAGGCATGGTGTGACATAAGGATTTAATTTTAACTTCTTTTTCTAATCTTGTTCCATCACTAAAATGAAAGCAAACACCAATTTTAAAAGTAAAAATATCTTAAAATTAGTCAACTTCAAGACAGCCCATTTATGCTGACTATTCTTCAACATTCAGAAACTCAAACTCACAATCATTTAAACAGCAAAATACTTTGTTATAACTAAAACCAAATGACAAATGAACCACCATTCTTGCTCCTTAAACTGCTGAAACCTACCAAAACTGAGACCAGTGCTTCTTTCATCTTCTGAAGCTGACGCTGACGTGCGCATGTTAGATTTTGGCCTTCTTTGCTTACCTCATCATTTTCTCCCTCTCAGCAGTTAATCCAGTTTATTCAAGTGTACTGGGTTAAGTTAGAGCCCTCTTCAACCCCCCCCCTCCCCCCCACCCCGCCAACTGCTAGAGATATCCTGAGGAGCCACCCCTTTTATAAAGGACAAGAGCGTCTAGTGAGGGTTTCAAGAATCTCATTTGCCCCCTCAATGATAGATATTCAAAAAGATCTCAGGGTGGGTCCAAACCAGGTACCAATTTGCTCGAATGCTCAGGAAGCCCTGAGGCAGACAATAAGGAGGCAAGCCCGTAGTGGGAATGGCTAGAGCCCCAGGCTGTTAAGGATACAGGCAGAGCTCTCTGGCCCCTGTGCAGAGGTCTGTAACCTGGCCTCTGAGCACTGCCCCAAGAGCTCCCCTTTCCTTGTACTTTGTACTCCAGAGACAGCAAATCACTTCCAGGGCCCCACACAAGCCAGGCTGTGCCACCCCTCTGGACCTATACTTACGCTGTTCACCATGCCTGAACTGCCCATCTACCATTGCTCTATCTTTCGAAATCCAATTTAAACATCATCTCTCCTTGAAGCCCCTCCCTAAAACAACAAGTCACTCCTCTGTGCTACCCTGGCCATGGGAACGCTCATAGTGCTGCCTCATCATGATGCATGTAACCTACAGGGCTATACATCTGGTTCCTTAACTAGAGCCATGTGTGCCGTAAGGGGGGCATTCCTGTCTACACACCACCATGCACCAGCACGAGGCACTTGTCCTGATCCCTGGCCAGCAGTCAGTAAACGCTGAGTGGATGGGGTATCTTCTACAGTCTTACAAACTAACAAGGAAGATTGGCAGAAAACCCAAGTTGCAGGTGATAAATAAGACTCTGATTCTCATAAAGAGGTATTTATTGAATAGATTAACAGCTGCCCCAAAGACTGTCCTTATTTGTAATATCTTAATATTTCTGTACCTTATATCCCTTTTTAAATTGTTTCATTCCTTTGTGTTTGCTGAAAGTTGTCATTTGGAGAAAAGCACAAATTTCTTAATTTGTCATGGACCCCACAGAGGAGAGAACAAATGAGCTCTGAGGTTGCAGGAGAGGAACCCCTGAAAGGTACGGGGTGGCAGGCCTTGATAGAAGCCCAGGGTGGGGGCGCCTGTGTGGCACAGTGGTTAAGCATCTGCCTTCGGCTCAGGGCGTGATCCCGGCGTTGTGGGATCGAGCCCCACAACAGGCTCCTCCGTTATGAGCCTGCTTCTTCCTCTCCCACTCCCCCTGCTTGTGTTCCCTCTCTCGCTGGCTGTCTCTCTCTCCGTCTAATAAATAAATAAATAAAACCTTAAAAAAAAAAAAAAAAAAAAGAAGCCCAGGGTGAACTGTCCCAGGAGTCAGGTCAGGACCACCTGACATGAGCACTCGGTTCGAGGTGCTGAGGTCAATGCTCAAGTCATCAACTCAATTCCCTTAAGCTGGCCCAATTCACATAAATCCTATCACTCTTTGAACCATACCGAACAGTAATGACAATGCATCTCTTAGGGATCCTTAACAGCAACTTCCCACCTGAGTTACCAAGCCCTTTCGCCTCATTTGTTACATACGGAGAAACTGAAACAGTGAGGGAAACCAGTCTGGCCCCAGTCACAGGCACTCTGACTAAATGTGCTGCTTGCATCAGAGCAGACAGCGTCTGTCATGCACGAAAGCCACACTCTTCGGAAAAGCAGTCATCAGAAAGGAGTTGCTTACATCATCCAGAGACAAAAAGGAGCCACATTAGGTGTCAGCTCTGTTCTGACAGGAAGGCTGCTTGTCATTCCTTTCGCACCCCACTATCGCCCTCCACAGAATCCCTGCAAGCCACCATACCTTTCTCTGGGCCTTTAGAGGTGCCAAATGTAGAAGGTGGATGAGCAGGAGAGGAAGCAGGCTGCCCCGCTTGGCAAGACTGGCTGGAATCCTTCATGCGGTTAACCACATTTTCAGACAGCTAAGAGAAGAATTGAGGGATGGGAAGAGAGGGACAGAGAAAAAGTTATATCACAGAAACATCTGGAAATGAAGATGCCCCTTTTTATCCATGCCCCCTGTTGGCTGAACACGCCACTTCCTACAGACCAACTTCAATAATATAATTCTACCCAAAAACCTCTCAAGGTGGCCCAATGCCTCGCAGATTAGTGCCAAAGCCCTGTCTGGATTCTAGGCTGACCACAGCATGACCCTGCTGGCTCTCCAGCAGTTTCCTTTTTTTTTTTTAAAAGATTTATTTATTTATTTATTTATTTATTTATTTATTTATTTGACAGAGAGAGAGACAGCCAGCGAGAGAGGGAACACAAGCAGGGGGAGTGGGAGAGGAAGAAGCAGGCTCCCAGTGGAGGAGCCTGATGTGGGGCTCGATCCCAGAACGCCGGGATCACGCCCTGAGCCGAAGGCAGACGCTTAACGACTGCACCGCCCAGGCGCCCCATCCAGCAGTTTCCTAATGCTCCCTGCACACACCCTGCACTCCGTGGAATCACTTTCCTCACCTCCTCTGCATCCATTATGCTGCTCCTTGGCCGAGAACCACCAGCTGCCATCCAACCCCGGGACATCTCCACCTGTCCAAAGCGTCCCCTTCCTTTGAGGGCATCCCTGACAGCACCCAAGGTAAGCACCAATCCTCCCCTTCCTTTTCACTCCCATCATAACACAAGTGTGCTCTTAGGGAAGTACCATACATCCTAGCTGCCTCATCCTAAGGATCTGCAAACACCTCAAAGGCCGGGATGACCTCTCACTCCTCTCTGTATATCCCCAGTGCCACACACAGAGTAGACATCACAACACTGCTTGACTCATTCCACCACAGTTCCCCTAATGAAGACTGGATAACTAACACTTTCATTCATTTCAGAGGAAGTGAAATAGGCATGAGGGTGTCATAAAACAGTTTACTGAAATGAAATAGCAAGCTAGGGATAAACCCAGAGTAAAAACCCTTAAGAGTTCACTTCAGTAAATATTTATTAAGTACCTAATATGTGTAAGGCATCATAAAGCACAGTTGAGGGGAAAACGTTAAAAATGACTTTAAGACAAAAGCCATGAGCGGCAACTCCACTTTTAGGTATCCAGCCGAGAAAAGTGCTCCCACATGTACACAGCAGATATGGAGTAGCAAAAAAAAAAAAAAAAAAAAAGGAGAAAACATAAATATGCAACAATAAGAAACTGGTTGAAGAAATGATGGTATACACCCTTCTATGAAATAGGATGGAGCCATTAAGAAAGAATGAGGTAAAACATGTACGACTGACATGGAAGGGTGTATGGGATATCCTCCTGATGTTTAAAGTCAATGAACTCTTTGTACAGCCCGATTTTGTAAAAAGAGATATGCCGTTGTAGAAACGCAGACATACAGACATAAATGTCAGTACGCGCATATGTACACATTCACAAATGTGGCCGTGCATTTGAAGTTTCCACATATATGCGTGTACACAAACACACGTATCTGGTCAGAAGTGAACATCTATGAGGCTACAGAGGAAACACCATGGTTACAGCCTGCAAGTGGGGTCCCGGGCAGCCGCGGCAGGACTTTCACTTTGGGCACTTCTGTGTTGTGACTGTTTAGCATGAACATTTTTTAGCAACAAAAGATTACATAATAACTGAGTCCCTCTAGTATTTCAAATACCTAATTAACGACACAGGACAAGAGAAGATCAAGCGTACACAGCAGTGGAAAAGAACTGGGAATCCAGAGTAAGCCTGTATATCCACATTCAATTGACTGACAAGGGGCCAAGACAATTTAATGGGGGAAAGAACCCTCATTTGTTCTCTTCAACGAGTGATGTTGGTACAGCTGGATTTTAATATGCAAAAGAAGGACGTTCAACAGCTACCTCACGCTATACAAAAATTAACTCAAAACGGATCAGAGACCTAAATGTAAGAGCTAAGACAATATAATGGTAAATAAAAGAAAATATAGAGGTACGTCTTTATGACCTTGGCTTTGGCAGTGGATTTGTAGATATGACACCAAAAGCAAAAGCAACCAAAGAAAATTAGATATTTTGGACTTCCATCAAAATTAAAAAGCTTTATGTACCAAAAGACACAATAAAGCAAGTGAAAAGCCAACCTACAAAATGAGAGAAAATATTTGCAAATCATACATGTGACAAGGGTTACGAAGAATTCCCACAACTCAATAATACAAAGAAAAATAACCAAATTTTAAAAATGAGCAAAAAAAAATCTGAACAGATATTTCTCCAAGAAAGATATACAAATGGCCAATACGCAAATGAAAAGATGCTCGATATCATTACTATCATTACTCATTAGAGAAATGCAAATTCAAACCACAATGAGATAGATACCACTTCATACCCACTAGGAAGGTTATAATCAAGTCAGATAATAACAATGTTGGCAAGGATATGGAGAAATCAGAACCCTCATACATTGCTGATGGCAATATGAAGTTCCACCGCCACTGTGGAAAACAGTCTGGAAGTTCCTCAAAATGTTAAGCAGAGAGTTACCATTTGATCCAGCAATTCCAGTATCTACTCAAGAGAAATGAATATATATATCCACACAAAAATTCGTACATGAATGCTCTCTTATCAGCATTATCCATAATAGCCAAAAAGTGGGAAGAACCCAAATGTTCATCAAATGACAAATGGGTAAGTAAAATGTGGTCTATCTACACAATGGAACATTATTTGGCTGTAAAAAAGAACGAGGTACTGATACATGTTACCAAATGCATGAACCTGAAACCATTATGCTAAGGGAAATAAGCCAGACACAAAAGGCAACACGTTGTATGATTCCACTTTGAAATGTCCAGAACAGGCAAACTTCTAAAGACAAAAAGTAGGTTAGTGGTTGCCTTGGGCTTGGTGAAAAATGTTCTAAAAATGATTGTGATGATAGTTACATATCCCTGCGAAAATTCTAAAAACCACTGACTTATACACTTTAAATGGGTAAGTTGTATATTATGTGAATCATAGCTCAACAAAACAGCTACAAATAAGAAGAGAGAACCAAGGACCAAAATGAGCAGTCCAGACAGGATGTCACTCAACAAAAGCAGGGCATCCCACAAAAGGTACGCCTGTGTGGGTTCCTAAGGGTGGGAGCAGGACTGGACAGAACAGATGCTACAGTGTACTGGGAGGGGGGGATGTCTCACACAGCACAGGGCAGGGCACTGAGAAAAGAGGCACAGTGAGAGAGCAGGGTGCCTGCAGCCCAAACTCATTTTGGAAGGTGTGGGTTATAAAGGTGCATCTGGATGAAGCCGGTACTGAGAGAAGCTTTGAAGTCAGGCAGAAGGGCTCCAACAATTGCAGGGCATTGCTGAAAGTTTCAGAGCAGGCAAGAACACAGGCTGTGTTCTTAGAGGATAACTCAGGAGTGCTACAGGGAGCACGTAGAATGGGCAGCAGGATCTTGGTCATGAAGTGACAAGGGCCTGCGGCACCAGCAACAGCGGTGGTGGCATGGAATGGGAGGCTTTTCCTGGCGCTGCCTCAGTAAGGAACAAAGGAGAGTGCAGAGTTAAGAAAAAGGAGTTTTGGTCTGTAGTTAGTGGGACAACTTGAGAACGCCAGGAAAAGGGAAATCAAGAAGAGACTATTTTGAAAGAGCAGCAAATGAGCTGGACTGTAGATATAAAATCTCAGATGAGAACAGGGAAAGAGCCCCTATGAGCCCGTTGGCTCCCTCCTATGACGGCCGCAGCAACTAAGACCTGAAATGAGTCAGTACTGGAACGCGGAGGGGTAGCTCCACGGCGCAGCATGTCCATTTCTTGCTCAAATTAGCCGCACAGAGGGCCAAGGTGGGACACCAGGTTGGATGTGGGGCGACAGCACGGCTGAGGTGGAATGCTCTTCCAGGCGGTGGGGACATGGACCTGGCACTCAACAATGAACTCAGGCTGCAGGGAAAGAAGATTTGGGTGTCCCAATGGTGTGCTGGAGCCAGCTCAGAAGAGCTGATTTTAAAATTTTCAGCAATTTTGCAAGCTGGTTGACTTCATGACAGTAGCCTGAAATTGGCCATGATGGGGAGCATTTCCACCACAGAAACGGGCAAATACTACACATCAGGGCCCTTTCTTGAGCAGAGATCTGGTTCTTAAACTTTTACCAGCACACCACGGGGCATCGCTTCCCTCCTCCCTTCATCTGCAAGTGGACTCAGTGAGATGTGCCAGTCCTCTGAGGGACGGGGGTGGGGGGCATGTGTCCTGAGGGAAGACAGCACTGGGTGGTCCTAGAATCCATATGGGTGTGGGTGAAGCATCAATGACACGTGTGATGTGCATGAAAGAGCAGCCATGCTGGTAATGCCCCAATCCCTGCTGTGGAAAAGGGTCATGTGATCAGGAAGAGCGTGCACTGCACACAGAGAGAGGACCGTCATAGTGCAGCCACATGGGGACCAGAGGAAAGCCTGGCCAAGGGAACCCACTTTCCTTCATCAAGTATCTGCTTATTAAGTATCCATTGTGTGACAGCAATGTTCTAGAAACAGTGGGTGAAAAGAAACAATAAAACAGCAGTGAAAGAGACACGGTCCCTGTTTCATAGAGCTTACATTCTCAGGGGAAGTGAGAGACAATAAATAAGGAAACAAATAATTTCACAAATTCTATTTCCTCCAACCTAAGACACCGTCAATTGTAAATCACACTGTTATTTTCTTTTAACCTAAAGAAAGACAAAAAAACACCAATGAAATTAATATTCCGCCTATTATATGATATCCTGTTCCAGAGATATTAAAACGTGGGTCTTAAAGATCAGTGAAGCACGTTAGGTGACAAGTACTAGGAAAGAATAAAACACGGCATTGCAGTGACGGGGGTAGGGGGGACAGTGCAGGAAGCCACAGGCACTGGGGAAGGCCCCTTAGAGGGGAGGACACTAAGGTTAATACTCCCGTCCCAAATGAGGAGGCCATACTGACATGTTGAGATCATGCAGAAAATGATCTAGTGCCAAGCAGAGGCGCGAGTAAGTGCAAAGTCTCTGAGAAGAACTAAGTCTGGCACGTCCAAGTGCCTAACAGAAGGCTAGTGTGTGAGAAGGAGAATGGGACCAGATGACCAGGCCAAGGAGGCAGTCAAAGGCAAGAGCACAAGCCCTGGCAGACTGATGTAAAAAGCCCAAATCTGATCCAAGGACAAGGAAGCTATGGTGGGGTTCACAGGCTCACAAGGTGAGTCACAGGCTCTAATTTCCTCAGCCCAGCTTGGGGGGGCATCAACTGAACCACACCACTTGGTGAGTGAGGGGTTAAGGAAAACATTGGCAAGCTCTTGTTGGCAGTAGGAGATTGTAATATTTTTTAATGTTGCTACAAAATACAGCAAGTAATATTTTAATCAACAAATATACATATACACACAGTAGTCATGCGAGAATAAACACCATCTGGGCAATGCTCCCTGTACCAACAGAACCAGAATGGGGGCCTCCAGAGCCAGACGGGTCTGGAAGCTCAGCGCCAGAGGCCCACTGGTCACTGTGCCATGAGAGGTGGCCAGACGGGATCCTGTGTGGTCAGGAGACAGAGGGCCACATCCAGAACAGTGCAGGGAAAGAAGAGCGCTACCTGCGCTCCGCCGTGTGGCCTGGACCCAGTTCTCTGGCTTCTCTGAGCATCATGTCTCTCACCTAAAAAATGAGGGCCCCTTGAGGCTGGACTGACTACATTGTACAGCTCAGAGGTTCAGTGCTTTGGGAGCAGACAGGCCTGGGTTTGAATCCCAACTCAGCTGCTTGCTAACTACATGACCTTGGGCAGGGGACTTCTTAGCTGTAAATCAGTTTCTTCATCTGTGAGATGGAAATAATTAAGGATCCAGACTGTGGGGCTGTGGCGAGGATTAAATGCAGCAATCTACACAGAGCAGTCGGCACCAAGTCAACAACCAATATTAGCTATTATGGGAAACGGCAAAGCAGCATTACAAATATTAATTATCACCCATATGAGGCACATACCGAGTGTGCGAAAATGCATGAACTAATCAATAACAGTAACAATAGTTAACAGCTGCCATGTACTATAAACTGAGTGCTGTGCTAAGTGTTCCACGTGCAGCTTTGCGACCTTGAGCAGGTTTCTTCCCTCCTCTCCCATAATCTGCACAAAATTAAATTGGGCAGATTCTTTTTTAAAGCACCCTCTGGCTCTGACAACTGGTGACTCAAACCTGGACCTGCCCTCAGCCTCGAGTGATGTGAGGGCTGAGGAGGGGGCCTTGTTCTGCCTCCACCATGGCACATGCGCCTGATGCCTCCCCGAGTCTCCAGGGACAACCTCCTCCCAGCTCCAGCCCACAACCCTCCACCAGCACTGTGGCCATGGGTGGGCAGGCCGCAGACAGCCCAAGTCAGGCCTCAATCGAAGGCACACGTGCAAAGAGAATTCAACACTGCCATGGTAACAAACACAGCCGGGAACCCAGGCCCCACTTCCTACCACTCACCACTCCATGATGGCAACCAAAACGCTTCCCTCACCCGAAAGCACTGATGTACAGGCAAGTTCCCAGAGAGCGGGTTAAGAGGTTTCTTTATCAAACCACACAGGTCTGTAAGTCACGTGGCCACCTCACAACTAGAAGGCTGGGGAGCAGGATGTTGCTTTACAAAACACACATGGGTATTCCTCATTTGTGACGGAAGAATGATGACAGGCGTGAGCACTGTCCCGCTGACCCAAAATCTCAGAGCAGATCAGAGTCACAATAGCTACCGGTTGTAATGGCCTCTACTAACACTAACCATGACATGCAGTCAGCACGCACTCTGCACAGACCCCCTCCTTAATCCTCCCAGTATGATGCCTGCTTTCCAGTTGAGGAAACCAAGGCACAAAAAGACTGAAGCACTCGCCCCCTGCTGGGAAGCTCCAGGGTGCGAGCCCCACTGCACAGCAGGCTGCCTGACTCCTGAACCACCATGCCAGCCAGCTGTGGGGGCAAAGGGACGCTGACCCTGACAAGCGCAGGGAGAGAGGCACTGGCCAAGTGGCACTCACAGGCAGGAGGGCCCCCCCAGAAGGGATAGCTACCAGCAAAGCAATGAAGGGCAGAGGAGTCAAGATTGCTAAGAGACGCCAGGGAACACCAGTCAGTCACAAGTAGGCCCAGCCACAAAGGGCACGTCCTGCATTTCCCTGCCAACCCTGCCTGAAGTCATGACCCCACCATCACTCCTTCCCTCGCTTCCTCGGCCTCATTTCTCTCACAGCACTGGCTGTTAGCCACGGCACAGAACACACATGTGACCACCTGCTTGTCATCACTCCCACCAGAACACAAGCTCCGTGGGGTTCTCTTTTGCCCTTGCTGTATCTTCAGGGCCTAGAAAGTTTCTGGACACCAGAGATGTGCAAATATTTGTTAAACACATGAACTAAAGAAATATTTATTAAAGGCCCAGGTCCCTAACACCGAACTACTACAATGGAGTATGTAAGCTGTAACACCCAAGAACTTTGTACCCAAAGAGCTTATGGTCAGACATGGTTGGGGGGGCAGGGAGGCGAAACATGAGAGAACATGAGCTAAGCCGTCAGGTGAGAGAAGCTGAGCTAGCATACCCAGGAGTTCTCCAGCAGGCGCCTAAGTATCAGGTAGAAGGGAGACGGCCTGAGATGGGCCTGAACAGATGACCACAGACAAGGGTAGGAGTTGAGGGGTGTTCCAGAAAGGAAGGGCACACAGAAGGCACAGAGGGAGAAGTCTGAGGTCCAGCTAGACTGAGCACAGGTCCATGAAGGAAGGAAGACGTGCAGGGCTGGCAGGCTCCACCTGGTGAGGGCCTTGAAGGACAAGATAAGGAGAATGGAATTTTTTCTGCAGTCAACTAGAAGCTGCTGACGCTTTCTAAGCAGGGCCTTGGTCACAATCTCCTCTTCACACAGAATAGCCTGGCAAAGCAGCTAGAGGGGCTGAGGTCACAAAGAGCTGGAGGCGGGGTCGCTGCCACAAGCAGTGCACATCACGAGCAAGAAGGCTAGAAGTGTCATCTCTGCAGGAGTCAGGGCGGGGGTGGTTGCAAAAGACTCCACACCAGTGAAGTAGCTGGAGATCTGGCATCTGAATAAATGCACAGGGCAAGTGAAAAAAGCAATTTACCAAGTGGTATATGCACTATGTTCTCATTTGTGCTATAAAAAGGGAAAGAGGGTGCTTGTATATGGAGGCTTGGAAAAAGCCTGAAAGGATTCATGAGAAATTATGAACAGTTGGCATTTAAAAATAAGATGCACTTTGCAGGAAGTCTTAAAGGAAAAATGAGGGAAAGATGACAGCAAGGCCCAGGCCTGGCTCACTGGGGAGGGAGGCACCACCGCTGAGCAGAGCACTGCTCTGTAAGTGTGTGTGTGACATTCTAAATCCATTCAGGCAGCTCTGTTCCCCAGGCAAGTAAACACACTACATAGGACGCTGCAAGAGGTTGCCTGTGGAGAAAGAAATTACGGAATCCCTGGCATCAGAGTGCCATGGGGCAGACCAGAGAGCGGATGTCATGCCCCCCTACTCCAGAGCAGGGCAACAGAGCTCACAGCTGGGGCGGAGGAACTCAGACGTAGGAGTGGGGACAGGAGCTCCTGTTTAGAGATAATGATAGCAACAGCCTACCTAATATCCACTGAGCAAGCTCCCAGGCCAGGCCCCGGGCTAAACGCATTCCCATTGTACAGATGAAAAAATTGGAGTCAGGGAGGTGAGACAACTTGCCCAAGATCATAGGAAGTCTTCAGTGTCCAGGCCAAGACATGGATCCCAACCCTGGGCACCTAACAGAGATACCTGCACAAGTAAGGCAGGAGTACAGAGCCATGCTGACGTGGCAAGTAACCATGTTCTCAGAATGGCCAATTCAAGAAAAACAAAATATTTGCAAGTCATATTTCCCCCACTGATGCTTCACTGAGCCCCCGGGTAGGGAGGGGGAGGGGGAGCACTATGTACTCACACAACAGCCAGCCTACTTAAATTAGGAGAATGTCAATATGAAAACTAGCACTTTTTTAGTCTTAACATGTTACTCATCTAGACACATGGGCGAAGTAGCAGTGTGGGGGCAGCTTCCTAAGCATTACTCTTTACATTAGCAAATGCTTTGATGTTCACCAAATGAGTTCACAGCCCCAGCTCACTTCTGGGCAGGAGAGGAGGCATCCTCCTCAAGGAAGGGTGGAGGAGGTGCGGTGCAGAGAAGCAGCTTGCCCGAGGTTCTGTGGTGAGAAGGCAACAACGAGGCCCGCACGGCCGCGGCCAAGGCCATTCAGGGCAACATTGTCTGAGGATCCGCTGGGCGCCAGCAGATAAACTGCAGCTCACTACCCTCTCCAAGCTGGGCCTAGGGCTTCTCCAGTCAGGCTGAGCACCTGCGGCAGTTTCCAGAAGAATGAGCTTGCAGGAAGTTGAGTCTGTCAGTGGCTCCTGGTGCCTGGACACCCTCGTCCCCAGAGAGGCACTGCCCAATCTCGTGGTTCTAAAAAGATTCCTCTCCTTGCCTCAGGCTGTTGCCTTGGAGATTGCGTTCACTAGTCTTTCAGTTTTCTATGAGCTCAAATTAGATCCACCGGCTGCTCACCACAGATTTAAATCCCAGAATGTCAGAACAAGAAGAGCCCTTGGAGACCTCCTACATCGAGCGGGCCAAACACAAATGTCCACAGGCGTCAGGCAAGCGACAAAATTAATAGAATGGGCCTGGTAGGGAAAAAAAACAAAAACAGTGCAAGGACAACATGGTAGGGACCATGATGAAAGCATATGCCCCCCAGAGAGGGCAACTATCTCACACCTCCAGGAAAATATCGCCATATGGGAATGTGGACCAGACTTTCAATTTTTTTTCCCCAAAGAGCTAAAAATTGAATTGATGTAAAGCCTCCAAGTTCTAAATGTTGGCAATCAATTCAAATTAATTAATACCACAAAGTTTCTAGACTTACGGGTTGGGGTGAGAGAAACCGGCTCTGGGCTGGGTACTGGGGACAGAAAGACAAACAGATGCAACTCCCGCTCACGGGCAGTAACGAAGGAAGCAAGGAACAGATCATTTCTGCCCTCACAGTAAGCACTGGGAGGTGAGCACAAAGTCTGCAAGACCCAGGACAGGACAACCCAGGGAAACAGAGTGACATCACAGAGGGTGCCTTTCAGAAGGTCCTGAGGATGACAAGGAAGTTAGCCAGTCGCAGGGAGATAAAATACTGCAGACAAACGAGAACAGAATCACAGGCAGGGAAGCAGGAAGCAGCTCAGAATACAGCAGGAATAGGTGTCCTCCCGGCCATCACGTGCAACGAAAGGCAACAAGTGGCACCAGCACACAGAGGGCACCATGAGCCAGGCCCCAGAATCTGCCTTGAATCTAAGGGAGTGGCATAATTAGCTTTAACTCTGCACAATCACTGACATGGCCAGCCAGTAACGGTGACTGCTGCAGAGGACAAGACAGACAAAACAAGTGGGAAGTGAACTTCTTCCCTACGTGCCTCCTTTGGAACTGCCTGAATTGTAATACCATTTGCCTGAAGCTTATTCAAAAGTAAAATTTATGTTTTTGTTTTTGTTTTTTTAAAATGACCCTGCTAGCACCAGGAGGTATAGATTTGTGGGAGGCAAGTCTACTGGGAAAAAGAACAATTTATCAGATGGTCCAGGGAAGATGGAATGGACTGGAAAAAGATAAAGAGTTAGCAAGGATAAAAAGAGGCAAAAACAGAAATGGCTAGAAGGGAAAACGCAAGATCTGTCATTAAATGTAGAGAAAAAAAGGAATGTGGGACCCAGTTTTCTGGCTGAGGGGCTGGCTGGCTGGAGCCATCCATAGCATAAGAAACACAAGTGATTCTGAGGGAAGCAGAGGAGGGGGACGCAGGTGAGTTCCAGCGGATGTAGTGAATTACATGCACCCACGCGATGTGCAATGGGACAGCTCTGGGTTAGATATTTAGAATCCAAAAGTCAATAGCTCACAAATGAGGATGAAAGAGAACGGCCAGGGCCATGGTGCAGAAAGGAAAGAGGGTTCAACTAGGAAACATTCTGAAGCCTCCATCAGCTGCAGAGAAACAGGAGAGCCGGCAGGTTTGATCTGGAAGCCAGAGCTGCTGCAGAAGAGCGTGCAGTGACCCCCCACCAAGAGGTGGAAAAGGTAGACTGGAGACCCGAAGGATCAAAGATGCTTCTAGTGCAGCGTCTTTACCTCCCAAATGAGGGAAGTGACCCAAGATGAACTTAGTCAGAGTCAGAGTCACAACTATCCTTATATTTACATGACTTTATAGATTATACTTTTACAGAGAAAGATCTTCAACACCATACTGTGACACAGTGAGGGAATATTATTAGGATGGAATTTCATCTTATACACAGGTTATATTCAAAAGTCAGAAAGAAGGGAAGGTAGAAATCACCTTAACTCTTATAGTATTTAAATGTCATTACTGGTTACACTATAGTACTATTAGGCGAAAATTTAAAGGATGCTCAAAAAATCCTTGCAAGTTGCTAGATCTGCCCCTTAAGTACAGCATGGTTGTATGCCCAGCCCTTTCCTGCCCTTGAACACAGTGAGTTTGGGAACCCCTGAGCCAGGTGAATGGCAGACACTGCAAGTATCTACATGCAGGTACCTGAGTCTTCATCAGTCTTTAAGATGATCCTCTACTCCTCAGCAGCGGAAGGGGGAAGGGTAGAGAAACTTAGAGTGCTCTGCTTCCCTGCGGAATTGGCTCCACTTTGTTTTCTGATACCTCACCATGTGTCGGATGTAATGTTTTGGAAGCATCAAAAAGAATAACACCTGGGCAAGCACTTAGCCCAGGGACTGGCACGCAATGCGGGACAGCAATGCTTGCTGGACTTGACATCTGGATCCACACGCCACTCACAGAAAAGCTTAGGGAACTTGGCCATCCATTTCCTGACTTTCCAAGTTGGCATTTCCTATTGTGGCCCCATTAACTACATTCCTCCAAATGGTCAGCCAGACAGAGTGTTAAAGCTGGGGAAGTCCGAGAGGACTTGTGATCCAACTCCTTCAAGGCACCTATGCTAAACAGGTCCACCTTGCATAAAAGAAGACAGACTTACTGCTTTGAGTGTCAGAGCTCAGGCCAGGTCTGTCTTTCTTTCTTTCTTTTTCTTTCTTTCTTTCTTTCTTTCTTTCTTTCTTTCTTTCGAGATTGATTGATTGATTGATTGATTGATTTGACACACAAAGAGAGAGAGAGAGCACAAGCAGGGGGAGCAGCAGGCAAAGGGAGAGGGAGAAGCAGGCTTAGGCAGCCTGATGTGGGGCTCAATCCCAGGACCCTGGGATCATGACCTGAGCCAAAGGCAGACGCTTAACTGACTGAGCCACCCAGGCACCCAAGGCCAGGTCTTTTTGAGACACTTTGTTCACCACGCTGCCTCTAAGCAGTCAACTAAGATGAAGGACGTAATACAAAGATTTATTTATTTATTTGAGAGTGAGAGAGAGAGAGAGAGTGCATGCAAGAGGGGGGAGGAGCAAAGGGAGAGATGCTTTCAAGCAGACTCCATGCAAAGCACAGAGCCCAAGGTGGGGTTCAATCCCACGACCTATGAGATCATGACCTGATCAGAAATCAAGTCGGACACCCAACCAACTAAGCCACCCAGGTGCCCCATGAAGGATATAATGTAAAACAGTATGATAGGGAGCATCAACATTCATGCTGAGATTCAAGAAGCATATCACTGGGCAATACCAAGGTGAAAAGGAAGTTTACTGCATACAAATGGAACAAGTTTGTATTAAAGCTTGGATGTAAAACAAACAGAAGAGTAAAATTCTCATGTGCAGTTGCCAAAGATCACCAACTTGGCTAAAAGAAGGATCATCAGTTCATTAATCCAAACATGCAATCCAACATGCCCATATTAATGAGCCAGACACTGAAATAAATAAAACAGTCTTTGCACTCCAAGAGCCTACAAACAAAAAACAGGATATAATAGAGAGGAAGAGATAACTGAGAATATTAAAAGATAAAATCATCAATCTTATAAAAGGCAACTATGAAAAACCTACAGCTAATATACTTGATGGTGGAAAACTGAATGTTTTCTTTCTAAGTCCAGGAGCAAGGCAGGGCCATTTGCTATCACCACTTCTATTCAATACTCTACTGAAGGTTCTAGCCAATGCAATAAAGGAAGAAAATTAAAAAAAGGGCATGCAGACCAGAAAGGAGGAGTTACAATTTTCCTTATTTACAGTCAGCATGATCCTACCTATATAAAATCATAAAGAATCCACAGAAAAAAAAAACTACATGAATAAATGAGTTCAGTAAGGTTGCAGGATACAGGATCAATATTCAAAAATCAATTGTATTTCTACATACTAGCAATGAAAAATCCAAAAATTAAGAAAACAATTACATTCATAATAGCATCAAAAAGAATAAAATACTTGGAAATAAATTTAAGAAAAGAAATGTAAGACTTGTTCACTGAAAGTATAAAACATTGCTGAAAAATGTTTTAAAAGATCTAAATAAATAGAGATTTCATATTCATAGATCAGAGGACTCCATATTGCTAAAATGGCAATTCTCCCCAAAGTAATCTACAGATTCAACACAAGCCCCGTCAAAAATCCCAATAGGCTTTTTTTATAGAGGTTGCTAACTGATCATAAAATGTGTATGGAAATGCAAAGCACTCTGAACAGCCAAAAGAATCAAAAAACACACAAACTGGCATCTTTATATTTCCCAATTTTGACACTTACTGCAAAGCTACAATAATCATGACAGTGTTATACTAGCATAGACATATAGCATACAGATCAATGGTACTCTCAACAGAATTGAGAGTCCAGAAATAAACCTTTATGTTTATGGTCAATTGATAATCACAAAGGTCCCAAAGTGGGAAATGGATAGTCTTTTCAACAAATGAAATTTGAAAATTTTAGATATTTCATGCAAAAAAAGATGGATTTAGATCAGCGTTCAACAAACTCTAGTGCTTGAGCCAAATCTAACCCAACACTTGATTTTTATAAATAAAGTTTTATTAGAACATAGCCACACCCATTTGTTTACATACTGACTGTGGCTGCTTCAACCCTACAATGGCAGAGTTGAGTAGCAGTGATGATAAAGACCTCTTAGTCAGCAAAGCAGAAAGTATTTACCAACTGGTCATTTACAAAAAAAATTTTGCCAACCCGATTTAAAGTCTTACCTCATAACATATATAAAAATTAACTCAAAATGGATCATAGAACTAAATATAAAAGCCAAAACTATAAAGCTCTTGGAAAAAATACAGGACAAAATATTCATAATGTTGGGTTAGGCAAAGATTTCTAAGATATGACACCAAAAGCACAATTAATAAAAGAAAACAAGTGATAAATTAAACTTCATCAAAATTGCAAATGTTTGCACTTCAAAGACGCCATTAAGAAAATGAAAAGACAAGCCATACATTGGGAGAAAATACTGCAATGTGTAATATGATAAAGGACTTGTATTCAGCATAAAGAAATCTTATAACTCAATAACAAAAAGATAATTCTAGGAAAAGTGGGCAAAATATCTGAATACACATTTCACAAAAGAAAATATATGGATGGAAAATAAGCCCATGAAAAGATGTCCAACATTAGATACCTGGGAAATGTAAATTCAAACCACAATGAAATACCATTTCACACCCGCTGGAATGGCTATAAACAAAAAGATAAACAATAACAAGTGTCGGTGATGATATGGAGAAAATGGAACCCTCATCTATTGCCAGTGGGAATGTAAAATGGTTGAGCCACTTTAGAAAACAGTTTGACAGTTTCTTAAAAAGTTAAACCTAACAACTCACCAAGTTCATAAATAGAATGACCCAGCAATTCTACTCTTAGGTATCTATCCAAGAAAAAGGAAAATATATGTCCACACACACACACAGAAGCTTGTATACAAATGTTCACAGCAACATTATTCGCAACAGTGAAAAACTGGAACAATTCAAATGTCCATCAACTAGTGACTGGATAAACAAATGAGAAGTACAGCCAGGCAATAAAAAGGAGCAAAGTCCTGATACATGCTACATCAACAAACCAACACCAGAGACATTATGCTAAGTGAAAGAAGCCAGACATAAAAGATGTGTGAGTACATTTACATGAAATGTCCAGAAAAACCAAATTCATAGCAACAGAAGGATTAGTGGTTACCTGGGGCTGGGTGAGGGAGTGGGGTTTGACTGCAAATAGGCACAAAGGATCTTTTCAGGTCTTGTGAATAAATGTTCTAAAATCCAATTGTGGTGACAGTTGTTCGACTCCATAAACATGCTAAAAATCATTCAAATGGGTGAATTTTACACGTAAAAGACATTTCAAAAATGCTATTTCGAAAAAAGAAAAGAAAAATCACCATCATCAGGTAAAATCTTTCTGAAGCGCCACTCCTGATTATAGACCTGCAATGTTGCCTCCAAGGAAACCTGTAGACAGCCCTCCCTGGCATTCAGGGCCCACCACCTGTCTAGGCTCAACGCCTGGCCAACTTTCTTCAACATCCCCACCCGTGTAGCTGTCACACACATGGCCTGGAGCTGGCATGTCTGAGCCTCCAGCATTACCACTAACTAGCTGTGACCTCGGGTTACTTCACCTCCTTGAATCTGTGTCATGTCTGAGATGGGGTGAACAGCTCACAGGGTTGGCAAGGGGAATGTCTGAGCTAGTGCTCTGAAAACGCAGCACAGCGCACGCTTCTCAGGGCCGGCTCAGGCGCATCTTCAACGTCGCCTTCTCAGGACGGCAGTGTCTGCCATCCCACCTCAAGCAGGGAGCCCTGCTGCTTTGCACACTTTTGTTTCCATCACGACACTTGCAGTGTTTTATTCGCTTGCCTCTTTCCTTTCTTTTGGTCTGCTCCTGCTATTGGGCTGAGGTGTCCATGAGGGCAAGGACCTTGTGCTTCATCCCTTATAGTCTCTGCAAGGCCAGGCTCAGGGCCTGGCAAGTCACCTGTTCGAGGGAAGCATTTACTGAGGTGCTGGATGATAAACAGTGGCTACAGGTGGTGTTCAGGCATACGGCTTCTCTGGCAATGGCATGTTTGGGGACTGTTTCTTGTGCATCTTACTACATCCTCCTTGGTCCTCCCCTCAGCAGTGGTCCAGATTTGCCTCATGCAAGCGATAGATAAGGGTAAATGTGATGTAGCCCTGAGTGTGTAATGAGCCTGGGGACACAGGGATCATGCAGCAGGCCAGGAGAGGACTTGGGAAGAATGGCAGGCAGCTGAGCAGCTGCAAGGGGAAAAGGCTGGAGAAGAGTGAGTCTACATGTTGAATAGCAACCAACTTCATCCGAATTACCAAATATGGCTGCTTCCATGAGGCAGAGAAGAGGAAAAGTGGGCACACACAGCACATTATTGCCATGTGGGTGCCTTCTCTCATTGGAAGATGAGGTTAAATATACTGGATAAAATGAAATCTTTATGTATTTCACACATGCTTGCTCTGAAAACTGGAGTTGAATATAATTGCAGTGTTTTGCATTAATTAAATTCTTTTACCTTCCATGGAATTAGGGCTTGAACTCACTATGTAAATTTATGCAAATAAGTGTGCAAAGTAGCAAGGCCCTAGCATTGAATCTTAAGGGAACTAGAGCACTTTCCAAGATCAGGGCCTGGGGATTAAAAATGAGTGGTCTTTAAGAATATTGAACTTTCTCTGAAGGACCTGGGGCAGATAGTCTTCTTTGGCATCTACCTTCTACTAAAGTAACTTCTCACTTGGTTCATCCAATGATCTTCTGTACTGAGTTTTACTTGCCAGCTTAAGAACAAAGTGTACTCCTCAATCCTCAAGTAATTCTGCTAGTAGAAGCAGCCCCTACACCCAAACACTTCACTGCCATCACCTCCTTTCTCAAATCTCCCTTCTCAAATCTCACTCCCTCCCTCCCAAACCAGGCACACAAGTGGAAAGAAGAAAAGAAGGAAGGAGGGAAGGGAGGGAGGGAGGAAGAAAGGCAGGAAGGAGGAAAGGGAGGGAGGGAGGGAGGGAGGGAGGGAGGGAGGATGGAAGGAAGGAAGGAAGGAAGGAAGGAAGGAAGGAAGGAAGGAAGGAAGGGAGGGAGGGTGGGTCTCTCATAGTATGGGGCCATGCACCCCATTGTGTGCATCTGGGCAAGTCATTCTCTCTGATGAGTTTGCCCAGCATTCAGAGTCACCAAAGCTCCCTCTAGTTTCAACAGTCTCTGGGAGAACTAAGTGGGGTCCCAGTACCCTGTCAGAACAGGTAGAGGCTTTGACACACAATTTTCAGGCTGCCTTGCATATCGTTGAGGGAGTGAGCTTGGAGTAGTGAGAAAAGGCTATTCTTGCACCCAAAAGATCTGGACTAAAGTCCCATCAGTCACTCGGGTAGGTTAATTCTTTAGACAAATTCTTTAACAGCTCTAAGCCTGACTATCTCTAAAAAGAACTTACACTTTGCAGAATTGTTAAGGGAACTAGGAATAAAATATACTATTCTCATGATACCCCAAAAAAATGATGATCTTCTATCAACTTAGAGGAACTCACCTTCAAAGGGACTCCCTTGAATCTTAGAAGACCCTGACTGACCTAACTTTCCAACATTCCCAAACACTGGATACCAGGTGACAAAGGTGAGAGAACACCCAAACAGAGCCAAGGGTGCTTTTCTAAATTCCATTCAGGCTCCTGCCTCTCAGCCTTCAAACATGAGCCATCTCCTCCCCATTTTGTCTCCCCTCTGGCCAGGTCAAGACTAGGTAACATCTAGCAAGCACCAAATGTGCTAAGTACTATGCTAGACTAAGGATAGAGGCCACCACAAAACACTACCATTTCTAAACACTTCCACACTTAGCTTCATCTTATCCTAGGCAGAACCTAGGACTAGTAGCACCCTCCCTCAATTTTTTTTTAGAAATGTGGTCACTGAGACTCAAAAGATAAGTTGTTCGACCGAGCTAATGAGCATCTGCCCAGAAGTCAGACCTCCTGATGTCTTTTTCTGATCTACTCCCTAATTAACTAATTCGTCTACACCCAGCTCTGTGCATTTTCTTTCAACTTGGCCGCTGTTTCACTGGGTTCATCCATTTAACCACTCATCATTTACGAACCACCATGTGCCATTCACAGGTGTATAAGGTGCAGCATTCAACGAATAGGCCCTGGAGTTGACCTACTTCAAACCCAGCTCTCCCAAGTGTTACCTAGATGACCTTGGATAAGTTACTTCACCTCTCAGTGTCTAACTTGTCCTTACTCTACAAAATGGGCAAATAGCAGTCTACCTCTCACGCCAGGCCCTTGAAAAGTAAATGAGAGGTTGCCTGTAAAGGATTCAGTTGAACCCATGGTCCCCACTAAGCAGTCAGATGTGAGCTGCTTTTATTTTTCTTCTAGGTTTTGGGCATACAGTCTTGAATCAGACTAGAATCTTAGTCTCAAGGAGCTTACACTGGTGGGAAACACAATAAGTAAATTATCAATAAAAGTTTCCGACGGTGATGCTTATTATGAAAAAAAAAATGTGACAGTGGGATTTAGATTGAGTGGTCACCGAAAGATACTCAGATGACAGTCAAACTGTAAAGAACCAGGTCTAAGAAAAGCTAGGGGAGAGAAAACAGCAAAAGCAGAGGGAGGTCCTGTGCTTGTAGCAAACTAACATCTTGCAGTCGGGAGGCTAGTAAATAGATGGGAGGTGGGAGGAGAGGGAACCGCAGTGAGATGTGGTCACACAGGGCGGCAGCACCAGCTTTGTAAAACAAGGTAAGATGATTCCTCTTCATCTTAAATGCGCTAGGCATCCACTGGAGGGTTTTTATCAAGGGGAAGGGTATATGATCTGATTCACAACTTTTTAACTGCTCCTTTGGCTGCGGTGTTGAGAAGCGGAGAGCCTCGGTTAAGAGGCTGTTCGTTGTCCAGGACTGGAAGCATCTCATGTATACAGAACAAGCCGCGTGCACTAGGGTGCAGGGAAACAAATCCAGGTCTACAACGAGTCAGCAGGAGCTGATGTGGCCTCCCCACCTCTCCCGTTCTCCGCTCTTTCTCCCCTTATGCCAGGGTAGTGAAGCCTGAAGGCGGCCACTCCAGGATGGCGGACCCCGGGCATCGCCGGGCCTCAGGTCCGTCTCGTACACGGCGGAAAGAGAGACGCTCGCCACCCGAGCGTTGGGAGGGCTCAACGAGCGAGGCGCGCCCGCCCGCTTTCGGGCCCGAACCTCCCCTCAGGCCGGCCCGCGCCCTCCACGCCCACCCGGCCCAGGCCGCGCTCGCTCGTCGCGCCCGCCGGCGGCCCGCTCACCCGGATGCCCTGCAGCACCCGGACCCGCTCCTCCTCGTCCATTCCGAAGGACACCCTGCGGGCCTCGCTGCTCTCGGTGCTCCCCATGGCAGGAGGCGAGCGGGCAGGCGGCCACGCGACCCGGCTCCAGAGCAACCAGCCGAACGCTGGGTTGCGGCTCCCTGTGCGCCCCGCGCTTCCCGGTACTCGAGCTGCTGCTGCACAAGCCAGCAAAGCCAGGTCCTATTGGCCGCCTCTAGAGACTTAACCAATCATGTGTCGCCTGCCCGCGGGGTATTGTGGGGGTTGTAGTCTAGACGGCCCGGGCTGCCAATCTAAGGATCACGCGGAGGCGTGGTGCCTGAGCGGTGGAAAGCGTGTTGGAGTGGAGCGGCGAGTGGAAAGATTGCCCTTGAAGCAAAGCCAAGGGTGATGTTTTAAGGCCAGAAGCCCACCAAGGAAGGAGGTTGAGCCAAGCACGTGAGGGCGACCTTTGCATGGTTTGCTGCTTGGTTCATTCAGCAAACTCCTGTTGAGCCCTCACCAAGCACCGAGCAAGCACTGAGCTAGCCACGGGGAATGCAAGGACAAACAAGGCACGTCCTGCCACAGTGACATTTAGATATAATGGAAGGAACAAATGAAACAAGCAAGCACATAAATAAGCCTACTAACCACTGTGGTAAGTGCCAAAAACAGAAAACTACGTCACAATGCCTTGAGAGAAACTAACAGGAGGGATCCTCCTTTAATTTGAGAGACCAGAAAACCTCTCTGAGAAAGAAGCATTTGAATTGAGACCTAAGGATGAGTAAGCCAGAAGTTAGCCAGAAGAAGATGGGGGAAGAACTTGGCTGGGAACCAACCAGTGCAAAGGCCCTGAGGCAGGGAAAACCTTGCCACATTCAAGAAATAGATAGAAGGCCTAGACACATGACTGGAAAGTAAGAAGGGAGCAGAGGAAAGCCAGAGGCAAGGAGGTCAATGGAGCCGGAAGGGCTCAGATCATGTAGGGCCTTATAGGCCAGGTCAGAGTTTTATTCTAAATGCCCTGGGAGGGCAGTGAATGATCATAAGCATTCAGGAAATATTGGCCAAGGAGCATACATGTCATGCATTGAGTGCGATGTACCAAGCGTTGTGTTTATGCTTCTTACAGAGGACATACGAATAATGGAGGAACACAAATGATTGCAATGCACAGCCATAGTGACCTTGAATGAAGCCCCCTCTTGTTCAACCAAGTTGCTAAATGGCTCTGATTTACCAAAGTGGGCCTGGAGCTGAGTTTGGAATCTGGAACTGAGAAACACTGAATTGCTACATAAAATAGCAAGAATCTTTTGGGAACCTGGGAAAGAAGGGGTGAGGAGGAGAGAGTGAATGAGAGAGACCAGTGAGAATAGCTTGGGTGAAGAAGCTGGTGAACATTCCAGAGGTAGGGCCAGAGGATTTTTATGAACAAAGGTATCTGCTACTTTCATTCAGAATACTTTGATTTGTAAATCTTCCTCCTTTCTTTCTGTCCTCCATTTCTTCCATATAAGCAGAGCTCGAGAAGGTGATTCTGGTTCAAGTGGTTTATTGGAGAAGTGCCTCAGGAGAAAGGAAGTAAGAGAACAGGATGAGGTGGGGGGAAAGCTAAGTAAAGATGTGGTCAGAGCTGGAGACTGGTTTCTGTTTAATGCTGGGCCAGGCTGGGGTGGGGGTGGTGCTCTGGAGAACAAATTATATTCAGAATTAGTCTCATCCTACGACAAGGGGACAGGCCTTCTGTCTGCCATGTCAGTTAGTTATTGGCAGCCCAGCACAATTCCCCAGTGAAGGGGGCATCTGTCAACAGCCCACAACCACACAAGCTGCAGGATGACCTCACCAGCTGGTGAAAACCCTGAGTGGGGTACTTTCAGCATCCATCACACACCCCACATGCTTTTGCAGGGCTCCCAAACACCAGAGCATCTATGTCTGTGCAGAGGGCTTGTGAAGAACTGAGGAAAGGGATGGATTTCACTTCTGGGTCCAATGATGAAATAACACACTGAACTGATTCTACGAACAAACAGTTAGAACCACGTGACTGAGCAGGAGACTGTGTGTGGTCTCCCCCTCCCCCACTGTGCGCAACATCCGGGGAGAGAATCAGATTTCCACAAGACTTAGAGTGGGGCTTCTGGTGCCAGCAGCTTAGCTAAGTCTCATGACGACCCCACAAGTTCAGCACCCCCATTTCCCAGATGAGAAAACCAAGGTGCAAACGGGGAAGATAACATGACATTATAAATCCAAAGTAGGATGATAGTTTGAATAAAGGCAGTGGCATAGGGATGCAGAGGAAAAGAGGGGAAGGGAGGTTTATATTTTTTGAAGGCCTTCTTTGCCCCAGGTTCTATGACACAGGAGCACGCTGTGTGCAGTTAGTTAATCCACGACCAATTCATTTAGTCCTGGAAATCCTCCAGAGAGAGTTATTGCCCCACTGTAAGGCTAAGGAAACTGAGGCCTTTGTAACAAGCCCACCAGCTGCTGCCCAGTACCCATTCTCTCCTTCCTTACAACAGAATCCCAATTTCTGTGCAACAATGTGCCTGGTTAGAAAACTTTGCCCCCCACTGGCCAAACTTGGAACAATTTGAGCATTATAGCAATTTGACAATTTGAGCTTATAACATACTAATTTTTTTTTTAAATCCAATAGTCCATGTGTTAAAAGAAAGAGAGGCTGGGGGGGAAAGGGAAAACTTTACAAGAAAATGCCAACAAACCAATGTGAGATTTAAAAATCACCACTTTGCAAGCCTCAGTGAATTAACTGAATCAGGCAAAACTCATCAATGAATACTAAAGCCACTGAGCGAAAGGTGGTTAGAGAACAGGATATTCAGGTAACCTGCAAGTTTCACCAGAGATTTCTTAACTATTACAAAGGGAAAACTGTATCACAATGATGAGACCCGGAAGTCACTGCCTTAAACGGTCAAATTTAGCAGGACAAGAGGTGGGCAACCTGACCTGATCTCCCTCCTGATGTGATGCAAAAAGGAACAGGCATTGATCCCGTAGGGTATTGTCAAAAATGTGTGACCTGAATCTAATCACAAGGAAACAATCCGGCAAATCCACCATGTGAAACCTCTTAGGAAACAGCTGTCCTAGACTCTTCCAAAAGGTCAATGTCATGAAAAACAAAACAAAGTAAAAAAAAAAAAAAAAAGTAGTTTAAAAGAGATGAAAGAATGCAACCAAGAATCTTGATGAAATCCTGGATAAAAATGACGACAGTAAAACAACAGCAATGACACTGTAAAAAGAGTACTTGGGACGATTGGAAAATTTTAGATATGGAACAACGTCCTAGGTGATATTCTTGAATTAATGTTTATTTTCTTGTTCCTGGGAGATGCATGCTGAAGTATTTGGGGATGCAGTGTCATAGTTTCTGCAGCTTGCACTCAAATGTTAATGATAGGCGAATCTAGGTGAAATATATATTAGAGTCCATTTTCTTATCCTGTCACTGTTCCTATGGTTTGAAGTTTTTCAGAATAATAAATAAGAGGGAAATAAAATAAAATTCTGCACTTGGGGAAAAAATATTTCCCTCCCCAGGCTTCCTTGACTGTGGCATAACCTAGAAGTGACCATGTGACCTAGCTCAAGCCAAGGAGGCTCTTGAGCAGTGTGGTACCTGGAGAACAGCACAGGGTCTGAAGAGAGCAGTGAGATGTGACCATGTGAGATGGGTGCAAGGCTGAGCCCTGCCTCTATCTAGACTTTTGCCCCAGGCGTGTTATTGAATATCTTTCCACCTCAGTTTTCTGGTGGATATGAGAGTGATAGGGAACATGGCGCAGAATGCTTACCCAGAGCTCGGCACTTCGGTGAGCTAAGTCAGTGATTGCTATTATTATCGAAAGATTTTGGTTTTGGAATTAATAACTTGGCAACTAGTATAGAGGGTGTGTTGGAGAGAGCCTTGTGTGAGGTGGCTTCTCTTAGATAGGGTTCTCCAGAAGCAAGCAAGAGGAAGAGAAGGGCTGGTAGAGTAGAAAAGTGAGAAAAGTAATCTGCTTTGTCAGTGTTAAAAGCCAAAAGGAAGCTTTCTCCGTAAGATCAGGAGAAAGACAAGGATGTCTGCTTTCATCACTTCTATTCAATATTGCACTGTAGGTTCTAACCAAGGCAGAAAGATAAGAAAATGAAATAAAAGTCATCCAGATTGGAAAAGAAGAAGTGTCTCTATTTGCAGATGACATGGTCTTATATATAGAAATTCCTAAGGAGTACACACACACACACTCAACAGAAGTAATAAGCAAGTTCGGCAAGGTTTCAGAACATAAGGTCAATATACAAAAATTAGTTCTATTTCTATACACTCAGAATGAACAATCCACAAATGAAATTAAGATTTCACTTACAATAGCATCAAAAAGAATAAAACACTTAGGAATAAATTTAACCAAAGATGTGCAAAACTTGTACCCTGAAAATTATAAAACATTGTGTGTTGTCTGGGAAAGGGGATGGAAATTGACAGGAAAATAATACTTAGGGTTATTGGCTACATGACATATACATTCATCAATACTCATCAAGCTGTAAACTTAACATCCAGGCATTTTTCATTATATAAATTATACCTCAATAAAAGTCTAAAATATTTGGGGGGAGTTAATGCCATAACATTTCATGTCTCACTTGGGCAAAATGTAGATGGACAAGACTCGGCAATGCTGCCTGTCGGACGCTCCACCGAGCTTTAACCACACCATCTGGAACACTGGCTTCTTTGGTCAACTTAGCAGGGCAGGAATGGGCCTCATTTACAACTCAAAAGCAAAGAAACCGAATAACCCAATTTAAAAATGGGCCAAGGACCCGAATAGACATTTCTTCAAAGAAGATACACAAAAGGTCAACAGGTACCTGAAAAGATCCTCAATGTCACTAGTCATTAAGGAAATGCCAATCTAAACCACAATCTAAACAAGCCTGTTAGAATGGCGTCACTAAAAAGACAAGGGGTTAACAAATGCTGGTGTGGGTGTGGAGGAAGGGGAACCCGTGTGCACTGTGGGTGGGAAGGTAAATAGCTGCAGCCACTATGGAAAATAGTATGGAGGAACCTCAAAAAATTAAAAATAGAACTACCATATGATCCAGCATTTCCACGTCTTTTTTTAATTCTTTATTTAAATTGAATTCAGTTAACACATACTGTATTATCAGTTTCAGAGGTAGAATTTAGTGATTCATCAATTGCATATAACAGCCAGTTATATGCAATTATTACATTAAGTACATTACATTCCCTCCTTAATGCCCATCACCCAGTTACCCCATCCCCCCCACTTCCCCACTAGCAACCCTCAGTTTGTTTCCTAGAATTAAGCATCTCTGATGGTTTGCCTCCCTATTTTCATCTTATTTTATTTTTCCTTCCCTTCCCCTATGTTCATGTGTTCAGTTTCTTAAATTCCACATATCAGTGAAATCATATGATATTTGTCTTTCTCTGACTGACATATTCCACTTAGCACAATATCCTCTAGTTCCATCCATGTCGTTGCAAATGGCAAGATTTCATTCTTTTTATGGCTGAGTAATATTCCTCTGTGTGTGTGTGTGTGTGTGTGTGTGTGTGTGTGTGTGTGTACACCACATCTCCTTTATCTATTCATCTGTTGATAGACATCTGGGCTCTTTCCATAGTTTGGCTATTGTGGACATTGCTGCTATAAACATTGGGGTGCAGGTGCCCTTTCAAATCACTATGTTTGTATCCTTTGGATAAAGACCTAATAGTGCAATTGCTGGATCATAGGGTGGTTCTATTTTTAACTTTCTGAGAAACCTCCACACTGTTTTCCAGAGTGGCTGTACCAGTTTGCATTCCCACCCACAGTGTATGAGGGTTCCCCTTTCTCCACATCCTCACCAACATCTGTTGCTTCCTAACTTGTTCATTTTAGCCATTTTGACTGGTATGAGGTGGTATCTCATTGTGGTTTTGATTTGTAGTTCTGATGTCAAATGATGTTGAGCATTTTTTCATCAGTCTATTGGCCATTTGTATGTCTCCTTTGGAGAAATGTCTGTTCGTGTCTTCTGCCCATTTCTTGACTGAATTTTTTGATTTTTGGATGTTAATTTTGGTAAGTTCTTTATAGATTTTGGATACTAGCTCCTTATCTGATAAGACATATCTTCTCCCGTTCTGTAGGTTGCCTTTTAGTTTTGTTGACTATTTCCTTTACTATACAAAAAGCTTTTTATCTTGATGGAGTCCCAATAGGTCATTTTTGCTTTTGTTTCTCTTGGAGACGTGTCTAGCAACAAGTTGAGGCAGCTGGGGTCAAAGAGGTCAGCATTTTCACTCCTGGGAGTATATCCAAGGGTAATGAAAATGCTAACTCAAAAAAAAATATCTGCAGCGGTATTTACAATAACCAAGACGTAGAAACAATCTAAGCGTCCATTTACAGGTGAATGGGTAAAGAAGTCATAGTATATATATAATATACAATGAAATACTATTCAGCCATTAAAAAAGTGAGAAAATCCTACCATTTAGAACAACATGGATGAAACTTGAAGTTTTATGCTACGTGAAATAAGTCAGACAGAGAAAGACAAATTCTGTATGTTCTCACTTATATGGGGAATCTTAAAGAAAAAAAAAAGGCTCATAGAAAAATGAGATCAGATTTGTGATCACCAGAAGTGGAGGGTAGGGGGAGAGGGGTTTGGACAAGGTGGTCAAAAGGTGCAGACATCCAGTTTTAAGATACAGAAGTCCTGGGGACTCACATACAGTGTGATGTCTATGGCTACCATTACCGTAGGTATGGGAAAGTCTTTAAGAGAGTAAATCCTTAGAGTTCTCAACACAAGGAGAAATTTTTTCCTTTTTTCTTTCTTTCTTCTCCTGTTATTGTATGTATATGAGAAGAGGGATGTTAGCCAAACCTCTTAGGGTAAGAATTTCACAGTATATGTAAATCAATCCGTCATGTATGTGTCTTCAACTTATATATTCGTGTATGTCAATTATTTCTCAATAAAATTGGGGGAAAAGAGAAAAAAAGGTGGGCTTCAGAGACTAGAAAAGTGAACCCCTGCTTTTCTCTGCCTCAGGGACCCCTCACTTCCATTCACATTCCTCTGGCCATTCGGTCACATGGGCCCCCCTCCCCTAAATTGCAAGGGCTGGGAAGTGCTGTCTTCTCTGAGTAGAAGGGAGGAGAAAAGTGCCATCCAAGCACTAGCAACATCAAGCACTGCTGCTGAAGGAGCAGCACTTTGGCCCCTTAGTGTTTTCTGAGGAGGTCCGTATAAGAAAAACCTGCTGATAAGAACTGAGAAATTTCAGATGCTAAAACAGCATATTGAGACAAAATCACAATCCATTTTGTGAATAGACGTGTCGTGATAACAGCATCCTCGTCTCCTGCCGTATGATACCTATATTCTATACATAGTCTGCCTACAGAAGGTGTTTCCCGGGAGCTAAATGACCGCTCCGTGATGCTGACACGTATATACCTTCGAAGGCAAATTGCTTTTGCTGCCCCTCTCTTTGCTGCCCTTTCTTTCCTCATTTCATGGGGCACAGAGCTGAAGTTTGGAAACCACTGGCAAGGAATGGAGCCCTGGTGAGAAGGGAGGTGGAGTTAAGGATGCTCCTATGCAGACCTGAAGGAGGTGTTGCCTGAGGACTGGGTGGGCCCGCAGTCCAGGAGCCACCAGGAGGAGTCACTGAGGGAGCAGGGTGCTACTGGTGGGGGGAGCATCTCCCAGATTTCTGTGACTCTTTGCCTTTCTGAACCTCAGGCTTCTCATGTGTAGGATGGGCATGACGTGAGCCCCTCATACCCATCCCCGATAGGCCTGAAGAACAAGAAGCACCCAGATTTGGGGGCTTGTGTACCAGGGAGCCTGTTCAGGCTGGCTGTCGAGGCCTTTGTTGGGAAGATTGTGAGCTAGATGGGTTTTGAGAGGTGGGGGTAGGGGTGTGGGCAGAGCCAGCTAGATTCAAGGAGGTTAGGGTTTGGCGTGAAGGAAGGGGAGATGGACACCCTGTAGGAAGAGGAAATCCAGAGAAAGTGGTTACGGTTCAGCGTGGCAGATGAATAGATTTTGTTCTGTGCTGTACGATAGAACCCTCTCCTCCATCTCTATGTAATCTTCAATAAGAGGTTTGTCTCAGTCACCAGTGCATTTCAACGAGATTAGGTAGTTTCATGCAAAAATGTTTAGATCTTGCTCCAAGCAGACTAGATGGACCTCCCCCAGATTCACCCTTGAACCAGTGTTAAGAACTCTTCTCTTAGAGAGTGGTTGGCCGATGGTGGACCTAGGGAAGGATGTGACAGGGCCCAGAGTGCTAGAGAATGGGACATGGTGGGGAAAACTCTGCAAACTTTGGTGGAATCATAAGGATGGAAGCCGAAGTGCCCGGTGTATAGTTCAACCCTTCAGGCAGTGGACAGTAGAGAACCCTTGATTTTTGGAGCTGAGGTGGGATCTGGTCCAAGCTGTGCTCTGGGAAGCTCTCTCCGACCCCAGAATGGAGGATGTCTTTGGGGTAAACTCTGGAGATGGTTGATGATGAGGCCCGTCCCTGAAACACAACCTGTTCAAAATGCAGAGAACACTACTTGATCTCTGCCACCATCTGAACTCAGGGGAGCTCTGTGCCACCCTGCTCCCTACCTGGCCCCTTGACACCGTTGGTCAGGGAAACCTCCTTTTCCTGGCCCCGTCGTTCCACAGGCAGGACACCCATTAGCATAGCACTCCTGGTCCCTCCATGATGGGCTGCATTTGGAGCAGGAGCTTGGCATGTGACACGTGTTGGCTTCGTCGTCTTCTGTCTTTGAGGTCTGCCTGCCTGCATGGAGCATGCGCTTCTCCATGGAGACTTAGTACTAAGAGTCTGGATCCACCAACAGTCAGGGCTCCTCCCCTCTTTCTGCTCAACATGTTGATGAGGTCTGTCTGTCCTTATGGTATCAAGATAACATCAGCCTCAGCTCCGGGCATCTGCCCACCACAGTTGGCTGAAAGAAGGACTCTCTCCCTCTCAGCATAAAGGAAATCTTTCTCAGAAGCTACCAGCAATCTTCTCCTGGAGTTGCACTGACCAGGCATGGGTCACACCCCACCCTAAACTAGGCCCTGGCAAAGGGGACAGGAAGGCCATCACTGCTTTAGGCCAGCAGGAACATTTCCGGGGCCGGACACATCACCTGATAGAAACAGCCCCACCCATACCTTCATAAATCGTCCCCTTATTAAATCCTCTTCAAGCACCCCATTTGAGCAGCCATCTGTTTTGGGCCAGGACTGGATTGTCACAGTGCGGTTGTGTTGCATGGTAGATCGCTGTGAATGAGTGTGAGCCCGTTCGTGTGTGAACAGAGAACGGGAGGGAGCAAACCCAGACAATGAAGCTGCTCCATCCATGGTCCCTGGGCCCTCGCTCGCTGGGGCTCGGCTCCCCACCGGCTCTCCTGAAATCCAGGAAGTCCCTGGAGCGAGACAAAGCCTGCGGATGGAATGAGTCAGCTGAAAAGCGTAAGTGGATCAAGCAGAAAGTCGGGATCAGCCTCCCGGCGCTAATTTCCTATTCCACTTCTCTGAGGTTTCAGCTCCTGCTTCTGCGCTGGATTTAGCCGTTCAGCCTTGCGAATGGCTGCTTAGCGAGCAGAACAGCCAGCTGGGACAGGCAGGCTCAGGCTCCCCGGAGCCAGCAGTTGCATTGCGGGAAGCCCCCCCCCCCTGCAAACCCCGAGCAGAGCTGGCTGGGAGTGGGGGGACAAAGGTCGTGGATGGCCAAGGATTTCGGTGGAAAGAGATAAATTCTCTCAATAAAGTCAGGTGGGCCTCACGATTCACGAAGGTCGTGAAGAGCAGGGACTGCTTAGCCAGATTCCCATTTCTTCTCTGATTAGTGTCCCTTTACCACACATATGCACGCACACACACTGACACTCACACACAGCCGTAATCTGAAAGGCAGGCCCAGACCCAGGTGGAGGCTGGGCTTCCTGGCCTACTTCAAGCAGTCTCTGGCCCTGCTCCAGGAGGTATCTGACGGGAGCCTCACCTGCTCCAGCACGCCGAGCTGGTACCGCCAGGCAAGAGCTCACCCAGTCTGGGCTCCGGGGTGGCCTGGAGCACTGCCATAGCTCACAGGCACTGAGCGAGGCAGGTGGGCCGGAGCTGGGCAAGTGGCTGGCCCCAGACCCAAACCACAGGCTTCTCGGGGACCTGCTGACTTGGACCTGCCCCCTCCCGCCCCCGCCCACTGCTCCCGCGGCCAGGAATGCTCCCCTTCTGCTCTCCCTCCCCGGAGGGAGCTGCTTGTGTTGGACACCCAGGTCTCAGCTCAGACGCTGCAGGGTGACCCAGTCAGGTGAAAGAATTCCCCCGAGGCAGAACGAAGGAGAGAAAGGCTTATTGAATTCACTGCAAGGGAGCAATGAGCAGGACCGCAAAGGAGAGACTGTCTGCCAGGAGGTGGGGGTGGGGGAGGTGGGGGGGAGGGGGCTGTAGTCAAGAGGAGGCGTGAGGAGGTATGGGTACCTATGGAATTTTCCTTTCTTGGTACCTGTGCCCGGTTGCAAGTAGCCCATTGGTCAGCTGGGGCCTACAGCTATTTCGAGGCGGGTCACCTAAGGAGCCTGTTTGCATTCAGCCCCGTGGTCCTGGTCACTGTGGGCCCTTCTACCTCACTCAGGCTTCGTTGCTCAAGCCTGTCGCCTAAAAGCGGCCTCTACAGATGTCCCATCCCCAGCCAGGCCACCTCCTCCCACCTCCCACTCCTGTGTTTTATTTTCTTCTTCCTGGAGAAAGATCACCGTTTGGATCTTTGTTGCTTATTTGTTTATGGTTGATTTCTAGCCGATACTACCACACCACACATGCTCGCGCGTGCTCACGTGCACACACACACACGGTTCCTAAGACAGAAGCTTCAAAGAAGAGGGACTGTGTCTGCTTCATTCATCACGGAATTCCTAGCACCTAGCACAGGGCCTGGCACGGGATCGGTCCTCAAGAAATCCTTGCGTGAGTGAGTGAGTGACTGAGTGAATGGAAATGAGTTGCTCCATGATTAGAGAGGGAAGACAGTGAGTGAGGAAGAGTACAGACGTGCCTTGTGCTACGTGTGTGATCTACAAGTGCCTCCGTCTCCCCGTCTGTAAAACAGGGGTGTGCACGGAACCTCCCGTAGGGCTGGTGAGGGATTGCGTGAGTCAATACACATGATGGACCGAGAAGAGTACCTGGCAAAGAGGAAACAATTATCAGTAGTTATTATTACGCTAGTCATCATCCCGAGAAATCTGCCAAATGAGACTCAGATAGGAGATGTGACTTGCCTAAGGTCGCATAGCTAGAAGGGGGCAGAGACAGGATTTGAACCCTGGTCCAAGTACCTCAGAAGATAAGACCCTTTTTAGGATTCCACTTGGACTTGGCACACCACCCGTTGCGGTGTGGCCTGCCTGGCCCTTGGGTGTGGGACTTAGGAACTGGGATGAAGAGAGCCTGTTTATCGGCCCACGTGACAGTCGGGGCCTGAGGCCCACGAAGGTGTGTGGCCATGGGGAAGGGAGAGAGGGGCTGCTGGTCAAGGAGGCTTGCACCTTGCTAGCCCTGGCTACCAGCCCTGATTGGGAAACCATCCCGGCACACAGCCTGGGAGGAGCTGCCCCCCAGCTCCTGGACCCAGTGGTGATTCCTTCCATCTCTGCAGCTTGAATGCAAAGTCACAGAACCATACCCACTCCCTGCCATGGGATTCTTACCGTTCAAGGTTTACGAATTTGTTAAAATGCACACACCAGCTTTCAGGAAATAACAAGAGCTACAAATTGACACGATTCCTTGGAGAGCTTAGTGGTAATCCTAGTTGCCTACTTGGCAAAATGGTTTTCCAGCCTTTTGCACCAATTAGCAGGGGAAGGGCCCACCGCTGCGTCCCCAGGAGCTGGCAGCTGCTGCAGGAGCCTCTTTCAGAGCAGTGCGAGGATTATGGAGGCCGTCACCTTTTCTCCACTCAAGCCCATTACTCAAGTCCTGCATAGAGCAGGGGCCACACCAGAGTGTGGCTGGGGGAGCTTTACCCTCCCTCCCATAATCTGTCACCTCTTCTGTGCCATGCTAAACAAAATACCCTCTAAGTAGAAAACTTGTGTTTGCATTGCAAACGGAGCTTCAAGACAGGCTTCCTAAAGCTCCACCCACCCAACCCCAATAAATGGCTTGCACAATTTTGTGCTTGTTTGCACCTGTGTCTGGCCTGGAAACATAGTTATGAATTCTTGGAATTAAAATCCACATCCAATGCATGTCAGAGCCGAGAACACAACAGGAATGATCGACATGTGCTGAGGGGCAGGGCGACTTGGAAATATAGCAGCATGCAGGCTAGTGAGGCTGCAGCAGGGCTGGTGCCCAAAGGGCCCCGAAGCCCCAGGGAGATGAGCAAGGGTCTCAGAACAGCGGCCTCCAGATGACAGAGATGGGACATGCCAGGCAGAGCACCAGCGAGGGCCAGGAGACAGTGGGGCCTGAGAAAGGCACTGAGCCGCGATGCGCCCGTGGCACCTGTCTAATCTTTGAGGGGGGGGGGCTTCACGCAGCAGTGAGGGCAGGTCTCCCACTGGACTCCTGTTGGTAGTTGTAACTGTCATGATAATGGTAACGCCAAAGGGTGAGAAGTGGTTTTCTCCAGCATTCCTGACAAGGAGCAGGCTGAGCTGGCGTGAGCTCTCCTCTCACGCTCAGCTCCAAGGAGCACGCTACGTGACTGGACAGACCATTTCCCGAGTCTTCTCCTGAAGATGGGAAGAAGATTGGGGCCCGTACAGATGGCGTCTGGTTTAATCCTCCAACAACCTGATGTGGTAAGTGTTATTATTGTTCCCACTTCAGGGATGACGACCCTGTCAGGAAGGAACCATACCCGTCCACAGCACACAGCTCTAATGCTCGGGGCCCGGGGGGACCACCCCTGGGAGCCAGCGTGGGAGGAAACATCACACTTTAGTGGTGCTGGGGGCAGTGGCCTCCTGATTTCACACTCGTCCAGGGAAGCAGGTCCTGGCCTGGTGGCGGTTGTCCACTCACTGGACACACGCCCACCAGTGCCCTCCTCCCCACCCTGCTGATGGATCGTTACGACTGATGCAAAGCATACTACAATGAACCTGTCTTTGTGCACCTTTGCAAGGTTTCTAAAGAACAGATTCCTAAAAGTGGAACTGCAGGTTCAAACCATGAGTACGTCTACCCACCACCAATGTATGCGAACGCTCATTTCCCCACACCGTAGCCATGTGTTACCATTCAATTTTTGCCAGTGTGCTGGTAGAAAAAAAAATTGTTTAAGATTTACTGATTTATTTTAGAGGGAGAGAGAGTATGGGCAGGAGGGGCAGAGGGAGAGGGAGAGAGAGTCTCCAGCAGACTCCATGCTGAGCGTGGAGCCCAACACAGGGCTCAATCCTATGACCCTGAGATCACGACCTGAGCCAAAACAGTCAGCAACTTTACTGACTGTGCCACCCAGCTGCCCCCCCCTCAAAATTGTTTTAATTTTAGTTACAATGCCCTAAATAAATTAATAATAAATAAATAAATTAAATAAATAAATAATAAATAAATAAATTAAAGCATCTTTACATTTGTTTGTTGGTCATTGATCTTTCTTTTATCTGTGAATCACCTTTTCATATCCTCTATCTACCTTATTTGTTTTGTTTTGGGTCCTTTTATCATTGATTTATACGAGCTCTTTATATGCTCTGGGTGTTACTCCCTTTTTTCAGATGTTTTAACTATTTTCTCTCAGTCTACCACTGTCTTTTAATTTTATGTTATTTTTTGACAAACAAGTTTTGAATTTTGTGTTCAGTCAAATCTCTAAGTCATGCCCTTTTTTGGTTTGTAGATTTTATATTTTTTTAAAAGATTTTATTTATTTATTTATTTATTTGAGAGAGAAAGAGAGAATACAAGCAGGGGGAGCAGCAGAGGGAGAGAACCAGGGAGCTGAGCAGGGAGCCCGATGCAGAGTTTGATCCCAGAACCCTGGGATCACGACCTGAGCTGAAGACAGACGTTTAACTGACGGAGACACCCCGGGCGCCCTGGATTTTATGTTTTAATAAGTAACTCCTACTAACATTGTAAATAGTTTTGTTCTATGTTTACCTTTTAAAACCATTGGTAATTTATTTTTATTATGCTATGGGATTATGCTATATAGGATTTTTTTCCATATAGGTGGCCAGTTGCCCCCCATCAATATTTCATTGTTTTACCAGTAAAGTTATTTTTTAAATTTTAAAAAAAGACTTATTTATTTATTTGACAGAGAGAGCATGTGCACAGTAGGGGGATGCAGAGGGAGAGAGAGAATCTCAAGCAGACTCCCCACTGAGGGCAGAGCCTGACACGGGGCTCAATCCCATGACCCTGAGATCATGACCTGAGCTGAAATCAAGAGAACACTGAGCTGACTGAGCCACCCAGACTCCCCACACCACTAAATTTAAAAAGTCAACTTCATAATAAACCACTTTTTCTGTATGTACACGATATGTGTCTAGATTTGTCTCTCTATTCCTTGGCTATTTGTGTAGAATTTACCACTGATTTAATTGCTATAACTTTGCAAGACATTTGGATATCTAACAAGGGAAGTTACTCCTTATTGTTTTTCTTCTTTCAAATTTTCTTGGCTGCCTCTGGAAATTTCCCTTCCGAGGGAAAGAAATCATCTTGTCATATACCATTAATCATCTTACTGAGATTTTGGTTGGGATTCTATTGAATTTATAGATTAATTTATGGGAGAACTCTTATTGAAGGTCATTCAGTAAACTTTGGTAGCTTTCTTTATATAGTTTGTAGACATTTTTATTAAGTTTTTTCTAGATATTTTATAGAATTTCTTGCTTTTAAGAATGGGTTCATTTCTCATTTCATTTTCTAGTTGGTTTTTGCTAGTATGTAATTAAGCTATCGATTTTTCTATGCTGATCTTATATCTGGCTACACTGCTTAACTCTCTTATTGGTATGTCAATTGATTCTCTTGAGAATTTTCTTGGGAGGTGATCATTTGGTCTGTACATAATCTTGGTTTTGTTCTTTTTTCCCCAGTGTTAATACAATTTTTCCCTTGTATTATAGTATTAGCTAGCATCTCCAATAAAAAGGTTGAACGGTGCAATAATAGTAATACTGGTTCTTTTTATTTTGTTATCAAGTATGATGATTACTGTAGAGTTCCAATGGCCTTTATCATATTAAGAAAGAACCTAATTTGCTAGAAGCTTTGTTTTTTTTTATCATGAAAGTATGTATGTGGAATATTTTCAAAAATGTTTTTGTTCTCTATGAAAATAATTATGTGGTTTCTCTTGTACTCCAATAAAGCAGTGATTTAAACTGGTAGATTTTTTCTTAAGTTTAACACACATTTGCATTCCAGAGATGTCTTTTAATAAACTGATGGATTGAATTTGCTAATTTTTTAAGAAGTAAAAACTCAATCAATTTAATTTTAAAAGATAATACTATAAAATGGCCTAATTTAAAAATTAAAACAAGGAACACATTCGATTAATAAAATCATAACATTTACTTATTTTTTTAATATTTTTACCAATTAAGGGAGAGAAATAGAGAAGGAAAAAAGATAAACACAGAAGTGGGAAAAGACAGTCTCACAAAAACTTCTAGACACACACACGAAACAAAAAATGTAAAACCAAAGGAGAAAGAAAAGAAAGGTCTAGAGACTCACAAATAAACATGTTTGGAATAGATGCATCCAGAAAAGGTAAGATAGATGCGTGCAGAGTCCCAGAGAGAGAGGGAGGGAGAGGGAGAAGTACATTCAGACCGAAACAAACAGAACAACTCATAGACCAAGGGACCTTGCTGGGGGACACTGAGTCCTCTGTGTGGCCATTCAGGTTTCTATCCTGTATGGGGTTTGATTCAGGAGTTTTGCATTTACGTTTATGAGGGAGGTCAGCATATAGCTTTGTTTGCCCAAGTTGCCCTCTGTTGTTTCCTGAACCACTGACTTCATTGATCAACTGTATTTTTTTGTTTTTATTTTATTAATTTCTACTTTAGTGTTAATCCCATCATTCTACATTTTGGAGATTTTTTAATGTTTTTTTTTTTTAATAGTTCCTTGAGTTGAAAGTTTAGCTCATTAATCGTCAATCTTTATTTTGTTCTGTAATGAATGCAGGCATGTAAGCCATACTTTTTCCTTCGAGTACTGCTGGGGCGGAAAATCACAGATTTTGATAGGGTGCTTCTGTTATTGTTCAGACATAAATAGTTTGTGCATTACATATTTTTATTTTCCCTTTAATTCAAGAGCTATTGAAATGTCTTTGTTAACTCCTAATTTTGTTGCATTTCAATCAGAGACTATAGCCTAAATAATAGCAGATTTTTGGAGTTTATTAAGATTTCCTTTATGGCCTTAGACACAGTTTTTCAGAATATTCCATTTGTGGTTCAAAGAATAATATAATCTCTGTTAGTTGAGGAGAAGGGTGTATGTGTGTGTGTGTGTGATTAGCTCAAGCTCATTTGTCGTTTTAGACAAATCCTCTCTTTACTTACTTATTTCTGTGAGAGCTTTGTCAAAATCGCCCAATAAGATTAGGATTTGGTTTGTTCTACTTGTAATTCTATCAGATTTGTGCTCTATGTATTTTGAAGTTATGCTTTCAGGGCAAAAAAAAATGATCATTAGCTACCCTGCATATTGTTCCCTGTTTTCAATTTGACATATCTGTTGTTTTTATTATAAATGCTTTGGCCTTGAATTCCATTTCATCTGAATTTAATATTACCCTCTTTCTTTGTTTTATTAGCATTTTCAGTCCTTCAATTTCATTTTTCCTGGCTTGTTTCTTTTAGATATGTTTCACATGAAGAGTATAGAGCTGGGGTTTGTATTTTTATCCAACAAGGGTCTTTTTTTTTTCCAATTAACAATTTTAACCCAATAACATCTGTTATGATGACTGATCTTAGAGCTGTTCGTTCCTTTTTGTTTGTTTTATGCGTATTATGCTTTTTAATTTTCTTTCCCTTTTCTTACACCTTGTTATACCAATTGAATTTTCTTTGTTAAATTTTCCCACACTTGAAAAACACTATCTATAGGTAAGTTACTCCCACAAGAGACCAAACGCCAGTTCTCCTTCCCTTTACTACATGGACCACTTCCCTAGAATTTTTGTTCCACGATTAATTTATTTTGCTTTTCATTAATGTATAACAGACATATATCAACATGACTAAATGTAAAGCATACAGCTTGATTAATTTTTCCAAGGAAAACGCATTCATGTAAATCCTACCCCAAGCAACACACAGAACCTTACCAGTATTCACAAAGACTTGGTGGTCTCCCAGTCTTTCCCCTACCACATATAAGCCCGTCACCATCAGTCAGTGTGTCCTGTTCCTCGGCCTCGGATATGTGACATTGCAACATCTAGTCCTGTGTGTCTGACATCATTATGCCTTTGAGACTCCACAGAAGCAAATAGCACTGGTGCTTTTCTAGGACTGTACCATAAGTTATCTATTCCACTGTTGATGAACATTTGTCCCAGTTTATGGGTGTTGCAAATAAGGCTGCTATGAGCACTCTAGCATTTATCTTTTTGGTACAAATATCTCTGCATTCTTTTTGCATTGTTAACCTTAAAAATAGAACTGGCAGTTATTTTACCAGCAAAAATGGGTTTATTCAGGAATAGCAGAGCATTCCAATCTGAGCAAGCTACAGCAGTCCAGAAAACGAAGAAGAGGAAAACTCTTTTATAGAGAAAAGGGTGGAGTCGGCAGAGTCCGTCATAAAGCCAAAGTCCACTGGAGTAAACTGGGAGTTCAAGGTAGTGGTTTTTCATTGGCTGAATTGTGACAGCGTCTTCTTGGCTGAGTTGTGATGGTCTTTCATTGACTGGGCTGTTGCTGAGGGAGGAGGAAAAACTTTCTTCTATCTGCTAGGGTAGCAAAAGAATAATAAGTAGTATGGACTCCAAGGTCCCTCTCTTCCTGTTGGGTGGGTCTGCAATTGACAAGGAGTGGTAGGAGTGAGAGCCCCCTGCTGGCCTCCCAACTTCATTTTAAACAAAGTTTCCTTTTATTAATTTTCACAGGAGACATACACACCCCGGAAGGAAAAGAATTACTGGGTCTTAGCATATGCATATATTCAGCATTTGAGGATACTGTCAGTTTTCCAAGTAGTACACCTGCATCGTTATTTAAAGTGTCTTGCTTTAAACAATCAACACTTACCCTTAAGATGCAGCGCTTACTGTTTTATTTGACCATTTATTTGAAGCAATGTTTATTGTACTCCATTCCTTTTACATGTCTTCATTTTTCTTCTTGCTAGAATTCATCTTCCAGTATTTGGGTTTTTTTAGAGAGTATCTGTGGGTCTTAAATGTTTGGCATCTTGCATGCCTAAAAAATGTCTTCATTTTCCCCTCACAATAAATGATAGCTTTATCATAGTTAGGCTTGGTATACAGTTGTAGGTCCCAGACAATTTTCACTGAGGACTTTGAAGATACTGCTCTATTATCATGTTGATCTCTTGAAGGGCCCTGTCAATCTCAGCATCATTATTTCTTTAGTTTGGAGAGATTTTCCTCTATTATTTCTTAGAAAATTTCCTTCCTTCCATTCTTTCTACTCTCTGGAGTTCCTCTTTGATGGCTTTTGCAATTTTTCTATTTATCTTCTATGTCCCTTAACTTTTGTTTCATGTTGTTACTTTGTGCTCTTATGGCATGTTCTGGGATAATTCCTCAGTTGGGTTTTCTGGATTACTGATTTGACCTTGAGCTGTATTCATTCCATTTTCAGCCCACCTATTGAGCTTTGGTTTTTTTTCTAATATATCAACCACATTTATAGTATCTGTATCTTTTTTCTTTTTGTTTTTTTACAAAGGCAGTATCTTTGTACATTTCTCTGGAGTCATTACTTACACTTATTCAAAATTCCTGTCCTGTTTTCTCTATTCAATCAGATTCCTCAGATATATTTTTCATTGATTGAATTTGGTGACTCTCCTTCATAGTGTTACTATTTAGAGGACATGGTGGAAAGTCTTTCTCATAGCTCATGTTCAAATTCTCAAATCATCTCACAGATTTGCAAACAGATCTGAGCAGTTAGCAGCACTGGTGCTAAAATGGAGATCAATCAGAGTTTTTCACTTTCACTGTGTCTGGGGAGAATAAGGGCAGCCAAGTCATACATACCTCTTCTCTTCCACCAGCTTTCTCTTCTGCTTCTCAGACACCCCTTCTCACTGCTCCAAAACAGTAACTCATTGACCTTTTTTTAACAGGTTGGTTTGGTGGGCTCCGGTAGAGAATTAGTTGATGGGTCCTTGGGAGTCAAAGCCAGGTTGAGATGTTCTCCCTGGGGACAGAAAAAAGAGGAGGAGAAAGCCAGAAAGTGTTAAAATTCCTCCAAAGTGCCAAGGATTGAGCCAAGAAAATAAGATCAGTTGACCAATCCAATATGCAAAAGAGGCTGAAAAGGAAAGCCAAACCCAGGTGAAGAATCAGCTTTGACACAGCGGAGTGTGGCAGGTAGGTAAGGAAGTCTGCCCTAGGTGTTCCTAAGGATGGCATTGAGTGTTCATGGCTGTCCTTGCTGGGCCACTGGGGGACTGAGTGTGGATGGGTTGGGTTGACCCAAAGGTTCTTGGTGGGATGGACAAAAACTTCTAGCTCCAGCCCTACTCCTGCAGGATGGGTCCCAGAATCACACTCATTGTACTCCTGAGTCTTCCTCTTTCTGCTTTTCTTAAGAATCAGGTTTTGTGTCTTTTGTTTCCCAGTGACTGAGATAAATACAGGATAATCTCAAATTCACAGACTTTGTAAATGGAGAAAAGTCAAGATCTTCCTCCAAGCCCAGCTTTGATATTTTTGCAACTTAGAATTTTAGTCTCGTGTGTGTTATAAACATCGTCTCTGCCAGACCTAAGAAATGCACCCACACTCCCTGGCTGGTTGAGTTTTTTTCCCTGAGTCTATAGATATCCTTCATCACAACTTGACAAAAGAGAGGTGCTTGGAGGCCTGTTTTATAGGTTTTCTATTCTACAGGTTTGCTGCCCATTACTATCACCTGTCAGATTCATAAAGCAGTAGAATGGATGTATTCCTGTTGGTTGATTCTATTTAGACACTAATCCTTATAGCCATTAAAAAAGGAAGAAAGGCAAAGGCAGGGAGGAGCACACGCAGACCTCCTCTCAGAAAATTTTCACACATGACAGTTTAAAGACAAGAAGCACAAACAATACTGCAAGATAAATAAAGAGGGAAATAAAACCACCAGGATTCTAGTAATCATCAGTTACTGGTCTCCCAAATTAGACAGTGGAACTTGCAGAAACCAGTCACATCTCCAATAACTATCACTCTGCATCTTTGAACCAGCAGACAACACCTCTACAGTTGAGGAATAAAAAATTCTGGTACGTGCAATGATTCCTGCAAGTGAATAGAAACCAAATGGGAGAGCGCTGGCTCCACTTTTATGAGGCCATTACCCAGCCCCTGGAAGGACAAGGGAAAGAGCCAAGGCCCGGGGATGGAGTAGTGAGTGATTTCCCTCCCTGCCACCCCCCCCCCCCCAGGGACACAGCCCCCTGTCTCCTCCTGGTCACATCCCCGAGACAGCCATTCCAGGGAAATGGGGCGGCTGCACTTAGATATTTCACAGCTGGAAAGCAGTTAAGGCAGCAGCACAAAGGATGTGGCCTCAAAGATATCGCCAGCCTCTTTCACTCTTTTCCTCTGAACATTTTCTACAATCAATGAGCATCTATCCAGCTCCTATGTATTGAAAGGACACATACCTATACCGCAAGAGAGTCAGGTCCTGAAATAGAAGGAGGGGCTGAGACAAAAGAGATGATTGTGCAAACAGCATCCCAAGGCCCTCCACCTCACACGCTACCCAGGGTTGAACTTCTTGCTGTGTTTCCCTTCATTCCTATCACTCATGAGTGCCAGCCATGCATCAGCATGTGCTCAGCGCTGATGACACAGTGGTGAAAACAGGACGCTCCCTGTCCTCGTGGAGCTTCCAGTCGTGGTGGGAGAGGCACCAGACATTAATCAGAAAATCACACAAATATAGCATTGCCCACGGCTGTGAATGCAAGGGGTCTGAGAATGTGGGCTAGTACGGGAGTGTGGTCTAAGCTGTCAGCAAAGAGGAAGAAGGGCCCTGGGCCCTAGGCCTGGCTCCCAGAGGGCACCATGCTTTCCTGCCCAGGCCCCTGGGGAGAGGGCCCAAACCCATGCTGGTGGCCTGTCCCATGCTGTCCCCAGCAGGCATCCTTCTCCTCACTTTCCTGCCCCTCTCTCACTTTACCCATCTCTCTCCAGTGTCTCTCCCCTCCTCCACAGCATTCTCCCTACATCCATTCTGCATCGAGCCCACTTACTAAGATGTGGGCTCCAGCAAGTCACAACTTCTGGGCCTCAGTTTCCTTGTCTGTAAAATGGGAATAATCAAAGCAGTTTACAGACTCAGAGGGCGGTTGCGGGGTTTCAACATGCAAAGCACTCTGAGCACTGTGTTTCTCATTCCCTCCTCACAACCATGCCTTTGGAATTTTTGCTCTTCCCAACTGTCAACATGCATTGCTGCACAGGGTGGGGGTCCCAGTAGTTGACCCACGATTTTCCTTAAGAGTAGAGTGTGTATCTCTTCTCTTCGTCATTGTGTCCACACCAGGCATGTCTGCCGCAGCCTTTACAGCTCCTACTGTATACTCATATCCGTTCCCCTCCGTGAATCCGTCAGGCTCCCTATATTGTTTGAGGGGAACTCAAGATCAAGAGAGGTGGAGTCATTGGGTAAGGGTAGGGGGGAGAACGCTCTGCTCAGGGTCGCGGTGGAGGCCCCTCTCCCCGCGCGCGCAGGTGCGCGGGGCGGCGGGCAGCCAGGGGCGCACGTGCGCGGCAGCAGCTGGCGGGGAGACGGGGAACCTGCGCCGCTCGCTTCCCGAGAGGCCCACTGCCACCTGGTGGTCGGCCTGAGAAGTGCGCGCTGGGACCGGCCGCAATGGGCGTCTACAAGGCAGCTGGGTGGGCGAACCAGGAGGAGCGCATCCCTGCGGGTTACACCGCGAAAAGTGGGGATGGGCTCCTGAGCAGGCTTCGGAACGCACTGAAATCACCCGAGTCCTCTAGCGAACTCAGGCCCTGCGCCCAGCTCTAAGGGAGGCAGAGAGATGACTGGGGGCTTTTGGCAGAGGAATAACCCGCCCCTTTGCTCTAGGGCATCCCAGGGAACTGGGGAGACAAGCAGACGGAGGGCCTCCACGTGAGGCGGGCTGTACTGAGTACTGGACCTGAACGCAAAGACCTCAGCAATCCACCCAACAGATAGCATGGCTCTTGCTGTCCGATGTTCTGCTTTAATCCCGTTTGCTCCAATTGACAAAAATTCTGCATCTCAGACTTGAAACCTCCCTGTCCAAATTGTCCAATAAATCCCAAGAGCCGTGCAGGGTTTGCGTTTTCCCACCTGGCGCTAGGCTGACAACTCTTTGAACGCACGGTCGCAGGAGGGGCCACAGCCTGTGCAGGAACCTTAGGCTGGCATGGCGTGGACAGACACCCACCAGCCAGACTCTGTCCTTCTTTCCTAGAGAATTAGCCCCTATGGCCATTGGCACCCTTTCCTTGGTAGCGGTGGAGAGACGAGAGGGGCTCAGGGAGGCTACACCAGTCTCTATGAGTGCTGGTTCCAATAAAAGAACAGCTCAAAGTTCCAAACGCCTTTTCCCCAGCAGGCTGGCGGCCCTCGTGCAAATTTATCACCATCTCTTCCCCAGCTCTGCATATTCAAGACTCGTTGGAGGGGTAGGCATTTCCAAGCCAAAAAAAGTGAAGGTCCATTTATACATTTCTCAAAAAAAAAAAAAAAAAAAAAAAAAAAAAAAAAAAACAGTGCCGAGTTGCCTTACATTTATATAACTTAAGGAAACTCAAAAGATAATAAGGCAAATCTGTTCCCAGGTGACTTAAGGGCTCTATTCATAGACAGGGGAGCAGCTGCATAATTTTAAGTTTCCGCCTGAGCAGGCACTTCCATTACCCTCAGAACCTCCATGGCTAGCTTCTGGAAAGATCAACTCCAGAAGGGAAGGGGGGCTACGCTAGCTCTTTCTTCCCTTGAGAGCCTCAGTCTGACCCTCTGCTGCCTCCTTGCGTTGAGGGGGAGGGCAAGTCTCCCCTTTCAACCCTCTGCTCCAGTGGTGAATTGAATTCCACTCTGGTGATGTCCCTTAGCTCAGAGGAGCCATGCCGGGTCCGTCCAAAGGCTTTCCTGTATATGGAATCCAGAGAAATAAACAGCGCTGTCTGAATTACACAGAACACCTTGAATTCTGATCTGGGAAATGGCCCATTCATGGCCAGGACACAGAGGAAAAGAAAAGAGATCCCACCTAGAGAAAGAGGCACATCTTTGTTACCTTTTAAAAACCCTGATTTTCTTTTCCCCATGGCAGGTTGGTTACAAAAGTAGCCCTTTCCACCCCTCCCTGTATCCATCCATTTCCTCAGTGATGTGTCTGTGTAGGAACTCCCATCAAGACAAGCAATGTATTTCCTGCCCCTCGAATCTGAGCTGGCCCTTTGGCTTCCTTCGGCCAACAGAATGTAGCAGAAGTGAAGGGGTTCTTATTCTGAGCCTAGGTCTCAGGAGGCCTTGTACGCTGCCTTTCTCTCTTGGATCTTTGAGTTCATTAGTGTCTAGTCTACCTTCAACTACACACACACACACACACACACACATACAATCTTGGTCTACATTTATCATGGGCCAACTTAGGTCATTTGGCCATGCCTGAACCAGTCTGTACAGCTAGGAGCATGACGGAGTGGTTGGCTTAGACCTGGCTTAGGTATGAAATTCTGAAATAAACTAGAGCCAGGAGAAAAGCATTCCTCAGTTTTCTGAGACCATCATGGCCCATCTGTGGTACAGCATCAATGATATCCCAAACACTTGGAAATGACAGCATATAGAAGAGGTGAGACAAGTCCTTGGGAGCCAACCGCATGTCCAAAACTTATATGAGCGAATGGATTGAATAATTAACAAATTCGCCATTATAGTGGGAGATGTTTAATATACATCTCTTATAATTTGATATATTTAAAAAAAGACGACATGAGTGAGGATGCTGTGATGTGAATTACACAATCACAAGCTTCTACCTTGTCTACAACAAGCCGAAAATGCACACTTTTCGAGTAGTCAAGAAGCATTGGCAAAAATTGCTATCTAACTATGAAGAGAATCTTAATAAATTACAAAAAGTAGAAATCAGAGAAGCCATCTTTTTGGACCATAATAAAATAAAATTGGAAATTTGCTACAAAGGGCAGATGTAGCAGTGACAAAAATCTATCCATTTGGAAATGTTAAAATGCACCTCCTGAAAAGTGCATGAAGGAGAAAATTACAACAAAAATTAAAAACCTTAGAAACGAATTACAATGAGAAGGAGCAGAATGAAACCAATGGAATCTTGTCAAGGCAGCGTGTAGAGGAAAGTTCATAGTTTTAAAATGCATTCATCGGGTGCAAAAGAAGAAAAAGGAACAGCTGCTAGAGATGAAGGAGCGGCAGTTTTACTCTCCGCTCTCCCTGAAAATCCACCAAAAGAACAAAACATAGCTCGGTGTTAACTCTGGACAGAGTGCTACAGAGGTAAGTGAGCAAGGATGCAAGTCTCAGTTCTCCCTTTACGCCTGTGGCTTTGGGAACATTATGTTTTCTTCTGCACCCTTGGTTTTCTCACCTGTGAGATGGAGCCAATGTCTTCTTTAGAGGGCTGTTGTGAGGAATCAGTGTTGAAATTTTAATCACGGACATACTGAGCACATGCCTATGCCACATGCTATCCTAAGCATTTAACACGTGCTGACTTGTTTAAAATCCACACCAACCCCTAAGGTAGAAACTCTTATTAGTCTCCTTCTATGAGTGTTGCCTCAGTCAACTGACTAGTAGGTACAGGAACTGGGATCCCAAGCCATGCTGTCTTTTTTTAGACTTTAGTTAAAGCACAGATTTCCTGAAAACAGTGTCATGGTTCTAAAAGCTCCATCCAATGAAGCTTTGATGGGTCAACCAGATGTAAGGGCATGAGCAGGACACAGAGTAAAACAAGAAGTACCGGGGGATTGAGAGAGTAGAAGGAGAAATGAATTATGCTTTTCCTCCATGGCCCAGCCTCTGGCCGAGGAGACCACCAGGGGGTGAGGCTTGGAGAGGGAGCAAAGCTAACTGGGTCACGGCACACAAAGTCTCATAATATGGATGACTGGCTGTGAAATGCTCGAATTTTGGAAACTAAGGTTAGATGCATCCTCAGGGCCAAGGTGATAGTAGGTTTGGCACAAATCCTTGGGGACAATATTGAGGACAATAAACTTAAATTAGAGCGTGAGCACCCCTTTCTCTGCTTCTTACTATATATAGTATTTTTTAGCAGAAAAACAATTCCATAGATAGAAAAGGTACACTTAGAAAGGCACCTGCAAGGTCCTCTGAGTAAATGGATGACATCGGACTTGGACTGCCCTTGGCCTACCTGGGAAACTGATCTCAGGCCTCTCCTCTCTCAGTACGGTCTCCTTGGGAATTGTAGAGGTGAGATAAATATGTTGCATCATGTCTGCTTTCTTTGCTGTTTCTCCATGACCTAATGGGTCTGTACCTGGCCTGAGAGACCTATGAATTGGCACCGGGCCATGCACTTACATGGCCAGAAGAACACCTTTAAAAATGGTGAAAAACTGAGGTGGCAGCTTTCGTGTTAAGGTTGCCCATGTGCATCTTGTCTCTCACCCACAGCAGGTGTACGTGTCCTGTGCGGTAAGGGGAATAAGCTGTGTGCCTGGGTAGCTGTTGAGAACCCCAATAAAATGCAAAGGTGGCGCATGCTGCATAAGGTGTCCTGTATCCATCCGTAAAGCTCCCTAAACACAGTATGAGACTAACCTTATTGTGACCTGTGAATTTGATTGCCACTCTGAACCCATGACAACCACTGGGTCCACTGCATCATCTATGCATAAATGCTGCCAAAACAAGAGATGAGGAAAGGAGCACATAAGCATATTGTAGAGGAAAAGCACACACCACAGATCTGCAAAAGCACAGAATCACCCAGGAAGACACTGGCAGAATTCACATGAGCCATTGTCCATAATTTCAAAGTAGTCAGAGGAAACATGCTCTTTTTTAAAAACAAGGTCAGGAAGCACAAGAAAAAGATAGAGTCTTTCAAACAAGAGACAATAAGCCCACAGAAGGTGATAAGATTATTAAAAGAAAGCTGGTAGGGCCCAGAAAATAAATTAAAAATAAAAATAAAGGTAATATAGAGCACAAAAACCACAGTAAAATCAGGAGATATACAATAGTGGTATATAAAATAACACATACAGAATAAATGACTGAAAACACAGTTTGTGACATGGTAAATAAAGTACCAGAAACACAAACTAACAGAAATTAATGGAAAATAATAAGGTCGTAACAATAATTATAGAGATAAATGTGAAAGCAAAGGAAACCCAACATATTATAATAATTCTCTGGATAAAGAGGTCAACAAATAAAATGGAAACAATATCTAAAGATGTAACAGAAGTAAATATCTGGATTTGCAGATCAAAAGATCACACCAAGACATAGCTGGGTGATGTTTCCTCCCCCTCCTTTTCTTCTCCTCCTCCTCCTTCTTCTTCCTCCTTCTCCTCCTCTTCCTGCCCTCCTCCCCCTCCCCCCTCCTTCCCTCCCCCTTTTTCTTCTCCTCCTCCTCCTCCTCCTCCTCCTCCTCCTCCTCCTCCTCCTCCTCCTTCTCCTTCTTCAAGATAGGCTTCTATACAGTCCACAATAGCTAAAATGTGGAAGGAGCTAAGGTTCCCTTCAACAGATGAATGGATAAAGAAGATGTGGTGTGTGTGTGTGTGTGTGTGTAACAGAATATTACTCAGCCATCAGAAAGGATGAATACCCACCATTCACATCGACATGGATGGAACTGGAAGGGATTATTCTGAGTCAAATAAGTCAAGCAGAGAAAGACAATTATCATATGGTTTCACTCATATGTGGAACATAAGGAATAGCACGGAAGACCATAGGAGAAGGGAGGGAAAACTGAAGGTGGGGGAATCAAAGAGGGAGATAAACCATGAGAGACTATGGACTCCGGGAAACAAACTGAGGGGTTCAGAGGGCAGGGGGGTAGGGGAATGGGGTAGCTGGGGAATGGGTATTAAAGAGGGCACATGTTGTGATGAGCTATATGAAACTAATGAATCACTGAACATTACATCAAAAACTAATGATGTACTATATGGTGGCTAACAACATAATAAAGAAATAAATTAAAAAAAGAAAAGATGACACTATAATAAGGCCTCATCTTAAAAAAAAAAGAGATAGGCTCCTATACAGAAAAAGCAGGTAGTCTTCAAGGTATGCACCCAAATTCGTCAATATGGTTCTCTTCTTCAAGAGGTGGTGCTAGATTCCTTTTCCCTTGAGTATGGGCTGGATTTAGTGACTCCTTTCTAGATAGCAGAATATGGTAAACATGATGGGATGTCACTTCTGAGATTAGGTTATAAAAAGACATGGCTTCCCGCTTGGGTGCATGTGCTCTCTTTTTCTCTGTCTTTTCAATCGCTCATTCTAAGGAAAGTTACCTGCCATTAGACACTCAAGAAACCTATAGAGAGGCCCTTGTGGTGAGGGGCTGAGTCCTGTCAACAACCATGTGAGTAGGGAAGCAGATCCTTCAGCCGCAGCCAATAGCTGAATTGCAACCTCACAGACACCCTGAACCAGAATCATCCAGCTAATCTGATCCCAGATTTCTGACCTACAGAAACTGTGAGGTAATAAGCATATGTTGTTTTCAGTTGCCCTGTTTTGGGGGTAATTTGTTCTGCAGCAATAGGAATTAATACCTTATACAAGAAAGAAACTTCTGTTCTCAGAATTTTCTACATCCATACTCCATTCCAGAAGATAGGAAAGAAAATCTACAAAGTTTAGAGGGTAGGAAAGTATGATCCAAGATTTTTAGAGCTAGCTGAATTGTTCATGGATGTAGGGAACAGACAGACATTCTCAAGCATGTAAAAATTCAGGGAAGACAACAACCGTGACCCTTTTCGGAAAAAAAAAAGAATTACTTTGGATAATTCAAACCTAACAATGAAGAAGCGATTAAAATTCTAAAATTCAGGAATACAGAAGACAAGGCAAGAAGATCAGTACTTGACATCAAATTCACTTAAATTTAAAAGATTGAGTTGTGAGAGGTAGAGCTACCACACAGAATAGAAATGTCATAAAGCCTGAGAACATAACAATAGTATCATTCATAAAACTCATGGGCAAGAAGGCAGAGAGGTAGAAGAGAATGTAAGTGCTCTCACTTCTTCATTTTTCTCATCAGCAAGTAAAAACATACAGTTGAAAGTAGGAACTTGTTAAAAATTAACAACCTCCATCTCATCATTCATGATCATTCTTCTTTAAAGAAATCTTTGAGAAACTAATACCATCTCTGAAAAAAAGAAGTCTGGAAAAATCTGAAAAAGTAATTCCTACAGTCTCACTTTAGCTTTCTTTCTTAAATTCTTGTTAATATTTTACTTTAAAATTAGCATGACTGTACATTAAAAAATTATATATCTCTCGGGGCGCCTGGGTAGCGCAGTCGTTAAGCGTCTGCCTTCGGCTCAGGGCGTGATCCCGGCGTTCCGGGATCGAGTCCCACATCGGGCTCCTCTGCTGGGAGCCTGCTTCTTCCTCTCCCACTCCCCTGCTGTGTTCCCTCTCTCGCTGGCTGTCTCTCTGTCACAAAAATAAATAAAATCTTTTAAAAAAAAATTATATATCTCTCTATACTTCTATTTGTTTAAGTGTTTAAAGAGGTATCTGGAATGATGGTCATGGTACATTACAAATAATTTTTTTACGATACTTTGGTATGATTATTATCCTATATTTTTATTTTATCCTTTCTACTTTTATGTGTTGCTTGAGTTTTTTAGGGGGGAGAGTGTGTATTATTTTAGCTAAATTAATTTTTTTTTAAAAAAAGAAACAAGGGAGAAATAAATTAAATGTACAAGTTAAGGAATAGGAAAAAATGAAAAAATGAACCATAAAACAAAGGTAAAAGCAGAAATTAATGAATTAAGACACAAAAAGTGAATTTAATTTATAAAATTTAAAGCTTTCTTTGAAAAAATTAAGTAAAATAGACAACATTATGGCAAAATTGACTAAGAGGTAAAGAAAGAAGGCACAAATAATTTACATTAAATATGAAGAAGAAAGAGACATTCCTCTTGGTGTTTTCTTTGCTCCTCATTTTCTCGTTAACCTTAAAAATAAAAGTGCCAGTATTTTATCAGCAAAAACGGTCTTATTCGGGAATAGCAGAGAATTGCAATTTGGGATAACCTTGCTAAGGGAAAACCATTGGCAAGTCCCTAGGACAAAAGGAGAGGGCTGAAGCTAGTGGCTTGTCATTGGCTGAGCTGTGGCAGCCTCTCATTGGCTGGGCTGTTGCTGGGGCAGGTTAGAGGGCTGAAGCTAGTGGCTTGTCATTGGCTGAGCTGTGGCAGCCTCTCATTGGCTGGGCTGTTGCTGGGGCAGGAGTAAAACCTTTCTTCCTTCTGCTGGGATAGTGAAGTGGTGGCTAAAGCAGTTTGGACTTGCGTAGTACCTCTCTTCCCGTTGGGTCTGCAGCCTGGACTAGCAGGGGTAGGGCGTGAGAGCTCCCCCTACTGGCCTCTTGACTCCACTATAGTGAGGCTTCCCTTTATTACTTGACAGGCTCCACACTTTAATCTTTACTCAGGCTGACAGGGCAACCAGCTGTTTCCCGCCTGAAATCATTATCTTTGTTTTCCTTTTCTTCCCGGAGAGTCTTTAAACAGTAAGTCAACAGGGTCTCCGCCATCCGGTCCCTGATTACTTCATCAGCAATAATGTTCACCTCAGCTCTGCCCATTTGTGAATCTTCCAGGATTTCCCCACATTACCTGGGCTGTGCCCTGCTTCTGTGGGTCAGCTGGGCTGTCTCCCCGTTTGCATCCTTTTCCAACTCATTGTCTGAGAAAACTACTCTTCAGTTCACCATAGTTAGCTTACGTATATTCCTCTTTACAGCGACTTCCCCATTCGTGCCCCTTCCTTTCGACATCTCTCCCTGAAAGCTTCTAATATGAAGACAGACACTGTCATCCACTTCCTTATTCCCTAAACCCAGAACACAGCCCTGAAAGTTCAGTACATGCTTGTGGGGTAAGGCATAAAATAGCTACCCAGCTGCTGGGCAGGAGGAGTGACAGTCCCTGAATGGCATGGTCTATGCCCCACCTCCCTAATTTGGGGTTCTCTGGATGAGTAGGGTAGGAAGGAAAAAGATTTGAGTCCCAGCCTGGGGGGGACAGCGGGGATGCAAATTATGGTAATATATGCTGACAATTTGTGACATGCTTGATTCACTCATTCATTCATATGTGCCTAATATGAGCAAAGCATGGCGATGGACTCTGGGGATAGAGCCATGAGCTAGAGTGCTGAGGTCCTTCCCGCATGGAGCTTACATTCTGGTGGTGCTGACAGGCAAGAGGGCACAGGCAACAAACAGTATGGTTTACTGGTTGTAACTACAGAAGGTAATCACAAACAGCAATAAATGTGTCATGAAAGAACTAGGATGTGTACGGTGTGATGGAGACAGAGGGCTACTTCACTTTTGATGGACAGCAAAATGTTCTGTATGAAGGTACCATCTAAGTCAAGACTCTGTTGACATGAAGAAGCTAGATTTGCTGAGAGGGGAGAACATCCTAGGCTGAGGAAGCAGAAAATGCAAAGACCCTAACACAGGAATGGGTTTGACATATCTAAGGCAGAGGGAGAAAGCCAGTGTGGCCGAAGCACAGACGGAACCAGAGACAGAGTCAGGAGATGACAGCTGACAGGGACCAGGCCAGCCTGCTGGGCTTGCAGTTGAGCCTTTCTAGTTATTGGGGTTTCATTCATTCATTGCAGTGGAAAGGGCTGTAGGCCATGGTGACCAAGTTCAGCCCTGAGATCTTCCACCCACCCAAATGATAAATACAGGATTCCTGTTCTGATATAGGGTGCCTCCAGAATTCTGTGTAGTAGGGACTGTGGGGTACCAAACTAGGAAACTCACTTTAAAACTGTTTGTGGGGCGCCTGGGTGGCTCAATTAGTTGAGCGTCAACTCTTGATTTTGGCTGAGGTCATGGTCTCAGGGTCGTGAGATGGAACCCCATGTTGGGCTCTGTGCTCAGTGTGGAGTCTGCCTGAGATTCTCTCTCTCCCTCTCCCTTTGCCCTCTAAATAAATAAATGCTCTCTCTAAATAAATAAATCTTTTAAAAAACCTGTGTTGCAATAGGAAATGTAGTGTTTTTATTTAGTTGTGGGATATAAACTTAAAAAAAATAACCATCTTGGCCAACAGACACATGAAAAGATGCTCACCATCACTTATCATCAGGGAAATGCAGATCAGAACCACAATGAGCTATCACCTCACACCTGTCAGAATGGCTAAAATCAACAGAGAAAACAACAGGTGTTGCCAAGGATGTGGAGGAAAAGCAACCCTCGCGCACTGTGGGTGGGGATGGGAACCGACATGGAGGTTCCTCAAAAGTTAAAAATAGAACTACCCTATGATCCAGCAATCACACTACTGGGTATTTGTCCAAAGAATATGAAAACGTGAATTCAAAGGGATACATGCACCCCTATGTTTATAGCAGCATTATTTACAATAGCCAAGATATGGAAGCAGCCCAAGTGTCCATCAATTGATGAATCCATAAAGAAGATGTGTTACACACACACACACACACACACACTTTGCAACAACATGGATTGAGCTAGAGAATATAATGCTAAGAGAAATAAGCCAGAGAAACACAAATATCATGATTTCACTCGTATGTGGAATTTAAGAAACAAAACAAATGAACAAGGGGAAAAAAAGACAAACGAAGAAACAGACTCTAACTACAGACAACAAACTGATTACTACCAGAGGGGAGGTGGGTGGGGGGATGGTAACAAAGGTGATGAGCGCCGGGGATGTATGGAAGTATTGAATATTGTACACCTGAAACTAATGTAACACTGTACGTTGACTAACTGGAGTTAAAATAGAAACTTAAAGTAAAAAAAAAAATAGCCATCTTTCCTAAAGACGACTTTATTTATTCACTCTTTTCATAAGATTGAGACATCTATCTTCACTGAGGTATGTCTATTTTTAAGATGGTTTCAGGGGGCTTACAAGGCATGGAAGTACTCCGCAGGGGGCAATCCAAAGCCTCATCACGGAGACTGGACGATCCGAGGATTCGCACGCAAAACGGATAATAAGGATGCTGCTCGACATCCAAACATCCAACTCTTTGGGAAGGGACGACAACTCCCCTCAACCTCTGGTGGCCAGGAACGTCCTAGTTCGCATGCGCAGGGCGTGGCGGTGCCGGGGGCGTGGCGGTGCCGGGGGCGTGGCGGTGCCGGGGGCGTGGCGGCGCCGGGGGCGGGGCGGCGCCGGGGGCGGGGCGGCGCGAGCGGCGGTCCGGCCGAGTTGGCGGCAGGTGCCCGGCCTGGGTGGTGTTCGGGGTTCCCCTTCCCAGGCCCACTCCCGGCGCTGCCGCCCGCCCCTCGGTCCGTGAACTGGCCCGGCCAGGCCGGGAGCGACACCGCCGCCCTGGCGCAGCCACCGCCACCACCGCCGCCGCGGGCGCAGACATCGCCGGGGCCGGTGAAGGTGGGCGCGGTCCCCAACCGCCGCCTGGGCAGCGTCCGCGGCGTGCCTATGTCTTCGCCGCCAGGGCGCCGACCCCGCCTGTCGTCTCCCGGGACGGGCCGCTCGTCCTCCGAGGCCCGCGACGAACTGAGGCGCCGCCTCCTGGGCCTCATCGAGGGTAACCGAGTCATGATCTTCAGCAAGAGTTACTGCCCGCACAGCACGCGGGTAGGCGGGGCGGGGTCGGGCGGGGCGGGGGTCGGGGCCCGCAGGTTGCGGGGGCAGTGGGAGCCTGGGGGAGGCGAGGTCTTCCGGAGTCCGGGGTCTTATCCCTGCCCGCGCGCCCCTGGGGCCCGAGTGCCGCCCGTTCAGCCCTCGGACGCGAACCGGGAGGCCGCGCGAGTGCTCGGCGGCCGGGACTCGGGACCCGGGACCCGGGACCCGGGACCAGGGGTGATGGTGACACACAACGAGGACCCGGCCCCGTGGCTTGGCCCCGTTGGCACCGCTGGAGAGGCGGCCACGCTGCCCACCTCCTAGGCCTAGCATAATTGTTCTGGGGCCTCGGCCTGGGGGGTTAACCCCTGGTTCTCCCTCCCCCTTCTGGCTGTTAGCCTGAAGTTGGCTTCTTTATCAAGAGTTTTTTGGAGAGATAAAAGGGATTTCCAAAAAGTTTTTGCCTAATAAAAGGGTGATGTGAGGAGAGGCCACGACTTGGGAGGGGACTAGAGCTGGATTCAGATCCCACTTCCTAAGCGCATGACCTTGACCAGGTTACAGAACCCCACGGAGCCCTGGTTTCTACATCCTGTAAAAAGAACATAATGAAGGGTGAGAGGATGGTACCGGGTGATGGGTAGTTTCAGCTGTCTTGCACACTACCTTAACTTTGGTGGGGGGCTAGCTGGGAATACAGCATTATTTTTAGGGGTACATTTATTCTTAGTGGAAAAAATAACTCATTTAGAAGGGAACCTTTGGAAGATAAACCCATCTGTCTGATAGGGACTTTCAGTGTTTCAAACTGTACATTACAAAAAGTTGAAATAACAGTAAATGAAATATGCAAAAACATAAACTGTTGGGTTAGGTTTGTCAAATTATAGGCTATGTTTTTCAGATTTATTTTCAAGTTTACATTGCCTTGTATATTGTTTGAGAAAACATGTATATCATGCATATACATCTTAAAGAATAATAAAACACTAGTATTTTGGAAACCTTGGATGTCTCTCTCTGGTTACTGCTAACCTTAAAAAGTAAAACTGTCAGTTCTCTCACCAGCAAAAATGGACTTATTCAGGAATAGCAGAGAATTACAATCCAGGATAAGCAAGCTACCGTGAAACCATAGGCAAAACCATAGGCAAGTCTGCTGAACAGAGGAGAGGGATGCTCTTTTATAGAGGAAGGGTGGTAGGTGGTGTTGGGAGGGCTTTATAAACAAAAAGTCCATTAGAGTAAACTGGGAGTTTCAGGCATGATGACTTTTCACCGGCTGTGTTGTGACAGTCTCTCATTGGCTGGCCTGTTCCCTGGGGAGAAGAAAGCTGTTCTTTCTGCTGGGGTAGTAAAGTAGTATCTGAGCAAGGTCCTTCTCTGCCTTGTTGGGTCTGCAGTTGATGACAGTGGTAGGGCACTATCCGTACTCTCCAGGTAGAGCTATCCCTGCTAAATCTCTAACTATATTTAGTGAGCTTTCCCTTTACTAATATTCACATTACATACTCCTCCCTCCCCCCAGGGTTAACCACTATCCAGAATTCCTTGCTTTTCTTTACAGTTTTGCCAAATACGTGTATATCCTTAAATGATATTTTGTCCCTTTTGGCTTGTTTTGGTGCTTTATCATACATACGTATTATTTTGCAGTTTTTTTCTCAACAGTTATGTTTTAGAGATTCATGCATGTTAGTATCTGTAGCTGTGGTTTGTTAATTTTCGTATCTGTAATCCCTACGATGAATCATGCCGTAGTTTATTGATTGTGCAGTGCCTAGTATTTGCATTTGAAGACAATGCAGCTGTGCCTTTTCTTGCACGTATCTTCCAGTGCATGCGTGTAACACTTACCTTAGAGTAGATATCTTGAAGCTGAATTGCAGGACCATAGAGGATGCATGATTTCTACCTTACCTAAGTGATGCAAAGATGTTTTTCCAAGTGATTATACCAATTTACTCTCCCACTGGCAGTGTATAACAGTTCCCGCTGCCCTACTTGCTTGCGAATAGGTGATACATTTAATTATTACCATTCTGGCAGTTATGAAATGGTAGTTTACTGTGGCTTTAATTTTGCATTTCCCTGAGGAAGTTGAACATCTTCTCTTGTGTTTATGGGTCATTTGGCTTTCCTCTTTTATGAAATGTTCACATCTTTTGCTTATTTCTCTATAATGTTTTTATTTTTGTGCTGATTTGTAGGTGTTCTTTGTATATTTTGGATACTAATCCTTTGGTTGTATATGTTGGAAATGTCCCAGATTTGGCTTTTCTTTTCACTCTGATTATGGGATCTTTTAGCTACCTGAAATTTGCCGAGTTTAATGAGGCTGAATTTGTCACTTTTTTTTCCCTTTAATAGTTGGTGCTTCTTATGTCACATTTAAGAAATCTGTTTCTATTCTGAGGTCTTAAAGATACTCTCCTGTTTTAGGTCCTGAAAGTTTAGAGCGTATTTTTCACACTCATCTTCTTTATTCCACCTGTACTTGATGCTGAGTGGGGATCCAGTTGTTTTTTTCTTTATGACTTATCAGTTATCCCTGCTTCAGTTATTGGAGAACCCATCCTTCCTGTGCTACTTTGAATGCTCACTCATCATCCACCTGGTTCTTGTATATGCATTGGTCTGTTTCTAAGCACTACCTTCTGTCTTTTTGTTTGTTTGTTTTTAAGTTGTTCTTTGGAGCTTGTAAAAGGGCCAAGAGGTCAGAACTGTGCCTGTCTAGTGCTGTATCACTGGGATCTAGAACAGTGTCAGGCATTTAATGTGTGTTGAATTAATAAATGGTCTTAGGTCGTTCTAGTTAAACCTTCGCTGATGCAGAAAATCTTAGGACAAATGATCCTCCACCCTGTGTTTGTCAACATTTCCAATAACGTGGCCAGTAGTTTCAGTCCCATTACGTAATTGGACAGCTCCGATTAGAAGAATTTTTTTTAAAAATTGAGGCAAAATTTGTCTCCCTGAAACGTGTACTCAGTTTTGGAGCTGAATGTTGCTCCAGTGCATAGAATTAAGAACCTGCTTCTACTTGGATGGCAGATCTTTTAGTATTTTCCCTGAGTGTTCTTCTTGTCTGGCTAAGCAGCCCACTTTCTTTAGGTACTCATATCATTTATCTGTACACGTGACACTTCACTAATTTCATTGTTTAATAGCTTGACTGTGAACCTTTGAAATGTGTCACCGCAAATTGGACACCATGTTTCATATCTGTCCTTACCTGCACAGAGTCCTATAGAGAGGTTTGTTCCTTGATTGGGCCACTAACATCATTCAGCAAGTGTTATGGGGGCCGAGTATTTGGGGACATGAAAATGAATAAACTGGTCTTTCTTCCTAAGAACTCATAGTCCAGCAAACAGTAATCAACTGGCTGTCCTGTCCTGCAGGCAGTGCCTGTAGAGAAACAAGGGCTGTGGGAATGAGAGACAAAGACAGTTGTTTCTATGGGGATCAGAAAATTTTCAGGGAAACTATTTAAGCGTTCCTCAAGGGATACATTGGATATCTGTAGGTGAGAAAGAACATCTAGCTAAGGAATTAGTATAAGCAAAACTAGGAAATGATGAAATGAAAATAGTGTGGCTGGACGGAGGGGATATGATAGAAATCAGGAGAGTAAACTGGAAAATGGCTGGAAATTTACTTTCGAGGTGATACTGATGAGACCTCAAAACGCTCACTGGTAAGTGTGGACTTAATGATGTAGGCAGAGCCGTCTCAGACTTTTGAGAAGAGGAGTGAAAGTTCTGTGATTTGAAAGCTGGCAGTGGTGTGAAGATTAGACTAAGTGTGGAACCTGCTAGACTAGTCGGGAGGCTACTGTTCAAGTCAGATACAAGATAATGGCCCAAACTACAGTGGAGAGAATGCCCTGATATTTTAAACCCCTTCCCCATGTTAACTTTAAGCCATGTTTCCCCAGCCCTAATTCATGTTTGTGTGTTAAAATTTTATACATCTATTATTAGCTTTTTTGGGGGAAGCAAAATATACATATACATAAACTTGACTATTTTAACTGTTGTTGGGCAACCATTCCTGCCGTCTATCTTTCATCTTCCCGAACCGAGTTCCTCATTTCCCCTCCCATCAAGCCCTGGAAGCCACCATTCTGCTTTCTGTCTTTATGAATTTGACTAATCTCGTTACCTCATACAAGTGGAATCATTTGTGACTGGCTTATTTCACTGAGTACAGTGTCCTCAGAGTTCAACCGTGTTGTTGCCTGTGTCAGAATTTTTCTGATTAATATCCATCGTGTGTATGTATTTACCACATGCTGTTTGTCAGTTCATCCATTGATGGATACTTGGGTCCCTTCCACCTTTTGGCCAATGTGAATGTTGCTGCTGTGAACATGGGTGTACAAATATGTGTCTGAGTCCCTCCTTTGAATTCTTTTGGGTATATACCCGGAGGTGGGAATTGCTGGATCACATATAAGGTAGTTCTATTTTTTATTTTTTTAGGAACCACCATACTGTTTTCCATAGCGGTCATGCTATTTTATTTTTCCACCAACAGTGCACAGAGTTTCCAATTTCTCCAAATCCTTGCCAACACTTGTTATTTTGTTTTTTGTTTTGTTTTGTTTTGATAGTAGTTATCTTAATGGGCATGAAGTGGTATCTCATTATGGTTTTGATTTGCATTTCCCTGATGGCTAGTGATGTTGACTATCTTTTTGTGTCCTCATTGGCCATTTGTTAATGGCTAATATCTGTATGCATTTTTGCAAAATTTGTTTTCGATAGAGACTGCACTTAATCTGTAGATCACTTTGCACTTAATATGTAGATATTACCAATATGAAGTCTTCTAGTCCATGAACGTGGGGTTTCTTTCCATTTATTGGTGTCTTTAATTCTTTCAGTAACATGTAGTTTTCAGTGTACAAGTCTTTGCCTCCTTCCTAAGTTTATTCCTAAGTAGGCTTCTTTATGCTATTGTAAGTGGAATTTTTTCTTAATTTCTCTTTTAGATTGTTCATTGCTAATATATAGAAAAGCAACTGACTTTTTGTGTTGATTTTGTATCCTACAACTTTGCTGAATTTGTTTAAGTTTTTTTTTAATACAATCATTAGGGCTTTATATATATCAGAAATAGTGAACAGAGAAAGTTATATTTCTTTTATAATTTTGATGCCTTTTATTTCTTTTTCTTGCCTTATTTCTCTGACTCGGATTTCCAGTACTATGTTGAGTAGAATTGGTGAAAGCAGGCATCCTTGTTTTGTTCCTGGTCTTAGAGGAAATGCTTTCAGTCTTTCACCATCAAGTATGGTATTATCTGTGGGCTTTTCATATATGGTCTTTGGTATGTTGGGGTAGTTTTCTTTTATTCTTAGTTTTTTGAGTGTTTTTGTCATGAAGAAGCGCTGAATTTTCGTAAGTGCTTTATCTGCGTTCATTGAGATGATCGTGTAGTTTTTCCCTTTGTTCTGCTGATGTGGTGTATTACATTGATTTGTATTTATATGTTGAACCATCCTTACATTCTGGGAATAAATCCCACTTGGTCATGTTGTATAATCTTTTCAATATACTGTTGAATTTGTATTGCTAGCATTTTGTTGAGGATTTTTGTGTCACTATTCACCAGGGTCTGTTGTTGGTCTGTAGTTTTCTTGTAGTATCTTTGTCTGGCTTTGGTATTAGGATAATGGTGGCCTTACAGGGTGGGTTTAGAAGTGTACCCTTTTTGATTTTTTGAAAGAGTTTGAGGAGGATTGGTGTTTATTCTTCTTCATATGTTTGGTAGAATTCACCAGTGAAGCTATCTAGTTCTGGGCTTTTCTTTGTTGGGAGGCTTTTGATTACAGATTCAGTTTCCTTGCTAGTTACAGGTCTATTCACATTTACTATTCATTTATTCATGATTCAGTCTTAGTAGGTTGTGTGTTTCTAGGAAGTTATAAATTTCATCTAGATGATCTAATTTGTTAGCATACAGTTGTTCATAATACTCTTATAATCCCTTTTCTTTCTGTAAAAACAGTAGTAATGGTCCCTCTTTCAATTCTGATGTTAGTTATTTGTGTCTTCTCTGTTTTTTTTTTAGTATAACTAAAGTTATGTCAATTTTTGTAGACCTTCTCAAAGAAGTAACTCAGTTTTGTTGATTTTCTCTCGTTTTCTATTCTCTATTTGTTTACCCCTGCTCTAATGTTTATGTCATTTCCTCCCCTTGCCAGCTTTGAGTTTAGTTATGTGCTCTTTCTAGTTCCTTAAGGTGTGAAGTTAGGTTATTGATTTAAGATCTGTTCTCTTTTTTAATATAAGCATTTATAGCCATCGATTTTCCTTGAATTGCTACTTTCACTGCATTCCACGAATTTTGGTATGTTTTGTTTGGTATGTTTTATTTTCCTTTGTCAGGATATTCTCTAATTTCCCTTGTGACTTCTTCATTGACCAATTGTTTGAGTGTGTTAAGTTCCACATATTTGTGGATTTCCTACTCTTCTTTCTGCTATTGATTTTTAGTTTCATTCTATGATCAAAAAAGATACTTTGTATGATTTCATTTTTTTAATTAAGACTTGTTTTGTGGCCTAGTGTATAGTCTATCATGGAGAATGTTCCATGTGTACTTGAGATGTCTTTTCTGCTTACGTTGGTTAGAGTGTTTTGTAATATGTCTATGAAGTCCATTTGGTCTGCAGTGTTCTTTCAGTCCTCTGGTTCCTTATCTTTTGTCTGGTTGGTCTCTACTCGGTTTTGAAAGTGAAATATTGAAGTTTCTTATTGTAATTGTAATTCTGTCCATTTCTATCTTCAATTTGTTTAGTGTTTGCATCATATATTTGAAGCTTTGATATTTGGTGGTTCTGTTTTTGTAATTATTATATCATCTTGGTATATTAACTCTTTTATTGTTATATATTATCCTTTTTAGTCTCTTGTAACAGTTTTGATTTAAAGTTTATTTGCCTTATCTCAGAGGAGCCATGCCTTCTCTCTTTTCTTTACTATATACATGGAATATTTTTTTCCATCCTTTCACTTTTAATTGATGTGTGTCCTTAGCTCTAAAATGAGTTTCTTCTAGACAGCATGATCCTGGCCTTTTATCCATTCTGCCAGTCTATGTCCTTTGATTGTAGAATTTATTCCATTTATATTTCAAGTAATTATTGTTAGGGGAGGACTTTTTTTTTGAAGATTTTATTTTTGTGTGAGAGAGAGGGCATGTGAGTGCATGAGTCAGGTTGGGGGCAGAGAGAGAAGCAGACTCCCTGCTGAGCAAGGAGCCCACCGTGGGACTCGATCCCAGGACTCTGGGATCATGACCTGAACCAAAGGCAGATGCTCAACTGACTGAGCCACCCAGGCACCCAAGGGAAGGACTTTCGGCATTTTATTTGTTCTGTGGATATCATAGTTTTTTGTCCACCATTTTCTTTCTTACAGTCTTCTTTTGTGTTTATTTTTTTTTAGTGATCCTTCCCTTGTCCGTTTGTGTGTACTTACTAGATATTTCTGTAGTTACTGTGGGAATTACATATAACATTCTAAAGGTGTTATTTGTTTCAAACTGATAACCATTTAACTTCCATCACACACAAAAACTGTGCTTCTTCATAGTTCTGCCTCTTTTTACATTATCAGTCTCACAGATTACATCTTTATATATTGTGTACCCATTATCATAGATTTGTAGTTATTTTTATGCTATTTTTAAAAAGTCTATAAAAGAGTAAGAAAATGTGATTATAAACTAAAATTATAATAATACTTCTTTATATGTTTTTCCCGATATTTACTTTTACTGAAGAACTTTGCATTTTCAGATGGCTTGATTCCTGTATAGCATTTTTTTCATTTCAACTTGAAGAACTCCCAATAGCATTTCTTGTAGGGCGGGTCTAGTATTAATACTCCCTCAACTTTTGTTTGTCTGGGAAAGTCTTAATTTCTGCCTCATATTTGAAGGACTGTTTTTTTGTTTGTTTTGGGTTTGTTTGTGGGTTTTTTTTTTGCTAGATATAGAATTTTTGGTTGGTAGTTTTTTTCTTTTATTTTCTTTAAAGATTTTTTTTATTTGAGAGAGAGAGCGCACAGACAGGGGTAGTGGCAGAGACAGAGGGAGAAGCAGATGTGGGGCTCGATCCCAGGATCATGACCTCAGCTGAAGGCAGACACATAACTCACTGAGCCACCCAGGTGTCCCAATAGTTTTTTCTTTTAACACTTTAAATATTTTATCCCTCTGCCTCTGGACTGCAAGATTTTAGATAACTTAATAGGCGCTCTGGAAACTAGTCAAAGATCTACAACAATGAAGCGTATGCCCAATGAAGAAAATGCCACATTTAAAATGGTAGAAAATTCTGTGACATTCTTAATGGCCTTTCCCTCACCCACTCCTTGATGCTCCGAGGGACAGTAAGAGGTGAGCAGAAGTCTGGGCCCCAGTTTCCTTCAACAAAATGAAGAGAGCGGAGAGACCAAATTTGCAATGTTCTTAACTCAGGGCTACCTAAGAGATTTGTCTCTATGATGTCTAACATAGACTATACAGACAGTCAGAAGTGTCTAGGATCTTAGGCTGAAGGAAGCTATGAGAAGCAGTGGGCGTGGCTCGTGAAAACTGAAAGTGGACTTCAAATCTGCAGATGCCTGGGGATAAGAAATTGCAGAAGAATACAACAGAACCGCTAAGATCCCAAGAAGAAGCAGGGGAGAGATTCTTATGGAATTTAACACACTTTAAAACAGCCTTCTATACAGGAAAACTGAGCCCATATGTGAAAAGCAATACAAGGAAAGACAAATGCCTGGAAAAGTCCTCAGAAGACCTTAAGCCCTCATGCTGCACTGATTAGTGAAGTTCTCCCCCAGCATGAAGCCAGTCTGCGAAGACTAGGAGAGGCAGTTGTTTTATATGCTGAATTTTCAACAAAAGATCATATGCATACAAAGTAACAAAATAACATGGTCCATTCAAAAGAAAAAATAGATCTCCAAAGACATCCTGAGCAAATACAGCCTTCAGATTTACTAGACAAAGACTTCAAAATACACTCAAAGAGGAAAATACAAAGAGTTAACAGAAATCAGGAAAATGATATAGAAACAAAATAAGATTATCAACAAAAAAATAACCACACAGGAACTCTAAACTGAAAAATACAATAACTGAATTACAAAATTCACTAGCACGTTTGAGTGGAAAACTCCAACCAGCAGGGGAAAATCAGTGAATTTGAAGACAGGGAATTTGAAATTACTGAGTTTGAGGCACAAAGAGAAAAAAGGATGAAGAAAAATGAACACAGAATAGCAGATTTGAGGGACAAAATAGAGTAGAACAATATATACATTATGGGAGTTCAGGGAGAAAGGATCATAAAGCTTGTTTGAAGAAATCATGGCCCAAGACTCCCCAAACTTGAAGAAAGATGTGAATATACAAACACAAGAAGCTCAAAGCACTCCCAAGAAGGACAAGCCCAAAGAGACCCACACCAAGACAAATTGTAATCACGCTGCTGCGAAACAAGACAAGGAGAGAATGTTGAAAGCTGCAAGAAAACAGTGATTTATCAAGTACAAGGAATCCTCCTAAGATTATCCACGGATTGTTGAGCTTCTTGGATATTATCAACTTTGGGACATTTTGGACATTTCTTCAAAGAAATTTCTTCTCCTTCATTCTCTTTCCTTTTTTCTCATATCCACACTGTATGTTGGTGTGCTTAGTAGTGTCTCCTGTTTCTCTGAGACTATCCATTTTCCTCAGTCTTCTTTCTCTGTGGCGTCAGGTTGCACGATCTCCATTGATCTAACCTCAAGTGTCCTAGTGCTTTCTTCTGCCAGGTTAAATGTACTGTCGAAGCACTCGAGTGACCTTGTCATTTTATTGTGCTTTCCAACTCTGTACTTCCCATTTGATTTTCAAAAATAATTTCTATTACCTTTCTTCATCTCCTTAAGCATAACTTTATTTAGTTCTTTGAACATATTTGTCATGGCTCCTTTGTGTATTCCCTATGACATCTGGGCCTTTTCAGAGGCTGTTTCTCTTGCCTGCTTTTCTTCCTGTCTATGGATCCACTTTCCTGTTTCTTTGAATGCCTTGTAGTTTTTTTGGGTTGGAACCTGGACATTTCAGGTGGGATAGTGTAGCAACTCCAGGTATTGACTCTTTCCTCTTTGTGGCTTGTTTTCTTTGCTTGTTTATTTCTCTATAGTAAGTTGGCAGGATTATCGTAGGGAAGTTTATCTCCACCGACAGACAGAGCCTCTGGTGTCACTTCTCAGAGTGTGCCCTCTTGGATCTGTGTACAGTCACCCTGGAATGACAGATTTTAGCAGGGCTCTAGTTGACTGTGTGATGTTTTTCTTTTTCTTTTCTTTTTTTAGTTAAATTTTCATTTTAACTCCAATTAACATACAGTGTTTCTTAGTTTCAGGTGTACAGTATAGTGATTCAGCAGTTCCATACATCACCCGGTGCTCATCCCAACAAGTGTCCTCCTTAATCCCCATCACCTATTTTGTGTTATGTTTTCTGTCTCTGTTGGTATCATACCTAGATGTTAGGCCCCCTTAATTGCAGATGAGTTGCTCTATTGTTTCTGACAATGTCCTGGGTGTGTAAATTGTTCCACGCTCTTGTCCAGTTAAATCTGGGCCCTTTTTCAGGAGGTAGTTTTTGAGGCATATTTGTGGCTTATTCTCACCCTGGAGGGACTATTCTTAACGATCTCTGTCCCAGTTTTCTCTGGTCAACTTGCTGACTTGCAGCTTAGCCTGTTACTCTAATGAAGCTACCAGCCTTCTCTTTGTTGCTTACCACCAAAATCTCCGTTGCCTTTAGATTTGCCCTTCCACACGGTCTATTTCAAATAAAGTCATTTCTTTTGGATAGAGCTTTGGAGCTCTCTGATCTTATGGTTTACCACTTCCCCTGGGCAAAATCTCTGAGACCTTGCTTCAGATCTAGGGGTAGGACAGTGACCTGAATCTCTCAGAGTGACAACCCTACTTTATGAGCAGGGCTCTGGGTGGGGACTCTTGGCTTACCTCTCCCAGCCTGCAGCCTTGCTCTACAATAGTTTAAGCCTGGGGTAGAGCCTTTGCTCTATGAGTGGGGGCTGTGTGGAGGAAGGAGGAAAGGAGCCCCTGTGCGGTTAGCCATGCTCTCCAGGAATGTAGCCTTTGCCACTCAGAGCTATGGGGAGACTAAGAAATGCAGGTGGCCTGCCCCTTCTGGTGACAGCGATTTCAGGGAGTAGGGAGCCTCCTTTCCTTGTCCGCACTCACTTGAAGTGGGGCTTCTGTCAAACTGACCCAGGGCAGGGGAGGGAGGGACAGGAGCAGACTCTGCCTGTTCCTACTGACGTCTACCACATCTTTTTGACTAAATGTTTTATTTGTTGTGTGCCCTTTAGACACTTCCCAGAGACTTTGAATGGTGTTTTTTTAAATGAATTTTCACCAGTTGTGGGTGTTTCACCGGGGAGCAGGTCTGCCAAGCTCCCAGTGTCTCCATCTTGGAAATGGAACATTTGGGCTTTATCTTGAGGGCTGAGGGCCCGGAAGGTTGTTAAGTGATGGTAAGGAGTGGGTTTTAGAATACTACTTTGGCTGCAACTTAGAGAACTGGACATTTGCTTTGGACACGTTTATGCCCATATTTCATAACTCTCTTGAATCTTTGTGAGAGTAAAACTCAGGTAAATTTTTGTTCCAGGTTAAAGAACTGTTTTCTTCTTTGGGAATTGAATGTAATATCTTGGAACTTGATCAAGTCGGTAAGTAGAATGGGCAGTATATACTTTTGTTTGTAATAAACGTCAACAAGATTGACTACTTCCCATTTGCTTTGTTCAATTCAATTTTCTCTTGTCTCTTTGGGTTAGGTGAGCTGTTTTTGTCTACATTCAACCATGCAGAAAATAGAACTCTTTCTGACAAATAATTTGGTGTAGTTTTTTTTTAACTTACATGCTTTTCATATTGAGGGAAGGGAGCAGGAAGAGGGTGTATAACCTGCTACGGTCGGGGAACTGCAGGCGCCTCATACGCATCTGCCAACTTTCCGGCAAAATAGATTGAGCTGTCATGGATGAAAAGAAACTACCCGTATTTCCTGATTGTATTATGCATGAGGGGAACACATTAATTTTTCAGCTTTATATTTTTAATTCTTGTCATCCACGCACCCATCCATCTAATAGTAACCAAATGGTTTACCCACGCTTGTGATCTGCAAGGGGGGGAAACAGGGTGGTGAACAGGAAAGAGCTCGATCTCTGCCTTCACCAGACTTCGCCAACTCTTTTTAGCCATGTCCCCTTAACAAGTGAAATGTTCTTGAATCTTTGAGACTTTTCTGCGGCGTATCCCTCCTAGGGCAGTCATAAGCAGTCATGGCCTTGTTTTATATTTATGGGCAGAGGAGACATTTTGGACTGTGGATCATAAAGATTTTTCAAATGTAACTATAGGAAGCGTCTTCTGACTTATGACAGTGGAAGTAGGTTTTATCCTGATGCTGCTCTTTAAAGAGGATTTTTATTTATTTGTCTTGGCAAGACCATTGAATGATAGACCCAAATCTAATTTAGAAGGGTTTTAAATGAATTCGCAGGTTTGTCTTTATTCTTTAAGGTTTCCTTTGAAAACAGGTGTTTCCCCTTCTTGAGTCATCATTTCATGAAGTTATGTAATATGTAAATATGTTTTATGGGTATGTGCATGTGAGCGTCTGGTGTTGTAACACTTCTGTTCAACTCCCAAAAGTTTGGAACCCTTGCAATATTCTTATATATTTAAGTTTTTATTCTTCAGATGATGGGGCCAATGTCCAAGAAGTGCTGTCAGAGATCACTAATCAGAGAACCGTGCCCAATATTTTTGTTAATAAAGTGCATATGGGTGGATGTGATCGAACTTTCCAGGTAATGTATCATATGTTTTTAATGCTATTTGTTCAGTTTGTTTTTAAATCTATCTAAAAGGGGAGAAAATGGCTTTTAAAAAAGGAGTCTATTCATGGGATGTCTGGGTGGCTCAGTCAGTTGGGCGTCTGCCTTCAGCTCTGGTCATGATCCCAGGGTCCTGGGATTGAGCCCCACATCAGCTCCTTGCTCAGTGGGGAGTCTGCTTCTGTCTCTCCCTCTGCCTGCTGCTCCCCCTGCTTGTGTGCTCTCTTTCTCTCTCTCTGTCAAATAAATAAAATCTTTTTTAAAAAAGGAGTCTATTCATTTATCTTTTAGAAGTTGTAAGGTGGAAAAGCATAGAGGATGGTTATCAGATAATCTTGAAAGTGGTGATAGATAAAATTGATGTTCCTTCTTAAGTTAGGTCCTTGTTTTATAATTCTTCCTTTTATTAAAATTCTGTGCCCTTGTATTTTTTTAATGTATGTAAATGGTAGCAATCAGTGATTGAATACTTATATTTGAGACTTTAACTTAAAATTACATTTTCTTGGGAAAATAGATTTTTGGATCTATGTCTGGATTTATGTTAATCTATGATCCGTGTCGTTATCTATTAACATCCTGCTTCATTAGCCCCAGAAGCTACACCTCAGCTCACATGGGGCATGTACCATAATGAGAGGCCCTTAAGCACCTTGGGCAGTGCTGGTCTTGACATTCTTCACCTGGAAAAGATGTCAGAGGATGAATCTGGAGTTGTAGAGTTGTCAGTTCCATTTCATACTGCATGGCAGGTGGTTAGGAGTTGTATTTTCCTAAGGGCACCTAACAGTAAGGAGGCCAAAGGAGTCCTTTTTGGAATGTGCCGAAAGCCTCCAAGAGCACGCATCCATCTGGGGCCATGTGGCATGTGCTGCGTCCTGCAGTGACACAGTGCTTCCGCTGTGCTTCCCAGGATGAGCTGGTGCCACATGGTGTTTCTAAAGCCAGCTTCAAAAACTGGGGATGTGCTGTATGGGGACTAATATAACAAAATAGAAAATAAAAAAGTAAAAAAATAAGGCCAGCTTCATGGGATGGAGCACCCGCCTTCACATAAAGAGAACTATTGCTACATCATGCATTGATCGTTTCACCTTGCCTAAGCTACTTCTGATCAGAAGGAGGGCCGAGTGAGCAGGAGACCATCGTGCAGAGCTAGCCTTATGACCGCTGCTGAAAGAAAAAGCAAAATGTTGTGTTGTGTAGGAAGTTTACCAGGATGCTGCAAAATTTAGGTCAATTTATGAGAAACCATGTAAAAATTTGATGTGCACGTCCTGCTGATGATGCTTAAGAGTTGTTTTCAAAATAAAGCCTAGCACAGATGAACCAAAGATAGAGGATCTTGAAAAATGGTACTTGGCTGTTTTACTTAGTTATAATACGTTGATGATTAGACCAAGGAAAATGACCTCGCCTGCCATAAAGCCGTGACCTGTGGGTCATTTGACACGTGTAGCCATCAGGTGATAATGAACAAAAATGTATGTTCTTAGCGTACATTCTACCTAGTGGGACCCTATTTGAATACCATCTAGATAAATTTACAATAAGAACTTAGATGAATTAGGGACTGTTTCTAGGAGTTTTAGAAAAGCAGTGCATGCTAATTCAGCATCGGGTACAAAGGAACAGATTTAAAACAGGTCATGCCTTCCTCTCTCCTATGATCCATAGGCTCATCAGAGTGGTTTATTACAGAAGCTCCTTCAGGAAGACTCAGCATACGATTATGACCTCATTGTCATCGGGGGCGGTTCTGGTGGCCTTGCGTGTGCTCAGGTATGAAAATAATGAAACCCAGAGATAATTTTCCTGGTCATTGCTGCAAGCACTTCTTCAGCTACTTTTAAAAAGCCAATTTTGATGTTATAGTCCAAGCTTTTATTGTATTAAAAAAGAGAAGGGACTGTGTTCTTCCACAGTCTTTTCCTTTCAGGGAGAGAAAAATTGGGGGTTGTCAGGAAAATGAGAAGATCTTTATATGTAGCTTTTTTTGGTAGGAAGCCGCCATCTTGGGAAAGAAAGTTATGGTGCTAGACTTTGTGGTCCCGTCGCCTCAGGGAACGTCCTGGGGTAAGCAGTGTTTCTTTGTCGTGACTCTTGTAATTTTCTGCTCTGTACAGCTATCTTTGGCTTTGTTCAATCTTGTTAATCCTCACAACTCTCTCAAGAGCTGCAACTAGCCTGTTTCATAGGTGAGGGGGTTAAGTAACTGACCTAAGATCGCATAGTTAACAAAAGAATAGAAACATAATGAAGATTTTGCAAAAAGAAAACATTCCATGACTCCAGTATTCCGACGTTTGTGCCATAATAATTCTTGCACATGTGCACCAACATTTTCCCTTAGTCGCAATCACAGTGTGTACTGTGTGGTGCTCACCTAAGTCTGCGACGACCTTGTCTTGTGTTTCTGCTGCAGTTTCATCGCTGACTCTAAGGGCTGCATGATGCTCAGTCAGGTTACTGTGTGTGTCATCGTCCAGGTGCAGTCAGCAGAGTGCACAGTGAGCTTCCAGCTGTAGACGAAAGTGTTCACTAAACACACAGATTTTGTGGTGGATACTCTCTGTTTATGCGTTAGAGCCGTTCTTCATGTCTCTAGCTTTTTCCATGTCCCAGAAAGCTGATGCCTTGGCAGCCTTGCCCTCTGGCTTCCAGTTGGGCTCTACCAGTTAGTGGTCACAGGAGGACAACCAAGGAGGGAGGAGAGTGGAGTTGGAGGATCTTCATTCCCCCAGCTCCTGCCCTGGTGGTCCCTTCCTGCTGGTCCCACCTCCCCTGTCATGGCCAACCCCCCGTGGGCTGTGTCACTCACTCAGTGTGCTTTGCCTGTCACGTGGGGTTGGTGATGGCCCACTCATTATTCTGTTCCCTCCTCGCTCTTCCTGCCCACGCCCCTGTAATCATTTCTTTATAAACTCTCCTTAGTGTCCCAGCTTGAGGATGTCATCAGGTTCCTGCCAGAATCCTGACAAAATAGGAAAATCCTGTTTTAAAATTCAAATTTACTCAAACAATTTTACCTTAGAATTTCATACGTAAAGCCAATCTATCTTGATTTTCCTTCTAACATTTGTATGTTAAAAAATTCGTGTGTGTATCTTTGTTTTCTCCCTCTCTCCTGCCCTCTCCCCTCTTTCTCTCCTGTCTAGAAATATCCTGCTTCTCTGGATTACCAGAAGAGAGACTGTGATCAGAGGGGAGTTTTCTGACTCATGCCCTGCATGGGGCCATCACGCATGGCCTATTTTTTGCTGTTCGAGATTGAAAGTAGATGTTACCAGGCAGCTTGCAGTGGACCTAATGTCGGCTCAGAGGAGGAGTCAGAGTTACAGAGAATAAAGGCTGGAAGCTGGGGTCCCAGCCCTTGTTCTGGTGTCTATCTAATTAATCTAATGTAGTTCTGGTCCCTTTATGGGTCAGACTCAAATGAAAGTTTTGGATTCTCTCCCCAGAAAGCTATTCAAGTGTACACCTGTATTTTTGCTCATCTTTGGGTCTCCTTCACAGACTCTCAGTTGAGAAGTTTGACTTAATTGTTTGCGTGTTATTGCTGGGTCTGCTGTTGGCCCCACAACCATCTGAGTGTGTCATTTCCACATGTTTAACAACACCTGCTCCACTTGTATGTGTAGTACCATGTACACACCCACAGACACAGAGGAAACATTAAAACTATTATCTTCTTGGGGCGCCTGAGTGGCTCAGTCGGTTAAGCGTCTGCCTTTGGCTCAGGTTGCGATCCTGGGGTCCTGGGATCGAGCCCCACATTGGACTCCCTGCTTGGTGGGGAGTCTGCTTCTTCCTCTGCCTGTCTCCCATGCTAATGCTCTCTCTCTCTCTCAAATAAATAAAATCTTAAAAAAAATAAAATAAAAAACCCTATTATCTTCATTTTCAGGTCTTGGTGGTACTTGTGTAAATGTGGGCTGTGTCCCTAAGAAATTGATGCATCAGGCTGCCCTTTTGGGGCAGGCATTAAGCGACGCCAGGAAATTTGGCTGGGAATACCACCAACAAGGTGGGTAACAGTATATCAAAATATAAATTGGGAGATAAGAAGGGAGAATGCGTTCCTTAGAGAAAGACTTGCTGTTTATATTTCTGTAGTTGAGTCTGAAATTCGTTTAATGACCGCTCATCAAGACTCCACTTTGGCACAGAGGAGTCAGAGGTGATCACTTGAAACCTGTCTCTGCTTTTGGGGACCTTGGGGCCTTTGGCAGCTACAGCTGTTGCAGACTCTTTACACAATATGAGAGAATGATTGCTATTTTCAGATTTCCTTCAAGTGTAAAGAAAATAGAATAGCCAGGGTCATTATTTGAATTTTATCCATTATCGCCATAACATTTTCTCTTTTACCAGTAGTTGTATATGTCTTTGGTTAGTCAAAGATGGACACCAAATTCATCTAATAGACACTTACTGGTTAGGCTCTGAGAATACAGACACGAGGGAAACAGAACTCCCGCCCTTAAGCAGCACAGGATCTGTCGGAAGAGAGGAGAAGAGAGGCGGTTCGGTGCGCTGTCGTTCACAGTGTGATTCTGAGCATTGCCTTGAGGGCATGTACCGTGTCACTGAGAGTCTGAGGTGGTGGAGGTAACCCTTGAGCTGAATCTTGAAGGTCACGGAGACGCAGGTCATTGAAGACAGGAAGGAGCATGCTCTGACTCTGGAGGTGGGAGAAAAACGTGGAGTCTCTGGGGGGATAGTGAATGGCTGGCATGGAGAATGGGGGTGGGGTGCTGGGAGAAACAAGATGACAGAGGAGCAGGTCGTGACAGCTCTTCAGTGCCATCTAAAGGAGTTGTGATTGACCCCAGAGGGAGTAAGAGAGTCACTGAGGAGTGTCAGCAAGGTCGGAGACTGAACCACAGTTTGGCTTCTGGACCCCTCTGGATCCAAGGAATTTAGAAGGTTGGAGGTTGGGAGGGGGCAAGTCCAAAGACAAGGAAGTGAGGCGGGGTGCTGTCACCCAGCCCTGAGGAGAAATGACCAAGCCTGGGCCAAGACTGATTTCAGACTGGAGAGTGTGAGGTGGATTTAGAGGATTGAAGGTTTGGAATTGGCAGGCTAGATGCAGATGGGTGATTTTGTCTCCTTAGAATAACATATATGGAATTTCTAAAAAAAAGTACAGGGACTTGTCTCCCGAGAGATTTTGATGGAGGAAATGTGTGCATGAGCAGACCCTTCTGGTGATTTCGCTGGGCGCCCCGGTCACAGGGTGGGTGGAGGGCGAAGGAAAGGAAGGAATCCAGAAAGAGGGAGTGGGTGACAATGCAGTGTATTTGCCGAGCTGGAAAACACAGGCAGGGGTGAGTTAGTGGCCAGGCGTGGTGGACTTCAGCATAATGAGTTGTGGCTGGACAGATTCTCCATGGACAAATTTCCTCAGACACTCAGCTCTATGGAGAGCTTTGGGTCCAGCTTTAGTACCAGCTGGTTGTCTTTGCACTTGGCAGTTTAACTTCGGGGTCATCTTCACTTTCAAGAATCCTTCTCTCTAAATCCTTCATCTTGAATGGATTTTCCCCCGCAGGACACCTGGTGGAGGTCGCTGTCAGGATGGTTTGTGCTTGAAGGAGGTCTAGGCAGGGCCTAGGTTTGCAGCCCACGTTGTAGGTGGTGGCTGAATTCTTAAGAATTGCTGGGAGGGGCTGGGGAGGCCCTATGGATGGAAAAGAGTAGTAGACAGAGACAGGATCCTGAGAAATGTTAATACCTAAGGGGTGGGTGAGGAAGGTGAGGAAAAACTGGGAGAGTCATGTCCCAGAAGCCAGGAGGGGCTAGATTTTTAAGGATAAGATTTAGGGCTTAGAGGGGCACCTGGGTGGCTCAGTCGTTAAGCGTCTGCCTTCGGCTCAGGGCGTGATCCCAGCGTTCTGGGATCGAGCCCCACATCAGGCTCCTCCGCTTCTTCCTCTCCCACTCCCCCTGCTTGTGTTCCCTCTCTCGCTGGCCGTCTCTCTCTGTCAAATAAATAAATAAAATCTTTAAAAAAAAAAAAGATTTAGGGCTTAGAGAGTCTCAGAAGAGAACCATCTGGAGGGAAATGGTGCCTAAAGGACAAATGGAATAGGGTTTGAATTAGGTACATTTTGGATTGGCAATTAGGTAGTTAAGGAGTCTCTCTTTTTTTTTAAGATTGCATTTCTTTATTTGTGAGAGAGAGAGAGAGGGACAACAAGCAGGGGGAAGAGCAGAGGGGGAGGGAGAAACAGACTCCCTGCTGAGCACCAAGCCAGATATGGGGCTCAGTCCCATGACCCTGAGATCATGACCTGAGCCGAAATCCAGAGTCAGATGCTTAAGTGCCTGAGCCACCCAGGCACCCAAAGGAGTCTATTTAAAACCCTAAGTGTTTATACCCTGTTTTAATAATTCTAAAATAATCGAGGCCAAGTGGGGAGGAAACACTGAATGCCCCCTAATGGAGAAAGGCCACGAAGAATGGAATTGTACACATGGCCTGTGATGGGGACAGCCAGGCAGGGAGGGTATGTGGGTGACTCCCTCCGCAGGGTTCCCCACAAGCTGGCGACTCCTTGGTGTGTCCGCCCTGCCCGCACCCGCTGCCCGCACTGCTGGGGCTCCGCGCATTCGGCGGGGACAGCAGGGCGCGTGCTCGTGCCACTTTGCCTTGCTTGAGGGTTTAGGTGATGTTCTTGAACTCATCTACATGAGTAGATGACTTAGTAGTCCTAAGTACTTTCTCATTTCCTCAAGTGGGTAAAGTTTTGTCCCATATATACAAAAGTCTTCTAAGTTAATTTTGAGGTGCTATATACTGAGAAATACCTAGTTAGCCATCACATGGAATTTGGGGCTTAGCAGTTTTTAGGCATAGGCTTCGTGGAGTGGCCAAGAGAAGTCCATAGAATCTAAGTGGTAAGAGAAAGGACCTGAAAGCGTGTGGAAATCTTGGTGTGGAAGAATGTTCTAGATACTTTCGTTCTTGACGTTGGTAGAGAAATAATGGATTAAAATAAATTTAAAATGTATACATAATTTCCAGATCAGAAATAGAATATAGAACTTCCAAGCAAAAGGGAATAGGAAATGAACAAATAAACAGCATGAAACTAATTTAAAAACAAGCAAAAAACAACCCAGAAAACAAGACGGCAGACAGACATAGAGACAGTCTTTTTTATATATTAGAATAAAGCTGAATGAGTCAGCTTCTCAAGTTGCGTAGACAGAATTCATCTGTATGCTCTTTACAGGACACACACCTAAAATCAAAAGAGAAAATTATTGAGAATTTAGGAATTTTAAAATTTTAAATGGCTAACGTAAATTTTCCTATTTAAAATGAAATAGATGGGGCACCTGGGTGGCTCAGTCGTTAAGCGTCTGCCTTCAGCTCAGGGCGTGATCCCGGTGTTCTGGGATTGAGCCCCACATCAGGCTCCTCTGCTGGAAGCCTGCTTCTTCCTCTCCCACTCCCTGCTTGTGTTCCCTCTCTCGCTGTCTGTCTGTCTCTGTCAAATAAATAGATAAAATCTTCAAAAATAAAATAAAAATAAAATAAAATAGATGGGAAATTTTTATTTTTTATTTATTCTTTTTTACTTTTTAAAAGAAGATTTTATTTATTTATTTGACACAGAGAGCACAAGTAGGCAGAGTCGCAGGCAGAGGAAGAGGGAAGCAGGCTCCTCGCTGAGCAGAGAACCCAATGTGGGGCTCAATCCCATGACCTGAGCTGAAGGCAGCCGCTTAACTGACTGAGCCCCCCAGGCACCTAGATGGGAAATTTTTAAATGGGTGGGAGAAGCTGTATCAGGGAAATGCAAACCAAAGCAACGTCAGTTGATACCAGATAGGGAGAGTACAAGGCATAAAAACAAACCAACACACACACAGACACGCACACGCACGCACGCACACGCACGCACGCGCACACGCACGCGCACACGCACGCACGCACACGCATGCACGCGCACACGCACGCGCACACGCACGCACGCGCACACGCATGCACACACACACGCACGCACACTGAGGAATTAACGATTTAGCACCCTCCCCAAAATAGAATCAATGAACAAAACCAAGAATATGTTTGAAAATGCAAAGAAGCAGGGAGACCTTTGGCAAATCCAATCAGGGAAACAGGAGGAGAGAAGTCATACAAATATAACATTAGGTGTCTTGAGAAAAGAAATGTAACTACAGAAAGAGAAGAGAAAAAACAAATTCAGTATACAAATCAGCAGTAAGAATTTTAAATATCTAGATGATAAGGAATATATTCTAGGAAAATATAAATGAGCAGAATTGACTTGAATTATCAAAGAAAACATTGCCTAAGGACAACCCATTCTCCAAGACACTACAAATTTACACGTAAATTTCCTGTTCCTTCAAGGAACAGACAGTTTTTAAATATTCAAACTGTTCTAGAGTTTAGGAAAAAATGGAACATTCCACCTTTTTTTTGAGGCTGACTTAACAGTGATACAGAAAGGTAGTGTAAAAGTAGAAAGCGATAGCCCATAGAGCTACAAAATTCTAGGAAAAGCATTAACAGATCCTCTCCAGCAGTGACTTAAAGAATGCACTGTGACTTCTGAGGGCTCATTCTGGTGATACAAGAATGAGTCATTAGGAAACCGTAGTAGGGATGCTAAAATCCTCATGCTGACCTGGATTCCAGCTCCAAAGGCATTTTATAAAAATTTCACATCCATTATGGCTCTTTAAAAAAAAAAAACTGTCATTAAACTAAGCAAAGAAATGGACACTTCTTTTACATGATGAAGAAAAGTCAGATGTAAATATTTAATGGAGAAGAGCTTGAGGCATTTACATTAAAGTCAAGAATCAAACAGGGCAGCCCTCTTCCACTACTATATCTGCATTGTTCTGGGGCTTCTGGCCAGTGCACAAAAAGGAAGAATAGGAAAGAGAAGGACATACTTGAGAAGGAGGAAGAAAAAAGATAATCTATAATATGAATTATATACAAGATACCTAGAATATATAAGAGATTGAACTAGAAATATTAGAACTAATAAGAGTTCACTAAGTTGCTCAGAGGATATATGTGTAAAATCAATAGATTTCTTACATTAGCAATAAGAAGTTAAATATACAATAGAAAATTGCAGCAAAATGGTAGAATGACTTGGGATAAATTTACTAGGAATGGACAAATATATAAGGAAAGAATATAAAAGCATAACAAAAAATATACTGAGGTTTTTGGATGGGATGTCTCAATATTATAAAGACATTATCTCAAAATTAATTTGTAAATTTTATTTAAGTCCAGGAAAAATCTCAACAATTTTTTTTTTCTTTTTGGAACTTGACAGATAATTCTAAAGTTTGTATTGAAAGTAAACATTTGAGAATAGCTCTGCAGCCTTTGAGAAAGTATGGGAAATGATTTTTCCCTTCAGTAGTTAGAATTGTGATACTGTTGCAAAGCTTAAACAGGTCAATAAAGCAGTAGAGCACGTGGTCCAAAGTGCCAGCCCCTGGACTTGCCCTATCAGAATCTCCCGGGGGAGCTCGTCCTGACTCCGTAGGTTTGTGGCAGGTCCAAGGATTTGTACGTTTCAGCCTGATTCCCAGGGGATCCTGATGTGCAGCCTATTTGGGAAACACTGATGCAGAGTGTCTCTTACAACAAGAGCCAGAAGCAAAAGGACATGTGAAGTAGGAATCTAACTGACAAGGTCCTTGGGAAAAACGGTCCTTGGAGGGTTAGAGGAGTTGCTTTTCTGGGTTAGAGGGGAGGAGCTAACTTAGGGTCTGAGGGCATGTGCCATTGTGGAGAGGCTCATCCCTGCTGGGTCGTTACCTCCTGGGATCAAGGCGTGGTGGTTGGGTCACGTAGCGACCGCCGTGACCCCCTGGATGGCAAGACCTCAGGAGCCCTTGTTGTACACTGGCTTCCTAGAGGGGGTGATACGACAGCCAGGCCATAAACTCAGTGTACCGTGACTTCTTTTTCTCTCCTGCACTGCACCCTCCTACATTCCCGAGGAGTGCTGAGGCCTTTCCGAGAGTGCTAGATGAGGTGAGTCACTGGGCGTGACCAGAGGACACCCTCAGTTGGCTGGGTTTGCCTTTGGGAATCTCATCCAGTTTGATGGGAGTCCTGGGCTGGCCTCTGTGTCTTATAAACACGGTGCTGCACAGAGGCTGGTTTCTCCTTCAGGAAGCAGCAACAGCAGACGAGGCGAGTGCTAGGGAATCAGTCCCACCTAGAAGATACGGGGATGATGAGGGATTCTTGTCACCTCCTGCTCCGATTGCTACAGGAAATGAGTAAACATTGTAATGTAAATGGTGGGCAGCGGTGAGCAGAACCCACATTTGCCGTGAAGAAATGTAGGACCTTCGCTATCATAAAACCCACCACCAAGTGAGCTGAAAGGGCGTGGCCGGGGCTCGTCTGGTCGGGCGAATGTGTGCTGCTCACTGGCCTGAGACCCGCTTCCCTTCACCTGTGGGACACCATGTGCCGCAGACCTCGGGGTGTGAGAGTGGCCTTGGGGTGCTCCCGAGTGGGGGTGATCTTCCTGCCTTGTGATGTCTTGGACTGTTCTCCCCATTCTTTGTTGCATGGATTTTTTTTCTCTTTTTTTCAGAACTCTGCTTTTTGCTTATGTTTTGTAATAGAAGAAGTATAAACCATAACTGGCCTAAAACAAGAGTTCAGTGTCTAGTTGTCTTGTGTTCACTTCTTGATTCTTAAAGCAATATATAATATGGCTCATGTGTGGTCGTATATGATTGAACACTAAAAATAAAATTCACTTGGGGCGCCTGGGTGGCTCAGTTGGTTAAGCTCAATCCCAGGGTCCTGGAATCGAGCCCCACGTCTCCCAGCTCAGCGGGGAGCCTGCTTCTCCCTCTCCCTGTCCTCCTGCCCTAACTCATGTTCTCGCTCACTCTGCTCTCTCTCAAATAAATAAATAAATAATCTTTAAAGGAAAAAAGGCACTTTCTGCCTTCACTCTGGCTATTTGTTTTCAGTGAAGCACAACTGGGAGACTATGACAGAAGCGATCCAGAATCACATCGGCTCTCTAAACTGGGGCTACAGGCTGTCCTTGCGGGAGAAGGCCGTGGCCTATGTCAATGCCTATGGAGAGTTTGTCGAGCATCATAAAATAAAGGTATTCTTTGTCTTGTCTCGTTTGTTGTTTTCTTTACTATCGCTTGAACTTGCCTTGATCTGAAATTCCATGTCGTGTGTGACGGGCTCTCACTGATGTGTGCGTGCACATTCCCTTGTGTGCCCTGTTTCTTCCTGCTGTTGTGGATTCCACAGATCCTGCTAGATTGGAGGAATTGCCTTTTAAATAGCTCCTCATTTAAAGTTATTATTTGCCTTTTGATTTTATTACTACCTTAAAAGAAAATGTTTAGACTAAATAAATAGTTGAAAGTTTAAAAGACTAAAAAATGAAAAATTTTAGGAGCGTAATTCTTTTTTAAAATGGAACCTTAGGGGGATGGGCAGAATGGAATGAATAGTCACGGGGCTGAGGGTACAGCCTGGGGAATCAGTCAGGGGTGTTGTAGTAGTGTTGTGTGGGACGGATGGCGGCTACACACGTGCTGAGCACGGCGCGACGTGTGGACTTGTGGAATCACTAGGTTGTACACCTGAAACTGAGGAAACATTGTGTGTCAACTAGACCTCAGTAAAATGAATAATTACAAAAATAAAATGAAACCTTAACCAGAGCTCCGATATGTTATTCAAAGATGTATTAACAAAAGTAGTATGAAAATTAGCGTATTTTATAAGCTTTGTGGTCTTTCCTATCGTGAGAGCAATAGTAAGGAAAATGAGATTGTTTTGATGAACACAAGAATTTTAAATTGGAGTTACAAAAGACAACCAGATACAACCCTCAACACCTAGTTTGTTTTTGAACTCTGCTTACCTAGCACAGTACACAATGATCTTGGGGAGATTTGAGATTATTTTGTAGTTATTTAAATCTCTGGAAGGTGTGAGGTGGTCTGTTGAAAGCTGCCCCTTTGAAACCATATGTGGGCCAGTTTGAATTGCATCACTCACACGAAGCATCATAGAAATACTGGTCAGGTAGTTTTATTTCTCAAATTGTGGCATGGCCGGCATGGTTGGTTGAAAAAGCCAGTCGTTTGCAGCCATCCCTGCCTCTTTTCTGCATTTCCACGTTTACTGATAACCAGGGTCTCCTCAGTTGCTCCAGCTAGAAATCTCAGGTTTCCCCCTCCCACCCCCACAGCCTGTGCTTTTTTCTCTCTTTCCGGGCCCTCTGGAGCAGGTGCCTGTCTCCAGGCTGCCCTCCCTCCATCCCACCATTTAAACCACCCTCTTGTTTAAACACTTCATTGGTTTTTGAATTTTTCTTAATGAAAAATGTATTTGTGAATTACTTGTATAATTGAAAGTATGCAAACAATGAATAACCTTTCCTGGCTTCCCGTAGGTGAAATCTTTAGAATGGCAAATAAAGGTGTTAACATTTGGCTAGGATCTGTTTCCCTTCATGGGGACACGGCCCCCCCACCCCTCCTTTCCTGCCACTGTCTGGCCACTTGCCGTTCCCAGACATCTGCTGGCTTTCAGGCCTGTGTGCTTTTCTATGCAGTGTTCTTTCTGTGGGTTTCCTTTCTTCTCAAATCCTCTCGCTTTCTTGTCTGCACTTGAAATACCAGCACCTTTGAAGCTGTCCTCTGCTGGCGTTCCAATCCCCTATTCCACCTCCATGGAGCTCTTTTGGTGGATATTTTCTGAAGACTTCTCTTTCTGTGTTGGTGCTTATTGACTGCAGTATTATTTTTGTACATCCGCTCCAGTTGGGTGGGGAGCTCCGTAACTAGCTGTCCAGGGTGTCTGATAGTCTACCGTGTTTGCAGAAGAAGTTGAAATTTCCTTTTCTCTTTTCAAGGCAACCAATAGAAAAGGACAGGAAACTTACTACACTGCTGCAAAATTTGTCCTAGCGACCGGTGAAAGGCCCCGGTATTTAGGAATCCGGGGAGATAAAGAGTACTGTATCACTAGGTAAGATTAAATAGGCTATTGTAAGCGTAAATTGTGTTATGTTTTTGTGTCCAATTTATTTAGTTCCTGATATTATTTCCCAAAAGATTTGAGTTGATGACAAATAAAAAGTATAACACAAGAAGCTAAGTGGTTACCGTAATGAAGCCTGAGAAAATAAGGTTAGTAAATAAGAAGGTTAAATTTATGCACACATACATGCTGTATGATTCTAGGTAATTGCTCAACAAGGTCTGGGAAGTTGGCTCTAAACTTCATGGAGGCCAAAGCAAAGAAGTAAACACAAATAGCGTTAGGGCTTAATGTCTGTATGATAATAATGAACCAGTTGGTCAGGAGAAGCATGGCTATTCCTAATACTGGGATTTAATAGTAATTATCCCTGGACATTATATAACACAGGACAATGACTTTCAAACTTTTTTCACCAGATGCACATATGCAGCTGATGAATCATTGAACTCTACATCGGAAACTAATGATGTACTGTATGTTGGCTAATTGAATTTAAATTAAAAAAAAAGAAATGTGTTTTTTTGTGACACTGTTGTTCAGGTGAACACACACACTCAGAACAAATCAAACCATGTTTCTTCTTATCACGTGTAATGTAGTCTAATGTTTTCTATTCTATTTCATTTTTAAAACACCTTCACTTGTGATCCACTAATTTGATTTTGAGAAAACGGAGATATATTTCTTACTCTACAATGGACACTCTTACAAACTCCAAAAGGCTCTTTCTGTTAATGTTTCTTCATTCAAGCACCAGGGTGTGATGCAGCCAACAGAAGACCACCACGCATCGAAACGTACTTACTTCAGTTTTATTGCCTACGTGTTCCTTTTGTTGTTTTTATTTTTCAGTGATGACCTTTTTTCTCTGCCTTATTGCCCTGGCAAAACATTAGTGGTGGGTGCATCCTATGTTGCTCTGGAATGTGCAGGGTTTCTTGCCGGCATTGGCTTAGATGTCACGGTCATGGTGCGCTCAATCCTTCTTCGTGGCTTTGATCAAGAAATGGCAGAGAAAGTGGGTTCCTACATGGAGCAACATGGTGTTAAGTTCTTAAGAAAATTTATACCTGTGTTGGTAAGTCTGGACGGCATTTGGAATTCCTTTTATTTTTAGTTTTTTATTCTCTTTTTAGTTTTTCAGTCTAGCTCTCCTTACTTCATTTCATGAAATAAATTAGTCTGTACTTGGAAGGACACCTTAAAGACAGTGCTCCCACCTCTGGTCTACAAAACTGACCTCCACATGTCCCTCTGTGCTCCCCCCCCCCGCATATGGGGAGGTGCCCTTGCTCCTCTCAGGCCTTCCGTGTGCTCTCGCCTTCTCTCTCCTTCTCAGGGCTGCCCCTCTTCAGTTAACCATCCTTTCCACTCTCTCATTCCCACGAGTCTCTCTCCTCTTTAAACAAGCCCTCCCTTTGCCCTCTCTGCCCTTTTGGTCCCCATTTTTCTTTCCCTGTTCACAGGGAAACTTCTATACATGCTTCTTCTGGTTTCCTGCCTCCATTTTCCACTTCAGCCAACTCTCAGCTGCTTGCATCCGTGCTGCTCCTTTGAAATTGCATGCTGGGGTCTGTGGCAAACTCCGTGCTGTCAAATCCAGTGGTCATATCTCTGCCCTTATGTAGGGGGGCTTCTGCACAGCATTTGGTGAAATTGACATTCCTTCCATTTGAAACACTCTCCATTCTTGAGCTCTCTGGTCCCACATCTCCTCAACCTGTAAATGTCAGAGCACCTCTTCTCTGCAGTTGTTACCTGGGCGGTCTTCTTTATTGCCCGTACTTTATTGTCTCAGTGCTAATGGCTTTCAGATGTATATATCCTGCTCAGACATCTCTCCTGACCTCCACACCCATTTACACATTTGGCTATGGGATATCTCCACTTGAATTCCTCAGAAGCATGTCAGATTTATGAAGACAAAAGTGAAATTCTTGATTTTCTTCCCCAGCTCATCTTTCTGGCCTGTCTCGGTACTCGGTACGTGGTACTACGGTCTACACGGTTTATTAAGTCAGCACCTGGAGAGCATCCCTTATTCTTGCTATTACGCTGCCGCCAGCTAACCCATTGATTTATTTCCACTTCCAAATTGTATCTTGTTAACGGTCCTTTTTTCTCTAACTTTACGTAGTCAAAAAACCTACACACGCACACGTGTGTACCCTCTGACCCACTTATTTTCTGTTACCTTTAGATAGAATCATTACATTCTTTACCCTTCCTAGGTTCAGCAGTTGGAGAGAGGTTCACCCGGAAAGCTGAAAGTAGTGGCGAAATCCACTGAAGGACCAGAAACTATTGAAGAAATATATAATACAGTAAGTTTTTATTTTATAAGCAGTAAGTGGTTGAACACATTCATAAATTAGCACAGATGAAGTTTATGGGAAAATTCTACCAGGCTTAATTTTTTCCCCTTGGTTCTTTGTAAAGCTGTAATAAAATGTCAGGTAGTTGAGCTGTTGACATTTGGTAGTTTTTCATGTACATGAAAAATATAAGAAAATATGTGTGTATGGATAATTTATACATAGTATAAAATCTGGAAGCAGATATATCTGACTGTTATAAGTACTTATTTCCAGGGCATTAGATATCCTCTACGTTTGGGCATTTGAATATTTTCAATAAAAATTGAGTATATCTTATAATGAAAAACAATAATAAAGACCTTTTTATTTTCAAAAACAATATAAAATCTGCAAACAGTGTGAATAGTCCATGGACTATATTGGGTGACAACAGTTCTAATTTAAACTAATAATATTTGGATGTCAACATTTTTTTTGTAAACTGTAATGATACATTTATGTTTTATATACTGACGTATGTGTGATTGTTTTTAGTTAAAAGAAATGATATGGGGAGGATCAACGAAGCAAAAAGAATAAGGGAATGAACCATGAGAGACTGTGGACTCTGGGAAACAAACTGAGGGCTTCAGAGGGGAGGGGGGTGGGGGAATGGGATAGACCGGTGATGGGTAGTAAGGAGGGCATGTATTGCATGGAGCACTGGGTGTTATACGCAACTAATGAATCCTGGAACTTTACGTCAGAAACCAGGGATGTGCTGTATGGTGACTAACATAATATGATAAAAAATTATTATAAAAAATCAGTAAGGAAACAAACAAAATAAATCAACTCCTGTTGAGAGTTCTATTAAGATTGTATCGAATATAAAAATCAATTGGTAACTTTTTATTGCAATAGTTAGTCTTCTATCCACGAATATCATATATCTGTCTCTTAATTTAGGTTGTCTTTAATAATTCCTAACAAAGTTAATAAATTTCTCTATATGCAAATCAAGAACATCTTCTTTTAGATTTATTCCTAGGTATTTAATGTATTTTTATGTAGTCATAAATGGTGTTTTTTTTTGGGAAATGTCATTGTCTTTAACTGTTCCTGATGTATCGAAATGTTGCCAATTTGTGCGTTTTGATTTAGTATTCCACAATCTTGCTAAATTCTTACTTGATAATTTATCTCAGATTATTTTGAATTTTCTTTCTATGCCTTCGTACTATTTGTAAATAAACTATTTGTTTCCCCCTTCCTGCTCTTTTCCTTTTTATTTTTTATTTTTTTGCATAAATACACTAGCTGGGCCCTCCAAGAAGTGGCAGTGGCAGGCATTCTGTCTTGTTCTCAGTATTGAAAGTTTTCAGTGTTTCATCATTAAAGAGTAGTGTTTTCTGTAGGATTTTGTTAGATATTCTTAATTAAGTTAAAGAATTTCTCTTCTCTTTCTTGTTTGCCAAGGGTTATTTGGTTATTTCTTTTTTGTTTTTTAAAAATCACGAGTGGATGTTTGGTTGCGGTGTTTCTTTTGTCGCTGTTGCTCAAAAATTTTTTTTCTTTAATCTGTTAATGTGTTGAATTACATTGATTTTCTAATGTTAAACAACTCTGTGTTCCTGGTATAAACCCAGCTTGGTAATTGTTCTTTTTATATATTCTTGGATTTGGTTCTTTAGAATTTTTGCATTAATATTCATGAATTGTATTGGCTCAATTTTCCTTTCATATATTGAACTTTTAAAGATTTGGATATCAAGGTAGCTTTAGCTCATGAAAGAAGTTTGGGGTATTTACCTCTTTCTGTATTCTCTGCATTTTCATAATGTTGGAATTCATTCTTCATCTGCTTGATAGAATTCATTGATGTGTAACCATCTGGGCCTAGAATTTTCTATAGATATATGTATTTGACTATTGATCAAATTTCTTTAACAATCATAGGGCTATTTCTATTTTTTTCTTGAGTTACTTTAGATCATTTTATTTTTCTAGAAATTAGTTTATTTCATCTAAGTTCTCAAATATATTGGTATAAAGTTATTCACAATACCTAAATTTGTAAATGGTTACTTTTATAATAAAGTATAATTTACATGTAGCAAAATGCATATGTCTTAGATGTACAGTTCGGTCAGTTTTGACAAATGTACATGTTTGTGTAATCCGTACTCATTTGAAGGTAACAGAATATTTCTATAAGTTCAGAAAGCTCTCCCAAATCCCTTCCCACTCCCTGACCCAAACAACCCTATTCTGATTCTGTCACCATAGACTAGTTTTGCCTATTCCAGATGTCACAGGAATGGAACTATACGATACGTACTCCTTGTATTCATCCATGTTGTTGTGTGTCTGTAGTTAGTTCTCCTTATTGTATGAATTATATGAATATAAAATTGTATGAGTGTACCACAGTTCATTTTCCTACAAGTGGACATCTAGGCTGTTTGTAGTTTGGGCTATTGTGATTAAAACTGCTATGAAGACTTCTTGAGTAAGCCCTTGTAGACCTATATTTTCATTTCTCACGGGTAAATACTAGGAACGAAATTAGATGGTCATAGGATAGTTTCTGTGTTTAACTTTTTGAGAAACTGCCAAACAGCTTCTAAGTGAATGAATCACTTTATATCTCCACCAGCTGACATGGGCGTTTTGGTTGTCCCATGTCCTCAACTTTTGGGCTTGTCCAGCTTTTCCATTTTAGCCATTTTAGTGCGTGTGTAGTGGTGTCTTATTATGGTTCTAATCTGCGTCTTCCTGATGACTAATGATGTTGAGCAACTTTTCATGTGTTTACTGGCCATTTATTATATTTTCCGTTATGAATTATCTGTTCAAATCTTTGGTCCATGTTTTGTTCAGTTATTTGAATTTTTATTCTTGAAGGAGTTTTGTATACGTCTTGGATACATTCTGTTTTCAGGTAGATATATTGTGAATATTTTCTTCCCATTCGTGGCTTGCCTATTCATTTTTTATGGCATCTTTTGATGAGCAGTAGTTTTAAATTTTTTATGAAGTCAAGTTTATCAATTTTGCTTTATGGTTAATGCTTTCTCTGTGCTCTAAGGAATCCTTTTACCCAAAGGTCATGAATCTATTCTCTCATATTTTCTTCTTGAAGCTTTACAGTTTTATCTTTTATGTTCAGGTCTGTAATACATCTTGAATTAATTTTTGTTTATAGAATGAAGTAGGAATAGGGGTTCTTTTTCTTCCATATGGGTATTTGTTGAAATATTTGTTCAACATTTGTTTGTTGAAAAGACTTCCGTTTTGAAGCTGAGCTGCTTTGGTGCCCGTATTGAAGTCATTTGACCATTTAACTGTGGGTCTGTTTCTGCACTCTTTATCCCATTGAACGTTTGTCTCCTTTCACCACAGCGTTTTCAATATTGAAGCTTTATGGTAAATTTTAGACCAGTGGAGTAAGTCCTCCGGCTTTGTTTATAGGTTCTTTACCTTTCCGTATAACTTTTAAAAGCAGTTTGTTGATTTCTACCGAAAAAATCCTGCTGGGCTTTTGATTGGAATTATATTGATTATATAGACCGGTTTGGAAGAACTGACCATCTTAACAATATTGAGTTTTCCAGTGTGTGAACTTCATAGATCTTTCCATTTATCTATGTATTCTTTAGTTTCTCTCTGCAGTATTTTATCATTTTGCTCTAGAGGTCTCTCATGTATTTTGCTAAATCTGTCTCTTAATATTTCATGTTTTTAAGGTATTATAAAATGGTATTTTAAATTTTTAAATTTTCAATATTTAGTTGGTAGTATATAGAAATACAAATGATTTTTACATGTTGACCTTATTGTAGATTCTTGGGGTTGACGTCTGCATATAAAGCCGGTTTTGTTCTTCTTTTCAATCTGCCTGCCTTTTATTTCTTTCTCTTGCCTTGTTGCACTGGTTAAGTCCTTCAGTACAACATTGAATAGAAATTGCTTGAGTGTGGGCACCCTCATTTTGCTCCCACCCGAGAGGTGAAGCATTCAGCCTTTCATCATTGCTAGGATGGAAGCTGTAGACTTTTTTTTACCAATGCCTTTTAACAGGCTGGGGAAGTTTTCTTTTATTCTTAATCTGCTGAGGACTAAATTAAAATCCTCAAATGTTGTTAAATTTTGTCAAATTCTTTTCCCATATCTATTGGTTAACGATTAAATTCTTTTCTCCGTTATTTGGTTAATATGATTAATTACATTCATTGATTTTTGTGTGTTGAAACAAATTTGTATTTTGGGGACAAACCCCAGTTGGTCATGATCAATTATCCTTTTTATATATTGCTGTATTTCGTTTGCCAGCTAACATTTTGTTTAGGATTCTGCATCTGTGTTGAGGAGTGTGGGCTTATAGGGTTATTTTAATATCCAGTTTGATTCTTGTGTCAGTTGTTTATGCTTGCCTCAAAGAAAGGAGTTGGGAAGTGTTCCTTCCTCTTTTTTTCTGTAGGAGTTTGTATCCCATTAGTAGTATTTCTTACTTAAGTTTTGATAGACTTTACCAGAGAAGTCATTTGGGTCTTGAGTTAATTTATGGGCAGTTTACAAATTGTGGATTCATTTTCTCCAGTGAATATAGGGTGTGTTCCTCGGCTAAGGTTGCCATAAGAAAACACCACAGAGTGAGTGTCTTAGGCAACAGTAATTTAGTTTCTTACAGTTCTGGAGGCTGGAAGTCAGATCAAGGTATCAGCAGGTTTGGTTTATTCTGAGGCCTCTTTCCTTGCCTTGCAGATGGTGCCTTCTCCTTGGGTCCTCACGTGGTTGCCTCTCAGTCTGTGTCATCTGTGTCCTAATTACCTCTTTTTATAAAGGACACCAGTCGTATTGGATTAGAGCCCCCACCCTTATGGCCTCAGTTTACTTTGATTACTTCTTTCATGGCCCTGTCTCCAAATACATTGGATTCTGAGCCAGTGGGGCTTAGGACTTCAACATGTGAATTTGGTGTGGGGACATAATTTAGCACATAACATAGAGTTATTCAGATTTGCATGTATGTGTCTTGGTGAACTGTCTTTCAAGGAATGTTTCGTTTAAGCTGTCAACTTTATTGGCATAGGGTATTCATAGTATTCTGTTATTGTCCTTTTAATCCTGAAGGATCTGTAGTGATGTTCCTTTTTTCATTCCTGACATTGACAATTTGTGTTTTGGATCTCACTCTAAATATAGGTTTTGTTAGCAATTGGTCGTGACTCCTGTACGAGGAAAATTGGCTTGGAGAAAATTGGTGTCAGAATCAATGAGAGGTAAGTACACGTGGGATCATTGCACTGCTGCTGCACAAAGCAAAATATTTCTGCAGGTCAGCTCTTGGGAATTCTCATTTAATTACCAAGATGCAGAATTTTAATGCTGTAAGTTGATTTCGTAATAAGTACTGCACCGGCTCTGTATTCATCAGTTTTTTTCATTAATGAGTCAGTAACTCTTTAGTGTTTGCCTTAAAGAACTGATACATTAAACAGTGGTTTTAAAAAATAAATTGTGGAAATTTCTTCACCCACCGTCTGATTTAGAGTTAATTTTTATGTTGTTGTTCAGGCAAGGAGAAAAATTTCAAAGCTCTAAGTGCGACTCTGGGGGATATCTGGAGCTGTCCTTGGCATCCAAAAAATGAGTATGGTTTCACCGACCAGAAAGGTGGTGTTTTTGGAGCTACAGACCCCTTATGATTTGAGCCATTGATCTTATAGACGTTGATGGCCTGAGGTGCCTCTCTTCTTAGAGGGAGGTCTTTGCTCTATGTGCTTAGTCATTTCTCTTGGAAGAGTTCATGTTAGTCATCCAGCAGTACCAAATGAGTCATGATGTATTTGTTTCCTTTCCAAAATCCAATAGGAGTGGCAAAATACCAGTAAATGATATGGAACAGACCAATGTGCCCTATGTTTATGCTGTTGGGGATATTCTGGAGGGTAAACTTGAGCTCACACCCGTTGCCATACAGGCAGGCAAGCTGCTGGCTCGCAGACTTTTTGCTGGCCGTTTGGAAAAGGTGAGTTTCCTTCTTTTGAGATGATATCTGGATCAAAATTGTGATTTAAAAAATCAGTACAAATAACACTTGTGTACTTGTTTTGCAAGTAAAGGGTTCATCACCGATAAATTAGTATTTACTAATGATTTCCAGGAAATATTATTTGAGTGTCTGCTGCGTGCAAGTTCTCGCTAGGTGATATACAATGGATCAGCATGGTTCCAGCACCAAGAGCCTTCCCAGGAGAGTGGCAGATCATGCGTAATCTAAAAACAAGGGCAGTTAGTTGTAACTTATTGGACTGGTAAAGGCATCCCAGGTGGATGGTTGCTGGCCCTGGCTTCAGTGCCTGCTGCTGTACGAACCTGGTCAGGTTGTTTCAAGTCTCTGTGCCTCGGTTTTACCTCTGCCAAGTGTGAAGGTGGTGATTTCTACCATCTCATGCACTTTTCATTGTCTTCAATCAAAGATGTGGGACAGGCTCTGTAGGATGAGTCATTCAAAACCAAGGAAGCACAGGGCTTTTCTGGTAAGTAGATAATGCAGACGCAAGCACAGAGCTCAGCAGGGCTGTGAGCAGTCTGTTTGAGTTCCCAGCTGGGGACATCGTGCTCTACTCCTTGAGAACACTGGGATGTGTGGAGATGTTGGCGGGTGAAGGGCATGGGTGGGGTGAGGAACGCTCAATGTTTTGTCCTACACGAAGAATTGTCCCTTCCGTATTACTCAGAGCATTTGGGGTGTGTGCGGGCAGAGCACTTGGGCTAGAGGAATACAGCTGGGAATGAGGCTAGAAAATTCATTTGGTGGCAGCTCATCGAAAGTCTCCTGCCACAGTAGAGACCTGGAACGGCCTTCTCTAGGCAGGAGGAGCTGTTGAAGACCGTTATTTCCTCCTTTCTGTTTAGAAAGATGTCAAAACACAGGAAGAATACTAATAACCACCCATATCACCCTTTCATTCACGTTCCCCAGGTATTAATAGTTTGCCTTTCGGCTTGCTCTCCTTTTCTGAATATGTATGCGTACAATGTGTGTATTTCGTTTTCCAGAGCTTTCTGAGGTAAGTGGCAGGCGTCGTTGACATTGGCCCCTATATACTTCAGCACGCATATCCTGAGAACAAGCATCTTCTTCCGTAACCACGGTTTCATTATTCAGAGAAATTCAACAAAAATGGGATACTATTCAGATTGCCGTTTCACATGTGCACATGCACGTGTTTGATTCACGTGGTACATTTAGCTCTTCTGACTCTTAAGTCTCTTTTAATCTGAAATGGTTCCCCGACCTTTATTTACCTGCTTGTTTTGTTTTCCATGATTTTTGATGAGTCCAGACTATTTTCCTTGTAGAATGTCTCCTATTCTGAATTTCTCTGATTGTTTTGCATGATGAGGGTCAGGTGAAATGTTTTGAGTACGTCTTCTTCATAAAGGATGCTGTGTTGGGTGCTTCGTGAGGTCATGAACATATATGGAGGCATTGCTGGGTGGGGGCAACCAGGACGCAGCTCTGCGGGCATCAGCGGGTGGAGTCCGGGATGCTGAACACACGGTGTGGCAAAGCAGTTAACATTTCGGGGTGTGTGGAGGCACAGTAGTCGCCAAATGCTCTAAGAAGTGAATCAAGGTGGCTGCTGGGCGGCGAGATCTGAAGACGCAGCAGTGTGTTTAGGGTATGAAGAAAGAAAGACTTTAAAGGTACAGGAGTAGACGGAAGGCGACAGGGCAAGGTGAAGGCAAGTTCAGGTGGAGGAGACGGTTTAAGATGCGGAGAAAGTGTTTTAGACGAAAGGAAGGAACATTGAGGAATTTCCTGTTGAATATTCGTAATTTATAGGAACTGGGAGACAGAGGCACCCGTTGAGAATGAGGCTTCCCCTGTAAGCCATGGGGCACGGGGTCAGCTGCTGGTCAGTACAGGTGACCTTTGAATATCGTGGGTTTGAACTGCGTGTGTCCACTTACATGTGGATTCTTTTCAATAAACACAATACAGTGCTGTGAATGTATTCTCTCTTCCTTATGATTTTCTTAGTAACGTTTTGTCTCTCTAGCTTTACTGTATTGCGAGTATATAATATACAATGCATATAACGTAAAAATATGTGTTAGTCGACTATTTTACATTATTGGTAAGGCTTCCAGTCAAGGGTGGGCTATTAATTAAGTTTTTTTGGGGGGGGCAAAAGTTATATGTGGATTTCTGACTGCATGGGGGGTCAGGACCCCAACGCCCACAAGGGTCAACTCTAAATGGATTGATGAGTATCTGTGGGCCTAACAGAAGTCAGAAAATACTAAGATTATCCTTATGGTTGTGTGGTTTTTTTCTACCATGTTGGAAAAAAGAAAAAATGCTCGGCTTAGCCACGACGTGCAGGTTAGCAAGTGTGAAGTGGTGTTAGAGTATCTCAGTTAGAGATTCTAGGCTGATGTACGTTACACATCACCCACCTCATTGTTGTAGGGATGGCTGGTGGTGCTTGACTTGTTTTTGTCTGGGGTAACAAAAAATAGACGCTTACTCACACTAGGCAGCCTGACGGGGTTTCTCACCAGGACCCTGTGCATTAGCAAGTTGAAGCACTGACTTAGAACGAGCCCCACGCTACGGCTGGGCCACACTGCATTTGGGGCTAGCACCGGGGCTGGGGTCACGGCACGCAGGTGGGGGTTTCACAGGGTGCTCGTCCGTCAGCCTTATGTGGCTGTAGCTGCACAGGTGCGCTTCTTCCTGTCCCACTCCCACTTGGGGCTCTTCCTTTGCTTCTCGCTCATCTTCCTGCAGAAGAAAGAGTTTGACTGCCGTAGCTCACCTTTTTCTACATAGATTTCTGGCCAGCTTACGCATTAGCTTTCTTTGGGTTAGAGGTCACCTCTGACCTAATCACCTACAACCTGTTGGCAGGGTTGGGGGAGGCGTGTAGTGCTGTGGGCAGTGTCACACCTTGAGGGGGCTATTGATCGGTAGGCCTAGTGACCTTCATCTCTGGTTGTACCCTCCACCCTTTCTCTGCTCCTGCACACTACTTTCTCTCCACACATGGTTTTAATGAAGCTTGCCCCAGTGTGTTCCAGTTCTCCACGCTGTCACAGACACTCTCCTCCAGGCAGGGATGCCACCGGCGCTCGCACTCACTTTCCCACAGGCAGGTGCAGGGAGCTGCTGGAAGAGGCACGTAGGGCTCAGAGTCTGCAGCCTCCCCGCGGTGTCCGCTCATGCTCTGCCTCAGTCTGATAAGGGCTCTCTGGGGCTTCTGTCAGAACCTTAGGACTTACGAGATCCCGGTTCCCATGTTAGCACCCCCTACACATATGCCATCTCCCCTTGATGGCCCAGGGCGGCCACCCAGTCCAACACTGTTAAACTGCTTCTTTGCTCATCTCCTCTGTGGAAGTTATATGAATGGCCAAGGGTGGCCTCAGCTTCCAGTGAAATGGCATGATTCTCGGGTCACCTGGTAGAGGGGCTCCAGGGGAGCAGGGTCCAGAATCCTAGGGATGGAAAGAAAACATTTTAGAGTGGAAGTCAGGTTGGGGCTTGGGGAGAGCTGGTCCCATTCGTGGGCCACTGGCCAGAGTGTGGTCTCTGCTCTGGAGTTGGGCTCACCCCTACTTTGAGTGTAGCAACGAATTCCCTGAAGTGGTGAAATGGAAGAACAAATCACATTGAACCAGACTTATCCGTTTTCCTCTTATAAATGGATGCAATGTAGGTTTTTGCTGTGAAAAGTGTCACAAAATAAGCAGATGTAATTTGTTTATCTTCCAGTGTGATTATGTTAACATTCCAACTACGGTGTTTACTCCTTTGGAGTATGGCTGCTGTGGGTTATCTGAAGAGAGAGCTATTGAAGTACATAAAAAAGAGAATCTCGAGGTAAGATTGTTGTACTGCTTACTTTTTCAGAATTTCTCTTCGAATCAGCTGACTTTGCAGTCACTTTTTGTTTTGCAAGTTACTGTAATGGTTAGAGTGTAGGAAATCCTATTCCTATTTTAGGATAATCAGAAATTAAGTAATTTAAACCCTATTTCTCTAGCTAATAATTATAATACAGTTGGGGGAAGGGGGGACAAAAGATGTATTAGGACTTTCGAGTTACAAGTGACAAATGTCTGTTTGAGTAGCTTATACAGGAAAGCGCAAGTTATTATAAGACTTTTTGGAATGCAAGAGTATATCAAGGCCTTAGGAAGGGATGAGAACCAGGACCTGCAAGACCATCCCCACTCATGTATGCGGGCAACTCATTCTTGTTTCTGCGTGCAGACTTTATTTGCTTCTGGAGTGCACATAGCAGCCAAAATCAGCCCTTTCTTCCACAAACAAGTTTATTCAATAGTTCTGGTCTGAGGAGGAACTGATGGACTCACTGTTTCTCAGTCTCAATTCTGAATTAATTCTGAATTATGGAAGAGGACATCTGATTGGTCCGAGTTGGATCAGCCATCCACCCACTTCCAGTCAGCATGGCCAGAGTCAGGCTCCTGTCCCATCAACAGGGGACATCTGCATTGTTGATGGGCTCGGGGTGGGGAGGGGGGGAAGTTCCCATGGTTGTCAGCCTGTTATGGGCTGTGAGCTGTCAGATTCCCAAAAAGATGTCTGTTGCACGCGTTTATTTCCACTTCCCCTTCACCCCTGCCCCATCCAATCATAACAAGCTTATAAATATTTTCTTACGTTGTAATTTGATGGGTAGTTTGAACGGCTTTTTTTCTGTACCCCCTTCCAACATAGGAGAGTTAGGAAGATATAAAAAGAGTTGGAGGATTATTAGTACCTCATGTTTTCAGCAAAAGAGATTTGAAATCTCATTCCTCTCCCTTGAAGTCACATCAATTACTGGAAATGCCTTGAAATCATAGCACTAGTTCAGTGGCCTGATGAGTACCCAGAGCTCTTATTTACATCTCCAGTATTGGGAAAATGAGGGATTAAAACTTTATAATGTTATTTTAGCTGGTTGTTTTCAATGAGAAACGTATGCTGTCGACGACGTTATTTCATCAATGTTTATAATTAATCCTTTGTGATAATGAGCCTTTTTTTTTTCCTGCAGTGGTGAGCTTAACTTGAGTCTTGGCAAATTGATAGTAAAATTACGGATTTAACACTTACTTCTAAAACTTTTGAAATTAATGAGAAATTAAGATAGAAAGACAGGCACGTGAAAGGAAGCACGTAGAAGGCTATACCCCAGACATGGGAATATCTTTATAGGAAAAACCCCCCTAGGTTTGTGGGATTATTTTAGGTCTTTTCCCTAAGCTTCACTGCAGATCAACTAACCATTTCCTATATATTTATATAGTGATTTATTTGTTGTGCTCAACAGGACCAGAAATTTGATTTACTATTATTTTTTTAAATTCCTATTATGAAGAGATTTGAGGAAGCTTCTCAAAATTACATATATTTTTTCAAAGTGAGAAAATCAAGGTGGGAACAAAATGAGGGTAAGAAAGATTAGGATAGTGTTAGAAGAAAGGTGAATTTGTTGGTTCACAGAATTCATGCCATAAAGTCACATAGATTTGCTTTATAATTAACCTAAAAATCTATCTCCTACTACCTGACTAAAAGAGGGAAAATTGACTGAGATTTCTCAAGTTTTTACAAAAGGGGCATTGAGATATGGTGAGTAATGGCCTTAGAATATCCCCTTAGTACATACAGTAGTGGATCTTATAGAACTCCTGAAATGCAGTCCCGTGGCATAATGCCATTGCGTAGTATGATACAGAAGGAGTTCCTGAAGGGGCCTAAGTAAGGCTGTGCCCATGTGCTACTCTCTGGTGACCCGACCTCATAATACAAAATTGTGAAGTATCTAGAACCAAGGTTTTAACCTGTTTTAATATGAATTGCTTTGAGAATCTAGTGAAGTTTTGGTTCTCAGGGAAGGACACCCCCCCCCCACGCTGGTACACCTGAGAGCCATCCTTAATCCCTCTGTGTTGGTCACCAGCAATAGTCAGTTCACCAGGAAGTGCTACCAGTTTGACCCCCAGAGCATGTCTCATGTGGACCTACTTATTACCATCCCCGTGCTCCCCGTCCCGTGCCAGTCCACCATCATCTCTTGCCTGTAGCCTTCCTCCTGGCCTCCCTGAATTCGCTCATAGCCCACTGCAGTCTGGTTATCACACATCAGCCAGAGGAGGTTCTAAAAATACAAATCAGTTAGGCCATTTCCCAACCTAAAGCGTTTTAAAGATTTCCCAGTGCTCAAAGAATACAATCTGAACTGCTCACTGTTTGTGAGAAGCATCGTGTAATCAAGTCATTCATGCTGCCCTTTGCACTGCTTATAATGGTCCAGTCACACTGGTCTACTGTTTGTTCTAAAAACTCACTATGTTCCTTCCTAAGGCACAATCTGTGGGCTTCTCGTTTCCTTTGCTTATTACTATGATATGGAAAAGCCCAGGGTAAACACCCCTGCCAACACTAGGGGAAACGTTACCCAAAGGAGACCGATAAAAAGAAACCATGTGTTCTTCCCCCAGTGCTGTGATTCCATACCTGATACTGCCCTTAGGAGAAGAGACAGAGAGGAGAAAGAAAGAGACATTGGGATTTCTCCTGGGTGAAAAGCCCCAGGCTCTCTACCTAGTGAATACATGATATGTGGAAGGAGGGAGCAGGGGAGTAACACCTGGATTGATTGTTAAGGTCACATTTGAGAATCAAAAGCACTCTATCACTGAACTACCAAATACATTGGAATCAAAAGAAACAGATGACAGAGAATAAAGTTAATGATAGGAAAGGTTGAGATAAAGATGACAAGGGTTGCCTGGGTGGCCCTGTCGGTTAAGCGTCCGACTCTTGATTTCGCTCAGGTCATGATCCACGGCCAGCATGGAGCCTGCTTAAGATTCTCTCTCTTCCTCTCCCTCTGCCCCACCCCTTCTCTCTCTCTCTCTCTCTCTCTTAAAAAAGAAAAAGATAGACATGGGTAGACGAGGATGATCCAACATAAATATAATTCATACCCTGCAGTAGAAAATCTAACAAGAAATACAGAAGTGGTATTCTGAAATATGGTGGAAGAAAGCATCGTAAAATTAAAGAAGAACTGAATCTGAAGATTGAAGTAACATACCATTTTCTAGAAGAAACCAACATAGCATGATCGACACAGACATGTTCTAGTTACGCTAGTTATTTGTAAGGGCAATGAACCAGCCTGGCCCCAGGCTCTTTCATAATAACATTCAGTGTCAAAGACAATAGAGTGATGTCAATAAACTTCTGATGGAAAGGGATCTGCCTTTAAAAATAATCTTTGAAGGATGGGGGGAGAGTAAAGGAGTTAAAATAGCAATGACATTTTGGGGGAAAAACCAGATGAGTGGTAAATAACCCAACAGATTAAAAAAAAAAAAAAAGATGATAAGCTGGTAAGGGAAAAGTCAAGAAACCAACCTGACTTTACATCAGAGTCATCAAAGGGTCAGAAATTAGTGACACCATGTATGTCTGGAGGGGATGTAGGGGGCCAGCTGACATCAAGCAAACCAAAAATCCATTTAAGAAACAGTGAGACTGTCACCTCCAGACACTACAGAGCACTTTCCACACACTGGCAAATATCTGAAAGGTTATTTTCTGGTGATGGTTAAAACCAAAAACCTTTTAACTAGGGAGTACTGGGATTAACGGAAGGCAGGATCCAGCACAGTACTGAAGTGAACAAATACATACTGAATCTTACTCTTCTTCCACTGAGCTCCCAGAAGCCTGGCGACCAGCCCTTCACCCTCTGGCCAGAGGTTGGTAGAGTCTGATTTCTCAGGGGTATCTGACAAGTCCATAGAGAAACACCTAAAGATACTGAATAAGGCTCCTCAAATAAACTTCCCAGTTAGGTAATTGGACAGTGAAATTCAAATTCAATAAGCTATAAAAATGAGCTTACAGTTTTCAAACTTTGAAAAAGCCACTTTTTGGCATAATTTACTTACAGCAAGATGTAGATTTTGTGTGTCTGTGTACAGTTTTATGAGTTCAGACAAACAGTTGTGAAAGCCACCATTAGAATCAAGATAAAGAACAGTTTCATCACCCCCAAAACCAAACATCTTTTTGATCCCCAACATTTAATATGAGCAGACAAAGATTAGCAGACTTGAAAGAAACAGACTATGTACATAGGTACAGAAATAATGTATTATTCTCATGAACAGAGAATAAATAGGACATACCTTCAGAAGTAACACTTAGAGAACCAACAGATACCTGGTGGAAATGTAAAATATGGTAGCAGAAATCAAAAACCCATTGGATGGGCATTTATCCCAGAGAAATGAAGACTTAGTTCATTTCTGTGTGTACATGAATATTTATAGTAGATTTATTCATAATAGCTCCAAATTGGAAAAAAAAACCCACAATGTCCTTCAGCAGCTGAATGGCTGAACAGAAGGCACATGTCCATAGCAGGGAGTGCCGCTCAGAGATAATGATGGGTGAACAGGGGTGCTATTATGGAGAATGGTGAAGGGACCCCATCCCTTCACTGGGAGAGCAACTGAATTGGCAGGAAGTGTTTGAAGCAGTTCTTCTGGAACCCTGGAGTCTAGTTGAGTACTTTCAGTGTCCAGAGGAGAGCTTGAGGAGAAGGCTGGAAGATTGGGGGGGATTTTTGTGTTTCAGTAATGGCCAGTGTCCCACAAACCCAGCACTGTGGTGGGCACTTGCAGGATTTGGTGGCCTCTGCTCCTGGTGCAGCTTTCTGGGGCCAGAGTGGGCAGTAAGGACCTTGTCCTCCAGAAATCAGGGCAGTGTTTTGACTGCCCATCCCTGCTTCTGATTGCTGAGAGGTTGGCACCAGCCTCCACCAACTGAAGTGTCTTCCCTGCTGTGGTGGGACTTCAAGAGAGGGCACTCCTTCTCCTCCCATTTTGGGAGTCAGACATTTAAGGACCTCTTTTTCAGATCCCTGGCTGACCTCAGAGACAATGGAACAGAAACCACAACAATGAACACACAGTATGCAAAAATAGTTTGGAAAAGTCATCCATGGAAGACTCTAGCTCTCAACAAACAAAAACCCAGCAATCTCTGAGACGTGGAAATATGTAATTTCCAGGGTTACCATATTATAATACTCAGAATGTCCAGACTCAAGGAAATAAATACACAAACAACAGAGCATATATATTAGTTTGATAGGTCTACCATAACAAAGTACCACAAATTGGGGGCTTAAACCACAGAATTCTAGTGTTTCACAGTTCTAGGGGCTAGAAGTCCAACATCAAAGTAGTTGACGGGGTTGTTTCCATTTGATTTCTGTGGAGGAGAATCTATTCCATCCCTCTCTCCTAGTTTTTGGTGTTTTGCTGGCAATCTTTGTCGTTCCGTGGCTTATAGATCTTACCTTGTCTTCACTTGGGCTTCCCTGTTTGTGTGTGTTTCAGAGTACCCAAAATTTTCTCTTTTTGTAAGGCCAACACTCACATTAGATTATGAGAACCACCCTACTCTAGAATGACCTCATCTTAACTAATTACGTACAATGACCCTATTTCTAAATAAGATCACATACTAAGATACTGTAGGCTAAGACTTCAACATATGAATTTTGGGAGGACACAGTTCAACTCATAACAACATACAAAGAAACAGGAAAGTATGATCTATTCACAGGAAAAAAGAATTTGACAGAAACCATTCCAGAAGAAGCCCAGACTTTGGAATTATTAGTCAAAAACATTAAATCAGCTCTTAAATCAATGTTAAATATATTCAATGAGCTAAAGGAAACTGTGGACGAGTAACTAAAGGAAGTCAGGAAAACAATGTCTGAACAAAGCATCATTAAAGAGATAGAAATTATGAAAAGGAACCAAACAGAAATCCTGGAGCTGAAAAGTACAATAACTGAATTGAAATATTCACTAAAAGTTCATCAGCATATGTGAGTATGCAGAAGAAAGCATCAGTGAACTTGAAAATAAGACAGTTGAAATTATCCAGTCTGCACAGTAGAAAGAAAAAAGAATGGAGAAAAATGAAGAAATCCTGAGAGACGAGTGGGATACTTTGAGGCACACCAATGTATGCATTAAAAGAGTCCCGGAAGGGAGCACTTAGGTGGCTCAGTCGGTTGAGTGTCCAACTCTTGTTTTTTGCTCAGGTCACGATCTCATGGATCGTGGGATCGAGCCCAGTGTCGAGCTCCATGCTCAATGGGGTATCTGCTTGAAAGATTCTTTCCCTCTGCCCCTCCCCCTGCTTACTTGCTCTCTCTAAAATAAATAAATCTTTAAAAAAGAAAGTACCAGAAGGAGAAGGGAGAGAATAGAGGGTAGGAAAAATGTTTGAGGAACTAATGGGCAAAACTTCCCAGATTTGATGAAATACATAAACCTACACATCCAAGCATCTGAAAGACAGCCAAGCAGGGTAAACTCAGAGATTAACACTGACATGCATTACTGTCAAATTGTTTGAACCCTAAGAAAAAAAGCTAGTTTTAAAAGCAACCAGAGGGAAGCAATGCATCATATGAAAAGATCTTTAATAAGGTGGTAAACTGCTGGCTTTTCATTAGAAGCAGTGGAGGCCAGGAGACAGTGGGGTGACGTAGTTAAAGTCCAGAAAGAAAACCATCATCCAAGAATTCTGTATCGGGCAAAGCTGTCCTTCGAAAACAAAGGATAATAAGGCATTTCCAGAAAAACAAAAGCTGAGTGAATTCATTACTAGTAGACCTGCCCCAAAGAAATGCCGAAAAGACTCCTTCAGACAGAAATGAAAGGACACCAGATAGTAACTGGAAGCTATAGGAAAAGTCAACACTAGTAAGGATAACTTCTTAGGTACATATAATAACCTGTGTTATTGCACTTTTGGTTTGGTTTATAACTTCTCTCTTTTGGCTATCTGATTTAAAAGGGAACTGTATTAAACATAATTATAAATCCAAGTTAATGAGCATGTATGGTATAAAATGTGACCTGTGGGGGCGCCTGGGTGGCACAGTCGTTAAGCGTCCCCCTTCGGCTCAGGGCGTGATCCCGGCGTTCTGGGATCGAGCCCCACATCGGGCTCCTCCGCTATGAGCCTGCTTCTTCCTCTCCCACTCCCCCTGCTTGTGCTCCCTCCCTCGCTGGCTGCCTCTCTCTCTCTCAAATAAATAAATAAAATCTTAAAAAAATAAAGTTACAGCAGAGAAAGAAGGATGTTATGGATTGATTTAAAAATTCAGTATAGCAAAAATATGTAACAGTTGTAAACATATACAGCCCAAAAACATGTGAGGCAAAACTGACAGAAAGACAAAGAGGAATAGATACTTCTGCAGTAATAGTTGGAGACTTTAAAATACCCTTCCTTCAATAATGGCTAAAGCAACTAGACAGCGTTCAGAAGTGGGGTACTTGAGCACCTATAAACCAATTAGATTAACGTGCATTAGGGCACCCCACCCAGCAACAGCAGAATACACATTCTTCTCAAGTGCAAATGGAATATTCCCCAGGATAAACCATATGTTAGAGCACCAGATGAGTCTTAGTAAATTTTAAGATTGAAATCATATATCTTTTCTGATCACAGTGGAATGAAACTAGAAATCAGTAACAGAAGGAAAAGTTTGAAAAAGGGCCAACAGAAATAAATTTTTAGCTAGATTGACTAGGAAAAAAGAACACTCAGATGTCTAAAATCATACATGAAAGTGAGGACATTACTTCTTATTTTACAGAAATTATCCTTTTTAATTATAAAAGAGTACCATGAACAATTTTACACCGGCACATTGGATAACGTAGAGAAAGTGATACATTACTAGAAACACATAAACAGCAGAAACTAAGTCATAAAGCAAAAGAAAATCTGAACTAGGAAGGTGATGGATCAATTGTGAATCAAAGAACTAACAAACAAAAGCCCAGAACCAGATTGTTTCACTGGTCACCAGACATTTAAGGAAGAATTAACACTGATAATTTTCTAACTTTCCATGAGGCCACTACTACCTTTCTACCTTGGGCAAAGACACTACAAGAAAAGGATAGACAAAATCCTTTATGAATATGAATGCAGAAATCTTCAAAAGACCAAATGAAGCAGCATATTAACAGGATTATATGTCATAATGAAGTGGTATTTATTCCCAGAATATAAGGATGGTCCAACATATGAAAACCAGTCATTGTATTATATCATATTAATAGGATGAGGGGGAAAAAAAACCCCACATGATAATCTCAGTTGATGCAAAAAAAGCATTTGACAAAATTTAATACTCATTAAAAAAAAACAATAAACTAAGAATTAGAAGGGAACTCCTTAACATGATAAAGGCCATATATGAAAGATTTTTTAATTTAAATTCATATAGTGTAGTATTGGTTTCAGGAGTAGAATTTAATGATTCATCAGTTGCAAATAACACCCAGTGCTCATTACATCAAGTGCCCTCCTTAAGGCCCATTACCCACTTACCCCTTCCCTCCTTCCAACAACCTCTGTATTTAAGAGTCTCTTATGGTTTGCCTTCCTCTCTGTTTTTATCTTATTTTATTTTTCCTTCTCTTCCCCTGTGTTCATCTGTTTTGTTTCTTACATTCCACATGAGTGAAATCATATGGTATTTGTCTTTCTCTAACTTATTTCACTTAGCATAATACCCTGTAGTTCCATCCATATCACTGCAAATGGCAAAATTTCATTCTTTTTGATCACTGAGTAATATTCCATTGTATGTATATACCACATTTTCTTTTCTTTTTTTAAATTCAATTAGCCGGCATAAACTACACCCTTTGTTTCAGATGTAGAGTTCAGTAATTCATCAGTTGCGTATAACACCTAGTGCTTATCACATCATGTGCCCTCCTTAATGCCCATCACCAGTTACCCCAACCCCCACCCACCTCCCCTCCAGCAACCCTGTTTGTTTCCTATAGTTAAGAGTCCCTCGTTATGGTGACTAATATAACAAAATAAAAATTATAAAAAAAAAAAGAGTCCCTCGTGGTTTGTCTCCCTCTCTGATTTCTTCCCATTCAGTTTTCTACCCCTCCCCCTATGATCTTTGTGCTGTTTCTCATATTCCACATATGAGTGAAACCATATGATAATCGTCTTTCTCTGATTGACTTATTTCACTCAGCATAATACCCTCCAGTTCCATCCAAGTTGATGTAAATTGTAAGATTTCATCCTTTCCAATGGCTGAGTAATACTCCATTACTCACACACACACACACACACACACACACACACACCCCACATCTTTATCCATTCCATTGTCGATGAACATCTAGGCTCTTTCCATAGTTTGGCTATTGTGGACATTACTGCTATAAACATTGGGGTGCAGGTACCCCTTTATATTACTATGTTTATATCTTTGGGGTAGATACCTAGTAGTGCAATTGCTGGGTCCTAGGGTAGCTCTATTTTTAACTTCTTGAGGAACCTCTGTGCTGTTTTCCAGAGTGGCTGTACCAGCTTGCATTCCCACCAACAGTGTAAGAGGGTTTCCCTTTCTCTGCATCCTCACCAATGAGTGTCCTTTCCTTTCTTGTTAATTTTAGCTATTCTGACTGATGTGAGGTGGAATCTCATTGTGGTTTTGATTTGTATTTCTCTGATGACAAATGATGTTGAGCATTTTTTCATGTATCTGTTGACCATTTGTATGTATTCTTTGGAGAAGTGTCTGTTCATGTTTTCTGCCCATTTCTTCACTGAATTATTTGTTCTTTGGTTGTTGAGTTTGATAAGTTCTTTATAGATCTTGGATACTAGCCCTTTATCTGATATGTCATTTGCAGATATCTTCTCCCATTCTGTAGGTTGCCTTTGAGTTTTGTTGACTGTTTCCTTTGCTGTGCAGAAGATTTTTATCTTGACAAAGTCCCAATAGTTCATTTTTGCCTCTTTCCCTTGCCTTTGGAGATGTGTCTAGGAAGAAGTTAATGCGGCTGAGGTCAAAGAGGTTGCTGCCTGTGTTCTCCGCTAGGATTTTGATGGATTCCTGTCTCACATTGAGGTCTTTCATCCATTTTGAGTTTATCTTTGTGTATGGTGTAAGAAAATGGTCCAGTTTCATTCTTCGACATGTGGCTGTCCAATTTTCCCAACATCTTTTGTTTAAGAGACTTTTTTTCTATTGGGTATTCTTTCCTGCTTTGTTGAAAATTAGTTGACCATAGAGTGGAGGGTCCATTTCTGAGTTCTCTGTTCTGTTCCATTGATCTATGTGTTTGTTTTTGTGTACCACATCTTCTTTATCCATTCATCTGTCGATGGACATCTGGGCTCTGTCCGTAGTTTGGCTATTGTGGACATTGCTGCTATAAACATTGGGGTGCAGGTGTCCCTTCAAATCAATGTTTTTGTGTCCTTTGGGTAAATACTTAGTAATGCAATTGCTGGGTCCTAGGGTAGCTCTATTTTTAACTTTTTGAGGAACCTCCATACTGTTTTCCAGAGCGGCTGCACCAATTTGCATTCTCACCAACAGTGCAAAAGGGATCCCCTTTCTCCTCATCCTCACTAACATCTGTCGTTTCCTGAGTTGTTAATTTTAGCCATCCTGACTGGTGTGAGGTGGTATTTTATTGTGGTTTTGATTTGTATTTCCCTGATTCCCAGTGATGTTGAGCATCTTTTCACATGTCTGTTAGCGACCTGGATTTCTTCTTTGGAAAAGTGTCTGTTCATATGAAAGACAGATTTTTATTTTCTCAGTTGTGGAGGCTAGAAATCTAAGCCGAAGGTGTCAGCAGAGTGGGTTCTTTCTGTGGGCCATGACAGAAAGATATTCCATGCCCCCCTCCTTGATTTGTAGATGGCTGTCTTTTCCCCATGTGTTCACATCATCTTCCCTCTGAGTGCCTGTGTCCTAATTTCCTTTTCTTGTAAGGACACAGTCATATTGGATTAGGGCCACCCTAACGGTCCCACTTTAATTACCTCTTTAAAGTCCCTATCCAAATATGGTTACATTCTGGAGTATTAGGGGTTAGAATTTCAAAGAACAAATTTATTTTGAGGGTGTGACATAATTCAGGCCAAAATAGAACTAAATGAATTTAGCAAAGTTGCAGAGCATGAAAACACACAAAAATTGGTTGTATTTCTATGTGCTTGCAATGAGCTCTCCAAAAAGAAAATTTAAAAACAATTACAATAACATTAAAAAGAATACTTAGGAATAGATTTAACTAAGATGGCAAAAGATGTGTACACTGAAAACTTTGAAACATTGTTAAAAGAAATAAGACCTAAATAATTCGAAAGACATTGAGTGTTCATGGATTAGAATACCGTATAGTTAAGATTTGGGATAAATCAGGGTTAGTAGAGGGAAAATTAAGTCTAATGCAAAACAAGATACTCTTTAATTCCATAAAAATTCATGAGAGTAAAATAACCATAGTTTACTATGTGACTCAGATGTGATTAAAAAAAAAAATAGCTTTACTTACCTAGAAGAACTACAGCATACAGGTAACCATTTACATGTGCAATTTAGTAGATTTTAGTATCTTCACGGATTTGTATGCTCACTACCAGAAAGAAACGTGGCCCCTGTTAGCAGTCTCTCCCTGTGTTCCTCTATCCCCTCACCCTCGGCTCCAGGCAGCCATTAATCTACTTTCAGTCTCTGTAGACCTGCCTGTTGTGGGCATTTCCTGTAAGTGGCGTCATTTAGTATGTGGTCCTTCGTGACCGGCTTCTTTCTCCTAGCGTAAGCTAGTTTTCAAGATTCATCCTTGTTGTGGCATGTGCCAGTCCTTCATTTCTTTTTATTGCTGAATAATAATCCATTATATGGACAATACCACATTTTATGTATCCATTCATCAGTTGACAGACGTGTGGATTGTTTCCACTTTTTGGCCATAAAGCTGCTCTGAGTATTCCTGTACAAGTTCTCGTGCGGACATAGTGCTATCCGTTTTCTTGTCTATACCTAAGAGTAGAATTACTGAGTCACAGGTAACTCTATGTTGAACTTTCTGAGGAACTGGGAGACTGTTTTCCAAGGTAGCTGTACCATTTTACATTCTTAGCAACAACATATGAGGGTTCCAGTTTCTCCACATCTTCGCCAACACTTGTTATTATCTGTCTTTTTCGATTATAGCTATCTGTGGTGGGTTGCATGGTGACTCCCAAAAAGATATGTCCACAGCCTAACCCCTGGAACCTGTGGGTGTGACCTTACTTGGAAAAAGGGTCTTTGCAGGTGGAATTAAGTTAAGAATCTTGAGATGAAATTGTCCTGGATTTTCTGGCCCTATACCCAAGGACAAGTGTGCTTATAAGACAGAAGAGGAGAAGGCCGTGTGAAAGCAAAAGCAGAGATTGGAGTTGTGTAGCTAAAGCCGAGGAACACCTGGAGACACCAGAAGCTAAAAGAGGCAAGGAATTCTCATTTTAGAGCCTTTGGAAGGAGCCTGGCTGTGCAGACGCCTTGATTTCAGATTTCCGGTCTTCAGAACTGTAAGAATATTAACTCCTTTGTTTTTAAGCCATCAAGATGTGGTAATTTGTTAGCACAGCACTGGGAAACTAAAACACCAATCAAGTGGTATCTCTTTACAGTTTCCATTTGCATTTCCCTGATGACTAATGATAGTGGGAGTCCTTTCGTCACCTTACTGGCTAGGTGTACATCTTTTTTTGGACAAATGTCTATTTAGATCCTTTGCCCTTTTAAAAATTGGGTTGTCTTTTCATTGAGTTCTAAGAGTTCTTCATATGTTCTACGTCCAAGTCTCTTATCAGAGAGATGATTTATAAAAACTCTCACCCATTCGGCAGGTTGTCTTTTGACTCTTTTGATGGTTTCCTTTGAAGCTCCAAAAGTCTTTCATTTTGATGAAATCCACTTTGCTCTTTTTTTCTGTTGTGTTTTTGACATCACATTGAATAAACTATTGCGCAGTCCAAAATCATGAAGATTTATGCTTGTGTTTCCTTCTAAGAGTTTTATAAAAGTTTTGGCTTATGAGTTAATTTTTGTGTATGATGTGAGGTAGGGGTCCAACTTCATTCCTTTGTGTGTGAATATCCAGTTGTCTATGAATAACTTTGACTTAGTAAAGGAAACACTGATACTGATCTAGCTGAGAATATAACTATAATTGGGAGGATGGAGGGGTGGTGGGTGGGGCAGGAAGAATGTCCAGTGGGTGGTAGGTGCTGGGGAAGAAAAGGAGTTAAATCCCCCTCTCCAGTAGAGAGAGGCAAGTCAGTAAAGCCTAAAGTGGAAAACTCGACATAAGCATGTTATTTAGAAACATGGAGGTAAATAAAATAAAAGAGGTGAAAGCAACCCAGAGATGCTGATTTCAGTGCCTGGCCCCTTCCCCAGAGATGCTTGGGCATGTGCCGCCCCCCCACCCGGGATTTTAATGAGCAGTCAAGGTTGTGAACCATTGATCCCGAGGTGCTGACTTGGGCCAACTCATGGGCATTTTCTCTTGCCCATAACTCATTTACAAAGTACGTAGTTCTGGAAGGAGAAAGAGTGCTCGCTATGATGTTTATTAAACTGACAGAAGAGGAGAAAAAGTGGAAATACCTTAATGTCTGAAGTCTGCATTTTGGATAAGACAGGCTTCAAATGGTAAAGAATTGAATAAAATGAGACCAACAAAATAAAATCATTTCTACACCAGGCGAATACTACTGCAGCACTGATCTGCTGACCCAGCAGTAAGAAAACATACTCTTTAAAAAAAAGAAAAAGAGAAAGCAGTTGCCTCTGATTGATTGAAATGGGCATGGGAGGCAGAGGTTGTTGTTTTCATAATAGAGCTTTGAAAATCACGTCTAATAATTGTGCATAATTTGATAAATTAAAAAAGAGACAAGCAATAACAGATTCTGAATAAGGAGAGCAGTGGGGAGACGAGTCCTACTAGAGATTAAAGTTTATCATATAGCTGTAGTAATTAAAATCACGCCATAGCGGCAGACAGGTGGACGGAAAGATGAGTGGAGCAGGATATGAAACCCAGAAATTGATTCAAATGCTTAGAAGAACTCATTCATGATAAAGGTGGTAATTTTATTTTAAATCAGTGGGATGAGACACTCAGTTAAGGGTGTTGGAATAAGTGGATGGCCATTCAAGAGACAAGGAAAGTTAGGTCCACACTTCACACCCACTTTGAACCACGAGGACCAAAGATTTAAATAAAATAAAATCTTTCTTCAAAGTACTAAAAGGAACAACAAAGACAGACCACAGACCGGAGAAAGAAGGAAAGGGAAGTGGGGCGTGTGAGCAGAATGGCACAGGACAGCCCAGGAACAAGGTTGCTGTTGGGAAAATCTTGTTTGAAACCCCAGAGCTTTCACCATCTCTTTTCTTAACCTGTATTTTAGGAAATACTGTCTTGAGGTAAAGAAACACTTATCAGAGATTGAAAAGTTTGTATTAAATTATGTGGAAGAGTTTCTCTTCTGTTAAATACAAGTTAAATGTAACAGTTTTTATTACTAGTAACTGTGTTCTATGATGTCTTTTAAATAAAAATCTCATTGTTGTTACCTATGCACCAACAATTGATGCTTCCCTAACATTTAAAATATTTATTTCTGGATGGCGGTTTTTAGTTTTCTTTTTTTACTTCCTTCGTGACTTTCTGCACTGCATTATTCTTGTGATAACCTTGTATCATTTTTATAAAAACAATAATTAAGACAAAATTCAAAATATACATAATCCTATTAAAGAACAAAGAATCAGTATTTAAATCCTTCCACTGTGGATTTTAGTTTGGAATTCATTTCTTCCCTGGCAGCGGACATTAATCCATCACCTTCTTTATGGCGAGATTAGGAGGAACAGGCTGGGGCAGCGTAGCCCCCACGAGTAGAGGATGTGTTGTGCTTTGTCCGGGCTCCCAGCTGACCAGGCCAGATCGAGGGGCCTTACAGGTGCACTCAGAGCACTGGAGGGTGGGCTCTCAAGTAGCAGAGGTGGTGTTCTTAATGGCCGTGAACGGCTGGAACTATTTTATTTCTTCTGCTTTTCCGAGATGTGGTGTGACTGTGAACCTTGTAGGCAGGTTGTAAATTCACTGAAGCAGAATCTCGGTCTTTATTTACCTTCTTAGGTGCCACAGGGCCTACTGCATTGCCCATGTTTGAAAATGGAATTTAATTAATTAGGAGATTTTTTGGACTGACAGCAGAGCAAAAAAAAAAAAAAAGGTCCACACACTTGTGCAGCTGGTATTACAGGAGTGGCGGCCAGATGCTCCCATCAGACGTACATAAGTCGAGATCGTGACACTTTAAATTTGTGAAAGCTGTTCTAGAGATAATCATTTTTATACAATTAAAGAGCGTATCAGGGAGTGGTTTTCACAGACATTAATCTTGGCCTATTTGTCCTTGTCTTGCAGGTGTATCATACTTTGTTCTGGCCCCTTGAATGGACAGTGGCCGGCAGAGACAACAATACTTGTTATGCAAAAATAATTTGCAACAAATCTGACAATGTACGTAATATGATCGGAAGCTAAAAAGCTGTCATTTTAAACTGTCGCTTTTAATCTAGTCTTTGGGTTTGAATGATCTCTTTAAAGACCGCTTTCAGGGCGAGGCAGAAATCCTTCGAAATGTTACCCAGTCCATATGTTTGTGGAGGTTGAACACATGACAGATGGTAATGGGGGTTCACTAATACCATCTCAAAAAAAAAAAATCATTGAAAGTTGTCCCTTTCCAGAGCTATCTAACTTGGCAGTTTAGAGCCAGATGACCTGGGAAAGTTTTGGTCATCAACTAATAAAATGGAGGGTATGTGTGTGCATTTTGTAAATTGACCAAATGTGTGTGAGAAACCTTTAGAAAGAGATGCTTGCATGAAGTGAGAACTAGTTAATTAACTGATTACTAATGAAGGCTTTCATTAAAGAAGAATCAGTGGGGTGGAAAGCCGGTGGGCGGAGGCTCTCTGCCTTCCCCGCTCTTGAGGTGAGCATGGAATTGGTGATAGACGCCTTCGTTATCGTAGTGGAAAGCGCAGCTTCTGCATGACTTGTTTTGTAAAGAACACTGAGCATAGAAAGCAGTAGGACTTCGTTCCTCCCTTTTTAAGAATTTATAACCTGGGAGGTGGAGCAAAATTAGATACGTGTGAACAGTGATAACCGATATTTGTATAAAGTCTACAAAGTAATGGTCATCTTCTCTCGAATCCATCGAATTCGCAGTGTAACAGAAGACAGGTGTCACAGGCTCATGGCCAGTTGGCAGGTGCCCCATTGCCTGAGCAGTGAAGGCACCCAGAGCTCTAGAACTTAGTCCCTTGGCCCTGGCACAGGTGTGCAGGGGATACTGGTCAGAGCGCCCCAGAAACACCACAGGGCTGTGCTCCCCGGGGGTGGTGCCGGTTGTGGGGTGCTCGTTCTGACTGGACATGAGTGATCTGAGCTCACCGTCATGCCAGCTGTGGGAGGCCTCTCCAAAGGGAGCAGGCAGAGCCGGTCTTCACGTACTGCTGCTCCCTGAAGTGAGCGGGACTGGGAGCAGGTTGCTAGAGCCCCTGCCACAGCCAAGATATTTCTGATCTCCTGACAGAGGTGTTCACTGGTGGGCCTGGGGCAGAATTTCACGGTCTTTCCACTCCTCTTTGGACTCCCTGTGCTCTGTCCCTTGCCACTCCCTCCACTCTCTGTCCGCCGCTCTTGCACACTGCGCGCCGTCCGCAGCAGAGCTTGCCCCTCCTTCTACCGCCATCCAAATTGCTATTTCTAGAGTATCACCCTGGTGCTTCCTACCTCCCTGTGGCTCTTGGGTGAAAAGTGTGAATGAGGTTTGCCCTCTCACTTGACCTGCCTTCATTTTATTTGGAAGTGGAGATTTTCATCAGAGGTCCTTTGTGTCTCCAGGCTGCCCCCCTTCCCCCACTTTGCTGCAGGATGCCCCGTCTCAGAGATTCCAGCGCAGGAGCCTTCCGTGGGGCCCCGAGAACTGCCCCTCCTCACACACAGCTCCGTGGCCTCTGGCGGCCAGCCCTGTGAGAAGCGCTGCTCCTGGGGCCCTCCTGTGAGCGCCCGTTACGTGTGCGTGCGGTGGCGTGCGCGTTGTTCTTTCTCCAGAACGTGGCAGCGGAGGTCTCTCTTCTGCCCTTCTGCCTTCTCTCTTGCCTGTTGAGCATTTTCACTGCTGAACATCAAAATGAAGACCCGCGTCTGATGGAAAACCATCGCAGCGCTACCTTGGAGATGCGCTCTGGCTCTGGCTCCCTGTCTTGTGGGTCCGCTCGTCCCCGCGCCCCGTCCCTCCCTGCGCGCAGGCCTGGCTGAAAGCCCCGCTCTGGCCCCTCCTTGATCTCTGCCTAGTTACGTCAGGAGCCGGGTAGCTCGCTTCCTGGGCCAGGAACCACTGCATTTCCAAACCCTGATGCCCTAGAATTATTCCAGCGTTGGACTTTATTTATTTATTTTTAAGATTTTATTTATTTATTCGACAGAGAGAGAGACAGCCAGCGAGAGAGGGAACACAAGCAGGGGGAGTGGGAGAGGAAGAAGCAGGCTCCTAGCGGAGCGGGGAGCCAGATGGGGGCTCGATCCCAGGACCCTGGGATCACGCCCTGAGCCGAAGGCAGACGCTTAACGACTGCGCCCCCCAGGCGCCCCCAGCGTTGGACTTTAATTCAGATTTGTTATGTTGTTGTTTAGCACTATCTCAGCATAATTTGGGAATTTACATCATACTAATGAACTCCTTCATGCAGTGGGTAAATTGCTTGTTCTAGTAAATTTGAGCGCAAATTAACTCTGGATGTGCATTTACTGGCTCATTTAACAGATTCTTACGGTGGTTCAGTTTCATGATAATGTTCTCTGCTCGGTTCAACATTAGAGTTCTTTTTCTGTAGCAGCTGCCGTAAATGTTAACTGTGAACTTGCAATAAATAGACTCCCATTCAGATCATTAACCTACTGGCTTTCTTCTGTTTGCGTTTTCAAGTATCGGGTGATAGGATTCCATGTTCTCGGACCGAACGCCGGTGAGATCACCCAAGGGTTTGCAGCCGCGATGAAATGTGGGCTCACAAAGCAGCTACTCGATGACACCGTGGGAATTCACCCCACATGTGGTGAGGTAGGGAGATAGGGTTGTGTTTTTGCTGATTTCAGTTGGCGTAGTTTGAAAAACTGAGATAAAGCCTATCGTCAGAAAGATTTTGTATTAGTAACTGCTTCATAGATTTTAAAGGTTAATCTAGGGGGCGCCTGGGTGGCGCAGTCGTTAAGCGTCTGCCTTCGGCTCAGGGCGTGATCCCGGCGTTACGGGATCGAGCCCCACATCAGGCTCCTCCGCTAGGAGCCTGCTTCTTCCTCTCCCACTCCCCCTGCTGTGTTCCCTCTCTCGCTGGTTGTCTCTCTCTCTCTAATAAATAAATAAAATCTTTACAAAAAATAAAAAAAAATAAAGGTTAACCTAGATGTAATATTCAAAACGTGTTTTCTTAAAGCAACACTGAAATATTGATGGCTAGATATAAATGTGCTTGGTTTTCTTCCTTTCGAACAGGTGTTTACAACTTTGGAAATCACCAAGTCGTCGGGACTAGACATCACGCAGAAAGGCTGCTGAGGCTAGCCCCGCTGCTGTTTGGGTTTCCTTGTCCTATTCCCATTTCTCCGCAGGATAATAACGCCCCCGGGTAGTGAGTCGGTGCTCCTGCACCTGTTCTCCTGCGCGGGCCGGTGCTGGACCTCTCTCCCCGGCACAGAGATGAGAAGGGCGAGGAGGCGGACGGCAGCGGGCGTGTGCTCAGCGGGCTCGGCTGGCTGGGAGGGGCAGGTAGGCTGCCTCCTTGACGCCTTAGCTCGGAACCGCTGTGAGGTGAGCTAAGGCCGATGCTCTTCCGCGTCAGTATGGAGCTTCCCTCTGAAGGGCCTTGCAAGCGCACAACTAATCCAAGTTAACTTCTCTGGTTGCTAGTGTAGTGTTTTTATCCCCTTGCCTTGTTGTTTCTCTGGAAGTGTTTTCTCAGCGTCGAAACTGACTGTAAAGCAGCGAGCCTCCAGCACGTGGGCCTGAATGTGGGGATGCCGCGTGGCCGCCGAACAGCGGTGTCCTGGAAATGCCTTCGCGCAGCGGCTGCGATGCAGGGTGCGTTCCTAGGAAGTTGCTCATGCTGTACAGGGTTTAGCGAGCCGTCTACACCGTACGCGCGGTCGGACTCCCGCCTCGTGCCTCACCCTCTCCTGGTTCCCGGTGGCAACAACCTTGGAGTCCTCTCTTGTTAGTGTCTCATGTCAGAGACACGCTGTGCATTGATCTTAAGGGTGCTATTAAAAAGTTTTCGATACTGTATGATGTGAAATCTGACTAACTTAAAACTGTTTAAAATGATTCAATCCGTATCTGTTGAATTACAGTCAAGTTCAGTAAATGGACAGGAGATAGGAGATTCTATTTGAATCTGCACACCTGTCAGCATCTAAAAGGCCCTTGAAGTAGGGGTCTATCCGGGGTCCTTTTGGAAAATCTGTTGTTTCTTGAGGAGCACATCGCAGAGTGGCCAATGCAACGAAGGCAGCCAGTGCTCTCTTGAACAGGACATTACCATGAACCCACTCTCGTAGGATTGGATAGCTCTGTGATCAGAATGTCTAGCCATAGGTTTCAATGAAAAATTTGAAGCCATTCAACAGTTGGAAACACCATCTTTAGATGAACCTTTTGCTCCCCTCTCTGGAGGCAGGGAGTGAACAGGGCTGGAGTGGGGATGGGGACCCAATGACCTGACAGAGGTTCCAGTTACTGGGTTGCCTTTTTACTGGGGAGAGAAGGATACAAATATAACTCTGAAAAGTAAGGGTGGTTGTCGCAGTTGCTATAACCCAGGTGGAGACGGCCCAGTGAAAAACGGGAAGATGCTATTAATTTCCACTGGATATGGGGTGGGGGGTGGTTGATGGATCAGAGTTTGATGAAAGCAGCTGTATTTGAACTGAACCATGAGGGACGAATAGGATTTCAAGGATTTGAAGCAATCTGGAGAGGCTCTGAATGATGCTTTGAAGGGTTCATCTAAAATTCTAGATAAAATAATTTTAAAAACTTTTTGTTACCATATTGCTGAGCGACCAGGAGTTTGCAGGACCCCAAATGAAATGAAACCAGAAAGCCTGGAAGGGGGTTCTACCTGCACTCAGCATAATGCAGAAAACCTTAAAGTCCAGGCCTGCTCGTGTGAAGTTTCAAACAGGAAGCCTTTGTGTAAAGCTGGGACCCCTATGGGCTGTACCGCCAGTGGGAGGGTGAGCAAAAAACATACTCTGCTTCCCAGAAAGAAGCAACAAGGAAACTTGGCTATGCTCTTAGGAGGAAGGAAGTAATCCATCCCAAGAATTTTAACCACCGTGTGGGTTGCAGGCTATTGGGAAGGCTAGTTATCTTCCCTTTGCAAGGAGGAGGTTGGACTTCAATGTAAACCTATCTGTAATTGGCTCCCCCTAGTCTCCCTCCCCTTTCATCTCTTTCCTCTCGTCTCCTCTCCTGGGGTAAAAGTGGGCCTGAGATAATGGTGATAGATTAGGTTTACCAGAAGATAAAACTTGTGTGTACTAATAACATACAGATGCATGCAGATTTGCAAGGAAAAATCAACACCGTCTATTATAGTAGAGATTTTAATATTCCTCAGTAATTCGATCAAACACGAGAAAAGTCAGTAAGTTACTGAACCATCGAAAAGAATGAAATCTTGTCGTTTGCAATGTTGTGGATGAAACTAGAGAGTATTATGCTAAGTGAAATGAGTCAGAGAAAAAGAAATACCATATGATTTCACTCATATATGGAATTTGAGAAACAAAACAGGTGAACACAGAGAAAGGGAAGGAAATATAAAATAAAATGAAAACAGAGAGGGAGGCAAATCATAAGAGACGTTTAACTCTATGAAACGAACAGGGTTGCTGGAGGGGAGGGGAGGGGATGGGGTAATTGGGTGATGGGCATTAAAGAGGGCACGTGATGGAATGAGCACTGGGTGTTATATGCAACTGATGAATCACTAAATTCTACCCCTGAAACTAATAATGCAGTATATGCTAACTAAATTGAATTTAAATAAAAAAAATTTTTTTAACTCAGTAAAAATATAGGTTTGAATAATACAATTAACAAGCCCAGCTTAATGAACTCAGAAGAGCATCACATTCAACATGAAAACTTCCTCATGTCAAGCACATGTGGAATATTTATGAAATTTGCCTATGCTAGCCTCAACAAATTTCAGAAGACTGATACCGTAAAGGGATGGGCAAAAGATTTCTGCCGCAGGACTAACACTAAGAACACAGGGACCTTAAAATCCATACAGGATGATGGAAAGTGGAGTATGGAGGTAGTGTGAGGTGAGTGAGGGCTTGGAGATCAAGCTGGAAAGAACTAGGTTAGAGCCAGGAACCACTCAACAAGAAGTGAGGAGTTCTGGAAAAATCCTAGAAGTTGAAGAATGATGACTTGGGAATGCCTGGTCCTGTGACTTATATGACAGAACAAGTTGCTTAACTTTTCTTATTCTTCATTTATTAAGTATGGACAATATTGCCTGTTTCACAGACTTTAAACAGTTGAACACATTTATTAAGTTCCTGGCATACTGCATTTTGGTGTAGGATATCTTGGCTTCTGTGATCATGAGTTGGGCCTTATTAAGGAAAGCTCTTGTAGACACACAATAGCCAATAGATAGGCTGATGGGAGACATATTGACATATCAGTGCTTTGGCAGACTTCACCATGGTAGGCAGCCCCAAGTTGGCTCCCAGGTTGGACTCCCCAGCTGCAGGTAGTCACATCCTTGTGTAGTCTCCTCCCACATTGTACCAAGGTTGGTCTCTGTGACCAGTAGCATTTGGCAGAATTGGTGGTATGCACTAAGATTAGGTCATAAGAGGACTGCAGCTTAAGTTCTGGTCTCATACACTCTCTTGGATCACTTATTCTGGGAGAAGGCAGCTGCCTTCTTCTCATGAAGACTCTCGGGAAGCCCATGAAGAGGCCCAGATGATGTGGAACTGAAATTTCCAGCCAACAGCAAGTACCTAAGGTCTGCCATTGTCCATGTGAATGAGCTTGGAAGTGAATACTTCCCAGGCAAGCTTTCCCCCAGCTAGCAGACTGACTGAAATTTCATTAGCGCTTTTGGGCCACTCCCAGAGTCCTGGCCCTCAGGAACTGTGAGATAATTATTTTTTAATCTGCTAAATTTTGGAGTAATTTGTTACACAGCAATAGATATCTAATATGCCACCAAGGAAAATTAAAAGTAGTACAAATCTATTCAGATAACTAAAACGTTTTGGGGACTTTCTTCCTAGGACAGACAAAATAAAGCTCATACAGATTTGGGATTTCAACAAAAAGGGACTGCAGCTCAAACTTAGTACTGACCTGAACTCTTCATCATGAAGAAGGTAACCCCAGACAGGAAAGCTCAAGAGGCCTCAGTGGAGTGCCTTCTGTGGAGGCCTCAGTGGAGCTGGTGGTCCTGGGCTGTGGCTGTGGTGGGTCCCTGCTGAACTTCCTTGGAGCATATCCATGGTTGTCAAAGCCCACGTTAAACAAAACAAAAAACCCTGGGGAAACAAGTTCATCATACAAAGTTGGGTTCATCAGACTTAGCAAGGGAGAGCACTACCTTGCCAGAGTCTTGGTGTCCTCTCAAATGGAGCTGAGAAGTGTACCCAGAGGATTTGGGAGGCCAGAGTTAGTAAAGGGGTAGTTACATAATAAAGATTAGTAAGTGGGTCTGGGCGGCAATTGGCCAGAATTTGTAATTGAGGCTAGCTGCTGGAAAAATGTCAGTGGTCTTATCTTTAGATTTTTAGGATGGGGTTCCTGTGTGGCTCAGTCGATTAAGCATCTGACTCTTGATTTCGGCTCAGGTCATGATCTCAGGGTCATGAAATTGAGCCCCATATCAGGCTCCACGTTCAGGGTGACATCTGCTTGAGATTCTCACTCTCCCTCTGCCCCTCCCCCCATCATGTTCATGCTCTCTCTCTAAAATAAAATCTTAAAAAAAAAAAAGAATTTGGGATATCTGAAACCATATCGAGCTCCTGTTACTGTAGTCTTCTCTTAGAACATAGACCTCTAAGTGAGTTAGTGTTAAAACAGTTCAAGCTCACATGACTTGTATGATGTGGTTTAGAACACTATCTGTTTTTGAGTAGTAGTACAGTTTTTCAAGTTGTGGTTTATTTCCCAGTGGAGAATCATCCAGTGCTTTTAAGCAGGGTGTGACAAACGTGTTAGGAATTTAATGAAAAAGATCACCAAGTCTTTATGCAGATTTATGCTTCCACCCATGCTACTAGATGTAATATCCAACTATAAACCAGCTGGAGGAAATATGAAATGACTACAATCAGCCATGGAACAACGGGGCAGGATAATGATCCTTCAGAGGAGGGAAACATGAAGTGATCCCTCCGATTACCCCCAAATTTCTGCAGGGAAAATTTCTGAAGAAGAAATAAAGACTTTCTCAGACAATGTCTGAAGGGGCATAGTGTTATTTGAAAGTTAAAAATCTATATTGGAAACTGTAGTTCAATCACTAAATTTCAAAAGGAAGTTGATATATGAAGAGAAAATAAAATGCAATCATGTAAAATGCTCAATTAAAACTAGAGGAAACAAAAAGGGCAAAAAGAAAAAGATGCAACAAGAACAGTTGTAAATGGTAACTTTCATTTTGGCTTGTTACCTGGCTCTGCTGTCTGCTGGTGAGCATGCACTTTGAGCTGTTGCTTTGTGCTGCATTTGTTTGGTTCTGTGGAGTCTCTGTGGAAGGTTTAACTGGCCCAAGTCAGAAGTTTTGATAACTGGTACTTAGGGACAGAAGAATGGGATTGGGACTCTCCTTAAAGTGGCCCTGGGTCATGTGTCATGAGCTGGATCTGTGTATCTCAGATTGAATCTTACGTCTCAAGCATAAGCCATAACTGAGTCTAGACTCGAGAATGACTCTTCACCTGTGACCACGGGTTGCGTGTCTCAAGCAGGCATTGGCCCCATTCTGTAGACTGCTCAGTAGAAGACTGATACCCTTTGCAGTATATGGGTCCATCAATTTGTTGCTTGTGTGAAGGGAGAGTAGTTACTGTGTGGCATGCTGAGGTCACACACTACAAAATGCCTTTGTTGCTGGTGCTGCTCCTATGCCTCCATCACTAAAAAGGATCCTAATCCTCAGAATTATAGGAAGAAAATCACCCATGGCCCCCTGCAGCACAGCTAAGGGGTTAATTCTACCATGTCCGGTAGGCCCTTAACCCTAATGATACTGACTTGACTCTTGAGGATGAAGCATGCAGATATGAGCAGGATAGAGAGGACGGCATCGCTGACATGTATCAGCAACCACTATTAACAAGGAAAGGAATAAGAGAGGGAGGGAGGGACAGAGGAACCTGAACACAGGGGAAGAAACAAAAACCTGAACCAGAGGTACGAAATTTGAATCAATCGGAAATCTAAATTTTACTAAAATAATTAATGCAACAAAAATATTAAAGGGCACTGATTGGCTTTTTTCTTTTTACCATTGCAAGCTTTTTTTTTTTTTTTTTTTGAGAGAGAGAGAGGACAAGCATGAGTGGGGGTGTGGTGGGAGGGAGAGAGTGAGCGTGAGCTGGATGTGGGGCTTGATCTCATGATCCTGAGATTGTGACCTAAACCAAAATGAAAAGTGGAACACTCAACCAACTGAGCCACCCAGGCACCCGCCATTGCACCCCCCCCATGGCAACCATTTTTAAGTGTACAACTCAGTGGCATTAAGTGCATTCACTATGCTGTGCAACCATCACTGCCATCCATATCCAGGACCTTTTATCTTCCCAAACTGAAACTGTCCCCATTGAATAGTAACGCCCCATTTCACTTTCTGTGCCGCTCCTGGTAAACTTTATTCTACTTTCTGTCTCTATGAATTTGCCTATTTTAGTACCTCATTTAAGTGGAATCATGCAATATTTGCCCTTTTGGGTTTGGCTTATTTCACTCAGCCTAATATTTTCAAGGTTCCTCTGTGTTGTGACATGTATCAGAATTTCATTTCTCTTTATGCCTAAATAATATTTCAGTGTGTAGATACACCATATTTTGCTTATCCACTCATCTGTTGATTGATAGTTGAGTTGTTTCCACCTTTTGGATATTGTGAAGAGTGTTACTATGAACATGGGTGTACAGGTATCTCTTTGAGTCTCTGGTTCAGTATACCTAGAAGTGGAATTGGTGGGTCATATGGTATTCTGTGTTTAACTTTTTGAGAAACTGCCAATTGTTTTCCACAGTGGCTATACCATTTTATATTCCTACCAACAGCACACAAGGGTTTTAGTTTCTCAACATCCTCACCAATAAGTGTTGTTTTCCTTTTTTTTTTTTTTTTTTTTTGGTAATGGCCATCCTAATAGGTGTGAATTGGCGTATTATTGTGGCTTTTCTTTGCATTACTCTAATGACCAAAAAATTGAATAAGAAAAACATCAGACAAATTGCAATTGAAGTACATTCTACAAAATACCTGACTAGTACTCCTCAAAACTGTCAAGGTCATGAAAACCGAGGAAAGTCTGAGAAACTATCACAGCCAAGAGGAGCCACATAAAGAGACATGACAAGTAAACATAACGTGGTATCCTGAATGGGATTTTGGAATAGAAAAAGACGTTGGGGTAAAAACTAAAGAAATATGAATAAAGTATGGACTTCAGTTAATAATAATATATCAGTATTGGTTCATGAATTGTACTGTGTGCCATGCTAATAAAGAAACTGGGTGAGGGGGTATATGGGAACTCTATTTTCTCCTCCTCTTCCTCCTCCTTCTTTGTAAATCTAAACTGTTTAAAAATTGAAACCTTTGTTCTAAATGAAAAAGATGCTATAGACGTTTAAAAAATAGTAGAGTATCTTGATCAATGTTACCCCAGTGTAGTCAACAAGTTCGAGAAAAATGGACAAGTACCTAAAAAGACACGAATTACCAAAACTGATTCAAGAAGAAATAGAAAATCTAAGAAGCACTACATTCATTAAATAAATAGAATGTATAACTTAAAGCCTTCCTAGAGTGAAAAATCAAGGACTACATGGTTTTGCTGTCAAATTCTTTTTATTTATTTATTTATTTATTTATTTATTTATTTATTTATTTGAGAGAGAAAACACAAGCAGGGGAGGAGCAGAAGGAGAAGGAGAAGCAGACTCCCCGCTGATCAGGGAGCCCGATGCAGGACTCGATCCCAGGCCCCTGGGATCATGACCTGAGCTGAAGGCAGGCATTTAACTGACTCAGGCTCTGTGCTCACGTGGAGGCTGCTTGGGATTCTCTCTCCCTCTCCTTCTGCCCCTCCACTACCCCCTTCCTCTCAAATAAATAAATAAATCCTTTTAAAATTCCCTTTTCTTTTATTGGAGAATGTCTTTATTTTCTTTTCTTGTTTATTTTTTATTTATTTTATTTTATTTTTAAATTTTTTATGCCTTGTGTCACATCTTAGAGGCAAAGCATCCATTCTCTCTTATCATTATATATGGTATTAGGCAAGTCTTTGTTTTATTATGTTAGTCACCATACAGTACATCATTAGTTTTTGATGTAGTGTTCCATGATTCATTGTTTGCATATAACACCTCGTGCTCCATGCAATACGTGCTGCCCTCCTTAATACCCATCACTGGCCTAGTCCATCCCCCCACCCCCTCCCTTCTGAAACCCTCAGTTTGTTTCCCAGAGTCCATAGTCTCTCATGGTTCATTCCCCCTTCTGTTTACCCCCGCTTCATTCTTCCCTTCCTTCTCCTACCGGTCTTCCTGCTATTTCTTATGTTCTATAAATGAGTGAAACCATATGATAATTGTCTTTCTCTGCTTGACTTATTTCACTTAGCACAATCTCCTCCAGTCCCATCCATGTTGCTGCAAATGTTGGGTAATTGTTCTTTCTGATGGCTGAGTAAAATTCCATTGTATATATGGACCACATCTTCTTTATCCATTCGTCTTAAAGGGCATCTCAGCTCCTTCCAGAGTTTAGCTATTGTGGACAATGCTGCTATGAACATTGGGGTGCATATGGCCCTTCTCTTCACTACATCTGTATCTTTGGGGTAAATACCCAGTAGTGCAATTGCTGGGTCATAGGGTAGCTCTATTTTTAACTTTTTGAGGGACCTCCACACTGTTTTCCAAAGTGGTTGTACCAACTTGCATTCCCACCAACAGTGTAAGAGGGTTCCCCTATCTCCACATCCTCTTCAACATTTGTTGTTTCTTGCCTTGCCAATTTTTGCCATTCTAACTGGCATAAGGTGGTATCTCAATGTGGTTTTGATTTGAATTTCCCTGATGGCTAATGATTTTGAACATTTTTTCATGTGTCTGTTAGTCATTTGTATGTCTTCATTGGAAAAGTGTCTGTTCATATCTTCTGTCCATTTTTTGATTCAATTTGTTTCTTGGGTATTGAGTTTGAGAAGTTCATTAATAGTAGGGGACTTCAACACTCCACTCTCAGCAATAGTAGATCATCTAAACTGAAAATCAACAAAGAAATAGGAGCTTTGAATGACACACTGGACCAGATGGACCTCATAGATACATACAGAACACTACTACACCTTAGAACAACAGAATACTCACTCTTTTTGAATGCCCATGGAACATTCTCAAGAACAGACCATGTTCTGGGTCACAAAACAGGTCTCAACCAATACCAAAAGACTGAGATTATTCCCTGCATATTCTCAGACCATGATGCTTTGAAACTGGAACTCAATCATAGGGAAAAATTTGGAAGAAACTCAAACACTTGGAAACTAAGAACCATCCTGCTCAAGAATGATTGGGTAAATCAGGAAATTAAAGAAGAACTTAAGCAATTTATGGAAACCAATGAGAACGAAAACACATGGGTGCAAAACCTATGGGACACTGCAAAGGTGGTCCTATGGGGAAAATACATAGCCATCCAAGCCTCACTCAAAAGAATAGAAAAATCTAAAATGCAGTCCTTATATTCTCACCTGAAGAAGCTGGATATGGAACAGAAGAACAGGCCTAACCCACACATGAGAAGACAATTGATTAAGATTAAAGCAGAGATCAATGAATTAGAAACCAGGAGCACAGTAGAGCAGGTCAACAAAACTAGAAGCTGGTTCTTTGAAAGAATTAATAAGATCAATAAGCCGCTGGCCAGACTTATTCAAAAGAATAAAGAAAGGACCCAAATTAAAAAAAGTATGAATGAAAGAGGAGAGATCATGACCAACACCAATGAAATAGGAGGGATCATTAGAAACTATTATCAACAACTATATGCCAATAAATTAGGCAACCTGGAAGAAATGGATGCCTTCTTGGAAACCTATAAACTACGAAGACTGAAACAGGAAGAAATTGATTATCTAAACAGACTGATTAATCATGAAGAGATTGAATTAGTGATCAAAAACCTCCCAAAAAACAAGAGTCCAGGGCCTGACGGATTCCCTGGGGAATTCTACCAAACATTCAAAGAAGAAATAATAACTATTCTCCTGAAGCTGTATAAAAAAAAATAGAAACAGAAGGAAAACTACCAAACTCATTCTATGAGGCCAATATTACCTTGATCCCCAAACCAGGCAAAGACCCCATCAAAAAGGAGAATTACAGACCAATATCCCTGATGAATATGGACGCCAAAATTCTCAACAAGATCCTAGCTAATAGGATCCAATAGTACATTAAAAGGATTATCCATCATGACCAAGTGGGATTCATCCCTGGGATGCAAGGGTGGTTCAACATTCGCAAATTAATCAGTGTGATAGATCACATTAATAAGAGAAGAGACAAGAGCCATATGATCCTCTCAATTGATGCAGGAAAAGCATTTGACAAAACACAGCATCCTTTCCTGATTAAAACCCTTCAGAGTGTAGGGATAGAGGGTACATTCCTCAATTTCATAAAAACCATCTATGAAAAGCCTACAGTGAATATCATTCTCAATAGGGAAAAGCTGAGAGCCTTTCCCTTAAGATCAGGAACACGACAAGGATGCCACTCTCGCCATTATTGTTCAACATAGTACTAGAAGTCCTAGCAACAGCAATCAGACAACAAAAAAGAATAAAAGGTATTCAATTGGCAAAGAAGTCAAACTCTCTCTTTTCACAGATGACATGATACTTTATATGGAAAACCCAAAAGACTCCACCCCCAAATTACTAGAACTCATACAACAGTTCAGTAATGCGGCAGGATACAAAATCAATGCTCAGAAATCAGTTGCATTTCTATACACGAACAATGAGACTGAAGAAAGAAAAATTAGGGAATCGATTCAATTTACAGTAGCACCAAAAACCATAACATATCTCAGAATAAACTTAACTAGAGAGGTAAAGGATCTATACTCTAGAAACTACAGAACACTGCTGAAGGACATTGAAGAAGACACAAAAAGATGGAAAAACATTCCATGCTCATGGATCAGAAGAATAAACATAGTTAAAATGTCTATGCTACCTGGACAATGTCTTTATTTCATCTCCATTCCTGATGGATATTTTTGCTGGGTATAGAATTCTGGTTCTTTTCTTTTAGCATTTAAGAAGTGATGTGCTGGGGCGCCTGGGTGGCGCAGCGGTTAAGCGTCTGCCTTCGGCTCAGGGCGTGATCCCAGCGTTCTGGGTTCGATCCCCACATTAGGCTCCTCCGCTATGAGCCTGCTTCTTCCTCTCCCACTCCCCCTGCTTGTGTTCTCTCTCTCGCTGGCTGTCTATCTCTGTTAAATAAATAAATAAAATCTTTATTAAAAAAAAAAAAAAGAAGTGTTGTGCCAATTCCTTTGGCTTCTGTGGTTCTAATGGCAAATCTGCCATAATTTGAATTTTTGTTCCTCTATAGGTAATGTGTTGATTTTCTCTGTCTGCTTTTAAGGCCTGATCTTTGTCTTTAGTTTTTAGTAGTTTGATTTTGATGCATTTTGGTGTGGATTTCTTTGGTAGATTATTTGTTTGGGGTTCACAAAATTTCTTTAATCTGTAGGTTAATGTCTTTTGTCAAATTTGGCAAGTTTTCAGCCATTATTTCTTTGAATATGTTTTTATCCCTGCATGCATTCTCCTCTCCTCTGGGATTCTGATGACACAAATGTTCAATCTCTTATCATTACCCCCACAGTTCCATGGGGCTCTGTTCATTTTTTTAAATCTTTTTTTTTTTTTTTTACCTCTCAGTTGTTTAGACTGGGTAATTTCTAATGATCTCTCTTCAAGTTACAGACTCTTCCCTGTTGTCTCTATTTTGCTATTGAGTCCAATAATTTCTTATTGCATTTTTCAGTTCTAAAGGTTCCACTTAGTTTTTATGTCTTCTGTTTCTTTCTTGAGACTTCTACCTTTTTATTCACTTCAGGAGTTGTTAGAGATTTTTGTAGCAGCTGTTTTCACAGCTCTGTCAGTATGACTGTGTTACTTCAGCGTTGCCATCTATTTATTGTGTCTTCTCATGCAAATAGAGATTTTACTGGTTCTCATATACCAAATTATTTTGTATTATATCTTAGATATTTGGGGTGTTATGTTATGAGTTTCTTGGCTTCTTCAAATCTTACAGAGAAGGTTGTAATTTTTGTTTTATCGGGCAGTTGAGCTAATTGGTTTCAGTTCACACGTTTTGAGCAAGCATTCTGTGTTGTGGTTTCAATGTGGGTTCCTTTTTCACAGTGTCTATGCCCAGTATTCTCAGTGACTGGGCTGCCCTGTAATTCAATTCTCAACATCAGTAGTATTGTTATAGGGTCATATCCATGAATATACAGTGAGGGCATTGAGCCCAGGGGTTTATGAACAAATTTATGGTGTCACTTCCCCATGTTCTTCCCTCTCCATGATCTCAGCAGTATTTTTTTGTTGTTGTTGTTCTCTGGGTCCCACAGCTGGGGCTTTATTTACCTCACTCAACCACATACTTTATGCAACTGTGTCCACATCAGGGGCCCAGTGGTTCCTCTCCCTCAGAGTTTTAGGCATCTGTCTTCTGTGCTGTTCCTGCCACCATTATTGTTGCCATAGGGCAGAGAGAACAGAGAAGAAAACTCACTCTCTCTGAGGGTTAGGAGACCTCATCCCCACTCCTCAAGCCAGAAGTAGAAAGGTTTCCACTAGCTCATTCTCTGTCCTCACCATTACCTGGTTTAGCATTTTAGGCCACACTGAGTCCAGACTGAAAGCTACCAAATAGAAAATAAATAGTAAACTCACTGCCAATTTAGTGTTCCAATTCTTTTTTTATTTTCTCCTCCAATTCTGCTACTATTTACTTTTCAGAGGCCTCATTGCTATTCTGCATTCTGTCCAGATTTTATAGCTGGGAGAGACACGATGGAATGTGCTAGCTTTTTCTTATGCAGAACTAGAACATCCCAGCAGACTTTAAAAAAAAAATAAATTGTGAAAAAACAAATAATCCATTTTAAAAATGGGCAGAGGACCTGAATAGATATTTTTCCAAAGAAGATATACAGATGGCCAACAGACACATGAAAAGATGTTCAGTATTACTAATCATCAGGGAAATGCAAATAAGAACCATAATGAGATATCACCTTACACCTGTCAGAATAGCTAGTATCAAAAAGACAAGAAATAACTAGCACTAGTGAGATGTGGAGGAAAAAGAACCCTCATGCACCATTGGTGGGAATGTAAATTGGTGCAGCCATTGGGGAAAACTGTATGGAGATTCCTCAAAAAATTAGAAGTAAAAATACTAATGATCCAATAATTCCACTAGTAGGCATTTACCCAAAGAAAACAAAAACACTAATTTGAAAAGATACATGCCACCATGTTTATAGCAACATTATTATTTACGGTAGCCAAGATATGGAAGCAGCCCAAGTGTCCATGGACAGAATAATGGAGATATATATATATATATATATATATATATATATATATATATATATATAAATACTTTAATATGTATAATGGAATATTTATATATATAATGGAATATATATATACACACATATATGTGATGGAATATTACTCAACCATCAAAAAGAATGAAATCTTGCCATTTGCAACAACATGGATGGACCTAGAGGGTATTATTCTAAGTGAAATAAGTCATATACAGAAAGACAAATACTGTATGATTTCAACTACATGTAGAATGTAAAAAACAAACGAATGAACAATCAAACAGAAAGAAACCCATAAATACAGAGAACAAACTGATGGTTGCCAGAGGGGAGGAAGGCAAAAGGGGTTTGGGTGAAATGGGTGAAGGGAAGTGGGAGGTACAGGCTTCCAGTTATGGAATGAGTAAGTCATGGGGATGAAAGGCACAACACAGGGAACATTGTCAGTGGTACTGTAATAGTGTCATATGGAGATAGATGACAGCTACACTTGTGGTGAGCAGAGCATAACATGTAGAGTTAGTCAAATCACCAATGGTTTGTACACCTGTAACTAATGTAACAATGTGTGTACACTACACCCCAGTGAAAAATTAAAGACAAAACAGAATGGGGTGCCTGGGTGACACAGTAGGTTAAGTACCTTAGTCTTGGTTTTGGCTCAGGTCATGATCTCAGACTTGTGGGATTGAGCCCTGTGTTGGGTTCCATGCTGAGCACCGAGTCTGCTTGGGTTTCTTTCTCCCTCTCCTTCTGCCCCTCCCCCCTGCTCACTTGACTGCCCTGAGGTGTGACTACTTGTTCCCTAATGTGAATGGCATCTGGGAAGGACCATGTGGCATCAGTGCCCAGGTCAAGTGGCATCGTTATTTCTATTTGTACTACCTGCTATCCTATGGACTGAACCAGGCTACCTCTATCCTAGTTCACCCAGATTTCTTTAGTCCTTCTACGTTCCCCCCAAATTCAAAGATGATACATGACTGCCACAGTCTGGGGAGTGGTGAACTTGGTTTCAATTCTCTTTTGTCAGACCACCTGCCAAGTAAGTGAGGAAAAAACTGAAATTTATTGTGGCTTTCCCAGGAAGAAGTTTCTACCTCGGGGATGAACGCAGGTTGGCAGTTTTATACTTGTTGGCTCGGTGATGTAAATCTTCAGATGAAATCACGGCTGGAGGTTGGCAAAGCTGTGCAGACAGAGTGTGTGTGCGAGTAAACGCACTCAGTGCACCCGCTCATGGCAAACCTGCTGCGACCCTATTGCCCCAAATTGCCTTCCTAAAACACAACTGTTTCCTCAGTATGTTTTCTCTGTGTGACACTAATGACCACAGACTATTGAATCAGCTCTTCCCTGGAGGCTGATTATAGTAGGTGGGGAATGTTCTCTGCACTGTTTAGCTTGCCTTCATCCCCTTCTAAAGGCAAAAGCCCCTGCCACAGAAGGCTGTGATGACTCTGTAAGGTGGTGTGCAGGACTCCTTTGACTTAGACTGAACACCGGTGAACTCATTCACTATCACTGACAGCCATTTGCTGGTCTCTCGGACTTGCCAGGTTAAGTGAGCTGTGTGACTACCACGGGGCTGTTGAATCATGCTTGCTCATTCAGCCTGTGTGGGGCACAGTGTGGCTTAGACCCACTCGCCTGGGAGTTATATATGGTCTCTGCCCTTAAAGAGTTTACAGTTGAGTGGGAAGACCAGACACAGATACATAGTCAAGTATGCAGATTAGTTTTGTCATCTACAGGGAAACAAATGACTCTTGAATTCTACCGTAAGCCAGACTGATGCTCGGGTCATACATTTAGTTCACCCAGTCATCTTGATTACAAGCACAGACGAGGAAATCATGTCCACAGGGAGAGTGACCTGTGGAGCTGGGTTTCACACCTAAGCTTGTTGACTCCAAACACGTTCCTTTTGCATTGCATCAAGGGAGCAGGGAAGAATGTTAATCAAGTCATGGATCAGGGCTCTGTTTTTGTTTAGTGTGACCAGGACATTCTACCATTGGTGGGGAGGGGCATAGCCTGTCTGCCATCTTCCACTCACTAAAATTGCCATGAAAGATAAAACACCAGTGTGAGAGGCGTGCGCATTCATAGGCAGAGACCCATCCTCACTTAGAATCTCTTCTACTGATGGGAATTTTAGCCTCTCTGGGTGATCAGAGACCAGGCTGTGGTTGTTCAAGCGGTTCAGACAAAGTCCTCAGCGGCAATCCCTCAGCTGTGGATGCTGCTTGTCTCCATCAACGGGAAGACCTGGGGCTCAGGCTGTCCCCTGGCGAGGATGAGAGGCTTCTTTGGGAAGGAGGGTTTGCGTCACCTGCTCTTGAACTGTGTCGTGCTGCAGGTTGTTCGGCTCCAGCTGCGTCTGTTGGGGACTCCTGGACCTCAGAGTGCTCCCCTGCTCATCTCGGCCTGGCTCCCGGGACCACCTCCTCAGCCTCCTCCTCCGGGAAGGTCACACACCTCTGGGACTCACATTTACGTAGTTTGATTTCTAGGAGGTTAAGTCATTTTTCATTTGTACTGCAAGCAAAAACAAAAGGACTCAGTGTTATCTGTCTTGAGAGCTTGTAGCATTTCTCACAGATCTGTGGGAGACAGATTTCCCCAGCTTTTGTCTCCCTGAAAATGTCTTTATGCCAATCTCATTTTTGAGGGCCATTTTTGCTGGCCGGAGAAGCTGAGTTTGACATCCCCCAAGCCCCACCTTTCAGCACTTGAAGGGATCCCCACCATCTTCCCGTTTCCCTTGGTGCAGACAAGACACCAACCACCACCCTACTGTGTTCCCTGTGTAGCATGCCCCTACCCCGCACGTCCTGGGGCTCCCAAGGCTTTATCTCAAATTTTCAGCAGTTTGGCTCTTATGTGCCTGGAAATGTTTTTCTCTGTACTTATCTTGCTTGGGCTTTATAGAACTTCTTAGATCTGTGGGTTGATGTCTCACACGAATTTTGAAAAGTTCTCAGCCATTCCTTCTTCAAATATCACTTCTATCTGTTCTCTCCTTCCTCTGCTTTGAGAATTCCAAGCACAGGAGATTAGACTTTCCTCTCTCAAACCCCCAGTGTTTTTCCTCCTTGTATTTCTGTTTGGATTGTTATCATTCAAGTTGGTTACTACTTGTCTTTAGGTTCACTGATTTTTTTCTTTTTTTTACTTCTGCTCTGTCCAACCTACTGTTATATCCATTGACTGGATTCTTTGTTTATAACGGTGTATTTTTCATCTTCTTAGGTTCTTTTTTGTATTTGCATCTCTCTGCTCCAATTCCCCATCCGTTCACACATCACGTTGACCTTTTCCTTTAGACTCTTTAACATATTTACCGCAGGTTTCGGGCCCCTGTCTCTGAGCTATCTCTGTGTCGGCTTTTATTGAATTTTGTCTCTTGTTGATGGATTACATTTTGTTCGTTCGCTTCTTTGCCTATCTTCTCAGTTTGTAGGTTGGACATTATGTATGGAGGAACAGGAGCGGCTGAAGTAAATCATACTTCACCTCAGAAAAGAGTGCTCCTCTTCTGTTAGTCTGTCAGTGAGGGTGGCACTTTCAACCAGAACGTAGCCAAGCTGGGCTGGGCTTCCTTGTGGCTGTAGTTAAACTTATCCCCCACTGGCCTCCCAGGTTTTGAGGGTGTGCTCAGGACTGACCCTGCAGTAGGGCTTAGGATCTGAGCGCTGGTGAGACTCCACACATCTCTTTATAGCTGACAGCCTGCTATCTCTTTCTGAACGCAAGAGAGCTCCCAGCCTCGCAGACTGGCTTTCAGCTTCTCAGGTTGCTGAGGTGTTCTCCCTGCCCTCCTGTCCTGCCTCTCAAGTTCTACATCTGGAGAGACCCTTTCACACTCCTGTGGGGCCTCCCACTTCCAGTGGACAACCACGTGCATTTGCTGAGGCCTTGAGTGCCTTGGAGGGATTTCTCTCAGTCTTTGGCGTGAGCTTCAGTGGGAGATCCTGGTGGGGGGGGTACAGACTTGCCCTGTAGCTGGGGCTCCTTGGGGTTCTAATACATTGCACGACTCCCATGTGGCCTCAGAAGCTTGTTCAGAGTGTGGCTGGTCCCCACGCCCCCCACCAGGTATATTCCTCTGCCTCCGCCCACTCATCTGAAGGAATGCTGCTTTGAGCCTTTTCTCCTAGCAAGGGCTTGTCACTTTTTGGAATTTATTTTAGTTTAGTTTAGTTTTGTTTTTTTGGGGGGTGTTTTTCGTTCTCCTTTTAGTTTTGGCGTTCTCAGCTCTCTGGTGGGTTAAAAACACAAGATCTCTTTGTAGCTGAAGCAGATCATGCCTGCTGTTAGGGTAGGAGCGGTGATGTTTGTTACTTTCTCCATTCAGCAAATATTTATTTGCCAAAGCTGTCCTGTTTCACATAAATTGCTCCCTTCAGAGCGCTGGATGAGATAGCAGAATCGTAGCCCTTTGATTTGCTCGCCTCACTTCTCTCAGTCCTGGGCTCCCCTCCTGAGGAAGGCGGGCAGTGAGGACCCCCACGAGTGTGAGCACTGGGCTTTGAGCTGGCCGTCCTCCAGGTGATCTGGGCAGTGCCCCCTAGCTTACCTGGTGCAGGGAGCACAGCCTGCATTTCTTCATCACGGTAAAACAGGAATGATCACACTAGTCAAAATACTTTAAGGTGAAACAGTAAAAAAAAAAAAAAATTCCCACTCAAATAACCAGCAGCAGAGCTAATATTTATTGAGCTCCACACATTCTGTGTGTTCTTCTCACTTATCTTCACCACAACCCTATGAGGTAGGTACTATGTTTATCATCCGCGTGAGACATGTAAGGAAACAGAGTCAGATTTTAAAAGCTTGCTCAAAACTCAGAGCTGGTAGGTGGGGAAGCTGGGATTTGAACCCAGGCTTCTGTCTTCCGATTCCGTGTTGCAGACCCTTGATCAAGGGCCCTCCCCCCTTAGACCTGGCCCCTGGTTTGAGGGAATGGGAGAGGGTGAAGAGGAGGAGGGTTCTGGGTGACCCCCAGAGCCAGAGGTGCCATGGGAGCAGACCCACAGTCTGGCCTGTGAAAGGGTGTGTGTGGGTGGGGAGGCGCAACAGAGCCCTCCTCCTGGCTTGGTCCTTTCTCTTGGAAAGGCAGTATGTATGACTCTTGGTGAGACCACAAGAAGAGCTCAGAAAAAGCAATCTGGAAACAGACCTGTGAGCACCTGGAGAGGGTGGCCGGGGGCTGGAGTCCTTTCAACAGCTCACGTCCTGCCTCCAGCCTCCAAACCGGACCCTCCTGAGGGCACAGGTGCCCTAGGACCTTCCCGAACACAGTGATGGGAGTCTCTGGGGACTGACACTCTGAGGCCCAGCGAGAGCAGTCTTCTCCCCTGCTTTGTGTCGCTGAGTGGCTAAGCCCGCAGGCACCCAGCCTGGGAACTGCTCTTGTCCGCTTTAACCCTACAACAAGACCGCAAGGCAGTGCAGCATATTCCCTATCTCCATTTGAGGAAACAGGTTCTGGGACATGAAGGACTTGCCCAGGGTCACACAGCTTGTAGGTGGCAGGACAGGAGCAGGCCCAGGGCAGGCTGAGGTCAGGTTTCACCCTCCACATGCCCTCTCTGCTGGGGCGTACCCACAGGGGACCCAGCTGGTCATGCAGCTGTATTTTGTGTTAATTTTTTATGCAAAGCCTTTTGCCTCTGACCATTCCTGGCAGGGGAGGCCTTGCTCCCAGGGCCTCTGAACAAGATGTGGGTGTGGGCTGCCCTTGTAGAGTGGTACTTCTGGCTCATGTCTAGGGGGTTGAGGAGCAGGGAGTAGAAGGTTCAATCTGAGCACAATAACATGAAGGGGCTAATGGGCTGGTGCTTTGAAGACTGACATCTGCACTGAAAGGCTGGTAGGTTCAGCTGCAGTGTCAGGAGAAGGGTGTGCTGGGGGTCTAGGACTGCCTGTGGGTGGTGGCTTGGCCCGCAGGCCTGGAGAATGTTTCTTGATCGGGGGGAGGGGGGAGGAGGTGATTTTATATTTGGCAATTACTAGAGACATTTTAGTTGTCACAAATGGTGAATGGGGAACTGCTACTGACATTTGCTGGATAGAGGACAGGGATGCAGGCAAACATCCCACAAGCACAGGGCATTCCCCACAGCAAGGGGTCATGGCCTAAATGTCAGCGTTGCCAAGGCTAAAGACCCCCATTCCTCCCGACCCCCTCAGTCCTCGCTGCTGCATCCTTCCCAGACACTTGATCCGTGCCACGGCCCCCAGCGCTCACCTGCCTTGGTCTCCAGAGCTGACCCAAGAGCTCTGGCCTCCCCTAGCACTCGTCACCTGGGCCCAGTGGCCTAGACCAATTCTTGTCCTACCTGTGTCTGATTCTCTCCCAGGACCCCCATCGTAGCCAATGGCACCCCTATCCGGCCCCAAACTCGGATTATCTTTGACATTTCCTTAACCTCCCTCTCCACATCCCTCCCTCTTCCACTTGCTAAGTCCCTCCTGGCATGCCCTGCACTCTCCACCTGCCCTCCCTGTGTCTACACACCTGACAGTGGGTGGCATTCTGCTGCTGAAAGCTGTCAGGCACATGCTTCTCCCAGCCCGTGGAAGAGCAAGCACCACCTAGCACTTTCTGTGTGCCAGCACAGGCCGGGGGGCCTGGACGGGGCTACTTCATCCTCCCCACGACTGACTATCGCCCCCATTTTACGGAGGAAGAAGCTGAGGCACAGAGAGGGTAAGTAGTATGTCCACAGTCACCACTAGCCTGTCTGTGCCCGAGGCCAGTAGTCCCAGAGGCCACAGGCCGGTTTCCAGCGTGCTGCTGGTTTTCTTTGGCTGGTTAAGTTAGGGTGTGTTTAGATTTTGAATAGTCTGTATTGTCCAAAAGTTCTGCATTGAGGGTCTCTTGAACAAAGAGTTGTGATGACCCTGCTTGCAGTGTGGCCTTCCGTTGAGGCATGCTGCCACCTGGTGCTGTCCCTGTACCCATGTGCTGGCCCTGCATCTCCCACAGTCTTCTTCCAGCCCCTAGACGCCTGCGCAGGCCCTGCTTTGTTGTCAGATAGAGCTTTTAACTTAGGCAAGGTCAAATTCCGATCCAAGCTGATGTTTTTGAAGCAAACAAACATTCCAACAACGTTATTGAGGTATAATTTTCAAGCTGTAAAATTCACCTTGTTTTCAGCGTACAACTCAGTGGTTCTAAATACACTGACGGAGTTGTGCAACCATCAGTACGATCCAGAGTTAGACCATTTCCATCCCAAAAAGATCCCGTGAGCCCACTGGCAGTCAGTCCCTCTTCCCCCCTCCACCCAGGCAGCCGCTCAGCTGTTTCCTGGCTACAAAGATTGGCCTGTTCTGGACATCACGTGTGAGGGTAATCACACAATAGGTAGTTTTTATGTCTTTGCCCTCTTTCCCTGAACATAAAGTCCTCAGGTTTCATCCGTGTTGTCAGTACTTCACTCCTTTTTATGGCCGAGTAATATTCCATTGTCTGGCTCGACCACATTTTATTTATCCACTTGCCAGCAGACAGACACCGGGCTATCTCCATTTTTTGGCTACTATCAATAAGGCTGCTATGAACATTCACGCACTAGTCCTCATGGGCACCTGTGTTTCCATTTCTCTTGAAAGAAATGAGGAAAGGAATTGCCGGTCACATGGTCAGTTTATGTTCAACTTTCTAAGAAACTGCCAAACTGTTTTTCAAAGTGGCTGGACCAGTTACGCTCCTGCTAGCAATTATGACGTGTCTGGTTTGTCCACATCCTTGCCAATAATTATTAAAGCCATCTAGTGGGGGCAAAGTGGTGTCTTGTTGAGGTTTTAATTTACAGTCTCCCAATGACTAACAATACTGAGACTCTTTTCCTGTGCTTTTTAGCCAATCATATACCTTCTTTGATAAAATATCTATTCAAATCTTTTGTCCATTTTGTAATTGGGTTGTTTTCCTATGATTGGGTTGTAAGAGTTCCTTATATATTCTGGATACTAGTCACTTAGCATGTATGTGATTTGAAAATATTTCCTCCCAGTTTGTGGCTTGTCTTTTCCTCTTCATGATGATGTCTTTGAAAGTGCAAACGTGTGATTTTGATGAAGTCTCTTATCTATCAATCACTCCTCTTATGGCTTATGATTTTAGAATCTCATGTAAGAACTGTGCCTAACCCAGAATAATGAAAATTATTCTCCTGTTTTTTTCTAGAATTTTTATAGTTTTAGCTCTTATATTTAAGTGCATGATCTGTTTTTAATTTTTGTGTACGATGTGAAGTAAGCGTCTAAATTCATCTTTTGGCCTGTAGATATCCAGTTTTTCCAGCACCATGTGTTGAAAAGACTACCTTTCACCCATTGAATTGCCTGGCACCTTTGTCAAAAACCAATTAGTCGTAAATGTAAGTACAGAAGGGCTCTCCTTCTCTTCTATTGTTCGGTACATCTCTTCTTATGCCAACACCACACAGTCTGGATAATCGTAGCTTTGTAGGAATTTTGAAAGTAGGAAGTGTGAGTCCTACAATTTTGTTCTTCTTTTTCAAGATTGTTTTGTATCCTTTGCATTTCTATATATATTTTAGGATCAGCTTATCAGTTTCTGAAAAAAAAATTTTTTTAAGGCTGCTGCGGGATTTTGATAGGGATGGTGTTGAATTTACGGATCACTTTGGAGAGTAATTCCATCTTAGAAATAAAGTCTTAGGATCCATAAACATGGGATTTATAAAGACCTCTTTACTTTCTCTCAGCAGTGTTTTGTAGTTTTCAGGGTGTAAGTCTTGTGCTTCTTTGGTTAAATTCAGTCCCAAATATTTTATTCTTTTTGATATTCTTGTGAATGGCATTTTTGCTTAATTTCATTTCTGGATTGCTCATTGCTAGTGTATAGAGGTACCATTGATTTTTTAAAAATTAATCTTGTCTTCTGAAACCTTGCTGAACTGGTTTATTAGTTCCGTAGGTTTTTCTGATAGGTTCTTTAGGACTTTCTGCTTACAGAATCATGTTGTCAGCAGATAAAGATGTTTTTACTTCTTTTCCCATCTGGATTTCTTTTTTGCTCCCCCATTGCACTGGCTAGAACCTCTGGTATAGCTGAATAAGAGTAGTGAGGGCAGACATCCTTCCTGGTCTTCAGGGGAAATCATGCAGTCTCTCACCATAAAGTATTTTGTCAACTGTAGGTTTCTCGTAGCTGCCCTTTATTGGTTTGAGAAATTTCCTTCTATCCCTAGTTCACGGAGAGATTTTACCACTAAGGAGGGTTGGATTTTGTCAAATGCTTTCCTCTGTCTCTTAAAGTGATGGTGTGAGTTTTTTAAAGCAACCAAATTTAAAGATTCAGTTTTAGGTATGTTTTTTTCTTTCCTAATCATTAAAAAAAATAATTGAATTTCAGAAATACAAGAAATCTTGAAATTCATTAAGCCCTGTGTTTTCTGAATTTCCGTCACTCATGACTTTTGCTCTAGTCTTTTTTCACTTGTACTATTTACTCAATAACATCTTCATAAATCAACTCATGTTTAATAAATATATACTTAATTATATGTCTTTTAAAAGGAAACTTCACATTATCACTACAAATAGAAACCAGTCTTATTTGCCTTAAACAGAAAGTAATTTTTAAAAAAGATTTTATTTATTTATTTGACAGAGAGGGACAGCCAGCGAGAGGGGGAACACAAGCAGAGGGAGTGGGAGAAGAAGAAGCAGGCTCCTAGTGGAGGAGCCTGATGTGGGACTCGATTCCAGAACGCTGGGATCACGCCCTGAGCCGAAGGCAGACGCTTAATGACTGCGCCACCCAGGCGCCCCTTAAACAGAAAGTAATTATAATAGCCAAAGTACCAAAGAAAAGATATCAGCATAAAAATAAAAGGCTCTAACTCAATACACAAGAAACAAATAAACAAATCAAAAAATGGGCAGAAGATATGAACAGACACTTTTCCAATGAAGACGTACAAATGGCTAACAGACACATGAAAAAATGTTCAAAATCATTAGCCATCAGGGAAATTCAAATCAAAACCACACTGAGATACCACCTTATGCCAGTTAGAATGGCAACAATTGACAAGGCAAGAAACAACAATTGCTGGAGAGGATGTGGAGAAAGGGGATCCCTCCTACATTGTTGGTGGGAATGCAAGTTGGTACAGCCACTCTGGAAAACAGTGTGGAGTTCCCTTAAAAAGTTAAAAATTGAGCTACTCTATGACCCAGCCATTGCACTACTGGGTATTTACCCTAAAGATACAGACGTAGTGAAGAGAACGGCCATATGCACCCCAATGTTCATAGCAGCATTGTCCACAATAGCTAAATCGTGGAAGGAGCAGAGATGCCCTTCAACAGATGACTGGATTAAGAAGTTGTGGTCCATATATACAATGGAATAATACTCAGCTATCAAAAAGAATGATTTCTCAACATTTGCAGCAACATGGACGGCACTGGAGGAGATAATGATAAGTGAAATAAGTCAAGCAGAGAAAGACAACTATCATATGATTTCTCTCATCTATGGAACATAAGAACTAGGAAGATCGGTAGAAGAAAGGGATAAAGAAAGGGGGGGTAATCAGAAGGGGGAATGAAGCATGAGAGACTATGGACTCTGAGAAACAAACTGAGGGCTTCAGAGGGGAGGGGGTGGGGGGATGGGATAGGCTGGTGATGGGTAGTAAGGAGGGCACGTATTGCATGGTGCACTGCGTGTTATACGCAACTAATGAATCATCGAACTTTACATCAAGAACCAGGGATGTACTGTATGGTGACTAACATAATTAAAAAATATATTATTATTTAAAAAATAAAGAAAAAAATAAAATGGCTTCTGCATTAAGATGGTGGGTTGAAGACAAATGTAATAATACTCCCTGCTCCCTGTTGAAAGCCCTCTCAAATTGCAGCAAAAGGAGGTTTCATTAAAGCACAGACTCACCAGGGGTTGGGAGGTGCAGGAGACCCCAGTCCCTGACTGTGGGAGCCGAAGCACTAGAGACCCAGAGGGACAAGCCGTGACTAGCTCGGGGTGGCGTGTTGGGAGAGGCGTCTCCAGGGTCCCTGGGCAGAACTGAGAGATCAGTGACAGAAGGCATGGTGACTCAGAGGCCCAGACACTGCCATGCTGGGACAGGGACAGGGCGTGGAGGGGACTTGGGAAAGATGGTGGAGAAGCAGTCACACCCTGGGCTGCCAGCCCCCCCCCCCCCCCCCATCACAGGGAGGTCCCCATCAGTGCAGACCTGTGCTCTCTGAAGACTGTGGAACAAAGGGTTCTGGACTAGGGTCCAGCCCCTGGGAGGGACTGACAGACTAGTCCAGAAGTAAGTGACCAAGGCTGACGTCAGGCCCTCTTCAGCTGCTCAACTCCAGGAGACTGGAAAAGGCCTTCCTGGGGGCCTGAGCCGCTGGGAGGAACGACCTGGAGAAGCGGTTCTGGCCCTGGAGTAAAGGAAAGGATCGGAAAAGTTAATGCTTGCTCAAGCTTAGCGATGTAGGCAATGCGCATTGACTTAACGGAAAGTTCTCACGGAACTACTTTGCGGAGGTGAGAGCGGCGCGGAGGCCTCATCTCCCGCCACAGACACCAGTAGATGGTCAGTGAAATGGCAGAATCCCGAGATGGCACTGCTCCCAAATGGCTTACAACGCGCTGAGGTAGAAATCCTGGATCAGGCAGCGGAAGCAGACCGCACTCACGGCCTTGGGGGAAAGCGAGAAAATGGAGGCTGACACCTGCTGAGCGAGGTCTGGATTGTAGTTGCGAAGGCAGCCGGCGGGGGGATCCCTGCTCCGTGCGTGGAATGGAGCAAAGGGCAGGACATGGCTGCCTCTCTTCTGCTCTGGCAGCACGTCGAGCCCCGCAAAGCAAGTCCCACGGCAGAATGATTGTGCTGGGTATTGTGCTTATCTTCCAGCCCTTCTCCACCTGCCCTGTGTCCTGGAGATGACGGGGCCTCGTTGCCTCTAGCTGGGTCCAATCGGTGAGAGGCACTCAGAAGAGAGCAGAGGGGCTGGGAGCCCCCCCCCCGCCCTCCCACTGCTGCTGCCACCCCTCCCTCCCCACTGTGACCCTGGGGGGGCATCACCGTACCCATCTTCCTGCACATCCCCCCCCCGGGACTCTCCCTGGACCCCGGAGCAGGCCGGCTGGTGTTTCCTGCGGGAACCTGACTGGTGGGGGGGGGGGGGAGAGCCTGGGGCTTCGGGGCGTTTTATTTCCAGGAGCCCCCTAGGCCTGCTCTGGAATCTGGCCCTACACACGTCACGTTCCTCCGTTATGTTGGCCAAATGATGCGGAGGGATTCCTTGTCCACTCGCCACCGTCGTCCAGTCGGGGAGGAGACTGAGGCCGCCGTGCCCGCGAGCGTTCGGGCTCCCCGCGTGGCCCAGGCCCGCTCTGTGCTCTTGGCTGAGTCTTGGAGCGCGTCCAGGTGGAGGTCGTCGCCCTCGAACACTCGACCGTCAGCCGGGCGCGTACCTTCCTGCCTGAAACCGCTGCGAGCACTGGAGCCCCGAGTCAGGACACAGCGTCAGGACACGAGCCCCGCAGGGGAGGAAGGATGGGGTGCGCCCTCCCCTCCCCCAGCCCCGCAGACCTCGCAGCAAGCGGGGCCCCTGGAGTCCCCACTGTGCAGCTGAGGACGGTGCAGCCCCACAGAGGGGCCGGTGAGCGGCCTGAGGGACCGGCGTGTGCTTGGGGCGAGGCTCCCGCCGCTGCCCTCATCGCCCAGACAGCTTTCACGACCGCCCTGGCTGCGGGCTGGGCTGCTCGGCCACCCCAGCCCCTCTCCGCATCTGCCCCTGCTGCCCACCTTCCTGGACCACCGCCGCCACGGCGCCAGGTGCAAAACCGCCCCACAGAAACCCTGTGGCCTATGCCTCCGGCTTCCAGGGCCACCTGACTGTGGCGTCTGGGGAAAGATGTCAGACTCCTGGCTTCTCACCCAGCGACCCGTGGTGCCAGCTCTCGTCACTGCTGTCCTGAGAAGACAGGGTCTCTGGACCACCGTCCTACCCAGGGGGTGCAACTCCCACCCCCAGGCCCGGGCCACACCATGTACTCAGGACCAAGACACAAACTTTGAGGATTTCGCACAAGTGAAATGTCAACAAGATCAAATGTCCTGCGCTGACTATAGTCACAAGCCAGACCCCGGTTTGGGAAGGGTCCTCTCCCACCCCACACACATAGCACTCTCCTCGCAAAGTTGAATTTGGGTTTCTGTGTTTAACCGTACTCAGTTTAGGTTGTCTCTTGAATGGACTCTCAGGCCCCAGACTCCATTTTTCAGCAGGATTCAAGGTCCCAAGATCTGGACGTGCCTGGCCCTCCCGCAGCCTTGTAGGTGGGGGGGGGGGGATGGTTGCATTATCCCAGAAGAAACCTCCTTCCCCGGGCAAAAGCCCCAGTCACAGTCATCATGTCAGAAAAAAAGAATCGAAAGGAAAAGACACTGAACAAGACGAAGAGGGTTTGTCCATACTGGGAATGTAAACACCAGAACCTCTTGGCTGGCTGGGAAGCCCCAGAAAGTCTGCGGGCAAACGTGGTTTCAGCTCCTGCTCATCCCACAGCCCAGACACCCTGGCAGAGAGCACAGGCTTGCTGGGCTGCTGGCTGCCTCTCCCCTCTCCCCTCTAGCTGGAGTACCGTTGACATACACTAGGAGATGAGTTTCAGGTGCCAGCGTGGTGGTGCAGCAATTATATACAACTGGCTCTTGAAAACCACGGGGGTAGGGGTGCCCACCACCTGCACAGTTGAAAATGCACAAAAACCCGCTTCTGAGTCCTGCAGAACTTAAAACTAATAGCCTACTGTTGACCAGAAGCCTTACTGATAACATCAGCAGTCGGTCAGCACGTATTTTGTATGTTGTATGTGTTATAAACTGTGTTCTTACAATAAAGTAAGCTGGAGAAAAGAAAATGTTATTAAGAAAATCATAAGGAAGAGAAAATACACTCACAGTACGATCCAGTCAAAAACACACATACAGATGGACCCACGCAGTTCGAACCTGTGTTGTCCAAGGGGTCAAGTGTATGTTACGCAGTGCTCACCACGGTAAGTGTAGTTGCCATCTGTAATTCCACTGCTGGATGTTTACCAAAGAAAATGAAAAAATGAAAAGATATATGCACCCCTATGTTTATTGCCCTCTCTAGATGCTTAAAATCTCTAGGGCCTGCAAAGTCCCAAAGGGAGGTGGTAAATCTCCAAGGAGCCACTGCTGCTCTTCCCCCCGTGCCCACACGATGGCGCCAGGGAGCCAGCTCCCCCCGCGGCCGGGAAAGGGTAGAGCAAGGCTGGTGCAGGGGTGGGGGTGGAGGCGGGGGTTCTAGACGAGGAGTGTGAGCTTCCTGCAACTCCCGCAGGCTGCCCCGGCCTCGGCTCCCAGGACACAGCTCTCTGTCCCTGTGCCGCTTCAGTCCTGTCCTGTAATCCATCTGGAGGCAGGCAAACTTTTTTAGTCGAGTCTCAACCTTGGGTGTCTTCAGGGCCGGGTGCTAAGTCAGAAGGCCGGCACTGGGGCGGGCTCCAGTCTCCCTGCCCCTACTGCCCCCTGGTAAGGTGGGCCTGTGGGGGAAGGACCCTCCCGCCCCCCCCCCCGCCCCCCCCCCGCCGCAAAGAGTTAAGAGAAACGAGGAATTTGTGTTTCTACGTGAATCCCTTTCAAATACAGGCAGCTAGAGGTTCGCTGAGGTCGCCACCACTGTGATCATTATTCAGAATAATTCCCTAAAGAAGGCCCCTGGTGCCCATCTGAAACCAGTCTAGTCCCCCCCAGGGCTGACCCCTGGCAGCAACGGTCCGTTCCATCACAAGAGTTTTGCGAATGGAATCAGACAGGACTCACTTCATCAGTCAGCACATGCACGCCAGGCTCCCCCTGCTGCTGTGGTCACCAGCTGTTCGGGCCTCGCTGGGGCTGAGTCATAGCCCATCGGACTAAGAAAACACGGTTGTCCCGATTTGACCAGTTCCAACTAGTTCTATGTCGTTTTGATGTCTCCTCACCATTCTTTGATCACTTCCTTTCTGGCAGACGAGATGGTCTAGACTTCATGCGTGTGTGTGTTCTAATATCAAGACAATTCACATGACATGAATCAACCATCTTCAAGCATACAGGTCAGTGCCGTTTCGTACATTAAACAACAGCTCCCAACTCCCCGCTCCTCCCTAGCGCCTGAAACTCTTCATTCTACTTTCTGCCTCAATGCGTTTGTCTGTTGTAGATTCCGTAAGTGGAATCACACAGCGGTGCCTGCGTGGCCCGGTGAAGAGTCCAGCTCTTCATATTGGCTCAGGTCGGGACCTCAGGGTTGTGAGATAGAGCCCCGCATCAGGCCCTGTGATGGGCACGGAGGCTGCTTAAGACTCTCTCTCCTCCTTCTGCCCCTCCGCTTGCACACGCACGCACTCTCACTCTCTCTAAAAAAAAGTGGCATCACACGGTATTTGCCCTTTTGTGTCTGGCTTATTTCACTTAGTCTAATGTTTTCAAAGCTTGTGCGGTAGCATGGATTTCATTCCTTCCTAAGGCTGGGAAGATTCCATTGTATGGGTATGCCGCGTTTGGCTTATCCCTTCATCTCTTGATGGACACAAGTTGTTTGCACGTTTTGGCAATTGTGAAATATTGTATATTGCGAATAATGCTTCGGTGACCTTTGCACAGGAGTATCATCCTGAGTCCCTGTTTTCAGTTCTTTGGGGGTATATCTTAGGAGTGGAATCGCTGGGTCACGATAGCTCTATGTTTAACTTTTTGAGAAGCGGCCAAACCGTTTTCCGCAGAGGCCGTCCCATTTTACATTCCCAGCAGCAGTGCCCACGGGTCCTGATTCTTGCACAACCTCACTAACACTTGGTTTTCTTTCTCTTTTTTCTTATAATAGCCATCGGATGGGCCTGGAGTGGTTTCTCATGTGGTTTTGGTTTGCATTCCCCTGATGTCTAAGATGTTGGCCATCTTTTCATGTGCTAGTTGCCTACTTGTATTTCTGCTTTGGTGAAACATCTCTCCAAGTCCTTCGCCCATTTTTAAATTAATGGTTTGTCTTGTTGTTGTTGAGTTATAAGAGTTCCATACATATTCTGGGTGTTAAACCATCATGAGATATTATTTTCTCCCCTTATATGGGGTATTTTTTAATTTGTTGGTAGTGTCCTTTGAAGAAAAAAGGTCTTACTTTTGATGGGGCCCAATTTATCTGTTTGTTCTTTGTTTGCTTATGCTACTGGTGTCATATTTAAGAAGCCCTTGTGACATGGTGAATCCATGGTGACAAAGAGCTACACCTATGTTTCTTTCTCAGAGTTTTATAGTTTAGAAGACTTTTTATTGAAAAAGTTTGTTTATTTATTTATTTATTTGAGAGTGAGAGAGAGAACAAGAGCGGGGTACAGGGGCAGAGGGAGAGGGAGAAGCAGGCTCAGTGGGGAGCCAGACTCAGATCGATTCCAGGACCCTGGTATCATGACCTGAGCCAAAGGCAGATGCTTAACCCACTGAGCCTCACAGATGCCCCTAGAAGACACTTTATAAGAGTCTTAGATATATTTAGGGTTTGGATTTATTTTGAGTTAATTTTTGTATATCATATTAGATAAGGGCCCACTTTCACTCCTTTGCGTGTGAAACTTCCAGTTGTCCAGAACCATTTGTTCAAGAGACTATGCTCTTTCCACCAAGGGCTCCTGGCATCCTTGTCAAAACCAATGGACTGTAATTGTGGGTTTGTTTCTGGACTCTCAATTCTATTCCATTGATCTGGGTCTTTCCCAGTGCCAGTACCACTCTGTTTTGATTACTGTAGCTTTGTAGCAAGTTTGAATTCAAGAACTATGAGTCTTTCAAGTGTGTTTTACTTTTTCAGGATTATTTTGGCTAATTGGGGCCCCTTGAAATTCTATGTGAATTTTAGAATCAGCTTTTTGATTTCTGTACAAATCTGATGGGATTTTGATAGGGATTGCATTGAGCCTGTGGAATATTTTAGGTAGTATTGCCACATTAGCAATATTAAATCTTCCATTCCAGGAGCAGCTGGGTGGCTCAGTCAGTTAGACGTCTGCCTTCAGCTCAGGTCATGATCCCAGGGTCCTGGGATTGGGCCCCTCATCAGGCTCCCTGCTCAGCATGGAGCCTGTTTCTCCCTCTCCCTCTGCTGTTCCCCCTGCTTGTGCTCTCTTACTCTCTCTCTCTCTCTCAAATTAATTAATTAATTAATTAATTTTTAAAAACTTCCAGTTCAGAAACAGGTTGTGTCCTCTTTTACTTAGGTGTTATTTAATTTCCCTCAGAATAGCATCCGAGGCAAATAACAGTGAAATTTTGGAAAGAAAAACACAGAGAAGGGTTTAAAAAAATTATAAGCACATAAGGGAAAAGTCAAGAAACCAGTTTGGCTTCTCATCAAAGTCATCAAAGGTGAGTGACACCAAGTACATCGGGGGTGGGGGTGGGGCCATCAGGAAGACCAAAAATCCATTTCAGAAATAATAAGACTGTCACCTCCAGGCGCTCTACAGAGCACTTTCCACACACTGGCAAATATCTGGAGGCTTATTTTCTGGAGATGGTTAAAACGAAATGCGTCCTGACTAGGAGCACTGGGATGAAATGAAGGTGTGGGTGCTATCCCAGCACAATATTGAAGTGAGCAAATACATACGGAATCCTACACATCTCGCTCTGAGCTCCTGGAACTCTGGCGACCGGCCCTTCACCCTTCTCTGGCCAGAGGTTGGTAGAGTCTGATTTCTCAGGGGACTCTGACAGCCCATAGAGAAACACCTAAAGATACTGAATAAGGGTCCCCAAATAAACTTCCAGTTAGAAAATTGGACAGTGAAATCCAAATTCAGTGAGCTGTAAACACAAGCTCAAAGCATTCAAACTTGAAAAAAAATTTTTTAATTGCAGCATTATTTACTTATAACAAAATGAAGTTTTTTGGTTTTTGTTTTTGTTTCGTTCAAACATTTGTAAAACCACCATTGGAATCAGGATAAAGAACAGTCTCGTCATCCCCCAAGTGAAACGTCTTTTTAGTCTCCAACATTTCACATGGACATACAAATCATACAAAGTACATGACTTGAAAGAAATGGAGACCGTCCATATGCTCAGAGATGATGTATTGCACTCAGGAACAGAGAATAGGACATCCCTTCAGAAGTAACATCCTGAGAACCATAGGACACCTCTTAGAAATGCAAAATATGGTAGCAGAAATTAAAAACCTATTGGATGGGCATTTATCCCAGAGAAATGAAGACTTCTATTCATCTCCGTGTGTACATGATTGTTATAGGAGCTTTATTCCTAATAACCCCAAAATGGAAACAGCTGAAGTGTCCTACGGTGGATGAACGGTTAAAGAGACCGTGATGCATCCTACTCAGAAGTAAAGGTAGACGAACAGGGGTGACATCACGGAAATGGTGGAGTAGGAAGCTCCAGGAGTCCGTCCCTCCACTGAAGTAATAATTGAGCCGGCAGGAACTGTCTGAAGCAAGGGTTTGGGCACTCTAGAATCTAGTCAGACACCTACAGCGTCTAGGGGAGGGCTGGGTGAAGAGGCCTATAAACTTTAGTGAATTTCCATGTTTCCATGCTTCCAGTGGCTAACACCCTGCACCCTCCAGCACCATGGCAGGCAGCCACAGGCACAGAGGCCTGTGTTCACGGTGTGCCTTACTGGGGCAATAGGACATTGTCCTTCACAACTCAGGGTTTTTTGTTTTGACTGCTGGTTGCTGCTATTGACTACTGAAGGCCTAGCGCAGAGGCTGACCATTCAGCCCCCACAATCTGAAGCAACTTCCCTACCACGAGAGGATGTAAAGAGGAACTACTTTTTAAACATTTTATTTTATTTTATTATTTTATTTATTTTTCCCCCTTTGGGGCCAGACGCTTAAAGAAATCTTTGTCGAGTTACTAGCTGACCACAGAAAACAGAAACTTCGGTGACCACGCTCAATAAGGAACACACACTTTCCAAAATAGTTTGGAAAAGTTCCAAATGGATGCCTCTAGCCTTCAACAAACAAAGGTCGGCAAACTCTGAGGATGGGATTATGTGATTTCCAGAGTTATCACATATTTAGAACGTCCAGTTCTCAAGAAAAAAATGAACAAACATACGTATTAGTTTGCTAGGGCTGCTATAATGAGTACCACAGACTGGGTGGCTTACACAACAGGCATTTATTAACTCATAGTTCTCAAGGCTAGAAGTCTGAGATCAAGGTGTCATCAAGGTTGGTTCCTTCTGAGGGTAGTGAGTGAGAATATGTTCCATCCCTCTCAGTCAGCTTCTGGTGGTTTGTTGGTGATCTCTGGCATTTCTTGGCTTATAAATCTCTTCTTTCACATTCACATGTTATTCTCTCTCTGTGTCTGCATCCAAAATTTTCCCTTTTAATATAAAATAAGTTGTATTGGGTTAGGGGACCACTGTACTCCAGTATGGCCTCATCTTAACTAATTTCATTTGCGATAACCCTATATCCAGATAAACTCACATTTTGGGGTTTTGGACTTCCACACACAAATTTTGAAGGGACACAGTTCAACCTGTAACTTGGAGGTAAGGCAATCAAAATTATCCAGTTTGAAAAATAAAAAACAAGAATGAAGAAAAATGCCTCAGGCCAAAGCCTGAGATATCAGTGTGATACCATCAAGAATACCAACAGAGGGATGCCTGGCTGGCTCAGTTGGTAGAGCATGTGACTCTTGATCTTGGGGTTGTGAGTTCAAGCCCCATGTTGGGTGTAGAAATTACTCAACAAATAAAATCTTAAAATAAAAAGAATACCAAGGAAGTTCCACTAGTAGATAACGAGAAAGGGACAGAAAATATTTGAAGAAATAATGGCTGACAACTTCCCAAATCTGATAAAAAGCATGATGTGATGGGAAAAACAATATTTGGGGAAAACAACTTTGTTTTTCTGAGTTGTTGCTTAGGCATTTTACCTAGTGTGATAACCCTGCACACACCCAGACTCTGGAGTTGAGTTTAGACTAAGGACTTGAGTTTAGGATGCCCACCATAAGTTCCTGTTTTACTTTTCCCAGGCACCTTTTAAAATAACCACTTTATTGTTGAGCCCACAAAAAGTGGCCTATACCCCAACCACATTGTAAGTAATAGGTCCTTCCTACCTGCTCTCTATCTCCTGCTTGCTCGTGACCTAGGGAGCTGCCCTCCCTCCACTGGTTCAGTTGAACCGCCTCACATCTGGGATCTCTGAGTAATAATAACTCTGGTAACTACTTCCTTGTGTGGGTGTATTGAAACTGTGTCTTAGATCAAAATGACCTCATGGGTCTCACTTCCCATCCAGAGGGAACTTGGATGCTGAGGGAGCTACCTGCCTACCCCCATGTGGGTGGGTTGTGCCCTCTCATTCATCAGGTCACAATCTATATTTTCTTTTTTCTTTTTTAAAGATTTATTTATTTATTAGACAGAGAGAGACAGCCAGCAAGAGAGGGAACACAAGCAGGGGGAGTGGGAGAGGAAGAAGCAGGCCCACAGCGGAGGAGCCTGATGTGGGGCTCGATCCCATAACGCCAGGATCATGCCCTGAGCCGCGCCCTGAGCCGAAGGCAGACACTTAACCACTGTGCCACCCAGGCGCCCCTTCTTTTTTCTTTTTTAAAAGATTTTTTTTTTTTATATTCGACAGAGATAGAGACAGCCAGCGAGAGAGGGAACACGAACAGGGGGAGTGGGAGAGGAAGAAGCAGGCTCATAGCAGAGGAGCCTGATGTGGGGCTCGATCCCACAACACCGGGATCACGCCCTGAGCCGAAGGCAGATGCTTAACCGCCATGCCACCCAGGCGCCCCACAATCTATATATTCTTAATTCAATACACCAGCTCTGTCTTCCCTACGATATGATAATGCATACCCAATAACCTCAATGAACTCAATGCAGGATAAACTCAAACTGATCCGCACCAACACACATGATAATCTTATCGTTAAAACTCAAAGACAAAGAGAGAATCTTGAAAGCAGCAAGGGAAAGGTTACCCATCACATTCAAGGGATTCTTAATAAGGTTAACAGCTGATTTCTCATCAGAAGCCATAGAAGCCAGAAAGCAGACGGATGACATATTTGCAGACCTGAAAGAAAAAGAAACTCTCAACCAAGATTTCTATATCTGGCAAAAGTATCCTTTGAGAATGAAGGAAAAATTAAGACATTTCCAAATAAACGAAAACTGAGGGAGTTTGTAGACCTGCCCTACAAGAAGTGCCAAATGGAGTCTTTTAGTCAAAATTGAAAGGACATTAGACAGTAACTCAAAGCTATCAGAAGAAATAAGAACAATGGTAATGGCAAGTCATAAGTAAATGTTAAGTTCAATGTGATTGTATTTTGGGTTTATAATCCCTCTTTTTTCCTGTATGAATTAAAAAATGAATGCATGTTGCAATAATTGCAAATCTGTGGTAATGGTGTGATGGGTGACAATAACAGTATAAAGGGAGGAGAAGATGTATAGGAGCAGAGTGTTTGTGCACAATTGTAACTCAGTTGCTATTATTCATACTAGATTGTTATAAATGTAAGGTTTTCATCATAACCGCCAAAATAACCACTAAGATAGTAACTGAAAAATATATAGAAAATGACAGAAAGGAACCAAAATTGTACATTACCAAAAAGTCAGTTAAATACAAAAACAAGAGAGTAATAGAGGAATTGAGGAAAAGGAATTGAAGAAAAGAACATATAAGACATAAAGACTAAATGGCAGAAGAAAGTCCTTCCTTACAGTAATTATATTAAATGTAAACAGATTAAACTCTGCAATTAGTAGGCAGAGATTATTTTAAAATGTATAAAAATAATTCATCTATATGTTGTCTACAAGAAACTCATTTTAGATATAAAACACAGAGCAGATGAAAGCAAAAGAATGAAAGAAGATATTCCATGAAAATAGTAACCCAAAGAGGGCTGGGTAGCTATATTATTGTTAGACAAAATAGACTCTAAGGCAAAAGATTACAACAGGCAAAGAACATTAAATATTGATAAAAGGGTCAACCCATCAAGAAGATATAATTATTATAAACATATACACACTTAATAACAGAGCCCAAAAATATATCAAAATTTAACAAAATTGGATAGGGAAATAGATAGGTCTACAATAATAGAGAATTCAATAATGGATAGTAGATAGAACTAGACAGAAGATCAGTAAAGATATGCAGCACTTGCACAACACTGTAAACCAAAACTAGACCTAACAGACATTCAGAAAACTCCACTGAACAATAGTAGAATATACATTTTTCTCCAGTGTATCTGGAATATTCTCCAAGATGCATTAGGCCACAAAACAAGTCTTACTAAATTTAAGAAGTTTTAAAAAATTCAAGTCATACAAAATGTATCTTCTGATCACAATGGAATGAAACTAGAAATCAACAGAAAACTGGAAAATTCACAAATAATGTGGCAGTTAAACAACATTTCTTAAATAATCACTGAATCAAAGGAGAAATCACAAAGGAATTTAAGAAATGCCTTCAGATGAGTGAAAACAAAATCAAAACATACCAAACTTATAGGTTGCAGTGAAAGCAGTGTAAAGAGGGAAATTTATAGGAGTAAATACGTATCTTCAAAAAGAAGAAAGATCCCAATTGATAATCTAAATATGTAACTTAAGGAACTAGAAGATGCAGAGCAAACTAAATCCAAAGCTAGCAGAAGAAAGGAGATAATAAAGATTAGAATAAAGATAAATAAAACACAGAGTAGAAAGTTATGTAGAAAATCTACAAAGCCAAGTCGATTTTTGAAATTATCAACAAGATTGTCAATCCTTTAGCTAGATTCACTAAGAAAAAAAAGGTGAAGATTCAAATTACTAAAATCTTAACTGAAAAGGGGAGCATTACTACTGATTATACAAAATTAAAAAGATTGTAAGAGAATACTATGAACAATTGTACGTTAACAAATTGGATAACCTGGATGAAATGGGCAGATTCCCAGAAACACACAACCTACCAAGACTGAATCATGAAGAAATAGAAAGTCCGAATAGACTGATAAATAGTAGATGAATTCAGTAATCAAAAACCACCCAACAAAGGAAACCCCTGGAACAGATGGTTTCACTGAATTCTACCAAACATTTAAAGAACTAATATCAATCCTTTCTAAACTTTTCCAAAAAATTGAAGAGGAGGAAACACTTCCTAATTCATTCTATGAGGCCAGCATTTCCCTGATACCAAAGCCAGAAGACACTACAAGAAAAAAAAACTAAGACTGATATCCCTTTTGAATATTGATGTAAAATCTTCATTGAAATACTAGCAACCTGAATTCAGCAGCATATTAAGAGGATTATACACCATGACCATGTGAGATTTATAGCTGGAATGCAAGGATGGTTCAACTTATGAAGAGCAATCAAGTATACAGCATTAAAGAAAAATGAAAATAAACCCCACATGATAATCTCAAATGATGCCAAAAAAGCATTTGACAAAATTCAACACAGTTTCCTGATTAAAACAAAACAAAACAAAAAAAAAAAAAACACTCAGCAAACTAGTAATAGAAGAAAACTACCTCAACATAAAAAAAACCATATATGAAAACCCCACAGTTAGTGTGCAACTCAATGGTAAAAAGACTCAAAACTTTCCCACTAGGATCAGGAACAAGGCAAGGATGCCTGCTTTTGCCACTTGTATTCAACATAGTACTGGAAGTTCTATCCAGAGCGATTACGAACTCCTAAGAGTCACACACACACACACACACACACACAGAAAAGGCCAGGACCAGATGGCTTCACTGGTGAATTCTACCAAACATTTACAGAGAATTAACACTAGTCCTCATCAAAGTTTCCAAAAAAATTGAAGAGGAAGGAATGCTTCCAAGCTCATTTTATGAGGTCATGATTACCCTGATAGCAAAGCCAGAAAAAGACACTACAAGACAAGAAAACTTCAGGTCAATACTCCTTATGAATAGATTCCAAAATCCTCAAAAAAAAATACTATCAAAGTACATTCAGCAGCATATTAAAAGGATTATGTGTCATGACTAGGTGGGATTTGTGCCCACAATGACAGGGTGCTTCGTAATATGAAACTCAATCAATGTAATTCATCACGTTAGTAGAACGAAGACAGAACAGAGAATGGAGAGTGGTGTGAGTGAAATGGGTGGAGAATGCATTAGCTGCATTCTTGGGTGAAATGCCATACCACCTCTGGTTCAACTCTTTCACCTTCTCATTCCTCGACTCCTTGTAATCTGCCATGTGTTCCTCCACAGAAACAGCTCTGCATAAAATGAAATGCCCCTAAATCCCAAAGTTACTTCTTCCTTCTCACCTGGTCACAACGATCTGCGGCACTGGCACTGATGACAACCCTGCCTCTTGACCTGGGATCATCCCCCGTCTTCTGTGACACCACTGACTTTGTCCTCTCTGTCCGTGCCCCTGTCTGGGTCGCAGGCACTAAATATTTATTTGATCATTAAATATTGGGTATCTTAACACTCCGCCCAATGCCCTCTTCACACTTCTTCCACACCGCCTCCCGTTCGGATGATTGTCTTCAATTACCACTGATACATCAGTGACACCCAAACGTACTTTATGCCCAGACCTCACCCCTCTGGATCTCAGACCCAGACGTACAAGTGCCTAAGTGAAGGGAGGCTCAAAGGCATCTCAAACTCAACCTGACCAAGGCTGAACCCACGGTTTCCTTCCAAGGCCTAGTCTAGTCCCATTTAGTGGCAGTAAAAGAAACCCAGAGTCATCGTTGGCCCTCCCACAGCCTCTGTCACCACTCTGTGTTAACTTGGTCTCCTGAAATCTCTCCAATCAACCCCCCTCCCTCCATCTCCAGCACCACCTCATTCCAAGGCACCACCACCCCTCATCCATGTTACTGCCTTTGCTGGTCTCCTGGTCTATCCACACCTACTCCTGGCCCCGTTCACTTTGTTCTCCACACTGCCACCAGAGCAATTTTTTCAAAACACATCTGTAGTCTGGGACACAGGCACAGAGAGACGGAGCCGCTTGCCTGAGGCTGCACAGAAGGCAGTGGCCCGACTGGGAGACAGGGAGTTGGCCTTTTGGGCACCACCCTCAACTCTCACACTCTCCTGCATTCAAACCCTCGTCTCCGTGATGGCTGGGCTGTGGCTAGGGCTCAGGTCAGAGTCGGCCAGGATCACTTTTCTGCAACCAAAGTAAGGTTTTAGCTATTTCTGGGGTATCTCTTCTGTTCCCAGGCTGCATGGGAGAGATCCCTGGGGGAGTATGTCCAGGTGGATGTTCCATCCAGGGCGCTGAGCATGGGAACGCCAGCAAGCCCTGGCCCACCCGCTGCCGTCTCTACAGCCGCTCTGGGCAGAGGGCTTCAGGCTGGATTCTGAGCCACATGGTTCAGCAACTGCAGTGTCACTGATTGTGACTTCAAGGGCTTCTGATGTCGCAATGACCCTGTGGGCCTGGCCTGCTGGGGCCTCAGGGCCAGTGCTCCTGTGGTAGCATGGCAGCCAGGACCATGGCCAGCTTCCGCCCTTCTGGCATCACATAAACCAGCCCGTGAGTAGCCTGCAGCTTGGATGGTCCACTCACCTACTCCCTTCTGGTTGGAGGCTCCGTGTACCCAGGCCTGTGCCTCTCTATGTCGCTGATCCAAGACAGTGTTGTAGCCAGGGAGGACCAGTCTTGGGGGGTCACAGGGCATGGCAGCTCTCATACCTGGTGTCTTCCTGACACTGCCAGGGCACCCTGAGCCAAACCCCCATCATGGTCACTACCAGGATTTGGGGGGACAGCCTGGGTGGCTGGGAAGGACAGTCCCGGATCAGCTTGGGAAGCAGGAGAAAGATGGCGCCTGGGACAGATGGCCACGGTGTCAGAGTCCTTCCCTGGACTCTGCAGTGGCCCTTCTGCCCCTGAGGGAGGCAGATTCAGCCGTGTCAGTTTGCAGGGTCACGCCCATGGCTTAGGGGGTCTGTGAGTAGGTATGGGGTGGGCCTGAGGGGTGCCCCTTCCCCTGCTTCCTCCAGACCACTGGGTTCCTGTAGTGGTCTGCTTCCTCAGTGACTGGTGTGGGTACCTCTCCCAGCCTCGTTCGGAACTCTGTGAGGCTGCAGAGCCCAGATGGCCACTCTGGTCCCCTGGTGGGTGGGGATGTAGGCAAAGCACCTAACCTTTCAGAGCCTCCATTTCCTTCCCTGGAAAATGGGGGTGACTGTAATCTGTTCTCCATCAGGTGGAGAACATTAAATGAGGTCACACACGGAGCTTAGCAGACACTTCACCTGTCCTAGACCAGGGCCCTCGCCGGGCTGCTCAGGAGGAGGAGGGCCAGGGGTTATTGGCCTGCCCAGGTTTACTTGATAGTGAAGGGCTGTGGGGCCAGGCCCATGAAAGGGACCCCGGTGTCCTTATAACAGTCATGGTCCAGGGTCAGAGGCCACGGACGCCCCCACTAGCCAGCACTGGTGTAGAGAGCTGCACTTTGAACAAAGCTCTTTGCCGGGTGGGCAAGTCCATGGAAGATCAGGAAGACTTCCTGGGGGTCTGAGGGGCCAGGCCACAAGCAGGGCTGCTGGCATTTCTGGCAGGAGGCTGGCACTGTCACAACGGGCTCTGAGGTCACATGTGCACAGCACACTGGCTGTTTAGACCACGGTGAAGATATATTAGGACAGCCATTGGTGGGCAAGGGTTGCACGATTTGATGGCAAAGGAAACATCAGCAGCGAGGTCTTAACCCCTGCTGTTCTCCGCCCTCACCTACCTGCATCTGCACCAGGTGCTTTAGAAAGACAGTCACTCGTTGATGCTGGTGGGCACGGAAAATGGCGCAGCTGCTCTGGAAGGTCGTTTGGCGGCTCGTCTTAAAGCTTACGGACTTACCATAAGCCACAGCAATGGCACCCTTACATATTCGAGAGAAACAAAGACTTCCTGCATGAACTTGTACATGAATATTCATAGCAGCTTTATTGGTAATAGCCCCACACCAGGAACTACCCAGACGTCCTTCACCAGTTGAGGATTGAACAAAGCACGGCACAGCCATCCCACGGAATACTCCTCAGCACTGAAAAAGAACCACCCGCGGATACGCACAGCTGGGCTGGTCCTGAGGGAATGATGCTGAGAGGAAGAAGCCAGGTTCTAAAAGATACCTTCTGGGTGGTTCCAGTGTTATAACACTTGCAAAATCACATCAGTAGAGAGACGAGCCCAAATTCGTGGCTGCCAGAGTTTGGGATGGGCTGTTCAGTTGAGAACCATCCCAAGTGGTGGTTACACAAAGCTGTACACATAAAATTGCACACCCACCCCCCCACACACACACACTCACACATGAGAACGTGCGTAACTGGTGCAGTGTGGTGAGGCCGGACATGGGTGAAGGGCCAGCACGACCCAGCCTTCACTCAGCCCTGGGAGGCCGGCAGGTGCTCTGTCCCCTTCGAGGGCTCAAGGGGAAGCTGAGTGCCTGGTCCCGGTCCAGCTGGCTCCTCCCACCACCATCCCCTCCTCTGATGGGCCTCCTCTTGCTTTCCAGCCGTGGGTGAAAAGTGTGCCACAGCTTAAACCTCCTTCCATGATGGACTCGAAGGACCCCAAGAAGGGCCCGCAGTATAAGAAGAATAGAAACAAGGCCCAGGAAAAATTTGCCAGGAAGTTTCCGTACAGGTACTAGACCCTGAGACCCCTACGGCCAAGTCCTGCCCCCGCCCAGGCCATGTCAAAGTGCATTCCAGCGGTGTATAGAGTGGACCTGGGATGAGGCTTCTTATCCACAGGGAGTTCCCTGAGCAGTTCTGTGACAGTCTGGGGTTCATCCTCTTCAATCCCAGTCTGAGCTGAGGACCTCTAGACAGGTGCCCGGGAATGCTGGGGCCATCCCGGAGCCTTAGCCGGCTGTTTCCCTCTGAGCCCTTGGCCTCACAGGAACCACCTGCCAAAGGAGGAATACATTCTTGAACACCTGCCCCTGCCAAAGACGTGATGGGATCAGACTGGGGTGGAGTGTAGTTTGTAAAGCCTTAAGGTATTCGGGAACCAGTAGAGACCCCCAGACTGGGCAGATCTGGGGCCTCAGCCAGTGGCAGTTACTAAATGTTCTATGTGCCCAGGCTGTGTCCTGGATCCCACCATCAATGCACTGATGGGTCCTGAAAGAAAAATGTAGCAACTTTGGAAGGCTTCCTAGCTGTGTGACCTTGGGCAAGTCACTTGACCTCTCTGTGCCTTAATTTCCTCATCTATAAATGGTTGTGAGTTGACATACAGGTTAATGTTGATAAAGCACTTAGAACGATGCCTGGCAAGTAGAAAGTTCCAGATGAGCGAGAGCTACTCATACGGCTGGTGGCTGCAGGCTCCCTAAAGATACCAAGTGTCCATTGCAGGTTCTCTTGGCTGACGGAACCCACTGCAGAGTTCCTGAAGCCCTGGGAGGTCACGAAGACGACCACCTCACTGAGGGATCAGCTGCCGCTGCAGAAGACCTTGGTACCAACTCGGTCCATTCCAGTCAGAGGGTAAGTCATAGGCCCAGGATGCTGACAGCTGCTGCCGCCCACCGACCACACTCAAGCTGCTGGCCGTCCACCCCAGGTCTGCCCACAGACACTCACGTGACTCTCCCAGGGCTCCACTTCCAAGCTGAGGAAACCGAGGCCCAGAAAGGAGACACTGAAGTCCAGCGGTCCCTCCCACAGCAAGGCAGTTTGTGGGAGAGGCTGCACAGGACCCTTTTGCGGACAGCGCCAGCCTCACCTGGAGAGGGCCCTGTCCACACGCAGGGAAACAGGCCTGAGGGGGCAGCTTAGCCGCTATCCTTCCACACGGCAGAGGCAAAACAGAAGAGCCAGCAAGTTTCTGGTCTCCTTGCAGCCTGCTGTGAGGATGGAGGCACTGACGGGGACCCTCGCACCAGACACTTCTAGACTGACCGTGTACTCACAAATGCACCCCCCGAACACGGGCACACACACACCGAAACACCAAGACACCCTCGGAAAGACCCACACGCATGAACATTTCACATACTCGCCCTAAACCTAGACTTGGATCCAGGCTGTCCCTGGGCTGGCAGGCACACACCAGCTGTGACAGAACGAAGGGCTTCCATGACCAGTTGGTGAGGGGGCACCCACCCCACCTCCCAAGGACCCCAGCTCCACTGTGTCTGCCTCAGCCCTCCCTCCAACTCTAGGGCCGGTGTGTTTCCGACTGGCCCTGCCCACGGCTCACCGCTCTGCGGATCAGCCCTGGCAGCCCACAGAGACGCCCGCAAAATCCCAACCTGATACGCGGAGAGGCAACATAAACACTCACACGTGTGTGCGCGGGCACACACACACACACACACACACATGAACACAGCTGCATGCCTACTCCCTGCCCACACTGGCCCTGACTTTTGTCGCGGGTCTCACGTTCCCGCCCTCATTCAGCTGTGGATTTGGTCCAAATGTCTGAATGGGGTGCCGAGCTGCAGAGGCTGGCGTTTGAGAGCACGGATGTTCGTGGGTCTCGGCTTCTGCAGAATGGGATCAGCTTCAAGCCCGGTGTCCTGTGGGGGACCAGTCAGACCGCACGCATGGGCCGACCCTCAGTGCTGGGGCCTGCCCCAGGGGGACTGCCATGGGACGAGCTCTCCTGGAGGGTGACAGGGAGCAGAGACCTGGAGGACAGACTGAAGCCGTCAGCAGGTGTGTCAGGGAGCTCAGGGGGCAGTGCACTTCTCAGTCCACCAGGGCCCAGCACCAGTGGGGAGCCGACCCCTCCCCTTCATGGGGGAGGTGGGCAGGGGCCAAGGGAGGGGGCTGTGACTGTGCGGCCTCGAACTAGTGGGGAGCGGGGGGGGGGGGGGGGAGCTCTCCCACCTCATCGCCTACCCTCCGACCTCCCACCAGCCCTCTGTTGGGGAATTAACCAGAAGGGGAGGGTCGGACTGGAGGGCCACAGTCAGCAGATGCCAGAGTAGGGAGGAGAGTGGATGGGGAGAGAGGATAGGAGAGGGCATGGGGGCCCAGGTGAGAAGCAGGGAACCCTGTAGGAGGAAATACTCCAGACAGTGGGAGGCAAGTGCCAATGTCCTGGGGTGGGACAGAATAATGTCTCGCTTAGGGAATTTGAAGTGCTGGTTTTCAGAATGGTTAGGAGACGAGCTGGGGAGAATGCTAAATGCCCACATTTGTCTGAGGGGGAATGGGGAGACACTGAAGTCTGGGGAGCAGGAGAGTGGCATGCCCAGACCTGATGTAGCTGTTGGAAAACACCGACTACGAGAAGAGCGGTGCCCTCACAGGGGGAGTGGCCATACAATGCTGGTTCGCCTGCTGGTGGCCATCCAGCGACTGGCAGGCACGAGGATGGCCCTCACTCACTGTCTGCGCAGGCCTGGTGCCCCAAGTCCGGGCCGTGTCAGAGGCACAGAACCCTGTTGGGGGTCTGATGTGGACATCGGGGAGTGGGGTCCCAGGGCAAGTCTGGGCTGGGAGCAGAGTCTTGGTCGTGGCCCCAGCCAACGTCTCCGGACCCGTGGGCTTCTGTGTGGTTTTTCTAGGCTTGGGGCCCCAGATTTTACGTCACCGTCCTGCTTGTGCCCTCCGCTGCCACCGCCTCCCCTGAGCCAACTTTGGGAATTCAAGCTACTGTGTCGCCGCTTCCCCGGCCGAGGCGCCCCCACTGCCCACCCCTCCAGGGGCCTCTCCTAGAGCCGGGCTCCACGCAGCCTCCCTCTCGGCCACCCGTCCCTGGCGCTCCAGGCACAGAGCACTCCCTTCTGGACAGAGGTGAACTCTAGGGAGGGGAGCTGCCCTGCGGGGCTCTTCACCTCCTCAGAGCCCACGCCACGTGAATGAACTTCGCAGGTTCATATCCTATTTCCGCTTGGTCTGAGCATTTTGCCTTCCCAGCGTCCATTTTCTCCTCCATTAAATGAGGTGATGTTTGATCTCGAGGGGTTGGTGTGAGGTTTAGAGAGAGTAGGAGCGTCATTTCCCAGAACTGATCCCAAGGATGCACTCACACGTGTAAATAAAGATATCTGGACAACGTGTTCACGACAGCGCCACAGCAAAGGCTCAGAGACCACCTGTATACCCACTGCCAGGGGCTGCTCGCCGACGTACCCTGCACTGCCAGGCAGCCACTGAAATGAAGAGCCAGATCTTTATACACTGGTCTGGAGCAATCTACAAAGCATATTCCGATTTTTTTAAAGCACAACAGCAGTGTGTCGTCATGCTCCCATCTGTGTGCGTTAGGAAACAGTGTGCGTGTGCGTGTGCGTGCGTGTGTGCGTGTGCGCGTGCGTGTGTGTGCGTGCGCCTGTGTGTGTAGGTAACAGTCAGTACCTCTGGGTAGAAGAACTGGGGCCTGGGGACAGGCCTGCTATTTTCTGAAATTCTAATACATGAACCTAATACCGCGTTGCTGGTGTTTTACACAGTCTTCGAAGAGAAGTGGGATGGAGTAAAGTCGGACACTGCTGTAACTGCTTCGGGATAGCAGCAGCCTGCAGGAGGGTGCCTGCAGGAGACACAAGGGTTTCCCCCACTCTCTTCTACAGACAGAGGGACAGAAGGTCATCTTGGAGTCCTTGGGAGGATAAATAAACGCGGGGACACTAACTATAGCCCTCTCGCTAGGACAGAAGGGTGCGGGGCCCTGAAGATGACTACGGTGGCTGCACTGAGCTAGGTGGGCAAGTGGCCCTATTGTTCTGGAAAGAAGGTAGAATGAGTCCCATGTGGAGTGAGAATTGAAAAGAGGCCCTCCCCAAGCCCTGGGGCGGGATGGGATGGTGGTTCCCAGCCTGCAGCAGGCAGAAGTCAGTCCTGCTGTGTGCTCCTGGGGTGTTTGGGGCCTGGGGGAAGGGCGTAGAGGACTGCCATGGGGCGCACCCTGGGCCTCCATCTATCCAGGCCCAGGTGAGAGGCAAGCCCGGTGTACCGTGCACCGGGCAGCACTGGCCTGGTGGTAGAAGGAAGCAGAGACCCCGGGGTCCCCTCCCATTGGGGTCAGAGGCAGGCTGATTTCCATTTGGACTGTGTAAGTCTCAGGACTTTTCCTGCAATGTTTCCGCTATGTCCTACTTGACACGCGCAAAATACTGCCCCGTGTGCCTGTGATGCAGCGTAGTGGTGCGGTGACACACGTGGCCGATGTGTCCGTCTGCCACGAGCCGTTTTTCCAGCCGCCCCCGCCACCTCCCCCTCCACCACAGCTCCCTCCTCTCCTTCTAAAACTAGTACCTCAAAAACAATACACTGCATGCTTCTCTCTTTCTTTATTAGCCATACAGGATGGTATTACGCTCCATGCAACTTTTTTTTTGCCTCAGCAGCAAGTTGCTACGAGTCACGTGATGGTGCACAGGGCTCATTTCATCTTTTAGTTATCACGGATAATACTGCATGCCTTGTCCCTCCTCTTTCCGACAGACACTTGCTTTCCAGTTTTTGCTGTTGTGGACGCAGCTGCTCTGAGCATTGCTGCCCTGTCCCAGGCGCACGTTGTTCCCAGGGAGGTGTCCCTGGCCAGAGGGCCCCTGCATGCCAGCCAGCCCCAGCCTGTCTTTCCGGAGCAGCTTACAGAAAGAAGCTCCCCTGGCTCCCCTTGTGCGCTACTCTCGCTGTGGCCCCCGAGTTTAGGAAGTAGGCGGGGAGGGCAGGCAGGGCTCTTCCAGGACACAGGGCAGAACCAGTCCTGTACGTAGAAAAAGCTCATACCAGTCACCCAGCCAGAGCGAGTCCTAAAATGTGCATGGTCTCCAGTAGTTTCTCCCCTGTAGGGGCTTCTAAAGAACATTTAGGGAACGAAGAGCTAACTGTTGGTCCTGCTGTGTCCTCAGTGTTTCTATGCACACGATGCCCTCAAAGAAGAAAACCAACCCTCCAGGAAGCATGCATCGCAAACGCCCTCACAGGGAAATGGGCAACCCCTGAATGTCTGACAGCCGAGGCATGAAGTAGCATATCACGGCGGCCTAGACCTGGGGCATGCCGCCGGCACTTAAGTGTGGCCGGCCTGATCCCCGACTGTCCTCGTGCCCTGAGCACAGCGACAGTAAAACTTACATCAGCAGGTGCTTGCAGCCTCCTGAGAACCAGGCACGGTGAACGGTGTGATCAGGGTGTGGCTCTGTCTTCTAGGGATGTATCCTGCAATCACAGGATGTACGCAGGGATGGTCACTGTAGCACTGCAACACTAAAGGACACAAATGAATCTACTTGTCTATTATTTAGGGACCAGTGAAATAAAAGCAGCAAGTCTGCAACAGAATCATGGGTTCCCCTGGAGATAAAAATACGGATGCAAGTAATTTCAATGGGAGGGAGATTCTGGGGAGTCCCCCAGAGATGTGGGGAGGGGAAAGGAAGCAAAGGGTGTACTCTCGAGCTGGCCACCACTTTGGGCACCTGGGGCTGAATCCCAGGGGAGACCTCTATAGGGCACGCCTCAGTGTTATCCCACCTGAGGGGCACAAGCTGCAGTATTTACCCCCCAGCTTCCAGCAGACATAGCTTGAAGGCTGCTTGGGGACACCGACCCCCTGCACACCCAACATCCCTGTGCTCAGGCCAAGCAGGTCTGAGGGAACCTACAGGAGGGCGGCAGCTGGGGCAGCAGGGAGCCATCGGGAATGCTACTGGGAAGAGCTTACTGCCACAGGGATGTGGGTGGGGGGTGGGTATCGTGCCCAGCCTCCCTTGCGGTGGGAGCATTGCAGGTATGATTGGCTCTGGATTGCACGGTCCCCGGTCTGTGTCTTCAACGTTCTGCTGCCTGGGAAGGGAACGGCTCGCTCTGTGGAGCACGTGGAGAAGGGCTGTATATAGCCCAGGGATGGGGGGGCTGCAGGAGAGAAGGGGCCTGTACCCCCAGTGGCTCCACGGAGCAGCTGTCCTGACCACCTCCTGCTGCCCAAGAGAGAAGCTGATCGGAAGGCAAGTCGCCTTTGCCACAGACCGCGGCGCCTTCACCCCGGAAAGAGAGCTCCAGCCCCGTGGGGAGGGGAGGCACCCTGACCCCTGGCCCACCGACCCGGTGGGGTGATGGAGCAGCCCAGCAAGCTGAGCAGCCCCGGGCCTCCCCTCTCCCGGGGCCACGCAGCCAGAGGCCGAGGCCGGCAGATGCAGCCGGCTGTGATCCCCAAACTGCATCACGCATGAAGAAGCGCTGTGACGAAGAACCGGGGGGTTATTTCAGCGAAATTTTAACTCACAGAAATATGCCTCCCAGGAAGCTGCCTGGATGACAAAGCCACAACACAAAACTGCAAAACAAACCGAAACAAAAACAAAGCAACGCCATAACCACAACAATCCGGGAAATGTTTTCCTGACGAAGCCAGAAAGAGCAGAAGAACACTGGAACGCTTGACACGAGACTTTGTAACCCAATCCACGGTGTCACTTCCTTGCTGGGGTGGCTCTGGCCGGCACCACTCAGCTCTGAGAGATGGAAACCACGAAATGGAAGACGGTTGCCAGCAAGCCGAAATGCCGAGTGACCTCCAGTTTGTGTGCTTGATTCCTTCAGGACCTGGGGTAGCCTTTTAGCAGAAAAATCACTGAAGGGTGTCAGCTTGAGCCCCCCCGGGCACCCTCTTGTCTTGTCCAGCTGTTCATGTGGGACCCTGTCTTCCTCGGGCCATCTGGGACCAGCTGGGACCCTGCTGTTGCGGCGTCGGCCTGTGATCTGTGAGGACAGACACGTTCTGGCGCCAGCCGGAGAGGAAGCAGGTCAGAGGAGGCCAGAGCAGGAGGAACTCCCCAGGGGCTGCACAAGGGGAAGAAGAGGCGCCTCTAGCTCTCGCGAGCCTGGAGCATGGCCCTCGTACTCACAACAGAGGGTTCGAGGTCAAGTGCCAACAGTGCGGGGTGGGCAGTGGAGTGCCTGCCCCGCGTGAGGGAGTGTGCGTGCATGTGACAAGCTTCAGGATGCCGGAGGCATTGAAGGAGAGGACAGCAGGTGCTGTGACTGCAGAGCTGGAGGGTGACTTCTAATGGTGACGACCTTCGGGGGGGGCAGAGGGCATCTGGATGGGTGATAACTTCAGCAAACAGGTCGCATCAAAGGCTGTGTGGGCCCTGAGGGAGCTTCGAACAAAGGTGTGTGCCATCGAAGCATGTGAACAACTAACTGACCACGAGGTGGCACGTGACTCAGCGTGTGTATGGCGTATGAGGGTGCGTGCGGCCAAGAGGGGCCGGGAACAAGCCTCCAGGCATGTCACAGGCCCAGCCCCTCCCCCTCATCCTGGTAATCCACGGCTCTCCAGGGGGGTGGGGCTTCACAGGGAGCCCCGTGGCAACCCCTTCCCAGGTCCACAAGGGTTGGCAGTCACTGACCCCTGCTGGCAGGGCCCATGGACACGGTGTCCGTGAAGGCCTCGGCAGGCTCCTGAGAAGGGGGAGCCCTAGGACTAGCCTGGAAAGGGAAAGCATCCACTGTAGGCAGGGGGGAAACATCAGCAAAGGGCGAGGCGTGACTGTGACAGAGCTGCCAGTCCCTGGCCAACCTGGCCCCCACAGGCCAGCACGGCCCTGTAACCAGGCTCACGGGCTCCCACCACAGGCTGTGGGGGCACCACAACACAGCTTTGGCCTCCGCCCAGCCAAGCTGCCCTTCCTCGGCCGTGCTCTGATTTCTGTTTCTCAAATCCTCAAGCATACCCTGCCCTGGTCTTCCCAAAGTTCTGGCATTTTAATTTACCATCGAAGGAAACTGAGAAAGGACACCGTATATTCAAACAGTCACTAAGGGGACATTTAGTCCTTCCCAAGGGACTCCCACGGCTGGCTGTCTTCCCAAGCCAGAAGGGTGGCCTCTCGTTGCCAAGTGCCCTGACACACTCACACCCACACACCAAGGGTGGGAGGCAGCCCAAGGCACAGGGTTTCACTGGGCTGTTTTCAGCTTTAATCTTTAGCCTAGGCAGAATGAAAGGTCAGATTTCCCCCCAAGTTTTCACCGTTGCCCCTCCAGCCAGAGTTTAGCACCAGGGGCCATGGTGCGCCCACGCCTTACCCCACTCCCCATAGAGCCCTTCACACCTGTGGGCTGCTGTGAAGGAAGCCCAGGCTCTCCATCTCTCTCATCTGATCTTCACGACCACCTGGCATGCTCGCAAAGGAAAACTGAGGCTCAGAGGTTTGTTAAGATGCCCAAGATCCAACAGCCCCATGTGACAGAGCAAATGGCAAAATGAAGTGGAGAAACTCCAATATGTCAGACGTAAAAAACATTTATTTCAAAAACATGAGCTCCCCAGCTCACCAAGGCCCCAGAAAACCTGCCACCATATTGCACTCTTGGCTCTGTGGGCACACAGGGAAGACTTAGGATCTGGCCAGACTGAGATCAAAGGTGGGGCTAGCGACAGGGAGAGGCAGAGAGGAAGGCAACTCAGGGTGGGCTCCAGTGCCATGCCTACTGACAGGGATGGCCCTAGCCTGAGCCAGTGACAGACGGCTTTCCTCCTGGGCCACGGCTGTCAATGCCAGGGCAGGGGAGGTGAAAAGGGCACTAGGACAGGCCGCAGAGCAATCTGCTCTGTTACACCACGAACAGATTTGGAGTCAAAGCTGACCCCCCCAAAATGGCCCCTCGCAAACTAAAAAATACTAGTAATTCAATGCTTCCCCACCCAGGGTCTGGAGAAGCGCCTGCCAGCTGGCGCAGTCAGAGGAAGCAAGCATCAAGTGACAGGCAGGCACACTGGCGCACAGCCGCCTGAGGTGGGCTGCACGCATACCTGGCCCGGTGGGATGGAGGCCCAGGCGGGCTGGCCAAGCAGGGAAGCACCGGGGCAGTGGTGCTCAGGGTGGAGTCCCGGGCGGGCAGCACCAGCATGGGGCTGCGGGGAGCGGGGGGTGGCCACCAGAAATGCACACTGTCCGGCCCCACCTGAGCCCTCGGGGCATCGGCGGTGTGACGGCCCCGCAAGCTCAAGGCCTAGTGCAGCCGCAGGTAGGAAGGGGCAGAGTAGTTGAAGAGCAAGAAGTCCATCCTGTAGAGGTCGAAGAGGCGCCGCTGGTAGAAGGGGCTGATGTCCCGGAAGAGGCGCTCGGCCAGGTCTCGGGCGGCGGCCGCCTTGGCCCGGGGCGGGGGCGCAGGGAAGCGCAGGCCCGGCGCGCCCACCAGGCCCAGCACGAAGGCCGCGTCCTCCGCCAGCGTCTCGAACTTGCCGACCACGTCGTAGCGCAGGCGGCACGGGTGGCAGAGGGCGTGCGCGCGCTCCCAGTGCTCGTTGAAGGGCTCCTCGCGGCGCGTGCGCGGGTCCAGCAGGTAGGCCAGGAACTCGGCGAAGCGCACGTCGTGGCCGCGGGCCAGCGCGTCGGGGTGCGCGCGCGGCCGCAGGCGCCGCACGATGCGCGTGCCGTAGCGCCGCTGGAAGGCCGCGCTGTAGGGCCGCGCGAACTTGTTGCGGTAGGCCGACGCCAGGCGCTCGAAGGGCTCGCGCACGAAGAGGAAGGCCAGGTAGGCGCGCAGCCGCCGGTTGATCTCGGCCGGGGTGAAGTCGGCCAGCGAGGGCAGGCGGCCCGGCGCGTGCGCCTCGTGCGCGGGGATGGCGTGCGGGTCGCCGCGGGCGTGGCCGCTCAGCGCCAGCAGCACGCGCTTCCAGTTGGTGCAGGCCACCTTGGGCACGTAGCAGTAGAGCAGGCCGTGCGCGTCGTCCACCAGCACGTGCCGCAGGTCCTCGGGCCCCAGCAGGCGCTGCCGGCGCGTGTGGCGGCTGCAGGCGCGGCGCAGCAGGTCGCGCCGCTGCCGGTGCACCTCGGCCAGGGCCGAGCGCGGGCCCTGCGGGCGACAGCGGGGGTGGGGGGGTCAGCGCTGCGGGCCCTGCGCCCACCCGGCAGCGGTGAAGGAACAGGGGACTCGAACCCCAGCACTGCCACCGATCACTGTGATTTGGGACCCAGGGATCTGTCCTAGACCAGGTTTTGGAGGAAAATGACTAACCTCACTGAGGCAGGTGGAAGGATGTAACAAATAGGGTTAGGGACTCAGGACCAAGGAGGTCCTGATGATGAATATGATGGTGTCAGAGTAAGCCTGATAAATAAGTATGTCATCAGAGTGGTGAGCGTGGGCACAAATTGAATATCTGGTCACTGTTTACTAAAAGCAGGATGGTGTATAAGAACAACAACTTTAATTCCATATAAAGAGTTGAAAAAGGCAGCCACTTGCAGGCTACTGAGATATTGTTTTTGTTCAATAATTAGCAAATTCTGTATTTATGAATGGGTATGTTCCTTTGGGTGTTGATTTTTTTTTTTCCACCAACAAATTCTAGTCTCAGTGATTGGGCAGGAAGCTTGCCCTCTCTGAAGCCTGTCTCTCCTCTGTGAAATAGTAACATCCAGCATTTATCTAGCACCTGCTGTGTGCCAGGCACTTTGCTGTGCGCTTCACAACTCTATAAATTAGGTAGTATTAGGACACAGGGGCCAGCCCCTCCCAGCCTGCCTTAGCAGTGCTAAGACCCAAGCCACCACGCCCGCCCCCTCCTTTCTTTCAATTCCCTTCTGCACCAAACAGGGTCTCACTTCCAAGACTCCCCCTCCTGCCCCTCCTCTTCCTGATTTTCAGTCCAAGAATTCTTAGGAAAAGTGTTTTTAATTTCTCAAAATTGCCTTAAAAACCTTCAAGCTATAATAAAACAATAACAAACATTGTGGAGGAAGTGGGAAGATGGGACCTTCATTTATTGCTGGTGAGAGTGTAAAATGATACAGCTGTTGTGGAAAGCAGTGTGGCAGCTTCTCAAAAAAAAATAATAAATAAATAAAATAAACATATGATCCAGCCATTCCATATCTAGGTATATACCCAAGATAACTGGAAACATATGTCAGGCCAAGACTTGTATACAAATGTTCACAGCAAGATTATTCATAATAGCCAAAAGGTGGAAACAACCCAATGTCCATCAATGATGACTGGATACATAGTATGTGGTCTATCCATACAATGGAATATTACCCAGCCATAGACGGCATGAAGTTCTGATGCACCCTAAAAAAAGATTATGCATGCTAAGTGGAAGAAGCCAGACACAAAAGGTCACATGTTATATGATTGAGTCCATTTATATGAAATGTCCAGAATAGATCCATAGAGACAGAAAGTAGATTGGTAGTTGTCAGGGGTGGGGGGAGGGAGGTGGGACTGCTAATGGGTGCTGAGTTTCTTTTTTGGGGTGATGAAAGTGTTGTGCAGTTAGAGAGTGGTGATGGTCACACAGCCTTGTAAGTACACTACAGACCATTGAAGCGTACACTTTAAAAGAGCAAATTTTATGGTATGTGAGTTATATTCTAGTTACAGAAAAAGCCTGGTGAGTGTTTCTATTTCAGAGAAGGACAAAGTAGCATCCGAAATGGTGGGACACTGCGTCCAGTGCCTACGTAAGAGCATCTGACGTTGCCAGGTGGGGAGGGGAAGAACGTATGTGTGTGGGGGGTGCTCATTTGTGCTTCTCATGACTTTAAAAGTATCCTGTAGAAATCCAAGATACTTCAAGTGATAAAAGCTAAGGTACAGAACAGGAGGTACCATGTCATACTTTGGGTTACAAAGGGTGAGGAAGGAAATAAAAAATGCTGCAGAAAGGATAGGTTGTAGGGAGCCTCTCATATTTTATTATTTTTTAAAGATTTATTTGTTTATTTGTTTCAGAGAGGGTGGGGGAGAGGGAGCATGGTGGGGAGGAGCAAAGGGAGAGAGAAAATCCCAAGCAGATGCCCTGCTGAGCTTGGACAGAGCCCGAAGCACGGCTCCATCTCACCATCCTGAGATCATGACCTGAACCCAAATCAAGAGTTAGACACTTAACTGACTGAGCCGCCCAGGTGCCCCTCTTTTAGCTATCTATTGAAATCATCACATAATAAACAAGGCTGGGATTTGCTTCCAAATCATCCCAGGTAGGAATGGAGGGAGACGGGTTTGGATGAAACAGGATTGCACAAGAGTTGATCACTGTTCAAACTGGGTGATGGGAATGTGGGGGTTCATTGTACATTTTACTTCTGTTTATTTTTGAATTTTTCTCAATTAAAACATAAAGCAGAATAAAAGGACATATATACTTGTAGGTATGATTCTGGAAAAGTGACCTAAGCACATGACAGAGCATTGGACACTACACACATGCCTCGAATATGCCTGGAAGGGCACACGGGGAACGAACTGGTCGCCTCCAGGGGTAACCAGGGCCAGGGTGGGAAGGAGAGGTACTCCTCACTGCATATACTCTTTTGAAGGGTTGAATGCCCTATCATGTGCTTATCTTACTTTTTCAAAATCTCACTGGGGGGTAGCTGCCAACCTCAGAGCAGTGAGGGGCGTGAGAGCACTTAGAGGATGTCCTTCTCTCTAAGGCAGACTCACAGGGCTGGCCTCAGGAGCCTGGCTTCACATGGGTGCCAGGAGAAGGCTGTATCCAGTGGCCCCACAGCCAAGGTCTGCTTTCAGCTTCCAGACATCCCCACAAATTTCTTGTGGCCGGGAAGGTTGGCCAACCACCCACCTGTCAGTCACCCTCCTTCCTTGCCAGCAGACCCCAATTGTGGTAGGTCATGTGCTGAGCCTTGGGGAAGAACCAGTCACAGCAGCCTCACACAACTTCATGAAAGCTATGGGTCCAGCGGTGGACATGTGGCTTAGTTTGGGCCAAGGAGATGTACAGGAAAGTCTGCTAGATGGCTCCCAGGAAAGACTTTCCTTCAGCACAAAAAGAAAGGGCTCCTGAAGGAAAGAACTCTTTGCCCCAGCCCCTCCCTTTCTGCTTGGGGTACCATCCCGTGAGATGTCCGGAGCCCTGGCAGTCAACTTGAAGTCATGAGGCAACAAGGTGTATCATATATCAGCATTCAGAGGATGATGATGGGCAACATGTTGCTGCTGTAGCAAGGGCTGCTAGTCTCTGAGCATCTTGGGAAGTAAACACTGCCTGCCCTATGGCTTAAAGTCAGCTTTTCTGTTGCTTAGAGCCCTGTAAATACCAAGACAGTTAATGCTATCTTCATACAAATGAGAAAACTGAGGCTCAGAAGAAATGAGTTGCCTACAGCTCTCAAGTAGGGAAGCTGGGACTCCCAACCCAGGTCCCTTAGGACTCAGAGGCTGGGGCTATGCCCACTGGTCCAGGAAAAAACCCTGCAGCTCCAACACTCATCTCTTCCAGCCTGACTGGACTTGGCTGCCTGGATCCTTAGCCTGACTCTAGTCCTTATGAGCTCTGTGACCTTCTTTGTGTCCTTGGACTCCCTGTGCCTCGGTTTCCTCATCTGTAAACAGGGATAACAACAGCCCTACCTTATAGGGTTGCCATGAAGACAAAATAAGTTCACAGAACTAGTGTCTGGTACACAGTTAGCCCTTGTTGGCCAGATTATTTTTATTACTCTTATTTCCCCAGCCGCAAGGTGCTAAGCTCCGAGGGCCTTGACAGCCAACAGTCAGTGGGACCTCAGACTGTGAAGAGGCTGAGCCAGCCCCATCTGCCCTCAGAAGCCTGTGGAACTCGTGGAACCCAGGATCCTGCTGAGAGCCTGGCCTGCCCTCAGCTTGCTGTGTGACCCAGGGCAAGCCAGTTACCCTCTCTGAACCAAGGCTTCCACGCCTGCAACCCAAGGGCGTGGGTCAGATAAGCTCCACAGGCCCCTTTGGCTTAGCCCTCAGGGATTCAGTGAACCCACCCTACCTGTCTGATCATTCTCCCCAGCTTAAAACCCTCTATGGTTTCCCTATTGCCCTTGCCCCACCTGCCAGGCATCGCCACGCTGCTGCCCGTTCCTGGCTCAACTTGCACACCCTCTTCTGTCGTCTGTCCACTGCCAGCCCCTCGGACCCCTCCTCTTTGCTTTGTAACTCCTTCTCAGCAGGTCTCAGCACCAATGTCCCTTTTTCAGAGAGGATCTCTCTCCCCCATCTAAACTAGGACCCTCCCGGTAGATCTCTTGTACTGCCCCTTTCGATGCAAATCCGCACAGCTTAGTCCAGGTGGCAATGACGGGATGTCTTCCTCACCTGGGGAAGTCAGCTGCACCAGGTCAGGGACCCAGCTGACTGGACTGCCACAAGATCAGCAGCATCCTGAGCACAGCCTGCATACAGTGGGTGCTCTACACATGCTGTCTGAATGGGTGCCTCTCCTTGTGCTTACTCGTGTGTGTGTGAGCCAGGGGCCTGTGGCTCTCAGTGGGGTCTAATCGCCTGTGTGTTTGGGCTGTGCATGGTCCCAGCAGGCCCACAGAATGGAGTTGCCTGGGCCAGCAAGCCTCCTGGTCCGGGTGCCTAAGAACAGCGCGAGGGCAGGGGCTCCCTGCATGTTTCCCTATCACAGCAGGTACTAAAATTGGGGGGGGGGTCACTTAATTCCTGTCTCCCTACTAGACTGTCAACTTCCTGAGGGTCCTTTACTCTTTTATATCCTCAACACATGGAAGAATGTCTGGCACCATGTGGCTTCAGTCGGTTGCTGGGTGGATGATGGATGGGTAGGTGGATGGATGGGTAGGTGGGTGGAGACCCCAGGTCTCTCAGCTTCTCCCAAGATTTGCCCTTGTCACGGGCATTCTCCTCTCTGCATAGGACCTTGATTGCAGAGGAAGCCTCTTCATGCCGTACTGTGGGCTCCAGTGCCAAGACAGCAGGTCTACACTGGGGTTAGTTTCCCGTGGCTGGAGGTAGAGGGAGGCATCACTGGGTAGGGGCCTGTCCACCTACCTGGTCCAAGTCATAAAGCATCTGCAGGGGACTCCTCTTCTTCCCACCAAGCCAGCCAGAGCCCAGGCTGTTCTCAAATGCTATGGGGCGTAAGGAAAGAGGAATCAGATGGACTGGCTGTAGCCCTTGGGGGACTTGGCCAATTCCCTTGGGCACATTTGATCTACCTCTGAGACTCAGTTTCCCTCTTGTGTCTCATCTGCCTCCAGGGGGTTGGTGGAGTATGGGGCACTGATAGGACCCCCTAATCCACCAGGGCAGGGTACTTGGTATCGCTCCTGCCCCCATGTCCTTCCTTCAGAGTTGGAGGACACCAGGCAGGCAGGGATGAGAGGAATGGTGGGACCCAGCCCACAGCCCTCTGGTAAAGACCTGATCACCCAATTTACCCATCTCCATCTGCCTTCATTTCATACCCCACCCCTACCAGCCCCATGTCATGGAGCCCTAAGGGGCTCACCAAGCTGACTGGCTGTCCAGTCTCCCCAGATCCTGGGTGTAGGCAGCCAGAAAGGGCTGGGTAGCAATAGAGGTGACACAGCCAAGCTGCAGGTTCTTCAGTGACAGTCCACCAGATCACATGACTTCCATGGACTCCTACGGCAGCTTGTACTTCCCTGGCCAGTGTCACTTCATGGTAAATGCAGGTTTCGCTGTCTACCAGACTGGAAGACAGTGCTCAGGGATACAATCTATCTGTCTCAGTGCCGCACTTTCAATCTTCCTAAAACTACCAAAAACTCTGTTTACTAAATTTATTCTTTTACTCTAAATGTGTTTTAAGGAATATCTTCCTACATATTCAATTAATATGACTATATTATTAGTAATGTAGTTGATTTAGGCAAGCATGATCTTATGCTTCTTGATCATAGTTTTCTAAAGTATGATTATACTTATTAATACATGAATAAAGTATAATGCAGTCTTCAAAAAGATCAACAAAATTGGAAAACTTTAGCTAGACTGACCAAGAAGAATGAAGTCTCAAATTACTAAAAACAGGAATGAAAGAGAAACCATTAGAATTGAATCTTACAGAAATGAGAAAGGCATGAACAATTGTAAAAAAGCAAATTAGATAACCTACATAAAATGGACAAATTCCTAAAGAGATGCAAATTCCTGAAATTGACTCAAAAGGAAATAGAAAATACCAATGACATATAACAATTGTATGTATAATGAATATGTATAATAATATGTATAAATACATTGAAGTAGTAATGTAAAAAAAAATCCCACAAAGAAAAGCTCATAATCAGATGATTCACGAGTGAATTTTACCAAATATTTAAAGAAGAATTAACACCAGTCTCTTTCAAACTCTTTAGCCCCCTCAAAAAAAAGAAACAGAATTGGGGGATGGAAAATACCTCCCAACTCATTATGTGAGCCCCTTATTACCCTAATACCAAAACCAGACAGAGACATCACAAGAAAAGAAAACTACAGAACAGTATTTATTATGAACATAGATGCAAAGTTCCCAAAAAAAAAAAAAAAAACAACCAACCAAAAACCAGCAAACTGAATCCATCAACATATAAAAATGTATATGTAACCAAGTAATATATATTCCAGGAATGCAAGAGTGGTTCAACATACAGAAATCAATCAAGGTAATACAGCATATTAATAGAGTAAAAGAAAAAACCCACATAATGATCAATACATGCAAGAAAAGCATTGCACAATATCCAATACCCTTTCATAATAAAAACACTAAACAAACTAGAACTTGAAGGGAACATCATCAAATTGATAAAGGCCATCTAGGAAAAAACCCACAGCTAACATATTTAATGGTGAAAAACTGGATGCTTTACCTCTAAGATCAGGAACAAAACAAGGGATGTCCACTTTCACCACTTCTATTCAACAATGTACTAGAAGTTCTAGCCAGGGTAAATGGGCAAGAAAAAGAAAGAAAAAGCATCCAGATTGGAAAGAAAAAGTAAAATTATGCCTATTTGTAGATGACATGAATATATATATATACACAAAATCCACCAACTATTAGAGTTAAGAGCTAATGAGTTCAGCAAGGTTGTAGAATAAAAGATCAATATTCAATAATGAATTGTATTTCTAAATACTAGTAATGAAAAATTCAAAATTGAAATTACAAAAACATCTCCACTTACTGCAGCACAAAAAGAATAAAATATTAAGGATTAGTTAAAATGTCCATGCTACCCAGAGCAATCTACACTTTCAATGCTATCCCGATCAAAATACCAATGACATTTTTCAAAGAACTGGAACAAACAGCCTTTAAATTTGTGTGGAACCAGAAAAGGCCCCGTATCGCCAAGGAATTGTTGAAAAGAAAAAACAAAGCTGGGGGCATCACAATGCCGGATTTCGAGCTGTACTACAAAGCTGTGATCACAAAGACAGCATGGTACTGGCACAAAACAGACACATAGACCAGTGGAACAGAATAGAGAACCCAGAAATGGACCCTCGGCTTTATGGGCAACTAATCTTTGATAAAGCAGGAAAAAACATCCAGTGGAAAAAAGACAGTCTCTTCAATAAATGGTGCTGGGAAAACTGGGCAGCTACATGCAAAAGAATGAAACTTGACTCTCACTCTCTCACACCATACACAAAGATAAACTCCAAATGGATGAAAGACCTCGATGTGAGACCGGAATCCATCAAAATCCTAGAGGAGAACATAGGCAGCAACCTCTACGACATCGGCCAAAGCAACCTTTTTCATGACACATCTCCAAAGGCAAGAGAAACAAAAGAAAAAATGAACTTGTGGGGCTTCATCAAGATAAAAAGCTTCTGCACAGCCAAGGAAACAGTCAAGAAAACTAAGAGGCAGCCCACAGAATGGGAGAAGATATTTGCAAATGACACTACAGATAAAGGACTGGTATCCAAGATCTACAAAGAACTTCTCAAACTCAATACACAAGAAATAAATAATCAAATCAAAAAATGGGCAGAAGATATGAACAGACACTTTTCCAATGACAGACACATGAAAAAATGTTCAAAATCATTAGCCATCAGGGAAATTCAAATCAAAACCACATTGAGATACTACCTTACACCAGTTAGAATGGCAAAAATTGACAAGGCAGGAAACAACAAATGTTGGAGAGGATGTGGAGAAAGGGGATCCCTCCTACACTGTTGGTGGGAATGCAAGTTGGTACAGCCACTTTGGAAAACAGTGTGGAGATCCCTTAAAAAGTTAAAAATTGAGCTACCCTATGATCCAGCCATTGCACTTCTGGGTATTTACCCCAAAGATACAGACGGAGTGAAGAGAATGGCCATATGCACCCCAATGTTCATAGCAGCATTGTCCACAATAGCTAAATCGTGGAAGGAACCGAGATGCCCTTCAACAGATGACTGGATTAAGAAGTTGTGGTCCATATATACAATGGAATATTACTCAGCCATCAAAAAGAACGATTTCTCAACATTTGCTGCAACATGGACAGCACTGGAGAAGATAATGCTAAGTGAAATAAGTCAAGCAGAGAAAGACAATTATCATATGATTTCTCTCATCTATGGAACATAAGAAATAGGAAGATCGGTAGGGGAAGAAAGGGATAAAGAAAGGGGGGTATTCAGAAGGGGGAATGGAGCATGAGAGACTGGGGACTATGAGAAACAAACTGAGGGCTTCAGAGTGGAGGGGGTGGGGGATTGGGATAGACTGGTGATGGGTAGTAAGGAGGGCACGTATTGCATGGTGCACTGGGTGTTATATGCAACTAATGAATCATCGAACTTTACATCAGAAACCAGGGATGTACTGTATGGTGACTAACATAATATAATTAAAAAACATTAAAATATAAAAAAAAAACCAAAAAACCACAAATCTTTTAATTAATTTCAAAAAAAGAGAGAGACTATGGACTCTGGGAAACAAACTGAGGGCTTTGGGGGGGGATGGGATAGGCTGGTGATGGGTATTAAGGAGGGCACATATTGCATGATGCACTGGGTGTTATACGCAAGTAATGAATCATGGAACTTTACATCAAAAACTAGGGATGTACTATATGGTGACTAACATAATGTAAAAAATATCATTATTAAAAAAAGAATAATATTTAAATAGCATACAATGACATATGTAAAATTCAAAAGAAATCCAGTTATCAAAATAATAAAATTAAATTTGTGATTTGTAAAAATAATAATAATAATAAATAAATAAATAAATAAATAAATTTAACAAAAGAAGTGCAAGACTTGTCCCTGAAAACTACAAGATTTCATTGAGAAAACCTGAAGACCTGAACGGATGGGAAAATACCTCATGTTCATGGATTGGGAGATTTAATGTCATTAAGGTGGCAGTATGCCCCAGATTACAGATGCAATGCAGTCCCTATAAAAACCCTAACTGCCTTTTTTTGCAGAAATTGACAGTTGTTGACAATTGACAGTTGATCCTTAAATTAATGTGAAAATTCGAGTGATTCAGAATATCTAAAACAATCTTGAAAAGGAACAAACTTGGAGCTCTCACACTTCCTAAACTCATTCTTACTACAGTGTACATGATTAAGACTGTCGTGCTGAGTTAGGAGAAACACATTGATTGATGAAAGAGAATTCACAGTTCAGAAACAAACCCTTACATTTAAGATCAACTGATTTTTGATTAGGATGCCCAGACAATGCAATAGGGAAGGAATATTCTTTATGATAAATTTTCCTGAGAAAACTGTATATCCACAGATAAAAGAATGAAATTGTACCACTACCTCAAACCATATACAAAAACCAACTCAAAGTGGATCATAGGCCTAAGGCAAGAGCTAAAAATATAAGACTCATAATGAAAACATAGACATAAATCTCCATGATCTTTGAGTTGGCAATGATTTCTTACATATGGTATCAATATCACAAACAACAAAAGAAAAAATAGATAAACTGGACTATATCAACATTAAAAACTTTTCTGCTTCAAAGGACACCATCAAGAAGGTGAAAAGACAACACACCAACTTGGAGAAAATATTTTCAAATCATATATCTGATAAGGGACTAGCACCCAGAATATATAAAGAATGCTTACAACCAAATGATAAAAGACATAACCCAACTTTTCAAGTAGGCAAAGGATATGAATGGACGTTTCTCCAATAATATACAAACTGCCAGTAACAGATAAAGAGATGCTCAGCATCACTAGCTGTTAGGAAAATTCAAATCAAAGCCTCAGTAAGACACAACTTCTCACTCACTAAGATGGCTGTTGGAACCCTTATACTTCCATGGTGGGAATGTAAAATAGAGATATTTTGCCACAGTAAACAGTTTGGCAATTCCTTAAAAGCTAAGCCTAGGGGATTCTGGAAAGAAGACAGACTAGGAGCACCAAGAATCTGTCTCCCCACCTAGGCAACAATTGTACTAGCAGAATCTGTCTGATACATCAGATAGACTTGGAATTCGGGAGTCCATTGAAGGCTTGCAACTTCCATGGGAAGGCTTAAATGGTAAATGGTGGTAAATTTCAGTCAGTTTCAGCTCTTAGCACAGGGGCAGCTATCCATCCCCCACCCCAGCCACATGGCAGGCAGCTGTGCATGTGTTCTTAGAGCAGCTTACAGCATGCAAGAGCCAGAGTGGGCAAAAAGGATGCTGTTCTCCAAATACCGGAGATCTGTGCTTTGATCAGTTGTACCTCCCCACATTGTTGCAAGCCCCCCCTGCACATAAAGTGACTTCCAGGAGACTTAAAGAGATGGTTTCCTGTTCTCCACCCTTCATTTTTCTCTTTTCCCTTTTTTGGAGCCAGACATTAAATATTAAAACATTCAAAACAACTGCATAGGTGGGGAAAATTAGAAACTGTGAATGTCCAATGAGAGGCTCAGAAAAGACCTAAGAAGGCCTTAAATTTATACCTCGGGCTGAACCTCAGCACGGAGATAGGCTACAACAATCACAAAAACAAAAACAGAAACTAAAAATAGCAATCACGGAGAAAGAGAAACTGATTTCCAGAGCTACATTATTAGATTCAAATGTCCAGTGTTCAACAAAAAAATTATAAGTCATACAAAGAAACAGGACAAGTATGGCCCTTTCAAATGAAGAAACCTGTATAAATTCAAAATACAATGTATAATTTTAGGATGTTCAATGTAATCCCCATGGTATCCACAAAGGAAGTAAGAAAGGAATTTAAACATTTTACTACAAAAAATAAATTGACTAGGGGGCGCCTGGGTGACTCAGTCGTTAAGCGTCTGCCTTCGGCTCAGGGCGTGATCCCGGCGTTCTGGGATCGAGCCCCACATCAGGCTTCTCCGCTATGAGCCTGCTTCTTCCTCTCCCACTCCCCCTGCTTGTGTTCCCTCTCTCGCTGGCTGTCTCTATCTCTGTCAAATGAATAAATAAAATCTTTAAAAAAATAAATAAATAAAAAATAAATTGACTAGGCACAAAAGTAGATAGTAATACAGGAAATGAGGGATGAAAAAAATTATAAAGCATAGAGAAGACAAATAACAAAATGACAGATGTTCCTCTTTATCAGTAATTACTTTAAATGTCAGTGGATTAAACTCTTCAGTCAAAATGCAGAAATTGGCAGAACGGATAAAAATATCTGACCCAACTCTATACGCTGTCGACAAGAGACTCACTTGAGATCCAGTGACACAAACTGGTTGAAAGCGAAAGGATGGAAAAAGATATTCCAAGCAAATAATAACAAAATAGTGCAAAGGTGACTATATTAATATCAGACAAAATAGACTTTGAATCAAAAAAGTTTACAAGAGACGAAGAAAGACTTTATATACAAATAAGAGTTTCAAGACAGCAAGAAGATAGAACAATTATAAACATTTACTTACCAAAACATCAAAGTATATGAAACAAAAATTGACAGAATCGGAGGGAGAAGTAGACAGTTCTACAGTAATAGTTGGAGATTTCAATACACCACTCATAATAATGAATTGAGCAACCAGAGAGAAGATGAGGAGGGAAACAGGACTTACATATCATAGTAAACCAACTGTAGACACATACAAAACACTCTATGCAACAACAACAGCATACACATTCTTCTCCAATGCATAAGGAACATTTCCCAGGACAGCCTATATGTTAGGCCACAAAATAAGTCACGACAGATTTTAAAAGCTATATATCATACATATTATATGTTCTCTGACCAAAGCAGGGTGAAGTCAGAATCAATAACAGAAGGAAAACTGGAAAATTCACAAATTTATAGACATCAAAGAACACACTTTTAAAGTACCAGTGGATGAAAGAAATCACAAGGGAAATTAGAAAATACTTGGAGACAAACAGAAATGAAAACAACATACCAAACTTATGGGATGCAGTGAAAGTGCTTAGGAGAAAACTTATAGTATATATGCTTACATTAAAAAACAAGAAAGATCTCAAATTAGCAACCTAACTTTACAACTTAAGGAACTAGAAAAAGAAAAACCCAAAACTGGAAGAAAGAAGGAAATAATAAAGATTAGAATAGAGATAAATGAAATAGAGAATAGAAAAATAGGGAAAATCAATAAAACCAAACATTGGTTCTTTGGAAAGATCTACAAATTGAATAACCTTTATTTAGCTAGATGGACCAAGAAAAAAAGAAGATACAGCTTACTAAAATCAGAAATGAAAGTGGGACATTACTACTGACTACAGAAATTAAAAAAAAAAGAATACTATGAACAACTGTATGCCAAAAAAAATTGGATAACCTAGATGAAATAGACAAATTTCTAAAAACACAAAATGTATTAAGACTAAATCATGAAGTAGTTAGAAAATCTGAAAAGACCTGTAGCTAGTAAGGAGATCGAATCAGTCATCAAAAACTTCCTGACAAATAAAAGTCATGGACTTGAGGGCTTCACTGCTATAGTCTATCAAACATATAAAGAAGAGCTAATGCAAGTCCTTCTCAAACTTTTCAAAAACTAAAGAGGAGGGAACACTTCCTTACTCATTGTATGTGGCCAGTATGACTCTGATTGGGGGGAAAAAGCCAGACAAAGGCACTACAAGAAACAAAAACTACAGACCAATATCCCTTATGAATATTGATGCAAAAATCCTCCACAAAATACTAGAAAACGGAATTCAACAGCACATTAAACAAGATGATGCATCACAACCAAGTGGGATGTATCCCTAGAGCGCAAGGATAATTTAACATACAAACACCAGTTCCTATAGCACATCACATTAAGAGAGTGAAGGGGAAAAACACAATCATCTCACTTGACACAAAGTATTTGACAAAATCCAACATACTTGCATGATAAAAAAAAAAAAAAAAACACTCAAAACACAAGGAACAGAAGGAAAGTACCACAACACAATACAAACCATTTTTGAAAATCCACAGTGAACATCATACTCAATAGTGAAAACTAAAAGCTTTTCCTCTACATCAGGAATAAGGCAAGGATGCCCATTTTGCCACTTCTATTCAACACAATACTAGAAGTTCTAGTCAGAGCAATTAGACAAGAAAAAGAAAGAAAAGTTATCCAAACCGGAAGGAAGTAATAAAATTACCTCTGTTTGCAGAATTACCTCTTATATGCAGAAAACCTTAAAGATTCCACACACAATAACTGTTAGAACTAATAAATGAGTTCACCAAAGTAGCAGGATACAAAGTCAATACATAAATTCAGTTGCATTTCCATACATAAACAAAGAATGATATGAAAAGTACAAAAACAATTCCATTTACAATAGTGTAAAAAAGAAGAAAATACGTAGGAACTACTTAACCAAGGAGATGAAAGACTTGCACAGTGAAAACTACAAAACACTGCTGAAATAAATTAAAGAAGACACAAAGAAATGGAAACATGTCCCATGTTCATGGATTGGAAAACTTAATATTGTTAAAATGTCAATACTACCCAAAACGATCTACAGATTCAACGCAATCTGTCAAAATTCCAATGACATTTTTTTGCAGAGATAGAAAAACCCATTCTAAAATTCATATGGGACCCCAAATAGCCAGAAAATATCTTGAAAAAGTAGAAGAAAACTGAAGGACTCACACTTCCTAATTTCAAAACTAACTACAAAGCTATAGTAACAAAACCGTAGTGTAAGGACAAACATATACATCAATAGAATAGAATAGAGAGCCCAGAAATAAACCCTTACATACATGGTCAAATGATTTTGATGACTCAAAGGGGAAAGGACACTCCTTTCAACAAACGGTGCTGGGAAGACTGGAAGTTGGACCCTCACACCATATACAGAATTTAACTCAGACGGATCAAAGACCTACACATAAGACCTAAAACAATAATACTCTTAGAAGAAAACATAAGACAAAAGCTTCATGACATCGGATTTGGTAATGGTTTCTTGGGTATGACCAAAGGTGCAGGTAACAAAAGAAAAAATAGGTAAATTGAACTTGATGGAAATTTAAAAACTTTGTGCACCTGTAGTATCCAATATCTATAAAGAACTTATCAAACTCAACACCCAAAGACCAAATAACCCAGTTAATAAATGAGCAGAAAACATGAACAGACATTTCTCCAAAGAAGACCTACAAATGGCCAACAGACATATGAAAAAATGCTCAACATCACTCGGCATCAGGAAAATACAAATCAAAACCACAATGAGATACCACCTCACACCAGTCAGAATGGCTAAAATTAACAAGAATGGCAACAACAAATGTTGGCAAAGATGAGGAGAAAGGGGAACCCTCTTACACGGTTGATGGGAACGCAAGCTGGTACAGCCACTCTGGAAAACAGTATGGAGCTTTCTCAAGAAGTTAAAAATAGAGCTATCCTGTGACCCAGCAATTGCACTACTAGGGATTTACCCCAAAGGTACAAACATAGTAATCCAAAGGGGCACCTGCACCCCAATGTTTATAGTAGCAATGTCCCCAATAGCCAAACTACAGAAAGAGCCCAGATGTCCATTGACAGATGAATGGATAAAGAAGATGTGAGATTATATATGAAATCTTGCCATTTGGAACGATGTGGATGGAACTAGAAGGTATTATGCTAAGCAAAATAAGTCAATCAAAGAAAGACAATTATATGATTTCATTCATATGTGGAATTCAAAAAACAAAACAGAGGATCATAAGGGAAGGGAAGGAAAAATAAAATAAGATGAAATCAGAGAGGAGACAAACCATACGAGACTCTTAATTCTAGGAAACAAACTGAGGGTTGCTGGAGGGGAGGTGGGTGGGGGGATGGGGTAACTAGGTGATGGGCGTTAAGGGGGGCACATAATGTAATGAGCACAGGGTGTTATATACAACTGAGAAATCACTGAATTCTACCTCTGAAACTAGTAATGCACCATATGTGAATTAACTGAATTTAAATTAAATTAAAAAAAATTTTGTGCACCAAAGACAACACACAGAATGGGAGAAAATATTTATAAATTATGTATCTGATAGGGGATATATAAAGAACTCCTAAAATTCAACAACAGCAAAAAATAAAATCAAGAAAGGGCAAAGGACTTGAATAGCATTTCTCCAAAGAAGACAGACAAATGACCAATAAGCACATATAAAGATGGTCAACATCACTAATCACTGGGTAAATGCAACTCAAAATGATGAGATGTCACCTCACACCCATTATTATGGCTACTATCAAAAAAAAAAGAACAAGTGTTGTTGACGTGGAGAAACTGGAATCCTGTGCACCGTTGGTGGGGAGATGACATGGGGCAGCTGCTATGAAAACCGCATGGAGGCTCCACAGACAATTAAACGTGGAATTACCATACGACCCAGCAATTGCACTTCTGGGTCCATACCCAAAATTGCTGAAAAAGCAGGGCGTCTAAAAGATACCTGCACACCCACGTTCACAGCAGCATTATTCACAACGGCTAGAACGTGGAAGCAACCCGAGAGTCCATCGGGGTGAACAGAGAAGCAACATGGGGTCCATTCATACAGTGGGTGTCAGTCAGCCTGGAAAGGAAAGGAAACTCTGACCCACGCTGCAACATGGATGAGCCCTGAGGAGGGTATGCTGAGTAAAGAAGCCGGTCACAAAAGGACCAATCATGAATGATTCCACTCGCACAGTACCAGGACTCGTAAAAACCCGTGAGCTAGAGAGCAGGTGATGGTCGCCAGGGTGCGGAGGGGAGAACAGGGAGTCATTTAACAGGTGCGGAGTCTCAGTTTGACAAGACGGGAAGAGCTGTGGAGAGGACGGTCACACAACACTGTGAATGCATCGTGTCACTGGACTGTACACTTACAGATGATGAAGACGGCAAAATTTATCTTACGTGTATTTTACCACAATAACAAAAATCGGGGGGGAAATGTTAAGCATAGAATTAGCCTATGACCCAGTAATCCCACTCCTAGGTACACACCCAGAAGAACTGAAAACACGTTCACACAAAAACTTACGCATAAATGTTCCCGTCAGCATTCTATTTAATAACCCAAACTTCAAATGTCCATCGGCAGACGAATGGTTAAGTCCCGTGGTACATCCATACGTCGTCGTCCGTAAAAAGGAGCAGAGTACTGACCCTGGCCTCGACACGGCTGGACCTCGAACTTTACACTCAGTGAGAGAAACCCAACTCCAAAGGCCACGTATTGTTTGATGCCATTTACATGAAGCATCCAAAATAGGCCAATCCGTAGAGCCAGAAGATAGGGGTTGCCTGGGGCTGGGGGACGTGGCGGGGGAATCACTGGGAACATGGGGAGTGACTGCTAATGGCTAATATTCTGGAATTTAGAGAGGTCATGTTGCACAATTTTTAAATACACCAAAAACCACTGAATTGTGTACGTTAAAAAAGTGAATTTTATGGAATGAGAATTAGATCTCAATGAAAATAAATAAAAATACTGATCATAAAAAAAGAATATATGCAAGGACATTTTATATAAATCTAGCTTACAAATTTAGTCAATGGCTACCATAATATATTCCTGAATTCATAAGACTATTGCTTATTCATAAGAAGAATATCTTCAAGAATTCAGGATCATACGAGAAAAGAATATATTTATAAGATGAATGAACATTTCTATGACCTTAGGCTTTCAGAAAAATGAAGAGTCTTCAAACTGCTGCCAAGAATACGTTCATCGAAAAGATTCAAGCGTTTTCTTTAAGACGTGTTTTTGACGAAGAAATAAACTTGGAAAATTTGATTAACTGAAAATTAGATTAACTGTTGGCAAATTGACCGTGAGTAGTGGTTCTCAAATTTTGGCATGCGTAGATGAAAACACAGATTACCTGGCCCCACACACAGAGGTTTTAGCCCTGTAGCGCTGGAGTGGGGCCCAGGAATCTGCATTTCTAGCAGCTCCCAGCTCATGCTGATGCTGCTGGCCCGGGAGCACACTTTGAGAACTGCTGTATTAGAGCCATGCCTGACAGACGCTGGCTGAAGGAATGAATAAACGACAGCAGGACTGGCCTCGCCTTGGCCTCCAGAACCTTCTGTGTGCATCTGAAGCTCACTGTCCAGGGCCTCCTGGCATGCCTCTGGCAGCCTCAGGCATCCTCCACTCCAGTGTCCTGGGAACAAGGCCTGGGCTCTTCTGTAGCCAAGGTGTGGGGAGAAGGTGAGGCCCTCAGGGCCTACCTGTATATTGGGATTCATCAGTGGTCCTACGACTGGAACCTCGGTCTCCTGGCAGCTGGACACGTCCCAGCAACACCACTGTCATGGGACAATGAGCTGACCAGCGGCGGCAGCAATGTTGGCTGGCCCCTCGAAGTGCAGCGGAGGCCCCAGGCTCGGGCTGGCAGGGTGGCCGCCACCACTGGCCTAAGGGTAGCAGCAGCCAGCAGGAGATGCTGGGTCACGTGAGCACAGCACCACTCACAGCGGGGAGGAGAGGCGCCCTCCTCACCATTCTGCGCGTGTGTCACCTGTGGCTCAAGTTCCTTTCAGAGCCACAGCTTGGGTTTGAGGAAGGGCTGGTTCCCACCAGGGTGTCGGAGGACATGCCCCAGGGACAGTGAAGCCCACCTAGGCCCATGTCTACCCCAAGCCTCACAGCTCAGAGGGAGGCACCCAGCCTTTGGAAACACTAACCCTTGTGCGGGGACTCATTTCCTGCTCAGGCTACAGCCTGCAGAAAAGTGGATCCCATACCAGACCTCAGGGGCCAGTGGGTGGAGGGTCAGAAGGAACAGGGACTGGAGGGAGGCCCTATTTATAGAGTAGCTGTGGCCAGTGATTATAGGGCTGGGCCACCCCACTCACCCCACCCCTTCCCGCCACACAGATCAGAAAAACCTACAGTCTAGTGGGATGGGCAGGCTGGCCCTGGAGGGGGACAGATGGGTCTAGGAGGGCTGGAAGGGGATTGCCTTGAAGATCCCTGCATCCAGTCCCCCACTCTGGAAAGCTCTGAGGGCAGGGTGGCCACAAACAGGGCCACACTGAGGCATCCCCCAAACTCCACTCTGGTTGCCCCAAGCCTCTCTTGGCCTGTGTCCTCCACCCCACAGCCCCTCCACGAAGCTTCAGGTCCCAGGCTCCCTGCCAAGGGCACCATGGAGCAGACAAGCCAGCGAGAGCCAGGCAGCAGGCCTGGTCTCACAGCCAGTGAGGTTCTGGGCCAGCCCAGGGCAGCCACAGGCAAACCCGCGATGGAGTTCTGCTTTGAAAAAAGGAAACAAAAATAGCAGAAGGTTATGGAGGGGGGTGGGAAGAGGGTAGTGGAAGGGAGGTGGGAAGGACTAGGGGGTGCCAAAGATGCAGACAGAAAGTGACAGAGCTACACACAGTGACAGGGACAGAGGCTGGCAGAAGGAGAAACAGATCACAGTAGTGAAACAGCTGGAGTTTTGAAATAGCTCAAAGCGAACCAGCTGGGGTTGAAGGGGAGGAAGCAGCACAGGGTGAGCTGCCCAGAGTCTGGGAAAGCCCAGTGCCCATGCCCGGAGGGCTCCAGGCCATGGAAACCATGCAGCCCCAGCCTCATGAGCAGACCACAGTCCCAGTCCAGTAGACTAGTGCGAAGACCAACCCAACACCCTGCAGTGCCCACGGTGTGTGGGCAGGAAGCCCCTAAGAGAGCATGGCAGCTGGCAAAGGAGGCAGCGCTTTGGCAGGGTCGGGGAGCCAGGGAAGAAGCACCTGGGGCACAGCCCTGGGGTCAGCCAGCACCTGGCATGTGCTCGGTGCTTTGCACACATTGACACATTTACTCCTATCAGGTAGAAACTATTATCTGCATTTGACAGGTGGGGAAACTGAGGCTCAAAGAGGAAAAGAAACATGCCTGAGGCCTCAGAGCGAGTAAAGCCCAGAAACAGGATTTGACTGCAAGCCACTGCACACGTATGCATTAGAGGGCACATCTCTCAGGCACCCATTCTGCGCAGCACACAGCCCCGCCCATCCTCATGAAACCTACAGGTAAGTGGGTGAACCGCCACACAAGGAAACTGAAAGCAGAAACCCACTAAATGGCCCTGCGCACACCCACCCCTCAGGAGAGGCATTGGTTGCCCCTTGGAGCCAGGCAGGGTGCAAGTAGTTCTGTGGGCCATTTGAAACTTCACCATTTGGGGGGAAATACTGTTTGGTGATTCCCAGTCCAGCAAGCAAAGATTACAACATGTGGTTTCTGGTTAATAAGTTCTAGCTGGGCACAGTGTTGCAAGACCAGACAGGCAGGGACAGCCAGGCCCAAACAGCACTGGCAGGCCCCAGGGACCTTGCTGGGGGAGGGGGAGGGAGGGTTTCCCCAGCCCATTCAGTTCCCCGGGTGACCTGGGACTTCAGGCCTGACCTGCATGTCCCCGGGTCAGGGACATTCCCTCTGGTAATCAGGCCCATGGAGGAACATATTGACAAGCCCTTCACAAATAAGAAAAAATTCTACTTGTTTTTTTTCCCCCAAAGAGAAGTTGAGCTCTCTCCACTTGTATTTAAAATTCAAACTCATTTGCTGAACTCCACAAACCACCTGGAATGGAACCCCTGATCTGGCCAGATCATTCTTGGGTATAGTCTTATCACCTCTGCCTGCAGAATGATCAGGAACTGCCCCCGCCCCCCCACCCCTGACCTCCTGCATGGTAGTCAGCTCAGGGCAGCAAGCCCCATTGGCTCTGTCCAGGACAATCACTGCAGTCTCCTTATCCAGCTTATTTCTCCTCCTTCTACGTTGGTGATCTTAAAACCTACATGGCTTCCTACTGGCTAACAATAAGTTCCTGTTCCTTTCCACAGCCCCTCCTGGTGCACCCCCTTTCCCCCCACTCCCAGCTCTAGTAACACTGGTCATTCTGCCAAGCAATGAATACATTCGTTGAGTTCCCACCTCAGGGCCTTTGCACTGTTCCTTGGCTGGGATGCTCCTCCAGGAACCCTTATACTTTAGAGTAAATACTTCATGTTCAGATTTCAACTCAGAAGTCCCCTCTGGAAAGAGGGTGTCTCCAGTGAGCCGCATGCCACACCAGGATCTTTCCATCTCTCCTTTTAATTTATTCATGGCATTTATTACTGCTGAAATTATGTGGTTTATATATGGGCCGATGTCTGGCTGCCTCTCTGGAAGTTCAGCTCTGTAAGAAGGGGACTGTCTTGTTTTCTTGTAATCCCTGTACCTCAACTACTGTCAGTGAATATTTATTTAAAGATTGATAGCCCTTTGTGGCCTTAGGAAGAGTACCCCAACTCCTGGCCTGCCATTCAAGGCCACCCATGACTGCCCAACTTATAGTACCTTTCTGGCTTCCACCCTACCACATCTTCTCATGAACCCAGAGCTCTGCCCACAGCAGGCCTTTTCACTCTTCCATGCTTTTGTCTGTGCCATTCCCTCTGCCCAAAATTCCCTTTCTCCATTTTCTCACCTGGTGAACTCCTATGCAGCCTTCAAAGCCCAACCCAAATACCCCTGCCCTGTAGAGTAGAAAGCATAAGGGTTAGGGATTTAGATTAGGATTTAAATCCTGGCCTGCACACTTCCTAGCTGGGTGACCTTAAGCAAGTCACTTCCCTTCTCCTGATCTTAGTCTCTTTCTCTGCAAATGGCATTACTAATGCCTATTCTAGTGAGCGACCCACCTTGCCATCTGGCCTTTTCTCATGGCACTCTCTGGAGGCCTGGAAGGTGCCTCTGAGCCCTGGGCACTATGGCAGTATCTGACAATGGACAGCAGTGTGGTGAGCATCTATTTATTTGGCTGCCGGCAGCCACTCCCCCTCCTTTGGCTAGTCCACTTCATTTCCCTCTAAGAACAAACCTGCTTACCTACCATGCACATGGTTCTGATAGGTGTCCTCCTCCCATAACTGCTGGGTTAGGCATGTGATCAGGCCTAGCCAATCACAGCATTCCATTCCCTTCTGCCACAGCAGTTGGCTCAGAGGTGGCCACCATGTGACCCAATTCCGGCCAATGAGACACATCCTTGAGATTCTGCCTGGAATTATCCCTAAAAGAGCCCTCCCTTTGGGGTGAGGGAGCTAAAAGTGAGGCCACAATAGAGAAAAGCCAAACCTAGAGCTGGAGACATGGTTTCAGCCCCTGGATCCACCCATTCCTGAAGGCAGCCACATCTGGCTTAAGTGGGCCTGAGTTGAGATGTCCTCACTGAGACACTGTCCTCTGAGACATTTCTTTACTTGCCTGTGCGGGACCAGGGGCCAGGACTGAGAAAGGAGTCAGGCACTGGGGCCCCACTGTGCAAGGGAGATGAGGGAGAATCTATGGGATGGGGTCCTGCAGGGGGCTCAGTGGGAAGCAGGGGGCAAGCTGCCTACTCTGCCCTCCTCTAGCTACCCCTGCAAAGATTCCTGGCTTCTATGCTGAGGGGCTGCTGCTGGGTCCTAGAGAGGCTCTGCTCAGCTCCAAGGCCAGGCCTATGTCCATCCTCACTGGTCCACCTCAGCCCTGGCACCCCATCTCCCCAGTTGTTATTGGGCATTTCTGCATTTATTCTGCATAGAACCAAAATACTGGTTTTTCATTAAAAGCAATGGTTGCTTCTAGGGCCACTAGGCTGCCTGACTGCAGGGGCACCCTGACTATCTGGGACACTGCATTCAATCTGTACAGTTGTCTCTGTGGCCTGAGTCCCCAGGGGCTGTGGTGCCAGAGAAGGAAGGGGATGGAGAGGGAAGAGGAGAGAGAGCCAAGGTCCCCACCTAAATTTCCTGGGTCCTTCCCCACCTGGAGACCTTCCAGGAAGGATGGTAGGGGAGAAGATCTCTGTTAACACACATCACCCTTGGAGCTCGGACAGGAAGCACTGGACCCCAAGAAAAGGGGGAGGAAAGGAGGGCTGCAGTCCAGCCTGGAAGGAAGGGATGGGCTCCCCTGGGAATAAGTCCCCCCCCCAATCTCTTCCACGTTCTCCCTTCCCTGCCCCCAACCCAGGTCCCCTGAAAGTGGACAGAGACTTCCAACCTCAGGAAAGATACTCAACTCCTGCAAACCTAGGAAAGGGATCGGGCCCCTCCCAATGCCACCCCCATGATCAGCAGGTAGGGGATTTAATGTGGCGGCATGGAGACTCCCCCTGAGTGTTCCTTTGGGGACAGAGATGCACACTGGTCTGCATGTAATGTAAGGTCTGCAAGGGCAGGGATATTAGTAAGTTTTGCTCCCAGCCCTAGAAAGGCACCTCGCATGAGCACGTGCCCCGCAAATATGTGGTGGACAGGGTTACATCGCCATGCCCAGGCTGGGACACAGAGGAAGCAAAGGGTAGAAGGGGACAAGAGGTGACAGCGGAGCTGCCCCTGGGAGCCCGGGGCAAGAGTGGGTGTTGAGGGCAGCGGTATCCTCGGCAGCTGTCCTACCTGGCCCCCAGCATCTTCCTCATCTCCAGGACCCTAGGCACTAGGTCAGCATTGGTGGAATCCTGGGGGCCGAGGGGTGTCGGGGTGGGCTGTTCCAGACTTCCCCACTAGTAGATGGGCATCAGAGGCCCCAGGCCTATAGTACAGCCTTTCAGGGGTTCCCTGCCCCATGTGTGGCAACACCTTCCGCTTTGGAGAAGGGAACCGTGCCAGACCCGCCTGCCTGGAGTAAGACAGTGACATTCCTCTTGTGCCCTGGAGCCCTATTCCCAGGCCAGAGGCCCCCCACCCCTTTCCAACTTGGAACAGAGCCTCAAGGACATGCTCAGAGATGCTGAAGGCCCTACTGAGGCCATTTTCAGAGTCCCTGGACAGCAGGATCCCCCTCCAGCTGGACGGTTGGCAGAAGGCCTTTCCACCCAGCTGTCTCCCCTCGGCGCCTGCCAGGTGCTGTGGGCCCAGCCTTAGCACACCCTCACCCGCTTCGGAGGTCAGGGGCTTTAGCTCGCGGCTCAGGGGGAAAAGGAGCTGGCAGAGGAGGTTGGGTAGGTTGGTTTGATTCCCCTTCTTTTGTCACAGCCAAGCTATTCACGTGGCAGGGAAGCCCAGCGGGGCACGCGGCCCAGGCAAAGACTAGGAAGGGGGAGCACAAATCCCTCTCTCTAGCTCCTGCTCTCCTGGGTTTTGCAGGAGAGGGTCAAAAGGAACAAAGTGCAGAGGGTGACCAGTACCTTGGTTCCTTTCTCTTCTTGCAAACCTGGGGAGGGGAGGTAGCAGGAGAGCTGCGTCCAGGCAGGGGAGACACATGCAACCCCAGAGATACAGACACACAGATGCCTACCCGAACGTACCTGCCCCTCTGTAGATACCCCCCAGACACACAGCCCACACACCAGGGCCCAGATGCTCTAGCCTTTTCTCTCGCGCGCACCCCACCCCAGGGGCTGAGCCCTGGGGGCTGGGAGTCCAGGTCCTGAGTAAACATTTGTATGTGAATGACTGGCTGGAGACTGTCATGGTCACAGACCGTAGGACCACAGCCCACACTGTGCTAGGGGACACTCCGTTCAGCTGGGACACAGGAGCGCCTGCCATGGACCAGGAGCACCACTCCCAGATGGTCAGCCTGCTCACGGAAAGGGGTGGTGGTAGAAAGACTGACCACAACTCCCTTCCATGGGCTTGGAGAGGCGTCCAGGTCTGGGGGGCTGAGTCCAGACATGAGCGAAATGGTGTGAGTGGCAGGGTGACTGGGCAGAGGTGAACACTAGGGAGCCTCTCCAAGCCCTGTTCACCCGGACCCCAGCTAAACCCTGGCCTCCAGCCTAGAGGCAGGCATGGGGGTTTGAGGGAAAGCAGGAGAAGGAAGCCTCTCACCCCAGGATGAAGGGAGCACAGTGCCACCCGTAATCACAACCCCTCATAACCCCTAATCACGACCACCCACTTTCTGTCTGCTTGTCTCATTTAAATTCACCTCCCCAGAAGCTCCATAAGGAAGAACTTGAGCACTCCATGTGATAGATGGGAGTACTGAGGACCTGGGAGGAGAGGGAATAGGTTATCTAGCAGGTAGGGTTGTGGAATGACCCTTATCCACTAATGTAGACCCAGCCAGGCAGCCAGGTGGTGAGTGCCCCCCAAAAACAGATTCCTCAGCCTCATCTCTTGGGCCACCTTGACCCCATTGCCCGCAGTCCCTGCCCGCCCTGGGGTGTGGTTATTTACTCCCTGGGACCCTGTCTGGGAGTCCCCCAAAGATAGAATTCTGAGACTCTCACAGAGCCCACACAGGGTGGGGGAGGAGAGTGGCGACCTCCCCCCTCCCCCCCTCCCTGTCCCTGCCCCCTACCCCAACACGCTCACACCTGGGAAAGGCAAACAGAGCCAGAGATGGGAACACACTGCTGACTGGGCATCTCAACCCCCAGGCAGACTGCGTAGCCTGCAGGCTAGCCATCCACACCTGTCCCTCAATCTCTCCGCCTCAGTTCCCCACTTTGTGAAATGGGGAGGAGATTAAGTAGATTAAGACCTAGCACACCCCTGGCCGAGAACGGCTACTACGCACTGCGGAGTCCTGACTAACTGCCTCAGTTTCCCCAACCAGACCATGCAGTGGGTGCAAAGGAGCCCTAAGTCCTTCCCCGTGTGAACTTCAGGGCGGAGCAGGGCGCTCCAGGCACAGAGAGACCACCTTCAGGACCAGGCAGCGTCAAACTTCCCCAACCCAACCTACCCAAGCTTATGCCAAAGGGCTTCGGGGCGCTAAGAGGTGTGGGGCAAGGTAAATGAAGCTGCCTTCCTGGGTGGGCCAAACGCCCTCTGCCACCCACAACTGACTCGGGTCCCCGGGCACAGGCTGTGAGGCCCAAAACGATCACATCTCCTGGGCATTGAGAGCCCAACTCTCGAGGGGCGCAACACCCTTGCAGGGAGCTGGAGCACGGGCGCGGACGCCTAGAGCCTTTCTGGGCCCACCCCCTCACCCCTCAGCCCGGGAGAAGACAGCAGGTGTCCCCGTGGAGGGGCCCGACGGGCACTCACCCGGGCGCAGGGCGCGGGGCGCGGCGCCCAGGAGTAGGAGCGCGGCACCCAGACACGCGGCCGCCAGCGCGCGCCGCCGCCAGCAGCGCCTCCCCATGCTGTGAGGGGCCCGCGGGACTGCAGTCCGCCTTGTTCGGCGGGGGCAGCACTGCCCGGCCCCGGACCCGCCCCGGGACCCGCCCCGCCCGGTCCTGCCCGCCCGGCGGCGCGTACCAAGCCATGGCGCGGGGGTGCGAGTGCCTGCTCGGGGAGGGGGGGGCGGGGTGGCTCGGCGGCAGACCGGTGGGGGCTGCGGAGGTGGGCGACGGCGGGTGGCGAGCGTCGCTCGTCCAGCCTCCACGCTCCACACCCCATCAAGGGGGGCAGCAGTCCCGGGCGAGAAGGGTGGAGACTGGCCGGAAAGAGCCCGGTCGCCAGTGAGGCTCCTCCCTCTTCAGTTTGCCCTGGGGTACCATCCTCCACCCAAGGCCAAGAAGCCTTGTCATCAAAGTGGCAGATGGTGGGTCGGAAGAGCACTGTGCCCTCTTGTGTTTTTGCTGCCCTGCATGCCAGGGGGCCAAGGGCTGGGGTGGGGGAGCACCCTCTGTGCATACGCCCCCCGGACCTTTCATCCCCAGGATCAGGCCTTAGAGTGCCCCTTACTTCGGCCAAGGCCACCCTGGAGCCCTGTTTTCCACAGGTGTCTCCAGGTCGTGCCTGCATTCTGGCTCCTGCAGGTCCGGGCCGGCTCTGGGAGAAGAGGTGGGAGTTCTCAGTTCACGCCTTGCTGGGCGTCAGGGCTGTGGTGCCTCACCCCGTCTGGGCAAGGGATCGCAGTCCTGGCCAGCACTCAGCTTGCTGAGGACTCCTGTGTGTGAGAGAGGAGAGTGAAGTCCTGCCTTTGAAAGATAAACATCCAGCTAGCCCTGTGGGGTGGGTAGACGAGGGAGCAGGTCTGACGGTAGTGCCTTGCTGCCCAGAAGTCAGGCTAACAGGGAACCAAGGGTGCAGCTGATCTGTGTGCAGGTGTGTGTGTGCGCCTGAGTCAACACTGAGTGGTGTGAGTGTGTGGGATCGGGTGCTGCTGCGAAGTACAGCTTTAGAGCTGCTCTTGAAAAATCCTGTTCCAAACCCTGCAGGTGCCACTTAACCACTGTGTGAGATCAGGAAATTTGCCTAACCTCTCTGTGCCCCAATTCCCTGTACAATGGATCAGTGAGTGCCATCTAAATCCTGGATGTTACCGATGAATTAATTTATTTTTACAGTTACTGCCTGTTTCTGGCAAAAGACTGGTTTCTCTTACAGTGGTGATAAAAAAGTTCCTTCCTATTACATTGACATTTTAAAGGTCTATTTAAGGAAACATATTAAGTAAATAATAGTTCTGCTGGCTTAAAGATATGGCTCCAAATGGTGATGATAGGTCTCAGATGGCAGAGAAGTGGGAAACAGCTCACAGATAAAACCAGAAGCTCATTATTATGGCTTTCCGGATGACCTGGACAGAGAGCCTTGGGATACATCCAGCTCAGCCCCAATCTGGGCTCAGGCAGGGCTGCTGCTGCTGCTCCAAGGATTTCCAGTCATCCGCATGCCCAGTGGGTCCCAAATCTCATCTACACATGCATTCCAGACACTCCCCCCACGCCCCCGCATTCTCTGTAAGGGGTCCCAGCCTCGGGGTCCTTAGGGCAGGAGTCTTGGTCTCCTGGGCTGCCACCTGGTGGCCAAAGTGGAGAACAACGTCCCAGCCTCTATGCCTGCGGAGAAAATTCCTGGAGACCTGATCCCTGGAGGCCCATGGGGGTGCCTCAGTGTGGGGTCTTGGGATGAGGGGGTTGAATATGCTTTGCCAGAGGCCCAGGGCCTCAGTTATCTTCCCTAAGAAGACGGCTTCTGCAGCCTCTGTCCTCTCAAAGGGGCTCACCTTTATTCATTTAGCAGATACTGAATTACCCACTCCGGAGGTTGGGGGGGGTTCCAGGGGAGAGAACAAGATAGGCTCTTTGCCCTTATGGAATTTATATTATAGAATGGGGAGGGGATAGAAAACAGGAATAAATATGTAAGATCACGCCAGGTGGTAAATTGTGCAATAAAGAGAATAAAGCAGGATAAGGGGTGGGAATAACGTAGACTGCACATAGGGAGCGAGGGTGGTAGGGGCCGCCTCGGGGAGGATGTGACGCCTGAGCAGATGTGAGTCAGGTGAGGAGGAGCCACACAGGTATGTGGAGGAGGACATTTCCAGGCAGAGCACCAGCCCTTGCTGAGGCCCTGATGCGATGTGCCAGTTAACTATTAACTAACAATTTGCCCTAAAATTTAGCAGCTTAAAACAACCATTTAAATTTTGCTCCCAAGAAAGGCAATTATCATGATTTGACTCATTTGTGGAATTTAAGAAACAAAACAGAGGAACATAGGGAATGGGAGGGGAAAAATAAAGTAAGACAAAATCAGAGAGGGAAACAAACCATAATTAACTCTAGGAAACAAACCGAGCACTGCTGGAGGGGAGGTGGGTGGGGGTTGGGGTAACTGGGTGATGGGCGTTAAGGAAGGCACTTGATGTCATGAGCACTGGGTGTTATATGCAACTGATGAATGACTAAACTCTATCTCTGAAACTAATAATACACTATATGTTAATTGATTTCAAATAAAATAAAATTTTTAAAAAAATAAATTTTGCTCACCATTTTGTGGGTCAAGATTTGGGGAAGGGGCCGAATTCAATGGTTCTCACTCGGGGTCTCATTCTACTGCATCAGATGGCAGCTGGGACTGGCCTTCTGGAGGCTGGCTGGGGTTGGCCATCCCTGATGGCTCCCTCATGCGCCAGAGCTCAGCTGGGCGGTTGACCTCAGCACCTCCACCTGGCACGCCCCAGCCTGGGATCCCAGGGTACGTGGGCTGCTCCGCAGAGTCTCAGGCTTCCTTCTGTTGGTTACCGAATAACCACTAAGTTTGGCCCAGACTCAGGAGGCAAGACCATACCCCGGCATCACTTGGAGAAGCACCCAAGCAAGGATTTGCTGGCATGTTTGAAAACCACCCTGGTGTGAACAAGGAGCAGCAAGGAGGCTCTGGGGTCGACAAGAGTGGATGGAGAAGTCAGAGAGGCAGACAGGGAGTCCACATCCCCAGAGTATCCTGGGCCACACGTGGATTATTCTAAGCAATCTGCAGGTGTGTTGCTAATCGACTGGACGTGGCTGGGAGAAGGTGGGGGACCAGGAGAGAGGCTGGGCGCTATCTCTGGGAGAGAGGCTGGGCGCTATCTCTGGGAGAGAAGATGGGCATGGACCAGGGTGGGGTGGTGTCAGGGTCCAGGGTATATTTTCATATTAGAGGGGTTGGGTCAGGGTGGTTCAGGGTAAGGTCCCCAGGGTGGCAGAGTGGATGGAGGAAAGGAGGGGAAGCTGGGACCAGGCTGATGGTTCAAGAGACAGAAGTCCTGCCTTGCTCAGGAAGCCAGCCGGATACTGCAGAGATTGGGGTCCACTATGGCCTGGACTGGGGGTGCCAGGCAGGCAGGGCTGGGCTATGTGGTGCTGGTCACCAAGCATTGTTAGGAGGAGAGGCTGGCTAGGACAGAAGCAGCCACTGGGGGCAACCAGAGGGGAAACTGAGGCAGGCACTTGCTGGCTAGAGAGAGGCCACATCAAGCACCAGGGAGGCACGTACTGAGCAAAACTAGGTTTGGCTGTAGTGCCTGCCTGCCTTTCTTTACTCTCTATTAGATTAAATTTTTTATTTATTTGGTTTGTCCATGGAGCAAAATTCAAAACCACCAGAGGCTTTTTCAATTGAGGTGAAATTTACATACCATCAAATTAATCATTTTAAAGTGTACAGTTCAGTGGCATTTAGTACATTGCCAATGTTGAAAGTGCCAGAGTTTTACAGTGAGGTCTCCTTCCCTCCCCCGTTCTTTGTAGTGTACACACACACACACTTTCTCTTTGTTTTCTGTACTACGTACATTGCTCTGTTGCTTACTTTCTGATACTGGCAACAATTGGAAAACTAACAATACCTAGCAGATGTTTTTTCTGTGACAGGCACCAAGACCTTTACGTGTGTTCTCACTAATTCCTTGGACGCATCCCATGAGGTAGGTACTATTACTACGTTCATTTTACAAATGAGGGAACCGAAGCACAGGAAGGCTGAGTAGCTTACCCCAAGGACACACAGCTAGTGAGTTGTACAGCCAGTCTGGCATAGGTAACATTCATGGCCGCCTCATCCTTTTACATAGCTTGTATGATGTTTTAAAATGAAGTTATTTATTTTGCAGTTCTTGTAGACTCAGGTTGTAGGAAACAACCCCGTGCGCCCCGTTCTCCCATTGGTAACATCTTGCAGAACTGCAGCACAGTATCACAACTAGGACGTTGGCGTGCATGAAATCCACCCATCTTGTTCGCCACGGTGTTTAAAACCATATTTTAATTGATTGCAAGCATTTCAAAATGAGATCTCACAAAAACTGATTTCTGGCTTGCCTTGAGCCATCAGATGAGGTCTGCCAGGGAGACTGCAAGAGTGGCCGGAGGGTGTATAGAGCCAGAGCCCTGAGTTCTGCGGGTTCTGATTCTAGCACCACCAGTGACCAGCTGTGTGGCCTCAGACAGTTCCCACCACCTCTCTCCACCTCAGTGTCCACATCCATAGAATGGGACAGTGAACTCCACAGGGCCAATGAGGGGACAAAGCGAACTGCATCACGTGATATGCTCCGAAGCGTCCGCACTTAGAAGATGTCTGTTGTTTTCCCCTTGCCTCGTGCGATACTGCACTGGGTGCTTACACAACCCATCTGTGCCTCCTGCAGCCTGAGTGGTGAATTACCACCCACTTATGTAGATTGGGACACGGCCCAAGGCCACGGGGCCGGTCAGGAGCTGAGCTGGAATAACACCCAGGTGTGTTGCTTTCCCAGGACCACCAGGATTCTACTGCGGTCACTTCCTGGCTGTGTGAGACTTGGGCCTCAGTTTCCCCATCCGTAGCACAGGACTGATTAGGAGCACTTTCTTGCAAAGTTGTTAATGAAATTGAGGATGAGAGCCATCTCCAGGTGGGCTCTTCACAGCTTTGGGAAGGGGATGAAGCAGTGTGTACCTCATTGGGAGTCAAGGAAGGTACACCTGCTGCTGGGGGGGCTTCTGCCATGCCCCCCCACAGGTGGCAGGGAGGAGGGGCACAAGGAGCACTGCCGGCCTTCTGCGCAGACCCTGCCTTCTGTGCCAACTTCAGTATCACGTGGCTCCCCATCATCAAGATGCAAACCCAATGTTACCCGCCTGGGGTAAGACCGCGAAAGCAAACCCCAACATGAGAGCCCCACCAGCTCTCCAAAGCTTGTCCCAGAAAACACAACCCCTCAAGGCCAACCCGGCACTAACAGGAAAAACAGACCCCTATGTAGTCTCCCCTGCATGAAGCCTGCCTCTGCCCAGAGCACCGCCCTCACCTCAGGTCAACACTGCAGGCAGCCAGGCTAGGGGCCAATGACCCAATGACCTACACATGGCTCCTTCTGCAGACCCTGGGCCCAATGAGGGGCTGGAGGAGGTGGCTGTGGCGCGGGAGGTCCCCGCCCAGCTGGACCATGACTGCCAGGTCTCTGCCTGGCCTCCCCACAGAGCTGGCCTCCGTTTCAGTCTCAGCCAGACATGTCCAGCCTCCAGGCACTATGCTCCGGCCTGCCGCTGCGGCCACTGCCAGAGAACCGGGGCCGCTGGGCTGGGGTGCCGCACGCACCGGTCAGGACCCCTGGCCTCAGCCCCGCTGAGGAGCAGGTAAGAAGTCGGACCCCATTCTCGCTGGGCCTTTTGCTGTCTGGGTGCCCTCTAGGCGGTCTGGGTGGGCATTTCCTATCCCTGCTGTTTCTTCGGGAGCTGCAGCTTCTCAACTCAACCTGCCACCCCTGCCGCCCGGAGCTCCCGAGGGGGCGTCGATGGGACAGGGGGATCCAACGTGTTCCACACTCGGCCCACCTACTTCCTCACTCTCTCCCCAACGGCCATCCTTGGGTGCAAGGTTAGGTACCCAGTGCCGATGAGGATCCTGAGGCTCAAGGTCACTCAGCGAGGAAGCAGGGGCTCTGGCTGCCTCCAGTCGGAGGAGTGAAGCCGGGGCGAAGTGCCCCAAAGCACAGCAGCGCGGTGTACCCTCCTGCCCAGACACGCACACGACTGTGAACCTACGACATCAGCCCTGGTTTTCTCCTGTGTCCCTCCGCCCAAATCTTGCAGTGAGTCTGCGGCAGCAAGGCTAGTGGGGGCGCGAAGGTGCTGGTGAGAACTGGACAGAAGCCGGGTGTCCCCATCGTGGCCCACAGCCCCGAGAGCCGGCCGGCGACGGCCCGGGACTGGGGGCGCTCCAGCCAGCACCCCAGCTGACCGTCTGGGAGCGCACTTGTCTCCCTCGTAAGCTGGGGGGTTAATTACACCACGCGGTAGTGGAGGCCCGATGAAATGAAGTAAGTGGCACGGTTATATCAACAGTATTCTCCTTTTCCTTTACTCAGAATTACTAGAGAATTTCAGGAACAGTGTTTGGGGGGGTAATAGAAAATGTAAGTAAGCACGAACAGTAAAAAAGGAATCGCACAGCCCACCCCAGATAAAGACTGCTGCGCTTCAGCGGCTGCCCCCTAAACTTTCCACCCGGCGCTGCTCACAAAGTGGGGGCGGGGAGCTGGGGGATATGCGGGGCGCTGGGGGGGGTGGGGGCGGGGCTGGGCGGAGCGGGAGCAGGGGAAGGGTGGGGGCGGGGTGCTGGGGGTGAGGGGTATTGCTGGGGGCGGGGCTGGGCGGAGCGGAGGCAGGGGAAGGGTGGGGGCGGGGTGCTGGGGGTGAGGGGCATTGCTGGGGGCGGGGCTGGGCGGAGCGGAGGCAGGGGAAGGGTGGGGGCGGGGTGCTGGGGGTGAGGGGCATTGCTGGGGGCGGGGCGCCGGGGCGGGGCTGGGCGGAGCGGAGGCAGGAGAAGGGTGGGGGCGAGGTGCTGGGGGGTGAGGGGTATTGCTGGGGGCGGGGCTGGGCGGAGCGGAGGCAGGGGAAGGGTGGGGGCGGGGTGCTGGGGGTGAGGGGCATTGCTGGGGGCGGGGCTGGGCGGAGCGGAGGCAGGGGAAGGGTGGGGGCGGGGTGCTGGGGGTGAGGGGCATTGCTGGGGGCGGGGCGCCGGGGCGGGGCTGGGCGGAGCGGAGGCAGGAGAAGGGTGGGGGCGAGGTGCTGGGGGGTGAGGGGTATTGCTGGGGGCGGGGCGCTGGGGCGGGGCTGGGCGGAGCGGGGGCAGGAGAAGGGTGGGGGAGAGGTGCTGGGGGGGTGAGGGGTATTGCTGGGGGCGGGGCGCTGGGGCGGGGCTGGGCGGAGCGGAGGCAGGAGAAGGGTGGGGGCACGGTGCTGGGGGGTGAGGGGTATTGCTGGGGGCGGGGCGCTGGGGCGGGGCTGGGCGGAGCGGAGGCAGGAGAAGGGTGGGGGCGAGGTGCTGGGGGGTGAGGGGTATTGCTGGGGGCGGGGCGCCGGGTCTGGCTCTGCCCCAGCTCAACTACGTCAAGGTAGTCATTAAAGATTCCTCCCCCTGGGTCACCTCCCCGCTGGGCGCCAAGGCCTCGACTTTTGACCTTGAGGGCCTGGAGGATTCTGCCAGCTGCCCATCTCAGGTGATACTTTTATGGCTGTGTGATGGCCTCTTGTCCTGGGAGAAGGGCACTGGGGAGCTGAGGAGCTGGGTCACCTCAGCTTTGCCCTGCGTATGTCGCCATTTGCTTGAAGGACACAAAAACCCCTGGAGTAGGGGCTACTTGCAGGTCTGGGAGTTTGGGCTGTTGAAGCCCCTAAACCTTCCCTGGGGTGTCAGGGTCAGCCAGCCTTCAGCTGGTGCCTGTGAAACAGTAAGAGAGATGTATGTTGACCTCTGCCCTGACCCTCCTTTCTGCTAATACTTGGTCTTTGACCCCAGTTCCTGACACAAAGATCCTAAATTCTTTGGAATTTCCTGGGTGATAGGAGCCTCTTTTGTGCTAAGGAAGCCACTGTGGGTGGGCTCCTAGATGGGGGCTGGTCACCAAAAAGACCATTCCATGCTTAGAAACTTGGAACTTTGGGCCCCACCCCCCATTCTCTAGAGAGATGAGAGGGGTGGGAAATTGAGTTAATAATCCATCATGACTTGTGCTGAAGCCTCCATAAAAAATCCCTTAACCAGAGGGTTCAGAGAGCTGGGTTGCTGAGCCCACGGAAGTGCTGGGGCAGGTGTGGTGCCCCAAAAGGGCATGGAAACTCCACGCGCCTTCCCCCGACCTTGCCTTGTGTACCTCTTTGTCTGGTTGGCCATCTGTATCCTTTCTCGTGTGCTTTATTATATTATAAACCGGTAGACATGTTTCTCTGAGTTCTGTGAGCTGCTCTAGCAAATTACGAACCCAGCGAAGGAGGGTGTGGGAGCCCTGATCCGTAGCTGGTTGGTCAGAAGCACAGGTGCAAGCCTGGGATGTGCGCCCGGGCATCTGAGGTGGGAGCGGCAGTCTTGGGGACGCAGTGTGTTAGCGCCGGTGCGAGCTGACTCCAGGTAGATGGTGTCAGACCTGAACTGAATCTTGGGCGCCCCAGCTGGTGTGGAGAATTGGTCATGTGGGGAAATCCCTCAAACCAGTCCCAGGAGGGTCCTGTGGGAGAACACTCCCCTTAGAGGAGAAGCGCGAGAGTCTTCTCCTTGCCAGTCCCACACCCAGTGACTTCATCAGCTCCTCGCTTTATACTTTTCCTTCAGCTTGTTTTCGATTTTTTAAAAATTTAAACATGTTTCTTTGGTTATTGACGTAAACTTTCCAGGTACTTCTATAAGATAAGGAAGTCAAGTATTGTAATCGTGGAAGTTCCCCACTTCTCCTCCTGAGTCACCGTGGCCATTTTTTGGGCATATCCTTCCACACACATTCTACGTACATACAAAATGTGTATGTGTCCTTTTTAAGAATATACACGCATTCTATACACGTCAGTTTTTTTAGGTGTTCATTATCGGTGAGTTTCGAGTCGTCCCGTTCTTGTAACTGTTGCACAGTATTTCATTACTTGGGTGTGCTTCACTCTTTGTTCTTCTTTAAGTAGATTTCTCTGTGTAAATATAGAGTATGGTCTGGTTATAATTTTAGTCAGTGTATTCTCAGCACAAACACAGGACAGCTATAGTGCCGAGGGAAATTCTCGTCACCTAACAGGAGCAGTTGCTCTACTAGAAATGTCTCTAGTACCTCCTGGTGCCTATGCAATCGCGCTTCGTGACCTTTCCCCCAAATCCTGCCCCACCTGCAGGGGCTGTTCTGGACATCAGATACGAAGACCTGAAGACCTCCCACCTGTGTCCATCTCCCCAGCACTAATAACACTATCTTGAGCTTCTTAAGAGTGGAACTCTGTTGGGTTCATTCCTGGGTCTTGGGTGACACCAGTACGTGTTTGTTGAATGAAAAGGCAAGAGTCTGTGCTAAGTGCCCCAACCAAATCCTACAAGAGTTTAGTAGGCAGGAGAAACCTAGGAGGGCCTCTTGGAGGAGGTGGTCTTGGCAACACGAGCAAGGTTCTTAGATGGGAAATCCAAGAAGGAAGACCATTTGGAGACAAAGGGAGGCAGTGAGTGAAAATGCAGAGATGGGTCTGTCCAACGTATCGTGGGGGTGAAGGAGGCCCTGTGTAGGTCCAAGCTGGCTGTGGAGCTTGGAGAGTCAGGCCCAGCCAAATTTTGAGGACCCTGAAAGCCAAGAGCAGTGTGGACTTTATCAGATAAGTAATGGGGAGCCCCTGAGGGTTTCTGGGTAGGGGCATGACCTGCTGCTTAACAGTACTCCCCACAGAGAGTATAAAGTTTTCTACAGATTTCCTACAAGGGCAGGGTGGGCAAGAGGCCCAACTAGAAGAAAGAATTGGCAGCATGGAGGGCCATGAGTGTGGGAAATGATTATTTTGATGGCTGGCATTCCCACGGTACATATATGTGCCAGACCCTGTTGAGTTGGTTGCCAAGACAGCCCTATGACGCGTGTGCTGTTATTGTGCTCATTTTCCAGAAGAGGAGACTGACGTTCGGGGAGGTGAAGCGTGCATGTGCCGCATAGCCACCCCTCTGGGATAGACTGAGATCTGAAGGGCTGGAGCACTGTAGCCGCAGCCTCTGCAGAGGCCGCCCTACCCCCTGCTAGCAAGGGCCTGAGCCACAATTTAGACCCAGGAGGTCTGGCTCCAGTTCGGGCCAGAGCTGGCCTAATGAAGCCTGACGACTGGGGGCGAGGACTGGGGTGATTCAAACAGGACCATGCCAGGTGGATCATGGCCGTCAGTTCTGACAGAAAGAGTGACAAACACTTAACAGGTGGGCGAGTTTGGTCCCACCGGCACACTGCCAGGTTAGAACGGAAGGAAGTGCTAAGCCGAATTCTCTCCCTCTCTCCCTCTCTCCCTCTGCGCGCTCTCTCTTTCTCTCTCTCTCTCTCTCTCACGCACCTGTTCTGTGAGCTAAACAAAGTCACAGGCTGGTACCCTTTTAGGATCAGCCACCACCTAGGAAAGATTCGCTTATGCAGAAGTAACGCTGCTCCCAAGACAGGATTCTGTCACCATCTATTACTTTCCTAGGGCTCTGCTGTAATAAATCTGCACAAATGGAGTGACTTCACAACAGCACCAATGTGTCCTCCTACAGTTGCGCGTGTCAGAAATCTGAAATGGGTCTCTGTGGGCCACACGCAGAGCAAGCAACACTAACGCGTGTGCAAGGATATTGAGATCGTGCTGGTTCTTTTGCTCCTCATTGAGTCTCGTGATTCCCATTTTGGGGGCACAAATATTACACATGAGATGGTCCTGGTTTATGTTTACATGTCTCAAAAGTTTGTAATATATTTTCAGCAGCATTAAATATAATGTAAAATATCGAGTGAAAAAATATGTGCAGCAGGGCTGCATTCCTTCTGAAGGCTCCAGGGGGTGGGGGTGGATCTCTTTCCTTGCCTTTTCTAGCTTCTAGAGGCTGTCTGCTTGTTTTGGTTCGTGGCCTCATCCTGTCTTCCATCTTCAAAGCCAGCTGCATAGCCAAATTCAAATCTCTTTTTCTGACTCAGATCCTCCTGCCTCCCTCTTGCGAGGACTCTGGTCTCGGGCTGAGCTGGGTAATTCAGGATAATCTCCCATCTTCAAATCCCTAATCACATCTGCAAAAATCACATCTCTTTTGCCTTGTACTTTAACATATTCACAGATTCCGGGAAATAGAATGCAGACATCTTTGGGGGCCATTTTTCTGCCCACCACACCATCAGGCATCCAGAATTCTCCAACCTGATGACTGAACCCGGGACATTTTATGAATTAATCCTCTGGCCCTAAGGGAACAGGCCACTGAGTTTGTTAGATTTGTTGGCCTATTAAGGCCAGGTGGGAGTGAAGGGTTGTCTAGAATATTCTTTCCAATTTATGTGTCTTGAATACATCTGATTTCATCAATAAGAATCCTCTTAGAACATGCATTATATGAATAGTGGGCCATAATTTCACCAAAGCTAATCCACCTCTGACCTTCTTTTTTTAAAAGATTTTATTTATTTATTTGAAAGAGAAGGAGAGAGAGAGAGAGAGAGAGAGAGAGAGAGAGGGAGCACGAGCAGGGCGAGGGGCAGAGGGAGAGGGAGAAGCAGTCTCCCTCCTGAGCACGGAACCCCCAGTGGGGCTCGATCCCAGGACCCTGGGATCATGACCTGAGCCGAAGGCAGACGCTTAACCGACTGAGCCCCCCAGGTGCCCTGACCTCTGACATTTTCCATGCTGCATAGCAGACCCTCCGGTGTAGACTGAGATTTGGAGAACTGAAGTGCTTGTAGTCGCACCCTGTGATTAGCATGCCAGCTGACCACCTAGAGTCTGAGTTGCCAAGCGGGGTGCCTGCTGGCTCTCCCTGTGGGTGTTGTGACATCTTAAAATAACCCGAAGACCTCTAAACAAGGAAGCTACAAAGCCGGGTTGAGGAGGAAGCAAGAAATACCCCTTAGGTTCTGGTTTAGGGGTCTTTAAAGGAGCAGGTGAGTAGAGGCACTGTGTGCTGGACAGTGTGCATTATCTCATCTAATCCTTCCAACGTCACAGGTGAGTAGACCACGCCAAGAGATGAGGAGACTGAGGCAGGGTGCCCAGCCCGAGTGCACACAGTAGCTGGCAGAGCCAGGGGCAGGCTCAGCTGTCCCCTGCTTCTCAGGGGCTGCCAGCCCTGTCGCCCACCCAGCCTTTCCTCGCTGAGCCTCCTCTGCTGCGGTTCCCAGGGTCCACAGGGGCACCTGGGCTCCCCCGCAGGCCTGCCTCAGGCCTGTGGCGGGATCGTGGGTAGACACATCCTGTCTGAGCGCCATTTTCTCGTCTTAATGCTGAGAGCTGCTCCCAGTCGGAGACTTGAAATATTGAATCCAGGCCGGTAAACAGATATTTACTGCATGTCTGTTGGATAACCGTAGACATAGGGGATAAAGTTATCAAACAAAAATATAATAGAAGACAATGTTCCTGAATTAAGTAAAAACATGAACTTGTTGATAAAAAGATACAGTTTATCCTGGAAAGAAAAAATGAAAATTTGATGTAGAATAGTTGACATTAAGACATGTCTAGACTAAATTAGTGAATTTCAGGGATAAAGAAATATCAGTGGTCATAAGATGGAAATCTTCTACAAGGGGAAATATGGCACCCAGAGCTTTTGTGATGCATTTAGGATTCGGGAACTTGCCGGAATCCCCTTTACATGTACGGCATACATGCATTCTTCCTTCAGAACAGGCTGAATCTCGTACAGCCTTTAAAGACATTTCGAAGAATGGCCGAGTCCTTTCTATCAACTGATACATTTTAAAAATCATAGAATTTGACAAGGTTGAGTCCAGGACCTCAGTAAGATTGAGTTGAGGCCCGGTAGTGAAGCCGGCCCTGCTGTGAGGACAGCGGGTTCCCACTGTGCTGCGCCCTCTTAACAGGTTGTGAAATCTGCGTAGGGAGTTGCAATCAATATTTATTAGACAATGGGATAAAAGAAGCTGGAACAGCATAGAACACATTAGGAGCTGTGTAGTTAGGTCAAGTCTTATGTAGATTGTGTGTGTGTATGTTATGTATTGCTTTTGAAACTTTTCTTTAAATGCTCAGTTTCACTTGGCAAGTGCTTATGAGAGGCTCTCCACCAGCCAGAAAACAGCAACCGTCTTTGCGTTGTGGTGTGACATGCACAGAAAGCAGTCGAAACGACGAGTCCACAGATGTGAATGTCACAGGCGCACAGGGAGAGGGGGTCAGGCCCGGGCCTTGAGGGGGGACCGCAGCCCTGACTTCTAATGCGTGCCTTGGCCACACCTGCTCTTGAATGGCCTATCAACAGGGTTATGCAGTACGTCCCTTTAGTGTGGGCTTCTCCCACTCAACAGCGGGTTCGGAGCGGCCACCCGGCTGCTGCACGTCACCGTGGATGGCTTATCCTCGTTGCTGTCCTGTAGTGGTTCCCAGATGGGGTCCCCAGGCCAGCACGGGCAGCACCTGGGAACTGGTCAGGGGCACAGATCAGAGGCTGCACCAGACCTTCTGGATGATTCCGACCTCTGCTGGAGTTGGAGACCCTCCCGCTGCAGCATATTCCTAGCCACTGTTCTTGAGGGAGAAACTCCTATTTCTCATCAGTTGTTTTTCCAAGGGAGAAGGGATGGTGCATGTTTGTTCCACATGAAAATTAATGCCCTTAGCTGGGGTTTTCTTTATAGCCTCTCTTGCCATCTGCTGCCTCCTGAATTACCCATCTCCTTTCTTCCCTCCTATCCCACCCAGCCCCTGAGGCCCCAGTGACACCCTTGTCACTCAGACCTGGGTGTGTCTTACCCATGCCGTGTTAGACTGGTGGGTGCATCAGACAGGTGGCCCTGCTCCTAGCCTCTGCCCTCGGCACCTGTGCTCCTGGCTGGGCATCTCCCTGGGAGCACATATGCTCCCTGCCCAAATGCTGGTGTACCCAGTCCTGGGACCTCGCCTCTTCTCCTGTCACCTCCTGCCTCCCAGTGTCCGAAGCCCACCTGTCTTCCTCAAGTATCACACCACCTTTTCCCTCAGCAGAAATGCACTGAGGGAATGAAGGGATACATTCACCACACCCCGCTCCTCATCTCCCCACCCCCAAAGTGGTTGGTGCCCCAGGGTCAGCTGGTTGAAGAAATGGCCTCAAAGTCCACCCAGACACCAGGTTGTCACCTTGGTCCCCTCTCCCACTTGGCCTGCCTCTAGGCTGTAGTCCAGGTGTTGGAAGGAAGAGCGCTACGAAGGGGTCTGTCAGGATTCCGGCCCGCCTTGCGCTTTGCGAGACAGATCGTAAGCAATAAAAAAAGCAACCTCTACAACATCCAACAGTGAAATGCTTGGGAAGGAGACGGAGGCAGGGGGAGAGGATGGGAGGTCAAGGGGGGCATCTGAACTGAGGCCTGAGTGAGGGAACAGACCCTCCAAGAGAAGGCAGGGTGGCAGAGAGGGTTTAGGCAGAGGGAAGGGTAAGTGCCAAGGCCCTGCAGCAGGACCAGGACTGTCAGGGATGTCCGGAGGACTGACAAGAGGGTTTGGGAGTTGGGCTGGATGAGAAGCCCTGGAAAGGTTTCTTCTTTCTCTTGGCCAGCTGTCCCTGGCTCCAGGCTCTGCCCTCGGCCTGCCCGGCTCTGGCGGAATCTCACTTTCAGAGCTGCAGCTGTGCAGTTGTACGTTGTCTGAGGCTGGTTGCCAAACTGGGTGCTGGTGGAGTGTTGCTTCTCCACACTCGTACAAGGTGCCCGTGGGCTTCCGGCAGATCTGCTTTCCCCACCCTTGAGTCTGCATCTCCCATTGTAGCTACAAGCCTCAGGGCAGACCCCTCTCTGGTCCTTGATTCGGATAAAGAAAGGCAGGGACTAGAGGTCTGCCTACATGAAGGGGGGTGGGCAATCAGGGAAGGCTTCTTGTAGGAGGTGACATTGTAGATGGGCTTGGAGTGAGAACTAGGTAGTCTCTGGGTGGGGCCATAGGTTTCTTCGTGGAGCAGAGGTCAGTCTAAGTAGGGAAGGAGGAGAGCCCATTATAGAAGCCTCACAATGCTTGGCCTGGAGATCCCCCACCCCCCGCTGCCCCTCACCCTTCTCTTCCCCCAGCTAGCGCTGAGGAATGCCCTGCGTTACTTCCCCCCGGATGTCCAGGAGCTACTGGCCCCTGAGTTTGCCCAGGAGCTGCGACTGTACGGGCATATCTACATGTACCGGTTTTGCCCCGCCATGAAAATGAGGTCAGTGCTGGGAGTGCAGCTTCAGAGGGGCCCAGCATGGCAAGCACGTGGGAGGGACCGAGCTGAGGTCAGGAGGGGGGAAATCCAGGCTGTCCACACTAGGAGGCCCACAGCTGTGGCAGGCTGAGTGGACAGCCTGCACACGGAGAGGGGGTGGTGTAGCCTCGAGCTGGCTGCAGCTGCCAGCCTGGCCAGAAGATGAGGGAATCCTTTTCAGACAGGTGTCTCTGGCCTCCTGTCCTGGGGAGTCCACCCTGAGCAATTCTTGATCCCAATTGTATATGAAATCCCTTTCTAAACCTCATATCTTGCCCTGCTGGGAGATGAGGAGAGCTTTAGAGGGGTGGCTCTGTCAGTGTCTTCAAACAGCTTAGGTTCCCCATCAGGGGTCTCAAGCTGAACAGTGCATGGCATTGGAGGCCTTGTTAAAAAAAATGTGGATGGCTGGACATCACCCCACATTGTGGATTCAGTAGTTCTGGGGGGTGAGGGCAGGAAGATCTGCCATTCTCATGGTTCCCAGGCAATGCTGCCCCCACCCAGCAGAGCTCACACTCTAAGCACCATTGTTCTTAAATATGCCAGAGGCCCAGACCTGTCCGGAACTACCCAGGGAATGTCATTCTCCCCAGATAGGAGGAACCACGCCCCCTCATTCCTGTCAGGGCCTGTCGGCCTGGCATCTGTTAGAATTGATGCCCAGGAACATTGGTGGCATGAAGGAAAGAAGGGATGAATAAACTCCATCTGGAGTAGAGACTTCTGGAAAGCAGACATCAGCTTTGCTTCGAAGTCCATTTTCTCTCGGTTGGACCTTACCAAGTGGGGAGGAAGGGCGGTCCAGGTGGGTAGGGGCCTAACTCCCCATCCTTGGAAGGGCAGGGGTGCAAAGCACAACGTGAGCACCAGAGTGGGCTGGCCTGGGTGGTTTGGAACCGCCTTCTGCTGGCAACTCCCAGGCGACTTCTGCAGGATGCCAGTCTTGCTGTCCACACCTGTGTGGCCAGGTGCTGGGCTATGGCCAGGGTGGGCCTGAGTTTTAGCGGGCAGGGAGCCCGGTGCCCTCCCATTATCACACCCGGTGGCCGGACTCCCCTTGCAGGGCCTACCCAATCGAGCAGTACCCCTGCCGGACGAGAGCTGCTGCAGCCATCATGCACATGATCATGAACAACCTGGACCCCGCCGTGGCCCAGGTAACAACCGGGGGAAACTGAGGCCTGTGGGCCAGCACTGCCCGAGAGAGATGTAACTCAAGACATACGTATAATGCTTTTAAGCTTTTGAGTTAGAAATAAGGATAAATTCCTAGGAAGTTGTAGAGATAGTGTAGAGGGGACCGAGAGCCTGCTCCCAGCTGCCCCCAACGCCGCATCTTCCGCAGCTACCACATGGCATCAACACCGGGGCATCCACACTGGTATGATGGACACACATGTCATTTTAAATTTTGTAAAAGCCGCTTGAAAAAGTAAAAAACAAAACAAAAAAAACACAAAACAGATTTACTATTGTATTTTGTTTATCCCAATGTTATTAGAAATATTATCATTTTAACCTGTAGTATAAACATTACTGAGATAGTTTACAACCTTTTTTCCTACGAAGTCTTTGAAGTCGGGTGTATTTTACATTAGAGCATATCAAATGAGCTATGGTTCAAGTGTTTGATAGCCGCACATGGATGACCAAGTCTGGCCACGTGTGTCTGGCGTCCTTGGGGGCCAGTCTGTATATCAGACACCCATATTTGAGAAAGGATAGCCTAAGAGAAATATAGCCCTAGAATTTGAATATTCCCAGGCCTCAGAATCTGGTCACAGATGGACCCTTGACATTGACCCTGGGTTAAGTTCCCAGAGGGATCCCAGATCCAGTTCTTTTTTTTTTTTTTTTTAAGATTTTATTTATTTATTTGACAGAGATAGAGACAGTCAGCAAGAGAGGGAATACAAGCAGGGGGAGTGGGAGAGGAAGAAGCAGGCTCCCAGCGGAGGAGCCTTATGTGGGGCTCGATCCCATAACGCCGGGATCACGCCCTGAGCTGAAGGCAGACGCTTAACCGCTGTGCCACCCAGGCGCCCCCCCAGATCCAGTTCTGACCCTCACCTCACACTGAGCTCTTACCCACTCACAGGTGGGCCAATGTTCCCTGGGCTTCGCCCTTTCTGCCTTGTCTCCTGGCCCTTAACACTCTTTCTTCAAGGGCCATCAGCCACCTTGCTCTGTTGAGCACAATGCAGAGGTGGGCGCCCTCCTAGGCCCCCATCTCAGATGACACCATGTCTTCTCCAGTTTCCCCAGGAGCTCGTGACGTATGGAGGAAATGGGCAGGTGTTCAGCAACTGGGCTCAGGTATGCTGGACTGTATGGCTTTCCCCCCATCACATTTTCTGGCCTGGTAGGAGCTTACAACCCAGGCTCTGGACTCAGGTCTCTGCCTCCCTGATGCCTGAGATGCCGACACTGAAGATACTCAGTGTACTGAAGGTCCCAGGGTCATGAGTGGCATTATTGGAGGCACCAGGAGCCATTGGAGAGTAATGAAGGCCTGGAAGGATGGGTTACTGGCAGGACTGCTGGGGCTGTGGGAGCTCTCTGGGCCTGGGTGGTGACTTGGGGTGCAGTGTGCCCCGCCCCCCCTTACAGAGCACTCCATGCTTTCCTCTCCCCTGCAGTTCTGGCTGATGATGTCCTACTTGTCGCAGATGACGGAGGAGCAGACCCTGGTCATGTATAGTGGACACCCACTGGGCCTCTTCCCAAGCAGCCCCCAGGCCCCCAGGCTGGTCATCACTAATGGGATGGTGGGTCCTGGGGCAGCCGGGCATTGTCCTGCCTTGGGGCAGCAGGAGAGCCAGGTGCTCCCAACACCTGCCTCCCCATCGTTTCCTCTGTGATGCCCCCAGCCCTTGGCTCCCATCCCTCTTTTCCAGGTCATTCCCAACTACTCCTCCAGGACAGAGTATGAGAAGCTCTTTGCCATGGGAGTTACAATGTAAGTCCTATCTCACTATTTCAGTTTATATTATGGTGTTACCACCTCAACCATACTTTATTATAAAACTATGTAGCAATGTTAAAAACAATTTGAAAATACTTACAATGGCAGCACCAAAGCCCAATCTCATGTTGACATATTCCCTAGGAGTTTTTGTGGATATGCATACTACAGTTTTATACACTTGTGAGCAAGTGAACAATTGGGATCCTGCTTTTTCCCAGCATTTTGTTATGCTATGAACAATTTCAAATGGACAGAACATTGGAAGAATTAACAGTGAACAGCGAGATTCTGTGTTTAACACACTACCAAACTCTGTATACCGTGTCTATCTATCTGTCCTTCTATCCATCCATCTGACCAAGTTGGGTTTTGATGCATTTCAAAGTAAGCTGTAGATACCATGGCCTGGAATTCAATATTTGTTTACAGGTTTTTTTTTTTTCCTTTTGAAGTGAAATTTACATGAAATGCACATATCCTAGTGCACCAGTTGATAAGTTTAACAAATGTGTGCACCTTGCAACCCAAACCCCAAGATTCAGAGCACAACCATTTCATCTGTCATAGAATTAATGCATGCTCTGAATTGCAAGCTTTTTCCTCAAACATTATAAAAAGAGCTACAGTGGAAGGGAAATCCCTCTCCCACCCTATACTCTCCATTTCAGGGGTAAAGTCTATGTCTTTCCAGACATTTCTTAACGCACGTGGTTACAGATTTACGTAGACCATTACAGGCCCTCTGCACTAGCCTTTCCACCTTTGACAATATCATTCTGTTTCAGGAAACATGAGTCTAATTGGCCCTTATTTTACCTGCAGTGTTCAATTGTAGCATGATTTATTTGGCCCCTTGCCACCTGATCTGGGTTGTTTCCAGTTCTTTGGACTTAAAAAGAATGCTACAGTGACTGTCCTGATCTGTATATTTTTGTGGGTCTCTGGGAGCGTGGCTCTAGACTAATTCCCACTTGAAGTCGTTACTGGGACCAACAAAGTGGGTCCACTCCTCGGTGAGCTATAGACAGAGACCACACCAGGTGGCATTGCCTCCCAGGGCCACTTTCTTCGCTCAAATAAGGATATCATAGGGAATACCGTCCAAAGCCATTCTCCCAGCAGGGGCAAGCAGGCCCCTTTTATTAGGGCTTGGGATGAATATTCAGAGAAGGATTTTAATATTATAATGAGGCTGAAGTAACTGTCAGGCGGTTTCTGATTCATCTGCAGGGGGGTGGTTCTCAAATGCCTTCTCCCATTCCAGCAGTTCCTTCCTTAGTTTCTAAAAGAGGAAATGGACAGGCAGGAGCCTCTAGGTGTTTCCTGAGTTCAGGGGGTCAAGGGGTCTCACCAGTGACCAAGTGTGATCAGGTCTGTCGTATTGGGAGCCAATTAACCAGGCCTCAGGCTAATACTTTATAATATAATCATCATAATAGTCACTCCCATGTGTTCTAAGATTCATAGATACCTTCACATTTGGTCCTTTACACAAGCCTCAGCACTAGGTGCCCTTCTTAACCCATTTTGTGGAGGAAGAAACCGAGGCTCAGAATCCCTATTATTTTTCTGTTTGGTTGTAAGTAGTTACTGTTACTCTTATTTACTACGAGGCCCGAGAACCTCCTGCATACGGAAGCAGCCGCGGGGTCAGAGGGGCAGGATCGGCGTCCTGGACCCGCCGCCTCCTAGGTGTGACGTTGGGCAAGTGGGTGTGCTTCTGTTTTGTAGGTTCGGGATGGAAGTTCAAGGAGAGTGGAACTGCAGAGTCAGACCTGGTCTACCACACCTGAGGCTTGACCCAGGTGCTGTGGGCGCTTGACCAAACAGGTGCAAATTGCCCACAGAAGTGGGAAGAGCGTTACATGTAAAGGGGGTCTGAGAACCTAGATAAAGCAAAGCCTTTTCACGGTCAGGCTGACAAAAACAGAGCTACAGATAACAGGAAGTACTAGGGAGTATGTGGGAAAACGCAGTCACAGGTTGTGGGTGGGTCTAGGTCAGAACACCAAGGCTGGGGGTGGCTGGGAGGACTCTATCTTAGCAGCTGGGGTCAAAGTGCGAAGTGCAGTTAACTTGATCCCACAATTTTACCTCCAAGGGTTATTTTGGGAGCAACATGCAGTAGATAACTTGAGCACAAAGGACGAATCAGAAGGATGTAAAATCTGTTCCCAGCTCTGCCGCGTATCGCTGTATAACCTCGGAACTTGGATCCTATCTATAAAGAAGGAATTTAAGAGCTCCTGCCTCAAGGAGTCGAGACGATAGAAGGGACACCCTTTCCCACGTGGCACAAAGGGAGCCCCTGGGCACTCTGCTCGAGTGGATGTGGGCCCACGAGGGAGCACACCCTGTGGCGGAGGTTAGGGGGACCGTGCAGACTTGCGGGCGGTTATGATGGTTTCACCCATCTCCTGGATGGATATTTATTATCTTAGCACTATTTTTAATGTTTTTTAATAGACAACCTTCCAAGGCAAGGATAATTCCTCCCCCTTTTTTGGAAGAAGATGCAGAGGTTCCACATGGTCCGGTGCCTTATCCAAATTATGGGATAGACTTGGCCTCAGACAGATCTGCAAGAATCAGGATCCACCATTGATCCAGGAGAGAGGAGGGGCTGGGGAGAGTTGCTGCGGGACAGGAACCCAATAGAAAAGAGATAGGGAGTTGAAACTGAAGAAGGAGAAAAGCAAGTGTCAGTAAGCCCTGGAAGATCTCCTTACCTCAGTGGTGCTCAGAGAAGAGGAGGGTTAAGGCAACAGAAAAATGCTGTCCTTCCCCCATTGCATTGCCAGAAAATTCCAGTGTTTGATAATTATCAAGTAATGGACACAGGCGTGCTCATGCATCGCAGGTGACAGTCCCTTTGGCAGGTGAGAGTATTCATATTTGAAATGTTTGCACCTGATGACCCAGCACTGCTCCTTCCCGGCTTCTTCCCTAGGCCCAGGTAGAGGGGAAGGAGGCAGGTCACTGCCATTGCGGTGGTCATTGTTTGCATAGTGAGACCGGACGGAGCGGGGGAACATTCTGTGGCTTCCGGTATTGCATACTGTGGAGCCACAAATAGGAATGAGCAGGATCCGTGTGTGCCGTTGTGGAAAGGACCCCACCACTGCTGTGCCCTGCTGCGGAAACAGTAGGGACACCTCCACAATGAGGCCGTTTGTGTAAATAACACTGATACTGATGAAACAGTGGCCGCACGTGCAGCAGTGCTCTGAATGCCCGTCATGGCCGTCTGCCTCACCGAGGCAGGGCACACACACCTGATGTGAGCAGCTCGGTGAGTTCAGATACACGCGTGTGCTGTGCCAGCCCCTCTCTGAAGACACCACCCCTGCCTCCTGCAGCTCCATGCCCGCCCTCCCTCAGGTGGACTCCCCACTGGAAGGTCACTGAAGGTTATTGAATGGAATCCCACAGAACGTACTCTTTCACGTCTGGCTTTTTCATGGAGCCACTTGATACGCAGGAGGACTTCGGTCGTTTTCTTTGCAATGTAGCATTTCATTGTGTCCATAGCTGCAGTTGCTTCTCTGTCCTCCATGATGGGCAAACCAGCTGTTTCACGGTGTGGCCGCTGCAAATACGTTGCTGTGAACAGTGGTGTGCATGTCTTTAAGTGGGCGCGAGCCTGGACAGTGGAAGTGCTGGGTCATGCTCGGCTTCCGTCGACATGGCCCAACAGTCCCCAAAGTGATTTTAACCATCACAGTACAGCTTTTAATAAAACAAGATCCATTTATAAAAGGTCCAGAAGGCCAGAGGGGACCAGAATTGGGGGACTGTAGCTTTATCTCTGTTTACTTTTTTTAAAGGAAAATGTATTAATGCATTTTGGGGTAATTAAAAAGGAATTTTAAACCATGTAATGTGGAAGCTGTGCCTGGCTCTGGGCTCACCGTGGGCTTGCCTTCTCTGCGGTCAGGTATGGCCAGATGACAGCAGGCAGCTACTGCTACATCGGTCCCCAGGGAATCGTCCATGGCACAGTGGTGAGAAACAGGGCCAGACGTGGCTGCAGGGGGTGGGAGGCTGATGTGCCGCAGGGGATGTTAAGTGCCTTCTCTTCTCCGGGCAGCTCACCGTGTTGAATGCCGGCCGACGGTACCTGGGCGTCAAGGACCTCGCTGGGAAGGTCTTTGTCACCTCTGGGCTGGGCGGAATGAGTGGCGCTCAGGCCAAAGCTGCAGTCATCGTGGGGTGCATCGGTGTGATAGCTGAGGTGAGCCCAACAGGAGCTCGGTTCCTGCCCACATGCTTCCTCCCTCACTATAGAGCCACTCACAGCCGTCTCTTCTCTCGCCACAGCCACCCCGAAGCCTCCCAGTGTGAGTTCCCATGGCAGCATATGCCTGCTGCCTTCAAAGTGCCCATCACCTTTCACAGTCACGCTGGCTGATGCTATCCTATGAAACTGACCTTCTGTGGGCACTGCTTCCCTTATTCCATCGAATCCCTGGAATACGGTGGTGGATAATAAATGTGGACACATGAACTTAGACGCCCCCAGCTCAGACAACTCACAGTCGGGTGGGGGAAGCAGACATCAGTAGAGGTGGGTGCAGGCAGGTTTTGCTCAGTGGCTCTCATGGCTTTCTTTGGGAATGCCAAGGAGGGGAAGGGAGGCAGGGAGAGGAGGTAAGGAGCTTTAAGACAAATCTTGGTTGGGGTGGGGGCTACCTTCTTGTGGGAGATGTATTTCCTGCTTTCAGGGGGACAGAGGAGGGCCCAAGTGTCCTCGCACAGGTGTCTCTTAGGCAACTTGTATTTAAAATAATCAATATGTCAGAGTGGCACATTTTGGGGGGCCCGCCCTTGACCCCTACAGAGAAAATAAGTTATAGCAACGAATGATAGCTTTCACAGAGCTCATCCCCCGGAATCTGCAGGAAAACAGCCTATGTTTTTAAAAAGTCTTGACTTCCCCTTGCCTCATCCTCAACCCTTATCCTCATCTACATTCCTCCGTATCTTCAAAAAGTGTTTGCCACAGAGCGAACACTCAGTAAATATTTGCAATAAAACTCCCAAATGGAAAATAAGCAACCCTAAAAGAGAGGGAGAGAGAGAGTAGCCTTGGTGACACACACCTTTGTGACTTACACTTAGTTGATACTAAGCCTCTGTCATACCGTACTTGTCAGGAGCCCACTTGGCTTCAGGTAGCAGAAAATTGAGCGGCAGCATCTTCCACAAATAGGGTTTTATTTTTCCCACACGGCCAGCAGCGCTGGCATTGGTCCAGCTGCTCAGTGATGTCAAGGCCAACATCTCTAGATTGTCTTGGGTTTCCCTCGTGGATACAAAATGGCTGCCCCAGCCCCAGCCATCCCATCTCCATTTAAGGCAGGAAGGATGGAGAAAGGAAGTGCCACCTATGACTGACTCTATTTTAGCAGGAAAATAATACTTAAGAAACCCCTTCTTTTACCTCATGGTCAGTATTAGATCAAATGGAAGTTCTTACCTAAAAGGGAGTCTGGAGACAGTGGACAGGGTAGTCGTGGTTTGCTTGGACAGGGGCTGAGCACAGCGTCCCCCTGAAAATCCGGGTCCTGTTGATAAGGAAAGCAGGAGGGGGAATACAAATTGGAAAGCAGCTCACGGCATCTGCCCTGACACTGTGTTATAAAAGTGGGTGACCTACATGGGGGATGGCATCTTTCTAATGGAGGCTGACGTGCCCAGTAACTGGGAGGCCCTGTGTCTCATGGTCTCAGGTAGATAAAGCCGCCCTCATGAAACGCCATGAGCAAGGATGGCTGATGGAAGTGACCGACAGCTTGGACCACTGCATTGCAAGACTCAGGTACAGTGCCTGACACGTGAGCGTGGAAAAGTGGGGAGACCCCGAGAAGGGGCCTGGAGCCTGGGCTGCTTTGCATGGGCCTGTTAAATGCCTGACACTTGGCCACAGGTGGTGCCTCACCAAGAGACCCCACAGAGGTTATACAGTACCAACATCACAGGACCCACCATGGGGTTTGAATCACGACCCCGAGATCAAGAGTTGCATGCTCTACTGAGCGAGCCAGCCAGGCACCCCTTCTAATTCCATGGAATTTCTCTCAGGATACGCAGAGTTCCCATACCTGGTGGTCAGACACTTGCTGTTAAATGACTGTCTCGATACCGAGCCACTGTTTTCCGAAGTCTGTGCCTTGTATTTCTCACTGTTGTGGCCTTAGTGCCTAGCCCAGAGCCTGGCACATAGTAGGTGCTCATCTAATCTGTTGGGGGGAAATGAGCCTTTGAAAGAACTGTTCCTCAGCATGATTCCAGGTTAGGCGTAAGCTGATCTTCCTCACCACTCATGCTCTGGTTCTCAGGGTGGGGGGCAGGGGGTTGGCAACATTTCCCTCTGGTTTGATGTCTTCTAAGGTATTTTAGTGGGAATGGGGGGAGGACTGCCCTGGGGGCTGCTGATCGATGCCATTTTGTTTGTTTGCTTGTTTTAGAGAGAGAGAAAGAACACTGGGGGCCGGGGAGGGGTACAGGGAGAGAGAATCCCAAACAGACGCCCTGCTGAGCACAGAGCCCAACCTGGGGCTTGATCCCAGGACCCAGAGATCATGACCTGAGCTGAAGGCAGATGCTCAATCGACTGAGCCACCCAGGCGCCCCTCATCTTTTTTTTTTTTTTTAAGATTTATTTATTTTAGAGAGAGCATGAGCACATGCAAGCGGGGGAGAGGCAGAGGGAAGCAATCTCAAGCAGACTCCCCACTGAGCACAGAGTCAGAGGCAGGGCCCTTATGTGGGGCTGGATCTCATGTTCCTGAGATCATGGTCTGTGCCGAAATCAAGCATCAGACGCTTAACTGACTGCCACCCGGGTGCCTCTGGAATCCTCTTTAGTGATGTCTGCAATTCTAGGATCACCTTGAATGAGTTCTAGAATGATCCAAATCAGAGCACTAAGAGCGACAGCTGTGCTTCTGTGAATCCCCTCAAGAAGGCTTGTCACCGCCGTCATCTCGGTTCTCTCGTCTGGGCCATTCAAGCCTGCTGTTACAGTTCAGGGTCCTCAGAAGACACGCCTCAGAGGTCCCTGCAACTAGGGCCCAACGCTGGCACACAGTGCTTTCCGTGACCTCCAGGGCCGTCTGCATTCTCGCCAGCTTGGTGTTGGTGGGGGTGGGCAGCTGCAGGCAGGTGTGATGGACCATCCGCTCTGCTCTTGTGCCCTTCTAGGGAAGCAAGGAAAAGGAAGGAGGTGCTCAGCCTTGGTTACCATGGCAATGTGGTGGATCTTTGGTAAGCGGGGGATGGGAGTGGCAGCCTTGGGGACCCTGGGTGAACCTGCCCCTCCAGACAAGGTGCTGATGGTGGCCGTGTGCTCCCCGGACACAAAGCTTCCAACGTACTCAGCTTAAGGCTCTGCTCCCAGCTTTCAAGGCCCACACCCTGGCCCAAGCCCACAGCAGCCTTCCTGCAGATGCTCTTTGAGAGAGGAGGGCAGTTTCTCTCCCAGATGGGCCATGAACCAAAGCCCCAAAGAGTGCCTACCCCGCCTCAGGCAGGTGCTTCCCCTCGCTGATCACCCCATGTCTTCCCCAGGGAGCGCCTGGTCCATGAATTGGACACAACGGGGGAGCTCTTGGTGGATCTGGGGTCCGACCAGACGTCCTGCCACAACCCATTCAATGGCGGTTACTACCCTGTGCAGCTGGGCTTCGCAGAGGCCCAGAGCCTCATGGCCTCTGACCCTGCTGCATTCAAGAGCCTGGTCCAGGAAAGGTGATGAGGTCCCAGGGCTACTCAGGTGTGGAAGGGGTGGGGGTGCACACAGCTGGCAGGAGCTTTTGGACTGGATGGCTCTGGCCTCTGCCTGGTTCTCCAGGGGCCAACTGTGTGGCCTTAGACAAGACCTTTAACCTCTCTGAACCTGTCTCCTCCTCTGTCAGATGGGGTGGAAACAGCAGAGCTGGCTGAGCCCCATGGGGTGGGGTTGAGGAATGACAGGGGTGAGGTACAGAGGGCCTGCTCTCAGAACCTCACAGGTGGGCAGGGCTGACCACGAATTGCTGGCCTCTTGCAGCCTGAGGAGGCAAGTCTCAGCCATCAACAGACTGGCCAAGGAGAACTTCTTCTTTTGGGACTATGGCAATGCCTTCCTCTTAGAGGCCCAAAGAGCAGGTGAGACACAACAAAGGTGAGGTGAGGGGGCCAGGCTGGGAGGGGCCAAGACCCTGGCACTGGGCACTCTCCCTTCTCGCCAGACAGGAGTGGGCCTGGCAGGTGCCCGGGGTAAGGGGGGGAAGAGCATGTGGCTTTCACTGTGCCCCTGCTCAGGCCTTCTTGAAGCTGGGCCTGCCAGGTCCCTGGTCTCTCTGGGCCTCAGTTTTTCCATTTGCCTTCAGATCGTGAAGTGCCACAAAGAGAGTTGGTAGGATGCTTGTATGTAAGCTCCAGTGGGAAAAAAATGCAGCTTAACTTTTCTGTGAAGGAAACTTTTTTTTTAAATTTAAATTCAATTAGTTAACATACAGTGTATTATTAGTTTCAGAGGTAGAGGTCAGTGATTCATCAGTCTTATATAACACCCAGGGCTCATTCCATCACATGCCCTCATTAATGTCTGCAGGTAGCTTTTCTAGGACAGGTGGCTCGTGCTGGAAGGTAAAGTTCAGAAGGTACAAAACTACCCAGTGGAAGGTCCCAGCCCTGTCCCTGGCACCAGCTCCCCTCCTGGAGTTCCAAGGTTCTGCTGGGCCTGTCAGGGCACAGGTGGACCTGGCATATGGGGCGACGTGGATATGCCCCACCCGGCCCCACACCAAGGGCAGCGCTTGCTGCCTCCCAGCCCCAGTGAGGCTTCCCTATCAAAGCAGAGCACTTGCACGGTCTTTCCCTGGCCTCTTTGTTTCAATTCCCTTCTGGAGAGCAGCCTGAGTCCTCGCCTTGGGGCTGATAGACCGGCCCTCAGACCCTCCCGCTGAATCTGTACCGGTGCTCTGCCCATAGGAGCTGATGTGGAGAAGAAAGGGGCCAACAGGACGGAATTCCGCTACCCCTCGTATGTCCAGCACATCATGGGGTAAGTGATGGGGTCACTTCCAGCCTCTGGGTCCTAGACACTCAGGTGGGAAAGTTCTCAGGTAGGGAGAAACAAGAGATAACCCAAGGGAGATTGGGCTGAGCGGGGAGGCCTCAAGGTCAAACCGAGCAACACAGGGACAGGGGATGGGAGGCTTCAGGATGCTTCTGGAAGGTTTGCCAGGCCATTTGTGCACAAGATGGGACCAGAGAGGGAGGGAGGGGAGAAAGGCCATCGATGGTTTCCTTCTTAGGTTCACTGTGGGTGAGGAGGGAGAGGCTCAGGGGGCCACAGTGCCAGCCTACCTACAGCAGGGGGCTGCTGGGCGCTGTCCAGAGAGGACGTGGGCCCAGGGGACTGGGGACCACCTAGGAAGGTCAGTCCGCCTAAGGCAAGCCTGGCCAAGCCCCCACATTCACTGTTTCTCCCGACTACCTCGCTTTAGGCTCACTGATTTTGAGGTTGTCTTTGTCACAACACTGAAAATGAATTTCTGCCTGTGTCCCAGCTCCCTGCTCCTGCGGCAAGAGGTGGTGCAGATCCAAGAGGAGGGCCAGAGAACCAGAGGGAGGGGAAACACTGAGGGGAGAGGGGGCTGAGGGGGAGGGGGCAACCCTGAGAGGAGAGGGGAGAGGGGAGCAGAAGGGGAGGGGATAATGGTGTAGGAAAGACGTTAGGGTTGAAAGCCAATGGCCAAGAAAGAATTCTTGAGATGTCTTTGGTGCAAAAAGGTGGTTTTACTAAAGCACAGGGACAGGACCCGGGGGCAGAAAGAGCTACACCGGGGTCGCGAGGAGTGGCCCATCGTATACTTTCAAGCTGGGAGGGGGTTAGGGATAGCACAAGTCTCTAAGGAATTTTGGAAGCAAGGTTTCCAGGACCTGGAGGGGGCGAGCTGTTGTTGGGAACATGTCATTTATTACTGTCTAATAAAACCGTAGTCGTGAGACTCTTCAGATGTATATCAGTGGGCCAGATGCTTGGTGATTGCCAACAGGTGTCTTGGGGGGTAGAGATAAAGGAAGTTTCTAAAGGAATTTTTATATGTTGAAGTAGACTGACGGAATCCTTGGGGGAGGAGGGGTTGGGCTAAGATTGCCTTTTGCCCTTAGCCAAGTGTGAACATGGAGGCGGTTGAGTCCCTAGAGGAAGGTCACTCTGCCTGTTTCAAGGACTTGTCAATGGGCTGTAGGGAGTAAGGAAATTTAAGGATTTTTCTAATGCCTTTGTTTCCCACATCAGTAATACTGAGGGAAAGGGGGGTTGTTGGGGAGGGGGAACAAGGGGCTGAGAGGGAGGTGAGAACACTGAGGGAAGGGGGACTGAGGGAGACGGGGGAGGGAGGGGGCTGAAAGTGAGGGAGGGGGAAGTGGGAGGGAGGCGGCTGAGGGGGGAGAGGGGAATTGGGGGAAAGGAGGGGGCTGAGGGGGAGGAGGAACTGGGGGGAGGGAGGGGGCTGAGGGGGAGAGGGCTGAGGGAGAGGGGGGAACTGGAGGAAGGAGGGGGCTGAGGGGGAGAGGGGAGGAGGGAGGGAGGGAGCAAGAGGGAGGGGGCAACTGGGGGCCTCCAAACATGCTGTCCAGCTGGTGGCTTAGGGGCTACCAGCAACAATTCTGGATACTGAAGCCCCGACTTCACCACGTGTGCCCACATGCCATGCCCCCAAAACACACCCCAACCAGCATGCAGAGCCTTCAGCCCCCTCTCAGTTCCGCAGCATATGCAGGCCTTCCCTCCTTGGCTCGCGGTGGCCCCACCCCATCAGTGGGTGCAGCCGGACTGGGAAGCCCCGAGGCCAGGAGGCCTTTTGTCTTTGCAGGGACATATTCTCCCTGGGATTTGGGCCTTTCCGCTGGGTGTGCACGTCAGGGGACCCCCAGGACCTGGCGGTCACGGATGAGCTGGCCACATCTGTGCTGGAGGAGGCTGTTGCTGATGGAGGTGAGGCTGTAGGTTGGGAGATGCCCACAGGCAGGTGGCCCCGCAAAGGCTCGACAAGCAGCCCACCCCCTTGACGCGGCTGCCCTCTCTGCTCCTCCCCTGTGGCCTCCGGCTTGTGCCTGTGACAGCTTTGGATTCTTCGCAGCTGTCTGCTGTGCCCGCTCTGCTTTCCCTGCGGCAGAGCTCCTGCGGTGTGTGGTTTCTCTGGTAGATAGGGTGGCTCTGCCTCCCTACAGGGGTAGTGGTCATCGTCCCGGCGGACGACCTGCCCCCGCCCCCTGTTTAACCTCAGTCCCTTCCTGTGTAGTGGATTGGACGTGTTGCTTATCACATGGAGAAGAGGAGGCAAGTATTTTATGAAACTTCCTCAGCTGTCCTAGCTCCTACGCCTACTTCTCTGCAGCTTTTCTGCAGGTCCCAGGCCCCTTCTCTCCAGTTCTCTGTGTGGGTCCTTCAGCCTTGGCTGCGTGTTTTCAGTCTCCAGGGGCCATCGCACCCTGCTGCCCACATCCGGGCTCGGTGGGCTGGGGTGGGTCCAGGTTACGCGGATGCAGGGCTGGAAATACCAGGGGACGTCGGTGTGGGGGGGCTCCTGCGCGGGAGGAGCCAGCGGGGTTGGGGGGCAGGGAAACCTCCTGGGAAGGAGCGGGAAGCGGGGGTCTTCTCTTAGAAATCTGGCCAGACGCCTCCTGGTGCTAGAGAAGGCAGGCTGGTGGGTGTCATCAAAACGTCCCTCGGGAAGGCTGTTACGCCTGCTGGTGGCCACGGTATAAATACTCTCGGGGTGGCTAGATTTCCAGCGGGGCTCCACGTGGAGCCACAGCAGAGCTTCCCCCAGGCAGGTAGTCTCAAGAGCAGAGAACCTAGTGAAAGGTATACTAAGTGATGAATTGTGAGCACTGCCTTCATTTTTAATAAAATTTTTTTAAAAGTGTGAGTTTATTTCGTTGAAATTTTAATGATGTCTGTGTCAACTATTGTGTCACACGATTCCTGAAGATTGAAGTCTGCTCTCATGAGCTGGTACGAGCAGCTTCCGAGCAGCAGAGCTACCACCCGACTGCACGCCCTCCACGTGCTGGCCTGTCTTACTGGGATAGGCCAAGCTTCTCTACCTCAGGGCCTTGGTACTTGCTGTTCCCTCAGATCTTTGTGTAGCTAGTTCCTTCTTAGCATTTAGGATGTAGCTTGACCATTACCTCCACAGACTGGCCTTTGGTCCCCCTGACCCACCACCCTAGTGACTACCAAACCACGCTGTTATTTCCTTCGTGGTGCATAGCAGTCTCTGTTCCTAGCGCCTGGCACAGCACCTGGCGTACAGCGAGGACTCGACAGATGTTTGTTGAGGGAATGAATGTGTCGGGCAGTGGGTTGCACACGTCTGTGCATTAATTCATGTGACTGTTAGCATTACCGGTTCCAGAAGTTAGATGGCCTGGTGTGGTGCTGGGGATGGGGGCTTCCCGACCCCGTGTCTGGACTCCATAAAGGTTGCCGGACAGGTGTCTGTGCTGAGCAGCTGCCGGAGGGAGGGCCTGTGCCCGAGGCCAACAGGGCAGGGGCCCCCACGGCCTGTGACACCCCCCTTTCTCCCTGCAGTGAACCCGGCCGTGAAGTTGCAGTATGCGGACAACATCCGCTGGATCCGGGAGGCGGCCAAGCACCAGCTGGTGAGGGCTTGGCCTGGTGGGAAGCAGGGGTGGCCCCTGGACTGCCACCCCAGAGGTGGGTGCTGCTTGCCACACCCAGGCTGGTAGGTGTGAGCCCCGAGACGGTGCCAACTACCTGTGAGACTGCTGAGGTGGCAGCCTCCTTGGCCTCACAGGGGGCAGCGGCAGCCGCCTCCCCCCGCAGGCCGCTGGACAGAGAAGCCCAGGGCCTTTCCAAAGGTGCCCTGGGCTCTGGGGTAGCCACCAGGGTCAGTTAGGTTATTGCTCACCCCATTACTCTGCAAATAGCTCTCTCAAGTCAGGCCTCCCGGCTTCTGAGCTGTGTGACCTGGGGCGAGTGGCTCGGCCTCTCTGAGGCTCCCGTCTCCTCCGCGCAGTGGAGACCCTGGTGACGGTCCGTACGCCCGAGCTGTGGTGGCGCGCGTGCTTGGAGCAGGCCCCTGGGACAGTCTGTGCACGAGGCACGGCCGGGGCCAGGGCTGAGCAGAGGGGTCTGCTGCTGTCTGGAGTGTGCTCACGGCACGTGAGTGCGGATCAAGGTGATGCCGCGTGGGGACTGCTTTACACGGACGGGTCAGAGAGGTGGCTCTGAGGAGCAGGGTTGTGGGTTTGGCTGGGGGTGGGGGAGCGGCCGTGTGACAGTCAGGGGAGGCAGAGGACCAGCCAAAGCACAGGCCCTGAGGCGGCAGCGGGCTTGGTGTACTGATGACAAACGGAACACGGGCATTCGGCTCACATGCCTTTGGCCACAGACCTCAGTGGCCAGACACTGCCTGGTAGACACACGTCTGGACGAGTGTGTGGTGGCCTGGGGGTTCTAAGGCCAGAGGGGGACTCCCTTGAGCACTGCCCCTGCGTCCCGGGCTTCTGTGGCCCGACACCACCCACCCAAACTCCTCCTTGGCCAGTGGTTTGCATGCACGTTTCAGCCACAGCCCCTGTGCCAACAGTGGGCTCTGTGACCGCTCGGAATCTGAGACGACTACCCGACTGTTGGACTTGAGGATCTGGACCGTGGGGAGGACGGGGCAGGAGCAGAAATGTGCGGGGCCGTCCAGAGGTGGCTTGGAGAAGAGAAGGACCCAGCCTTGAGGGAAGGGCTCCCACTGAGCAGGAAGGTGCTGGCGGGAGTGTGGGAGGTCAGGGGCGTGGGGAGTGGCGCTCTGGACGCCGCTACCAGGGTGACGGAGAAGCAGGACTGTCTCTTCTGTGTTTGAGTTGAAGTTTTCTGGACGTTGTGTTCTCCATACTTATTTCATGTGGCTCTTTGCCTTAGGAAAGATGGTGATCGCAGAAGGCCATCCTTTTTTAACATTTTAATTGAGTTTCTTGTAAGGTGTACTTTTGACGGAGCTGGCAATCCTATGCCAGTTCCTCCTCGATTTTCTTTTTCTGGATCTAAGACATCAGAAAATCTCCGCAGTGCTGATTTCTACTACAGTCCTTCCCACAGGGCTTTGAGGCAGCCGGCGGGAGTAAAGTAAGGCTGTTCAATCGCAGCCATGTGCAAGGAAGAAGCGGCTCTCCTGACCGTGCAGGCCGGCGTGGCGGCCCGGCCTGAGCTCTGCTTTCAGGCTCACGGTCAGGGGTGCGGCTGGCTCCATCACCCTCTCCTGAACCTTCCTCCCCGTTCCAGGACGAGTAGCCAGGCAGCTGAGGGACACACCTACATCCTCTTTGGAGAATCCAGGGTTGCTTAGCCTCGGCACTACTGACATTTGGGGCCAAATCATTTTTTTTTTTCAGTTGTGGCAACAGACACATTATCGTAAAATTTTCCGTTTTAACCATTTTTAAGGTACAACTCGTGACCTTAAGTACACTTATATCGTGTGCAATGGTCACCACCATCTGCGTCTCGACTTCTTCATCTTCCCCTGCTGAAACTCTGTCCCCATGAAACACAGCTCCCTATTCCCCTCCCCCAGCCCCCAGCAGCCACCACCCTACTTTCTGTCTCTGTGTACTTGAGCTCTAGGGACCTCATGTAAGTGGGATCATGCAGTATTTGTCCTTCTGGGACTGGCTTCTTTCACTCAGCATGATGTCCTCAACGTCCATCCACGCTGTAGCGTGTGTCAGAATTCCCTTCCTTTTCAAGGCTGAATAATATTTCATCGTCAGCATAGAATGTATCTATTTTGCTTATCTGTTCATCCATCAGTGGACACCTGGGTGCTTCCACACTGTAGCTATTGTCAGTAATGCCGCTGTGAACATGGGGGTGCAAATATCTGCACGAGTGCCTGGGGGCTGGATAACTTCCTGTCATGGCGGGCGTCGCGGGGTGTTGAGCAGCACCCCTCCCATGCTGGCAGCACCCAAACATGTCTCCAGGCGTTGCCCCATGTCATCCTGGTTGAGAACCACTGTGCCAGACAGGAATTCCTTTTTACTTGCTGCAGTTTCCGTTTCCTGGGAGTGACCTGTCTTATCCTCCAGAGGGGCTGGTCCCGGTGTGTCCGTCCACAGGCGCTCGGCCGCGCCACCTACCGCCCAGGTGGTCGTGGGCAGGCGGCTCAGCCTCTGCGTCCTGGTGTTCTCATCTGTACAGTGGAACCTAGGATGAGAATAATAGCACCTTCCTCATTAACCCACCAGTGAGCGACGGTGTGCAGAGTACTGGGGGCTGTGCCAGGCATAATCCAGAATTGCATTAGGCGGTGTTAATGTTATTTTTATGGAAAGGGGTTAGGGTGTTGGAGACCCCTCCTGGGGTTAAGCCCTGAGGCGCTAGATCCCAGAGGGACGCCTGGGGGCCCAGACTGCATGCGGACACGCAGGGGGTTGGCATGGCGGCCTGGCGGGCTGGAGGTGAGGGCCCGCCTCAGGCCAGCAGACTAGAGCTATCACACACCTCGGGGTCCTCCACGACCTCCCTCGAGGGGACTACCTGGCTGCTGGCGGACCTGTCACCCAAGCCTCCCCCGTGTATCACTAGGTCACCGACGTGCCTCTTCACTCCCTTTTCCCCGCAGGTGGTGGGGGTCCCAGGCGAGGATCCTGTACTCAGACCAGAAAGGCCGTGTGGCCATCGCCGTGGCCTTCAACCGAGCCATCGCCCGTGGCAAGATCAAGGTGACGCGTCCTGTGCTGCAGGCAGGAGGCCTCCCCTAGTCTCCTTCCCATCAGGGACCGCACAGCCCCGAGGCCCCGAGCCCTGTGTTTGTGTCAGGTGGGGGGCAGATAACTGGGGAGCAGGAGTGACCCAGCCTTTGACGTGTTCCCTGCTGTGTGAGCTTGGGCGATCAGGTGCTCTCTCTGAGCCTCAGGTGCCATCTTCTGTGAGAAGAGAATAATGTTAACCTCAAAGCCTAGATATGAGGATTGAGTGATTCATCTTTCTTGAATTCTTTTTTTTTTTTTTTTTTTTTTTTTTTTTTTATTCAACAGAGATAGAGACAGCCAGCGAGAGAGGGAACACAAACAGGGGGAGTGGGAGAGGAAGAAGCAGGCTCATAGCAGAAGAGCCTGATGTGGGGCTCGATCCCAGATCGCCGGGATCACGCCCTGAGCCAAAGGCAGACGCTTAACCGCTATGCCACCCAGGCACCCCGAATTCTTTTTTTTTTTTAAATTATCTTTGTATAAACTGTGACAACTTCCCTGGTTTCCCCCCATTTTCCTCCCAGTCAGCTGTCCCACCACGGAGGACATGGAGCTCTGGGGACACTCATTTGGAGGGCCATCTTGCTCCTGTTCCGTAGGCTCAAGCCGCAGAGTTCTTGCTGGCGTCCCTGTGTTTGGGAGTGCCGGTATTAATGATCAGACGTGAAGGGGAGATCAGGTTGGATGAACGTGACGCCTGTCCTGGTGGCGGCGAGGACAGCAGCCCCAGCCCCTCTCATGGAGCGCTGCCAGAGCACCTGCTCGGCGTGTCCGGAGGAGGGCTGGGCAGCTCCGCCAGGACGGCTCTCTCGGCACGCTCACGTCCGGGCTACAGTCGGCTGGCTGGTGGTCACGGAGAGCTGGGTGTCTGAATCATTCCTTCCACATGCTTGACAACACCTCCTCCATGCCAGCCTTGTTCTAAAGGACTGGGGACCATGTGGCAGAGAACAAAATAGACAGGGCCTGGGCCTCATCCACTCACTAGGGAAGGGAAACTGACCATGCAGGATGAAGGCGTAAATTCAGAGGCAACTTCAGATGATGAAGAACATGGGAAGAAAGTGAATGGGGGTGTGGGGTAGAAGTGGCAAGGAGGGGGCGAAGGGCTGGGAATGAGTGGTGACTTTCGATGTGGTGGTCAGAACAGGCCTTCTGAGTTGCTGATGTAGAACCGAGACCTAAATATCTGGAAGGTGCTAGAATCCCTGGGGGTTGGCAGTTCAGAGCAAATGTGAAGAGCAGCTTGGCCTGTTCAAGGAAAGGAGAAGAGGGCCTCTTAATTCAGAGCAATGGGCAATTCCCCTTTCAGCAAGGCACCGCCTCATACGCAGGGAGCCCGTGAAATCCTATGACTGCTGGGAGGGCTGGGAAGAGCGACACTCATGGGGCCAGCCCTAGTTCCTTTGTGAGACACTCAAGAAGGGTCCCAGGCTGGTGCTGGGAAGAGTGGCAGCCGGGCGGCGCTGCCCTCCTGGGGCAGCCAAGAGGCAGGTGCAGCTGGCCCAGGCTAGCACTCACCTCATGCTTGTGGTCATGGAACGTTCCCCTTTGCCCCAGCTCCTTCACCTCTACCGTTCAGTTGTGCCAGTTAGAACTTGTTTTTTGTAATGGAACCGCCCTGTGCCTGGCACAGAGGAGCCCCGTTGACCTCTCCTTAACCACGGCCCCACTCAACCTTCCCCAGGGCTGCGCTGTATTCCATCCTGGGGACGCAGAGCTGCAGAGCTGCCTGACAGCACATCACAGACCCCAAGTGGCCTGAGATCTTTGGGGAACAGGAAGAGTTGCCAACACATGCATTTGAAAAATCAACCCCCCTGTGCTCTCACCATGTGAAAAGTCTCTGTCCTCACAGAGAATGGCAGCACAGAAAGGATCTTAGTGATTTCCTTGTCCAGAAAACCAAGGCCCAGAGAGGAAGCATCCACCCAGCACCCCTGGGCTGTCTCCCCCTTTCCTTAGAGCTCAGACTCAAGGGAAAGCCCAGACTCCAGTATACTGTGTGTGGATTTAAATCCCAGGCTGCCCAGTTACCAGCTCTATGGCATTGGGCAAGTTTCTTCTCCTCACTGGACCTCAGTTTTCCTGTCTATAAAACAGGCATGGTAACAGGCATACCTACCTGGATAGAGTCATTGAGACTGCCCGGTGAGCCCACACAGGCATAGCACGTGGGTGGCCTGTGCGTATAGAAAGCACCCACATCTGTGGAATCTCTTAGTAGCTGCAGGAAGCCATCAGAAACATCCATGCTTCCTCTTGTTGAAGAAGGTCTATGTCCGGGGGAAGGATCTGGATGGCTTCTGGTGTGTGCCAGGCAGCTGTGGTAGACACTGTGGGCTGACATCTCACATCCTTCCCTGCTGCAGGCACCAGTGGTCCTGAGCCGAGACCACCATGATGTGAGTGGCACAGACAGCCCCTTTAGGGAGACCTCCAACATTTATGATGGCTCTGCCTTCTGTGCAGGTGAGGAAGACAAACATTTAAAAAAATTTTTTTAACGTTAGATTTGATTTTGTTTAAAAGTCAATTGATTCATTTCCATCAGTCATAATGATGGAAAAAATGTTCTGGCCTCTGAGAGACTTGGCATAGGGTGACCAGCCCAGCACACAGGGGTTTCTGGGACCTGGGATTTCTGGTTTTTAAATTGGGCTAGTGTCAGGCAAAATGGGACAGTTGGATGTCCTAGACTTGGGTGTGCACCTGACCCTGTCACTTCAGCAAGGCACTTAAAGTCTCTGAACCTCACTTTCCTCATCTGTAAAATGGAAATAACAATAGTACCTACTTCAGAGGTTTGTTGTAAAGAATGAGATGAATTCATACATGTGCAGCATTAGGTCAGTGTCTTGTGGCCAGCGTTCAATGAGGTTATCTGCTACAGCTGCCGTTACTGTTCTGCTTCGAAACCTACTACAATTACAATCATCATATAGGCTGGCGGGTTCTAGGCCTGGAGTAGCTTGCTCATTCCCAGCACTTGGCCGCCCCTTCCATTACGGATGGGATCCCAAAGAAGGATCCCAAGGACACTCAGGAACCCCAACTGTATCACTTTTTTCAAGGAGTTGATATATTTCATGTAAGTTATCAAATTTATAGTATAGAGTTGTAGTCCTTTATCTTTTTAATATCTGTGGAGTCAGTTGTGATGTCTCCTTTGTCATTCTTGATATCAGTCTTTTGTGTCTTCTTTCTTTCTTCTTGATCAGTCTGGCTAGAAATTTATCAGCTTTATTGATCTTCCCCAAAAAAGAAGCTTCTAGTTTCATTCATTTTTTTCTATTGCTTTTCTGCTTCCAAATTCATTGATTTCTGCTCTAATCTTTAGTATGTCCTTCCTTCTACTGGCTTTGGGTTTAACCTGCTCTTCTTCCTCTGACTTCATAAGGCAGAAACTGAGGTTACTGATTTGAAACCTTTTTTCCCCCTAATATAAGTATTTATGCTCTAAATTTCCTTCTAAACACTGCTTTAGTTACATCCTGCAAATTTTTATATATTTCTCTTTTCATTTATTTCAAAATATTTGTTAGTTTTCCTCTTGGATCCATTGGTTACTTGAAGTAGCTTTTTAATTAATTTATTATTATTTTTTTTTTTTAGAGAGAGAGAGAATGAGTGAGGAGGAGGGGCAGAGGGAGAGAGAGAGAGAGAGAAAGAGAGAGAGAATCTTAAGCAGGTTCCATGCTTGTGTGGAGCTCAAAACAGGGCTCAATCTCAGACCCTGAGATCATGACCAGAGCTGAAATTGAGAGTAGAATGCTGCACTGACTGCGCCACCCTGGCACCCCTCAAAGTATCTTTTTAAGTTTCCACGTTTTAGGAGATTTTTTAGATATCTTTGTTACTGACTTCAGGTTTCATTCCATGTAGTCTGAGAACGTACTCTGTATTTGTTCTTTTCTTCTAAATTTGTTAAGGGTTGTTTTGTGGCCAGAAGATGGTCTATCTTGGTGCACATGAGAAGAACATATGTTCTGCCGTTATTTGGTGGGTTCTACAGATGTTGGCTAGGTCGGGTTGGTTGATAATGCTGTTCTGGTCATCTGGATCCTTACTGATTTTCTGCCTAATTGTTAGGCAGAAAGAGAGAGAGTGGTGAGGTCTCCACCTGCGTTTGCGGATCTATTTCATGTTTCAGGTCTTATCCATCTTCGCTCCAAGTATTTTAAACCTATGCTGTTAGGCGCACACTCATTTCAGTTTCTGATGTCTTCTTGGAGAACTGACATCTTTATCATTATGTAATGTTCCTCTTTGTCCCTAATAATATTCCTTGCTCTGAAATTTTCTGACATGAATATAGTTTATATTCATATCTATGGCCACTGTAACAAGGTACCACAAACTTAATGACTTAAAACAACACAGATGTATTCTTTCACAGTTCTGAAGGTTGGAAGTCTGAAATCAGATTCAGTAAGCTAAAGCCAAGACATGGCTGGGCTGTGACATCTCAGGAGGCCAGAGAGGAGAATGTTTCCTGCCTTTATCAGGTTCTAGAGCTGCACTTCTTGCATTTCACAGCCCAGTATAAGGAGGAGAGTGTTCTTAGGATTCTCCCTGACCTTCTCTGGCAGCACCCAGCCCTGTTTTTGGAGAGACAGCCTGCTAGGACATGCACACCCCTTTATACCCCTTATACTCCGACAGGCAGTGTCCCAGAGGCCTCAAGGTTTCAGGCAAGCTCATGCTTGTCCTTTAGCAATTTGTTAGACGCACATGGAAGGTGACCAGCCTGGGTTCCGTTTCTCTGTGCAAGCGCCTGCCTCTCCCCGATTGTCATTAGTTAGTTGCCCTGGGAGCTCAGTTCCCTGTTGGGGTCAAGGACAATCACTAATCTGTAGCTTGCCCTCCACCCTTATTTCGTTGTTGTTGTTGTTGTTTTAAGGGTGGGAGTGATTCTCTTTGGCTCTCTGCATCCATGAGCTAAAATCAGTACCACCACCCCCTTTAATTCTATTGTTCTTTCTGCTTCTGGAGCACTTTATCTGGCATTCGGTGCTGGGGAGCGTAACTGTATGCAGAAGGATAACAGTGAATACTCGAGCACTTGTCAGTACTCCAGCTTTGCTTGGCTCTGCAAACATAAATTGTTGCTGTTTCTAAAGTCTGTCCCTACTTCCCTGTCCTCAGGCCCCACGCAGTCCATCGTCGCCCTGTTCAGAGCCTGGCCTGGTCCCCCAGGCCACCTCATTCAGGGAACGATGGGTGGTGGCCTCTGTTTCCACAGACATGGCTGTGCAGAACTTCGTGGGAGATGCCTTTCGAGGTGCCACCTGGGTCGCTCTTCACAATGGCGGGGGTGTCGGCTGGTAAGGTTTTTAGAGGACTGGGTGCTGTGGGTGTGGGCTGGTGTAGAGGTCTCAGGAATTCCCTCAAGGGCCCTGGGCCCTGCCTCCCCTGAGCTCCCTCTGCTAGGGGCTTTGCTGTAATGTGTTCCTCCTGTGAGCTGGGAATCACAGGACATGACCGAGCCACTCTACCTTTCAGGGTCTCACCTGTCACACAGGATACAAAGGCTGTAAGAACCGTACCCTACCCTTATCGTGTCAGTTTTCCCTTTGCTATCACAGATGTTTTCTCAGGAATTCTCAGTGCTGTCCTGGCCTAGGCCTTCTCCACGGACGTGCCCTGGGCAGCTGGGCTGGGAGACAGGAGATGGATTCTGGGCTCTCCTGGGTCCCAAGCTCAAGGTCTGCCTTGCCAGGCCTGTTTCCAGTCTGTGCCATGAGGAGATTGGGATTTGTGGGAGGGTCTTATCCTGGTTGACAGTGGCAGTTCCATCATGAGGAGGTCTGCTATCATTCTGCACCCCTAATTCTAACATGCAGGGGCTTTCCCGCACCACCAGGCAGTTCTCCGACACCCCCTTGGTGTCCACAATTCAACTCAATATGACACTATCTGCTCAGAGACAGCACCAGATCGCACAGGGTAAGGGCTCAGTCCCAGCAGGATGCCCCCACTTCAGATGCTGACCAATTGGCTACAAATCAGAGGTTCCCACGATAGCCTCCTGGGTTCCATTTATGTGCTCGAGCAGCTCACAGAACTCAGGAAACCAGTATACTCACTAGATTACCAATTTATTAGAAAGGCTATCAAAGGGTGCAAATGAATAGCCAGAAGAATAGATACATAGGGAGAGGTCCCAAACAAAGGAGCTTCTGTCCTTGCAGAGTTTGGGATCTGGCACTGTGGCACGGGGAAGCGTTCTCATTCCCAACCTAGAACCTCTTGAAACCAGTCCTTTTAGGTATTAATAGAGGCTTCATTATTCAGGCACGATTGACTAAATCACTGACCCCGGATTCAACCTCCAGCCTCTCTCCCCTTATTGGAGGCCTTGGGGGTGGGACTGAAAGTTCCAATCCTATAATGATATGATTTGTTCTGCTGGAAACTGGCAACCCCCCCATCCAAAAGTCACCTCATTCACATAACAAAAGACACTTTAACCACTCTCGGTACTTACAAAATTCCAAGTTTTAGAAGCTCTGTGCCAGAAGTGGGACGAAGACCAAATATGTATCTCTTACTATAAATCACAATATCACATCCACAAAGAATAATGAATATTTACTGTACATGGGCGGTGTGGCAAGCATATGCAAAACCCTTTGAATCTACTCTCTCACCTAATCGTAGAAGAAAACACATTTTACAGATGAGGAAACTGAGGCACCAGGAGGTTAATGAGCTGCAGCTATCCCAGCTGTCCCCTCTTCCCTGACCTGGGGGGCTGGCAGGTCTGGGCTCTTCCTCCAAGTTGGACTCCTAGCTATCTGGGGCAGCAGGGGGCGCTGTGGCTTTGGAGCGGAAGGCTGCTCCCTGGCCAGCCATCTCTGAACTGACCTCTGAGCCCGTTCTGGCCAGACTGAGCCTGGCCTTGCCCTCCACAGCCAAGTCCTTCAGCACTGGAGCTTCCCAGACATTCCGATGGGCGGCTTCGAGGCCAGAATTCTGAGCTGTAGCCCAGTCAGGTGGCTCTAATGAATGGAAAATGTGACGGGAGCGTGTGTTCTTTCCGATATACAGGCTAGAGAAAACCAGGACGGAGAGTGCCTGGTTGTGGGTACCTGGCATTTTGTCACTGGATTTGCTGAATTGGTGCTGGAGGTGAAGAGAATGAGCTTGATTAACAGCCCCAGGCCACAGAGCTGGTGGTGGAGCCAAGATCCGAACCCAGATCTGTCACCTCCCAGGATCCACCTGTCATTGCCAACTGAGCCACAGGGAGCAAGAGGGTCAGAGCAGAGCCGGCCTGAGAAATCATCCATGACATGAGGGGCTCGGGGCAGGACCCCTGCCTGGGGCGCTCCCAAGAGAGCGAATGCTCCCTGCCAATTCCCAAGTTGCTCCCACCCTCTGGCTGCCCCCCAGGCTCTGCAGACAGGACGGCAGCCTGGCCAGAGGCTGGCACCAACATCTTGATCCTGGCTGTCTTCAGGGGAGCTTTTGGGAAAGTGCCTCAAATTCACCTTGGACTCCATCATCCTCACACACCCACATAATGTAATCTGTCAGATGCTCCCGCAAGGCTTGCTGCAAAAACAGCAGGGAAACAAATCTGAGCCTCAGCCATTCCTGCTCTGGAGGAAATCACTTTCAACTTGCCAGCTAATTTTTTTCTTTGTTCTACACAAATCCATTTCTAAGTTATAAGCTCCCTCTGCTATTTCTTGATGTGCTTTCGGTATTTATTTATTTATTTATTTATTTATTTATTTATTTATTTATCAATCACAGAGAGCGGGCGAGTACATGCAGGAGCAGAGGGGAGGGCAGAGGGAGAGGGAGAAACAGGCTCCTTGCTGAGCAGGAAGCCTGACATGGGGCTGGATCCAGGACCCTGAGATCATGACCTGAGCCAAAGGCAGACACTCCACCATCTGAGCACCCCCCCCTCTGTTTTTATGGTCTGCTGTCTCCCTCTGCTGACCGTGGTGCTGCCTTCACTGTCCCGCTTCCTGGGCTCAGTGTGCTGAGGGTGCTCCTGTGGGCATGTTTGCTGAGGTCACTTGGAGCTGAGCAGCTTTGCTCTCTAGCAGTCAGGGCTTCGGGCTCCCAAAACAGAAGGTGAAGTTCTCATCTCCAAAAGCCCTCTCTGGTCGAAGGACACACTGAAGTCCTTGCTTGGCAACGCTGGCTGGCATCTGCTTTCCCCTCTGTTACCCAACATCAGCCCTGACAGGTGACTGATGATGACCCTGAATCCACCTGGACGCGGGGGGCGGGGGGGTGGTAGATGTGATGGGAGCCTACCGGCAGGCCCAGGACTACCCAGCTGCGGGGGACACAGGCTGAGGGCAGGGCAGGGGCAGCTGCCCACTCACAGAGGTGTTCGACTTCCACGCCGGGCGTGGGGGGCACTAGCTAGCTCCTGCGGCAGAGGGCTGCTCACCTTCCTGGTGGGAACTGGCTGAAGTTGTCAGTAGAGCCTGAACAGGGCAGAGAAGCAGGTAAGGCCTGAAGGATGTGAGGCTAAGGAAACTAGACGCACTTTTGGGTGCAGGACGAAGGAAGAGCAAATTCGTTGGAAGCAGGGACTGAATGGCCAGACGCTGTGTCCGTTCGTGTTTGGCAGTAAGGCGCTGGCAGGTGCCGACAAGAGGGAGGGCATTTCCTACGTGTGTAGTGGAAGTGGGTACGAGGGGTATGGTGATGCTAACAGCAGGAAGAGCAGCCAGGCCTGATCACGACGCCAAGGGTGAGGATGGAGATCAGGGGTGCCAGCAAGGAGAGGGTGCTCAGAGCTGATGGTGCAGAAGCACGGGGCAAACGTGGACGGTAGGATAGCATTAACATGCTTCACCGATTCCCACGACTCCTACTGAAGAAATGGATGAACACGTGAGCATGGCACGTCTTCAGGGGAGGTAGTCCAAACAGTGCTCAGAGAAATCTGGTCATTAGAAAATAAAAAATACAGAAAATAAAGGAACTCGGCCTTCAAATCAAGTTATCAGGACCCCAAAATACACCTAAAGCAAGCTGAAAGAAGAGGCAAAGGAAAGAAAGAGCATAAAGAGAAACTGGGAAGAATGACAGTTGAATTGGGCATCACAGGAGCCCCCAGGAAGCGTGCCTGGATGGGATGCACGCAGAGCCGCAGCGAAGGAGGTCGCCCGTGGGAGGTGACGCAGCTGAGGGTCCTGAAGGTGGGTGGGGGTGCAGGGAATAAAGCATGGAGGTGCAAGTAGGCAGTGCAGAGCAGCGGCTCCTGTGTCCCTAGGCTGGGGAGAGAGCACGGGCTCCAGGCTGCAGGGGCCAGCCACACTGTCTCCTTGAGCCAGCGCTTCCAAAGCGTTCCCCAAATGTGCGTGCACGTCTTTCTGCTCCAGGCAGGGGCAGGCCTGGAAACCTCTTTGCCTCTTGTAGGGGTGAGGTGATCAACGGAGGATTTGGCCTCGTGCTGGACGGGACCCAGGAGGCTGAGCAGAAGGCCAAGATGATGCTTAGCTGGGATGTCTCCAATGGAGTAAGTCACATCCAGGCCCTTCCACGGGCCTTCTCTCCAGGCGGGGCTCTGCCTCTCCAGACTGCAGACCCAAGAGAGAGTTCTGCCCCCTTCTTCCCACAAAACAGTCCCGCCACTCTTGCTTACCGGTGTCTCCTCTCCCATTGCTGCTGGGTCTCTCCCTGCATCTTTTTGGGCTGCTTCTGAATCTCCTTTGTGTCTTCCTGCCTCTGGCCCTACCCCTCCAGCCTAGCCTCTGTCCGCCCCAGCCCTTCCCTCCCAGTGAAGGCACCCCCAACTGCTGGTGCTGAGGACCTCCTTTTACAGTGCTTTCTTTCCAGCCTCTCTGAAGGCAGGTCACAAGGGGCAGCTCTATCAGGCCAAGCAGCTCACCCTCTCTGGCTGTGCACCTGCATGTGTGGCCCTGCAGGGGGGCGTCCCCTCCCCGTGACCACATCACAGGCAGGGAGAAGGGGTGGTGAGCACTTTCGGGAGGCCAGGTGGTCATGGGAAGGATGTGTGCTGGCAGATGTGAGGGGGACGGGTTCTGTGTGCAGGGGCCCAGACAGCTGGATGTCCCATGAGAGGATGAGCATAAGAGTGGGGGTGGAGGGGTCCCTGGAGGGGCTCAAACCAGCGGAGGGGGTGGTCTTCATCCTGAGGGCAGCAAAGCAGGCGGGAGGCAAGCGTGGCAGCAAGGAGGGCGGGGAAGCCCTGAGGACTGAGGTGGAGAGAAGGAAGCCGACTGGAGAGAGATTCTAAGGCGGAGGTGAGGTCAATGTGGATTCCCTGAGGGTGCTCCTGGGTACCTGGCCTGGTGCCCCTGCGTAGGGGTAAGGTCTTTCTTGGACATGGGGTAGGCTGGGTAGAAGGACGGCCAGTCAGATCGGAGAGGTGACTAAATACATAGTCCAGCCAACAGAGAGGGAGGTCTGCGCTAGAGGTGGGGGTGGGGCAGACGCACAAGACTGCTCACCCCGCACACAGCACAGAGGGGCCCTGAAGGGGACGAGGGCTGGGATTTGCAGCCCAGCTGCAGTGTGTCCAGAAGGCCCTGCTGGGAAGCTGGTGTTGGCGCCAGTGGCTACCCTGCCCTCTCCCCACCCTCCCGCAGGTAGCTCGGCGCTGTTGGTCCGGGAACCAGAAGGCCTATGAGACCATCTGCCAGACGATGCAGGACAACAAAGGCTTGGTGGTGACCCTCCCACATGCGGTGGCAGAAGAGTGCGTGCTCCAGCAGGCCCTGCGGCCATGAGGGGAACCCAAGAGCCAGCCTCGGTTCCCTCGTCCCCCTTGGTCCCTGTCCTCACCCTCACAGCCACAGCGCCCCTGTCACTACACGCCTTTGCCTCCTGGGTTAGCAGTTTCACACACAAGCCCTCACTTGGCCTCTCAACACCCTGGAGGGCATGCCGCCACCGTCTGCAGTTTACAAATGAGCCAGCCAAGGCCTGAAGACATGGAACTGTTTGCCTGTGTCCCCTGGGAACCCTGGGCGGGGGGCAGCAAAAGTCTTGTCCAGGGCCAAATCCTCTAGCCCACCACAGAGTAGACTCCAGGAACTGTTGGGGGCCACGCATGCCAGGACTACTGGACATCAACCAAGTCCCTTCAAAGCCTCTGCCATTCCTTCTCCTACCAAGGGGGCAGAGTTTCCTTTGGCCTGGTTTTTATCAATCACTCTGCGTCCTGTCCACCTTCCATCCATGCGTCCAGCTATCCTTCCATCTGTTGGGCTGTCTAGCTGTCTGTGACGTACTTTCTGTACCTCAGTGCCTCCAGCTGTGGGCCCAAAGGAACATGGCCAGGCCCTGGGCTCGAAGGTCCGTGGAGGAAGACGGGGTAATAAAGACTTAGGAAAGAGAGGAAAGAAGCCATATAAGGTGTCATGGGCAGGGTGGCCATGGGCTGGTGGATGGGGGCATGCAGGACTCTGCCCTAAAGGGTCAGCGGTACTTTGTGGGAAAAAAGGAGAGAGGAGGGGTGCCCCCGACAGCTGGCACAGCCTGAAGTGCAAGAGAATGCATCCTGGTCCCTTTAGAGGGAGGTCCACTCCAGAACCCTGTTTGTGACCAGGTGTCCTGCAGGAGCCCTGTGGGCCTGTGGCTGCATTCTTGCACGTCTCCCCCAGATTTCTGATCCTGGTAGCGGCTGGACCCATAGCCTAGGCTCAGATACAAAGCAGCCAGGAAAAGGGAGTTATACGGTCAAGCTTTTCCAGGCATTCCTTTTGAAGTAGGCACCCCCTTTTAAGGATTCCCCTACTTTTAGGGCTCCCTCCTGCCTCCTCGACTCCCAGTTGCCTATTGCCTCTGTCCTCTGGGCTGCTGCAGGCTTTGGGTGTGAGGGGCTTTCCCCATGTGAGTACCTAGCCCCTTGAGCTGAGACCAAGGCAGGAGGAGGACACAAGGCAGCAGTGGGATGGGGTGGGAGAGAGTGAGGAGAAAGACCCCCAAAGGCAGCACTACCCTCTGATGGCAGAGGAGAGCATGCTGCAGTGCGGACATTTGTCTTGTTTGGTTCACACAGTGGGACCCAGGCCAAACTCTTTGCCTTCCTCTGAACCAGCCCGTTTGGGGAGGGGACTTCTAGCCCCTGGCCATGGGGCTCACCCTGCTGTGGGACCAGGCTGGAAGATGGGATTGTGGGGGACTGGGGGACTGCTTCTCTGTCCTTAGCAACCAATGAGATGTCCCTTTCCTTTGTTTGAAATTGAAGGAGAGTCAATGCACAATCTTACAGTAATAGTTTCAGGTGTATGACGCAGTGATTGGACAACACTTCCCCTTTCCTTTGTAATTAAATTAGGTTTTAGAAACGAAATGCCAAGCCTCTGATAAAACTTTGGTCTATTTAAATTATGTTAATTTAGTTACTGGAGAAGGATTATAGAGGCCAAAACTTGCTTCCTGGAGTCCCAATGTATGGGTGTTTTGTTTTTTTTTTTATAAAATAAAATTTTCTCCTAAATTCATAGGTGGATGTGAGGGGCCTGGCAGTCCCTATCTTTCTCCTAACCCTGCCTGCCTGCCAGGACCTCGGGGACCTTGGCCTCTCTGAACCTCGGTTTTCTAAGCTGTATAACAGGGTGTAACACCTGCATCTCAGTCAACGGGTGACCGAGTTCCGCTTGATTCTCAGCCAGCTTATAAACAGGAGCCAAGTGGCGGGATGAATTTCCTGGCCCTCTTCTTCCCCCTCTTCCCACCCCACCTACTGATGTTGGGACGTGCTCCCTTCCCTGTAAACATCCAGGGCCATGAAGAAAGTCAGGCTGTGGTGGCCCCAACACTCTCACTGGCTGTCCAGGCCAGGAGACCCCCCACCATGACTTCACGGTGCAAAGCAGGGCACCTTTGACCGCGCACCTCCTTCTCATTATTTCCTAGCCTTAGCTCAGCCCCTGAAGCTCACTGACAATGACCCACCGTACACAGAGAATGGAGAAAGCGATTGGGGAATGGGCGTCTAAGGAGCCACAGAGAACCTGACATCCCTCCCCCTCTACGCCTGCAAAGAGGAGGCCAGTCTAGCTGGGGTCTGTGTCTTCAAGCACTCAACACTGTTTGTCTCCTCCCTAGTGGCTATTTCCTCCTTCCCCCTCACTCACAAAGCCCAAATTTTGTCTGGGCAGCAGTATATACATTACCCCATAGTTGATTTTCAGGACTGCTTTGTCATCAGGAGTGACTGTTGGCCTAGTTGTGGCCGTGAGACGAGGTGGAAGTCTACAGGGTAGGACTTCTGGGAAAGCTGTTGCTTTAATAAAAGTGGACAGGTGAGGCTGGATTGCTATTTGCCCTCGCCCCTTCCCCCTGCCAGCACCTCAGGTGTGGTGCCTGGAAGCACAGCAGCCCCGCTGTGACCGCAGGACCGCAGAAGCACATGGGGGACACTCAAGGAAAGTCAGAGGTGCCCGGGCTCCTGGCAGCATATGGAGCTGCTGTACCAGCCACTGGCCCCACTCCAGCCTCCGCCATCCTCACCTGTTGAAGCCATCCCAGTAGGGCTTTTGTTGTATGCAGCAAGCTCTGTTCTAAATCCTCATGTGGTCCGTCAACAAGTGTCCACGGAAAGCACCCTGGTGCCTGTATCTGTTCCTATGGCAAAACAAAGAGGCTATGTTCAGTGTTGAGACCAGGACCATCCTCCTTTTCCCATCCAGCACCTCCCCTAAGGACAGGCAGGCAGGGCTCGATGGCCAGCTTCAGGCCATGGCTCAGGAGGCAGTGAGCCATGTGCAAAGGCCTCAGACCCCTCTGGGCTCCACTCCAAGCCCTGCCAGTAAGCAGGCTACTTCCCTGGGCCACAGCATATCAGCCTGCTGCTTGCTGTCACAGGGAGAAAGGATGCCAGACATCCAGAGTGGGGCCACGATGGGGCTCAGGGGGGTGTTGGGGCAGGTGACCACAGCCTCGGTGGAGCGGAAGGAACAGAAGGTCTTGTCCAGTGGTGTCTCAGGCACACACCAGAACTGAATAGTTTTCAAAGGGATTCTGTGTCCAGTTTAGTCTTAGTTTTAAGGAAGCAGAGATGTGTAGTCTACTGAGAAATGTTCTCTCAGAATGATTAAAATGGAAACCAATTGGCCATGACCGGCATAGGCTTCAGTTGCCTTGAAAATTGAGGTTGTGAATGTTTCAGGGCGTCTCCCTGGGTAGCTTCTGCCCTGGGAATCAGATGCTTTCCCCTCTGGCCAGCGCAGGTCCGTTCAGGAGGGCTCAGCTGAGTGATGAGCTCTGTTGCCCCAGGCTTTCAGCTAGGTTCCTATAAAGAGGGCAAGGGGCCAGACTTGACCGGCTGCTGCATCTTGTCTGCCCTCTTTAAAAATGTTTGACTTTGTCATCAATTTTTACAAGTTGGAAGATTTCACTTAAATATCCAGATTTTCCGTGTACTTAAAGAAATCAAGAGGTGGGGTGACACTGTGCCCTCACCACCTCTCTGTCAGCAATCAGCTGGAAGCTCCCTGGGGCTGGGCTTGTTTTTTCCAGTTTGCCACAGTCCCTCCGAGTCCTTACTGCCCTCCGATGGTGAGGCCAAGTGTGTGCCTTCTTGGGTTTGAGATCCCGGTTTCGTACATTGCCTGCTTCCCACTGCGTGTCACTTTCAGGGTCTCTGCTGGGATTTGAATCTCTGTGTATTATCGTTCTCTAGATAAATGGAACCAATAGGAGATGTATCTGTACATATATACATATATAAGATAGATATCTATAGATGTCTTTATATAGATAGACATTGTTGATATATATGTCATGGCAGTCCCATGGAACCATAAGCTAGAGGCCTGGAAAGGCCAGAGGCCTAATTCAGTTCAAGTCTGAAGACCTGAGAGCCACGCGAGCAATGGTGTAAATCCCCGTCCAAGAGCAGGAGAAGAAGAAATGAGGCGTCCCAGCTCAGTGAGATATGAAACAGCGAATTCCTCCTCTGCCTTTTGTCCTGTTCAGACCTCAATAGACTGAGACCTCAAGAGATTGCAGATGCCAACCTACTTGCAGAAGAGCCACCCATTTAAATGCTAATCCTGTCTAGAGTTACCCACAGGTATGTCCACAGGGACATACCCAAAAACAATGTTTAATGTACTGTATGGTGACTAACATAATATAATAAAAAAATATTATTATAAAAAAATAAATTTAAAAAAATGGCCCACTGAAATTGATGCATAAAATTAACCATCACAGAAATCCCTGATGGAGGTGTTCTTTCCCTCTGTGATATTTTGATTTATAATAAAAAATACATATTTGGTCTTCATTCACATTTCTGTCACAGAGCTCCTAAAACCCTTGGAATTTCCTAGCTAATAATAATGATCAAGGTGTTTTGATATTCTAGGCGCTTGGGTGGCTCAGTCAGTTAAGCGTCTGCCTTCAGCTCAGGTCATGATCTCAGGGTCCTGGGATTGAGCCCCACATTGGGCTCCCTGCTCAGTGGGGAGTCTGCTTCCCCCTCTGTCCTTCCCCCTGATCATTCTCTCTCTCTCTCTCTCTCTCAAATAAATAAAATCATTTAAAAAAGGGTGTTTTGATATTCATAACAAACTTCTTTAAAGTTCACCTGAGTTTATGTTAATGATGTGACTTTTAAAGATTACCTAAGGATGATGACTGGTTGCCAGGGGAACCAAGGAGTGATGAGAGGGTTGGAACTTTCAGTCCTACCCCCTGACCTCTGGAAAGGGGAGAGGAGCTAGAGGTTGAATCAATCATCAATGGCCAATGGTTTGATCAATTATGCCTGAGTATTGAAGCCTCCATAGAAACCCAAAAGGACAGGGCTAGGAGAGCTTCCGGACTGGGGAACACATGGAGATTTGGGGAGAATGGCATGTTGAGAGGGCATGGAAGCTCTCTGCCCTTTCCCCATACCTTGTCCTATGCATCTCTTCTATCTGGCTACTCCTGAGTTAATGTCCTTTTATCATAAACTGGTAAACTGGTAAGTAAAATGTCCCTCTGAGGTTGTGCCTAGGTTAAGTGTCTTCCTTTGGCTCAGGTCACGATCCCAGGATCCTGGGATCGAACCGGGCAGTGGGCTCCCTGTTCAGTGGGGAGCCTGCTTCTCCCTCTGCCAGCTCCTCCCCTGGCTCATGCTCACTCTCTCATTCTCTCTCTCACTCAAATAGATATATAAAATCTTAAAAAAAAAAAAAAAAGGTTCTCTGAATTCTGCGAGCCACTCAAGCACATGAATCAAACCCAAGGAGGGTGTCATGGGAACCTCCAGTCTATTGTTGGTCAATCAGAAGCATTGGAAACTGACGTGTGTCGGGGGGTGGGCAGTCTTGTAGGACTGAGCCCATAACCTGGGCAATCTGATGCTATCTTCAGGTAGATAGTGTCAGAATTGGCTTAATTGACTAGTGGTGATGGGGGCTGTTCAGGTCCGAGGATCCAGATGGCTTCCTGCAGGACCAAGATCCTTGGCTTTGTGCAGGATAGAAATCAAATGTGATTTGAGGAAGTGAGAGCAGAGTTTATCGCAGACATAGAGAGAGCACATACAGACAGAACAGCTGGGAGACCCAGAAAGGAAAAAAGAGTGAGTTGCATCTTTCCTTGGAGTCCGGGGTTTTTATTGAGGATTGTGGTTCAGCGCACGTGTCATCTTGGGCATCCAGGAATAAAGATGAGTGTTTAGGTGCCCTCCGTAAGTCACTTCTGCCCTGGAGCCAGGGGTCTTGGTGAGTCTGTGGTCTTGGAAAACATTCATAATGACACCACCGGCCTCTCCTTAGATTCTACCTATTGTGCTGGAAGCCTCCAAAGAAATCATTCAGTCCTTGACCTTTATAAGGAGGACACACATTATCTGTTCGATGAGGTGTGTGTAAGGCAGGCATATAGGTCCCAGAAAGAATGGAAGCAGGGAAAGGAGCAAAAAAAGCAGTTTTTCATGGGGTCCCTTCTTTAGTTTCCCTGTCTCAGTGATGTTGGAAAGAACACACACCTTGGAACTCCCAACCACAGCCCGTCCCTATTCCTGCCAGAAATTGAGATGCCCTGCACATGGACAGTGGCAATTCAAAGGCCACAGGGATGCCATCAGAATGCTCAAAGCGGACTTCCCTTCCCCCCGTTTTGACCTCAGTCTGTACTTTTTTTTTTAAAAAAGATTTTATTTATTTATTTGACAGGGAGAGACAGCCAGCAAGAGAGGGAACACAAGCAGGGGGAGTGGGAGAGGCAGAAGCAGGCTCCCGGTGGAGGAGCCTGACACGGGGCTCCATCCCAAAGCATTGGGATCACGCCCTGAGCCAAAAGCAGACGCTTAACAACTGAGCCACCCAGGCGCCCCTCAGTCTGTACTTTCTAATTGATTAAATTCTTTTCATTTTGTCTCTTAATTCAGGCAAAGGACCCTTGCGGAAAAGCAACCCCTAATGGGAATGAAACTACCCCCTGAAGCAATAAGGACTGCCCTGGGCCAGCAAGACCCTACCCAGGATAAAACCTTCACTGCCCACCTGCACGTACCCCACATTTTCCTTATATCAACCGGGAACTATCTCCAGCACTTTGGAGACAATCTATGAGACACTAGTCCGCGGTCTTCCGGGTGGTGGCCTCAGTAAGTTAATTCCTTTCTTGTTTCGCCACCACTCATTTTTCTGCCTTTGGGTTTTTTCAGTGGTGAGTGGCCCAACATGGTCTGTTTGGGACCCCAGGAGCCAGGTGTTCTTGTAACCTTGTTCCCCCTGCTATCATGCTGGGCACCCAGCAACATCTGGGCTGGTGGGATTTCTCCCCAAATGCAAACAAATATGACAAGCAGTTGGGTCAGCTGCTTCTCCTCCCTAGCTCCCCAAAACCCCTTCCTACACACACATGCTGGGAGAGTTCCTCTCTGACTGAGACACCGCTGAACAACAACTGTTCAAGCCCAGCCCATGAGCTGGCACGGCTGCTCCTCACTGTAAGCCCCGCTACTTGCAGCAATGGAGAACCTCAGGCAGTAGGAAGGGTGAGATGTGTCCTTGCCACATGTTCAATAAGGTTGATTTCACCCATTTTAAAGTGTTATGAAAGATACTGGAAGTATCTTTTTAAAAAATATTTATTTGAGAGAGAGTGAGCAGGAGAGGGGGGGAGGGCGACAGGGAGAGGGAGAAGCAGACTCCCCACTGAGCAGGGAGCCCAATCCAGGGGTCCATCTGAGAACCCTGAGATCATGACCTGAACAGAAGGCAGATGCTTAACCCAGAAAGCCACTCAGGCGCCCCCAGAAATATCTTTTAAAAACTGAAAAATTCTAAAAGATGAAATTCGCCCATATTCCCACCAAATGTTTTTCATTAAAAATTTTAAAATGTTCTTGTATTGTGGTAAAATATGCATAACATACAATTTACCACTTTAACCATTTCTAAGAGTGCAGTCCGGCAGCCTGAAGTCCACTCACACTGTGGCGCGGCCATCCCCACCGTCTCCAGAGCTGTTTCATCCTCCCAAACTGAAACCCCATATCCATTAAGCCCTGACCCACCCCCCTCCACCCTAGCCCCTGGGACCACAATCCTACTTTCTGTCTCTATGAATTTGACAACTCTAGGGGCCTCATATAAATAGAATCCTACAGGGTTTATCCTTTTTGTGGCTGGCTTATTTCATGTAGCATGATGTCCTCAAGTTTCATCCACGTTGTCACATGCATCAAAATTTCCTTCCTTTTGAGGACTGAGTGATGTTCCATTGTATCCATAAACCACATTTTGTTTAGCTATTTATCCATCTATGGGCACCTGGATTGGTTCCACCTTTTGGCTACTGTGAATAATGCTGCTATGTACATGGCTGTGTGAATAGCTGTCTGAGTTTCTCTTTTCAATTCTTTTCAGTATCTACCTAGAAGTGGAATTGTTGGGTCATATGGTAATTCTATGTTCAGTTTTTGAAGAACCAGCGTACTGTTTTCCACAGTGGAAAAAAATTATTTAATTATAAAAATTACTTTAAAAACACTCATGATCTTGAGAACTCTGTAGTTACCAATATCTCTGATGAACATAGAAAAATCCTCAACAAAATACTAGCAAATTGAATCCAACAATACATTTAAAAAAATTATTCACCGCAATCAAGTAGGATTTATTCTTGAGATGCAAGGGTAGTTCAGTATTTGCAAATCAATCAACACGATACATCATATGAATAAGAGAAAGGATAAAATCTATGTGATCGTTTCAATAGATGCAGAAAAAGCACTCGACAAAGTACGATGTCCATTCATGATAAAAACCTTTAACCTTTCCCTCTAGAGGGGACAACCTCAACATAATAAAGGCCTTATATGAAAAACATCATACTCAATGGGGAAAAACATCATACTCAATGGGGAAAAACAAAGAGCTTTTCCCCTAAGGTCGGGAAAAAGACCAGGATGTCCACTCTCACCACTTTTATTCAACATAATACTGGGAGTTCTAGCCACAGCAATCAGACGATAAAAAGAAATAAAAGGTATCCAACCTGGTAAGGAAGAAGTAAAACTGTCTCTATTTGCAGATGAAAGGATACTATGTATATAAAACCCAGAAGACTTCAAGAAAAACTTTTAGAACTGATAAATGAATTCAGTAAAGTTGCAGGATAGAAACTCAATATACAGAGATCCATTGCATGGCTATACACTAATAACGAAGTAGCAGAAAAAGAAATTAAGACAACAATCCCACTTACAATTGCACTAAAAATAACAAAATACCTAGGAATAAACTTAATCAAGGAGGTGAAAGACCTGTACTCTGAAAACTATAAACATCGATGAAAGAAATTGAAGATGACACAAAGAAATGGGAAGACATTCCATGCTCATGGATTGGGAGGACAGATATTTTAAAAAATGTCTATACTACCCAAAGCAACCTACAGATTTGATGCAATCCCTATCAAAATATCAACAGCATTTTTCACAGAACTAGAACAAATAATCCTATAATTTGTATGGAACCACAAAAAAACCTCAAATGGCCAAAGCAAAATTGAAAAAGAGGAAAAAAACTGGAGGTGTTACAATTCCAAATTTCAAGATATATTACAAAGTTGTAGTCATCAAAACAGTATGGTACTGGCACAAAAACAGACACATAGCTCAATGGAACAGAATAAAGAGCCCAGAAATAAACTCATGATTATATGATCAATTAACTTTGACAAAGGAGGCAAGAATATCCAATGGGAAAAAGTCTCTTCAAGAAATGGTGTTGGGAAAACTGTACAGCTACACGCAAAAGAATGAAACTGGAGCACTTTCTTACACCATACACAAAAATAAATTCAAAATTGATTAAAGATCTAAATGTGAGACCCAAAACCATAAAAATCCTCAAAGAGAGCACGGACAGTAATTTTTCTGACATTGACTGTAGCAGTATTTCTCTAGATATGTCTCCTGAGGCAAAGGGAACCATAGCAAAATTAAACTATGGGGACTACATCAAAATAAAAAGCTTCTACACAGCCAAGGAAACAAAACAACTAAAAGGCAACCTATGGAGTGGGAGAAGATATTTGCAAACGGCGTATCTGATAAAGGGTTCGTAGCCAAAATATATAAAGAACTTACACAACTCAACACCCAAAAACCAAATAATCTAACAAAGTTGGGCAGAAGACGTGAACAGACATTTCTCCAAAGAAGATGTATAGATGGCTAACAGAGATATGAAAAGATGCTCACCACCACTCATGGTCAGGGAAATGCAAATCAAACCTGTAATGAGATATCACATCACAGCTGTCAGAATGGCTAAAATCAACAACAAAAGAAACAACAGGTGTTGGCAAAGATGTGGAGAAAGGGGAACCCTTGTGCACTGTTGGTGGGAATGCAAACTGGTGCAGCCACTGTGGAAAACAGTATGGAGGTTCCTCTGAAAGTTAAAAATAGAACTACCGTACCTCCAGCAATCCCACTACTGGGTATTTACCCAAAGGATACAAAAACACTAATCTAAAGAGGTACATGAACCCCTGTGTTTATAGCAGCCTTATTTACAATGGCCAAGATAAGGAAATAGCCCAAGTGTCCATCAACAGATGAATGGACAAAGAAGATGTGGTGTATATATACAATGAAATATTAGCCATAAAGAAGAATGAAATCTTGCCATTTACAGTGATCTGGATGGAACTAGAGAATATAATGCTAAATGAAATAAGTCAGAGAAAGACAAATACCATACGATTTCACTCATATGTGGAATTTAAGAAACAAACGGACACAGAAAAAAGATGACCAAGAAACTAGACTCTTAAATACAGAGAACAAATTGGTGGTTATCAGAGGGAGGTGGGAGGGGGAGGATAGGTGAAATAGTGAAGGGGATTAAGAGTACACTTATTGTGATGAGCATTGAGTAATGATAGAATTGTTGAATAACTCACTATGTTGTGCACTGGAAACACAGTGTATGTTAATTACACTGTAATTAAAATAAAACAACAAAAACAAAAACCAAAAATCCCTCTCATATCTAAAACAAAAGCAAATAGTACCAAAAGGAGAGAAGTATTAAGTGAAGGTGCCCTTCCCCACCTCACTTTAGAAGCAGTCACAAGTACTGGCAGTGTCTTCTGTATCTTTCTAGAAACTTCCTAAGGATATGCAAGCATGTAAACATAGGTATAGTTTTCCCTCCTTCTACAAATGGGATCCTCCTAAACAATGTTCTGCATTGATTTTTCCCAACAACGTATTTTTAGCAGAGTCAATCGTAACATAAAAGTCACTATTTTAACATGTACAAGACAGTGTTTTTTAGTATATTCAACTGTGTTGTGCACCCATCACCACTGTCTAATTCCAGGGCATTTCCATCACTCCCAAAAGAAACACTGTAGCTATTAGCTGTTATTTCCGATTTCCCCTCACCTTCTATCCCCTGGCAACCACTAATCTACTTTCTGGCTCTATGGATTTACCTTTCTTGGACATACGAGTATAACATGTGGTGTTTTGCATCTGGCTCTCCCTCCCTTGCGTGTTTTCCAGTTTCACTCATGTTGTAGCCTGTATCGGTACTTCATTCCTTTTCATGGCCCAATAATACTCCATCGTGTGGATATGCTGCATTGTCTATGCATTCATCTATTGATGGGCACTTGGTTGTTTCCACTTTTCATTTGGTAGCCTTATGAATACTACTATGACCATTCCCAAACAAGTTCTTGTGTGTGTTTTCATTTCTCTTGCGTATATGCATACGAGTGGAATTGCTGGGTCATATAGAAATTCTATATTTAATTTTTTGAGGAACTGCCAAACTTTCTTGCACACTTGCTTCACCATTTTACATTTCCAGCAGAAATGTATGAGGGTTCCAATTTTTCCTTCATTCTCACACTTTTTCATTTTAAAAGAATTATTGCTGTTAGTTGATAAGAGATGTCATCTCCTTGTGGTTTACATTTGCATTTCCCTAATGAGTAATGATGTTGAGCACCTCGTCATGTACTTATTGGCCATCTGTACATCTCTGGGGAGATGTCTATTCAAATCCTTTGTTTTTAAGTGGGTTGTCTTTTTGCTGTTGAGTCATGGGTTTTTAAAAATATATTCTAGGTAGTAGTTGCTTATCAGATATATGATTTGCAAATTTTTCTCCCATTCTGTGGGTTGTCTTTTCATTTTCTTTTTGGTGTTCTTTGACCTAAAAGAGTTTTCAGTTTTGGCAAAGCCCAATTTGTTTCTTTTGTTGCTTGTGCTTTTAGTTTCATATCTAGGAAACCATCCCTTAAGCCTAGGTCACACAGATGTACGGTTTTCTCCTAATAGTTTTATAGTTTTCACTCTTACATTTAAGTGCTTGATCCATTTTGAGTTCCTTTTTGTGTCTGGTGGGAAGTCCGGGTCCAAATTCTTTCTTTCATGTGTGGATATCCAGTCGTCCCAGAACCATTTGTTGAAAAGATCGTTCTTTCCTGGGAACAATATATTTGGGGGCATAAATTCATATTTCATATCTATATATGATGCTTCCTATTCAATATTATTTATATCTTATTTTTAAAGAACTTTTAATAAAGCATTCATCAATAAATATTTACTGAGAGTCTCTGCTACTAGCCTCTGAACATATAGCTGTGAATGAGACTGACACAGTTCCTGTCCTAAATGAGTCTACATTGTAGAGGGGGACACAGACAATGAATTATCCAGGAAAGGGGCAAATAAAACAATAGCAATTAAGAGCTATAAGAGCTAACAGATGGGGGGGGTGGAGAATAAGGGGCTGGGTGAGGGCGTACCTGATCAGAAGGCCAGTCTTCCCAGAGGAATTCAGAGACCAGCTGTGCAGTCTAGCAGAACCAGCTCGACTTGCTGGAGGAAATGGAAAGAGATGGGGGAGCCCTGGGATTGTAGAGTGAGGGGTGAGTGGTGAGAAATGTGGGGGAGACCAGCTAGGCCATAAGAGGATTGGAGCGCACCAAAGACTGGGGCACAATTGATTTGCACTTTTGGAAGATCACAAGGCGGCCCTCTTGAGACTAGATTGGGTGGAAGGCGTGGTGGAGGCTGCGGACCAGCTGCGGTGTTATTTTCTTAAGAAGCTAGGCGTGAAAAAGGGATTTGGATCCGGGGGGCAGTGACGTGAGACCAAGTGGAGGGACTCCAGACTGAATCCGGGTTGAGGGGGTTGGGCGGAGGAATTCAGGCAACACTGAAGAAGGGCTGAGGTGGTGTGGGACAAAGGTTAGTAGGAAATGCAGTTGGAAGAGCGTAGGCAGGGGTCCCCGTGGAGGGGCTGCAGGTGGCGGGGAAGGATCTGGGGACACTTCGCACAAGGTCTGTGAGCCAAAGGCCAGCGGCGGCTGGGCTCTTCGCAGTTCGGTGAGCCCAGCCTGGTGCCCGAGCCCTGACTCTCCGGTTCCTGGCGGCGTGACCTCGGACAAAAGACTCAAGCTATCTGTGCCTCAGTTTCCTCACACTTGTGAGTGTGAAGATAATTGGCTGGTATTATTAATCCACCACCCAGATGAAAGATGCGATTGTTAAGTCCGGCGAGCGTCGTTCCCCACTCAGGGAGTCAGATCGCAGCTTGCGAGGCCGGGGTCGGCCGAAAGCCCCAAACGCCGGGGTGCGAGCAGCACGCTCGGGGCCGCGCCTGGGCGGCGCTGACCACCCCCGGCCCGGCAGGCCTCGCGCGGCGCCCCGCGGCTCACGCGCACGCGCAGCTCCGGGCTGGAGTCCGGCCGCGCTCCGCGCCGGGGTTTGGCGTCAACCCGTCGCGGCGGCCGCACAGCGTCGCCCACGACTGGGCGGGGCGGACCGCGCTTCCTCCGAGGCGGGGGCTGGGACGCCGCGGCTGGGCCCAAGATGGACCTCCCGAAGCTGCTCGCCGCCCCGGTCGCGCGCGGAGCCCAACATGGCGGCGGCGGTGGCCCCGGCCGACTCCGCCGAGGCCCCGGGCCACCGCCCAGCCCGGGCCCCGCGCGCCGCCGCCTGCTACTGCTGCGGGGCCCCGAAGATGGCGGGCCGGGGCCGCTGCGCGGGGAGGCCCGGACGGCGTCGGCGGGCCCGGGGCCGAGCCCCCCGCCCCCCGAGGACGGTGGCGACTCTTTCGTGGTGCTGCTGGAAGTGGCGCGCGGCACCGCGGCCGAGACCCCCGGGCGGCGGGAGGTGGGGCCCGGCGCTGGCGCGAGCCCCGTCACCCGCCCCCAGCAGGGCCCCAGCTGCGCAGCCGCCGCCCCCGGGTCCGGCGCGGCCCTCGCGGGCACCGTCACCATCAACAGCCAGGACCTGCTGGTGCGCTTCGATCACGGCGTCTTCACGCTGGCCGCCGCGCCGCCGCAGCCCGGCCAGCCTCCCCGGGGCCCGCCCGCACCGCCGGGCGAGGAGGCCGCGAGCCCGGCCGAGGGCCGCCGCGGTCCCCAGGGTCCCGGCTCTGGTGCCCCGGGCTACCGCTGCCCCGAGCCGCAGTGCGCGCTCTCCTTCGCCAAGAAGCACCAGCTCAAGGTGCACCTGCTGACGCACAGCAGCAGCCAGGGCCGGCGGCCCTTCAAGTGCCCCCTGGACGGCTGCGGCTGGGCCTTCACTACCTCCTACAAGCTCAAGCGGCACCTGCAGTCGCACGACAAGCTGCGGCCCTTCGGCTGCCCGGTGGGCGGCTGCGGCAAGAAGTTTACCACCGTGTACAACCTCAAGGCGCACATGAAGGGCCACGAGCAGGAGAACTTGTTCAAGTGCGAGGTGTGCTCCGAACGCTTTCCCACGCACGCCAAACTCAGCTCCCACCAGCGCAGCCACTTCGAGCCCGAGAGGCCCTACAAGTGTGACTTTCCCGGTAACCGCGCGCCACGGGCCTGCGGGCGGGCTTCGGGGGGCTCCCGGGGCCCCAGGTCCCAATCCGGTCGCCCAGTGTGGGTGTGGCGTCGCCCTGCCTCCGGCTGCTCAGTTGGGCAGGATTTAAATTCCGAGGGCCGAGAGTGAGGGGCGGGAACGGAGCATTCTGGTGTTTGTGTGCCAGTTCTTTCCAGGTGATTTCGATTTGACACCTCAACCCTGAATTGCTGTGGGGATTTCGACAAAGGTAGCACTGATAATTACAGCCTGCCTTCCCCACGGTGGAGGCAACAGGTCCCTTTTAACGGTGCTTCAGGTTAATGAAGGTGATAAAGCATCTTCCTAGAGATTGGAGTTATGAGTCAGGTGTCTGTTTTCTTGGGTCTTTCATCAGTTAGAAATTCAGTTATCAGATATTTAGGTGGCGCAGATGAATCTGACCAGATGCAACGCCTTAAGGCCCTGAGGGGATAGTCACAGGTGTGTAGTGCATTGCAGTTTTCTGGCCTTGGACTTCACAATTTTGGGAAGTTCTAAAAATTATTATTTTACAGATGAAGAGTCTGAGGTGCAGTAATGTGGATAAAATCCAGTGAAGGGTTCTTTCCCCTCTCATTGTCTGTAGTAGGAGGGAATGCAGGCTCCAAAACAGTGAACTCCACCAGGAGAGGCAGATTTAGGTGCTCTAAGAGGGAGAGTGTGCCTCCCCAGGAGGAAGAGAAGATTCCTGCCTGGGAAGGAGTTGGCTTGCTTAAGCTGGGGTGGAAGGCAGTGCTGGTGGGTGACATTGAAAAGCCAAGGCAGGGAATGTGGTGGTGTGGGGTGGGGAGTGAAGTTGTAAAGGTGTGGGAGGGCCCAGTAGAGGGGGAGGGACCTTCCAGGTCCTCTTCATTAAAACAGCTTCAACTGTGTGCTTAGCATGTGCCCTGTGTGCGTATTGATGCATTATGTATGTGCAGTGCTCTCATAGTATTTGTTGTAAGATACACTTAAATATAGGGATTTTGAAAGGGTGAAATGAAAAACATATTAATAGATTCTAATATATTTTTCCTTCGTGCTTGTGGATGGTCTTGTGCATCCATCCCTCTTTGTGGAGAATATAGGTTTAGACCACTGTTTCAGAACCTTTCTCAGTTATACACTGAATCTGACTTATAGATTGCTCCCTAGTAAAATGCACAAAGAGCATCGTTCCAAGTATAATACCAGGAAGATCAGGAATCTAGCTTGCTTTAGGGTAGGAAGTCCGCCTGAGAGTTTTGGGCTGGATGATCAGTGGTGTTCAGGAGAGGGACCAGTGAAGCCCCCATTAAATGTTCTAGACCTCGGTTTGCTGAGGCAGTGGGAATGGTGAGGGGGTTCCATGTAGGAAAGATTGCAGAGGCAGGATCAAAGGGCTTGACTGTTGATTGTAGGGTGGGTGATTCTTGCTAAGGCAGAGAGCTTTACCTGTTGGAGTGTGTGAATACATCAAAGCCCAAAATAGGGAATGAGGGGGGTGGGAAGGGAGGGCAGATTTCTGCGAAAGAGGAGCAGGGAGGATGATTTTTGGGCATTTAGGAAGAGGAGCATTTCCCAGTTGAGTGTTGCTAGAGGACGTAGGGTTCCTGGGGCTAGTGCTTTGAGGCGGTGATGCGCAGCATATATCTGCTTGGTGGTTTACAGGCACGATGGTAGCATGTTACAGGCTCTGGAAAGAGCTGCCACAAAGATACCTGGTCAGCATCTTGCATCCTGGTATTTTCTACTCTATTTAAGCACTGAACCTTTTTGTCAAAGGAGAGCTATTGATGTGGAAAGTCGGGGGATTGGTGGGGTAGGCTTCTTTCCGGTGGCTCAGTTGGGGTTGAAGATGGGAGTGAAGTTAAAGGCCATGTGAATAAAGATGACCCTTGTAGACTCCTTTGACAAAAGGGAACCCTGGTGAAATAGGCAAAAGGGAAAGGAGAAGCCAGGTGACAGCAGGGGCTGCTGCCCTTTTGCAGAGGATGTCAGGGAGGACCATTTGTAATTGAGGACACAGCATCACCTGCGGGGGCAAACAAGTCTCGAATAGAACAATGGTTTGTGGCCCTTCCGAGTTCAACCCTCCCAACAGAATCCTTGTTTCTTAGTATCTAATATGTCTTGTTGGGTTTTCCTTGGCCTCAGACAGCATTGACATTTGAGTTCACAAAATTTAAGACAGATCTGTGGTGTGGAAATGGGTAGTCCGTGGCTGTGATTGGAGGACTTCCCCTTGATCACTCGCTTCATGTCTAAGTCCTATCATAGCAGGTGGCCTGCGTGTGCTAAGTGGCTTCCCTTAGCCACTATTACAAAGCCAGATAATGGTTATAACTTTCTGGAGGTGCTTCTGACTCATTTTCTTTGTTGTTTGCTTCAGTGTGAATAGTGTCCTGGAGTGGTGACTGGTTTAGTTGTTTATGTGATTTTTGTCACACCAGTGAGCAGGGTTTGTGTTTTCTTTGTTCAGGCTGCGAGAAGACATTCATCACAGTGAGTGCTCTGTTTTCCCATAACCGAGCTCACTTCAGGGAACAAGAACTCTTTTCTTGCTCCTTTCCTGGGTGCAGCAAACAATATGACAAAGCCTGTCGCCTGAAAATTCACCTGAGAAGTCATACAGGTAATAAGCTAGAGAATATAGCATTGGCACCTAAGATTTGTCTTTGCGGTAGCTTGCATTTATGATTATGTGGCATAATTTTTTTCTTTTCTAAGGTGAAAGACCTTTTATTTGTGACTCTGACAGTTGTGGCTGGACCTTCACCAGCATGTCTAAACTCCTACGACACAAAAGGTAATCTTTACATTTCATTTGAATTACCCATTATGGAAAATGAATGAGTTGTTTGTCAGTAGCAGAAGCCTATGAATTAAATATCTGTCAATTTTTTTAAGTTATAAGAAAAGGAGTCCATTGCAGGTAGTTCGGAAAGTTCAGAAAGCTGTAAAAAGAAAACCACTCAGAATATGATCACCTAATGTCAAGTTTTCTACGTATGCTTGTTTTTAAATGTAATTTGCATGCTTTATTTAATTCAGTATTTAAAAAGAGTTAACATTGTGGAAGACGCTTTCCTGATGTCATTACAAACTTTCCATGCTGATAATGATGTCCTTGGAGGGCTTTGCCTATGTGCAGGTGATGTTCAGCACTTTACATGTGTGTCTCCTGTAACCTTCACGACGACTCTGGCTTTGATGTTCTTACTGTCCCCAGTTTGTATTGAGACACAGAGAGGTTGGGTGGTTTGTCCATGCTTGCACAGCTGGGGATTTGAGGGGTTGTATAACAACCTAAGTATAACAGCGTTACTTAGGAAAGAACTGTGTTTATGCATGGACTTGAGGGGGTCCTTTTAGCATTGCAGTTGATTTTCTGTGCATGCTTCTCTTTGCCCTCTGCAGCTTGGAAACTTTGTTTGCTACCAGAATTTCTAAACATTGGAAGTAGCTTCATCAGTACATTTGGGACCCAGCTGTTTGTTCCTAGATTGAAGCAGCACTAATTGTTGTGTCTGACTGTCGAGTCAGCCTTGTCATTAAAGTAGAATTTCTAATTACAGAGTTAGCTAAATTGCAAACCTGTGCACGTGGGTTAGAGAGAATTAAGATATTCTGAAATGTACTGATCATTTTCTTTACATGCTAAGAGTTTGTAATTTGCAGAATTTAAACAAAGAGTCACCTCTGAGGTCTGGCCTCCAGGTTGTGTGAGTAATCGTGTTGCCTGGTTTTCTCTTCTGGCAGGAAACACGATGATGACCGGAGGTTTACCTGCCCTGTTGAAGGCTGTGGAAAGTCATTCACGAGAGCAGAGCACCTGAAAGGCCATAGCATTACCCACCTGGGCACAAAGCCGTTCGAGTGTCCTGTGGAAGGTAGATTTTAATACATCACTTTGAGCTGTAAACTAGTACATGTCCACGTTATTGTAAGTTTAAGTTGTTTAAAGGTAGGTTTTATTTGCTTCAAAACAAGGTGAGTGTAAGTTGCAGCATTAGATTTAATGGCCAGTTTTTAGTTAATTGTTTTATCTTGGGAGCAGTGTATTGAAAAGAACAGACTTCAGAATCAGACCGGTTTGACTGTTGGCTCTGAAGTGCACTCACGAGGTCTGCGGTTCTAGTTATTACCTGTTTAATTTGGTGGTTGTGAGGAATAGGTGAAATAACCTGTGGAAAGTGCCTGTTTTGGCATCTGGCACCTATCATGGATTCAGTAAATAGTAGCTGTGCATGCTGTGATTGGACAGCAGTCAAGTTAGGTTAGCTCTTTAAAAAGGGCATTCGGATTTTTTTTTTCCTGCACAGCGAAGGCGTGATTCATGGGCCAGAAGTGTGCTCCATGGCTTGCGTGTGCTGGCCCCACTGTAAGTGCTGCAGCTGTGCCGGAGGGGCAGAGCAGGTCAGTGTGTGCTTGTGAGTCTCATTCCTGGCTCCCCCCTCCCTCAGGTGATGATCTCAGGCCAGCTTCTCTGGGCCTCAGTTTCCTTACCTGGAAAAAGGATAATAAAGATCAGTTTGAAGCCGAGACCAGTTCCTAGAATGTCATGAAGATAATACAGATGGTTTAACCAAGACTCAGTTCCTCCTGTCATCAGAGCTCCAGTTGGGGCACGCCAGGTAGACCAGTACCTGTAGGGTGCTGTGGGGGCACACAGGTCACCCAGACTGCTCCTAGAGCATGGGGGCATGGGAGTGGTCTCCCAGTCGGCCAAAGAAGGAGGCAGGAGAGGCCAGTGTAGGGGCCTCTACCAGAATGGTGAGAGCAGCAGGCTGGGTACTTGGGGCAGGGGAGTGATGGGACCATGATTGAGTTGAGGCTCCGTCTGGTTACCTGGGAAGATGGCTGGCACCTGCACTGCAGCTTGGCGGTGAGGTGGGAGCAGAGGCACAGGTGAGAGAGAGAGAGGAGTCAGAAGTGCACCGGCAGGGCTTGGTGATCGATTTGGGGGTATGGGTTTCGGGTGAAGCAGTAGTTGTGGCCAGCGTCTCACTTGAGGTAGGCACAGAGGGCTGGTGGTTGGAGGTAGAGGACGTGCTGCATTTTAGGTGCCCACAGGCTTCCCGGGCTCAGATGCTCAGGAGGCGGGGGGGTACTGCTTGCTGGGCTTGGCGAGGAGGTGGGCTGGGAGTGCGGCAGGCAGCACGTGGTGAGGATCTAAGCCACGGAGGTGGACACAGCACTCAGGCATTGGTGTATGCTGAAGAGGGGCGGTGGAGTGTGGTGATTGAAGGCCTGAGGCTTCCTGGACCCCGGGCCCAAGCCTGCCACTGAAGTTGCTCTGTAACCTCTGACAAGTGGCTCAAGCACTCTCTTCCTCTTTTCCTCATCTTTGAAGTGGTCATAAAACCACAGAGGGTTGTTGTGAGAGGGCTCTATTAGGTAACAGGTTTAATCGAGGCATATAGAAAACAGCAAATGTCAGCTACTTCCACTGTTACCATTGCTATTAAACAAAAAAGGCCTAGGACAAAAACCCTGGGGACCGCCACAATTCCAGGCGGAAAAGTAGAAGGGGAACCCTGGGAGGGGCCTAAGAAGGAATGGGAAGAGCGTAGCTTTGGCAGCCCTGAAGCCAAGAGAGGAGGATGTTTGGGAAAGGAGAGGAGTCCGTCCTGAGTGCTGAGGTGCGACACTTCGGTGAGGACCGTCGCTTCCTCCAGCAGGGTCAGTGGAGTCTTGCAGGGTGAGGGTTGAGGTTTGGTGGAGTAGCTCAGGCAGAGCCCTGCTCTAGTGCCCTGAGCGGTAGCTTGTGGTGGAGGGAAAGAGGAAGGGGGTGGTAGCTGGCTACAGAGGAGGGGTGGCTTTTGCCTTCCAGTAACTGTAGCCTTGAGAACTTGAAGCATGTTGCGGTGTTGAGCTGGTAGAGGCAGGTGTGGATGGGGTGACCAGTGGTGCTTAGTTGAAGAGTGCTCTTCTTCAGGGAGTGGAGGTGAGGGCAGGAGCCTCGGGAAAGGATCCTAGAAGCCTTTTTTGGGTCGGTTGAGAGTTGATGATTCTATTTTTTTTTTTTTTTATTGAGAGTTGATTATTCTTGTTTCAGATACGTGACTAGACCATTCTTTCTGCTTTCGTAATGTTTGAAATGTTTCATAATAAAAAGTTAAAAACAATAAAAAGTCTAAAAACAATAAAAAGTCAAAAAACCACCCATCTTTTCATAGTAACTGGAGGAGACAGGGAGGGTAGGGCCACACAGCAGTGAGTGAGCATGAGGGAGGGCAGGGTGGCAGACTGAGGACAGTGCGTGCATGTGTGTGTGCGCGTGCGGGTGGGTGGTGGCGTCAGTGGCAGTGGCCGCGTCACCTCTAGTATGCCCTGGCAGTGCATACCGAGTCGAGGTTGGAAGACGTGTGTGCTCCTCATGTAAGTGGTAGATGCGAGTTGAGGAGATCCCCATGGCGTTTGTCATTGACGGGCTGCTTCTGCCCCTCCCCTGGGTGGGGGTAACTTGATGTAAATGTGGGGTGCTCGTATTAATAGCTTTGATTTGTTAAGAATGGATACAAATCTCGATAGATACTGTTGCAGTTAGAAAAAGACAGCCATTAACACACGTGGAAAAAATGGTCACATTCCTGGCCATCAAAGGATGAACAAATGAAAATGAAGTATATTTTGTTCCCTATCGAGTTAGCAAATATTTTTAAAAACGGAAACCACTGCTGACGAGTGTGGCAGACATCCCTGTTGTGGCTGACCCCTGTCCTTGGCAAAGCAGTTTGGTAGAAGTGTTTTTGGCGCCTCTGCTCTGTTGTGCCTCCTTAAGTCTGTGTGGAGTCCCAGCTGGAAAGGGGGCCGAGGGACACTGCAGGTACAGAGTACCCCTGGGCACCGTGTGGAGCAAAGCACACATTGCAGACAGAGCACTTAGGCGTGAGCCTGGAGGCATCTGTTCTTTCATGTGTTTTCCAAATGTTCTCTCATGAGCCTGACCTGGAAACAAGCTGGAAGCTTTGTTTGAAAATGAAATAAGTTCAAAACTCCTCTCAGCCAAAACCCTTTGTCATTTGGCCATCTTCTGTCTTCATAGCCTCTATATAGGCCTCCCCCAGGGCCTAGACTCCAGCAGCTCCACCTCGCCATCCCAGGAAGCTGCCACAAGTGCCACGATGCCCATTCCACTTTCATGGGCACCGTGCGAGCACTCCTAGGTTGGAATTGTTTACATGTAGTCTTTATAAGCCCTGTGAGGTGGGTGTCATTCCCACTTTACAGAAAAGGAAAAGGAGACACAGAAAGAATAAATAAGGCCACATGGCCAGTAGGGTCTGAGCTGGAGTTGGGCTCCAGAGTCCAAGCTGCCCACCCTGCTTCGTGGCCTCCATGCCTTGGATGGCAGTTCCTCGGCCTGCACACCCTCCTGCTGTGCTGTGTGGCCCCTACCATTTGTCAAGAGCCAGTCACCTGAAATGCTACCCACCTCTTGAAACCTTTTTTCTCTCCTCTCAAGAGGCGTGCTGTTTCTTCTGCTTCTAGAACACTGCATGGCACTAGCACTGGTTTTATTTTACCCTTTGTTAGGACAGGTGGTTGTTTACACATCCCTACGAGGTCACAAGCTTGTAGCTGCCGAGAACCGTGCTTACCCTGTGCGTGTCCCCGCGGTGCAGAGCTCCAGCAGTGGGAGATGAGGGCAAGAGGAAGGTGGTGGTATTTTTTTAATTTGTCTTGTTTTCCCTTTGACACACACGTGCAGGTCTGTGGTCTTACCGACTCTGGCTAAGTCAGCAAGGCGGTGCCGCCTCCAGGCTCCACTTGTGCTCCTGATTTTGGGTCATTTGCTTGGTCCCTTTGGGCCTCAGTTTCTCAGTAGTAAAATGAGAGGAATTGGCTTTGGTGATCAGTTGAGATAGTTTCCAACTCTGAATGTCATAGGGTTCCAGTAGCGTACAGATATTGTTCCAGCTATGTACAGATAATTGGTATAAATTTTTAGCAGTTGAACTTTTAAGGGATTAACACTGAATTTGACTTATTTTCCCCAGGAGCCCTGTGTAGTGGGTGAAGAAACAGGCCCAAAGTTAACTTGTCAAGGTTATGTGTCTTCTGCGCAATTGATGGGGAACTTCATATCTTCTTTTAAATGCAGTTTGCTTTCAAATTTAATTCCTTGTGTCGGGGAGGAAGAGGTTTTTTTTCCTTTCAAGGTTGTTCTAGCTGGACTGAATTAAATTGACATGAGACAGATTAACAGAAAATAAAACTTGATTTCATGTGTACGGTAAACCCACACAGACGTGAGGTTCCAGAGACAGGTAAAATGAAGTATATATGTCATCCTGAGCTAAAGAGAAGGGTGGTAGGGACCTGGGACTTTCAGAGAGAAGGAAAGCATTTCATCAGAATGAAAACGAGTAACTGTTTGGTGAACAGGTGTTTGCTGGGCCCACAGAAACAATGGGACACAAACGGACTTTGATTAAACAGGCCTTGCTAGGTCCTCCCTGTCCCCCATAACTAGTTCGTATCATAATGTAGTTATCTTTGGTGGTAGCTTTTTTCCTGGAGCATGTCCTCCATCTAAAGTCTTTCAGGTAGTAGGCAGAGGGATGTCAAAGTTTCTTCCTGAGTCTTTTGGGCCTTGATTGCTTCCAGCTGGCATAATCTGCATGCCAAAGAGGCCCGGCTTGGGGGCAGCCTGCCTTGACCCCTACATTTGTGACGCTGCCCCAAGGGGTATGTGTCTATCCCTGGCCAGTGGCCGGAGTATGGGCATGCATTGTCTTATGATTCTGATGGGAGGAAATGTCAGCACTGTTTTCTTGGGAATCCTCAGGTTTCCCACTCATCGTTCTTTTTGTTCCAGGGTGCTGTGCCAGGTTCTCTGCCCGTAGCAGCCTCTATATTCACTCCAAGAAACACCTGCAGGATGTGGGTGCTCCGAAAAGCCGTTGCCCGGTGTCCAGCTGTAACAGACTCTTCACCTCCAAGCACAGCATGAAGGCGCATGTGGTCCGCCAGCACAGCCGGCGCCCAGGTCTGCTCGGTTCACTTCTCTCTTATGGCGCTGCAAAGATGCACACGCTCGACATGTGTCAGAAGCCAGTGTGTCCTTCCTTCCTCCACCCCTTAAGAAGTTGTCTGGCTATAGGGTAAATTAATTGAGTACAGCAAAGTCTTACTGGCCCATGGACCATGGCTGCCAAGCCTAGTGGCATCTTTTGGACTCTGTTCTGCCACTTCTTGCCTCTGACCCTCAATCCCTCCCTTGTCTCTGAAGTGCTTCCCTTGAGGAGCATTCAGTTATTTGTTTGTTTATTTTCAGTGTTTTACTTGGTTGGCTTTTCCTAGCATGTGTCTCCTAAGTCTGTCTCCCTCTTTGACCTTTGTCCTGAATTCTGAACCCGCTCTTCCCTTGTTTCTGTCTTCACTCCTCTCTCTGTCCGGTTGTGCAGAGTGGTGTTTCACCTTGTGAGCAGGGGGTAAGGCTTGAGGGCCTGGGGAGGGGAGGGGGGCGAGGGAACCATAGCAGTAGTCCGGAGCGGGGATTCTGGGCACACGAAGGCCTGGTCGTCTGGCTGCGTGGTGGCGTGGGCCTGACTGCGCGCACAGCCATATGGGCAGACCGTTGAGGGGTCTGGGCGGCTGTGCGCTGCCTCTGCCCGGGAGCCCGCACCACCCTGCTCTCTGGGGCGTGGTGGGGTTGCTGCTCCCGTCAGGGGAAGTCCTCGCTAGCCTTACAGTTACTTGAGTGTGCTGCCTCCCTGCCACGTGTGTGACAGGCAGCACCAGCCTTGGGGCACAGCCACTTCCCAGCGGTGAGATCCAGGCTAGGCACAGGTCCTTGACCTTCGGTTTCCCCATCTTTAAAACGTGGAAGAGCATTTGTGTAGTTTTCCGAAGGAAGTGTCCTTCCTCTGGCTTCTTCTCATCCTGTTACAGATGTAGTCACTTGACTCCTTCGGCTCTAATAGTCATTGCCATTTCGCTTGGGATTTAAGAAGCTGCCCTTCTGAACTCTAGGTGTTATGAGGACTCCTATCAGAGGTTGTCACCTCAACTCAGAGTCCTGTCAAGAGTCGAAGGCTGGTGTTGAGAGGCCTCAGTGGTCAGGTTGCTACTTCTGTCTCTAGAACTTAGCTCTCGCTACTCCTGGCTCTGAGCTGGGACTATGGGATACTGCGCACCCGGGCCTCTTTGCTCCTGCTCTTCTCCCTTTCCTGGCTCGGCTCATTCAAAAGTCAGCAGCAGGATCGTTCATTCCACATGAGTTTCCTTAGTCTCTGTCTCCATGTGAGAGCCTCTTAGGGGTTCTGTAGTGCCTGTGTTTCCCAGGCTCTGAATTTATATTGTGGCATTGACTGAGTTGCGTGTCATTCTTCCCCGCCGTGGTCAGGTAGTGCCCCAGTGCTAGCCTCGTGAGAAATGGGTGCTTCGGAACACGCATCATTGTGCACCGATGCTGCCGGGGGCCCTGCCAGGGGCCCTGCCAGGCCCTGGATTTGCTGTTGGAGTCCCCCTCACAGTGGGCCTGGGGCAGGGGCGTCTTCACTGCTCCATCCCTGATGAAGCTGAGGTGGAAAGGAAAGGGACTTGTCTGAGGTCCCATACACTGAGAAGTGCTGGAGCGAGGTCATGATTGTAACCGTGGTCTAGACACTCTCTTAATTAACGTTTAATGATTTCTGACTATCTGGGCCTTGCAATAGCAGGTGTTCAGTAAATATCTGTGATTTCAACACTAGGAAATTTGTGAACAAATTGCTGTCTGTTTTGCCCCAAGATTATTATTAATTATTTATCCCTATGAAAGTATCAGGATAGTCAAGGGAATTTTTGGAAGGTTTTGAAAAAGAGACAGTTTTCCATTTTTAATTTCTGAATCTCTTCCATTTTTTTTTAAGTTGTTTTTTTTGGTTCTGAGATACTTAGAGAAGAAGCCATAATATATCAATACTGTTTTTAAACTTCAAAGGAGTATGACAACTAAAGAAGATAATATTTGGATTTGGTTATTAATTTATTTTGGGAGGGTCTATAGTAGATTTCTTTCATAGGTTTACATTAGAACTATAATAGGCACTCTGATCTGGCGTCCACTAGCTCAGTGTCACTGAGTTTGGGATTAGCTAACAGTTGGTGTAGGAGGAATAGAGCCAGAGAACTGAGAGAGCCTTTTCCCTCTGGCCAGGCACTGGCATGTTCTAGAAGCTTCAGCTGCAAATGCCTTGGGAAGGATTAACTTCAGGGCCCTGTTTGGCTCCCTTATCCAAATATTTTATACTCCCATCTTCCTGTTTGCTTGGTGCTTGAAGAGTCCTAGAATTTGGGATGATTGAATAAATCTTAGACTTGAGTATTCATTGAAATTTTTAAAGATTTTATTTTCAAGTAATTTCTATACCCAGCATGGGCTCGAACTCACAACCCCAATCGAGATCAGGAGTCGTGTGCTCCACTGACTGAGCCAGCCTGGCACCCCTCAATGAAATTTTGTAAAAGTATGCTAATGCTCATTATTCCTCCAAGGGTAGTCTGACTGTTTAAGTTACTTGATTGAATAACAGAGAATCAAATATTTGAAGAATGATATGACCAACAACTGAGGCTAAATGAACAATTAAGACTAAAGAGGGATTTATTAGAATTTTTTTTGCTATAGTCATTAAGTGCTGCTTAGGGGCCAGGCGCTGGTGCCTGCTGCTGAAGGGACATTGTGGGTCAGATAGACTCCCTACCCTCAGGAAGATCATGGCCTGGGGGAGGAAGGAGTGTTAGAGGTTGGAAATATAGTGGTGGGGGGAGAAGGGGAGCCCATCAGGAGAAGCTCCGTGGAGGGGACACAGCTCCAGAGTGCCCAGGGGGCCGATGTCTTAGTTCTCTGTAGTCCCTAGGGTTGGGACCTTGAGCCAAGGCCTGATCCCAGAGCAAGCCAGACAGGACAGTTTTTTTCTCACTGGTATCACCATATGACTCAAATTTGTTTTGGAATTGCAACTACTTGAGGAGTGGGGCATAGATTTTGATGAGACATGAGCTGACACCCTCCAATTCCAAAGCTATCCCAGAGCCAGAGTTCAGCTTGTGTCTGATTTCTGAAGATTTGTGTTCTGTGGAAGGTTTTACAGGCTTCTGAGGGCAGTTCTTGTTGTGTAGCAGAATGAGCATAGGTTTTGAAGCCAGAAAGACATGGACTCAAGTCTTGCCTCTTTCTGTTACCAGTTGGTGTGACTTTAGGAAATGTTATTTAGACTCTCAGGTCATGTCCTATCTGGAGAAATCCCTTTGAGCTCAAGGATTTGAAACCATGTGTGTAGAGTGCCTGATAGGTCATCAGGCAGTGCCTTTCTTCACTGTGTGGCCACCTTTGATGCACCGGGCAGCAGGGGCAGAGGGAGGAGATGTTAGCTTGATGGGTTGCTTGCTACCTAACGTCTTAGTACAAACTTCCGAGTCTGCTAAAGTGCATAAAACAACTGGAGTGTTCATTTCTCTTTCAGATCTCTTCCCTCAGCTTGGAGCTCCAAGTTCTCTTACGCACAGCAGTGAACTTGGCAGCCCAGGCCAAAGTGAGCTCAACAACATAGACCTGGCAGCGCTCTTCTCTGATGCACCCGGTGATGGTGGTAGTGTGGCGGGGGCCTCAGACGAGGCGCTGAGCTCTGGAATCCTGACTATTGATGTTACTTCTGTGAGCGCCTCACTCGGAGGAAACCTTCCTGCTAATAATAGTTCCTTGGGGCCCATGGACCCACTGGTGTTGGTGGCCCACAGTGACATTCCTCCAAGCCTGGATAGCCCTCTCGTTCTTGGGACAGCAGCCACGGTTCTCCAGCAAAGCAGCTTCGGTATGGACGATGTGCCGACTGTAAGCGCAGGAGCGTTAGGCTGTCTGGTGGCTCTGCCTGTGAAGAACTTGAGTCCGGACCCACAGGCTTTGACCTCAGGTGGTCACTTAGCAGACACCACCACCACACTGACCTCTCCGAGCCCCGCACCTGGAAACACCGGTGGCCCAGAACTGCTGGCTCCAATCAAAGTGGAACCGGACTCGCCTCCTGGCCCCAGCGCCGCCAGGCAGCAGGAACGGAGCCGAGGGGCGCCCAGGTCGGTGTTCTGCAGCCCTGCAGAAAGGCACAGTCCTCAGAAAGACACGGGGCTCGGTGCGGGGACCGGCAACTTCTATTTGGTATGAAGTGCTCTATTCAGTCACCACCGTGTAACTCGCTTCTCTTACACTCTTTTGAGGATGTTCTGGATTAATCGTTCATGTGCAGACATTTCTTACTGGTTTGCGAAAAGACGGAGCCCTGGACTACAAGTCTGGAAATCTGAATTCTGATCTTGAGTCTGGAACTGACTAGGTTTTACGACCTTGAGGAAATCACTTATCCTGTCTGAGCCCTAAGTTCTCATTTATTTCTAAAATGAGGGGTTTTGGCTAGATGATTTCTAAGGTCCTTTTGAGTTCTGTGATTCTGTGATGATGTGTTTCTTTTCTTGAAAAAAAAAGGGGGGGGGTATTTCGTAATGTTGAAATGTTCTGCCTTTGTGCGTTTCACGGAATAACAGGTCCTTAGACTTACTAATGGCCAGAGGAAGAGGAATTGTGACATCAGGTTTAATGGAAACTTTAAAACCATGCAAAAAAAATTTTTTGTTTTAAATTAGAATTAACAAGGAAAAGGAGTGGTTTGTGAGCTTTTGTTTCTGGAGGGTTATAAGAGTACTTCTCCAATTTTGAGGCTCGACAGTTAATATACTTTAATTATATTTATGTCAGTTAATACATTTAATATAATTTAATTTAAAATAATTTAATTAAAGATTCTTGGGGGAGAGTCTGATTATTTCCTCAGTCTCAGATGGGAATGATCAAATTGGTGTTTTCTTTATGGCACAGGTTAAATTTGATGGTGATATTTATATTGCTCCGAATGTTAAATCTTATTTTACCACAGTTTTTTTTTAAAGTTAAATCCGTTGAATTTGAATCAATTGTGAGGGATGTGGTAACCCATCTACCATGAGCCTTTCAGTCTGAGAGAAGCACAGTCTGTCATACCTTTCCTGACAGCTCTCACTTGTCAGTGGCATAGCCGTACTTGCCAGCCTTTGCTTAGGTGGCCAGAGCACTTGTTAAGCCACCCAGGTGGCTGGGCCAGAAGGGGAGATGGCAGAGGCACAGAGGTCAGTGGGGAGGCAGGGCCTGTATGGAGGGCCTTGGTACCTTGGGAAACCATAGTTCCTTGGTGCCACTGCATCTCCAGAGCCGTAATTGTGGGCGGAGGCAGGAGGAGCCGCCATGACCTTGATCCTGACTCCTTGTTCATTTTCTCGCTAGCTGTGTGACGTTGGGCTGCCTCGATTCTCTGAGCACAGATGGTGTGTGGTGAATGGGTTACAGGTATGCCACAAGCTGTTGAGGATGTTCTTTTTTTTTTTTTTTTTTTTGTAGTGATAAGCATTAAGCTGTTTTTCTTATCAAACATTCACAAATTTACAGAAGTGAAGTCCCATTTGAATACTGTTCGGCTCCCTCCATAAACTTCCTGAATTCAGTAATGTAGTTCTTGTTTTGGTGTCTATAACTTTTGAGTCCAGCACCTGCCACCAGAGCAGCCTCTGTAGTGGGTATATGAAATAGGACCTCGCTGGGTCTGCCGTACAAGTGTTGTGTGGCATGTTCTGGGAAATGCTGAGAAGTGCTGCAGTTAATTAATCCTGAACCACCAAGGGAAGGCTGGTTGTTTCAGACAGCAGAGAAGTATGTCACTCCTTTTATAACAGTTTCTGTGTAAAGTATTTTAATATGTTTTAGACTTTGGAGGAATAAACTTTGCTTCTCTGGATAATAAAATTATGTATATTGTTCCAACTCTCATTCTGTTTAGTTGTCACTATAATTGGATGTAACATTTGATTCTCCGTGAACCTTTGCTGGAGATCCTCAAAGATTATTGGACTCTACTCTGTGCAGGAGGCAGACTTAGTACATTTCTGTAGTTCCCTTGCTACCCTTCCTTTACTATTTGGAACGAGTGACTGACACACTTTTCTTTGGTCTCAGGAAAGTGGGGGCTCAGCAAGAACTGATTCCCGAGCCATTCAACTAGCCAAGAAAAAAAAGCAGAAAGGAACTGGGAGCAACGCAGGTGAGGCTGTGTGTGCTGGGGGACTGAGGGATCCGAGTCACCCTGGGCCTTAATTAAGGACAGAAGAAACATGCCGAATAGGTGTTTCTATGTTCTTTGTGTTAGTTTTATGTTCAGAATGCCCTTTATCCACTCCTTAGTTTTATATGAACTTAAGAAAAAATTATCAGCAAAATTTCCAGCATCAGTATGGACATGTTTTATTTATCTAAAAAAAGCCGTGTGAAAGTTAGTGGTTGCAGACTCCAGTGTCTGCTGCCTAGGACAAAGAACAGACAGGCCAGGTGTCAGAAGAGCAGAGGTGTGGACCTGATGCTAACTGGCCACTGGCCCCTGACCTTGGCATTGGGAAGAGCCTGGGGAAAGGACTGCTGCTGTCCCAGGAGCAGGGTTCCATGGAGCCAGCCCCTGGGTGGCACGTGGCATTATGGATACCCAGTTCTGAGTTCTCTTGAAAACTTGTCATTTTAAATTGCCAGCAATTTTTTTTGAATTTAAAAAAAAAATAATGGACCTCTAGTTTGTGGCCTCATACATCTATCTGTCCATCCATCCAGAAAGTGGAGTAGTGGGATGCAGTGCTTAAAGAAAGTGTGGTAATCCTTTTGTAAAGGTAACAGTGATTTCTTCTAATACCATTTTCGCATATTTCATGTGTCTATCTAAAATTTGTCTGAAGAACATCAAGGGGTAGGGTTCCTGGGTGACTCAGTCGGTTAAGTGTCCGACTCTTGGTTTTGGCTCAGGTCATGATCTCATGGGTCGTGGGATAGAGCCCTGAGTTGGGCTCTGTGCTCAGCCAGGAGTCTGCTGGAGATTCTCTCTCTCCCTCTCCTTCTGCCCCTCCTTTTGGACACACGTGTGTGCTTGCTTGCAAGTGCTTTCTCTGAAATAATAAATGTTTAAAAAATAATATTAAAGGGTATGTAAGGTTAGCAATACAGATTTATGTCTTTCTGTTCTTAATATCATGGCTTCTTTAATGCCCTATTTTGTGTTAATCAGTTTTCTTAAAGCAGATACTGCCCTATATTGAATGTCATCCGTGTCTGTTCACGGTGACTCGGGAAGGGTTCAGGGCGATTCAGGAAGGCACTTGCAGAGATAATAAAAGAAGGTGTGGTGGGGGGGTGAGATACTAGAGTGAAAGAATTCAGCACAAACTAGGCAGAGTCTATGGAGGGAGCCAGATGCCTTTATTTAACCTGATCGGTAATGTGCACTTGAAGGAAGAAGAACACGGAGCATTCAGGTACATAGTACATGTTACACTGATTGCAGTGCTTTGGGGTGGCATCTGTAGAGGTGGTTTTAGTTTTAATTGTTTTTATGAATATTTCAGCATTATCTTTTAATAAGGTCACTTAAAAAATATATGCTGTTATCATTTCTTTAAAAAATAACAGTATTTCCTTAATATCTATTAAGTTCAAATTTTCAGTTGTCTCAAATGCTGTAAATGTTTCTTATAACTGCTCAAATCAGAATCAAGTCTCCTATTGCTCGTGGTTGGTAGTGTTTCTTAAGTGTCTTTAACATCTATAGGTCTCTCCCTCCATTTCTCTCCCAAGCATTTGTTAAAGAAGCCAGTGGCTTGTCCTGTCGAGTCGGCCAGTCTAGATTTGGGTGACGGTATCACTCTGCTGTAGTTTAACAGGCTCCTCTGTCTTCTGTGCTCCCTGTAAATCAGTAATTACATCTAGAGGCTTCATCTGGTTGAATTCGATCTGGTGGGTCAGCTGTCGGGGGTTGACAAAAGTCATTTGCCAGTGGTGGGGTGCTCTTCCAGAGGGTCCCTGACATCTGGTGGTCAGTCTGTCCTGTGTTGTTAGCAGCTGTTGATGACCAGTGACTGGATTTATTAATTCCTGAGGGTTTGCAGAAGGGTATTTCTCATTTCTCATTACTAGCTAGAATATTTCTGTAAAGAGCAGCTTCTTAGCTATTCTTTACCTTGAAGTACAGTCATGCTGGAATGTCAGGATAAATGTCTGAGTCTTTTTCTTTATCAGTTTTCAAAATGACTGGTTTCTTTGCATCCTCCAGTGGTGGTCAGGGTATTTTTATACACTCATTGATTTAAACACTTTATAGACTTTTAAGGGGAAATAGAAATCTGGAACCTTCCGCATATCCAACCTTCAAATGTGTACGTAGTGAAAGAATTTTCTTGTATTTATGAAGGCTTACATCTTGCCCCCACATATCTTTCTTGAAAAGCCCTCTTAAAGTCTTGTCATCAGTTAAGAGAGAGAGGACTGATCCCTTTTCCAGAATCTTTGGGGCTAACTCTGGTTCCCCCCCACCCCTGCCATTTTATTTTACTAGAATTTCAGACTTACAGAAAAATGATCCCAGTTGGCCATACCCTGTGAGTGTTGTCACTCGCTTGTGTTTTCCAGCTGTAGGCCCTTCACCCAGCCTCCCCTCATATTACCATCTCCCACAGTCATAGCGTGTTTACCCAGGCTAAGGAGTGATCCCCGCCACAGCCCTACGAAGTGGACTGCAGACTTTATCTGGATCTGACCGGGACCCCACTGGGGTCCCTTTGCTGTTCCAGAGTCCTGTGTGGCACCCCAGGCTGCACTTGCATGTCACAGCGCCTTAGTCCCCTGTAGTCTGGGTCGGTTCCTCCGCCCTCCTTGCCCTTTGTGATACGTTTGAAGAGTGCTGGTCCTTTACTCTGCTTGAGCCTGTCTGTCTGTCTGTTGTTTTTGATTAGGCTGAGGTGATGGATTTTTTTGGAGCCAGAAGTGAGGTACCCATCTCATTATGTCTTATTAGGGTCCATGCAGTAAACATATTACAGGTGCTTCTAACCATTATCACTGGGTTAAGGTTGTCTGCCAGATTTCTCCATCATGAAGTTACTATTTTTCCTTTTACAATGAATAAATATTTATTTTGAGGTAGATATTTCGAGATGGTGTGCAGTTCTCAGGGGTCTGCAAGATGGCCCTGACTTCTGACACCAGCTACAAGTTCAAGGGTCTCCGAGATTCGTCTTAGGTTCAGTAATTCTCTAGGAGGGCTCAGACCTCACAGTTATAGATTACTGGAGTGAAAGGGTATAGAATAAAGTCAGCCAAGGAAAGAGGAGGGGCATAGGGCAGGCTCCAGGTGAGTTCCTAGTGTGAAGCTTCCCATTGGCCTCTCCTTGGAGTTGTATGTAGACAGCGCTAACTTCTCCAATTTTGTGACGGTATACACAAAGTGTTGCCAACCAGGAGAGCTCACTTGGCCTTCATGTCCAGACATTTATCAGGTCTTGATTGCACAGATGGCTGCCTGTCCATGTGGCTGACTTCGTCTCCAGCCCCTCCAAAGGTCGAGCTGACACTGTGACCCAAGACCTACCCCGTAAGTCATGCTGTTAGACTATCTGGAGTAGCTGAGAGCTCCCAGGTGAACAGACACGCTTACCAGGCAGGACCTTCCAAGGACCTTGTGATTTCTTCCCAGGAGCCAGGGGCAAAGGCCAGAGTTGACCTTGGGCAAGGTTAATCTGCCCGCAGATATCCTGTTTCTCCTTAAACCTCCCATCAATTCAGTGCTTCAGGGTAGATTTTGTTACTGTGATGTTCTGGTGGTGATTTTCTTTTTCCCTTACTCTTGTACGTTGATTAGACAACTTCTGTAAGGACAGGCTGTCTCTTCTCCCTCATTTATGTACTCACTTATGTCAGTATGGACTCAAAGGTGTTTGTCCTTTAGGCTATTACAAGGGGTGTTGGCCTGTAATCAGTATTATCAGTATCTATTTTGCTGCTCCGACTGTTCTGGCTTTGGCCACTGGGAGCTCTTTCGGTTGGATTCCTATGCCCTTTGGATGTACGTGCCCTGGTTTTTTAGGGGGGCATTTCCCTACCTTCTGACACCATCTGTGTTTTCCCTGCGCCAGCCAGGATTCAGCCATTCCCCCAAGGAGGGCTGTTCCTTTTATTAGAAAAATGTATTAGAAACCAAGGTCTGCGTGCTCCGTGTGGTTGTTGCTCATTGCTACCCAGCTTTCATTGTGTCTCGGCCCTCCCAGCAGACAGTGCTGGGCAATATCTTCATGTACGTTAACATGCTGCCGTGTTTTGAATTCAGAATATTTTACATTTTAGAATGTAACAGGGTACGTGTATTCTATATTTCTTAACACGCCTAGTTACTACATCGGCACTTTTCTGTTAAATATATTCATTTAATATGAGTTCAGGTCAGTGTTGGCTGGTGAATATTTTTGGCACCAAATCTGGTGGGGGGAATGTGGGTTTGGGAGCTTTTTGGGTTTCAGGATTAAAGGATTGTTGTGTAATAGTCTAGGAACAGAGAAGTTGCAGGGAAACAGGACTTAGTGGGATGAAGTCACTTAAACACAGTTGGGATTTTATTGTTGTCACTGTAGTTAAGTGCAGAGTGTATATATTGATTCTTAGAAAATGTGCAATCTGAATGATTTGAAAAATAAGGTATAGGATCTAAAATTCAAGATTATTCCCATTGGGTTGCTGTTGTGTATAGAAAATAAAATGTGCCGGTTTCTTTATCTTTAGTATTGTGGCTCTCCCCCCAAAATAAACCAAGAATATTTTCTCAACATAAAAAGTAAAGAGAAACTTTCATCAAATCTGATAGCAAAACAAAATTTTTTTTTTTTTAATATACCAACTTCAGGACTGTGAATAGATGTGTACATTTTCATCTCTAAGAGCTGGGGAAAGGAAAGAACAGATAGGACTTACAGGACAACACAGTAAACAGCAAAACCTACGCGACTGCCCTTTTTCTTGACTGAGTCAAGAAGGAAAATCCCAGTTCCTGCGTTGTCTAGAAGAGGCACACCCTGGATGGAAATATTTAGGAAGGTTAAAATTTAAGACCAGATGAAACAAAAATCACAATGGGTTAATAGTAATGTCAGAGGTGTGGAATTCAGGAAGCATTTGGGACAGAGAAGATTTTCCCTATTTTTGGTTGCTGTTCACATGTAATCAACAGCAAGACTAAGATTTGTAGCCATGTGAGTATTTATATGAAAACCTATAATATCAAACAGGATAAAGTAAAAACTGGTAGAAATCTAGGAGAATTGGATAAATGAAAACCTAGCAATATTGGAAGTGGGTAATTTAACTCATTTGCAGATGAAGCACAAAAAAAATACAGATGTGAAGGGTGTTTACAGTGGGATTAATAAAGTTGATTTAATAGATCCTACTCCATAACCACGGGATATTTATCGAAATTAAACTGAACAAACTAGGCCATTAGGAAAACCATAACAAAGTCTTAAGGGTAAAAAAACCCAACCTGGCAGTACATGTTTTTGACTATAACGTGGTAAAATAGAAAGTAAAATTAGGGGTGCCTGGATGGCTCAGTCAGTTAAGCGCCTGCTTTGGCTCAGGTCCTGGGATCCAGCCCCGTGCCGGGTTCCCTGCTCAGTGGAGGGTCTCCTCCTCCCTCCGCCTGCTCTTGCAGTCTAGCTCTCGCTGTCCCTCCCTCTCAAGTAAATAAAATCTTAAAAAAAAAAAAAAAAAAGGAAAAAGTACTTGGAAAACGAAAGAACCTACTAAACTCTGGTAAAAGAAATAAAAGCTGATTACAGATACTTAGAGAAAAACTGGGTCACCATCCAGTTATGAGTGTGAATTAAGCAAGCAGCTTCTCTGCTTGCTTTCTCCTTTGTAAAATGGTTAATAAAAGCGCCTACTTAGGATTCTTGTGGGGATTAAATGAGATAATACAAGTTAGGTGCTTAAAAGCAGTCAACCTTGGCTTCTTGTTATGTATGCAGGCAGGGGATGTGATGAGAGCCAGATGCAGGTTTGTACCCTGAGTGCCTGCCTGTCAAATGCACAGGAGGAAGCTAAGGGGAATAGCTATTATGTCAAGATGGAAAAAGAACAAACCTCAGGAGAGTCAGATGAAGATTTTGACACTTGAGTGTGCAACCTATTCATGGTTAAAAAGCATTCTGTGTCGGCCAAACAGAACCTCCTTCAAAGCATACAGCCTCTCACCTGTTAGTGTCTACCTCCATCTGAGTGGTTTTAACAAGAGAAAAGAAGGCAAAAGTGAATTCTGTCGAGTCAGTGGAAAGTAAATATCATGCAAACTATATGGTAATAAATTGGAGTACTTGAAGTAGAATGCATAATTTTCCAAAAAACCAGAAATCACCATTATTCAAAAATAATAGTGTAAACAGTTCAACAACTCCCAGATTAAGTTAGTATTTCAGAGACTCATGCTTACCTGATGGTTATACAGATTGTACCCTTCTGTGGAATATGTACATTACATGGTATTCAGGGCTCCGTGGAAAAGGGGAAACTCCCCACGATCTGGATACCAAAGCCTGACAAGGATGCCCTTCAAAAGGAGAGCTGTAGATTGACGACTTACAAAAATACATGGGGAAAGTTCTAAATAAAATACACTTATGATTTGGCAAAATATTTTAATATTCTGACCAAGTGGGGTTTAGTCCTACAGCTTGAGAGCGATTTAACGTTAGGACGTCTGGTACTTGGATTATGTTATTTTCTCAGTAGATTTTGTATTTATTGAAAAAATTGGTATCCATTATTGGTAGAAGTAACAATGTAATAAAGATTCCATAGCCCAAACTAAGAGCCGACATCGTACTTGTGAGTTACCGAAGGCATTCTACATGCACGCCAGAATTGCTTTTATCATCGTTTCCCGTGCTGTTTAATGTTGCTCTGGAAGTTCTTGCCATTGAAATAAAAAATAAGAACTTGTAGGGAGGAGACAGTAACTTAAGAGATGATTTGACCACTTATTGGAAAACCCCATAGAATCAACTGAAAACTGCTTAGAACTTAAAAGACATTGAAGTGACTACTTAAAACACAAACCTATAACCATCAGCAGTGTCCTGTGTGGCGGCAAGAGCTAGTTAGGAATGCGGAGGGGAGAATAGCTCATGCACAGTAGCAACAAAAATTCTAGAACAACTGGGGGAAATTTCATAAGTGGGCAGGTCATAAAGGAGGAGGAGGAGACAACAAAACTTGACTGAGAGAAGAGATGATGCTCTCAGATGTCCTGACTCTGTTTTGATATGCATCCCGGCTTAGGGCCATGCAGGGACACCACTGCTTGCATTCTGCTTTGGATAAATGAAAACAGGAAATCAAATGGTAAATCTGAGTAAAACAAGGAAACGGGTCTGTAATGGTTTGCAGTTTTTAATAGGATAGAGAGAGACCTCAACAGAGAAGGAGACCCTTGATGGAAGTGAGGAAGGGAGCCATGTGGACAGATCTGGGCAAGGTCCCTTTGAGCCTGAGGCTGGAGGGTGCTCTCAACAGAAAGGCCTTTGTTGTCAGAGTGGGGAGGCCCAGGGGTCGTTTTCAGAAGTGATCAGAGAGCTGGTGGGAGGCTGGGCTGTTTAGGGCTGCTTAGGGCCTCGGGTCGTTGTTGGAACTTTGGCTTTCACTCCATGTCAGATGGGGAGACATAGAGTCATAATTAGAAAAGTGACATGATCTTTCGAAAAGGATCATTCCAGCTCCTCTTCTGAAAATAAACTGTAAGGGGCAAGGAGAGCAGGTAGCAGGTTCCTTGTAGTCCCCAGTAGGAAATGACCACGGCCACAGGCAGCCACAAGAGGTGGGTAAATCCTGGATCTGTCTGGGAGATGGAGCCAACAAGATTTACTGACAGCTGTGGGGTTCGGGAGAGGAAGAAGTCATTATCGCGGACAGGCTAACGTCCCACAGTATTTCATGCAAGTCCATTTGAAATTCTGAGGCGATTTCAGAGCACTTGTGTAGGAATCTCCGGTCAGGGATTCCCGAGGACTCATGGGAAACTAGCCTGGAGGATTTGCCCTGTGTTTGCAGGGACATTGCATAGGCGACAACCTTTGAGACGGTGGTGGTGCTGTGCCCCTTAGGCCAGGGCACAGGGACGCACATTGATCGATAGGCCTGAGACCTATGCTCTTCTTTTTGTGTGTCAAGGTGGCTCTTCTGATTGTTGGCAAATGAGTAATGGCCTTTTGGGGAAAAAAAGACTAAAATTCCATACAGGATAAAGAAGGTGAGAGTTAATGGAAAGCTGTCTGGATAGCCAACACTTGCTTTGTCCTCATCTGTGTGCTTCACACGATTGAGCTCGTGTTTCATCTTCACAATCGCTCCCTAGGGTAGAGACTTCTCACCAGCCTGCTCTTCAGCTGGGCCGCCAGAGCCGTTCCCCCAGTGCACTCACTACTCAGAGGGTACAGATGCCCAGAGCGCAGCAGACGCACAGGGCTTGGGGATCACTGGACACTGGAAGGTTTTAAATGAGCGTACACAGCATGAAATGAGAGGGAAGATGAATGCCTCTGTAGAAAAATGGGGACGGGACATGAGCAGGCACTGTGCAGAAGGCCCCCAACGAATGAGGAAGCAGAGGGGTGTGCTTGGTGGTCAGAGGCAAGGAAACCCAGAGCCCACGTGGGTGTGCATGGAACGTGGGGATGCAGTGTGACATTTCTGGATGGTCACTTGATCCTGTTTGCCAGAACCAGAAGATCTGCGTAATGTTCAGTCGTGCAATGACTGTGTTGTAACTCATCTCGAGATATCCAGGCATCTCCATACGCGGGCACGTGCAGGCTGCTGCGCAGTGCCGAACTGTGTGCTACTCAATAGTTACCGCTCGTGTCTGCCAGGAAAGCTGCACGCTTTGTGCATATTTTTGGTAAGTCTGTGTTCGTAAGAAAAGCTGGGTACATACACTTTTGTGTATGTATTTGCACAGAAACAAAAATGGTAGAACACCTGCCCTTGCATGGTTAGTGTTTTTTTCTGAGTGGTAAGATCATGAGTTTTTAAATCATTTTCATCATTTTTATTTTCTGTATTTGAAAATACATGAACTGTGTAATTAAAAAATAAATATTAAGCCCCCATTTAAGTAGTGGGAACCAGAACAGCTGTCCCCTCTGCCCCACCCCGACCCTGGAATGGAGTGTACCAGTGGAGGTTTTTGGGTTGCACCTGGGGCACTTGGGTGGGCTCTCCAGCTGCTTCTTCACCTGTAAACTGAGACAGGAATAGTCTGGCATTGGTTTCCTTTCCCAGAAAGGGGTGACGAGAGCAGCAGGGAACAGGCAGGGGCCAGGCAGCAATGGGGTGGGCGCCTCTGTGGCTCCTTTAGCATTGCAGCTTGTCCAGCACTGGAAGATGGGCACGCAGATGGAGGGCCAGGTGATAGACCTGCTTGGTGCCACTGGTCAGTCTACACCACTGGAATGTTTGAATAATTGGGTTGGATTGACACATGAAATTAAGTCAGTGATCTATTTTTTACAATATGTATGCATACGTATATTTAAAAAAATTTTTCTCACATTAAAGTAATCATCTTTGGGCATCTATCACCAGGCTCCTCCCATTTCTTCCTATTGCTGCCATGCTGAGAGCAGAAGGGCCACACTGAGGGAGACAGGAGGAAGGCCTCCATGTGGGCTGTCTGTTAACTGGGGAGCGGCAGCAATTGTAGCTTTTTCTGGAAGAGAATTCTGGGAACATTCACACAGGCACTCCTGAAAGAATGGATTGTGAACTTGAGTGTCATGAAGCTCCCCAGTGGAGTGGATGAGGAGTCTGACTACAGCTGGAGAAGACCCTCCCTCGTGGTGTGGGAAAGTGTGCGTCAGAATCACTCAGGGCTTTTTCACCCCCACAGACTCCGTTCAGGTGCCCTGGATGGCGAGCAAAGTGGATTGCAGGCTCTGGGGAGGCCCTCTGGTGTTGCCTTTGCTTAGGTACTGGGTGACTTTGCTCTCGCTGTCCGTGGTAGTTCCCTCTGCACTGCTGACCTTCACCTACCCAGGGGTGGACCCTGCAGGCTAGGGTGAGCACAGCATGTTTCCCTTGAGCAGCCTTTCACGGAGCGAGCCTCCTGGCAGTACACTTGTGGCCAGGGCCACACCCATCTCTGGTCATTGCTCTTGTGGAGCTGAGGTTCCATGTGGTCCCTGCACTGGAACTGTGGTTTTGAGGGCTGGCATAGCCAGAGATCTCCTGGCAGGGTACAGGGGCTTGGTGGCAGTCAACTTCCTGTTGTGCTGGTGGAGAAATGAGACCCCCTGTCCCTGAATTGGCTGTGAGTTGAGGTGTCCTGCACCAAGACAGTGAGCAGGTGACAAAGATTTTCTCAGTCCTGGTCCTGTAGGCCCGCCATTTACTGATGAGCAGCTGTCACTTAGTTTGGTTTCTCTTAGCTTTATGCCTGCCCTCTGCTGTTCCCTGCTGGAGTGCATGTCTCGCTTCCTTTCTGTCTCCTTGGTAGACGCCGGTTCCCCTGCAGGTCCTCCCACCTTGCCGTCTGGTGAGCATGCAAGTGTGACTCTGGCAGCCTGCTGAGAGCCCTCCCTGGCAGGTCTCTGACCCTGGTGAAGAGGAGGCCTTTGCTCATGAAAGATGTGATTGGCTTGGCCACACATTCTAGAGCTGTGCTGCCATGTTGAGGTGATTCGTGGTGACAGTGCCAGGTGGCAGTGTCTGGGGATCAGAGCACCAACTCAGGAGTCCGGAATGCAGTTGAGGTCTGCTTCTGTGGTTGCAGTGGCTTTGGGCGAGCGCCTCACCTCTCTGGCTGCAGCACCCTCCTCTGCTACGGGGGCAGTGGAGGATCTGCCTTTCTAGGTGGTCGTGTGGGTTACGCACAAGGGTTCCTATAAAACAGCCCAGTGCTGGGCCGCCTGGGTGGCTCAGTTGGTTAAGTGACTGCCTTTGGCTCGGGTCGTGATCCTAGGGTCCTGGGATTGAGCCCCGAGTTGGGCTCCCTGCTCAGCGGGGAGCCTGCCTCTCCCTCTCTCTCTGCTGCTCCCCCTGCTTGTGCTCTCCTGCTCTCTCTGTCAAATAAATAAATAAAATCTTAAAACAAAACAAAACAGCCCAGTGCTGATTGGAGGACCCAGTGCTTCATTTAATTACATGTAGGGTTTTTTCTTATCACAACACATGCTTCAGTTAGCCTTTTGTTGGAGCAGAATAAGGAAAATAATGGCAGAGCTTTGTATCTATGCGGTTTCAGGCCCCTGGCTCTTAGAGTTCAGCTGACAGATGTGGGAACCATGCCCCGGGAGCCCAGGCCTGCCGTCCTTGGCCAGATGTGTGTGCTCTGGTGGTCCTGAGCTGTGGGTGGTGCCCGGGAACGTACTCTGTCCCAAAGCCTGCCCCCATTTCCCTGTCACCCTGGGAGCTCCTGGATAGCCTTTTTCTGTGAATTCTGAGTCACCCTTCCCGGCTTGCTGGTTTGCCCTTCACAGCCTCAGGAACTGTCTTTCCTAGGCTCCCAGCCAGGGTTGGCCAGTGGGAGCATTGGCAGGAGATTAGGTGGAAGGAGGAAGGAGGAACCAGGACCTTGTTCTCGTTCCGCTTTGGTAGGAGTTTTATGACAATGGCTGTGTTTCCCCCGTGGTCCCAGTTCTTGCTGGGCAGCCCCTGATATGGTTCTGGCTTACGTGCACCGTCCTTCTGGGTTCTGGGGGGGGTGGTGCCTACCTGCCTTGCTGACTAGGGTGTTTGCTCCTTAGTGCGGCGTCAGTGGTGTACCCCACTGTCAGCATGGAGCCCCTCTAGGTGCAATACCTAGAGCATTCCTGGGGCCCTGATGGGACCTGACAGATCCCCTAACTGTGAATAGTTTTCTCCAGGGCCGTGACTACATCATGGCTGCAGTGTTATCCCAAGTCTTTTCCAAGGCCTCTTGCCACCCTGGCCTGCCCTGTTTCCAGGGTGCCTGCAGTGCTTTATCGTTACGTGTTGATTGTAGGTTCATCTGTATGTCCCTGGGAAACATCTGTACTTAGAGGACACAGGTAGCCGATCGTAAGCTTCGTGGTAAGGATCGCCATTATATAGCCCGGTACCCAGTGGAGTAAAGATGCAGTCGATAAGTGTTGACAGAACGATAAAGCACGAATAGATAGCTAATCACGGGACATATTTCAAGTACCAGCCATTCAGTTAGCACACCCCAGCGCCCCCCCGACAGAAGTGTAGCAGTTAATTCAAGCCGATCGTCCACCCAGCGTGGTTCTGAGGTCGTTCTCACAGCAACCCTCTGAGATGCAGGTGCTCGTGCCCCATTTTCCGGATGAGGAACCTGAGGCACAGAGAGATGAAGTTGATGGGGGCTGCACAGCTGATGGGTGACTGCACCGGGGGCAGAATCCGAGGCTAACTGACTCCAGAGCCTTCAGTCAGCCTGTCGGCTGTACAACACACAAAACAGCGTGTCTCCCCTTCTGCCAGTGAAGCGGACGTGGAACTCCCGAGTAAAATGCTAGCACCTGAATTCCGGGTGGTTAGGACTTGTCCAGGGTTCCAGGTGGGTCAGGGTCAGACAGCTGTCAGTGTAGTTTGCCACGTCAGGAAGCCAGAGGACAATGCTGTTATCTTCACTGATGCCAAACAAGGCAGTTGATAAAACTCATCATTGCTGATTTTAAAAATCATAAACCTTAACTAGGAATGAAGAAGATTCCCCTAATAATGAGCAAGTTAGAATAGCAGTCAACATTATTTTCAGTGAGGAGATGTGTTCCCATTATGATTGGAAGAGGCAACCAAGCCAACACTGCAATAGTATTGGCTATTTTATGGAAGCTTCAGAAAAAAATAGATAATCAAATAGGAAGATGTGATTACCTATTGATGATGTTTATTGGGCTTAGAAAACCCAAGGGAATAGACTCAAATAATTACAAATAAGGGTAACTAAGTAGCTAATTGTACAAAAAAATGTTTGCATATATCACAAGAGCAGGTTTTCTGTTAGAATAATCAGAAACACAATAATGAATAATAGATCTCACTCATAATGGCAATAAGTAGGATAGTATCTCAGGATCGCCAGTGTCACACATGCTGGGCCTAGATCAGCCCCTGTCTGTAGCTTACTATGTACTTGGATGGAACATTCAGTTCTGTTAATTTACATCTTTTATTCAGTTCCTTTAAAATCCCAAAGGAACTTTTTAAAAGAAAAAAACCACCTGTCCCTTTTAAGTTCATCTGGAAGAATGACTTAGTTCAAATCTCCATGCAGACTTCGAAAAAGAGAAATAATGGGGCAGGGAGGCCACTGTGCTGCTGATGAAAGTCGGCCAGTGCTCTGGTGGAGAGCTGGCCAGCTAGACAGGTGGGGACGGCCGGAGCAGAGCATGCGGGCCGGTAAGGGAAGGATGCGTGGTCTGTAAGTGGTTCTGGTAATGTTGGTTTACTCTTAGGGAAAAATAATGGTGGATTTCTTACGCACCTTCTCCCCTGTAGTTCCACCACCCAGGGAAAACCACTTCTGGCGTTTTCATGTTAAACATTTTCCCACGTGTATAAACTACCCGTTACTTATTTCGAAGAAATGATACACAAATATTTTTATCTGCTTTTTGCTATTAAACATGAATATTTTTTCTTGTGAACAAATATATGTCTGTGGTTTCTCCTTTGACAGCCGTGTAGGACTGAACACATCAGGAACTATGAAAGTGTTAAGCCCCAGTGCCCTCCACCATCCAGGACATGTAATGGGTCCAGCCTCCCACCCTTAAGGAGAATTGGGGAATAGTTACTCAGATTGTTCACTGTGTTCTGTGGTTCAGTGAGGATCCCCAGCAGAGAAAGCCCGCATGAGCCCAAAGTTACCATGCCCCCCTACACATCTGGTGAGGGGAAGTGAGACATCAGAGCCAGTGGTATGCAGGATAGAGAGCTGACCGTACTCAGCACAGAGCCCCCCCCAGGGCGGGGATGCCACGTGCTTGGGTTGGCACTGGATTCCGTAGCTGTCAGCATTGGGGCATCTTCGGGGAGTGTGCGGGCAGAGCTCTTTGCCTGAGCCAGTGTGTGCTGCTGGCCTCAACTAATTCTGATCATGGCTCTGTGAGGTGAGGTCGTGCTGCAGCGCGGTTCACAGATGAGTCGGTGGGGACTCGGTGTGCAGTGGCGAACTCCAGCTCACTTGTCTATTTCATGCCCAAATAGGGTTGTCTTTTAGGTCTCCGTAACCGGAAGCTGACTTGCTGGCTGGTTTTGTCCTTCACTCGTCTCCCTGCTCTTCCATGTTATCTAGCCCAATCCAGTGTTCGGGTAAATGTTGAGATTATTGAAGCAAAATTCAGTTCATTGTGAAGATGACTTGCCCTCTAAGGTTTTCTGGAGTTCCACTGTGAGAAAGAAATTTTTTATGTTTGTTGACGTTGGTCTATGAGTTAAGTTGGTCATGTTACACGTAGTGCCATGGCATCTTTTACTAGTGAGGATGGCTGGGGATCGTTGTGGGGTCCCGCGTAGAGACCATGTGTTGGCTTAAGCCTGCCAGCATCCGTGGCTCGGTGGGCTTGTGTAGCTGACTCGGAAGGGTGTGATTTTCAGCCACTGTACACAGTGACGGTACACTACCAGATGGCACGGTGTACTGTCTGGGGTCACGTAACCCAGCACCCTGCCCCGACGGCACCAGCAGGTCAAGGTGTTTTCTCTCCTGAGCAGGGAGTCTGGAGGCCAGGGACAGGGCCCTCAGTGCATCAGCTCAGGTTCCCCTCTCCTGGCCCTGCCTTTTTCCCTCGCAGCTTTCGCAGGGTGCCGATGGGCAGTGTTCAGCCTGGCCTCCAGGACCTTGGGTGGACAAGAAGACTTTGAAGGGGAGGCGAGCGTGGCTAGTCTGAAGGGAATCTGCTTTCCCATTGTCCTCTTCCATTTGCAGTCTTTGAGACCGTGCACTTGGGTCCAGGACTTCTGCAGGCTGCCCTGTCCGCCTTTCCTGCATGACAGTGAGTCCTCCCCTACCACCAGGCTCCCTGTGGCGCAGCATCCCGGGGCGTCTTCCAGAGCCCCGGACCCAGGACACTTCAGAGTGCTGGCTTCAGGGAGGCATCTTGTATGGATTCATTCAGGCATCAAGACCGTCTCAGGGCTCTGTGGCCAGCTTGGCCCTCCTCATGCACCGGCTTTCCTGGGAGGGCATGGTGAGATGTTCTGAACTGAGATACAGTATAGGGGGGTCCTGGGGGTGTCAGCCCTCACCTTTTCCACCCTTCTGCTCTTGTCCTGGCAGGAACTGCATTTAAGGAGAATCCCATGAGAGCAGCGGTGTTCATATGTGTAAGCCTGAGCAGTTCCTTTTAGTTGTGAACATCTCATCCCCAGGAAGAGTTGTTAACTGGAGAAGGTGCTAGAGCACTTCCGTTTAAGGGCGGTGATTGCGGTCAGTGTAACTGTGGCGTCTGCAGGACTGCCGGACTGTCAGGGGCCAGGTGAAGGGACAGGGTGAGAAGAGAATGTGATGAAGTGTGTGCTAATACAGTAATTAGAGCCAGTTTCGCGATGATCTGTCACCAGGTATTCTAGTTCCAGTCTGTCTTACTTCCTGTTATAAAACTAATGCTCTTACATCCTTCTAACAAAAATACAATTATATTCTGGTTACCGACTAGTTTTTCAGCAGTGTATACTGTTTTTTATGGAAACCTGTAACGCCGATGTCTGGCAAAATTAAATGGGATCTGTTTGTGATTTTGTTCACATGTTTTTACTTAATTTCCCCATCATTTACATAGCATACGTGCCAGCACACATCTAGTGAAGGGACACAAGGCTTTGACCATTCTTCTTCCTTCACAGGTAACATAGAGCATGAGCTCCACAGCTTTCATTGAATCATTGTGAAATAAATGAGAAATGGCTCAGAATGGTGGTGTTTTTATCTTATAAAGCTAGATAATGAGCATTAGATATACATATTTATATCTTGCTTGCTTTTAAAAGTAGCTTAAAAAGATACATGACTTAATGCTTCCCTTAGTTGGTTTCATAGTGGTTTTCATAATATCCCTTGAACCATGTTTCAATATGTTTGTTTGAACTGAAAAATGAAATCGGACCTTTCATGGGGAATGAGCACTGTCCTGACAGTACTGACTGCCCGTGCTGCTTGGGCTCCGTGGCACAGTTCCCCCCAAGTTGTAGCTGCAAAGACCTGTAATTGTGATGAAATGACATTTAAAGCACACGAGCATTTTATTTAAGATGTTTTTTAATTGGTAAAAAGGTATGCTGTCCGTGTCTGAGTCTGGCAATGAGTAGTGCTCGCCCACAGCCCCGTGAGCCTCCTGGAGAACAGGCAGTGTTGCTGTTCTCCATGCGTTCTCGGGGCAATGTTGCTTTTGATATTTCATCATCATCGAAGTTTCTAATAGGTTTTGTCATTCTGGATGGGTTTGCGTTACTAAAAATTGCAGGTAACTTGATTTTTCACATGAGGATTTCAACTCCTAGAAAGTATATTTAAGTAGAAAGCTAGAATTTTAATTTATGTACATGTGTTTATCACAGGGAAATATGCTAGGGTGAGAAAAGACTTTAAAGCATAACAACGCATTCAGGTAAAAAGCCAGAGTTGAGGGGAGTAGCGTGCATGGTCAGGGAGAAGAGCCAGTGACACGGAGTTTCTTACTGTTAAAGAAGAGTGGGTGGATCCCGGGCCCTAGCCCCTCACCTTGCTTGCTCACCCCAGTCCCAGCCCTGGTCTGCTGTCTGGAAGCTGCAGAGCAGTTGGGAGAAGCATGGATGACAGCCAGAGCTCATCCAGCAAGAGGGCACTGGGGTCCCTGAGGCAGAGAAGCTGGCAGACGGAAGTGGGACGGACATACTCAAAGCTATAATGGAACTACGTTTCCCTGCATTGAAGGGGGCACCAAATGTACTCCCTGGAAAACCAAGACTTGCCACCAAGGTGAAGAATCCCTCAGGCGCCCAGGAAGGAAGTACCAGGCTGTGGGCCGGAAAATGCACCGCGGCTTACAGTGCCCCCCCCCCCCCCGCGGAGTCTGTCAAGTGCTGGGGGTTAAGGAGACATGGCCCCAGAGCTCATGGCAGCCAGGTTGTCCGGTGCGTGCTGCAGCCACAGACAGCCCCGGGTGTGAGCGCTCCCGGGCATGCAGAGACGCCACGAGGGCGATGGGCAGAAGCGGGCAGGGCGTGGCGCGGGGCACGCACACAGCACAGGTCCGGAGTGGGGACCTCTACGCTGGTGTTGGCATCAAGACCGAAGGCACACTTGCTGTAACTTGCTGGCTCGTGCTGTGTGCCGGAATCAGCTGTTCCTATTTAAAATGGAACCTTCCAGTACAAAAACCTACACAAAGAATGCAGCCTTTCATGTGTTTCCTCTTTTCCCTTTAACGTTAGGTCATTAGATATTTTCATGAAGATGTATTTTCTGGAAGTTCAGCACATCCTGCAGTTTCACTTGTTCCTTTTCATTTTATTAAATTCAACAAAAATCAGATGCTTTTATTCTTGTTAACTTATATGATGTTCATTGCAAAATTGTCTTTATAAAGTCATTCATGTACGCATGTCCCTGGACACAGCTGTCACAGCACCTGAAATTCCTTGGCGCTTACTCAGGCACTCTTCTAAACTTGCATGACATATCTGTTTAATCCTCCCAAGACTTTGAGGTAGGGAGTATTGTTCCCATTTCACAGGGAGGGAACATTGAGGCCGGAGCTCAGGTTGCTTGTCCAAGGCCAGGTGGCAGAGTCAGGGGTGGAGCCAGGATTTGATCCCGGCCGCTGGTCTTTGGGGTTTCGCACTGCTCTCGAACTGCGCGAGTATCAGAGAAACCCTTTCTGGATGTCTGGATTATTTGTTTCTTCTTTGTACTTCAGTATTTTAAAAAGCACGTTTTTATGAAATAACAAGCGATGACTTTTGAAGAGGAAGCTGGACAGAAAACAGCCTGAAGGATCTGGTGGCTTATTTAGCAAACACCGAGGGGCCCGAGGGTGGGATGGGCCGGCCGGCTTTCTTCCCTTCTTCCTTTTCTGCGATTGTATGGTTCTGCCCGGTAGTTGTGCTCCGGCGTCCGGGGTCTCCTGTGTGCCTGCAGCTCTTGGGGTTGCGGGGTAAGGAGGAGCCTCTGCCCCTGTGACACGGGCCCCGGGGGTCTGATCGCTGAATGTCCAGAAGACACGTAGATAAGTTTGCTATGCTTTCTAATCAAAATCTTGGTTTTTTACACCTCTTAAGCCCATGACTCTCCCTGTTGACTAGTTTGAAGTCTGCAGGGCTGTGCACAGTGACAATGGGGAGGCTGTGTCCCCGAGTGCGGCCTCAGTGAGGCCAGGGCCCGAGCAGTGTGTGGTACACTGCACGTGTTGGTTTGTCTGTTTCATCGCAGGAGCCTCGGGGTCCGCTCAGAGGAAAATGAACGGTGGCAAAGTCAGTCCTACTCATTTCCACACCAGCCAGACTGGTTGGTTGTGTGGGAACGTCGTGGTGCCCAGCGGAGGCCTGCCAGGACCAGCTCCGGTGGCCGGTGTGCAGTGCGTTCAGGTCCAGCTACTGCAGGTAAGAGCCAGCGAGCGAACCATGGTGGTCACCAGGTGGGATCTGGGGGCTGGGCTTTGAGCGGTGTTTCCCGAGCCTCTACCCCTCCAGTGCTCCTTCCTCTCGGGAACTGCCCCCACCCTGCTTTAGACCATCCCAAGCCCTGGATGATGTCTCTGTCACCCCAGTTCCTCCCTTCCTCCCGCTCTGTCCCACTCTATTTGTCTGAGCTTTCGTCTTCACTAGGATGGACGCTTCAGTGTCCCCATGCCCCCTGTGTCTGTGTGCCACATTTCCTGGGAGTGCCGTGAGGTGGAGGTGAGGCCCTGGTCCGGCCTCAAGCCTCCTTGCAGCTGTTCGCGCTGCCCACGGTGAGCCACGGGAGGCCTCGCACGGCCCCACCCGTCCGCAGACCCCTCCGCTCTTGTCAGGGCTGGGGTGAAGGGGCTTGCTCACGCAGCTTGGCAGTCCTGTGTCTGGGGAGCGCTCGCGGTGCAGCCAAGGGTATAGGCTTTATGGCTTAAAGATGCTGGCTTCCCCCGCCGGGCCTTTCTTCCCTACAAAATGAGCCCCTAGAGGGCAGGCCAGACAGCCCCTGGACTGTGCCCGGGGCCCAGCAGGTGCCTGCGGCCGGCAGCCACTCCCTGAACACTCACTGGACACACTGACCACAGCCCTGTGCGCACCCTTGTTTGCAGTCTCGTTTCTGAGGGGCCGGAAGAGGGACAATAAATTGGGACTGTCTGGGGAGAGAAGAGGCGTGGAGGCTGAGGGTACGTAGCTCCGACCTGGCCTGATCACGTGCCCCCTCTCCCCTGAGCATCTCCTGTGTTCTCGGCGCTCTAGGGCCTTAGAGTACCGCGTGCCTGGGGAGGCACAGAGATATCCGAGGACTTCTGAGTGCCGAGCTGACTCCGAAGAATAGGGTGGCCAGATCCTTGGGTTCTGTAGTCCTGCGAGAGGCTTCGTGAGGAGATAGGGCCGAGCTGGCTGTGAAGAGTCTGGAAGGGGTGCGGAGGGCCTGGAAGACGGGGCCAGGGAGTGGCCTTGCTCATACAGAAAATAAGAAGCTAATGTAAGCATTTGGTGGGGGCGGGACCTAGGAAGACCGGTCTGCAGACGTGAACAGGAAAACAGGTCTCTTTCCAGGTGTGGGGCCAGGGGGTTGGAGCAGTGAAGAGGTCAGGGCTCTTCCAAGATGGGGCTGTGGAAGTGGGGGGAGCAGCGAGCCCTTCTGAACACGGTCACGGCTGACAGGCGAGATGTGGGGAAGGCAGGACTGGAGCTTCTGATGCGGAGGCTTCAGGGAAGCTGGTACCGTTGCAGAAAAGGCGCTTGTTGGAAATGGAGAAGCTGCTGTTTAAGAGACACCCAGTTGAAGGTGGGAGCCTTGAGGTGGAAAAAACTCACTTTTAATTCTCCACCTTTCCCTTACCAGTTGGTGTTGTCATGGGCAAGGTACTTAAGTACTCTGGGCCTTAGTTTTATTGTCTGTGAAGTGGGAATGATGGCACTCAGCACAGAAGGTTCTTGAGGCTGGGGAGGGGATGGGTCATGCTGATGGTGGCGGTGACACTGGGAGTTGAGCGGTGGGGCTGTGGGCCACCGTGGGCTGGAGATGAAAGCTGAAATGTCAGATGGTGTCCCTTTTCTTACTTGATTATCAGGGGCCTAGGAGCCTCCCCCGCTCCACAGACCTGTGCTCTCTTGTCCCTTCCAGCTTGACTGTGGGTTGGGGCAGAGGTGGGCCTTCTTGTGTGCTGTGAGGTGGCCGCTGGAGAGCCAGAGAGCCCCCAGGGAGGGCGCCGAGAGCCTCCACCAGAGTTCAGGAACAACCTACAGGAGGAAAATCGGGGCCTAGGCTGAGGGGAGCTATTGAATGTGGGAGAGTTCTAGGGGAAGGGCCTAGGAGTGGGGAACAGCCAGATGGCAGGTGGTGTGAGCCTCAAGCTGGGAATAAGGTGAGAGACTGAGGACCAGGAAGAGGGGTGAACAGCCCCCAGCCCCCGATTCCAGTGACTGCTGGGTCCTTAGGCCTCACCTGGCTCCCTATGTGGCCTCGCCTGGAATCCAGGGAGTGTATATCAGAGTGACGGGGACTCCTCAGGCCAAGGTGAGGAATGTTGCTGTGCTTGGTAAATGAAACATGCCATTGCCTCCCCAGGATGACTCCTCAGGTGAAGCAGCCTCGCCATTGGTTCTCGGCCCGCAGCCTTCCACCCTGCACCCCCTGTTCGCTGTCGATGTGCCCGTCTATGTCCTCCAGGTCTGGATGCCTTACAACTCTGGGTTTGTTAGTAAGACTGTCATGATGCTTTTGGGTTTCTGAGGCTTGTCACTGAGGTGGGGCTCAAGGGGAGACTCATTGGGTTGGTTGCCAGGATGTTTTGCTGCTTTCTAGAAAAAGTGGGTAAATGACCAAGAAATAAAAGACTAAGAATAAAGCTCAGGGTTGCTCCCCAGTGTAGCTCCTACTTGTAAATAAGGTGAAATTTAATACACTCTTCAAATATTTTATATTTAGAAATTCTAGTCACAGGACACCTGGGTGGCTCAGTTGGTTAAGCCTCTGCCTTCAGCTCAGGTCATGATCGCAGGGTCCTAGGCTCGAGCCCTGTGTCGGCAAGGAGCCTCCTTCTCCCTCTGCCTGCTACTCTCCCTGCTTGTGCTTGCCCGCTCTCGCTTGCTCTCTCTGACAAATAAATAAAATCTTAAAAAAAATGCTCTTTGAAATATATATAAAAAAAATTCTAGTCACTTTCTCCTACGGGAAATAGGCTGGCCAGTTTTTGTTTTTAAAGATTTATTTATTTATTTGTGGGGGGGTGCAGGGGCAGAGGGAGAGGCAGAGAAACCCACGAAGACTCTGCACTGAGCACAGAGTCCAACATGGGGCTCGATCTCACAACCCTGAGATCAGACCTGAGCGGAAGCCAAGGGTGGGATGCTTAACTGACTGTGCCACCCCGCGCCCCTGGGCCAGCCAAGTTTGGACCTATGGGGAAACACAGCCAGGAATGTTAGTTTGCTAAATAAGTGAATAAACCAAGTATAGGTGGCGGCGGGCAGTTTAGATTTGGCTGTAACATAGAGTAGGTAGCTTATCAAATTTCTAACAGTTCTGCCTTAAATACATATTTTTAAAATTCCTACACATGGTAATTTAGTTTCTTGTATTCAAATTGGGCTGTTCAACATTTTCCTTAAAAGGTCAAAAATAAATACCGAGTTAAGTGCTGGGAAACAGAGGGGTGGGTGGGGCTCCCAGACAGCTGGAGTGGGGGTTCCTTCAAATGCAGTTTGGGAATGTGCATTCAGAAAACCTCACGGATGTTGACTCCATTCTGCCTGGTATTCCCACTCATGAGATCGTTCTTAAATCTGGTAGTGGACAAATAATTGGCCAAAAGATGTTCCCCATGGCCTTGAATCTAATGCTGTGGGAGTGTTCTAGCCGGAGGAGGTGGGTTAGGTGGGCCGTGGCGCCGCCATTGATGAGGCCCACAGACAGGCAGGAACCGGGAGAGGTGCTTCCCCATGCAGAGTGCGGAGAGGGTTCTTAGTGAGACAAGGACATCACATTTCTGAGGAGACCTGCAACACAGCATCATTAAGTTCACTTTGCCGCCTTTTTGTTTATGCTAAAGTTTCTTTCTTCAAGGGATGTATGTGAAAATAAGGGGAAAACAAGTTTGCTTTAGGCAAGTGACGGGGGCCTTACTGGGTTATGAGGCTGGCTGTGTGCGGCCGCAGGGCTGCCTTGTGGGAGGCGGTCCTGCGCTGCCCAGCCCCCAGCTCTGCCCCTCACCGCTCTGCTTGGTTTTCAGGAGGTGCTTCCTGCAGCTGGAGGGGCTGCCGGGCCTGAGGAGGTGCGGTGTGCGGGGAGCACCATCAACCTGCGGGACCTGCAGTGACAGCGGCCCTCTGCCCTGGGGCCTGCAGGCCACGCCTCCAGTCTGCGGCCTCCGAGACTCCCTGACGTGGTTTACAGGCCTGGGGGAGACCCCCCTGGGTTTCTGCTCAGAAGGCTAGCCTAGTTCCTCCGAGACTTTGGGGCACGGTTCCCAAACATGTTTTTGGTACATTTTATCAGGAACCAGTTTGGGGCAGTATTCCTTGAAATCGCCCCTCAGGGCAAAGCACACGCCTTTCCCGGGCTTGGCGGTGCGCAGACAGCCCTCGTTCCCTGTGATCTAAGCCATGGAGCCCGCGCCGCAGAAGGAAAACAGCCTTCGGCGGGAAGTAGGGTAGAGCACAGCTTCCCTTGTCGGATGGGACTTCATCTGTAGTAAAAGCAAATGGGATCTTTCTCCTTCCGTGTTTCAGCATTTGGCCTGAGAGAGATCTAGAAACCGTTTCCCTTTATGAGAGCTAACAGGCTGTTTCCCAGCCCCTTGGGTGCCGGTTGTGGTTGGGCTGATTCCATCACGCCCTAGGGCAGAAGCGTCCCGTTGTCACAGTGAAGCCAAATTCGAATCCCTGTTTTGGCAGAGCGGGCGGGCAGCCCGTGGGGGGGGGTGCAGAGGGGCACACACTGGGGCGCTGTTCGCGAGCCCTCGCAGAGAGGCCAAATTTAAAGTCCCTAATTTGGGCATGGTAGAGGTAAAACTTTACATTTTTCTAAATTCTGTATCCGAGTGTGCGTGTTGATTAAGAATTTGTGCCCGGTTTCTACAGTCACGGTTGCGTGCACGCAGTCACGGGGGACAGGGAGAACGGCACGCACGCCGCAGGTGCAGATGGGTGCGCGCTGTCCTGTGCACTTCTGCACCGGCGGCGAGCTGATGACCTAGAACGGATTTATCTGTCAGCGGGACTGGCCACAGGGCCGCTCCGAAGTGCTGTCTTTTGCCTTGTGCCTTGGAGGCGCACGTTGACTCACATGCCGTTTTGGTTCTTGGACTTGGACGTGTCCAAACTCTGCCTGGCCTGTGTTTCTTTATTTCTGAGTTTTTGGCCTTGGGCTTTTGGGAATGACCCCAGCATTTGGTGGTGAGTCCTCTCTCTGCCCTGCTCTGAGGTGCTGTCTCCAGGGTGCTTCTCCACCCACAGGAACTTGGGCCCCATTTATAAAGAGTTTTACCCACAGAGCTCTGTGCTGCGTCAGCCTCCAGGTCGCCCAGCAGCCCCCTCCCTCCACAAGGAGCCAGCCTGCCTGCCAGGGTGGCCCTTGGGGGCCGGGTGGCCTGATGGCCACACTGCACTGTCTTTCCGATGGGAGGAGGGGCTGGGCCACGGAGATGCTCTCTCTGGGGTGGGTCCCTGGAACTTCCCCCGGAACGTCCCCCTGGGAATGTCCACCACCACGATGTGATTGGTACTGGCTGTCAGTTTTCTGGGCACTGGGTTCCCTGGTGGCAGTGGGCCCAACTTGTGGTACAAACGAATAAAAGTTTTTGTATAGTCAGGTACTGACAGTGTCGCTTGGCTTTACCTCACAGAAGTGTGCGTGTAGCGTGGACGTCATGTTTTGTCTTCAGTAGTGAGAACCCTCTCCTCCTCCCAGCTTGCTGCCTCCTTTCCTTGTCTTTGCACATCACATCTCAGTGTGGACTTGGCCGTCTGTCTCAAAGCAGCCATCTTACCCGAGGGCCAGGATGAGCTCCTTCCTCAAGCATGGGCTGAGGGTTCAGGGATTAGAGGGCAGGGTGTGGACAGTGGAACCAGACTGCCTCGTTCAACAGGCCATGAGGCCACCAAAGAGGGGGCGTTTATTTCACACGAGTAAGTAAATGTACAGTGGGAGGCTGGTAGGGGCACGGGGATATGGCGACAGCTGCCGCAGGCCAGCCCGCCCTGCCCCTGCTTCCTGCTGCTGTCCTTGCTGTGCTGCGGGCGATGGCCAGCCAGTGTGGGGAGGCTACGTGAAGAACAGCAGCTGCTCCTCCTCGTCGTTGTCCATCAGCACATGCTCAGGCTCCTGCTTTGCTTTGAGAGCTGGGGGCCGGGAGCGACTCACCAGTCTCCTGCCTCTCTGCAGAGTGAGCGGGCTCTGTGAGCCTGTGCCCCGCGGCCTCCCTGCACCGGGAGGCGCTGCCCAGGCCCTGAAGCGTCAGATGCCCGTGTCCCGAGCGTGCCTGGAAGCTGGTGCGCTGGGGCTATGGGGCCCAGGGGACGTCCCGGCCTTCCCTGTCAGCCTGTGGGCTCAGGGCTGGAGCTGTTCTGAAATGACTCGGGAGTGAGTCTCCCCAGCATTTCCAGAGCCTGCTCCCTGGGCCGTGGGCCCGTAGATACGTGTGCATTGTGGGGTGCACCTGGAAACACGGGATGTACCTGGCTAAACAGAGGGAGCCCGCTTCCTTTGCTCCAGGGATTTAAGGGGGAGACCCCACAGTGTCTGCCGTCCCCGTGTGACAGCGTGGAGAGTGTTACTGTATTCAGAGAGCAGCCCCTCGGCCTCATCTGTCTGCTGGGGGCTGTATTTGGGCTTAGGCCTGCTTTAGGGAGCATACCTCCTGCTGCCAGGTACAGAAGGAAGTGGCTGCTCTAGGCTGTTCCCCATGGGGCAGCCAGGGGAAACCCTAGTGACGGGTGATGGGCTGGAGGCTGGGGTCTGGCTGTAGTGTCGGTGGTATGGTGGGACCTCGCCGGGGCTGAGCTGCTCCCACCTGCTCTGGGAGCCGAGGGCTGCACCTGGGTAGGGCTGGGAGGGCACTCGCCAGGCCGTCACCCACCAGGAGTTCGTGTACAGGAAGGCAGGCAACCCCAGGGGAGGATTTGCAGAGGAAGTGGGTCCTGAGGGGCAGCAGGGCTGGTGGACCAGGAACGGGAGACACTGCTCTATCCCAGCCTTACTCTGATGGCCCCATCTTTCCCCCAGGACCTCAGCAATTAGCACCTGCAAAGGGGGTGAGCCAGGCTTGGTTGCAGGCCCCCAGCCCCTCCCAGCCCCACTGTGCCTGGTCGTGGGGCTCTTCCCCCTGCAGTGACTCCCCGGGGCCACCCTGCCTACCTTCTTCTTGATCTCAGCCTGGGCCCGGGCCTGGGCCCGCTGCAGACGCTCCTCCTGCAGCTGCTTCTGCATCAGGACCTTCTCTTCGCGGAGTCTTGGTGCCAGGGGCAGCGCAACACGGTTTAAGGACTGGAGGCGCCTGGGGAAGCTCCCAGATCCCTTTCCCAGCTCCTTGCATGCAGCCCTCAGGCCATGGCCCTCCCTTTAGGAGAAAACTCCCCACTCCTCTCCACTCTTCCCTGCCAGGCCAGGTTGGCTTCTGCTCTTGTTCTTAGGGGCTCCTGGCTCAGGTCCATCAGCTCATACCCCTTGGAGGACCACGTTCCTTGGTCCCCATCCCTGGTCACTGGTTGACCTGTGTGTGCTTCTGGTCATCAGACCTTTGCCCCGTGCCTGTTCCCACCCAGGTATGGAACAGGCGACACAGAAGAAGAGCCCCTGTGCTTGTGGGAGAGGCAGATGTCTCTTTGCGGATGTCTCAGGGCCCTGCATGGAGTGAGTGAACTGGGCAGCCCCCCAGGTCAGAGGAGCCAGTGGGTCTCTGGGGAGCTCCCTGGGCCTCCCCTTGGAGAATGGGTCCATGCTGCCTGTGTCCAACATTCTGACACTGCCAAGTGTTCCTGCCTGCCCCTGCCACTAAACTGGGCTTCCTCAGTTTCTCCCCGAGTCTTCACCTTCCCTCCCCTGGGCTCTGGCAGTGCCAGTCTCTTCCCTCTCCAACAGGGAAAATGGCCATTGCTGTCCCTTGTCCTTGGGGTGAGGCCATGCTGTCCACACCTTCACTTTGGCTCCTGGGCTCCCTGAGCCCACATCATCTCCCACTTCAGACGAGGGCCTTCCCTCACTGGGGCTAAGTTCGGTGCCCTCTCTGGTAGACCCCTGGCTTTGTCTTTCAGCATGGAGCACCAGGGTCCTCTCTCCCCTGGTTTGGGATCTCTTTGAGGACAGGTCTATTATCTGACCTCTGTCCTCAGGGCCAGCCTGGGCCAGCCCAGAGCAGGAGCAGGGGTGTGGAGGGTGTCCTCTCCCTCAGCGCCCTCCCTACCGCGTGAGAGGCCCAGTTAGACCTCGCCGGGTGGGGCAGGAGCCGGGCTCTCACCTCAGGCGGCGCTCCTTCTCCTTGGCCTTCTCGGCCTGCTCGATCTTGATCTGGGGTACCCGCTCTAGGTTCTCCAGCAGCTCATCCAGGTGGTGCTCGATGATGGTCAGCATCTGCACGGTGCCCAGGCTGGACTCCTGCTGGGCGCCGATGCAGTGCCGGTACACATCCAGCACCTTGCGGTTGAGGCTTTCCAACAGCTTGTCCTGCAAGGCGGGCAGGCTGGCAGAGGGGTCGCGTGGGCCTCTGTCCCCACAACCCCGCTCCGCAGCCTGCCGCACCCAGTGCCCTTGCTGTGACGTGGCTGACCTCCCTAAGCCCTGCCCAGCACGCTCAGCAAGCATGGGAGAAACAGCTTGGACACTTGGATTTTTCTTGGCCAGAGCTGTCCTTGCCCTCCTGTGGTCAGCCAGACCCAGGGTTCCAGCCACTACTGGGGCTCTACCCCAGCTGCCTTGGTGTGCGCATGGGGCCCAGTCCCCTCCTCTGGGGCCCTGTTCTGCCCCTGCACTAACCTCAGCTCCCCACAGGACACTGTCCCATGAGCTACTTTCTATGCGGCCCTGGGCAGATGGGCTAGGCGTGAGGATTAAATGAGGACTAGCAGACAGACAGGCTCAGGCCAGGAGTGGGGCACAGCCAGCACCCAGTGAGTCTGTCTGGGAGGAGGCGGGGTGCACCGGCCTGTGTGTTGTGGCATCCTGCGTACCTGGCCTGGTTCTGGCACACAGTAGGTGCTCAACAGTAACTTGAATGAATTAGGAAGCTAGGACTGTGACTATGGCCCCAAGTGCACTGTCAGGAAGGGTGCACCACTGCCTGGAACATTCTTGGCTCTCTGTGCCCTCAGAATTCTCACTCTTTCAGGATGGCTTAGGGACATGACTTCTTCCTCCGGGCAGGGTCACCTTCTGGACATTTTGTGTTGAAGAAACAGATGTATTTGTTGAATGAAAGAAGGAAGGAGTGGAGGAGGTGTGCTGGTCAGCTGAGTGGCCAAGGGGCATAAAATTACAGGGTGGCTCTGCTTTGGGGACCAAGGGCCTTCTTCAGCTGGTGCCCCTCGATCACGCCTACAGAGCTTGGAAGGTGGTGAGGGGCACTGGGTGCTCTCAGATGTGCTCTTAAATGGATGGGGCCCCAGTCCCGTGGTCCCCCGCCCTCCCTGCACGCCTGCTGCCCTCTGGCTGCTGACGGGGAGCCTACCTCCTGAGCACCCTTGTACTCGCCGTAGTGGAAGACTCGGGCTTTGAGCTCCAGCTCGGCGGCCGACTCCTCCTCCTTGGTGATGGACATCATCAGTGTGGTGACCCACTGCTTCAGCTGGTTGACCTCCCTGTCCCTGGATGGGGGACGGCAGGGCCCTGCCCACTCAGCGCAGCTCTGAGCACTTCACCTCTCTTGAGCCTCACTGCCCCGCCACTGTCCTGAGGGCTAAGGGGCCATGACTGCAAAGTGCGTGCCCAGGGGCCAGAGATGCTGCTGAGATGCAGGACTAAGATTTAAGATCTTTAACAATTAACACTACAAAAAATAAGTAACAGCTTTATTGAGGTATAATTCACATACCTATAAAATTCTTTTAAAATGCACAAATCAAGGGGCACCTGGGTGGCTCAGTCCGTTAAGCATCGGACTCTTGATTTCAGCACAGGTCATGATCTCAGGGGCATAAGCTTGATCCTGGGGTCGGCTCCACGCTTGGTGGGGAGTCTGCTTGAGATTCTCTCCCTCCCCCTTTGCCCCTCCCCCTGCTCGTGGGCTCTTCTCTCAAATAAATAAGTAAAATCTTTAAAAAATTGCAGTTCAGTAGTTGTCAGGATATTTACACAATTGCACAATCTTCATCATCTCATTTTAGAATATTTTCATCACCTAGAGGAACCCGGTCCCCATTAGTAATCACTCTCCATCCTTCCCTTTCCCCCCAGTGTGTGTCTGTCCTGGACATTTCATAAGTGTGGAGCCATACAGTGGCAGCCTTTGTGTCTGGCTCCTTCATTCAGCAGAATGTTTTCAAGGTCTGTCCATGTTACGGCATGTTATCAGAACTCCATTCTTTTTCAGGACTGTGTGACAGTCCCCTGTGCTGATGGACCATACTTTGTCCAAATGGACATATGGTTGGTCCTACCTTTTGACTCTTGGGAATTATGCTGCTGTGAACATTCATAGACAGGTTTCTGTGAAGACATGTTCTCAATTCTCTTGGGCATATATTTATTTTTAAAGATTTTATTTATTAGAGAGAGAGTGTACGTGCACACAAGCAGGGAAGGGGGCAGAGGGTGAAGGAAAAACAGACTCCCCACTGAGCTGGGAGCCTGACATGGGGCTCCATCCCAGGACCCCGGGATCATGAGCTGAAGGCAGACGCTTAACCAACTGAGCCACCCATGTACCCTTGGGCATATATTTAGAAATAGAATGCCAACAATCAACTTTTAAGTGAAATACTAAACTTAAAGAATAATATTAAATAAAAATCTTGCACAATCATGGCAGACACTGACCATCATATGTTGGGATTTCCCGAGCAGGAATCCCTGTTCTTAGGGCTGGCATGGGTCCACCCAGTGTGGGCAGCTGCATCTGGCCACTCCACCAGCAGTGCCCGGGAGGCCCAGAGGGACCCTGCCACCCCCATGGTGATTCTGTGGTTCTTCCCCCATTTCTTGATAGAACCCACTGACATTTTCCCAACCCTAAGCAAAGCACCATGGGCTGCTGCTCCTTTACCCACTGTGGGTCCCATGGCCTATCATTTGCACCAGCACCAGCAGCTCCCCCACTCCCAGGAACCCTCCAGGCTACATTTCCCTGGCTTTGGGGTGGACGGCCGAGACCAGAAGCTTGTGAGTATGAGAGGGGCTGAGGGGGGTGGCCAGAGAGACCACATGCAGCTAACACACAGCCTGCCTGCCCAGGTGTTGGTGGCACTCATGCAGGTCACCTGGGATGACAGCAGAGAGCACGTCCTGGGTGTCAGGACCAACTTCCCTCCAACCACATGTGCCCGTTGTAGGGGCAGGTACGTTTAGGGTCAGTGGTACTCGTCCTAAAAGATACATGATTGCATTCAGTTTTAACTTTTTTTTTTGTTAATACTTCCTTCACTTTCATCGCCTTAACTGGTGAGTGTGATCCTACAGCTGGCGCAGCGCTGCTCTGCTTTCACCCTCCTTTGCTATGTGGATGTGGTGGTTCAGGTGGTGGGCGACTTTTCGTTGTTGATCTATTTCCTATCAGGGTAACTGGGATAAAAAGATACCCTTTCCCGGGGCGCCTGGGTGGCACAGCAGTTAAGCGTTTGCCTTCGGCTCAGGGCGCGATCCCGGCGTTGCGGGATCAAGCCCCACATCAGGCTCTTCTGCTATGAGCCTGCTTCTTCCTCTCCCACTCCCCCTGCTTGTGTTCCCTCTCTCGCTGGCTGTCTCTATCTCTGTCTAATAAATAAATAAAATCTTAAAAAAAAAAAAAGATACCCTTTCCCTACTAGTCGTCTTTAGATGTAAAGTTGTTGGGTCACAGTGTTTTCTCAACTAGATCTTACCAGTTTATGGGAATGCAAAAGCATGAGGGACATACTGCTCAGCGTTGATCCTCAGACTAGCCTGTATCTCACCTGCATGTTTGTCAGAAATGCAGATTCTAGGGGGGAATCCAGTGCACACAGAGTCTAAGGAGCACTTCAGTGCTGGAAGAGTGACCTGGTTTCTTCAATGGCCGGACTGCAGGAGGACAACAGGATGGGAGAGGGAACCTATAGATCGAAAGGGATTGGATGACACAGCCAATTGCAGAGCATGATCTTATTTGGATTCTAATTCAAACTAAGTTAAAAAACTCCAACCATTTATGGATTATGGATATTTAATATTAAGGATTACTGGTTTTTCTAAATGTGAGGATGGTATTGTGATTATGTTAAAGAGTCCATATATTTTTAGAGATATTGACTGGCATATTTGCAGATGAAATGATACATGCCTGGAATTGGCTTTGAAATAATATGGGAGATGGAGAAGTTGGTGGGATCTAGGTAAAAGGAGATTGGCTCTGAGTTGATCACTGCTGAAGCTGGTGATGGGACCCTGGGGACTCATGGTACTATTCTCTCTACTTTTGTACGTTTATATGTATGAAATTTTCTTAGAGCTGTGGGGCTGAATTGCAGAAGTTATAACAAGTTTTTGAAAGGTAACAAAATGATTCTTCATAAATACCTGGGGACGTATAGCCAGAAAGCTTACTAGACTGGTATGAAAAAAAAAAAGGCAAAGACCACCAAATAGGAATCAAGATCATTCAAAAGACCAAGCAAAAGAGAAACAGTTACCGTATTCCTGCAGAAATAGCAGCAAAAAGAACAACAGTTTAAAAATTTGAAATAGAGAAAGACGGCAGAGCAGGAGCATCATGAATCTGTCTCCCCACTAGACAGTAATCGCACTGGCAGAACCTGTTGCTAGAGCCATTTTGGAACGCTGGAGTCTACTGAAAGCTTGCAACTTCCAGGGGAAGGCTTGGACGGTAATTATGGTTAATTTCCATCCATTTCAGCTCTAAGCATAATAACATTTACCCAGCCATCACCCAGCCATGTGGCAGGCAGCTGTTCAGGTTTTCTGGAGCAGCTAGCACACAGCCTGTTGGAGGTAGGGTGGGCACAAAAGGACCTTGTCCTCCAAATATTGGGAATCTGTGCCCTGATCTGTGATTGCTATGTCTGACCACAGAGGTACAGGCAAATAGGCGGGCAGCCATTGTTTCTTCTCCCTTCATTGTTGCAAGCCAACCCCTCACCCCCCACTTGACTTCCAGGGGATTTAAGGGGCCATTGCTTTTTCCTCCCTTCATTTTTTGCTTTTTCCCCCTTGGAGAGCCAGACCTTAAAGACCAAGGACAGACAAAAACAACAGCATATATGGGAAAAATTAGAAAGTGACCATGCATGCCCAGGGAAAGTCTCAGAAAAGACCTAAGTTTACACTGCAGGATGCTTCTCAACACCGAGACAGCCCACAAGATTCATATAAACAAAAACAATGCACAAAGGAGTAGGGAAATGAAGAATTCACTAGAGGGATTCAAAGGCTGATCTGAGCAGGGAGAAGAAAGAATCAGTGATCTTGAAGATAGGACAGTGGAAACTATGAAGACCGAGGAACAGAAAGAAAAAGATAGAAAAAAGTGAACAGACCCTAAGGAATGAGTGGGACACCATCAAGAGGACTAATATATGCATCATAGGAGTCCCAGAAGGAGAAAAGAAAAGGGGGCAGAGAGAAGATTTGAAGAACATGGATGAAAATTCTAAAAGTGGATGAAAGACATGAATATAAACATCCAAGAAGCTCAAGGAACTCCAAGTAAGAGGAAATCAAGGAGCCCCACACTGAGACATTATTATAATCAAACTATCATGGGATAAAAAAAGCCAAAGCCAGAGAATTTTGAAAGCTGCAAGAGAGAAGCAAATCATTACATACAGAGGATCTTCAATAAGATTATCAGCAGATTTCTCATTACAAATTTTGGTGGTCAGAAGACAGATATAGTCGAAGTGCTCAGAGGAAAAAAAAAACTGTTAACCAAGAATTCTGTATCTGGCAAAACTGTCCTTTAAAAGTGAGGGAGAAGCTAAGACATACCCTAATTAACAAAAGTGAAGGAGTTTGTTCCCATGAGATCTGCCCTGCCAAAAATGCTCAGGGGAGTCCTGCACAGTGAAATGAAAGCAAATCAGACAGTAACTTAAAGTTCTATGACAGAGTAAAAATCTCAATAAAGGTATAATGTGGACAATTTTAAAAGCTAGTAAACATGTAACACTGGTTTGTAACTGTATTCTTTGTTTTCGACATAATTTAAGAGACTCATACATTTAAAAGTATTTTTAGTTTATGTTTTAGAGCACACAATGTATGGAGACATAAATTTGTGACATCAGCAACCAAAAGGATGAAGATGGAACTGTAAGGGAGCAGAGTTTCTGTATGTTATTGAAGTTAAGGTGGTACAGATTCAAATTTGAGTGGTAACAACTTTAGGATATTAAATATAATCTCATGCTAACCACAAAGAAAACAGCTATAGAATATACACAAAAGGAAATGAGAAAGGAATTTAAACATGTCACTACAAACAATCAACTAAACACAAAGAAAACAGTATTGCAGGATATGAGGGACAAAAACTATAAGGCATATAGGAAACAAAAAGTACAATGACAGAAGTCCCACCATATCATTAATTACTTTAAATGTAAATGGGCTAAACTCCAATCAAAAGACTGAGACTGGCAGAATGGATCACATATGATTCAACTATATGCTGTCTATAAGAGCCTCACTTGAGATCCAAAGACACAAATGGGTTGAAAGTGAAAGGATGGGAAAAGATACTCCATGCAAATAGTAACCAAAAGAGAGAGCAAGGGTAGCAATACTAGGATCAGACAGAAAAAATTACCAGAGACAAAGAAGGACCTTATATATTAATAAATGTCCAATACAACAAGAAAATATAACAATTATAAACATTTATGCACCTAATGACAGACTACCAAAATATATGAAGCCAAAACTTACAGATGGAAGGGAGAACTAATTCTGTAATAATAGTTAGAGACTTCAGTATCCCCTTTGCAATAGTGGAAGAACAAGCAGACAGAAGATTGGGAAACAGAAGACTTAAGCATTTCAGTACACCAACTAGAAGTAACAGACATACACAGAAAACTCTACCCAACAACAGAAGCATACACTCTCAAGGGCAAATGGGACATTTTTCAGGATGTCCCAAATATTAGGGCCACAGACTAAGTTTCAATAGATTTTTAAGAAGATAGATACTATACAAACTTCTCTGTCAACAACTGGATGAAATTAGGAATTGTTAACAAAAGCAAAACTGGAAAATTTCACAAAGTTGTAGAAATTAAAGAACACATTTTAAACAACCAATGGATCAAAGAGGAAATCATAAGGGAAATTAGAAAAAAATAGGGATGAAGAAACCTGAGAACACAACAGAGCAAAACTTTTTGGACACATAGCAAAATTTATGGTGCTAAGAGGAGAATTTATGATGATAAAACTTGCATTTAAAAAAGAGATCTCGGGGCACCTGCGTGGCACAGTCGTTAAGCGTCTGCCTTCGGCTCAGGGCGTGATCCTGGTGTTCTGGGATCAAGCCCCACATCAGGCTCCTCCGCTAGGAGCCTGCTTCTTCCTCTCACACTCCCCCTGCTGTGTTCCCTCTCTCACTGACTGTCTCTCTGTCAAATAAAAAAAATCTTTAAAAAAATAAATAAATAAAAAATAAAAATAAAAAAATAAAAAAGAGATCTCAAACTAACAACCCAACTTTACAACTTAAGGAATTTATAGAAAAAGAACAAATTCAACCTGAAGCTAGTGGAAGGAAGGATTTAATACAAATTAGAGGAGAAAGACAAAATAGAGAATAGAAAACAGTTTTTCAAAAAGATCAATAAAATTGACAAACGCTTAGCTTGATGGACTAAGGAAAAAAAATCTGAAGTTACTAAAATGAGAATGAAGGTGGGAACATCACTACTGATCCTGCAGAAATAAGAAGGATTAGGAGAGAGTACTATCAACTGTGAGCCTCCAAACTGGACAACTTGGGTAAAATGGACAAATTTCTAGAAACACAAAATCTACCAAGACTAAATCATGTAGGGGCGCCTGGTGGCTCAGCTGGTTAAGTGTCTGCCTTCTGCTCAGGTCATGATCCTGGGGTCCTGGGGTGGAGCCCCACATCGGGCTCCCTGCTCAGCAGAGAGTCTGCTTCTCCCTCTGCCCATCCCCCACAGTTTGTGCTCTCTCTCTCTCTCTCAGTTGCTGTCCCTCAAATAAATAAATAAAATATTTTTTAAAAAAGACTGAATCTTGTAGAAATAGAAAATCTGAATAGGCCTATAACTAGTAAGAAGATTGAATCAGTAGTCAGAAATCTAATACCAATCCTTTTTAAACTTTTCCAAAATACTGAAGAGGGGGGAACACCTCCTAATTCATTCTATGAGAGCAGCATAACCATGATACCAAAGCCTGTCAAAGACGTTACAAGAAAAGAAACTATAGACCAACCTCCCTTATGAACATTCATGCAAAAAAATCAACAAATGCTCTGTTAGGCCCTGGCTGGCATTTAGGATTCTGGAGGAAACAGGTGACACACACTTATTAGCATACGGAATTCAATCAAACATTAGAAAAATCCTATAGTATAGTTATACTATACTTATATTAGAAGGATTAGAAGCAAGTGGCACTCATTCCTGGAATGCAAGGGTGTATTATCAATCAGGGTAATACACCACATCAACAGAGTGGAGGAAAAAGATCACATGACCATCTCAATTGGTGCAGAGAAAGGCTTTGACAAACATGATAAAACACTCAGTAAAATAGGGATAGAAGGAAACCACCTCTATATAATAAAAGCCATATATGAAAAGCCCACAGCAAGCATCATACTCAGTGGTGAAAGACTGAAAGATTTTCCTCTAAGATCGGATGGTAAGGATGCCTGCGTTCACCACTTCTATTCAACACGGTACTAGAAGTTCCAGCCAGGGAGATTAAGTAAGAGAAAGAAAGATAAGGCGTCCAAGTTGGACAAGAAGTAAAATTAGCTGTTTACAGAAAACATAATCTTCTTTGAAGAAAACCCTAAAGACTCCACAACAAAGCTGTTAGAATTAAATGAATTCAGCAAAGTAGCAGGATACAAAGTCAACAAAGTCAACAAAATGCAGTTTTATACACAAATAGCGAACACTCTGCAAAGGAAAACAAAAACAGTCCCATTTACGATAGCATCCAAACAATTCCACTTGCGAAAGCACCCCAAGTTAAAAACAGAAATACCGTAAGCTCCAGCAGTTATACTTTTGGGAATCTATGCAGAGGAACTGAAAGCAGAGTCTTGAAGAAGCATTCGCACAGCCACATTCACAGCAGCGTTACTTGCAAGAGCTAAAGTGCGGAAGCAACCCAAGGGCGCCTGATGGGTGAATGGAGAAACATGTCTAGACATAAATGGAATGTTATCTAACCTTAAAAAGGAAGGAAACTCTGACACATGCTACCACATGAATGAAACTCGAAAACATTAAGTGAAATAAGCCAGTTACAAAGAGTCAAGTATTGTCTGATGCCACTTCTATGAGGTACTTGTAGTCAAACCCTTTCTGACTGATAGGAAGCACAGTGGCGTTGCCAGGGACCGAGCGGCTGGAGAATGGAGAGGGATTCATCACAGGGAGAGCGCTTCAGTTGTACAAGATGCAAAGAGCTGGAGGGTTGGACGGTGGGACTGCTGCACAGCAACACAAACGTACTTAGCCACCGGACCAGACACTTACAAGTGGTTCAGGTGGTCAATTTTGTGTTACGTGGATTTTATCACATTGAAAAAGGAAATAAAAAGGAGACCCTCTTGCCCCCACAAACTCAAGAGTGATGCTCTCCTAGACCCTGGCTGGCATTTAGGATCCTGGGGGAAACAGGCGACACATACTTAGTTCTGGTTCCTATATGGCTGGCTGGCATTGATTGATTGATTGATTGATGGGGCGGGGGGGGAGGGGGTGAGAGAGACAGAGAGAATCTTAAGCAGGCTCCCTGCCCAGACTCGGGGCTTGATCTCACAACCCTGAGATCATGACCTGAGCCCAAATCAAGACTTGGACACAACCGACTGAGCCACCCAGGCGCCCATGGGTACCTGGCTTTTGTTCATTCTCCTTGTCTGCTTTGGCATTGTGGCTGCTTCTGCTCGCTCTTGCGCCCCGTGGGTGGTGTGCACTGTGAGCCCCTCTCCCTGCCTGTGGGCCTGCTCTTTGTTTCAGCACAGGGAGATTTTCATCCGTCACTACACTGGCTTTTGGTCCTCCGCTCTGTGTGTGGCCGTCTCCTGGACTTCCTTCCGCGTGTGCCCTGCACGTGGTCTCCCCGGGGTCCTGTCGCTTCAACTCCTTGTCCTTTCCCTCAGAGTTCTGGGAGCTGTCCCATGGACATGGTCCCCCTCGCTCACTCAGCGGCGGGCTGCAGAGAGCCCTCATTGTGGTCTTGAGCCCTGGGCTTGTCTGCACCCAGGTCTGCCTCTCTCGCAGCAGGGGTGCAGCTTCTCGTGAGGAGCCAAGAGGCTTGTCCTGATTCACTTAGCCTTCTCACCCGCATCCCTTAGTGAACGTATTTTCTCACGTTTCTGGTGACATTTTCCTGTCTGTGTGTCCTTTGAGCTGCAAGTCGGTGCAAGTTCAATACCAGGGACTCAGATGAGTCGTGCCATTTTGTGTGTCGAGATGGAGCCTGGGCTGGAGGCGGATGTGCCGGCTGGGCTTCCCCTGAGCCGTGGGGACTCACGTCTGAGGGGCAGCCATGGTTGCAGGAGCCTCGCATGGCTGCCAAGACTCAGCCCACACAAGGTCTCGCCTCAGCCAGAGGTCAGCACTGGCACGAGCTTTCTGAAGCTTTGGTGCCTCCCCTGCGGCTGGCCTTGCTCTGGTGACCCTGGCTGCTGCAAGACGGACCCTCGTCTCCACCTCTGGCTCACTGCAGTGACAGGGCGTCTGAGCTGCTTCCTGCTCGTTTTCCAACTTACTGGCTGGGCTGGGTTTTCCTGGAGGAAGGTTGGCATGGTTTCCAGGAAGGGAGTCAGGCTTGTTCATTGCTGGTACGTAGGAAGTGAAGTTTCATATAGTAACTCTGTATTCTGTAACCTTGCTGTAATGGCTTACTAGTCCAGGAGTTTTTTGTTGATTCCTTGAGATTTTCTACATAGAAGATCATGTCATCTGCCAACAAAGTTTTCTTTCTTTCTTCCCTGTCCGTATACAGGCATTCCTGCTTTTCTAAACTTTGTATTAGGCCACTTCCCTTTTATGAAAGACCGACATTAGTACCTGTTTCTCTAACCAAAAAGACATCCTTGCTTTTGTTCCTGATCTTAGTGGGGAAACGTTAAGTATGATGCTAGCTGTAAGGTTTTTGTAGATGTTCTTCATCAAGTTCAGGAAGTTCTCTATTCCTAGTTAACTGAGAGCTTTCATCATGAAGGGAGTTAGATTTTGTTAAATGCCTTTTCTGCATCTGTTGATATAATCATGTGATTTTTCTCCTTTAGCTTGTTGATATGATGGATTACATTAATTGATTTTCAAACATTGAAACAGCCTTGCGCACCTGGGAAAAATCCCGCTTGATATGTACAATTCTTTTTATACATTGTCCAATTCAATTTGCTAATATTTTGTCAAGGATTTTTACATCTGCGTCCGTGAGAAATACTGGTCTGTAGTTTCCTTCTCTTGTAAGGTCTTTGCCTGCTTTTGGAATTAGGGTAATGCTGGTCTTACAGAATGAGTTAAAAAGTATTATTCCCTGTTTCTTTCTTTTGGAAGAGATTGCGAGAATTGGCAAAATTTCTTCCTTAAATATTTGGTAGAATTTGGCAGTAAACCCATCTGGGTCTGGTGCTTTCTGTTTGAAGGTTATTAATTATTGACTCAATTTCCTTAATAGATACAGGCCTATTCAGATTTTCTATTTGCTGCATATATTTTTAAAAGTATATGTTTATATTTTTTCTTTTCTTTTCTTGCTGAGATAGGGCAGTTGAGTTCATGGCAGTTAATGCATACAGGCCATGACTCTCCTGGAAATAAAAATAAAGCGCTGGTGCTCAGGGGTATCTCAGCTAAAGACCAGTGACTGGAGCTCCTCTCCAGGATTCTGCTGTGCAGGTACGTGTGTGTGTCCTCCTGCCAGGTTCCTGGAATCCGGGAGGCTGCCTGCATCTCCCCAGCTCCTCTCTCTCTCTCTCTCTGAGATGGAAGGGACTCACACTGAAAAACATCAGGGATGGAGCCCTCCCCTCCCCCCACCTGGTCAGCCCTGGCAGGAGACCTCCATGTGGATCTGGGTGTTTGTCAGTGTGACTCCCAGCTTTCTAGGAGACACAGTCCTGCCTGAGAGCACCGATGGTTTTGCCTCACCTGCAGGAGACTCTGGGCGGGACAGTCTCCATGGCAGGATGTGGGCCAACAAGGCGTGCATACTTAAGAACTTGACTCCCTAGGGGGCATCAAAGCCTTCGGCTGGCTTCCACCCTAGGTCTTTGCACTTGCTCTTCCTCTGCCCGGAACCCTCTTCTACCAGATCTCTGTGCGGCCTTCCATGCTCAGGAAGTGCCCAGGTCAATGATGCTTTCCCCTGGAAGCCCGCCCTGCCCCTCCACTTCAGCCTCCTTCTCATATCACCGTTTTTCTCTGGCGCATGTCAGTATCTACGAGTCACATCCGAGGCTCTGTCTGCCTGTCACCATCAAATGTCAGCTCCATGAGGCAGGGCCTTGCTTATCCTTGGAGAACCTAGCCCTGGGTCTGACCCAGAATAGGAGCTCACCCCGTGTTTGGGTGTGAAGGGATGATCCCTTGCTCCTGATGGGCCTCACCTAGTGCCCCAGCCCTGCTGGGCCTGGCGTCGGTGGAATGCACCTGCGTGGGAGCTCCTTGATGCCTCCCGCTGGCTGCAGGCTGCAGGCTGCTCTAGGTGGGGAGGGGCCCAGCCCCATGAGGCTCCACCTGACCTCTTCCCATCCCCTAACTCGCCTGCCGGAAAGGACACGCCCTCTCTCCAGAGTCAGGCTTCCCATGGAGCTTTCCAGAAAGTGGAAGCTAGTGCAGGACCAGGGCCCCGGATGGGAGGGTGGGCGACTGCACGGCTCAGCTCCCAGTGGCTATGGGGGCCCAGGATGACAGCCAGTGATGGAACCCTCCCCTCCCCCGGCCCAGTCAGCCCTGGCAGGAGACCTACATGCGAATCTGAGTGTTTTTCAGGGTGAAGTTCAGATCCTCCAGGGCCTCCTCCATCTCCCGCGTGTTCTGGATGAGTGAGAGGTTCTGCTCCTCTAGCTTCGTGAAGACATCCAGGAGCTGCTGGGGCTCTGTGAAGTACAGCTCCAGCTCCTGCAACCAGAGCCGTGTGTGCAGGCTGGCTGGGCAGCGCAGGGGGACCGGCTTCTGCAGCCCCCCCCAGAGCGGGGCCACTGACCTCCCCGTCGCTGTCTGGGTCCTCATACATAGTGGAGATAGAGCTTGACCTGCAGAGAGATGTGGGATCAGGGCACTGCTGCCAGCCTGGGGGGCAGAGGTCTGGTGGTCGTCTTACCCCGCCCCCACTGGTGAAGCCTCCGGGCATCACCAGGGCACCTTCCCGCTTGCTGCCTATGCCCTCATCCCCTCCTCCTCCCACCAGCTGACCAGGTGAGGACACTAGTTCCCCTCTTGGCCCCATAGCTGTCACACAGCAGTCAGGGGAGAGTTTCGAAATTCGATTAGTTCACATCATTTCAGTTAGAATAAACCTCGGCCTCCTCCCTGGAGCCTATAGGGCCCCCCACTGCCCCCTCGCCTCCCTCTGCTACCCCTGAAGTTACTCCGCTCCTGTCCTACCAGCTCTCTTTCTATTTCTCTGGGGGCTGACCCTACTCAGGACCTTTGTACCCACAGCTACCACTGCTAGGGTTGCCCTGCCCCATTTCCTATTCTTTTTCTAAGAGCCACCTTCAGGGCTTTTTCCGCCCACCACCCCTATCTAGATTTGCCCTTGGCACTTGTCCTTGATGGTCCTACTCAGAGCTCTCCCGTGATACTTGCAGCCACCTCTGACTGACCCTGAGCACCCTACAGGGGCAGGGACTATCCTGGGCTGGCCCTCAGGGTTGCGGGAAAAACTGTGAGCTTTGAGCACTCAGTGGGGGCCCTAAAAGCCCTTCTGGAGGGGAGCAGGCCTCAACTGACTCCCAAACCTGCTTTCATTGCCCCTCCCGGCCACCTTTGGCCTGGGCCCTTGCCCTGGATGTGCAGGTCCTGCTGGCTGAGAAGCAGGCGGGGCAAGCTCACAGCCGGAGGCATCTGGGCTCCAGCCCTAGGAACCCAGGCTGAGGCCTGCCTGACTCCAGGCTCTGACCTACCTAATGTGGAAAGGTGGTAAGTGCAGGGCTCTGTGGGAGCCCTGAGGGGGAACCCTGGAGGACTTCCTAGAGGAAGGGCCACAGTAACAACCCAAGCAGTCAGCGAGGCCTGTGCCTCATACTGAACACTTGACGTCCATTCGGCAAATGAGGAACATGCCTCTTAGAGAACTGGCCACCTGCCCAGGTTCACCCTCAGGGCACTGCTGGCCCGTAAGGTGCCAAGAGAGCACACGGTGCTGTTCTCCGTGCACAGAGTTTCAGAACAGGGGGAGTGTCCCAGGGCAACGAAGACCCTGTTCACACCGAACATAGTGTGAACTTACTGGTGTGGGGTCTGACTGAGGAGGGCCTGAGGGGGTTCTGGGCACCAGGAATGTTCTATGTCTGGACCTGAGTGTGATTACATGGGTTCATATGTGTGTAAAAATTCAAGTGTTGTTCACTTAAGATTTGTTCATTTTGTGATCTGCCGATAGCATCAGTATAAAAGAAAAAAAATAAAAGAAGACCTAAGTCTGATCATGTCACTGCTTGGCTGAAGCTTCCCAGCTCCTGTAGGCTCTGGACCTGAGGGTGCCAACCCCACCTGGCTGCGTGTGCCCCGGTTTTCTCACCTGCCATGTGGGTACCCTTTAGTAGGCACTGCGGTTTGGGGTGGCTGACCGGGGTAGCAAGGGGGCAGGGAGCAGGGAGGGAGGCAGGGGTTGGCTGGCGAAGGGGCAGGGGGGCTGGGGGACGAGGAGGTCTGTCTCGTGGTCACTGGTCATGGCTGGAGAACACTGGTGTGCATATGTGGGGTGTCAGGGCCCTGCAGGAAGAAGTGCAGGAGGTGTGCGAGAGGTGCTTGGTGGTCCCAGAGGCGGGTGCTGGAGGGGCTATAGGGCAAGAGTCACTGGAGTTGGAACCTGGTCCCAGGAGGAGGCAGGGCCTTCATCTGGAGCATGCAGGATGACTGAGATAGCTGTCAGACACCGGAACGACTCTGCAGGACCAGCAGACCCACCCTGTACCCCTGGGGCAGTGGACTTTGTGTCAAGTTGCCTAGGCCCAACAGTATTCTAGATGTTTCTGTGAAGATGTTTATTAGATGAGATGAACAAATCAGTAGACTTTGAGTAAAGCGGATGACCCTTCATAATGTGGGTGGGCCTCGTCCAATCAGTTGAAGGCCTGAAGAGAAAAAGACTGACCTCCCACGAAGAAGAGGGAATTCTGCCAGCTCACTGCCCTCAGACTCACGCTGCAGCAGCAGCCCTTCTTCCCTGGGTCTCCACCTGCCAGCCACCTGCCTTGGCTCTCCAGTCTCACCACGATGGCCCAAGGAGGGGTCCAGATTGCATGGGACACGTGAGCGCCCTGGCAGTGGCTGCTGGTACCGTGAAGGCAAGCGCCTGACGGCCATCTGAGCTGTGGTCAGTGTCCCTCCGCATAATCGCGTATCATGAATATCACCCCAGCGGCACCAAGAGGCCAGGGGCTAGCCAGCGGGGGAAGCTGAGGAGACCGCCTCCGTGTGCACCCCTGGCTGTGCTGCTGACGGACAGACAGAGGTGTGAGAGGTGCAGGGTCAGCTCTCCGGGAAAAGCAGGGACGGGTGGATGGGTGTCAGAAAACCACCTCTGCTTGTACTTAGGCTGGACCCCGTGGAAATGCGGTGTTCGTGTGAGCTACCGAACAGCAACCTCCTGCGATTCAGTGTGCTGTCAACGTAAACTCGGCTGGACGGGGCAGCCTGGGTGGCTCCGCGGGTTGAGTGTCAGACTTGTGATTTCTGCTCAGGTCCCGATCCCAGGCTCAGTGGGGAGTCTGCTTAGGATTCTCCCTCTCCCTCCTCCCCCCCCCCCCGCCCCCATGCAAAGGAAAAGGGGCTGGAGTATACAGTAGATAACGAATCTCACTGCGGCGCGGGCTGTGGCTTCGTGGCCCAACAGTCTGGGTGGGGAGGGGCTGGAAGGACATGCACTGGGCCTGGGGCTGGGGGGCAGGGAGGGTAAGACTTCTCCGTTTATACCTTTCCATACAGTTGCGATGTTTCTGAATGTATTACTTAGAAAACCCCTAAAACTAAACAAATTTTCAGTGAGGGAAGAGGAGTAACTGGGGGTGACCCAGCAGCAGGGGGAGGTGGGGGGTATGGCCCTGGCCTTGCAAGCAGAGGGGTTTTTAAGTGGGGTGGGGGCAGGTCTGCATTGGCTCGCGGATCTGTTTGGGGTTTCTGTTTGTCCCCTCTTGAGTTTCTAACAAGATTGGAAAGTAACTGTCACACTTAAATCTGGGTAATTTTTGTAAAAATCCAGATCTGGCTCCTCTTGAAAGGCTCTGGAGCTCTGGCCTCCTTGGCCAGCAGCCCTCCCTGCCCACCGAGGGCTGGCAGGGTCACGTGCCCTCCCGTTCAGTGCACCCAGCTTGGGCTGCCTGCACCCGTTTATATTCGACTGTCCCATTAGCACCTGAGTGGACCACCTTAGGCTAAGTTGATAGAATCGGACAGAAATAAAACTGTTTAGAAAACATCTTGATTTTGGTGCTGACGTCCGACTCTACATCCTCCATGTTGGGCACAGCCCTTCCTCATGGTCTCACCCTTCCCGGGGGGCTGGGCTCGTCCTGGGCACTCCTGGCCTGGAGCCACTGGCGAGGACTCCCCAGCAGGCCCCAGCCACCTCCTTGCCCTACCCTAGACCCACTCACCCTTTGGAGTCCAGCCCACTACTCATGGTGGGCTGGCTGCTGTGCTGGAGACTGACGGTGCTGGATAGGAGCCGCCCCACCCGGGCCACCTGCAGGAACTTCCAGGGTTTCTTTGGGCCCTGCCCATCTGGAGGAAGCAGAGGAATGGTTTCCACGCACCCCAGCCCAGGGCAGGACACGTCCGGCTTGGGGCAGCCACGTACCTCTGGAGCTTGTTTTGCTCTTGTTCCCTGGTCCTACAGGAAGCAAGGGAGGGGTCCAGGTGGTTTCGGCTGGAGCCAGACCTTCAGCAACACTGTTTGAGGGCACAGGGTTCCCCAGGACCCTCCCAACCCTCTTCCCCTCAGTTTCAGAAAGACACGCATGGGAGGAAAGCCCCTGGGGTCTGAGTTAGAGCAGGCCCTATCTTCCTCGAGTGGATCTGTGGGCTGAGCCATGAGGCCCTAAGGGGGGCCTGCTGCTTCTGGGTGGGGCTTTGTGAGGCATGAAAGGGGCCCAGCGTGAGGCCTGGACCCCTCCAAGGCCACTGCCAGCTGGGCCTGGGGTCTAGATGGACCCAGGGACCTGCTTTCTCTTTTCTGCTACCTTTGTCCCCTGTTGTGGAGAATAAAGTGTTCTCTTTCGGGGGCTCGGGGGCCTCCTTGGTCTTTTTGAGATCCAGGTGCTGCTTCTCCTTTTCTTCCAACCACTCCTTGGGCGACAGCTTGTATAGGAAGTCCTTGTAGGTCTTGTAATGCTGCAAGGTGTCTTCAAATTTGGAGATTTCACTAGAGCCGGGGAGGAGGTGGTGAGGTCAGGTTCTGCCTGCGGGGACACCCCTCCAGAGGGGACTGCCTCCGAACCCTGCCCAGCCTGGCGTGCTCCTTGCCCTCCTGGGAACAGGCACTGCAGCACTGTTGTGCCGGGGAGAGGACACTGCCCCCCGCGGACCGGTGTGGGTCAGACCTCCAGGGTTACAGCCCTCTGGGACTTTGGAGTTGCAGCGGACCCTGGGGACTCTCCTGTCTCCTAGTGGTGTGGCCTTGGGAAAGTCACCGAATCTTTTCTTGGCTTCTGCCACCTCATCTGTAAAATGGGCAGCTGCATCCCGCAGGGCCTGAGTCCCTAAGCTATTTAGGTTTGAGAGGTGAAGCGGCGAGGTTTGCGCTGTGCCCAGGCTCCTTTCGGCTACGGGAGTGGGGCGGAGGGGAGCGGCGGCGACCGGGAGCGGCAGGCTCGCCCTCTGAGCTCACCTTTTGATGTTCGTGATCTGGGTGGTCAGTTCTCGGATTTCGATGATCTTCTCTACCTTCGCTTTAGTCTCCTTCTCAGCCCTGGGGGTGGGGGTGCGGGTGGGGGCGGGGAGCCAATCGCAGACTGTCAAAGGGGGCGTGTACGCTGCGGGGGAGGGGGCGGGGGAGCGGGGGGAGCTGCCGGGGGCCGGGCCGGGGGGGAGGGGGCAGAAGAGGGCTGGGCGAAGGCAGGCAGGTTGGGCGCAGGTGCACAGTCCCCGGGGACACCGGGGCCGGCGCGCGGGCTGCCGCTCCGCGGGGGCTCACGCTCTCAGGGCCTGTACGGAGCTGCGGTCGTTCTCCCGGAGAAACTCGTCGAACAAGGTTGCGTCCTTCTCCAGGGACTTCTCTGCCTGCTCCAGCTCCGCCTCCTCCTTGGCCGCCAGCATTTCCAGTCGCTGGATCTCGTTCCGCTTCATGTCCAGGGCGTACTGAGGGCCACCAGAGTGGGACTCAGGCTCCTTGCTGGGAGAGCCCCCCCACCCGGGCCCCTGCGCATTGCAGCTGGGCCAACCTGGATGAGGAACAGCTGCCGCTTCTGATTAATGTAGTTGCTCATGTTATCAGATTCCATCTTCTTTTCTGGAAAGAGAGGAGGGAGGCCTCTGGGGGGCGCGGTGGGCAGTGCGAGAGAGACCCGAGCTGGGCCGAGGGTGCTGCTCCTGGCATACGCTCTGCTGGGAGGCCCAGGGACTCTGGGAGATTGAGCTCTGTCTCTAGCAAAAGGAGAGAAGGCTCTGTTTATATATTACACTCTGCATGGCTGGAGACTGGGCCAGGCGGGAAGTCCTTTCCTATGTCTGACTTGAGCCTCTCTTGCTGTAGTACTCTTCTCACCTGGAGTGAGACTTTGGACACCCCCGCCCTGGACATTTCATCCAGCTGGACCTAATAACAAAAAACCTATTAGGCCAGCACCTGCATCAGGGTTGAGAGAGAAAAATGGGGCAGCAAGATCTCTCTTTGGGGTACTGTAAGCCCTCAGGATCCAATTTAGGTAGTTGCTACGTTGCACACCAGGGTTTAAGCCAGGTGGGAGGAAATTAAGTTGGGCATCTGGAACACCGGGAGGGCAAGCAGAGAGGCAACGCAGCTGGGACTAAGGGCCACGGAAGACTCTTCCCCTTGTCTTTCTGGAGAGAAAGGCCTAGAAGTGCCCTGACTTTGGAGAGGCCAGGAACCGAGGAAAGGGCCATGGAACGATGTGGCTCTCTGTGTTGTCTCTCAAACCCTCTCCTGTCCGAGAGACCCTGGTGTGGTGGGGGAATCTTAAGTCTAGAAGCCTGGCAGAGACCAGGCTTGGCCTCTGTCTCCCTGGGCCACCTGGTGGGAAGGCCCTTTCCTCCAGGAGACCCAGCTCCCCACTGCAAGTCAAATTTGGGATATAGACAAGTCTTGTGCCTAAACCCTCTGGATCCAATCTTCCCCATCCAGACTCAGCCTGCCTCTCCTAGGTCTTAGGAAGGGAGGATGGAGACAGAAATGAAAAATGTGCAGCGCTGCTGTTCCCTCTCATGCAGAGCTGGGCACAAAAAGTGTCAAAGTGAGCTCAGGGCTCCCCACCCAAAAACAAGCCGTGGGATCGGGGTGGGGGCTGGGGGTCTCTTTGATTAATGTTCACATTCAGTACACCTGCAGTCTAGTTGGGTTCCTGGACTTTACCGTCTGGGCTGGTAGAATATTAATGCATATTCAGTACTTAGGATTTGCTACTGAGTCATAAGATTAATAACAGCTCACACACACAGTTCCTTCTCATGGTGTGCAGCATCTAAAGACGTTGAATCAAACAACGCAGGAGGCCGGCACTGTCATTGGCCAGGAGAGGAAGCTGCTGTGCAAAGGAGTTGAGGAGCTGGCCCAGGACGGCAAGGTCATTCGGTGCTGAAGCTGAGATCTGAACTCGGGGGGACTTAGTACCAGGCTGACGCTCTTTACCATCAAGTGAGGGACCATATTTTATACGTGTGCAGTCTGCGTTCACGTGCACGGTTAATGTTCTGAATGCGTGCAATATTGGGACTCAAAGGCTCTTAGATTTGCAGTCCATCTGGAATTGATCTGTGCGACGGTGGGAGGCAGGGGTCGGACACAGACAAGCCACACACACCCCACCACCCATAGCACTGCAGCCCTGCCTAAGCAATTTAAAAGTATTGCCCATTCACGAAGGGCAAGACCTGACTCCAGGGAAAGGGGGCACCTTTGGTCATGCAGAGCTTCCACGCAGTGTGGTCGCGGAAGGCGCGCAGCCGCTCCGCCTCCGCGTGCACCTCCTGGTCCAGCATCTCGTCCTCCAGCTGCAGCTCCCGGCGCAGGCTGGTGTGCTTGGCCGACACTTTGGACGAGTAGGTCATCTTTTGGTGCACCTGCAGGGTCATCTTCTGCTCCCGCTCCTAGTGGGCGTGGTCAGGCGGAGTCGGGTGGGGCCAGCATCTAGTTCTACCCCCTTCCCCATCAAGCCTGGGACAGCCTCCTCCCCTCGGCGTCATCGCCGTGAGTCCCAAGGTCCAAGGCCTGGAGGGAATACGCACGCGGATTGGGGGGGGGGGGGGGCGAGGTGCACACGTGGTCCGGGGTGCGCGCTCACTGCGCGCAGAGAAGGCTGTGGAGCTGTGTGTGCCTGTGGGAGCGCCCGGGGGCCCTGAGCACAGCTCCCGAGGTTGGGAGGAAAGCGGGCAGGAAGTGCTTCCAGAAAGTAGGGTGGGGGTGGGGTGGGGTTCGCCAGGTGAAGTACAGGATGTCCAGTTGCATGTGCATTCAATAGTGCAGGGACATACTCCTAACAGATGACTCACCCTTATCTGAAATTCACACTCCGTGGTGATTTGCTAGATCTGACACCGCCAGGTTCTGGGAAACTATAGCTTCCTAGTTTCCAAAAGAAACTCTAAATCCATGAGGCGCCTGGGTGGCTCAGTGAGTTAAGCATCTGCCTCCAGCTCCGGTCATGGTCCCGGAGTCCTGGGCTTGAGCCCTGCGTGGCCTCCCTGCTCTGTGGGGAGCCTGCTTCTCCCTCTCTCTCTGCCTCTCCCCACACCCCAGCTTATGCTCTCTCAATAGATACATTTCAAATAAATAAAATCTTTAAAAACATACATAAATAAAACTCCAGATCCCGAGTTTGACCTGCAAGCTCAGGAGTCAGTGTTGGCAGTGGTGAGGTCACTGGGCATCTGCCCCCTCCAGCTCCTCTCCCTCGCCTGAACTCCAGCCTGCCTTCGGGTTGCTCCCCTTCACTTGGGAGGGTCCCGGGATGGTGCGGAGGTGGGGGCTCTTCTTCCCTGAGGCCTAGCGCAGGTCTTTGGCTGCAGGGGCGCCCAGCCCTGCCCAAGCCCTGGGGGTCTCCACATCCTTCCATGGCTGGGCACCGTAGCCCACAGGGTCAGACAGGCCTTCACGAATCCTCTTCATCTGGCCTTTCCTGGGGCATTTCTATTTCCTGCTGACCCTGCCAGACAACAACCCATCTGGCCTCGAAAGAAGGCTGTTTAGGGAAAACTCAGCTGTGAGGGGATTCAGCCGGGGGCCACTAGCTTGCATGGCTGTGGAGAATAACAAAGTGGGGAAATATCACCTGCTAGAATCCCAGTGGCAGAAGGTCTGTGCTTAGAAGAAATTGGGCAGCTGCTTGGGGTCAGTGTGAGACTGGGGGGCTCTGCTGTTGTGTAGAGAGGGGTGTCAGGTTAGAGGATTTAAGAAGAAGGCAGAGGCAACCTTGTGCAGGGCCAGGCTGGGAGAAGAAAATCCAATCTCACACTGGTGAAAGAGAAAGGTCTCAAAGTCAACGTCAGAGAAAGTTGTGTGTGTGTGTCTGTCGCGTTTCCCCACTTGGAGGCCTCGGAGAAGCGTGTGCTGCTCAGTGTGGCTTTGTGTGAGCGCCTCCTTCCAGGGCATGCGTGGGTACACAGCATGGCAGTAGGGTGGGGAAAACCCTCACGGTGGTCCACCCGGAGCTTCTAATGGGGAGGTCTGGGGTGGGACTGGAAAATGTGAATTTCCTTATGTGTCTTTGGTCATTGGTTGGGTCTCAGTGGGAGCCACTTCTCCAAGGAATCTCAGATACTGAGCCCTGAGTTGGGGCAGACAGAACCAGCCCAGGATGGAGCCTGGAACACTGGCCATGCCCGTGCCCCCGAGAGCGTGTCCCAGAAACATGGTTCCTGCTGACCACTTCTCAGTGAAATTGACTCTGGGTGAGTCCTCCCTGAGCCTGGCTGCAGGGACGCTCGCTAGCCCCGGGCATGCCGCAGGGGGTGGGGATGGACTGATGGCTCTTGGATGGGGAGGCAGGACAGACTATGCCCGGGTGCGGACAAGGCACGGGCTGGGGGCTGGGGCTGGCTCCAGGACTCCGGTGCTGCTGAGGGGCGTGCGGGCTGTGTGTGCACGCGTGTGTGCATGTTTGTGTGTGTATTTGGCCTTCAAGGATTCCAGTGAGGTGGACTGTGCAAGGCTGGAGCAGTTGGGAGGGTGGTGGTCTCCTGGGGGAGGCGCGAGGGTCCCTGAGGTCTGAGATGGGCCTGGCAGGACGGAGAGTCTCAGGAGCGGATGGCATCTCATGCAAGGGGAGCAGAAGCAAGGCCAACAGCGGCTTCCAAGAGCCCACTCTGCCGAGCCCAGGAACAGTGTGATAGAACTGGGTAAGAGCAGCGGGGCAGGTCTGGGACTGGAGAGCTAGCCAGGCTTTTGAATGGGTCTTTTTTAAATGGTGAGCCACTGGGGCTCCTGGGTGGCTCAGTTGTTTAAGCATCTGACTTGATTTCAGCTCAGGTCATGATCTCAGGATCGTGAGATGGAAAGCCCAACAGGTTGTGCACTCAACTTGGAGTCTGCGTGAGATTCTTTCCTTCTCCCTCTGTCCCCCCACCAACTTGTGCTCTCTAAATAAATAAACAAAATCTTTAACAAAAAATGGTGAGCCATTGACTATGCTAGAGTGAGAGAGTGACCCAAAGCAAGCACTCTTCTGAGAAGGGCAATCTGGCTCTGCATGTGTGATGGAGAAAAGAGTTGTGGGCACGCTTCAGTCCTAGATACTCACTGTGCGAGACTTATTCTGCTCCTGTTCTCTGAGCAAGAAGAAATCCACATCTCCAGACGTGTGGAAAGGGTTAGCTGAACGGTCAGGAACAATCACAGTCACTGGGGAGGGAGATACATCATTGGAGAGATGAACCAGCTCTTCCAAACGGTGGCCTGTGCCTCGGGAGTCCCGGCGCCCTCCCAGCGCAGCACAAGGAACTCAAAAGCACAAGTTAGTGACGACTGTTCTCTGGGATCCAGCTGTGCCTGAAGTCCGACCCTGGACCTTCCAACTCCACAAACTCACACGTCTGATTTCACCGAGTTGGTCATGGCCTTCTGTCCCTGGCGTCTGAAGGAGAGTGGGTGCACACAGCCCCACCTGTGTTGCAGACCTCTGGCCCCTCTCATTTAATGTCTCAGGAACCCCCATTCCGTAGAGGAGAGAAGCAAGAGAAGGGAAGTGATGGGGCGGCTGGCGGGAGGTCGGCCAACTCCAGAGCAGAGGCACTTCCCTGCAGAGGGCAGTGGGCAGTGGGCAGACCGGGTGAACTGCCTTGTCTGCAGGATTCTCCAGGAGCCTCCCAGGCGAAGACTGAGTTTGTGGGCACGTGAGGCAAAGCACCTGAGGCCTGGGGGGTGGGGGGCAGGCAGGAATTTGGGAGATGGGGGTTGCCAAAGACCCCAGCTCTGCTGCTCCCTCTACCCCCGTGGGTAAGGGAGAAGTCCCTGCTGCTCAGCTCAGCAGGGACAGAACCCAGGAGGCACCAAACTAAGGGCTTAAAAATACGGATGCCTTCTCCCCCTATCCTCGATTTAGAGGAAACGGGGTTCGTTGTAAGACAGAACAAAACAAAACAAAATAAAACAAAACAAAACATTCTTGGAAGTAGAAGAGTATGATAACAAAATAACTCCTTCACTTTGAAACAATAGCTGGTGACCTTCCGGGGGTATTTTCTTCTAGTAATTTCCAACACCTATTTTTAATAATTTCACATCTTTTAAAAAAACACTTCACCTTCAGTAGATGCTTGCGCAGTTACTAATTCTTTGTGGGCCCCATGTGCTCAGCAGGAAGGCATGACCTCAGCAGGGCCGGGCGTGGGCCGAGGGCAGCAGCCGCCCCAGGCACCAGTGTGCCATCACGGGCTGGCTGGCGGCCGCTGATTTTCCCAAGGGGAACAGGGCCAGGGGCCGTGAGCATTTCCAAGATTCGGAGTCTTATGCTGACCTGCCTTTCTGGACGTCTGTCCCATTTTATACCCTCACCAGCAAAACGACACTGCGGAGGGGACTTGAAGTTATGCTCTGAGGGTCTCAGAGTACCGCCGCACAAGATCCGTCCTTACTAACGACCAAAAGTAGAGATGCGCAGGCCATCAGAGTGAGCAAGAGCAGAAGCGAGAGGGGTGGGCCTTCTCTGACCAGTGTGACCCAGGGGTCACTCGGACGGCCCCCCAGATGCTTCGCCTGCACCCATCATGTGGAGGGGGCAGAAAAGCTCCAAGTCTACAACATCTCTGCACTATTCTTTCAACTTCTCTCTAAGAATTAAATCCTGTCAAAATAGTTTAAAACTCTGAGTGAGAAGAGTAAAGAAAGATGATCTATGCCTGGGCCCCGCTGAGGGGAGGGAGCCGGCAGGGGCCTCCCGACAGGTCTCGGCCTGACTGCTGGAGAGGGCAGCATGCACGAGGAGGCAGCCCAAGACAGGGACAGGTCACACGGGTGGTGCCGGACACAGAGCCATCGGGGAGTGGACAGGAGGGACAGAAGTGGCATGGGGCGCCTGGGTGGCACAGCGGTTGGGCGTCTGCCTTCGGCTCAGGGCGTGATCCTGGCGTTATGGGATCGAGCCCCACATCAGGCTCTTCTGCTATGAGCCTGCTTCTTCCTCTCCCACTCCCCCTGCTTGTGTTCCCTCTCTCACTGGCTGTCTCTGTCTCTGTCGAAGAAATAAATAAAAAAATCTAAAAAAAAAAAAAGAAGTGGGACGGGGCTTGTGCAGGTTTGGTTTGAAGCATGGACTCTGGTCCCATGACTGATCATGACTTTCTTTTACACGCTGAATTGGCTTCTGATAGTGAGGTTCCAGAAGACGCTGCCAACGGGCCTCTCTGTCCACATCAGGGGCCTGGGGAGGCGGGTGTAGATGGCGCCCTGGGCACACGGCTTGTCTCCCCAGCCAGGCCAACCCATCCCCCAGAAATGATGGAACATACATTCAGACACTGCACACAACTCTGGACAAGAAGGGATGAGTCTGGATGGGCGGGGGGGGCGGGAGCTGCCAGGGAGACTTGGAAGAGGGAAGGTGGCCGGGATGGGGTGAAGTGGGGAAGTAGGGCCCAACCAGGCTGGGCTGTGGAGAAGAAGGTATTCGGGAAGTGATGGCTCTGGGCACAGAAATGGGGGCATGAGGGTCCTGGACAGGACTGCTGCAACTCGCCCCCTCCTCACTTCCTCATCTCACTCTTCTCACTTCCTGTACTTGTCCAGCAACCCCAGGCAGGGGCCCTAAATTCAGAATAGTGAGGACTGAGCTTGGGCAAGAGAGGCAGGGAAAACTTAGTCTTGATGTGGCCATACTGGCCAGTCCATGCGTGGGCTCCACGTCCCATGTCCCCATCGAAGAGATTAATTATGCTAGTTAGCAAGCACGGAGCACTTACCATGGCCAGACCAAGGACTTCACCTGTCTTAATGTTCATAACAGCCCTGAGGCGGGAGTTGCTGTTACTCCCAGTGAGGAGGACCAGAGGGACAGAGAGGCAAGCCGCTCAACCTATAAGCAGTGATGTGGAGACTGGCTCCCAAAACAGAAAGTGCATTTGCAGTCCAGCGAGTAGGAATGCTTCTGAATGGAAAAGTGTGAATGGGAGGGTGAGCCTACAACCGAGACTGGCAGTCATTTGAAGCAGGTCATTCCAGAAATGCCAAGTCGGTTTCACGTTTAGAAACCGGTCAATACAATATACCCCATTAACAGAATGATGGAGAAAATTATATGATCTTTTCAAAGGATGCAGTTAAAGTATTTGATACAATTCAAACCTGATTTTAAATCATAGTCGTAGCAACCTAGGAAGAGGAGCGGACTTCCCAATCTGATAAGGGGAAGTGTGGTGAGCTCAGTAATGTCCATGTCTAAACCCCAAACCTGGGACTAGATTCCTTGATATGATAAAGGATTTTGCAAATGGGGTGAAGTTAAGGACCTCGAGATGGGAGATGGTCCTGGATTAGACAGAGGGACCTGACGTAATCACAAGAGTCCTTATAAGATGGAGGCAGGAGGGCCAGAAGCAGGAGGAGTAGGTGTGACGACAGAAGCAAAGGTTGGAGTGACATCCCGGAAACCAGAGCAGACTGTGCAGCTGGCTTTGGAGAGACGGAGGAAGGGGCCAGGAGCCAAGGACACGGGCACCTCTAAGCTGCAAAAGGCAAAGAAGCAGAGTCTTCCCCAGAGCTTCCGGAACGAACACAGCCCTGTGGACCCCTTGATTCGAGTTCTGTAAGATTCACTTCAGACTTTTTTTTTAAATTTCTTTTTTTTTTAAAGATTTTATTTATTTATTTGACAGAGAGAGACAGCCAGAGAGAGAGGGAACACAAGCAGGGGGAGTGGGAGAGAGGAAGAAGCAGGCTTCCAGCAGAGGAGCCTGATGTGGGGCTCGATCCCAAAATGCCGGGATCATGTCCTGAGCCAAAGGCAGATGCTTAACGACTGAGCCACTCAGGTGCCCCCATTTCAGACTTCTGAGTCCAGAATTGTGAGATCATCCATTTGTGTTGCTTTAAGCCACTGAGTTTGTGGCACAGCAGCCACGGGAAAGGAATACAGGTATCTACAAGAAACTTCTAGGGGAAATATTGCAAGTTTCCCTTCTGGGATCAGGAACAAGTCACGGATACCTATCTTTGCACTTCTATTCAATGTTGTAGTTAGGCAAGAAGAAGAAATAAAAAGTATAGGATTGGAAAGGAAGGGCAAATAATGTCATCTCAAGGTGCTGTAAATGTAGAGGAGAAAGTCCAAAGAATCCACAAACAAAATGGTTACTATTAGATTAGAGACGATTTGCAGGTCTGGTTGTAAAGTGAACACAGAACTTGTATAAGATACAGTATCTTCAGGACCTTGGAGGTCAGCAAAGAGCTTTCAAATAGGACACAAAAGTACCAATGATAAGAAAATGATTGGTAAAGTGAACTCCATGAAAATTAGGAATTTTGTTTATTAAAAGGCACCCCAAGAAAGGAAAAAGCAATCTACCAAGTGAGGGAAGGTATTTGCATACTTAGAACTGGTGAATGATTTGTTTCCAGAATACGTAAAGAAGTCCTAGAAATCATTAAATTAAAAGGACAACCCAATAGAAAAGTGAGCAGAGGCAGGAACAGGCACTTTATAACACAGAGTCATCAGTGAACATATGGAAAGGTAATCGCCCTCATTGGTCACAGGGAATGTGAGATGCTAATACATATCCGAAGGCCCGGGTTACAGTGAAAGTATCGACAGTGTGCCGACTGTTGGAGAGGATCCGGGGCATCTGGAATGCTCACACCTGTTGGTGGGACTGTAAAATGGGACAGATGTTCTCGAAAACTGTTCAACGGTATCTACGAAGGTTAAACATACTACCAGCAATTCCACTCCTTCCTACCCAGGAGACATGAGTGCTACTTTCCCTAAATGACATGTGCAAGAACGTTCGCTGCAGTATTATTTGTAATATGGAAAAACCAGAAACAACCCAGATGTCCATCTACTCCAGAAAGAATAATACCCTGTTGACATATGACAATAGGGTACACATGGCACAACAAAGAAGGGAGTCCGGTGACTGGCATTCCACAGACGTGATGCTGAGTGAGCAGGACAGGACTGCAAGGGCACAGAATGGGACTCCATTTACACAAGGTTCGAGAGTGGATACAGTGGTTCTCTGGTGATAGCAGAACAGTGCTATCTCTGGGGGAAAGGGAATGTCTGGGCAAACGGAGATGTCCTAGATGGTGAATGGGGTGCAAACTACAAAGTTGTACTGAAACTTACCAAACTGTATGCCTGAGGTTTGTGCATTTTGTGGGTTATACCTCAGTGAAGAGACCAAACCAAAGCCCAGACTCCTCACCCTTAATGTAGCAATCAATTTAGGCACAGGCGTCTATGGGTAGAAGACGCTGTTGGGTCAATGGCTGATGGGAATCGGACAGGGGGCCAGGCGGTCACCACCTGAGCCCAGTGAGCGTGGCCACCACTGAGACAGCTGGATGCACAGGCTTCTTGTGAGAGGTGGTAGGAAGGATTCTTGTGGACAAAATGGGATATCAAGCATGTCGGGTTATGTCCAAGTCAAGGAAATATGAGGAGCAGAGGAACGGTTTCAATACATGACAATGGCCAGGAAGTAAACAGACACATACAGAACGGAGGACATTCTACAAGGTAATTAACCACTTCTCAATAAGTCAAGGCACAGAAAATGAAAGGACATGGGGGAGGGACTCTGCTAGATTTAAGAGAGTGAAGACGATCAGATCCCATTTGAATCCTGATTAGAACGATTCTTCTTTAGGAAGACATTTCTGAGATAATTGGGAAACTTCATTGTGGCCTTGTAGGGAAACATCCCTATTTTTGAAAAATGAATGGTGCGGGATATAAGGATGAAATGACATGCACGGATTTTACTTTAATATATTCTGGCCAAGTATGCAGCAATGCAACTGTGCATGGACAGATGAATGCATAAGGAAGATGTGACACACAGACTCACACAGGAATATTACTCAGCCGCAAAAAGAAGGAAATCTTGCCATTTGCAACAACGTGGATGGAGTCAGAGAGTATTACACTCAACGAGCGAAGTCAGTCATAGAAAGACAAACACCATATGATCTCACTTGTATGTGGAATTGAAGAAATAAAACAGACGAACAAAGGGGGCAAAAAGAGGCAAACCAAGAAACAGGTTCTTAACTATAGAGAACACAGTGTTGGTTACAGAGGGGAGGGGTGCCGGGTTGGGTGAAATAGGTGATGGGGATTAAGGAGGGCCCTTGTCGTGAGGAGCACCGGATGGTGTATGGAAGTGTCGAATCACTATATTGTACACCCAAAACCAACATAAGACTGTATGTTACCTATACTGGAATTGAAATCAAATAAAATAAATATTCTGGCAAAGACAAAAAAAGAAAAAAGCAAAAGGATAGATGCGACAAATGTGGCCAAATCTTCTCTACTGTCCAGTCTGGTGATGGGCACCCACATTCACTGCATTTTAGTCTCTGCTTCTGGGCCAGTTTGGATTGTCATAATTAGAAGCAAGAGGGAACCCGGGGGTGGGGGAAGCTTGACGGGAGGGGCTCAGCCTGGGAGAGGTAGGCTCAGGGAGCATGCTCACATCTGAGCCCCTCTGCAGAAGGGTCAGACTGACGTGCAAGCCTGGGGGCAGCACGGCAGGTCGAGGGGTGAGGCTCAGTGCAAGCAGTAAGAGCAGCTGGCTGCCTACCCTTCCTCCTCTTAACAGGTGGCAGGCATGTGCCTCTTTGAAAAGTTATACTTCTCAGCCTCCCTTATAGATACTGATGACCACATGACAAATTTCTAGACAATGGAATGTAGGCAGAAATTGCTGGGTGGGGCTTCTGGGAAGGCTCTTTTTCCAAGGAGGGCTGAGTTGGCTGGTGGGCAGTTTTGCTCTTCCCTTTATCCCTTCTCCCTGTCTGAAATCAGATGTGGTGGCTGGAGCTGCAGCAGCCATTTTGTGACCACATGATAACTTTGCAGTTGAAAACCCTAAGACTAAAACTGGTGGAGCAGAAAGACTTGGGAACTGATCACCTGAGTGATTTCTTAGAACTGCTGTTTGCAGAGCCTCATGGAGCTCCGGACTGCCTCCCATATTTCCAATTACTGGAGGAAAAACAAATCCTACTTTGTACATGTTACTATTATTTCAGGTCTCAGTAACTCAATTCCTAATGGAACTAGGAGCATTTCCCTTTGCTGCTCGCCCTGGAGACTACGTTGATGAGGGGAGATGTTTGACTCCCACCAGCTTAGACTTCAGCTCCCAGCTTGAGGGCTATGTTTACCTTTTTCCCCATGTTTCTCCTTTTTTTCTTCAATGATGGAAGAAGAACTGTTGTCCGGGGACTCCAGGCTGTTCTCTGGGGAGAGACAAAAGTAAAGCTGTGAACACAGTGTGAGGCTGGAGAGAGGCGCTGGCACCGGTATCCTCGCCTGCCTGCTGAGTGGCCCTGGCAAGTCCCTCAGCTTCTCTGAGCTTCCGTTTCCCCATCTGAGATGACCGTGCTGACTTTGCAGGCAAGTCGTGATAAGTGTGCAAGGAAAGGGTCCACGTGTACATGTGCCCAGCACACAGAACACATGTTGTGCCTTGCCTTTTGCATCCTTCCGTTTGCTCCTTAAGAGGAGTGCAGGACTGTTTTATGGGGAGGTCACGGACCCAGGCTCTCTGCCTCATGGCGTGGCCCACAATTTTGCTGTGAGCCTCCCAGGGTTTCCCTAAGGGCCGCAACAGAAGATTCAGAGACACCCATTTCCTTATTGTTCTCCCTTCCACGGATACCCACGGGGAAGGGGGCATTGGGCCTGATACTTCCTCCTACCCCAACTCAGAAATCATCTATCTGTAGCTTGGAGATTCCAGTCTATGCCAGCTGGGGAGGGCAGCCAGCCACTGGCAGAGGGGGTGGAGCCTGCTGGAGAGCCTGGGGGTGTGCTTTGGTGGGGAGATCATGGAGCCAGTCCTTTTGGACCAGCTTGGAGGAGGAGACCTGGGATGTGAGGGGAAGGCAGGGCTCGCAAGGTGGGGGATGTGATACTGAGGGGCAGACCCCAAGCAGCTGGGTGATGGGACACGGGGAGAATGAGGAGGAGAGCTGTCCTGTGTCACTGGTAGGAAGGTCAAGGTCATGGGGCTGAAAGCCCTGATGCCTGCAGTTCAAGCCGCATACATAATGGTGAGGAGAGGCGAGGCTATGGGGAGAGTTCAGGAGCACAGGCTATTCAGTCAGTATTTTCTATCTTAGTGACTCTGGGGTTCAATTTCCAGGTAGCAACATTTAACTAACCATATCCTAAAAGCAGAAGATACCACTAGTATTTAGATAGACCCAAACCCAAACCAAACAAACCCAAACTAATAAAATTGGGTGATTTTCTGAATTGAAAAGCAGTGCACACACATAGTGACATTTTTAACAATGTCGTTTGATGTGTTATGATGAACATTGATCTGATAGACAATCCTCACCTGAATCCCTCACTACCGAATGGGTCGTTGTTCACCTACCCAGAGGTATTTTATGCATACACATTCTTTTTTAAGATTTTACTTCTTTATTTGAGAGCGAGCGAGCACAAGCAGGGGGAGTGGCAGGCAGAAGAAGCAGACTCCCTGCCGAGCAAGGAGCCCCATGTGGGGCTCGGCAGGGAGTCTGCCCCATGACCCCAGGATCATGACCTGAGCTGAAGGCAGACACCCAACTGGCTGAGCCACCCAGGCGCCCCATGAATACACATTCTTCAATGCCCCTTGCTTTTTCACTGAACAATGCATCTGCTTTCAGGCTACAATATGGATGAACCTTGAGGACACTGTGCTCAGTGAAAGAAGCCAGTCACAAAAGGACAACTTCCATGAGGTCCCTCGAGTCGTCGAGTATCTACACATAGAAAGTAGGATGGTGGGCTGCGGAAGGGGCGTTGGGGAGTTAGTGTTTACTGGGAATGGAGTTTCAGTTTTACAAGGTGAAAAGTTCTGGAGACGGATGGCGGGGATGGTTGCACACCAGTGTGAACGTGCTTACAACGGAACTGTCTACTTAAAAATGCTCAAAAGAGTAAATTCTGTTATGTATAGATAGTTGACCACGATTTTTAAAAAGTTAAAAAAAAAAGAACATATCTGCTCATGTCCAAGTCTCATTGCTCCTTAGCCAGGTCCCCTGCTGGGTCCTGAGGCTGTTTCCAGTCGCACGCAGTTTCCAAGCTTGTGCAATGGTTACTCTGTTACCAAGTTGAGCTGGACTGTGTCCCACACACCTGGAGTTTTATCAGTGTGACAGGTGACAAACGCATCTCAGTTTTAATTTGCACTTCTTAATTATGGAAACTATTGTGTGTCTTTTCAGATGTTAATTATCCATTTGCTTCTCTCTGTTAGTACCCTTTGCCCATTTTGCTATGGGGATGCTGTAGTTTTTAAACGATCTTGAGAACCTTTATCTATGAGAGGACAGTAGCTCATTTGTTTGTCAGAGCTGCTGAAGATAGTTTTGCTCCAGCTGACATGACAATTTCCTCTGGATTGTCTATCACGTATTTTCCTTACAGGAAAATTCCTTACATTTTCATGTTTGCTTAGGAAATGCTTTGGCGTTCTGTGTCTTGCTTAGAAAGGAATTCTGCATCTGAAAGTTAAATACATTTAAAAAATTCCTGTTTCCTTCTAGTACTTTAACAGAATTAAATTTTTAAATAAAAAATTTTATAGATTTTATTTATTTGTTTGACAGAGAGAGCCCAAGCAGGGGGAGAAGCAGGGGGAGAAGCAGACTCCCCGCTGAGCAGGGACCCCGACCACAGGGCTGGATCCCAGGACCCTGGAATCAGGACCCGAGCTGAAGGCAGATGCTCAACTGTTTGAGCCACCGAGGCACCCTGAATTAAAAAGTTTTAAAAATGTAAGCCTACTTTTAGAAAAATTCTCCAGGAGAAATAGGGGGAGGTGAACTGGGTGCAAAGCGTTATCATAAAAAGTGATAAAACTTGGGGCGCCTGGGTGGCACAGCGGTTAAGCGTCTGCCTTTAACTCAGGGCGTGATCCCGGCGTTATGGGATCGAGCCCCACATCAGGCTCCTCTACTCTGAGCCTGCTTCTTCCTCTCCCACTCCCCCTGCTTGTGTTCCCTCTCTCGCTGGCTGTCTCTATCTCTGTCAAATAAATAAATAAAATCTTTAGAAAAAAATTGATAAAACTTTAGCATCCAGTCGCCCAACAGTGGGAGCCTGGGTGTGGGCTCCCGCCATCAGCCATCAGAATATCCTCCTGCCTCCTGCCTCCTGCCTCCTGCAGCTCCCTAGTGGTGTGGCAGGGAGAGGAGAGGCCAGCTTCCTGGGGAAGCCAGGGGCTGACCTGCTCCTTCTCCAGCAGCCAGGGGTCTCTCCCTCACTACTCCCCTGAGCCCCCTTCTCTGCAGTTCAATTGCAAGAGGGATGGGCCACCACCGCAGGCCCCAGGTCCCAGCCTTCCCTCTCCTTCACTATGGGACTCACTGAGCACCTCCCCTGCACACCGGCAAGGCTGTCGTCCCCGCTGCCGGTCCCCTCCTGCTCCCCCACGGAAGAGGGCTGGTGGCTTTGATAGCGGTGGTGGGAGTCAGGGATGGGAGGGAGGGGTGGATGCAGTGCTCTTCAGGAGAGCCCGGGGCTTGGTAAGGGACTGGATGTGGGCACGGGAGAGAAGGGAGCACCGGGGGTAACTCCGTCCCTTAGGGTGTGCACCCCTGTGCGGCAGGTGCTGTTTGCTGAGGTGGCAGAGAAGGGAAGGAGGGGTCTGGGGCAGAAAGAGGCCTGGAGCTCCAGCGGAGGTGCTGGGTTTAGGCGCCCGTGGGCACCGCCAAACAGGGACCCTGAAGAGGCCACTCTTGATGGAGGTCTGGGGACTAGGAGAACAGAGGACAGAAATGTGTCACTCGCGAATAGATGGGAACTGAGACCGTGCTCCCGGTCGAGGCAGACGGCGGCCCAGGACAGCCTGAGGAACCCGGTCGGTAGAGGAGCTAGGCAAGGAGGCCGCCAGAGCAGAAGGACGGGCCAGAGAAGACCAGAGCCCCGCCCGCCCCCAGGGGAGCGAGGGAAAAGGAGGGAGCGTCTGAGGGGAGGTGCCTTGGAGAGGCCTTGGCCACGCCCCCAGAGTGAGATTGGCAGGGTGGGGTGAGGGGGCAGAAGCCAAGATTCCACTGGGTTAGGGAGCGTGGTAGGTTTGGCCAGCTCCCGAGGGGTGGCTGTGAATGGGGGGGAGAGGTGCACAGTCAGAAAGGGACCATGCAGCTGGGGAAGGGCCACCACTGGAATCTCGGCAGGACACAGAAGGTTAACACAGGTGAAGTGATTTGAGGGATCCAAGAAGCAAAGAGGGGCAATTCAGTGCTTTCAACAGTAGAAACCTGGCCCATCCCTGGGTATGAGAGGGCGAAGGAGAGACACAGTCCAGACAGTCCAGAACCCAAAGAGGAAGGTATATGAAGAGTCTTGACCACACTGAGCAGCCTGGCAGAATTTTCTTTTTCTTTCTTTCTTTCTTTCTTTCTTTCTTTCTTTCTTTCTTTCTTTCTTTCTTTCTTTCTTTCTTTCTTTCTCTCTCTCCCTCCCTCCCTCCCTCCCTCCCTCCCTCCCTCCTTTCTTTCTTTCTTTCTTTCTTTCTTTCTTTCTTTCTTTCTTTCTTTCTTTCTTTCTTTCTCTCTCTCTCTCCCTCCCTCCCTCCCTCCCTCCTTTCTTTCTTTCTTTCTTTCTTTCTTTCTTTCTTTCTTTCTTTCTCTCTCTCTCTCCCTCCCTCCCTCCCTCCCTCCCTCCCTCCTTTCTTTCTTTCTTCCTTCCTTTCTTTCTTTCTTTCTTTCTTTCTTTCTTCTCTCCTCTATTTTTGAGAGAGAGAGAGAGAGAGAGAGAGGGGAGGAGCAGAGGGAGAGAAAGAATCCCAAGCAGACTCCATGCCCAGCACGGAGCCCAAAGCGGAGGTCGATCTCACGACCCCGAGATCAGGACCTGAGCCAAAATTAAGAGTCGGACCGTTAACCAACTGAGCCACCCAGGTGCGCTGGGCAGACCATTTTAAAACACAATTCACAAAACCAGTCACGTGTTTCCATCCTTTGCAGCGGCCAGTGTCGCCGGGCCTGGGGCACTCACACCCTTCGGTACACCCCCCAGCACGGGGTCATGGTTGGTTTGTGTGGCCAGCTGTGGAAGTGACAGCATGTGACTTCTGAAGTGAGGTCAGAGGGGACGTTTGGGCCCTGCCTTGCCTCTCTGGCGTCACCTGCTCTGGAGGAGGTCAGCCCCAGCCCGTGGCCGTACGACCGGGTCTGCTTGGAGCTGATCCTCCAGCCCGGGTCAGGCCTTTAGATGACTGTGGAGAAGACCCTCTGGGCCAGAATCCCCAAGCCAAGCCCCTCATGAGCCCCTGACCCAAAGAAACGGAGCTAAGACGGGTTTACTGTTGTTTGGAGCCACTAAGTTCTGGGGTAATTTGTTACACGGCGGTAGCCCTCCAGCACACTCTTCAGGGGCTTCCCAGGCTCTGTAGGTCCAGAACCCCAGTCCGCAGGGTTTGGGAGACCCTGCATGATCTCACGCAGCGACCTCTGCAGCTTCTCATCTTGCTACCAGCCTCACCTCCCCCCTCCCCGCCCACTACCCTCTGGCCACTGGAAGATCTCATGGACCCTCCCACAGGCAATACCACGTGCTGTCTCCTTTGCTTTTTTCTCCCCACTGGAGTCCAAGCCCCCTCATCTGCTGTTGACCCTGGAAGGCCTCCTGACCCCCTCATCCAGGACAGAGGGGCCCACCTCATGCTCTCCCAGAGATGGCCCTCCCCTCTCTAGCACGTGTCACATCTGCTTTTATGTAGGGGTCACGATCCTTCACAAGGTGGGTAACTGTTCCAGGACGGTCATTAACGATGTCTTGTACTTTCTGTGCCGGACGCTCTCGCATCTGCAGGGACTGTCCCCTCCTCTCCACCCTGGGGCTGGCCAATCCTTACACAGAGTAAAGGAGGTGCCCAGGAGTGTGCTTTACAAATGCAAATCCACTAATCCAGAGCCCACATGTCCACCTCCCACCTCCACTGTCAGGTTCTCATGCCCAGGGCCACTGGCCCCTGCTCCAATCGCCCAGGGCCAGGTCCCAGACAACTCAGGACAGCCCTATGCTACAGAGTCCTGACAATACTCAAGCCAGTCAACCCTAAGCCTGCACACCTGCGTCACTCACTCCTTCCCACGGAAATCACAACAAAGGCTCCTGCCCTCAGTTCCCTCGCTCCCTCTGCCTTCTGACCTAGCCCGGTCCTACCCTATGGGGCCCTGCCTCCCGTGCCCTGCCTCCTGTTTCTGGGGATCTGGGAAGATCACAAACTACCTTTCCAACGACAGCCATCCCCTTGTCTGCTGATCTTGCCATACCTGAGTAGTAATGAAACCTACATTTTACTTATTTTATATTTTTTATTTGTATGTCAATTATAATATCCATATTATGCCTTTGCATTTCAGTAGTTCTTTCTCATTACATTGACCTATCTACATGGTGTATTCATGATGGCTTTTTTTCTTTTTGCAGTTAACATACACTGTTAGATTAGTTTCAGGTGAACAATACAGCGATTCAACACTTCCTCAAATCACCCCAGGCTCATGATGACAAGTGCCCTCCTCAGCCCCCATCACCTGTTTCACCCATCACCCTGCCCACCTCCCGTCTGATAACCATCAGTGCGTTCTCTCTAGTTAAGTGTCCACCTCTTGCTTTGTCTCTCGCTCTTGCTCTTTTTCCCCCTTTGCTCATTTGTTTTGTTTCTTAAATTCCACATATGAGTGAAATCATATGGTATTTGTCTTTCTCTGACTGACATAATGCACTCTAGCTCTGTCCATGTTGTTATAAATGGCAAGACTTCACTATTTCTTATGGCTGAGGAATATTCCATTGGATATACACCACATCTTCTTTATCCACTCATCAGTTGATGGACACGTGGGCTGCTTCCTTATCTTGGCTATTGTAGATAATGCTGCCTGTAACCCTCTGAATTAGTATTTTTGTATTCTTTGGTTAAATACCTAGTAGTGTAATTTCTGGTTCATAGGGTAATCCTATTTTAAAATTTTTGAGGAATCACCATACTGTTTTGCACAGTGGCTGTCCCAGTTTGCACTCCCACCAACAGAGCACAAGTGTTTCTTTTTCTCCACATCCTTACCAACACCTGTTGTTTCTTGTGTTGCTGATTTTAGCCATTCTGACAGGTGTGAAATGATACCCCACTGGGGTTGTGATTTGCATTTCCATGACGATGAGTGGTAGTGAGCATCTTGTCATGTGTCTGTTGACCATCCGGATGTCCTTTTTGGAGAAATGTCTGTTCATGTCTTCTGTCCATTTTTAAGTTGGATTATTTGGTTTGGGGCATTGAGTTTTACAAGTTCTTTATATATTTTGGATACGAACCCCTTCTCGGATATGTCATTTGCAAATATCTTGTCCCATTCCATAGGTTGCCTTTAGTTTTGTTGATTGTTTCTTTGGCTGTGCAGAAACTTTTTATTTTGATGTAGTCCCAATAGTTTATTTTTGCTTTTGTTTCCCCTGCCTCAGGAGACATATCTAGAAAAAAGTGAAATCTACGTCTTAAACCAACAGGAACCTCGCCTGTCCATCCCAGCTCCCAGCATCGGATTCATGATGATAACAAGAAGGCAGCTGGGTCTCTGACGGTGGGCTTTGGAGCGGTGTCCAGGCTGGTGCTGAGGACCCTCTGGTCGCCTCTGAGAGCTGGCGGGGGTGGGGCGGGGGGAGGACAGGGTGACACCCTCCCTCACGCAGTGTCTGCTGGCTGATGTATGAGCACTCTAACTGGGAGGTGCTGTAGCAGGTGCTGGCAAGCCTCCTCAGCCTACGTTCTAGACGGGTGACAAACACCAATAGGACAGAGTGCTGGGCTTCCAATAATTGCGTGTATATACCCAGACATGGAATTGCTGGATCATATAATTCTATGCATAATTTTCTGAGGGACCACCCTACCATTCTCCACAGCTGTGTACCTTTACATTCTCGCCAGCAGTGCACACGGGTCCATTTCTCTACATCCTTGCCAGCACTTGTTACTTTGGATTTTTTTTTTATAGCTATCCTACCAGTGTGACGGGATATCTCATTTTCCTAATGACTGAGGATAGTGTGAGCATCATGTCATGTACTTATCGGCTCTTTGGAAGATCTTCGGAGAAATGTCCATCAACTCCTTTGCCCGTTTTTAAGCGTGGGTGTTCGTTTTTGTTGTTGAGCTTTAGGAATTCTGGATGCGTTCTGGATGCGGATCTTTTGTCAAAGATTTCCTTAAATGTCTGGGTCTGGAAGGGCCGAGAGGGAAGGTCCTGTTTCTTTAATCCTGACTGACAGAGCTGGCAGGGAAGTCACTCCAGCTCCCAGAGTTGAAAGTCCGGCCGACCTCAGCGCTGGCTTCTCAGCAACGGAACACACATTTGGGTTTGGGGAGGAAAAGGTCCTTATTGCCCACCGTGGCGCCAGCAAGCCACGCCAGGAACGTGGGCTGCCCTCCCCGTTGTTGCTGGGCTGGAGGCTGTGGCACAAAATGCCACAATTCGCCCAAATTTCCCAGCCCCTCCCTCAGGTCCTGCCCTGGAAACGGCATGTGTCTGGGCTCCAGAGTTCCGATTTTGGACTCAGCGGTCATTTTGGAGGAGAGGCTGATTCCTGGAGCTTCCTACTCTAATAAACATCTCCCATGATGTCAGCTCATACGTGGCTATTTTCTTCTTTAGATGCCGTTGTAAACGGGCTTGCTTTCTTCGTTTCCACGTTGGATTGCTCAGCGCTGGTGTGTGGGAACACAACTAACATTGATGCTTTGCTCTTGCACCCTGCAACCGGGCTGCAGTCACTTGTAAGCGCTCGCAGCTTTCTTGTGGGTTTCTGGGGGTTATATACATATAGGATCGTGTCATCTGTGAATAAGATAGTTTCACTTCTTCCTTTCCAATTTGGATATCTTTTAATTCTTTTCCTTGTCTAAATGCTCTGGCTAGGGGCACCTGGCTGGCTCAGTCTGTAGAGCGTGTGACTCTTGATCTTGGAGCTGTAAGTTTGAGCCCCATGTTGGATATAGAGATTACTTAAAAATAAAATCTTTAAAAAACAAATAAGTAAATGCTCTGGCTAGAACTTCAGCACACAGTATTGAACAGCAGTGAAAACAGACACCCTGGCCCTATTCCTGACCTTCAGGGGAAAGCTTTCAGGCTAACAGAATTTTATTAAGGACCTGTTATGTGCTAGGCTCTGGGGAGACAGCAGCATGCAAGACAGACAAACACCCCTGCCTGGGTGGAGCTTACATTCCATTGGAGAGAGAGAAACCAGTAAGGAAAGGTGAACGTGAAGGTGGGTGATGCACGTGGGAGGTGGAGAGCGGTACCAAGAAAAATAAAGCACAAGGTGACATTTGAATAAAAGCCTAAAGGACGTGGAGGAGGGAGCCACAGGGAGATCTAGGGGGAGAGCAGCATTCAGGGCACAGGGACAGCAGTGACAAGACCTGAAGGGGAGTGTCCCAGGACTGGAGCAGCCCCGAGGGGGGAGCTGTCCATTGCTTTTCTCTCCAACCCCCTTCATGTTCTGTTCCTGCAGACCCCGCCCCACAAGCCCTGACTGGGAAGTCTTGAGTCTGGTCCGGGGTTTCACGGGCTCCTCGGGCTCACCAGGGTCTCTGTCCAGTGTCCTCCACCCTCTGCACTAGGAGTGAGGCCTTGCCCAGGGTCTCCAGGGAGGCTCTGGTGAACCAGCCCCTCTGCCTGTGTCCCAGACACTGGCATCCCTACTCATAAAAGTCATAAAACCCAGAAACTGCAATCTTCCTTATTCAACCCCTCTCGGCATCTTAACAGAATGGAGTAGTCCTCCCCACTGTCCATAAAGCCCTAGTCAAGTTGTTCCAGACTGGCCTTCTTTCTCTTCCTCTAACTTTGCAACCTCAGCCTTTGCTGGCCCTTCCCCACTGCCTAGAATGCCCTTCTCCCTCTTTCATCCTTCAGGATAGGCATCAAATGTCACCTCCTCTGAGAGGCCTTCCCAGACTACCTCTCCTGTTTAAATGATACCCTGCCCCCTGTCCAAAGCTTCCAGTAGGTTTCCTTTCTACTGCTTCTTGGCTGTTGTAAATACAGACTGGCTGTTTGATTTGCAATGTCTGCCTCCCTCGTCACAGTGTAAGTCCCACGAGGGGGGGGGTTTTATTCGCCCCTGAGTCCCCAGTGCTTAGACCACAAGCCTGCGTCCAGCTGGCACTTAATAAGGATTTGTGAATGAAGACCAAACCCAGAGCTCACTTCTCTGATTTCAAATTCCAGCTAAGTCTTCGCCCAGACCCCTTAACAGCCCCTCCATCTGCACTCCCCGAGCATCTTCTTCTGACTCAGACTTTATACACTGGGGGACTAGCCAAAGGCCCGAAAGGTGGCATGGTGGGTGTCATAGTAGTGAGTGGAGACACTAATAATAGCAGTATCAAGGAGCTGAGCCCTTGACCCATAGCTTCCCTTTCAGCTCACGGTAGCCTTAGGGAATCAGGATTGCTCCCATTCCACAGATGAGGCAGCTGAGGCTCTGAAGTGCTATACTCCCCCAGGCGTGTCTGACCCCGGCGTTCCCACCCTCAGCTGGGACATTCTCAGCTGGGCTCCAGAAACCTTATCTGTACCTGGCCCAGCTCAGAGCTCAGTGTTCCCAGGCCCTTCTGTCCCAGGAGGACCTTCTCCCCCAGAGTCTTTCTGGCCCTTACCTTAGCCCCCAGCTCCTGCAGCTGAACCCAGGATGTCAGGCTCAACCGTCCTCCTGATCTGAGCCCCTGGCTGATGTGCCCCCATCCAGGCTGACTCCACTTGCCTGCCTGGCTGGGTGCCCCTGCCATGGGTCTGTCCACTTGGCCATAACTGCCTGGCCTGGTTTCCTCGCAGATGCACAGACCTTCAACCCAGACCATGGAGATCAGTTTGGGGCGGGGGGGGCTCCTGTTTGCACGTCAACACCAAGGGAAGTGATACACCCGATCTGAAGGGTCACAGGGTGCCCCCCATGCAGTCACCCTCCTCGTCCCGCAGGACGAGTCCGTATAGTTTATAAAGCCTTCAGCTGTCTTGTGACAGTTGAATTGTTGTGTGTGTGTGTGTGTGTGTGTGTCTAGAGTTAATTTGTTATCTGCAAACATTTCAAAGCTATTTATTTATTTAGGTAACTCCATTTCAGACTGTCTTCATTTTTCAATTTGCTCTGGAGCAGAGTGAATGAGGGCACCACTGCAACGGCGGGGACAAGTGTTGAGAGCACACACGTTGTGAAACAAGCTGAATGCCCAATCGCATGGATTGGTTAAGTAATTATAATACATTCACACCATGGATCACCGTTCTGCTCACAGCACTGAAAGTCTAAAGGCACTCAGGATGTGCTGATGACAAAGGGTCTCCACAACGTCAGGGTTAATGGAAAAAGCAAGGTGCAGGAAGCCTGTTTCTTGTGCTACCGTTTGTGTGAGAAAAAGACAAACTGTACAAGCCACATCTCTGTGTATTTGCCTGTGCGCACGGAGCGTGTGCGGGGAGCATGTGTAGCAGGAGGTGAGAGACGAGTGCCTCCTCTGACGAGGGGACACTGTGTATCTGGGGGGGCTTTCACAAGATGGGGCTTTGAACACTTTCGAATTTTGAACCATGGGAATCCTTTACCTATTCAAAAACAAATTAAATTGAAAGCAGATGGCAGTAAAGAGCACAGAGGTGACCGCAGGCAGCATTGCCCATTCTGCCCAGCCTAGCCCCCGTGGCCCCCAGAGGTGCCCCAGCGGCTTCCCTCCGTGCCAGCCAGCGGGAGCCCCGGCAGCAGACGTGGGGCTTCCGAGGAGGCAGGACATCTCCCACAAGGGCCTGGAGCCCGTGGGTACTTCCTCGGGCTCAGCCCAGTGACCATAGCTGCAGAGAGGCTGAAAGAGACCCACTCCCACTGGGGTAGCTTCCACAAAGCCTGTTATGTGATGAATTGTGTCCCCCCTCCCAACCCAATGAACATTTTGAAGACTTGAAAGCCTAACTTCCAGCACCTCACAGGGTGACCCTGTTAAGAAACAGGGTCATTGCAGCCGTGACTTAGATGAGGTCATGCTGGAGTGGTGTGGGCACCTAATCCTATATGACTCCCGACCTTAATTAAAAGAGGAAATTTGCAGCAGGCATGCACACAGGCAGAACGCCAGGTGATGATGAAGGTAGCGATGACACGTTCCCAGTCCAAGGAACACCGAACTACCAGAAGCTTCCTAGGAGACAGCCTGGAACAGAGTCTTCCTCTCAGCTCTCAGAAGGAACCAACCCCGTCAATGACACCTATATCTTGGACTTCAGCCTCCAGAACAGTGAGACGATAAATCTCCCAGTGGGGGGTGGCTTTTGTTACAGCAGCCCTAGGGGATAAAACATGGAGTTTCTAGAGAACCTGGCACACCCAGGATTTCTGCCTCATGGCCTGATTTGGAATCACCTTAACCCTCAATTAAGTCTGGATGTCACTGTCCCAGGCTCGTGAGGCCGTCTTTGACTCTGAGCCCACACCAGCCCCATACTTACTGTTGTAAGTCATACCCTCGGAGACCACAGTAGACACGATCTTGGACATCTGGGCAGAGGAACAAAGGCTTGTTGCAAAGCTTGGTTTTGGCTAAAGGCGATTCCAACCTGAGGAGCGACACAGTGCTTGAGCCAGATGATCCCCAGGCCCTCAGCTCCCCTTGCCCCTGGGTGGCTGAGAACGCTTGGCATTTACTGAGGGTCTACCATGTGGCCAACACCTATAGCTCCCTGCCTCCCCCCTCCTCGACTTAGTTCTAGCTGTCCTGCCTAACTTTCCGTTTCTGGAACATGCCAACCTTGGTCTGCCTCAGGGCCTTTGCATATACCACTTCCTTAGCCAAAAAATGTTCCCCCACCCCCAGCTGTGGAGGAGGGTTCTCTCCCTTCAGCTCTGAGCTCACGTTCCCACTTCAGAGACACCTTCTCTCACCACTCCATCCAAAAGAGTTTCTTTTCCCCACCTCCGTAGGACCTCACTTTACTTTCTTCTCTGCAATTACCACTATCTGATTTGTCACTTAAAAAAAAAATCGCTGCATTGCCTATTACCCCCTTGAATGTAAGCTCCAAGAGAACAGGGGTATTTTTTCCTTCGGAGCCAATGCGCTCATCGAAGTGCCTGGCATAGCCTTGGAGCTTCTTAACTATTCATTGAATTAATTTTTCATTTTGCAAAAATGGAAGTAAAGAGAGATTCAGCGAGGTGTCCGAAGTCACACAGCAAGGAAGGACCACGGCTGGGATTCCAGCCCAAGATTCCTTGACTCCAAAGCCTGCGCCCTTCCAGCAACATTCTGCTACAAGCCAGGCAGAGAGGAAATCCAGCGCTGCAGAGGCACTAGTTAGCAGCGCCCCGTGTCGCAGCGCCCCAGCTCGGCGGGGATGCGCCGTGGACCACACAGCGGAAGTGCCCAAGGCAAGGACGGCTGGAGGGATGGCTAGGTAGCAAGGTATGTGATAAAGCAAATCCAGTAATGAGTAAGGAAGAGCAGGCAGCCTTGCAAAGGGGCTTTGCAAGGGGCGCCCGAGGAACCCGCCCCAGGCCCCGCGCACCCCCGGCCCGACGCCGCGCGCACCCACCGGCCCCGCGCGCCCTGGCTAGCTCCGCACCGCAGTTCCCGGCTCCCAGCGCCGGGGCGTTCGGTTTACGTCGCCAAGGCAACCATTCTCCCCGCCCGCCAGGGCGATGACGTCACAAAGCCGAGGAGCCCCCGCTGCATGGGGGTGGGGCCTGCGGGCGGCCGGGTCCCGCCGCCGAGAAGAGGCCTGAGCCCCGCGGTCAGAGCTCGGGCGCCGCCTGGCCAGCGTCTGGGATGGGGCCTGGGGCACAAGTTTCCTTCCTCCGTCATTCCTTATTCCGCACGCCTCCTGCTCTTTTCCTTTCGTCCCCCGATTCATTTATTCAGTGTGCACCATGGGATGCATGTGGTGCAAAAACAGACCTGGCCTCACTTTCTAGAGGGGCGGTTCTTGCAAGTGTGGTCCCGGGCCCAGCAGAACTCGTTGGAAAAGCTAATGTGCCCGCCCCCGAAGCGGAAAGTCCGGGGGGCGGAGCCGTGCAGCCTGGGCGGTAACCAGCCCTCCCGGTGAATACAATGCTGGCCACGGCTTGAGAATCACTACCCCGGAGGCTGAATGAGATGTTAGTAGTACAAGGGCTATCTGCAGACAGGGGCGGGGCGGGGTGATAAAGAGCAGGGGGATCCAGTTTAGACAGCCCAGATTCTTCAGCTGATGTGGCCATGTAGGGTGTGCCCTCTGACTCCCCAGCTCAGGCCCCTGGTTCCTCCAAAACAGGAGAACCCCTCCTGGAGTTCTCACCATGGTCACCAGACTGTCCCACGCGTCTAGGGAATTTGCAGATTGACAAAGGCTGCTTGGAGCTGGGGCACAGTCAGCGCTCTCTTTCTAGAGGTACTCGGCGCTCTGGAGCAGTCTGCGAGCAAGTAACTGCCAGTGAGAATCCTGGCAGCTCCCGGCTCTGGGAGGGGGGTGGATTGGGAGACCAGTGCCACGGAGTGTGGAGGGGTTCCCCGCAATGGAAGAGGTGGGGATCCCTGAATCACCACTGGAGGACAGCGTCCCACTGGCAACATCTACAGCCGGCTTTGTACAAGGGGGAAGGACATTTTTATTATGCCAAGCCATACACGTGACTTGTGCATGAGTGTGTGTGTGTGTGCCCACATGTATGTGCGGGGGACGATTTGTTATGGCAGCTAGCTGTACCTGAACAGACTAGTGGCTTCCCTTTAGCCCCAGGATAGAGGTTCCTTCCACTGTCATTTAAAGTCCTAAAGGACTTAGCCTGTTGTCTCGGCTGCAGCCCAACAGAGAGCCGGGCATTGGGGTCAGCTCTCAGGGAGCGCCACAGGAGCTTTACTAATTAGTGACTGACAGGAAAGCAGAGTTTCAGAAGGGTTTATTTCAAATACTTGGAGTTCTAATGAGAGTTTTAGGACTCCCGAAAACAGGTGACCCCAAGAGGGAAAAGCTACTGAGCATACTATCAATTCATTGTTACTAGCAGGTACATTTATGAACTATTGTGGATTATCTGTGAACCTTCACAGAGTGTTTCTGGCACTGTTCTCTGTGCCCATTTAATGCAGCCTGCCTGTGAGGTAGGCCCCTGTTATTACCGCTGCTGTCAGTGGGGAGATTGGATCAGAGCAAGGGAGCACCAGAGACAGGCTTTACCACAGTGGAGTTTTATCTTTGCTCTTAACCAGACACATACTGGCTCTTACCGGGAAGTGTTTTATAATTCTATGCAATTATCTAAAGCAATGATGCATACACTTTGAAAAAGGCCAAGAAGTGCAAAGGTGTGCTTCCTAATATGGGCCCAGCATGGTCCCGCTTCGTAAGTCTGCCCAACAGTGTACCTCGTAGTAAAGACACGTTCTCTACTTAATGTGTGTTTCCTGTCTTCGCTTTGGCTTGTCGGTTATGTAGAAGTTTAGAGAACTCTCTAGAAAATATGGTCTTCTTTTTTTAACTTACCATTTTAGCCTAAAAAACCTAACTATAGACACAATTTGTAGATTAAAAGCGAATCTAAAAGGAGAGGGATTGGGGGCGCCTGGGTGGCACAGCGGTTAAGCGTCTGCCTTCGGCTCAGGGCGTGATCCCGGCGATATGGGATCGAGCCCCACATCAGGCTCTTCTGCTATGAGCCTGCTTCTTCCTCTCCCACTCCCCCTGCTTGTATTCTCTCTCTCTGGCTGTCTCTATCTCTGTCGAATAAATAAATAAAATCTTTAAAAAAATAAATAAATAAAAGGAGAGGGATTGATGGAGACACACACGTAGATGGACAGACAGGCGATGCAGACAGGTGTGTTTGCTGTAGAATCTAGGCGGTGGGTGTGTGAGTGTTCATTACAAAATCCTTTCAATTATTTTTGTATGTTGAAGTTTGAAATTTTTCATAATAAAATATTTGAGGAAAAGCTGAGGATCTTCTTAAAGGAGAAATTGTATTTCTTTCTTTTTTTTTTTTTTAAGATTTTATTTATTTGACAGAGAGAGAGAGACAGCCAGTGAGAGAGGGAACACAAGCAGGGGAGTGGGAGAGGAAGAAGCAGGCTCCTAGCCGAGGAGCCTGATGTGGGGCTCGATCCCAGGACTCTGAGATCACACCGTGAGCCGAAGGCAGACGTCCAACGACTGCGCCACCCAAGCGCCCCAAGAAATTGTATTTCTTTTTTTTTTTTAAGATTTTATTTTTATTTATTCGACAGGATAGAGACAGCCAGCGAGAGAGGGAACACAAGCAGGGGGAGTGGGAGAGGAAGAAGCAGGCTCATAGTGAAGGAGCCTGACGTGGGGATCGATCCCGTAATGCCGGGATCACGCCCTGAGCCGAAGGCAGACGCTTAACCGCTGTGCCACCCAGGCGCCCCTAGAAATTGTATTTCTGATTCATAGTTCCCTCCTCAAGGGAGTGTTTCAGTCAGGGGTCTTGGTAACGGATGACAGACTTCAACTAGAACAGGTTAAAGGAGACAGGGGAAGAAAAGGGGCTCCCGGAACCTGCAGGGGACAGGGCACCAGGCAGGAAGATGGGGTGGCCAGGAGCGGAGCCCAAAGCTGGCTGTCCGTGTGTCCAGGTGGAAAGGCTGTGATTCAGAGTGTGGCTGTGGGAGTCTGACTGTCAGAACCTGGGTCACCAGCCAGCACCTTCTGTCTCATAGGCAGGAGCCTATGGGTCCCTGTCTCCACCCTGGCTGAAAGGGAGCCTGGGAGAGAGACCTTCTAGGGTGGGAGGTGGGGGCTTCTAAAGTGGGGAGTCCCCCAACTCAAGAAGGGCATTTAAAGGTGTAGGTGGCTGGCTGGAAGGACGAGCAGCTGCATCCGTGCTGCACGGCACCCAGTCCAAGGCTGACCCCGTATCACCAACTCTATGCCTTCCCCCCCCACCTTTCCCCTTTTGGGGGGATGTCCTTTATTCTGCTAGCAAATTCCTACTCATTTCTCAAGACGCAGGCCAGGGGTTGCCTTCCTGGGAAGCAGACCTGAAGCACACGGGTGTGGCTGTCGGTGAGACTACAGCCTGCCTCCTTTACGTCCACCCCCGGGACATCACGTGCCTCTGCTGGCTGGGCAGGTCTGGTGCGGAGGAGACTGGAGGCCGGGAGATACGAGGGAGCCAGGGCACCGTCCGCTCCCTCTGCTTCCTGTGGCTCCCCAGACCGTGGCTGCCTTGGGCGGGCCTGCCATGGCTCTAGCCCTAGTCGGGAGCCCTGGGTCCTGGGCCCCCACACACCACCTCCCCCTTCAGCCTGGGGCCTGCTCTTGCTAATTTCTGATGGCCTTGCCCTTTCCAGTTTGGCATCTATTTACTTCCCTCACGCGTGTAACTCGTTCCTTGTATTAAATTCCCTCTCTTTTGAAAGCCTTTGAGGGCTTCTGTTTTCTGGACCCATTAGCCAGAGGCAGGAGAGGACAGTGGCCAAGGAGATGGGCTGTGGCGTCAGACTGGGTGGGGTCCAGATCCTGGCTGTGCTGCTCACTGGCTCTGTGGCTTTGGACAAGCTACTTAGTGCTCAGATCCTCAGTTTCCCCGTCTAAAAAGTGGGATTGCTAATAGTGACCTGGGAGGATATTGTGTGGTTCGCACAGCACCTGGCACCTAGTCGGGCCTCAAATATACTTGTGTGCCGATATTACAGAAGGATCTGAGGGCTGTGTCTGACTGAGAAGGTCCATCTGCAGGCCTGGTCCTGTGTGCACATAGGGCGTCCTGGCCAGGTTGCTGTGGTCTCTGTAAGAAAGCTGAGGGTGGGAGGCGTGAAGCCATTTGCCCAAATCTACCCAGCCCATAAGTGACAGAACTGGGACTCGGACCCAGGCAGTGTGACTCCCTAGCCCAGGCTATGCAGGCCACCACTCAGCTGGCTGGGGAGGGCTAGGTCCTGGGTCCCATCCCAGCCTTGCCTGCCCTTGTCTGCCTTGGACGGTTTGACCCCTGGGCCCAAATATCTCAAGCTGACTTTAGAACCTCTTCCCCAAACGTGGTGCCACCCACCACGACAAGCGCTCTGGACAGCATGCAACACACCCCGACAGCCCCTGCGTGTCTGAGGCTTACCACAGAGCAGAAGGGAGTGAGCCTGCGGCAGGCAGAGACGCGGGGGGATTTCGGTGACCTTCCGGCCAGGACTGGGTTGGCACCTTGGCGGCAAGATGCCTTACTTGCCCGGGCACCTGGCATCTGGGTTTCCTTTTGCTTCTTCCTTCTGCCTCTGGTGTTGCAGGATATGGAAGGAGACCGACCCGTGTCTACTCTGCTCCACGGTGTGTCAGAGCTCTCCACGGGCATGCCTGACCACGTGTGCTCTTTCCACTTGACCCGCTGCATGAGGCTGTCGCCCCAGCTCAGGCTGGCGTCTGCAGGACCTCCATCTGCTGTGTATCGAGGGGAGGCTGCCAAGTTCTGGCCAGTGAGTCTGAAGCACCAGGCCACTTCCCTCTTGGGGACCCCTCCCACCCCACTGGCCTCGCCTGCCCTTGGGGTGTTCTGGCCATGTTTTCTATGTCATGGTCGTCAGAATGCTTTCCTGCCGGCTCAGATGGACAGATGATTTCATTGGCATCTGGGGAGAAAACAGGAGTGACTCTTCGCATCCACATTTGACTACAGTGTTAAGTGGGATAATAAGGAAGGTCTTGAAGCCAGGGTGAGATCCGGTTGGCTTGAACGTCTTGGTGGGTGACATCATTGGGACCAGATTAAAGGATGCATGGGATCTAAGCAGGCAGATAGAGCCGTGGGTGAGGGGTTTGAGGAGCAGGGGAGACTCAGTCTGCGTTCAGAGAGCATGAGCAACCCTGTGAGGCTGGAGAGTCAGCTATGTGGTGACCGAGGCAATGGGGAGGGCACGGAGGGGTGCCAGGAAAAGGTAGGCAGGTGCCTGCCAGGTCGCAGAGGCTAGAATATTGTTCCAGAGGTGATGGGGTCTCCCATCACTGCTCAGGGAGCACAAAGAAGACAAAGGCACCTTCAGATTTACTATTTCGTTCCATCTTTCGCTTCGTGGAGAGGATGGGCTGGGGAGACATACTAGGAAGCTGTTTCCGAGCAAGAGATGACGTTGACTTAGACGAAGGTGGAGGCAGTTAGGGTGGAGAGAGAGGCTGAATCAAGCTACATGTGGGGTACAAGGGCAGAGACCGGCTGTGGGGGTGAGGGAGGTAACCAGACTCAGGCAGCCCGAGCATGTTGCTGAGATGCAAATGAGGGGTGGGGGGAGTGTGTGCTCAGGTCTCCTTTCCGTAGAGAAGCTTCTAGGAGTGTAGCTGGCTGACAGGCTCCAGCTATTGCACGCCTGGGACAAAGCACAGCTTATACTGAGGCCTTGCTTTCCCTGGGCCACCCCAGCCAGTGCCCCAGTGCTGTGGGAACATTAGAGGCCAGTTCTGCCTCACACAGGACTCCTCCAATGGGTGAGCTTTGCACCAGAGCTTCCTATTAGCCTGGACAAGATTCCTCAGAGCTGCAGCCTGGGGCTCTGCCCACCCCACCTCCCTTCCTTTCTTTGCTCTCTTCCCAGACTCAGACCTGCCACAGGGCATGAGGCTCTTCCCACTGACTCCTGCTCTCCCTGCCCTTTATCCAAACAGGCATTTTTCCCCAACAGATCTCTTATACATCTTTTTCTGTCTTGGCATTTGCTTCCCAGAGGATCTGCAATGACATGGATAGTAGGGGCGGGGGGAAGAACAGGTGGAGTCGTACATGGCTGCGAGGTGCCTGCAGGACATCCCTGGAGCAGGTGTGAAGGGCCAAGGAGGGGGGCGCCCTGGGAGTGCAAGACACTACAGCCAGGGGAAGAAGGGTCCCCCTGCAGCAGAAAGAGAGAGAAGACACCAAAAAGTGGGAAGAAAACCAGGCAAGTGTGTTTTTCAGAAAGTCAAAGGAACAGAGAACTTAAAGAGTGGGTGCCAGGACAATTCAATGGGGGGAAATGGTCTCTCAACAAGTGGTGCTAGAACAATTGGATTTCCACATGCAAAAGAACGAAGTTGGGCTCCACCTCATCCCATCCCATCCCATCCCATTAACTCAAATGGAACCAGAGTCCTAAAAGTAAGTACGAAAGTCTTGGAAAAAAACATAGGGGTAAATGTTTGTGACCTCGACTTAGGCCACTATTCCTTAGCTCTGATACCAAAAGCACAAGTGACAAAAGAAAAAAAGAGATAGATTGGACTTCATTGAAGTTAAAAACTATTGTGCCGTAAAAGATACCATCAAGAAGGTGGAAAGAATGGGAGAGAATATTTGCAAAGCATATATCTGATAAAGGACTTGTATCTTGAATATATAATGACCTCCTCCTACAACTCATTAAGAAAAATGCAAATAATCCCATTTAAAGATGGCCAAAGGATCTCAATAGATAGTTCTCCAAAGAAGATATGCAGATGGCCAACAAGCACATGAAAATAGGCTCAGCACACCCAGTCATCAGGGAAATGCAGATCAAAACCACAGTGAGCTATCATTTCACACCCACGAGGAGCGCTCTACTCGGTAATGACAAGTGCTGGAGAGGATGTGGAGAAACTGGAGCCCTCCTACATTGCTGGTGGGAATGTAAAATGGTGCAGCTGCTTTGGAACACGGTCTGGCAGCTCCTCAAAGAACTACACCGGAGTTAACGCATGACCCAGCAATCCCGCTCCTAGGTATAGACCCAAGCAAAATGAAAACATGTCCACACGAAAACTTGTATGTGAATGTTCAGAGAAGCATTCTTCATAATGGCCAAGAAACAACCTGGATTTTCATCAGCTGATGAATGGATCAACAAAATATGGCACACTCATACATTGAATATTATTTGGCAATAAAAAGAAATACAGTACTGATAAATACTATAACATGGATGAACCTTGAAAACATTACGCTAAGTGCAAAGAGACAGTTCCAAAAGACCACATATTGTTTGTTCTGTTTGTCTGGAAAAGGCGAATCCACACAGATGGAAAGTCCATGAGTGGTTGCCACGTGCTCAGGGAGGAATTGTGTTGGGGGAAAACTGGCAGTGACCACTAATGGAGACATAGGATTTTTCTTATGGGGGATGAAAACATCTACAATTATATTATGGTGGTGGTTGCACAACTCTGTGAATATACTAAATGCATTTCAAATGGGTGAATTGTTTGGTACGTGAATATCTCAAGAAATGTGTTGAAAAGAAGAAGAAGATATGCTCTTGAGTGACTAACAGATTGAAAAGTGTTCATTGGATTTGTCAAATAGGAGACTGTCAGTAGCCTGGTTGAGAGTAGTTTTAGGAAGTACTGGGCGTGATCTGATGGTTGAGGAAGGAGGAGACACAAGGGCCTTGGCCACGGGCCTATCTTGCCTTTTGAGGGCAGGACTGGTGCTGACCCACAGTGGGACTGGGAGATCTGACCAAGTTCTTCCCTGCAGCTCTGCTGGAGCCCAGGTCATCAGAGGCAGACCCAGTGCCACAGCTCAGGAGTTGGAAGGCCAGGGCTCGGGAGATTCTGTGCGCTGGCTGGGAAATTGCAACGGCATCGTTCTGGATCAAAGATGGTACACCAGTGCCTGGTCTTCACAGGCTTTGAGGTGGGGGGTGCAGGTCCCAGGTGGTCATGGGGATTGTGGTCATCCAAGAAGAGGGGCTGAGACTAGACCAGGCTTGAGAGCATGGAGGAAGCAAGATCGAGAGAGAGAGAGGGAGAGGAGAAAGGATGAGGTGGAGGGACCATGGTGCTGAGGAGGTGGGGGTGGTGCTGGTGTGCAGCTAAGGTGGGGAGGACATTCTTTCTTTTGTGACCAGGAGACCCGAGGCAGCAGGGTGTCCCTTCCTGGACTGTGTCCCATAACAGCATGTCATTTAGCTTCAGGATCCCAGGGAAGGAGATTCTCAGTAATGGTTCCTGACACCATTTAGGTTGCATTTTGCTTCAAGAAACAGAAAATTCCATGAGAAAATGACTTAAATAAGAAGGGAATATCATCTCACACAACAAGAAGCCCCTCAGAACACCTGTCACATTTCCTTAGGGAAAGAGATTCTTCACACTTGCTTAAACCAGTCCTAGCATGGAGAACTCTGTGAAAGATCCCAGCCCTGGGGCATATGGCTCTGGGGAAGAAGGCACAAGCCTAGACCCCATCAGTTGTGTCAGCAAGGAGACGGGGGTGCGGGGATTTGAATGGACGATGTGTTGATACCCCAACCATCTAGCCCTGAAGAGCCCAGCGCAGGCTCTCCCGTGAATGCTCAGGGAGCTCTCCGTATATTGCATATATGCCAAAATACCTTCCACCCGCTCTGTTCGGAGCCCACTTGGCTTCCAGGCCTTTGCCTTTGTGGCATCCTGTGCCAGGACACTAGCTGCTGGCCTCCTAGTCCTCTTTGCCGGGCTTATCCCTGGCTATTCTTTAAACCTCAGCCTAGAAATCATTTGTCAGCCCAGCCATCCCTGGTCCCCAGGTCTGGGCTGATACATTCTTACAGTGCCCCGTACTCCCTTCAAATCAATGGCCATTTCACAAGGGCCTCTGTGAGTGTGTCTCTTCTGCTGTCCTGTAGGTCTAGAGGACCTGTCCTGAGGACAAGAACTATGCCCTGTGACCCCTTAGCCCTAACGCTTTGCACAGTACATAGCATGCAGAAGGTGTTCCATAAATATTTTGTCAAATGTCAATGGATAGTGGATGGTGAGTGGATACGAATGGAAAAATAAATATTTACATGAAACAATGAAAATTCTTGGCGATGAATGAGTGGGTGGGTAGATGGATGGAGAATGTATGTATGGCTGAGTTATACATGTGTAGGTGGACGGGTGGGTGGTGTGTTGATGGGTGGACATGCAATGGCTGGGTGGAGGGGGAGAGAGGTGGGTGAATGGGTGGGTGGATGGGTGTATGGATAGATGATGCATGTATCATGGGAAGATTTTGGGGTGGGTATAGATGGGCAAAAGGAAAAATGGACAGATGGGTGCGTGTGCGCTCTCCGAATCTACCACGGGGTGGCGCCCTGAACCCCTTTGAGTCCCCGGCCCGGCGAATGCCCTTCTGCCCAAAGGGGACTTACAAAAGAGGAACCTTGTGTCCTAGGTAGCGATGAAAGGTTCCCGGGTGACGCAGGCTTGTAAACAACTTGAAAAGACGCTGCCCTGCGGGCTCACGTCAAGCGGGACCGCGCAAACAGTGCCACCTCGACCTTGGCTCCCGCGCCCGAGGCCGGTGTCCGGCTGATGCCAGCGCGAGCGCGAGCTGACTTGCAGACCGAAGTCCTGCGGGCGCTCCTGCGAGGTCTCAGACGTGAGCGCAGCCACCCCTTCCCGGGCCACAGCGTCCCGCCTAGGGACCGAAGACGCCTGCCTTGAATTGCTGCAGAAGGTCGCAGGGAGATGCTGGGGGCAGGCGGGATGTCTCCAAGCCTATGCCGTTCCTTTTGCCCACATGGGAACACACATTATCTCGAGCGGCCTGCTTCAAACCTCATGGGAAATGTACATCCTAGCAACCCCCATCCCAGCGCCGTTCATCCTAGCCTTGGCGCCATCAGAGCCTTAATATTCCACAGCCCGATTCAGGCTCACATTTTGAAAGTGACCCTCCCCGAACACTAACCCAAGGAGCCTGTACCCCAACTTTGCTGCGCCTCTTAGGGCAAACCCATGCCTAACCCCAAACCCCCGTCTTCTGACTAATCAGAGCACCCTTAAACCAATAGTAATTAAACTTAATACGAACCACCTCCAAAACCAACCTAGATGCTTCAGAACCCTGAAAAATAGACAAGTGCACAGAACGTCCTGAGTGCCAATTCACTCCCACCTACGTGGTGGCGTGGTGGCGTGGGAAAGTGCTGGCGACCTCCGCATTTACCAATGCCGAGGATTACCACTCTCTTTTTTGCCAATTTGATGGCGAGGAAAATCCCAAGTATCATCTTAATTTGCATTTCTGAAGGACTTAACTGCAACTTTCCCCAACGACTGTTTATTAAATGTTAATCGACATTTATTTGAGCTGTATGATAAAAACCAGCACTTCCCTGCCCCATGACACCCTCCTCTCTTCTCAACTCTTCTGGTTGTTTCTTCTGATATATGTCTTCATTTCTGTAAATAATATGTTTAAACTTCAGTCTCTTGATTGAATTGTAGGTAAGTATCAGCCGACTCCCTATCCTGGGAGGTGAAGATGGAACACCCCATGCAACCCTGGGCTCTGTTCATCAGCTTCCCATGTGGTTGACTCAGGGTTTCAGAACCCATTCTTTGTCCTATTAGTGTTGCTCCCCTCTGACCCTTCCCTGTACAATGTTTGCTATTCTCCCTGAAATTAAACACTTTGTTTTCTGCCTTCGTAGTTTTATCCATTTTTTTTTAAATCACGAAATATAGAAATCATACCGCAGAATGTATTATAGTATTTTATTTATTTATTTATTTTTAAATATTTATTTATTTTGAGAGAGAGTGGGGGAAGGGGCAGAGGGAGAGGGAAAGAATCTCAAGCAGACTCTGTGCTGAGCATGGAGCTAGATGTGGGCCAATCCCAGGACCCCCAAGATCATGACCTGAGCCGAAACCAAGAGTCGGATGCCCAACTGACTGAGGCACCAGGCGCCCCAAGAATAATTTTATTAAGAAAAAGAAGAAGAAGAAGAAGAACAAATATCCAGGCTAAGAGCCAGAATTTGTCCAGTCTCTTAGAAATCCGAGAGGTCCTCACCCTGACTTCTGGGATGTGCTTTGCCTGGTTTGTTTAGTTTTATTACCCACGTGTGTGTTCTTAGACGGCAGCTTGTTTCGTCTCGCCTGGTGGTGAGCATAGAAACGGGAGCGTTTACACTTCTTCTTTGCGGACTTGCTTTTTTGCTCAGCATTGAGAGATTGGTCTACCTCAGCTCACGTGCATGTGGCCCATTCATTTTCATGGTTACACGGTAGCATTTCATTGTAAGACTGTAATGCAGTTGATCTGTTTTACTGTTGTGGACATTGGGCTGTGTCTGTTTTTTTTCTTTTACAAACAATGCTTCTAAAATCAATTTTGTCTATGTTTCCTGATGCACAGATACAAGAGTTTTTTTTTGGGTGCACACTGGGGAGTGGAATTGCTGGGTCAGAAGACGTGCATTTGTTCCATTTTCCTGGGTAATACCAAATTGTTTTCCAAAGTGGTTGCACCAATGTACACCCTGTGAGCAGGGAATTTAAGTTCTCTTTGATCTGGTTCCTTGCCAGCACTCTGTATCGTCAGGCTTTTAAATTTCTGCCAGTCTGATCTGCAATGTTATCATGGCCAGATAGTATCTGCTTACATGTAGGCCTATGTCCAGGCTCTATTTTATTCAATTGATCTTTCTGTCATCAGTTCCATTCTATGTCATGATCACAGACCCTTGCAACCACTTCCTAATGGACAAACACTCTCTGAGAGAAAGTCACAGGATGTAAACTTTTGAGAATTTCCAGACATTCACCTAATTGCTAGTTTTGCTGGGTACAGAATTCTAGGTGGGATTGATTTTTTCTTCTGGGGTGCTGAAGGCATTTTGTAGCCCCTTGTGACAGATAATATCTCCCCAAAATAGCCAGAGCAATATGTCTTATCCCACAGGCACTTCTAGAACCTGGTGACTGTCTATTAGGATACAGATGCCATTTCTCACCCCCTGAGCCTGGGGGACTGCACAGCTGTCTTGACAAATGTGGCCGGAGTGAGCTTGTATGATTTTCCAGGCCCCATCAGAAAAGATGATACGGTTACTTCCTGGCTCTCTCTCAGGACACTCGGCCCTGGAAACCAGCGTCCGTGTGCTGAGGAAGTCCTGGCCACATGGAGAGGCCATGTGTGGGTGTTCTGGCTGGTAACCCCAGCTAAGACTTCAGCCGAGAATTTGCGTCAATTCCCAGCACTATGATGAGCAATGTTTCAGATCATTTCAGCTCCCAGACTTTGAATCACCCCAGCTTATGCCAAGTGGAGCAGAAGTGTTCTATCTCCACCAAGCCCTACTCAAATTGAAGATCTGTGAGCAAAATAAATGCGGTCATTGTTTTAACCACTAAGTTTTGGGGTATTTGTTATGTAGCCAATGCCACCAGAATTCCTTTACGTACACCAGCTCCTGGCTAAGCAGGCCCTGAGGATGCGAAGGTGAGTAGGCTGTTCCCTGCATTTACGGAGATCATAATATATTCAATTCAATATAAAAAATTTTAAACTTAATGCAAGAAAGCGTGAGTAACCCTCATATCCCCCAGGGCCTTGACGTTCCCTCCTGTTTACAGCAGTGTGCTTGGACTCAGCAGCGCATTGCCTGAGAGTAGAAGGCACAGTGCTAGGTCTGCTTCTCTGAGGAAGTTTGATCAGATTTTGCTGGTGACAAGGAGGTGACAAGAACTTGGAGAGAGATACGCTGCAACCTTTTGGCCCATGCTGGCCCCATTTGCAGTGCGGTGGTCCTGAATGCACCTCACCTCTGCCCACTCCAAGTCTGACATGAGCAAGCACAGCTCTTCCCTCCCAAGCATGGACTGGAGCAGGAATTTAGGAAAGGTCTGTTGAACTGGGCTAGAGAGCCATGCTCCTAAGACTTCAGGAGGCACGTTCCGACCTAGGCGACGGGCAGAGATGCTGGGCTCTGGAACACACCACGGCTTAGCAAGAGCCAGAAAAGCAGTCGTTTCCCTGCAGTCACTCCTGACCCCGATGGAGCAGAAGGGGGAGGTCACTTTAGGGAAGAGTGTGGCTGCTGTGATGGGAACTCTGGTGAGGCCAGAACGGGGCAGAGGGGCACAGGAAATCCTCCCCCGCAGCCCCACGTCCAGGAGCAGATAAGACATGAGCTGCTGACAACAGGGACCTTCTCTGGCCTGGCTGTCAGTGGTGGGTTGGAGCCAGGCAGGTGCTGCTGCTTGGGCTGAGGTTTGAGATGAGGCCTTGGAAGGACCCCTGGGGGTGGCCCCAGGCTGAGCAGTGTGACGTTATTCCTTCGATCATTCAAGAAAGACTTATTGAGCATTCATCACCAGCAGGCACGATGGGAATGCAGCAAAGAACAAAAGAAGTAAAAGTCCCTCCCCTCAAAGAGCTAACCTTCTCAGGGAGAAAGAGAGACAATGCATAAACGGCCCAACAGGCAGCAGGCCAGATGGAGAAGAGGCGATGGCCAGTTAAAAAGCCTGGTGAGGGGACCGGAGAGGGTCTGGCCGGGGTGGGGAGTTGTTACTTTGTACGGAGCGGTCAGCGGGGGCCTTCTGGGAAAGGGGACTTCGGCAAAGCAACTTGAAAATGGTGATGGCATGAGTCAACCTCTTCCTGGGAGACCTGAATCCAGGAGAGGGCCAGTGTGGGCGAACCCTGAGGGGGAGCGGGATGCAGGAGTGGAGGGAGGACGGGCAGTGCTTAGGGTGCAGAGCAAGTGAGGGGGAGGGTGGTGGCAGGGCCTTGCAGCTCATTGTCTGGGCTTTCACCTCCCTAGGTGAAGTGGGAAGCTGTTGGTGGGCTTTGGAGAGAGGAAGATGTGTGCCGACTCATGTTTTAGGAGGGTTTTCGTGGCTGCTGCATTGGGAAGAGACAGAAGCGTAGGGTCCCAGAAACATTGTGAGCATGTTGCTGGGTGCTGATCATGCGACAGAGAAGCCAGGGAGGACTGCGGAGATGATTTTGGCCTGAGCGCCCGGTGAGTGACCTCTGGGTGATGGAGGAGTTCTTGCTCCCCCCCCCCCCGCCCCCCGGGGCTTGCCCAGCCCTGAGCCAGACTGCAGCTCACCCCTGCACTCCCACCCCGAGCTCACAGTTACTGCTGTCAGCAGTACTGGAGAGAAAGCTGACTCAGATGGAAATCATTTGTTCAGTCATTTCTTCACTCAGCAAACATTTATTGAGCTCTCCTACTATGTGCTGGACACATGGTAGGAGCTGGAGGTCTGTGATGGTCTCTGCCCCATGGAGCTCTCAGCACGTTGGAGCAGAGATGTGGATCATGTGAAGACGGGCATAGGGAGGGAGCAAAGGGCTTCACGGGACAGGAGAAGCACGGAGAGAGGCCCCTGCACTCACCAGGAGGCAGGCCAGTGTGAGGGGGAGCGGGGTGAGGTGGGGAGGAGGAGGGCGGAGACATGAGAGGATGACAGATTAGGAGGACCCAGGAGCGGGGACAGAGATAACTGGAAGCCGACACAGAGGGCAGGGTGGTCAGAGCGGGCGTCTTACAGAGCAGTTCAGACCAAGTCGACAGTCCGGGAAGGAGCCCAGCTGGGAGGTCAGGGTGAAGCAGGACCGAGAGGGGCAGTGGTCCGCATGAGACACCCGAGGTCAGGAAGGCCCTGGGGAGCTCCAGGAACTACCCTGAAGTGTCAGTCAGCTTTTGCAATGTAACAAACCACCCTAAAATGTAGCGCTTAAAACCACAGCCACTGATTTTGCTGGAGATTCTGTGGATCAGCCGCGTGTGCGGGGCTCTGCTGAGTGGTTCTGCACCTGCGCGTGGCTGAGCTCAGCAGGCAGGTTGTTGGAGCGGGGGGTCTCGGAGGCCCTGGGTGAGAGAGGGCTCCCCTGCTCCCCTGTGGGCTAGTCTAGGCCTGGCCCTCGGCAGCTGGGCAGGGGTGTGAATGCAAGCTGCAAGGCCTAGGACACCCGGGCTCAGAGTGGCTCCACGTCACTGCTGCCACTTTCTGTGGAACAGGGTGAATCACAGCCCAGCCCAGACTCAAGGGATGGAGAAGCCGCTCCATTTCTGATGGGAGGGCCTGGAGGGATGACGTGCCTGCCCTGGTCAGTGGGCTGGACTCGAGTGCAAGGAGGGGTGTGGGGTGGCTGCAGGGGGCGGAGTCTGTGTTGTGCAAGGGGAAACCGCTTAACTAGGGGCTTATGCTCATGAACATCTTTCAAAAATTGGGATGGATTGGAGCAGACAAGAGTAGATGTGGGAAGAGCCGCCGCTCTGCCTTCTGGATGAGAGGGAGTTGGTGTGGACAACGTCCTGGGGACTGGGGAGGGAGAGGCGGAAAGAGGATCTACAGGACTGAGTGATGGTCAGCCGTGGAGCCGGGAAGAGGGTGATGGGGGTGACCTTTCAGGATCCGGACCCCAGAGTTCTCTGCCCAGATGACTCAGAGCCCACTCCTAGGCCTGACCCTCCCAAAGGGACACTGCATCACAAGCATATGCCCCGTTAGGCCTGGGAGGGGAACGGTGCTGCTTGTGGAGGCGGGCATGGGTATGGACAGAACTTGGGCCCCAGGGTCCATGCCTGAGTGCACTGGCCCCTGAGACTCTGGATGGAGCTGGGAAGGGAGGAGAAGCAGGTGGGTGGTGCCTCCATTTCCCTCTCACCCCAAGTTCCACAGATACTAGGGGTAAGCCTGCTGGGGTCAGGGAGAGCAATAACCAAGGGTCGGTGCAGACAGGTGACCGGATTCTAAAGACTGGAATTCAGGAGAGAGATCCCAGCAGGAGATAGGAATTTGAAAGTCACTGGCAAAAAGATGGAATACGAGCGGCCCACACGGATGGTGTCACTGGGAAAAGGCTGGTCCCGGAGGGTAGTATCGTTCTGAAGGGTTGTTTTGAGGAGAGGAAAAAAAGTTTCTCCCCTCAGAATAAATAGGCTGCTTGACACAGAAGTATCAGAAAGGGGCTGATTTCATCACTGATGAGATAAAGCAGGCCTCAAATCCACGGTACATGGGCAAGGAAGATAAAAAGAAAAGAAAGATGGACACAATCAAGCGATAATACCGAACAGTGATGGGATCTGTGAGCACGGGGGATGTGCTTGACAAGCCTCCAGGAGGCAGGAGGCAGAAGCTGGCGACCCGAGGACGAGGAGCGGACTTCCTCTTCGGGGCGAGACACAGAGCTGCGCGGTGCGAGCCAGGGGCCGGAGCAGAGGAAGAAGCGAGGCAGGGTGGACCCCGTGCGGGTGAGAGTCTGCCCACATCAACCGAACAAGACAAACTTCCAGCCTCAGTGGCCACACCCCGCCGGCACATTTGCACATTTGTATTTTGCAGAACATGCCGAGCCCCCGAAGCTTCCTGGCAGAGAGCAGAGATCACTTGTAAAGACATGAGCTTCAAAAAGTGCTCCTAAGAAACAGTCCCGAGCAACAGAAACCCTCCGGGGGGGGGGGGGGGGAAGAATGACACAAAAGGATTTTACGACCAGCTTGAGCTGAGTTTCTCATCCTGGCCGGAGCTTCTGCGACCCGCAGCTGGCACTCTGTCTCAGCCAGCTGCCCCTGGGCCGAGAGTGAGGCCCAGACAGGTCTGGACACGTGAAGGCCGCACAGCTGGCTGGTCTGTGTGTCTGGGGCCTCGCCCCCCCACATTGTTCTGCCTTTCCCGGTGGTCAGTATCCCCGAGAGGCCCTCCATGGAGGCCCCACTCTGTGACCCAGCATCTTTCTGGTGACCACTACTCTTGGCTCCTGTCTGTCAACGGCTCTCCCCAGGCCCTGGGATGCAGGCTCCCCCTACTCTGGTCCCCTGTCCAGCCCTGCCTGCCGCTCTGGTGGGCAGCCTGCAGCATCCCAGGTGGATGGCAATGCTTCCACCCCCTCCTCGAGCCATGCTCTGTGCCAGGTAGCTACCATCACGGCTCCCATTCCTCACAAGGTGAGATGGAGATTCAGGGAAGTCAAGGGGCTTGCTTGAGTTCCCGCCTCTGGGGAGACTGCCTGGGGTCAGACCCGAGCTCGTCTCTCTGACAAGGACTCTTTGTTCTATTGTCTTTACAAATGTCTTCTCTCAGGGTGAGGGTTGTGACTTTTTTGTCCAAAACATGTATCTCTTCAAGAGCCTGAGCTCTGGCTTCAGGGGACTTGGGTTCAAATCCGGCCTCTGCCATCTTTGAGCTGTGTGACCTGGGGTGAGTTCCGTTACTTCTCTGTGCCTGGTATCCTTATCTATGTAACAGGACCATGAGTGCACCGGCCTCTAAGGCTATGTGAGCATTAAATGGAGTAATACTGGCAAAGCGCTTGGAAGAGCCTGGCCTGGGCTAAGCTCTTGGTCCCGCTGAGGGTCCTGCTGGCTTCACACTGTGCCTGCTGCTCGGCCTCAGACATCCTCATCCAGTTTACAGAAAGAGCCTCCAAGTGGTCTCCTGGATCACCCAACCTCACCCTTCTCCTTTGACTCTCCCCGTGTTGCTGTGGCAACACTGGGCCTCCTTGAATTTCTCAACTACACCAGGCCAGCTGCCTCAGGACCTTTGCACTGTTTCCTCTTCCCTTCACCTTCAAGACTGCTGTCACCTTCTCAACAAGCCCCGGTCCTACTGGCCTGTTCCACATTGCAGCCTGCATCTCCAACCTGAACACATCACTTGGCCCCACTTCTTATTTCTCCACAGTATCTCTCTCTTCTGACCTTCCCTATCATTGTCTGTCTGAGTCTTTCTGCTGTCTGTTTCCTATCTTCCTCTGATAGACTACAAGTTCCTCAAGGGCAGAAATCTTTGCCTGTGTGTTCACTGACATGGTTCAAATGCCCAGAGAGTACACCAGGCAGTGATGAGTCATGCTGACGGAACTGGAAATATTCTTGAGGGTCCTTGCATGGAAGGGGGAGGCCTGCACCCCAGACCCCTCCGCTGCCTGACTGCCACGTGCTCCTAGTGCCCAGACCGCAATCCGAATCAGACTTCTGCAGCCCTAGCTGTTCGCGCCCCTGAATTTTCCTGGCTTCTCCGACAGTGGCAACATGCCCAGTACTGTCTGGAAAATATTTGCTTTTGCAAGAAGTGGCCAGAGGCATAGAAAAAAGTCCCAGCGAGGACCAGGACCAGCTAAAGACCCATTTTCAGGCAGCTGAAGAGGTCTTGATCCTGAGGATGGAGGATGGCCTGAGGCTGGGTGGGGGTCGGTGGGAGAAGATGCAGGAAGATTCAGAGACTGCATGCTCTGGCAGAGGCCTCCAGTTACCCCAAGTATAGAGGCTGGGCCCTACAGGGGTGAGACAGTGATCCCCCCTCCCCGGCCAGTGATTCCTCCTTCCTAGCCCACAAGAGGAATGGGAGCTAGGCAGGGTTGCTGGTGGGCAAAAGGGTTAGGAGTCAGTTAACCCAATCTTTCTTTCTTTCTTTCTTTCTTTCTTTCTTTCTTTCTTTCTTTCTTTCTTTCTTTCTTTCTTAGTAGGCTCCATGGCCAGCATGGAGCCCAGCATGGGGCTTGAACTCAGGACGCTGAGATCAAGACCTGAACTAAGAACAAAAGCCAGGGGCTTAACAGATTAAGCCACTAGGAGCCCCTGCCTCTTTGATTTTCTTATCTAAAGTCAGTGAGATACCTTTCAGATATTAGTCCACTTTAAAAATGCAAATACCCTTGGGGCGCCTGGGTGGCTAGCTTGGTTGAGTGTCCAACTCTTGATTTTGGCTCGGGTCATGATCTCAGGGTCCTGGGATTGAGCCCTGTGTTGAGCTCCACACTCAGCAGGGAGTCTGCTGGAGATTCTCTCCCTCTGCTCCTCCCCATGCTCGTTCTGTCTCTAAAATAAATAAATAAATCTTTTTAAAAAATACAAATACCGTTGACCTGATGCCCCTACTCCCCTTACCCTGCCCAGCCAGCCCATTATGCCACGGGAGGGGCTGACCGTGAATGGTGAGTCATACACACAGTGGAACTGTCTGAGATGTCAGGGAATGTCCCCCGTATCCATATGGAACGGCCTCAGGGAGAGTGTTAAGCGGCACGTGTATGCGTGCTCGTGTGTGCTTGCGTGTGCGTGTGCGTTAGAATCCACATTGTGTATTAAAGAAGGCCATCCTTTTCTGCTTAACATATCCATAGAAATGGCCACAGGGTGGCCTCTGGGAAGGGGCGCTGTGGCGGGGGGGGGGGGGGCAATAGGAGGAACAGTGGTTATTCACTGAACACCCTTCTCTACCTTTTGGCTTATTTGCTGTGTGCGTGAGTTACACAGAAGAGTCTGCGACACTGAGTGAATGCATGTGGCTACGGTCCCAGCAGTGGGCACGCTGGGCATGCTCTCACTCATAGTACCAGACTTCCATTCCCTTAGCGCCCTACTCGGGGCTCAGCTCAGGGCAGGCACGTGGTGCGTTCTGTTTTGAACCAGGGAGAGCCCACTCCTAAGTCACTGGGAAGCAGGCGGAGAGAATGTGGCAGTCCTGGACCATGGGGTGCCCAGGACCTCGGATCCAGGGCTGATGGCAGGGTAGCAAAGGGCCCTGCACAACTTCCCAGTGCCCTCGGCTGGAAGCAAGCCTTTCCGTCTGGCCTGCTTACCTCCGCTTCACTCCCTGTGCTCACCAGGCTGCGGACACACTGGCCTGTCAGTCTGCCTCACCTCAGTGCCTTAGCACGTGCCGAGGTCTCGGCTAGGAATGCTCTTGTGGGACTCAGCCTGGCCGGGCCCTTCCATGTAAATGCCCTAAGAGGAGCCATCTCGACGTTGCGGTGTAACTATGCCTCCTGCTCCCCTTTCCTTCTGCCTCAGTCTGTGGCTGGTTTTCTTCATCCGCATTAAGGTTAAGCTTCCTTCCTGACAGGTGTTTATGGAAGTGCCTGGGGCATGGGCTGTGTGGGTCTTGTCTGCTACCTTCTCCTCAGCACCCAGCACACAGCCTGTTCTCGGTAGCGACCACACACACCTTTTCTTTCCCTTCCCTTTTGATAGCACCCTTTTCTTTGTTTTTTGTTCTTAACAATGCTGATTACACTTTACTGAAGGGATCCCATGACTCACGACTGGGTTCTAACCTGTAGTTGGACAGAGGGATAAAGACATCTGCAAACGACCATGAAGGGAAAGTGCGCCATCCAGGCCTGCCTCTGTCCCTGCCCCTTCCCCGAGCATGTCGGGGTCGTGGAGATAATGGAATGTCACATATCTTCCTTCATCCCCCTGGATTGGGCTGGGCCCCCCACCCCAATGCCATCCCAGGCTGAGCTCCGTCTCTGTCTTTGCTTTTGCCTTCAGAATATCCCAGCATGATCCCCTTAACCGAATGACACACCTGGGGGTGACACACCCAGGATACCCGGGAATGGACGGACCGACAAGGAAAATAGTCAGCTGTGAGCTGCCCTGTCCCGACCCGCAAGGTCCCCTGCTCCCAGCCACGCCTCTGCCCTGGGCTGCCTGTGGCCCAGCAACAGAGGGGACACGTCGCACAGCCAGCTCGGTGGCATTCTGACCGGCGGAGCGGCCGGATACTGTGAGCATCCTCCCCGCCCTCACGCCGCTGAGCAGGGCTGGGCTCCAGGCCTGTGTGCCTTGACATCGCTCTCTCCACGCCACCCCATCCTGCTCCCTCCGCCAGTGTCGCACCTTGTGTTTCCCGTGAGCCTTCAAAGAGGAAACAAAACCGTTTCCTTACAGGAGCCCAATCCGATCCCTGGCTAGCCTGAAGCTCCGCCGGCGCCCTTACTCCCAAAGCCATTTCATGTCCTCTGCCACTGCCCGCTCACAGTCGGCACCGTCTCTGCCTGGCTGCTCCGCGCGCATCCGTCTCAAGCCCGCTGCGGGTGATGGAGGCTGACGCGGCACCTGCCCCGGCGCCCGAGCGGTTCGGCCAATAGGAGGCGCTGCAGGCACCGGGAGGCGGGAGCGGAGCGCGGTAAGGGCTTTCCCGGGCCCGGGGTCGGACGTGCGCCGTCCTGCAGCTCCTCCCGGCCTCGGTGGGGTCGCTGCTTGCTGCCCCTCGCCGGCCCCACCTGCGCCCCGAGCCCTGTCGTTGATTCGGCACCCCCGTTTCGGTGCGTCGTCTTGCCCGCGGGTCACTCCGGTTGGCATACAACAGCACAACAGTCTTGAAAACCTCAGTCCTGTCCAGTCTCTCCCTCCCCGACACTTCCGTGGGCTCCCATTGCTCTGGGAACGCAAACGCGAATCTTCATTACCATCCACGATAGTGTTCCTTAAATTGCGTCCCTCAGCGGGTCAGGAGGTTAATCGCGTGGGTTGCATTTCTTTCCTTTCTTTTTTCTGCCTCCGTTTAACGACAGGAGAGCAGACAGTAGAAAACACCAGCGCGCACCGCAGGGAGCCCGGGTTGGGTGATAGTAGGAGACTTTCGTTCTGGTAACAGGCAAGCTGGTTGAGCCAGAAGGTGGTGTCTCCCCGTGGGCTGTAGTGCCAAATGTTGGAATCCCGGGCCTTCCCTCATCTCCTCTCCTGCTTCTGCCTCATCCCCACATCTCCCTGGCTCCCAGCCTCAACTTCTTGTCAGTGCCTCAAACCCACAGGCTCTTTTCCGCCGGGGCCTTTGGCATTTGCCGTTCCCTTGGCCTGGATTGCCCTTCCCTTAGTTCTTACCAAGAATTCCTTCTCATGGCAATGTCACCTCCTCAGAGAGGCCCTGTCGGGTTGGCCCTCCTGCAGCAGCTTGCCTCTGTCTTGCCATCAAGGGACGTTGGTGCATTAGAATCTCCAGGAGGGCAGAAAAAGCTGTTGGGTGAGTATTATGACCTGTTCCTAGCACTTACTCTCATGAGTAGTTATGAGGTCCATTCCCTTGTCTCCTTGCTTATCCCCACTAGAATAGAAGCTCCCAGAAGGTAGGCCCTTGCCTCTTGCTAACTGCTGAATCCCCAGACCACTGCATGGCACACAGTAAGTGCTCAATAAATGCCTGCTAAATGAGTGAGTGCATGAACTGCTTCTGTAGCTGAGAACAGGGAGGCTTCAGGGAAGCATGTCCCAGGATGCCTTGTATGTTTGACCACACTGGGCGGGGGCTGGGGTTCAGAGGAGTGGGTGCAGGTGGGGATGGCTGCGGGCCCTCAAGCCTCAGACCTCCGGCTCCTTGCCTGCCCTGGGCCATGCTCCTGTCAGCGCTGACAGCTTGGAGGGTCTAACACCACCCTGACCTGACAGCTGGCGCACCCTCCAGGTCCCTGCTCCAGGGGCCAGGTCCCTACATGGGGCAGAAAGCTCGAGGACGTGCACCAGGAGAGCCTCCGGCCTGCCTCTGCCACTTGCAGGCTGTGTCACCAGACACGTTCCTCTTTGCAGCCCAGCCCCTCAGCTGACAAATCAAGATGGGAGGTAAAACTTACTGTGAGGACTGAGTGAGGCAATGCACTCTGCAGCCGGCCCGCCGCAAGACTGGGGCGCAGTTTGACCCTGACTTGGCATAAATCATTCCAAATTGTGGGCAGAGTGGGTGCCCGCCAGTTTGGCCAGCTGGAGAAGGAGCTTCTTGTCCCGCAATGGCTACCCATTACATGTCAGTAGTGGTTCTTGAAAGGCCACGGACTGGGCCCCCTCACTTGGTAGCTTCTCCCGAATCCTCTTGTGTACAAGCAGATGCCTCTGGGGAAGCTGAGCAATGGGGCTTGGCCTCGCAGAGTTTTTCTCTTCTTGAACGTGGGGGTTGTGTAAAAGGCCAGCACAGGACGGGAGAAAGTGCTTAAGCTGGGAAAGCGTGTGGGGAAGGACAGACCTCCAGGGTTGGCCGGCCTTGACTTTTAGACAGGGGAGGTCCTGATCTCAGCACACACCCATCCGCGGAAGCTCCAACTGGCCTAAAGAAGCTAATGAGAACAGGAGCCATGGCAGTACTAGAAGGGGATGTGTCACTATGGAGCAGGACGAAAATGTGCCTGAGCCACGTGGAACCCTGAAAGAGAGGAGTTTGCTAAACATGACACCAAAGGCTTCCAGAATCCGTGACTGCATCTGGTTACGTCAATCTAAACAAACCTGGCAACTCCAAGAATGGGGTTGGCCATGTCCATGGTGCACAGAATTCAAGTAAGAGAAAGATCAGTATCAGTAGACGAAGAAGAAGATAAAACACGCACCCTAAGAAGACACACAAACCACCAGTAAGATATAAGCATAGGAAAAAAGTCAACGTCACCGATAACCCAAGAGATACAAATTCAAACAATGGCACTTTTTTTAAAACCTGCCACATTGGCAAAAACTGCCCAAAATTTTGTCACTTTTTATAAAGTGCTAATACTCAGTATTGACGAGGATATGGAAAATGGGGATTGGGATTCATCGATGGCGGAGATCTAGACTAATATAATTTTTGGAGGACAAGCCGGTCAAAAGATACCAAATCTAAAAATACCCTTTCATTCAGAAATCTCACTTTTCAAATTTATCTTTAAGAAATAATAGGACAGGGGCGCCTGGGTGGCATAGTCAGTTAAGCATCTGTCTTCAGCTCAGGTCATGATCTCGGGGTCCTGGGATCGAGCCCTGCGTGGGGCTCTCTGCTCAGTGGGGAGTCCGCTTCTCTCTCTCCTCCCTGCTTGTGGTCTCTCTCTCTCTCTAATAAATAAACAAAATCTTAAAAAAACAAAAAAGAAATAGTAGGATAAGTACACAAGATGTATTGCAGTTTTGTATATGATGATGGAAAATTGGAGGACCGCTGTGCTGCACACCTGAAACTAATATAACATATGTCAACTATACTTCAATAAAAAATAAAGAAACATTATTTGTAAAAAATTTTGCTAAATAAATACAGAATACTAGGCAAATTGTAAAAGTAACTGCTATTAATCTATGCTTATTGGCACAGAAAGAAGTACACAATATATTGTTCTGTTTGAAAAAGGCTCCAGAAGGGACCCAAGTGTCCATCAATGGGTGAATGGATAAGCAAAATGTGATGGAATGTGGTTCAGCCTTTATTTTATTTTATTTTTTTAATAATAATTTTTTATTATATTATGTTAGTCACCATACAGTACATCCCTAGTTTTTGCTGTAAAGTTCCATGATTCATTAGTTGTGTATAACACCCAGTGCACCATGCAATACGTGCCCTCCTTACTACCCATCACCGGCCTATCCCATTCCCCCACCCCCTCCCCTCTGAAGCCCTCAGTTTGTTTCTCATAGTCCATAGTCTCTCATGCTTCATTCCCCCTTCTGATTACCTGCCTTTAAAAGGAATAAAGAAAGGGGGGGTAAACAGAAGGGGGAATGAACCACGAGAGACTATGGACTATGAGACACAAACTGAGGGCTTCAGAGGGGAGGGGGGTGGGGGAATGGGATAGACCGGTGATGGGTAGTAAGGAGGGCACGTATTGCATGGTGCACTGGGTGTTATACGCAACTAATGAATCATCGAGCCTTACATCAGAAACCGGGGATGTACTGTATGGTGACTAACATAATATAATAAAAAATCATTATAAAAAAAATATGTATATATAAAAAAAAAATAAAAGGAAGGAAGATCTGTCATAGGCTACGACATGGACCCACCTTAAGGACATTGCAGTTCCTGAAAGAAGCCAGTCACAAGAGGACAAATCCTGCATGATTCCACTCACATGTGATCCCTCGAGTCGCCAAACTCAGAGACAGAAAGTCAGGTGGTGGCTGCCAGGGGCTGGGGGAGGGGACTGGGGAGTTCATGTTTAATGGGGATGGAGTTTCAGGCTGGGGAGATGAAAAATTTTGGAAAGAGACAGTGGAGATGGCTGCACAACAGTGTGAATTTACTTAATGCACCTAACTTACACTTAAAGGGCTAGGAGGGTCGATTTTACGTTATGTGTATGTAGCTACAATTGTTTAAAAATCTGTAAAATGTGTTTCCATTTTTGTAATTACCCAGAAAATGTTAACAATGATGGGATTATGAATGACTTTTTTTTTTCTTTTTTATATCTGTCTGTATTTTCCGATTTGAGGGCAGTGAGGATATTTACTATTATATGAACACAAAAACTATGAAAAAATAACGTGGAGCTACACAATCAGACCATATTTTTTTCTGGTTATAAAAGTAGTGTGCATACATTCATTGTAGAAAATCCGGTAAAGTAAAAAATAGAATGCTAAAAAAAGATCACTGATCCTGGAGCCCGATGTGGGGCCCGATCTCACGACAGGGATCATGACCTGAACTGAAAGCTTAACTGTCTGAGCCACCCAGGCGCCCCTAAACAGAGATCGCTTGTAATCCCATTACTCAGTGTAAATACTTTTAAAAGTCATGGATGTAAATACTTCTCTGTGTATTTCTAATGTTTTCTATAAGCCTGTTTTTCTTAATTAATCACATATAGAATAATTCCCATATAAATTTTGCATGCTGTTTTTCTTTTCTTCACTTTAACTTTTATCAATAGTCTTGTGAAAACCCAATTTAAATTGGTAAATGAAATTCTATTGCACAGATGGGCCCCTGGTGTAGTTCATCCTCACTTTCTATGGTTGGACATTGAATGGTTTCTAAGTTTTCTCAGTTGTAAGCAACGTGGGAAGAGCAAGCCTGTAAATCAATCTGCCTACAGATCTGATTGTTTCTTTGTGATCGGTTTCTAGAAGCAGACTTACAGACTGAAAAGTGGTGTGTATATTGCAAGGTTGCTTTCTGCAAATGTACCTCTTTACACCAGTGTTATAACTTAAAATGTCCTTGTCAGTTAGATAAAAAGGGTGTCTTGCTTTAATCTGTGTTTCTTTGATCAGTGGTGAGGTTAGAAATTTCCCTGTGTGTGCACTGGCCACTTGCACGTTCTGCTTCTGTCTTTTTCCCACTTGGGTCACCGGTTTCCTTACTGTGTTTCGAAATGAGGAATTTCCCCTTGAATCTGGCAAGTGGCTGGTGTCAGGCTGGTGTGGTGCCAGCCCACTGCACTTGGTGTCTTCATGTTAAGTCCAGGACCCTTGCACAGACCCCTCCACCCTGCCCCTCGCACACCTGTGAAGCCTGCCCTGTGGTGCCGATCAGCGGTCACTTCCCAGCTCCACTGCTGGTTCCTTGCAGTTTGCTCAGAGCCGGTGATGGCTAGTGACACCCTGGACTAGGAAGACAGGCACCCTGGGGAAAGGGGATGGGAACCTCAGGCTCGAGCCTGGCCTGAAAAACATATTAAGCGTCGAGGACTTTAACCAGGCAGCAATGACTCAGTAACTCCCTGTTAGCCATCAACATCAACACCTGCCCGCCGGAGCGAGGAGGGGACAGATCTCACCGGGAAGGTGATCTTGATCGCTCTTCCTTCCTGAATGTGAATTCAGTTCCTTCCATGGAAACCTTGTCTATGGGACTTTTCTTGTAGAATTTCCACCTGCTGCTTTGGTTTGGTTCTCAGGGTGTTCTGCTACTCGGTCTTGGCTGGGTTTCCATGAATACTAGTAAGTATTACATTTTCAAACATTCTTTCTTGTTCTCTGAGTGCTCCTTTTTCGTGGTGGTTGGTTCTTGTTTTATAGGCCCACTATTCCCACGGTGATAACAACAGGGCTTACGTCACAGAGAAGTTGCGTGACGTGAGTGAAGTAGAAGTTGAAAGGCACTTAATTAGCGCCTGGCGTATAGAAAACACTCATAAATGCTAGTCCTTAGTTTCATGCCTGGTGTACAACAGGCACTTAATAAAGGTTGCCTGATGTACTAGCTCTGGTCCATAGAAGCTTTTCCAGGAAAGCTTGGAAGCTTGGGGGCTGCGTCAATGGCCTGGGGTGCATTGCTTGCCCCCCCGCCTCACAGCGCAGTTGAGGGAACCATCCACAGCCTGATTTCACCTTTCCTTCCTCAAGGCTGTGCCTCAACTGCCTCAGAAGACCGTGGGTTCAGACTTCTCCTCTCAGGACCCCTCCCAGGCTATTTTGGCTGAACTTTTGGTGCAGAGGAGAAAATGGACCCAGAGAGTGTAGTGACCTGCTCTGATCTCTGTAGCTGGTTAGAGACAGAATGGGACTCCAGGTGTCTGGGTTCCTAGCCCCACTGGCAGAGAATCCCAAACCTGGCCACATAGCTCACGCCCCGCCCTTGGTTTCTCCAGTGACAGTGTTCCCTTCTGCATGGTGGCCTTAAAGGGTGGGGGCATGCACCCTGTTATCTCCCCTTCCCATGCTCTGGAGCCTGTATGTGGCTGTGAGTCGTCATGTGGGAGAGGGCAGTGACCGGCCATGGAGGGGCCTGGGCCCCTGGTTCTGAGAAGCTTGCTGTACCAGCCCTGGCGGTCAGCGGCTTGCACTGGTGGGTGGGCATGGCACGGACTCCTCTCTTATTTACGACACTGCCATTTTGAGTCTCTAGGCCAGCGTCACATCTCTGTCCTGACCACCCCATCCCCACAGTGGGCTGGCATGCTTGGCTCAACCCCAGGCCTGTGCGCACTTGGCTGCTGGTCAAACTTGGACCTCCAGAGCCCTGACCTTTGGTCCTTGCTCCCCTGGGCCTGCGTGCAGCGGGATCTTCCAGAGCTGTCGCTGTAAGGACAGTGAGGACCGAGTGACAGAAGCCACTGACGCCATCAATGCCAGGGGTCACTGCCAGAGGTATGCTTCAGCCATTTCCTGCCCCAGGAATTGCCTGGAGCCTCCGTGCCCCAACCTGCCCCCTACAGGCTCCCACCTCACACCTTCTTAGGGGTCCCCTCTCCAGACCCTTCTCCTACCTCCCCCTCCCAGGGTCTCAAAGCCTTCTCCAGAAAGCAGCGGATACCTCCCAAATTCCCACTACCTTGTTCTCTTCTGGGTTGGAACCTGGGCACCACCTCCTGCTGGCTGTGTGATCCCTAGTAAGTGACCTGTCCACGCCTCTGTCTCCCCGTCTGTAAAATGAACCTGGTGTGAGGGGAACGATGGGGATTCAATAAAGTCACCTGTTTAAAGAGATTAGCGCAGTGCCGCCACACTTCCCTGATCTCCCCTTGTCCACTTGGCTTTTGCCCAGGGGGCTCCTGCTCTTTCCAACCAATGGGCCCGTTACATTGTACCCTGTGCAGAGTTGCAGGGTGTTCCCAAGAGGAAGCCTTCCTTTTCTACTGACTTGCTGGGCCAGCGGCCAGCTTGGACGATGATACTTCCCCTTTCTGGTGTACAGGCAGCACCGAGAGCCTCGCCGGTCGGGTTGGTACTGCCAGTCGCAGGGGCCTGCAGGCTGGTGTGAGGTCTGAGATGGGGCTCCAGCCCTGTGGCATCCAGCTATTCTGCCTCCATCCTTATTCCTTATGGGGCGATTTCTCCGAGTGGCAGGGTTGGCCACGAGGAGCAGCAGATGAAGCAGAAACAGGTGAGGTAGGTCCGAGTTCTAGTTTCGTCTTTGCCACTGCGTTTGCTGTATGACCTTGGGTGAACTGCTCCACCTCTCTGGCCTCAACTTTCTTTTCTGTAACACGGGAAGAGTCAAGCTGTGCAGGCTGCTGTCTGCATCACAGCACTGTGCGTGGCACTCAGCAGACCCTTTGCTCTTCAGTCTGTCTCAGAGAGCGTAGCTGCGGAGTGTCCAGTAAGGGCCTGGCACGTGGTCAGTCCAAGGTCTTTCTGCCCACCTCGTCAGCAGCCCGGGGCTGGTCAGGCTGCTCGGGACCCCTGCTATGGGGCAGATACAGGTCTTCCTCCCTCACCTGTAGTGGTGGGGGTCAGCAGGCACTGGATGATGAGGGAGGGCTGGCCACTGTGATTGGCTCTGCTCCCACCGAGACACGACTCCTCAGTGTGACCCTCACTGAGGGGGCCAGGGGCAGGGTTCGCAGGCTCCCTCCACCTGCTGGCGTGGCTCGTGTGCCAGGCTGCGGCATATGTCTACCCGATTTCAGCAGACTGCCTGCTCCTCCGTGTGTGCGGGGCTGCTCTGATCTACATCCTGTCTACACTCCCTTACAGCTCTGGTGTGCGCTGCCCAGGGGCTGGCCACGAGCCGCGTGTGGTACCTTATGGAGCATTTCCTCCATCACGGAAAGTTCTAGCAGTAGTGGTGCTGTAGATTTCTGTCCAGCTTCACTCCACAAGCTGGGTGCTGCAGAGGGTCACCGAGGAGACTAAGAAAGGGTCCAGTCCCCAAAGAACTCATTCACTTGCTCATCATGCATTAATCAAGGACCTTCTAGGTGCCAAGAGGATGTTGCGATAACCAAGACGGACCTGTTCTCTGCCTTCGCAGAGGTTCCTGTTCCGCGGGTAGAGAAATGTCTGCCGTAACAGAGACCCAAAGTAATACTAGCTTCGACAAGCTACACTAACTTTAGTTTTCTGTCCTTGAAAGCCCACGCTGGCGAAGCAGAGAGTCCGTGCGGCTCTTTGGGTCTGTATTCCTCCGCCTTGTCCTTGTCCGTTGCCCTTGTCTGCCTACCAGCATTCCAGCCAGCAGAGAGGGAGGGAAGGGAACATGGAGGGAGGCATGCCGCTTCCCTTCACAGGGGGACTCAGAATGGACAGCCATCACTTCTGCACACATCCCATTGGCCTGCTGCAAGGGAGGCTGCGGAATGCAAGCTTTCTTTGGGGCCATTCTGTGCTCTGCTGATAACTGGGAGATCTGGGAAGGGATGGATGAATGTCTGAGGACTGGCAATCTTCGCCCCAGAGAGACTAGTGTGAAATAAATGAACACACACATAAGTGGATAAACCTTGAAAAATGCTTTGAAAGAGAGGTACACAGTGTAGGGAAAACATATAGAGGAGGTCAGGAAGGCTTCCCTGGGGAAGTAACATCTGAGCTAATAGGAAAGAGGGGTAAGAGTGTTCACAACAAAGGCAGCACTGGGTGCAAAGGCCCTGTGGTCAGAGGAAGTACAGCACACTCAGGAAACTGAAGAAGGCCTGGTCTACAGAAGAACACACAGAAATCTTCTGTGCATAGGGTGGTTGAAGTCCCTGAGAATGGCCCTCATGAGGGAACTACATGGGGGCTGGGAGTCAGGGAGACCTCCTCTGTTCCAGGCACTTTTCTAAGGTCTCTGTGTGTGTTAATTCATTTATGCCTTGAGCAACCTGTGAGATAGCTCCCTGTACCAGTTCTCACCTTCAGAGAGCAGATGCCAAGAAGGAGTCAGACAAGCAAGAGACTTGTGGGGAAGTGCCTGCGGAGGATGAGGGGAAGGAGGGAGGAGCGGGATCCAGCCAGGAAAGCCTTAGATCTAGGTCCGGGCTGGTACCCGGGAGAGGAGAGGGGGCAGGAGGGAGGACTGGAGAGGGAGAGCCTCAGACCGCAGGGCAGCTTGGAGACAACTTGGCCACACTCGGCAGAGAGCACCAGAGCTCAGACTGCCTGTGGGGAGGCTGGGGGGTCAGGTGGGAGCGACTGGCTCCAGCACCTGACATCCTTGCTTCTGCGTGAAGCTGCGCCAGATCTAGACGTGGGGGTGCTGGAGGCCATCAGTCAGCGAGGATCCTCAAAGCAGCCCTTTAAGAGGGATCGGGTAGGATGCCTTCATGGCTGAGCCACTGCTGCTGTTGTCCCCGTATTATAGGTATGGTGGCCAAGAAGGAGAAACAACTCTCATAAAGTTACACAGCTCAGGGGTGGCAGAGGCAGGGTTTGATCCCAGACAGGTCAGTCCAGAGTCCTTGCTCTGACCGAGGTGGGGCTGTCCAAGAGAAAGTACTGCCCTCGGGTGGGAAGAGTGGGGGCAACTAGACACTTGGCAAGAGCTGTGTCTCTCAGAGCCTTGAATGCCAGGGTAAGTTGGGGCTTGCCTTTTACTGTGGCCAGGGGGAGCCAACGTGGGCTCTCAGACAGGAGACTGCTCTAGCTGGCCACCTGCATCCCAGCACGGGAGAGCGAAGGGGGTGGAGTGGGGACAGTGGCAGCAGGTAACTAGGTGGGAGGTGCTGGACATAGCCCTGGGTGAGGCAAGTGTGGGATGGGGGCAGTCCAGGGGTTAGGGTGTTACTATACCCCCCAGATTCATACATTGAAATCCTAACCTCCAGTGCCTCACAATATGTACTGTTTTTGGAGACAGGGTCTTTAAGAGGTAATGCGAGTGAAATGAGGTCACTGGGGCGCACGCTAATGCAACCTGGCAGGTGCTCTTAAGAAGAAGAGATGAGGCCCCAGACACGCCCAGAGGGACGAGCACATGAGGACCCCGGGAGAAGAAAACCATCCTTAGAAGGAACCAACCCTGCAGACACCTTGATCTCCGACTTCCAGCCTCTAGAATCATGAGGAAACGACGTCTGTTGTTTAAGCCCGATCTGTGTTGTTACAGCAGCCTGGGCTTACTAGTACACCGGGGCAGAGGGCCAGGCTTGATGGGTTTTCCTTGGGGTGCTTTTGCTTTGTGATGTCTGTGAGGTGCTCAGGGGGAGATGTCGAGGGCAGATTTGGAGCTGAGGGGAGGTGGGAGAGGCCAGGGCTGCAGATGCTCTGTGGTTCAGGGATGTGGCTTCTGTGACAACACACAGGCCCTTGCCCGTGGGGCAGAGTGGCAGAGTTGGTGAGGCCCGCAAGCATGCTCAGGACAGGCCCTGCCATCCGGCTGTGGGTGTCCCGGGCCCTGTCGTGGGCTCAGCCGTGTGCCCGAGGTCCCTCAGCCAGGCCTCAGGAGCCCACCAGGGGCTGGACGGCCAGAGGGGGGCAGTGTGTGTGTGCCCCACGGTAATCGTGTCATTGGACGCTGCCTATGATTCCCTGGGTGACACGCTCCCCCTCTGAGCAGCATTTCCTCATCTGTAATGCTGACCTCTGGGGTTTGTGAAGGCAAAATAAGGTGAGCATCTGTGAGGTGCAACGTGAGTGCTGCCATCTTATTAACCTAAAAGCTAGAGATATCCAGCAAGGAGGGTTGGCCCCAAACGGGCCTGAGGAGGAGTAATTTGGGGCGAGGATGGGGATAGTAGGGGGCAGAGGTGTCTTGGGCAAAGGTTAGGAGAGGAGGGGCTTCGGGAAGCTCTGCCGGGCTGCCTGAGAGGAGCTGCGCCCATCGGAAGGACACAGCCACCTGTCAGTGACCCACAGGGGACGAATCCAACTGCATGTCCCCCACATCCTCATCTGTTTCAGTGCCTCCCACCCGCCCGCCAAACCCTCTTGGAAACCAAAGGGCCCCTGCAGGTGGCCTGTGCAGATGAGCCTCTAGGGGCCCAGAGCAGGGGCAGAAGGGCAGAGAGAGACCGGGACGGGCAGACACAGAATGTGCAGCACACAGAGAGAAGGCATCATTTTCTTCCATTATAAACACAACGGAGACAAGCATATTATTTACAATCAGGTCATACGAAAACCAAAACAGAAATGCTGAGTGAGACTCAGGCCAAGTGGAATTTTACTTTTTATTTCATGCCTTTCACTAAAGCAATGTGCAGGTGTTATTTTGTAAAAGGATTACTCAAGTGAATGGCCTGGATGTCAGTCCAAGAGGCTTGGGCTCGAATCTGTAAGGGAACAGAGAATCCACACTTGGTTCCATCGACAACGTGGCCACTGTTTCATAGGCTTTCTTGCATTTTCTGGCCGAGCACACCCTGGAATGCCTCCTGTCCAAGGTGGCCTGCACACACGCTTCTCAGCAATGCCGCTCCCTCCTCCCCAGGTGGAGCACCTTGCCACCCTGGGAGAGCATTGCCATCGCCCTGCTGCGGGGGGCGGGGGGGGGTGTTGGGGTGCTGTGTGCCAGGGCTTCCATTTCGCAGCATTGCCCAGGGCTGATAACTGTCTCTTCCCAGCCTCTCTACTTTTCCAATGCCTTTTCCCATCTAGTACTGTATTTCCTCCTCCAACAACCCCGTGAAGCAATTAGGACAGGGGTCTTGGCACCCATTTTGTAGGTGAGCAAACTGAGGTTCTGACAGGCAAACTAACTTGCCCAAAGCTTACCCTAGATGTAAGCCCCACTTCTGTTCCTGGGCCTTTGCAACTGGTCAGAGCTGGACAGGCGCCAGGGACTCAGGCCCTTCTCCACATGAGAGGATGCAGAAGTAGAAAGGAATTAATTTAGGGGAAACTATGTTAGAGGTTTTCATAGTGTGAAGGGAAACGTTTCTTTTTCTTTATCAGTTCTGCTTGGAAGAGTACTCCCTGGCTTCCTTTTCTTCTGGGCAGAGAATTCCAGTAACAGATTCTCCCCACTACATTGGGGGTTTTTCTCCTTCAGTATGGCCTGGGGTGAATGCCATACCTAGCTGCTCAGGTGGACTTGGGCTGCCAGTGTCCCCACTCACTCATTCATCTGTTTATTTACTCAATACAAGTTTACTGAGCCCCTGCTACATTCTGAATATTGCGCCATGAGGGACAGACATGTGAGACCTCGTGTAGCCTGGAAATAAGGTTTTCACGGGACTATGTCCTCCACAAAGAGAAGTCTGAGCTGATGTCTGAAGGATGATGCAGTTAACAAGGCCAACTCGGGTGCTGGAGGGAGGAGGAGAACAAACCAGAGAGGAGGCACTCTGTACAAAGGCACTCCTTGGAAACTAGCTTGGGGGGTGTTCTGGGTCTCTTTGCGGGGGGGGGGGGGGGGCGGGAACTGATCTTCTAATTTCTCCAGTGGCCAACTTCTTAACTCATTTGGGGTAGGTTCCTCAGCCCTGTTTAATTCTTCTCAGGCTGACCCTGTTTGCTTTAAGTCTTTCAGAAATTCATTAATTCAACAATTGAGCATTTACTGTGTACTTTGGTGCTAGAGATATGAACGGAACACATGGACAGAAATCACTGCTTTGGTGGAGCATGCATTCTATTGGAGGAGACCAAAACCAAACAAAATAAAATGTAAATTGTTTAATACATTAGCAGGGAATAAATGACAATACAAAAAGTTAAACAAGATAGGGGAATAGGAAATATTAGGGAGAGCGTTAGATTGCGTGGTTAAGGCAGGGCTCCCTGAGGAGATAACATTTGAATAAAACCCTGAAGGAGGTGAGGGAGCCATGTAATTTGTGGGGAAAGAGTTTGTATAGGCAGTGGGAACAGCACATTCAAGGGCCCTGGGGTAGGACTGTGCCTTGTATGTTTGCGGAACTGCAAGGAAGCCAGGGTGGCTGCAGTGATATAAGCAAGGGGAAAGGAGTAGAGAGTATGGTCAGGGATGTAATGGGGCCTGGGGTACAGCTCCTGTAGGGCATTGCAGGCTGTGATAGCTGAGAGCCACTGGAATGTTCTGAGTCAAGGAGAGACATGATCTGACTCAGGTTGTAACAGGAGTATCTTGGCTGTCCTTCAGGTTCGTTTCCCTCAGTTTCATTGAGACGTAATTGACATGCAGCACTGTATGAACTCAGCATGTACAACGTAATGGTCTGACTCACATACATTGTGAAATAATTACCACAGTAAGTTTAGTTAGCAGCCATCATCTCATATACATATAATAAAAGGGAAAAGCGAAAAAAGAAAACAAACTTCCTTCTGGTGAGAACTCTTGGGATAACTTTCCTGTGTATCACACAGCAGTGTTGAACGTCATGTTGTCCCTGAAGACCCCAGGGCTTACTTATCTTATACCTGGAAGTTTGTCCCTTTTGACCACCTTTCCCAATTCCCTTTCCCCCCACCCTCTGTCTCTGGTGACCACAAGTCTGATCCTTTTTCTATGAATGGTTTGTTTTTAGTTTTTAAGATTCCACACGGAAGTGAAGTCGCACAGGATTTATCGTTCTCTGCTCTTCAGTTTCTTTCTTTTTTTTTTTTTTTTAAAGATCTTATTTATTTATTTGAGAGAGAGAGACAGCCAGGAGAGAGGGAACACAAGCAGGGGGAGTGGGAGAGGAAGAAGCAGGCTCCCAGCGGAGGAGCCTGATATGGGGCTCGATCCCAGAACGCTGGGATCACGCCCTGAGCGGAAGACAGACACTTAACGATGGCGCCAACCAGGCGCCCTTCTGCTCTTCAGTTTCTGACCACCTATGTGTCCGAGCTGCTAGAACTTATGTCATCTTCAACACCAGTGTCCTCCACACCTGCCCACCAAGCCCCGGTTTGGCTGCCGGGATGGCAGCAGGCGCTGCATCCCTGGCCCCCACTGGGTGCACAGGGAGAACCACATGATCCAGGGCCAGCGCTGGCATGGACGCAGGAGCCCAGACCCACAACATTCCAGAGAGCCCAGACAGCTCCTGGCCATGCGTTCCTGCTCTGGCAGTGTGCTGGGAGGGGAGCGGAGAAAATGCTCTCCACATCCCAGGCCAGGAAGGGAAGGGATGTTCACTCCTTAGAAGGACCTCTGCCCACGTGTCCCTGGGTTGCCTGGAAGATGCCCTCGCTGGGGCAGACAGACAGGCTCTGCCTCACCCCCTGCTCTCTCTTACCCGCTGAGTGACCTGGGGGAGGACCGCGGCCCCTCGGAGTCCGTTTCTTCATCTGTAAATGCTTGGCTGAGGATCCCACAGGAGTGTGGGGTAAAGGGCGCAGCAGGGTGCCTGGCACGCTCGGCTCACTAGTACTCCTTGGTCAAGTCACTCTGAACCTCCCTCTTCCCACCTCTGAGTGGGATGCCAACGCGTCCCGGGACTGCTGCGGACTCCAGCAGCCTGAGCACGGCCTTGGTAGCCTGCGGAGCACTGCTCTGTCTTCAGGACGTTGGCCCAGACACGGGTGTCAGTGATTTGAGGCAGGGGTCAATCGCCCTCAGACCTTCTGGGAGGCCGCGGAGGCAGTGCCGCGAGCGCGCACTTTCCCCGGGGGGTAACCGTGATTGCTCAGCAGAAAGACTGTACCGTATTTCTCCAACAATACGTTCCCTAAGGCAAGTCCCCGACTTTCCCGGCTCTCAGCCGGAGATACAGCGGCCGGTACCGGGCTCGAGGTGGGAGTGGGGGTGGAGGGCAGACCTGGCCCGGGCGGCCCCACGACCCCCGCCTGGAAACCCCACTTCGGGACAATCTCAGGGCTTTGGGCGGGGCCCGAGGCCCGTCTCGCGTTCTCACGTGGGGACCAAGCTTCAGAAGCGGCTCCCGCGGACGCCGAGAGCCCACGGCCGTGCTGGGGGAGGGGCAGTGGCTGGGGACGGCGGGCCGCGCGGGGCCGGTGGTTCCCGGACCGGGAGCGCGCGGGCGGCGGCGGAGCCCTGCGCGGCCGGGGCGGGGCTGGGGGCGGGGCGGGGCGCGTGACGCGCGGCGCGGGCCAATGGGGCGCGCGCCCGGGGCCGAGCCTCCTGCGAGCCTTCGCGGCGCCCGCGGCGTCACGTGAGCCGCGGGGAGTGAGCGCCGAGCTAGCGGCGGCCGGCGAGTGCTCCGCCGCAGCGACCCGCGGGCCAGCGGGCGAGCGAACCAAAGCAGGACTCGCGGCTGGGCCCGCGGCCGCCTCCGGACCGGGAGCCAGGCTGCCGCCCCCAGCCCAGCCCCCGGGGCCTCAGGACCGCCGGGGCCTGGCCGCTAGCCGGGCGTGCGCCAAGTTCAGGTGGGAGAGGCTTGGGGAGGCCGGACCGCCGCGTGGACGCGGCTCCGGGCGCCCAGGGGGCTGGTTGGGACCCGAGTGGGGCAGCGGAGCGCTAACTGGTCTCTGGTCTTGTGGCCCGGTTCCCCCGCGGCTGGCCCAAGCTCCGCGCGAGTGTCCGAGGAAATGTCGGAGGAGCGGGGTGAGCCCCCGCGCGGGGCCGGGGATCGGACAAGCCCGTGGGAGAGTGACCCCCAGTTGCCCATAGGCACTTTCCCCGCGCAGGTCCGGGCCGCCGCCTCGGCGTCTGGCCCCTCCAGTCCTGCGCGCCTTGCGGTCCGGCCCTCCCATATGGCGGGCACCCGGCCGGGCCTGGCGAGAGGAGCGGACAGGCAGACTCGCCGTCCGGTCAGAGGCTGGGGATGGGGGACGGAGTGCCCTGTGGTGGTGGGGTTACTGTCGGTCACCGCAGCCGTGGCCTCTGGGGGAGGGGGCGCGGGCCGAGGGCATGGTGCCCAGCGGACAGCGCTGCGGGGCTCTACCGAGGGGTCTGAGCGGGTCCCCCATGTCTTCCTTTCCCACGCACCTTCCCACACCCGCGCGGGCACCCACGCCAGCTCCACGCGCGGGTATGTCGGGGACATCCTCCGGCACAGCCACACTGCTGCCGCGCACCACGCCCCGCACACGCATGATCACACGACATGAACTCACACCCCTTCTCGCACACCCGCACTGTTCACACGTCTCGTACTCCTACTACCCACGCAGAGCCCCTGGTTCTTTCCACTGAACATGAGCAGAACGGTAGCCAGGGGGTGGTGGCGGGGGACAGCGGAGAGGCCACCCCCACCCACCATGGCCGTCTGTCGGGTTCCCTCTTTCCTCCCCACCGTGGTATTCCCAAAGGACCACCCCCCTTCCCAGGACGCAGAGGGGATGTTTTCTCGCCCAGTCCCTGGGGAGCTGACAAAAATCCCCAAATGCTTTAGTCCCTGAGATCACCTTTCCCCCAAGGACTCGGTGGCTACTGGGAGCCCCCACCGTCCTACAGGTGGGAGGACGCCTGGCCTGTGCGACTTTGGGGCCTGCGGACGGCGCAGGGAGCAGAGACTCTTATTTTGAAGGGTGGCCCCCACCCGCCACCCCCGTGATTTGCACGCTGACCCAATGGCAAGCCCTTGGCCGGCGCTGGGCTTGTTATCAATTACATGTTGTTCCTGCAGCCGCTGTGTCCCCGGGAGGATAAACAGCAGGCCTGGCCGGGGGGGGGGGGGGGGGGGGGGGGGGGGTGGGTGGGAGGGGGCGGAGTCCGGCTGTAGGCCGGGCCGGTGCCCGGAACAGTGTGTCCCCTCCCCCTGCACGCGGGCTGTGCTTCTGGCCCTGCCATGTGCTGCTGTGTTTTAGTGCCCGAGCCGGCTGCCTCCAGCCCTGGCAGGCCCTTTTTCTATGCCAGTGCTGGGGGTAGCCCCAGAGCCCCTTCTTTGCTCTGAGTGCCTGAGTGTCCAGCCCAGGCTGCTCAGCCCTGCATTAAAACTCTTCTGCCTGACCCTGGCCATTCTATTCCTGGTGGAATCCACATGCCCCTACTGCCTGCCTGACTTCCCCAAGAACCTCTCACTCACTCAACCAGCAAATTCTGCCAGGTCCTCTTTTAGACTCTGGGATAGCGGTGGACTGGATAGTCAGAACAGCTTGTATTTTGGTGGGGAGGTAGACAGAAAATAAAGTACACAAATACATAGCAAAGACAGTTTCCCCCTGGTAGCAACTGCTGGAAGAATACAATGTGGGATGATTTGACAGAGGGTGGTCAGGAGAGGCCCCCACCCCCCCTGCAGTGACTTCAGAGCTGAGATCTAAATAAGGCACTCCCACTGGGAGCATTGGGGAAGAGGGACCCACAGAGAGGGCACAGCCAGTGTGGAGTGGAGCAGGTGGAGGTGAGGTCTGAGAGAGATGGGCAAGGCCCAGATGCTGGGCTGCTGGGAGAAGAGGGGGTCACAGTTCCTGGAGAAGTTAATAGAGGTTTTCTCCTACCCTACCCTACACGACTTATTTCCCCTGCTCTTTCTTTCTTTCTTTTTTTTTTTTTTTAAGATTTTATTTATTTATTCAACAGAGATAGAGACAGCCAGCGAGAGAGGGAACACAAGCAGGGAGAGTGGGAGAGGAAGAAACAGGCTCATAGCGGAGGAGCCTGATGTGGGGCTTGATCCCATAATGCCGGGATCACTCCCATAACGTCGGGATCACGCCCTGAGCCGAAGGCAGACGCTTAACCACTGTGCCACCCAGGCACTCCCCCCCGCCCCCGCTCTTTCTTTTTATACCATTTCATCTGTGACTATCTCAGTTATCAACTGTAATACCATCATCACACTTAAAAATATTAACAGTAATTCCTTACTATCATGTAATATTCAGCTGGTGATCACATTTCGGGGGAGAGTTTTAAGTGGGCAAGAACATGGCCGGATCTGCCTCTTACCACCAGTTAAGGCCCGTTCCTAGGTTCCAGGAAGGCTGGAGCCTCCCCTGATTCCTTAGGATCACAGCGGAGGGACAGAAAGACCATGTGTTCACCTATTTGGAAGTTAATCCTAATGGCTGGTACTGACCAACACCTGCATGTGCCAGCCCTGTAGTAAGTGTTCAACTTGTGTCAGCTCATTGAACTCTTTCAGCACCCTGGGAACTAGGCCCCACCAGCAGCAGCCCCACCCAGCAGACCGAGACACAGACACAGAGAGGTTATGGCACCTGCCTGAGGCTGCCCGGCTCAGTTGCAGAGGGAGGAGCAGAAACTCCTGCTCAGAGGGTGGGTGCAAGGGGTGGTGGCGTGCCCTAGGGCCCCGTGTGGGCTCGTTGCCCTTCACATTATCTGGCGCTTTCATTCCTTCTCACCACCTGATTTGGTGATTAGTGTGTATTTTGAAACTCCCAGTTTTAAATCGTCAGATGAGTATTTAAAATCAAAGGGCCAAGTGTCCTGGTAAAACTGCCCTAGGTGCAGATTGCCAAGGGCATCTACCTTGCCTTAGTTTCCTGGAGCTCCATGAGGCTTCCTGGATTAATGGGGAACTGAGGTCATTGGGACCTGGAACAGATGCGGAAACTGAGATTTGGGGAGTGCACAGCTGATGATGATCCTAGATGGCCCTGAGAGGTCTCTGTCCCTGGCCAGGCTTGTTGACTTGTTGACTCTTGGGTCATGCTGTGTGCCAGGTCCAGGAGTAGTCCTCAAGACAGAGCATAGGGGTGGGTGCAGAGTGGTGACAGGCAGCAGAGAATCTCTGGTTTCAGATATAGAATGTTCCCTTTTCCCGAGCCTCACTGGTCACTGGGCGGGGACAAAAGTCCACAGAGGTGGCCCTATTACAGCCGTACACTGTTGACTCTCCTTGGACACCGGACCGAGCATGGCCTTCAGAGGACGCAGATGTCCCTCTCTTCTCTGTTGATATTCTCTGAGACCCTCCTGGGCACCAGCGGGCACGCCGGAAGCTGGGAACACAGTGGAGACCCAGCAGCCTAGCCTGCCCTCATGGAGTTCATGGTCTAGTAGGGAGACAGAAGTTAGCTGGGCCTTCCTGAGGTGGTGAGTGCTCCATGGGCTAAGGGTCAAGGGTATCTTATCTTCTATCCCACTAAGCGGCTGTGAAATCAAAATGAGGTAGTGGCCGTGCAGGTGCTCTGGGACCTGGGTCCACTTCTGTGCTCCTGAGTTATCACCATGGGGTAGGGTCCTGTCCACCCAGTGGTGAAGTGTCTGGGTACAATTGAGAGCATTTTGTTCTGTCCCTGACTTTCCCATTTCACAGAGGAGGCAGGTGAGGCTGGAGGAGTCTGAGAATGGGAGGGTGGTTGAGCTGCCCCCCTTCAGATGGAGAAACAGCCTGCGAGGACAGGCGCATGTGGGTCTTTAATTTTTTTTTTTTTTTTGCCACAAATTAGACTTCCCTGATTAAAATAGACTGCCATGTTAAGGTTCAATATCAGATAAAGTAATTTTTAAATCATGGCCCATTTAATATTTGGGATATACTTATGTTACAAGTTGCTGGTTTTTTAAAACCTGAAAATCAAATTTAATTGGGTGGCCTGTAGTTTTATTTGCTCAATCTGGCAACCCTACCCAGGCCCCAACAACACAGGGGTCAGAGGGCAAATGGCCATTCTCCTACCCCCTTCCAGTGACTCAACAAGAATGGAGCTGATGTCAGGTGTCCTCAGAAATGTAGCCACTCCAATTAGCAGGACGAGGTTCCCCAACCTTGGCCGTTTCAGGGAACAGACAGCCTCCGTGCGTACTTTCTCGCTCACATGCACTCACATTCAATCATTCACACTTACACGGGTGTTCTTTCCTGAATTGTTCTGGAAAACCTGTTTGAAACCAAAAGTACCCTGGATTGTGCAATGGGCTTGGATAGCACTCTTTTGCAAACAGGTGGTGTAATTTTGGAAAACACTCTTGCAGACAGAGTTCTCCCACGGGATGGGATACAGACAGGATCCAGGCATTTGGCAATGGGAGACTGTGGGCTGGCAGTGGGGTGGGGGCACAGGCCTGCGAGGTGGCAGGTGAGCATGCCATCCTCCTGACCAGGCCTCCTTTGTTCCTCTCTGCAGCCGCCAACGGCACGGCCAGGCCAGCATGGTGGACCACTTGCTTCCAGTGGACGAGAACTTCTCGTCGCCGAAATGCCCAGTTGGTTATCTGGGCGACAGGCTGGCCAGTGGGCGGGCATACCACATGCTGCCCTCGCCCCTCTCGGAGGATGACAGCGACGCCTCCAGCCTCTGCTCCTGTGCCAGCCCGGACTCACAAGCTGTCTGCTCCTGCTACACTGGTGGCTCAGGTGCCGAGGGCCAGGACAGTATCTTGGACTTCCTGCTGTCCCAGGCCACACTGGGCGGTGGCAGTGGCAGTGGCATTGGGGCCAGCAGTGGCCCCATGGCTTGGGGGGCCTGGCGGAGGGCACCAGCACCTGTGAAGGGGGAGCATTTCTGCTTCCCCAAATTTCCTGTGGGAGACCCCGATGATGTCCCAAGGCCCTTCCAACCCACCCTGGAGGAGATTGAAGAGTTTCTGGAGGAGAACATGGAGCTGGGGGTCAAGGAGGCCCCAGAGAGCAACAGCAAGGACTCAGAGGTCTGTGGCCAGCTCTCAGCCGGGCCACACAGGGGCCACCTCCATCCTGGCTCCAGTGGGAGAGAGCGCTGCACCCCCACTCTGGGCAGTGCCGGTGCGAGCAGCAGCCAGAACCCAGGTGGGGGGCCCACATCTGATGGCCCCATCCCCGTGCTGCTGCAGATCCAGCCTGTGCAGGTGAAGCAGGAATCAGGCACAGAGCCTGCCTCCCCTGGGCAGGCCCCGGAAAGTGTCAAGGTGGCCCAGCTTCTGGTCAATATCCAGGGTCAGACCTTTGCGCTTGTGCCCCAGGTGGTGCCCTCCTCCAATGTGAACCTGTCCTCCAAGTTCGTGCGTATCGCCCCTGTGCCCATTGCTGCCAAGCCCATTGGGTCGGGACCCCTGGGGCCTGGCCCCACCGGCCTACTCATGGGCCAGAAGTTCCCCAAGAATCCGGCAGCAGAACTCATCAAAATGCACAAATGTACTTTCCCCGGCTGCAGCAAGATGTACACCAAAAGCAGCCACCTCAAGGCCCACTTGCGCCGGCACACAGGCGAGAAGCCCTTTGCCTGCACCTGGCCGGGCTGCGGCTGGAGGTCAGTATGACAGGTGACAGGCCGGGCACTGAGCACGGCTGGCTCATCTCTGCTTCCTTGGGTGTGTCCTCAAGGCCTGGTTTACCATTAGATAAGGTTGATTAGGAAGGCGAGAAGGGGGCAGGCAGGAGCAGGGCCAGAGTGGGCATGGCTGCCCAGAGGTTTCCTTGTCCCTGGTGATCACTAGAGCCTGAAAGCAACTGGTCTCCAGTTTCATAACGACCAGTAGGGCTTGCTGAGGCTCATGCTGAGGGTGAGGAGCTGGGCCTTGGCAGAACGGCTCTTTTCTTAGCTACAAGGGCAGCTAAAAATGATGGAGTAAGGGCTGTGTGTCAGAGGGGGCTGTGGCCATGTGTGCACTGCTCCCTCTGTGCCTCACAGCACCCCTAAGGGTAAGTTCTACCCTTTATGCCATCTTTCAGCTGGGCACACAGGCTCAGACCAGCTAGGTAACTTGCCCGAGGCCATACCACTTTGTAAATGGGATTCCAGCCCAGAGGGCCTATCAGAGAAGTCACATCCCAGAAACGCTGCTGTTCCAACCAGAAGGGGCAGCTTCACTTGTAGATGTTCTTGGAGTCATGGGCTGGGCCTGGTCCTTGCTCCCGTGGGGGTACTTGAAGGTGTATTTGGAAACTTCAAAGGACAACCAAGAGGGGAGGACCAGGCGGGGGATGCTGAAGTGAAGGTGAAAGAGTTCTTCCGGACTCCACTCTGTGTACAGCAGGGAACCAGCTCTCAAAGGACAGGGGTCTTGCTCAGGGCTACGCAGCCAGCGGGTGGCAGAGCTGGATGGGCCTCCAGGTGGGCTTGTGCACCTTTTCCTGAAAAGCAGGCAGCCAGGAGCTCCTGTGCTCAGGGTACCACAGCTGGGCTCTCCCACAGTCTGCCGTGTGGGCCCTAGGGTGACAGGTGCACCACCCGTGGGGCCACTTGCAGGGCCCGACGCGGTGGTGGATATGCGGTGTTGATGGTCAGAGCTTGGGGGTTGGGGGAGAAGCTGAGGCACTGGGGCCCCAGAGGCAGGCGCTCAACTGTAGAAGGGAGGGGCGTTGTGACACCTGGGGTAGGGGGTGGCTGGCGGCAATGGCGGGGCGCCTCGGCCTAGGTCAGCCTTCAACTTGCTGTGTGCCCTGGGGGAGGTCCCCCCTGGCCAAGCCTCAGTTTCCTCATCAGTGAAGTGGAGGGTCTGCTCCCTACCAGGGTCGGGGTGCAGGGGCACCCTGCCCCTTCTCATTGGTGGTCCTGTTACTTATACAAGAGCAGAGTCTGAGAAGGGTGCCATTTTGGAAGTGCCCCAGACTCACAGGGACTCCTCCTGGATGCACTTTCTTCTTGGTGGGGGGCAGGGCTGTGGAGGGGTTGGGCATCTGGCTGGACAGAGCACTGGTCTGACTCATGATGGACTCACCTTCCTGGGCACTGTCCCCTGGCCACTGCTGACTCTTGGCGAGTGGCCCCTCTAGTCAGGATGAGGCTGGGTAGGGCCACGGTGAGGAAGTGTGTGGTCCTTGGTGAAGGCTGACCACTTGTTCCAATCCCCCAGGAGGAGGGGATCTGCCTTCCTCTGGGCTGTCCCAGAGAGCAGATGGAACCCTCAGCCCAGAGTGCATCTTAGGGAGGCATATCTCAGCTCTAGCACAGTAGCCTCTGGAAGTGATGAGTTCCCCATTGTAGGAGGTGTGCAAGCAAGTGGGAGTGGGATTCATGGAGGGGATTCACCTTTGCTAGTGTGTGCCTGGCATAGCGAGGTCTCTGTGGAGCTGACCATGGAGCCATCCCTGCCTCCAGCCACTCCTAGGCCTTCACAGGGCATCCCCAGCTTCTCCCAAGGTTCCCCTGGAATAGGGTCTGGCCTTTGTGGGCGGTTACAGGTGATGGAGGCACAGGGAGCTGAAGGGACCAGCCCTTTGGGAGAGCTTTTTCTCTGAGAATGCAGAGTTGGCCTTCAGGAATCCTGAGCACCTGGAGATGTACACAAGATGTGCCTGTCCCTTGTATGTGGAGGGAGCCCTTGCAGTAGTTGGGCAGGAGGACAGACCGGCTTTGGGGCAGCTTGGTCTGGATGGGACAGCAGTAGTAGTGATGATAACAGGCGCCATATTTTCTGACCATGCTGGGCACTGCTCTGAGGTTCTCAGAGCGGGAATACCTTCCACAAATCCCCACCCTTGCTTGTGTACTTACTGCCATGAGGAACTCATTGCCTTTTGAGGCTATTCTGGCCTTTTCCTGTGCCTTGGTACACTTAGATTCCTCTCCAGACTTCTCTTTCTGGCACGATCTGCTTGCCAACCTCCCTTCCACAATGCAGGCTCCCACTCAGGCCCCCACTCTCTCTGTGCCCTCTCTGCGCCCTCTCTGCACCCTCTGTCTCCAACACTTTCCTCCTGATGGCAATGGTAATTGGTCTTGCGAAGGTCCCTGCTTCGTTCTGCACATGTCACATAGATAAGCTTGTTGAGTCCTTACAACAGCTCCGTGACATGGAGGCACCAATCTGCGTTTCCCAGAGAGCCCACAGGGCTGGAGCTAGTGAGCATGGCTCTGGGTGTGCCCTCAGGCAGGTGCCTCAGCCCCCCTTACCCACCAGCAGTCTGGTGGACATACCTTTCCCACCTGGAAACCTGACGCCTGCAGCTACGTGGCTGGCCTTTTCCTCAACCTCTCTCCCTGTGTGCCTGGTACCGTAATGGCTGGGTGTCCTCTCTCCCCCACGAAGCCAGCAGCTCTTTCAGGTGTCAGCTTCTGGGCTAGGGGAGAAGAGCCAACAACAACAATGGCAATGACAGTGGCTCCTAATGCATGCTCTGAACGTTCCCAAGTAACTCATGTAATGCTCCAAGCGACTCCACACCGTAGGCATCAGTAGTTGTTCCCATTTATAGAGGAGGAATTTGAGGCACAGAATAGTTAAGTAAGTTCTTCTTGGTCACACAGCTAGTGAGTACCAGAGTCAGGAGTTCAACCCAGGCTATTTGCCTCCCTGACCTCCTCTACCCAGACTCAGGAGCTCTCTCTAGCCCCCTGGGCAAACCTCCCGTGGGAGGTGGCCTGCTCAAATGGTGGGAAGGAGGATCTCCACCTGCCGCTGGTCTTCAGGCAGCACCCCTGCGTACTTGCCTGCCTTCTCATGTGGGGAGATTACCACCCCCAAGGCTGCCTTTCTTCCTGGTGGCCCTGGTGAGCAGTTTGCTCTCTATCCTGCTGGGCTGGTTCTGGCCCTGGCACTGTATCCTGTGTCCCTTTGTGAAATGAATGGTGTTCCCCCCACCCCCACCAGGTCATCATTTGCCAGGTAACCAGCCCCCACTTCCTTCTGCTTTTGGTCCTGAACCCAGTATTCCTTATCCCCTCCTCTCTTGGGACGTGGTTCTGGCATCCTTGATGGGGCCCAAACCAGACTTTTCCTATCCCGATCTAACTGTCTGCGAAGTGGCTGTTTGCCTGCCTTCCTAGAAGTTTCCTTGCTACACTCTCGGACACAGGCCTCCTTTGTTCACCGCAGCAGAACGTCCTGTTCCGGAATGGCCAACCTGTTCCATCCAGAAAGAATACCCTCCTTCCGCAGCTAATATGAATTTTAATAACTTTTAGCAGCCCTATGTGACAGGTACTGTGGTCATTCCCAGTGGACATGGGAGGCCCAGAAAAGGGTAGTTGCAGGCCTGAGGCCCCAGAGCCAGGATGTGGCAGGGACAGGATTCAGACCCAGGGGTCCGCTGCTGGCCTGCTCTCTTGGCTCCTGTATCACTGCTGCTCCTGTTCAACGAGGTATACTCTAACTTCTTCCCCTCACTTGGCAGAGCCCCCAAGTGTTGTTGGACAGGTTGTGCACTGTACCACTCCAGGGAGCACCGTTCCCATTGCAGCCCTTGAGACCTGACTATCTACAGTAATGGTTTTCTGGCTGATGGAAGGGGCGCTTTGCACAAAGGTGCAGTATGTGCCAGTTGTGGGGCTGTCGTTATGGGCTGCTTCCCTCTCCTGCACCTCAGCAGCATGAATCATGGTACTGACCCATGTGCCCCTGGACATCAACAGGGACCAGGTGCTGCGCTGAGCTCCTTACAGGTAATCAGAGCTCACAGTCATTGAATAATTGCCATGTGCTGAGCACTGTTCTAAACACTCAATGCCTTTTACAATCCTCACAGTCCTGTGAGGCAGATCTGTCATTTCCCTGTCTCCAGGTGGGGAAACTGAGCCTCAGAGAGCTTGGTGACTTGCTCAGGTCACCTGATCAGTAGGCGGCCTGTAAGGCGTGCATCTTAGCCACGTGGCCTCCCTCCCACTGTGTGGCCTTCAGGCTCCTCCAGTAGCTGCTGTCTGGGAGAATGTGTGTGAGGGTGTGAGGTAGGAATCTTCTGAGGCTCACTTCCCAGGGATGGACCCCTCAAGTCACAGGACCCTGAGGCAGCAGGGAAGAAGCTTGCAGGTAGGGACAGCTTATTCACAGGCCTGGCTCTCAGGCCTCCCTCAGTGTCCCCATGGTGAGAGGGCCACTGTGGCATTTGTGTCAACTCCTTTGGCCTCTGAGACGAGTCCCAGAAGGTGGGCTGGAATCCCAAGGTCTTCATTGGATGAGTGAGGAAACAGGCCCAAGATGGTTCTCGAGCTTGCTGAAGACCATGCAGGGCTCCCGGTGGGGTGGGGACCTGAAAGGAGCCAACCATCCCGCTGGCTGTGTGACCCTGGCAACCCCCTTGTCCTTGTTGAGCCCTTGCTGTGGTATTGTCGGTTCTCTGGGCCTGATCTTGGCTCTCCGGCCAGAAAGGGACAAGATAACACCAGTGCCTGGTGCCCAGAAAGGCTCAGCAAAGACTATTACTGGTGGCGCTGTTTCTGTGGCTTCCTGCTTGCCCCAGCCCTGGGCAGGCCCACCTGTTCTGAAGCTGTGTGTTCAGCTCCTGCAGGGGGCAGGTGGCCCTGGCCTGGGAGCGGGGTCCAGGCTCTGACCTGCAGGGTGCATTGATGCCACATCCTCACTGGCTCAGGGCTCCAGTGACAGACACTGCCCAGCCAGGCAATGTGGAGGAGGCCAGGCACTCTGCAGTCACCAGAGTGGGCAGGGCACGGTAAGGAGCTATGCCGGAACCTTTGCTCTGGCCTTGCCTGCTCTATCATGCTGGGGATGCTGGATCAGGCCCTCATCACTCTGAGCCTCCATTTCCAGATCTGGCAAATGGGCCAGTCAGGCTTCCATTATTCCAAACATATGCTGAGAGCATTGCTCTGTGCCAGCCTCGATTGGTGCTCTGGGAAATAAAGTGTAGTGCTAGCCTCCAAGTGCAGAAACCTGGCTGTTCTCTCAGAACAAGGCCCTGGGCCCCAGAGGTAGCTGAGCCAGGCTAAGTGCCTGTCCTCTGTGCTCCTGGGCAGACTCCCTATCCGGTGCTCAGGCCTTCCTACTCCCCGGCTGACCCTTCCCCAGGGTATGTTCCTTCTAGTCCTTGGCAGGCTGTGGGATTAAGGAAGGCCTCCACCCAGAGGGTCAGGCAAGAGGTAGGCTACCCGTTGGCTGGTTTGGGGACAGCTGTTCCAGCTACCCTACCTCTTGCTGGGTGGCCGCAGGTTCAGGGAGGGGCTACTGAACCTGGTACGTGTGTGTGTGTGTGTGTGTGCATGCATGCACACGTGTTCATGTATGTGCACGCCCCCACATGTGATGTGACCATGTACTTGCGCACACATGTAGCGTGGACACGTGTGTGCCTGCAGTGCATCCATGTTTGGGATGTGCATGTGTGTGGCATGTATATAGCGGTGTGTACATGTGCGTTGTGTGGTGTGCACACGTGTGTGTGTGTGTGTGTGTGTGTGTGTGTGTGTGTGTGTGTTCAGGCAATGGGACTTGAGAAGAATTCCCTGTGATAGCCCTCCATCGTCCCGTGGGTGCTTGCTGTGTCCATGCTTTCGTGTAAATGCACTTACTGGGCACCTGCCGTGTGCTAGGCACTGGGCTGCTTGCGGAATGGACCACAGGGGACGAGACACACACGTCTTTCCGCATGGAGCTGATGGTCTAATGGCACAGACTGACATTCATCAAAAAGTTGAAAACGAATTTAAAATTAACAGTAGTGGTGGGGCCAGGAGAGAGTCACATTTTGTGCCATGGGAGCCTAGAATGGGATGCAGTCCTAGAGGAAGTGACATTTGAGCTGAGCTCTAAGGAATGCGTGGGAGGGAGCAAGAAGAGGGGAGAGAAGAGCATTTCAGATGGAGGGACCAATATATGCAAATGGCCCGTGGCAAGAGGGACCAAGGATGGCTCAGTGTATGTAGAACATGGAGGAAGACAGTATGTATGTTTGGGGAGTGGGATCTCATTGTCAGGACGAGGGTCATGGGGTGGGGGGAGTTTCAAATGCCTGAAGTCAGTGCCCGTGGTCTGGGCCCTGTGGTCCAGCTGGGATCCTTAGCTCTCACATTAGCAGCTGCTACTTCTCAGTGGCCTCTGGGCTATGGGAGCGCTTGCTCCCAGGCAGGCTGTGGCCAAAAGAGGGTGGTGGCAGGTGAACCATTTAAACTCTCAGAAGTACCTTGCAGTGGTGTAGTTTTGTCTGGTGACAGCTTAGGGGACCCAGCCTTCAGGAAAGCAATGACCAGGAGTGGGGTGGGAGCTCAAGTCTGCAGACCCTACCTTGGCTGTAATGAAGAGAAGAGCCAGGGGCTCCCCGCAGTGCTGGGGAAAGAGACACCTCTCCCAGGTTTCCCCTCTGGATGGGCTTCCTCATGCAGACCTTCATAGAACCCCAAATTCTACCTAGGGGGCAGCATAAGGTGTAGCTAGCTGCAGTGCGGGCCAGGGTGATCCCACTGCTTGGGGGCGGGGGGATGGGAAGGGGGGGGAGGGAGCTGTGGAGAGTAAATCCTGGGCTCTGGTGGGTCAGCCCCTCAGGGTATTTACCAGCTGCTTGCAGGCCCAGATGCCCAAGAACGGATCGCTGTGTCACCACTGAGCCTTTTACTGACAGTTCTTGCCACCCTGGGGAGGGGGGGCTGGGGACAGTGACTTTTTACTAGTGGATTCAGAAGTGACTCAGGAGCCGGAGAAGTGGTGGGGCCGCGCCTGCCTGGCCCGGTAGAGCCCTGCACCTGCCTTCTGGGTGGGCACCTGGCGGGGCGGGCCCTAATGACTGTGGCCCGTGGTGCGTGTCCCGCAGGTTCTCCCGCTCCGATGAGCTGTCGCGGCACCGGCGCTCGCACTCGGGCGTGAAGCCCTACCAGTGTCCTGTGTGTGAGAAGAAGTTCGCGCGGAGCGACCACCTCTCCAAGCACATCAAGGTGCACCGCTTTCCCCGGAGCAGCCGCTCGGTGCGCGCGGTGAACTGAGGACCCGCCTGCTCCCGCCCCCTCCCCCGCCCCGTTATTTTGTAGCAATAATTTATTTGCCTCTTCAGAGGGACGTGACAATGTTGCCAACCCACTTTCTGAAGCCCGGGAGTTGCAGGAAGACGGGGGCTTGCCTGGGAGGCGGGAACCCGGAGCCCCCAGCCTGCAGCCTTTCCTAGGAAGACCTAGAGCCACGCCCGCGTCCCTGGGGGCTGGGCCCCCAGCACCCGGGCTGCAGGCCGGCCTTCCTGCCTTCTTGCCTTCGTGCCTTCCCGCGGGCCGGCCTGTGCTGCAGCGGCGCTGAGAGCCTGGACCTTCTCCCACTGGGCTCCCTGCCTGGGCCAAGGCTGGCACTTTTTTGTTCAGAAGAAGAAATGTGCAGTTTTGAAATGTCAGTTCCCAGAGGGAGCCATGCTGGGAAGAAGGAAGTAGGCCAGAAGTCCAGGGCTGCACTGTGGTGTGAGGGTGGCTTTGTGCAAGATCTCCCGCTCAGCCTGACTACCAGAGGGTATGAGCAGGGCAGTCAGGGGTGCAGAACCTGGCCCCTGGGCAGATGTGGAATTAGGCTGAGAAGCCCCCTCTTTGGGGGCCCGACAGTGCATGTGCTTGAGTTAAAGTGCAGGGCAGGCAGACAGATGCAGGCTAGCCTCAGAGCATCTGTACCCAGCATGGCTCATCCCCTCATCCTGTTTCCAGACATATCCAGACACCAGCCTCCAGGGTCACCTTGGGGAAGAGAGGGGAGCAGGCTGCATTGCGTGTAGGAGAACTAGATAGAGCCTCCGAATCCTGATCTAGAAATGCATTCCTTATTTTGTCTAGAAATTAATATCAAATGAACTAGCTTGTTTTGACAGGTTTATTTCACATCCTATGAATGTATGTAAATAAGCTGTACATAGGTACATCTACATAAAGTATCTTTTAATAACATATCAACATTTGTGTAAATTTGAAATTAAAAAATCTATAAAGCTGGTGTACATATGTTACAATTATGTATATTTTCTTTGGTCCTTCATAAAAATATATTTACTTTGCCAATAAAAAGAAAAAAGATCTCAATAACTTTATGGCATTCATGTGCTGTTTTCCTCTGCTTTGCCAGGAAATAGGGGTGATTCTGAGGGCTGAGTCTCTGTGCCTGTGTTTGCGGCATTTAGGGGACCTTGATTTGTACCCAGAGGGACATGAAGACCCCTTTGGGGTTCAGCCCCAGGCACACCAGTGCAGGCTTCTCAAAGCGACCCCATCTCCGTGCCAGCTGCTGGGTTTCTGTTCTCTGCAGTTTTCTGGAGGGCTCCCTCTCCTCTCTCCACAAACCCAAATCCAGCCCCATCCCAGCATCACCCACAGGAGGCCCGCACAGGCTAGGCTAGACCCACAGTGATCAGTGCTACTCCGATGTGCTGTTGGAGACCCTCACTCAGTGCTCGCTGTGCAGGCCTTCAAGCATCTGCTGTGCACCCACTGTATGCATGGTGTGCTGAGGAGACTCCCTTTAGGAAATGGCATGTTATTCCCACCTGCCCAGGACATTGTAAATGCACTGAGTGCTGACTGGTAGAGAGGAGCCTTGGAGAGGTCAGTATATGCAATGAGGCCACCTTCTCCACCCATCCGAGCTACTCTGAGCTCTGGGGAGACAAGTCCTCCCAAACTCCCCCAGATTTTTGGGATCTCTACCATGTGCTTGCACGGTTGAGGTCTGAATGCTTCCACATGTCCTGGGTGGGTTGAAAGCTGGGGACAGTGGGAACCAGAGAACAAAGAGAGGCCGTGAGCTAGCAAGGGGGCTCAACTGGGTGGCTGAAATTGGGCAGGGCAGGCTGGGCTCTGTGGCTGCTGTGACAAGGCTGCCCCAAATCTCCTGTCCACGTGAAGTGAGAGGCGAGAAACTTCTAGAGGCGATCCTTTCCCCAGGAGCCCAATGAAAGCACGGCAAGTCTTTCTTAGTGACACCCTTGGAGATGGTAGCAGGTGGTGATGCACCTATGGATTTCCGGCGGAGGGATGTCTAAGCAGGGTTTATACACGTGCGTGTGTGTGTGTGTGTGTGTGTGTGTGTGTGTGTGTGTGTGTGAAGTCATGTATCTCTGAAGGTGGAAGCCATTGTTCCCGCTGATGGGAGCCATCTGCCACCATCATCTTTCCTGTCCGGTGGGAGCCGGCAGACATGAAGCCTTCATGCGCGCTCAGCACTACAGCACGGGTGATTGGAGAATGGACGCTCTATTCTGACCAGCTCTGGTCCTGCAGAAAGGACTCGGCCTTATGACCTCTACCCTTTGCCCCTGACCAAACTTACCCTCTATGGTCAAACATGCTCTGGGGAAAGGAGGCATTGATTTCCAGGTGTATTAACATGGCCTTTCTTTATCCATAACCAAGCAATGCAGCCAGGATAAGAGGAACAGTGGAGGTCAGGACAATCATACAGGAGGAGGAGTAAGTCAGTGAACCCAGGCCCCTACGATGCCAGGCACTGACCCAGGATGCTGCTCATCTCAGTGTGTGTCCCCCAAAGCCCACTGCACTGAGACGACAGTCCTCTGGCTAACCTGTCCTGGCCAAGGCGAGGTTGGCCACGTGTGCAGGGGGGTCTAGCCATCACCCTCAGTCTGAGCTCCAGACTCCCCACCTGATGTGTGTGTTGGCACCTGCCCTGGATGGGCAGCACAACCCAGGTCTCTGCTTTCCAGAGGGGTCATCTGAGAGAGGGCTGGCAGGGACAGCAAAGCAGAGGGAGTGTAACATGAAGACCACTGCCTCTGGATCTGCACTCCACTTTGGGCAAGTTTATCAAACCTTTCTGAGTTCAGCTTCTTCACCCTGTAGTATGGACATGACAGTCCCCAGGTTACAGCATGGTTGGTGAACAGTAGGTGGGAGAATGAATGTGACTTTGAACAACAGTCAAGACCCTTTCTAGGTGTGAGCCTCCTCTCAGCAGATGGAAAAGCTGGGGAGGCAGGGCCTTCATTCTCTGCTGTGGCCTGTGCCTTCACAAGTGCCTCCATGGGGGGACCCATGGGAACTCTGAGAGTTCTGTTGAGGCACCTGACTTGTCTCTTGCCTCTGAGAGACCCCCATGCCACCACCTTTGTCACCCTTTGTGACTGCTGTGACTGGAAGAGTAGTATTTGTCTTGGCTCATGAGCCAAGAAAGCAGATGGAGACGCCGGCCAGTGTGCCCCCAGCTGTTTGTAATAGAGAGGAATCTGGATGGCTGCAGAGCAGAAATCTAGCCTTAACAACCCCCCTGGCACCCTTCCCTGCACAATACCCCTTCCCCAAGGCACACAGAGGGGAAGAAAGTACCATTTATTATATGAGCACTGTAACAGGCAGAGTATGGGTTAGGTTGCTATAACAAAGAGCCCCCCAAACACTGTGGCTTACACAGGTAGACATTTATTTTTCCCTATTGGAAGAATCTGGAAGTAAGCAGCCTTAGCTGATAGGTGGCTCCGGCGTGGAGCAGCCAGGCTCCTATCCTGTTGCCCTCCACATCCTAGGTGCTGGTCCAAGATGGCTCGCCAGGGTATCTGGTGAGCCCACAGAAAGCAGGCAAGGGGTTGCATGTTCCCTCTCCCTGTGAGGGCATGGGCTGGGATTTGCACAGTTCAGCCCCCTTGCGTCTCTTTGGCCAGAACCTAGTCACATGGCCTCATCCAGCACAAGGAAAGCTGGAAAATGTGGTCTTGATCTGAGAGGTTGTGAGCACAGCTAAAACACAGGGGTTCCACTACAGGAGAGTGAAGGGGAGCATGGGATCGGCCTTTCCACTGTGAGCACATCCACCACACCTGGCACTGTGCATACTCCTGGCAGAGGAGCACCTGGGCAGCATGGTGAAGGCAAGGGGGCCTGGTGGGTCTGCTGACCCATGGCCCCAGCCACATTCTGAGAGTGAGGGTCACTGACAGGTGTGGGACCAACAATCAGGCTTGCAGGGACAGCAGGGGGTCATGAAGGAAAACTGGGAAAGAAGAGCTAAGATGCTTTGATTGACAAGCCAAGGCTGCCAATGGCAGAATCCTGACTCATATGGACAAAAGTAAACAAAATAAAACCTCATAATGTCATCATTGTCTACTCCTGGATAGGTCCCAGAATCTATAAAAGTGCTATGGGGGTTGGGGAACAGAAGTAGAAAGACCCCGGGTTCAGACTTCTAGGGAATCATAGTTTTTCTTGTGCTCTGTGCATTCAGAGTACCCAGGTCCCAGACAGTGGGTTCAGGGAGATGCTGCTGGGAACAGGTGTGTCAGCCTGCACAGCAGTTGATGTGACTAGCGGCTTTGAATGTCACATAAGGGAACAAAGAGTGAGAGCAAAGGCTGTCCTCTGTGTGACAAACACCAAGTCTAAATGGAAGCAAACCTCAGATGGAGGGGAGCAGCATTCAGGAGACTCAAAGAAAGGGGGCACCTCAGCCATCCACTGCAGGACCCAGAAAGGCATCTTTGGAAGTTTCCTGTTACCATCCATCTCCTGCAAAGCCACAGAGAGAGCTCAGGGTGGAATAGAAAAGCAAGAGGATGGGATGCAGAGAGAAATGGAAAGGATCAGGGAAAATCACAAGGAAACAAAGATGGTAATGTCAGAGTTAAAGCCTGCCTTGGTACAGCAAGTGGGGCAGGCAAACTCCATAGATCTTTCAGAACTAGTGGGGAAGGAAGGATGGAAATGAGATACATGGGTATGGCAGGCAGAAAACACACCACCAATAACTGGATGCTGGGGAGTCTGGATCAGACTCCAGAAAAATAGCATATATACTAATACATAGCACATATAATGTACTAATAACATAATATACTATTATATAATATATTGCACTAATATGTAACGTATATAACATACTAACACATAATAAACTGATATATAATATATTAATAGATAACACATAACACACTAATAACCTATAACATAGACATATATATGCATACATAACATATAACATACTAATATATGACATATATCCTAATATAATATAGTATATAATTCTGACCATATACACATAAAAGTGGAGGACCAGGAAAATATCTCACCCTTGGAGGACAGGAGAGCATAGTGGGTGGGTCTTAGAGGCATTTAGTTGGAATGAGGCCATGTAAGCTTGGTTGGCCTCTCTGAACTTCAGAGTCCTTATTTGTGAAATGAGTGTGATAATGCTGACCCCTGGGATGTGTGAAGATGGAGTAAGTTATATTTAAAACAATAGACCCATTGCACAGTGGACAAGAGGTGACAACCACTGATAAGGTGGAAAGAAGAAAAATGCACCAACTGAAGAAGGGCCTCCCACTGGAGGAGAGCATCTGAGATAAGGATGCGGAAGCTCAGAGCCACCACATCTCATAAGGTCCTGCTGTGTACTGCAGCCCTGTCAGTCCTAGGTGGGAAGGGACACTTGGCCTTGAAGAAGGAGACTGTGGTGGAAGGAGGTCTGGACCCTGAGACTGAGAAATCTTCCAACCACCATCGGTCCTTCCCTGTCTCAGTTCATCTGCGCTGACTCTCAGAGCCCTCCGGGTACAAGGACACAGCAGCATTTGCCTCCGATAGAGACCTAAGGATCCTCCCCAGAGCTGTTTATTGCCCACCTGTACCCAACGTCAGTTCTGGGAACTGGGCTCAACTCTGAGCTGAGCTAACCTTGTAGAACCCAAGAGCCGTGTCCATACGGGGTAGCAGCTGGCGTAGGTGAGGAGTGGGATCACCACAGCTCTTGCCAAAAGATGACATCAGAGATGTGACCAACTGGGAGATGAGCAGAAGGAGGAGCTGCACAAAAGCAGGAAGGTCATAGCTGGACATATCTAAGAATGAAAATACACTTACCTAGAGATGAGTCTAGATACTTGCAAATGGGTTTTAAAATCTAAGTGCAGATGTCAAATACTGTAGCAGAAAGAGAAGGAAAGTTTGCAATGAAGAAGTAATAATGTAATACCAGTTATCTGGCTCTAAAGCCCCAGGCTGTATGAACAGACTGGAAGTTGTGTGAATGTTTGAAGCATGTCTGTCATGAGTTACCTCTTTCCCAAAGAAGTCTTGGCCTTTTAGAAGAGCAATTTATATCAGTCACATTTCTTGATATCCTATTTTTTTTTAAAGATTTTATTTATTTATTTGACACAGATAGAGACAACCAGCGAGAGAGGGAACACAAGCAGGGGGAGCGGGAGAGGAAGAAGCAGGCTCATAGCGGAGGAGCCTGATGTGGGGCTCGAACCCAGAACGCTGGGATCACGCCCTGAGCCAAAGGCAGACGCTTAACCGCTGTGCCACCCAGGCGCCCCTGATATCCTATTTTTTATTTCCGTCTTCCCTGAGAAGTCTTTGTCCCGTGCGTACAATGAAGAAATGAAGCCAGGTGCCATTTCTAATTGGTAAATTGGTAACTGGTTGAACAACTGTCCCCAGGGGGCTCAGCTTGGAAGAGGGATGAAGGCCACCTGTCTAGTCCCACAGCAAAGTGGGCGGTGGGTCCCACTGAAGCCCCTGGATAAAAAGTGGGCACTCACACTGGCTTGGGGCTGCTGCGGGACAAGTGGACGACTGCCCCCTCAGAGGATGTTCAGGACCCATGATGGCACCATGCAGAGAATTTCAGGTTCCCACCCTGGGTGCTGAAGATGTGGCCCTACGTGTGTGTCAGCTTGAGGGAGAACTTTGAGGGTGGGAACGTGGTGAGCGGTGGAAGTCCTTTCTCTCCTCGACTCCCAGCCATTAGAACTGGTGGACCTTGCTAGCAATTTAGGTGCACAGGTGGAATTTCATGGGACCTCCCGGGCTGAGGGCCACCAGACATCCTACACAAAATTCCCATGGTGGAGCGGGCTATGCCTGCTGGGACACCTGTGCCTTCTTCTCACACTAGTTGACATGTTTTCTTGTTTTTCAAGTAGTGATGACGCCCCTCATTGGCTCAGCAGACTGCCTTCTGCCACAACACCGGTTTGTCGTACTGGTTCTGAGAGTCCAGCCACTCAGGCAAATGGCATCTGTGTGACCTTACCTGAAGGTTTGTGGGGTCCTATGGCCCTGACGATTTCCCTTGGGAAATACTTATTTGATGTTCCTGTTGAAATACTGTAATAAAATAAGTAGTATTATAATTTATATAATATAAGTAGTATAATTATAATATAACATATATTTTAACATATAACATATACAATATACTATATATAACATATACACTAATATAATACAATACTATAACATAACAAAATAACATATAATAACTACATGTACACATATGGAGTTTAAAGAACACAACTGTATTATATACTGTTATTTATAATTTAAATAATAGAACTATATGATATAGAGCACCTGGGTGGCTCAGCCGTTTAAACATCTGCCTTTGGCTCAGGTCATGATCCCAGGGTCCTGGGATGGAGTCCCGCATTGGGCCCCCCGCTCTGCAGGGAGTCTGCTTCTCCCTCTGCCTCCGCCTCTCTCTCTCTCTGTCTTTCATGAATAAATAAATGAATAAAATCTTTAAAAAAAGAACTACATGATATATAATACACCTGCTACCTTCTCTGTGAGGCACCCAGGGACTTGCTTCTTGAATCTATCCCTGTACCACTGTGTAAGCACCTTCCTTTTCCTCCTAGAACATCAAATTCCCTACCTCTTTAAATACACAGAAGAATTCAGACTCAGACTCTGGGTTCCTGTAAACTCTCCTTGCCTCCATTTCCTCACCTGTGTGGATTGACAAGGGTACCTCTCTCATAGGTCATTGTGCAGACAAAATGAGTTAAAACGTGAAATGTACTTAGAGGGGCATCTGGCAGGGAACAGAAGCTGTTATTGCTGGTGGTATGTTTATTACTACTCATTGTTACTTGAGTATTCCCTCAGCGTCCCCATCTGCTTTACCCCAAGAGGCATCATAAGACATTTCTTTTTTTTCTTTTTTAAAGATTTTATTTATTTATTTTGACAGAGAGAGGGAGCAAGAGAGGGAACACAAGCAGGGAGTGGGAGAAGAAGAAGCAGGCTCCCAGCAGAGGAGCCTGATGTGGGGCTCGATCCCAGAACGCTGGGATCATGCTCTGAGCCGAAGGCAGACGGTCAACGACTGAGCCACTCAGGCACCCCTCATAAGACATTTCTGCTAAATGAACACAGTACTCTTCCAACAGACATTTGTGAGATTAGACATTCTCCAGCACCAACGCCTTGGCATCTAGTATGCAGATTGGTCTAGCAGAGGGCAAGCTCACTCCCTCTGCAAAAGGATTGCGGGGGTCTGTTTTCCATGTCTTCTCTGTGTTCATTCACAGACCATTGAATACTTAACACAAGCCACTGATGATTAAGTATCAAGCAATAAACAAGATAAACCCAATCAGAAATTGTAGTGGCTTTAAAAGGTCATGTACATTTCATGGGTTTTATTTGCATTTTTCTCAACAGGAAGCTAGTCATTGTACTGTTCCATACAGTGCCACCTGGGAATACTACCTGGGCCTGAATTCTTTTATGCCATCACTCTTTCCACCCCCACAGAGGGGCAGGCCTTGTAGCTCATGAGAAGAACCCCCAAATATATGTCCTGGTCTTGGGAGGCCTGAGAACTAAGGGCAGCGGCCTGTCTCCGTGAGGGGGTGGTTATACTCTTGGATAACTGGGCAGCTGAGCCTCACTTAAAAATGCCAGGTGGTTATCCTGGGCGCCCTGTGACTCTCTAGTTTGTGTCCATGGAGCTGAGGGTGAGAGGGCATCTTAAGTGCTTCTTTTTCTCTCCCTCCACCTCCTGCTGCCATGTTGACACTGGCATTGTCAGGGGCCATGTTGACAGGGGCATGCTATCTCCTGAAATCCATTCATGTCAATTCACATCTGGCTCCCACCTAGCCTGCTCTTCCTACAAGAGGGATGCTAGACAAATTTACTGTGCTTAGAGCAATGTTCTCAGGCTGCTGGAGACACTGGGTGCCCTAACACCTGTATTCGCAAAGAGCAACACACTCCCCGCACGTGCCCACACAAACATAAATGTGCCCTTGGTACTGTTTGTGAAGACCTTGCCAATGACAACAAAAACAAAGAGGGATGATAGGAAAGGAAGAAACAGGGTGATCTTTACTGTATATGACGTAATTATCCAGACAGTCAGAAAATAATCAACTGAAGGTCTACCAGAATTTGTGACTGCACACTTAGTGACCAGATGCAAGATGGACACGTGGAATTAGATGACTGACATTGTCATTGTGTCAGGTGGCAATTGCTGCATAATGACCTGCCTCAAAACTCAGTGCTCCAGAACGGTAGTGATTTTGCATTATAGCCGATGCATCTGTGGGCTGGCTAGGGGTCCGCTAATCTAGGTTGGCCTCACCCGTGTGTCTGTGGTTTGGTGGAGAGTTCTGCTCTAACTTGAGCTAGGCTGGGGCAGTTTAGCTGGAGCTCTGCTCTCCATGCCACTCACGATCCTCCTGGGCCCAGTGGGCCAGCTGGGGCATGTTTGCATGGTGAGGGCAAAGCTGGGGTCCTACCTGGTCACCCCTAACCATGGTGAAGGCAAGAGAGCAAGCTCCAGTGTACAAGCCCATCTCCAGCCTCTGCTTGTGTCCTGTCCACTACAGCCCGTTGACTAATGTAGGCCATGTGGCCAAGTGTCAGGGGGTGGCATAGGCTACCCCACCCCAAGTGAGGGCGGTGTGAAGTCCCATGGCAAAGGGCATGGATAAATGGAGGGATCATCACTGGTGCCAACAATGTGGTCAAAAACCAACTAGAGCTATAACAAGAAATAGCATTCATGACTTTCACAACAGCAAGAAAAATCACAAACAACATGGCAGTAAACTTATCAAAAATGTGCAATAATATATGATAAAACTTTAATGGAACACATAAAAAGACTAAATAAGTAGACTGAATGGAGTTGCCTACCATTTTTCCTTTATCAGAGACTCCAAATTGTAAAGATTCACACTTTTTGTCATGTTAATTCATACTTCAAAGCAATTCCAGTACAAATCCTAAGGGGATTGTTTTTGATGACACTTTACTTGGTTTTAATGTCTATCTAGAAATATAAATGTGCAAGAGTGCAATACAATTTTGCATCATGGTGGTGGTGAGTAGCCTGCCTTAGGAAGTATGGAAATACCCTATAGAAGTAAGAGAGTTTTAAAATGTGGTATTAGAATAGACAAAGGCAAATAAGTCACAAAACAGAATAAAGATCCTCGAAAAGGACATAAATAATAGGGAATTCAATGTAAGATACATTTAATACATGACAGTGGGACAACTGGTTATTATATGGCATAAGGAAAGATAAAGCCTTACCTCACACCATACACACAAAATCCACTCCAGATTAAAGAGCCAACCATAAACACTCAAGTACAAGAAATAACAAAACAGAAGCCACAATGGAAATAATAGATATATTTGACACCAATATTTAAGATCTTGATTTAAGAGTAGACAACCATAGACAAAGTTAGAAGGACAAGTATTAGATGTGGAGAGAATTGTGTGAGCCAACAACCCAAATATATCTGGAACGCATGGAACTGTTCTATATATTAGTGAGTAAAAGGTAAGAATGCCAACAGAAAAGTGTGCAGTGGATATAAGCTAGTAACTTGTAGAAAAAGAAATGCCAAGTAGCAAATAAGTATAGGAGACGTTTGACCTTGGAAATATACATGGGAAGATAAAAATAACAATATATCCTATTTATGCTGGCTAGATTGAAAAAATGTGAAAGACTGACAATATATCCAGGGTTGGGAAATGGCTACTCTCTTCACTGTTGACTGCAGCACAGTGGTTTTAGGAAGATACTTTGGAAGAATTAATCAAAATTTAAAATATGCCTATTCTTTGACCTGGCAAATTCACCATTAAAAATCTGCATATGGAGGACATTATGCTAAGTGAACTAAGTCAGACAGAGAAAGACACATACCTTATGATCTTACTTATACATGGAATCTAAACAAGAAAAAATGAAACTCAGAAGAGATCAGGTTCATGGTCACCACCGGTGGGAGTGGGGAGAGGACGGATTAGAGAAGAGGGTGAAAAAGTACAAACTTGCAGTATAAGACAAACACACTAGGGATGTGTGTTTACTGCCTGGTGAAGATAGTGAACACTGCTGTGTGGTATACCTGAAAGTTGTGTAGAGAGTAAATCTTAAGAGTTCTCATCACAAGGAATAAAACATTTTTTTTCTTTTCTTTTTTCCTTTTGTATCTACATAAGATGATAGATGTTAGCTAAACTTATATTCTGGTGAGCGTGTCGTGATACACGTAAGTCCAACCATCATGCTGTACGCCTTCAACTTGCACAGTGCTGGGCACCGAGTACATCCCAAAACTGCGGGGAAAGAGAACACTAAAGGAAGATATTTTTAAAATCCATGTACATGGGGCGCCTGGGTGGCACAGCGGTTAAGCGTCTGCCTTCGGCTCAGGGCGTGATCCCGGCGTTCTGGGATCAAGCCCCACATCTGGCTCCTCCGCTATGAGCCTGCTTCTTCCTCTCCCACTCCCCCTGCTTGTGTTCCCTCTCTCGCTGGCTGTCTCTGTCAAATAAATAAATAAAATCTTTAAAAAAAAAATAAGAGGAGGGGAGAAAGAGAATTTCTTTAAAAAAAAAACCCATGTACAAAGATATGCAAACAAGTTTGTTCTTTTTAACAATACTTACGACTGCAAACAGTGGGGAACAATCTAAAAATTTACTAATGGAGAATTGGGTAAAGTATGGTGCCCAGAAACTAGCTCTTTACTTGGTTGGCAGTGAAGTCGTCATAATTAGATACAATTTGCATATATAAAAACTCCGCATAGGGTTTTAGTTTTTTTTTTTTTTAAGATTTTATTTATTTATTTGACAGAGATAGAAACAGCCAGCGAGAGAGGGAACACAAGCAGGGGGAGTGGGAGAGAAAGAAGCAGGCTCCCAGCAGAGGAGCCTGATGTGGGGCTCGATCCCGCAACGCCAGGATCATGCCCTGAGCCGAAGGCAGACTCTTTAACCGATGTGCCACCCAGGTGCCCCAGGGTTTTAGTTTTTAGAATCACCCTGTGTATCCTGGATGGAAGGCTTGGTTAAGGTGGTGGGACCTAATTAAGGTGTAAACCCACAACACGAATGTAGCTGACAAAGGTGCAGCAAGAATATGGAGAAGCACGCTCGGGGGAGATGGCAGGCCCTAAGAGCCGTGGAGTGCGTCCGATCCATGAAGGAACATCTCCTTCACCAGCAGAATGTACCTGGAAAAGGACCACTCCTCCCAGCCGCTGGGGCCCAAGCCACCCATGACCTCTCGCACACCCTGTAGCAGTAGCTCCCCCTGCTCTCCCTGCTCTGGCCACACACCCACAGCACAGCAGCCAGGCGATCCAGATAAAATCTGTCTGATCATGTCCCCCCTCTGCTCAGAACCTTCCAAGGATTCACCTGCTTCACTCAGAGGAGAAGGAAGACCTGGGAAAGCCCTGCAAGGGTGGTCCGTCCTGCACCGTGTGGACCTCACCACCTACCAAGCTTCTTCATCCACTCCAGGCTAGTCTGCTATTCTGGGGAAACAGGCAGCTCTTGCCTTGTGGGCTTTGCATTGACTGTTCCCTCTGCCTGAAGCACTCTTCCTCAGCTACCCCACAGTTCCTTCCTCCCCTCCTTCAAGTCTGTGCTTGGATGTTACTGCATGAGAGAGGACTCCAGTTGATAGTTTGTGTCTCCCTTCATGTCTTGATAAACATACCCTGGTTATGCAATGCGTTCATAGGGCAAGCTGGGAGAGGGGCATTCAGGAAACCTCTGTGCTGTCTTTGCAACTCTTGTAAATCTAAAATATTTCAGAATAAAAACAAACAAAAGTTATACCCACCAGCACTCCTCATCCCTCTGCACTCTTGGTCTTTCTCCACGGCACACCTTCCACACTGTGATTTACTCCTGTGTTCATTCCCTGCTAGACTGCTCTGTCAGGACAGAGTTTGCCATAAACCCACATTCTGGAACACATACCATAATATTATTCTATAAATTCTAGCTTCTGGGCACCACATATTTAATGGTAAGTTATTTACCATTAATACGTGTTTGATTAGCTCCCAAACGTTTGCTGTCATAAACGCTGCTGTAAAGTACACGTCGCACACATAGTTTCATACACAGACTTTTAATGGCTGGGTTGGCTGGGTCAAAGGGTGGGCGCATTTTAAATCCTGGTAATCTTTGCCAAATCATCATCCGAAAAACAATTATGTTGGAAACAGGATTTACCTATTTATTTAGTTTCTTATGTGTTTTTCACTAGAACATAAATTCCTTGGGAATTGGGGTTTTGCCTGTTTTGTTCAGGGCTATAAACCCAGCTCCCAGAACAAGTGTTTGTTGAGCAAACAAAGTGGGTAGTAGCAAGAGCTATTGCTAAAATTGATGGGATAAGATATAAATATTTAAATACATTATTTAAAGTTATAAAGGTAGTGTGGTAGACAGAATAACGGTCTCCCAAAGATGTCCATGTCCGAATCTCCAGAACCTGGGAATATATTCCCTCACACAGCAAAAAGGACTCTGCAGGTGTGATTACTTTAAGGGTCTCCACCTGAGGAGATGACCCTGGATTATCTGGTGCACACAATACCATCATAAGGGTCCGTATAAGAGGGTCAGAAGGTGGTGTGACAGTGGAGGCAGAGGTCAGGGGGAGAGATGAGAAGATGCTGCTGACTTAGAAGATGGAGGAAGGAACGTAGGTGCCTCTGCAAGGTAGAAAGGCAAGGAGGCCCATTCTCCCTGAAGCCTCCAGAAGGAACACTGTCCTACATCTTCATTCTAGGATTTCTGAGCTCTAGAACGGTGCGAGAATGACTTGGTGTTGTTTTCAGCTACCAAGTTCATGGTAATTTGTTACAGCAGTAGGAAATGGACCCAGGTATCAATAGAAGAAGTAAAATAAAAACACAAGTCCTAAACATGAGCTGTGGAGGAGCTGTGAAGGAGAGAGGCGGACAGGAAGGTTGCGGACACCACATCTTTCCTAAGGGAATTGGCAGAGTCCAGAGTCAGCAACTCCAGATGCAGGTTATTTCACATGTCAGCTACCCTTGGATGCAGTCTCCAGTGGGATGAAAACCAGACAGTTAAGAGAGGCTGCCCCTGCACGTGGACCCCAATGTTTATAGCAGCAATGTCCAAACTAGTCAAACTATGGAAAGTGCCCAGGTGTCAATCAACTGATGAATGGATAAGGAAAATGTAGTATATATATATATACCTGGAATATTACTCAGCCATCAAAGAAAATGAAAACTTGCTGTTTGCAACAACATGGATGGAGCTAGAGGACGTTATGCTAAGCAAAATAATCAGTCAGAGAAAGACAAATACATGATTTCACTCGTCTGTGGAATTTAAGAAACAAAACAGATGAACATAGGGGAAGCGAAGGAAAAATAAAATAAGATAGAAACAGAGAGGGATACAAACCATAAGAGACTCTTAACTCTACTGGGTGATGGGCATTAAGGAGGACACGTGGTGGAGTGAGCACTAGGTATTATATGTGAACGATGAATCTCTAAATTCTACCCCTGAAACTAAAAAAAAAAAAGAGAGAGAGAGAGACTGCCCCTGGAAGAGGGTCGGGAGGGGGTGTCCAGGTTGTCACCTGCCCTCTTTGCTCTGTAGTGCTCATGGATTGATTATCATGGGCGCATCTGACCACCATAAAAATACACTTTTAAAACCTGCTCTTGCACTGGTGCTCTGGAGAAGCAGCAGTCCAGTGGCTGCAGAGAGGTGCTGGCAGACTGGGGCTGCCTCTACCTCTACTGAGAAGACATGGCACCTGGGCCTCTGACAGCTCAGAGAAACATTGGCCAGTGGGAAGGGAATCCAAGCAGAAAGGCAGAAAGCCCAGGGCTGTGTGAGGTACCGTGTTCAGTGACGCGGAGACTTGGCCCATGACACCCTTCCCCTCACCCACAGAGACTGTGGACTGACTACCATCTTCATCCAGGCCCGAGGGGGCCCCTATGTTCTCCAGGCCTCTGCTGGAGAGTTCCAGTCCAAGGCTGCATGCCTGTGTGTACATGTGTACACAGTATTTGCGTACATGGGTGTGCATTTGTGTGCAGGCACGTGCAGCCGGGTGAGTTCAGGCGTGTGCGTGCAGGCGTGCATGCTCGTCTGAGTGTGCGCTCGGGGCCGCACTGAGTGTGCACTTGTGCAGGTCCATGTGAGCACGCACAGGCTCTGTGTGGATGCGCGTGCATTCCCGCATGTGTCTTTGTGCATGGAGAGCACGTGGGGGCCTTGCTGCCAGTTTCAGCTTATGCTCACATTTTGTTTGGTGCTCATGATTCAAAAACTCAGAGCTGGTGCTCGCTTCAGCAGCACATATGCAAAAACTCAGGGCTAGCATTTAAAAAATGAGATTTCACATAAAAACCTACACGTTCAGCTTCTTTTGAAAAGTGATAAGGCAGTACTGGGCCATGTTCCTGAAGGGCACTTACCAACTATAGCTCATGAGCTCTGCCCTGCCCTGCCCTGCCCTGCTAGAGGGGTCATGTGACCTCCAGTGTGTCAGAGATCTCACTGCTCCCTGCTGTCTCACACATTATCTGCCTCACCCATCTATGTTACCTCTTGGGCTCCTCTAGGAGTTTGAGATCCTTTGAGGAAGTCCCAACAACTTAGTAGCAAGTTCCAGTCTGGCCGGTGTGTGCACCCCTGCCCCAACATGGGCAGTGTCCCCAATACTGCTTTCATTCACTTTCAGCCACTGTGTCCACACGGTCACTTTGTCCCTCCCCAGGCTTCTCCTGATGCTTTCTCCCTAGTCGGCTATGCTCTCCTCACCCTGTGTCTCAACTGGAGTCTTACTCTTTCTTCAGCTGCACTCCAGATGTGCCCCCTCCTCCGAGAGGTCTTCCCAGATCTCCCCCAGCCATCAGTCACCCCTTCTGTTCTCCCTGACTTGCCACACGTCACTGCTGAGCGTATTGCTGGCAGGTGTACATGAGCTGGGACTAGAAATCCTCCAAGGGAGAGAAATATCTCTGTTTGGGAAAACCCTTGATAAGCCCATGGTATAAGGGGGGGGCATAACTGTGATTAGGAGCCAAATCATTAAAATCAAAGAAAGAGCTCCTAAATTCAACTGTAAGAAAATGAACAGCCTGACCAAAAAAAAAAAAAAAAAAAAAGAAGGGTCAAAGACCTGAAGAGACACCTCCTCAAAGAAGACACGCAGATGACAGGTAAGCATATGAAAAGGTGCTCCACATCACCTGTCGTCAGGGAAATGCAAATTAAAACCACAGCGAGACTCCACTACACATCTATTTAAATGGCCCAAACCCAGAACACTGACAAACCAAGCACCAGCGAGGGTGTAGAACAACAGGAGCTCTCGTTCATGGCTGGTGGGACGCAACACGGCAGAGACTTTGGAAGACAGTTTGGCAGTTTCTCATAAAACTAAACACTTTTCATAAGATGCAGCAATCACACTTCTTGGTATTTCCCCAAATGAATTGAAAACTTACGTCTGCACAAAAACCTGCACATGGATGTTTATGGTAGCTCTGTTCTTCATTGCCGAAACTTGGAAGCAACTGAGATGTTTTTCAGTAGGTGAATGGATGCACTATCGTACGGTGGTACAGTGGGGTGTTAGTTAGCACTGAAAAGAAATGAGCTATCAAGCTATGAAAAGACATGGAAGAACTTTAAGTGCATATTACTAAGTGAAAGAAGCCCATCTGAAAAGGCTACAAATTGTATGGTTCCAACTATGTGATGTCCTGGGAAAAGCAAAACTATGGCGAAGGCCAAAAGATCTGAGGTTGCTGGGGGTTAGGAGGAGGATGATTAGAGCACAGAGGGTTATCAGGGCAGTGAAAATACTCTGTGTGTATCACGATGGATACACGTCATTATTCATTTGTGCAACCCCACAGAGTGAACCCCTTGTGTAAACTATGGAGCTCGGGTGCTGGCAGCGTGTCAGCGTCGGTTCATCTATGTAAGAAATGCACCACTCTGGGGCAGGATGCTGATGATAAGGGAGACTGCGCATGTGTGGGAGGACAGGGCATATAGCAGGACTCTGTACTTCCCACTAAATTTTGCTATGAACCTAAAATTGCTATAAAAATAAAGTTTATTAATTAAAAGCAATAAAACAAAAAAATCAAGTTGAGTCATGTCTTAAAAGGGAGTTAAATTCTAAAACCAGCTCAGAAGATGAAATCCTAATTAGCCAAAAATACTTTCGAATTTTTTTCTTAAATCATCCACAGAGCAGTGTGTGATGTATGCTAGCCACCTTGGGCGCTACCTTCCCCTCTCTCTGTATGCCCATCACAGCTGTATTTCCCCTCAAGTTGGGTGGAATCAGTAGTTGGCCTGCATTTAGAAGCAATTATTTTGTATGACAAATACATGTCTTTCAATGCGAGGATCGCCGTAAACGAAGCTGGAAACTCACGCTGTGAGAATTGGAGTCAGGGTTGGGAAGTGTACCTTCTATTACATGAGCATGGGTTATCCCACGTGACCAAAATTCATGTGCATTTTTCTCCCCCATTTTCAGGAACTACGTGGCTGATTTCCTGTAAGTTAAAGGCATGTGTGAGGTGAGCCCGCAGAATGAAGTTGTAGTCAAGTTGCTTGACATGATAAAATAGAGGAATTTGAGGCTGGGGAAGGCCCAGATGGAAGGACAGAGAGGGAAGGGTGAAGGCAGAAAGAAAGACAAATGGTGGATCTGGAGAGATGAGCTGTTTTTTTCATGCCTCCAAGTTGGTGCTGTGTACAACTGAGCCAGCTGGCCTGGATCAGGGACTCAGAGCACAGGATGACCACAAAGACGTTTTCCCTGGAACATTTGTAGACATATTTGGGAGGGATTTGAATGCCTACAAGACATAGAATTAGGGATGTAGAGCCAATGTTAATTAGATCTCAGAGCACAGGGCAGCCCCAGGTGACATCTAGTCTACCCACCATTATATTCATGGCTTATGGTATTGCTTTTGGTGTTTGACTTAATGGGTTTGTTGCCACACGGTGAAGGTGGGAAGGAGAATGGATGGAATTTAGAAGACCTCCTAGTACTTCCAAATCTTATGGCGAAATTTAGTGGAAGACCCTAGGGACTTGCGTCACCGAGGGGTGAGATCAAGAAGCTTCCTCCTGACACTGGTGAGAGTGCAGGAACTGCAGCTGGGAAGGAAAAGCGGGAATCACAGGCAGCAGCTATGGCCTCATGGTCCGTTGCTGAAATGAAGAAATGGCCATTTTGCATGTCTTTCCTTGGTTAGGTCACAGAGATGTTTGCGCAGATTAACTTTTCTTTCAACTCTCTTTCTCCCATTAATGTGGTTGGGATGCTTTGTAAACTTTACACTCAGGAGTTTGGGTTTGCAGCCGAGGTCACCACCTGAGTACATCAGTCAGTCAAAGGGGTGGACTGTGCTGGGCAATCTGTCTTGGCTCCCCAGCATCGTCCTTCCTCATTCAGGTTGAGGAATTGCATTCTGTATGATACTTGCTTACCTTGATCCTGGGCAGGTTATGGGCTAGGACCTATGCTTCGCCAAGCAGATGCTTCTGCCTTGAGCCTTGGATTTGGAGCAAATGACAAAAAAAAAAAAAAAAAAAAAAAAAAAAGAGAGAGAGAGAGAGAGAGGGCAGCTCATGATTCACCATGGTGGCCTTAATTCACGTGGTGCCTGGGGCAGAGCTCACAGCAGTGCTGGGGCAGCAGTGCCAGCCAAGACCAGCAAGTCTCTCCCTGTGGTATGATCTTGAAGATGATTCTGTCCATGGTTCTTGCCCATTGATCTGACCCTCGTTCTCTGATAGATGTGGTGTGCTACTCTGGGTCTTTCTCTTAAGTCCCTTTTCGGCTTATTTAAGTTGAAGTCAGTTTATTGTTTGCAAAAAGAAATCTTGAGCAATGCAGTCTGGCTGCTAGTGTGCCCTTCAGGCAGCTTGTCTGTCCCTCTGGGCTCCCCTCTTGGTAACAGACCCTGTAAAGGCTTGGTCCTGTATGGGGGCAGGTCAGCTAGGCAGGGGCACTGTTCGGTTTTGACTATTCACCTCCACCCCCCCCCCCGCAAGGAGCATTTCTAACCCCAGCTCCCCTGCCCACAGACCTACTCTTAGCCTTGGCTCTCTGCACCTCTCCGAGCTCCCCAAACCTTTCATCCCACCCTCCGGTCTGCCTGACCGGAGTAGCTACTGAATGGGAGGAAGGGGGGCGTGTTTGGGGAATCTGAGCCCTAAGAACACCACGCTGGACGCAGTGAAGGTCATTCTGTGTGATAATCCATTCTCCTCACCCAGTCAGTAAAGCTTTGTCAGGGACCCTGGGCTGGACTTAGCTGAACTGGGGTGTTCAGGGGAAGACATCTGCATGATTTTTGTAATGATGGTGGCAGTTCCTTCCACCCCTGCTATGTGGCCCTTGGTGAGTGACTGCCGAGTCTCCCATCATGGGATCCTGTCCCCACTCCCTCAATATGGCTGCCATGGGACTGACTTGTGATTTCTGAGCCCGGGCTTCAAGAAACTTTGCAGCTTCTGCACCCAGCCTCTTAGAAGCCCAACGCTGCTTTGTGAGGAAGCCTAGCCAGGCCTCCCTGAGGATGAGAGTCCCTGAGGGTGATGGTGGGCACTGGCCACCAGGCATAATAGTGAGGCTGCCTGACATCAGGGTCAGCAAGCTTTTCCACGAAAATCAAGATAGGAGATAGTTTAGGCTTTGCAAGCCATAGGCAGTTTCTGTCCAACCACTCACTCTGCTGTCACAGTGTAAAAGTGACCAGTCATACAAATGAACATACCTGGTGAGATCTTATCTGAGAAGGAGAAATAAAAATCGGGGGGAAGCCACGACCTGTGCAGTCAGTTGATGAGAGGGCTAAACTCTGGTTTTCATTTTTTTTATTTTTATTTTTTTAAGATTTTATTTATTTATTTGACAGAGAGAGAGAGAGGCAGCCAGCGAGAGAGGGAACACAAGCAGGGGGAGTGGGAGAGGAAGAAGCAGGCTCCCAGCAGAGCAGGGAACCGACGCAGGGCTCAATCCCAGGACTCTGGGATCACACCCTGAGCTGAAGGCAGACACTTAACGACTGAGCCACCCAGGCGCCCCAAGACTGGTTTTTAGACAGCAGCTCTCCTTCCCGTGAACTCTGGCAGGCACAGGCGTGTATCGCACGCTTGACTCCAGATGCTGCAAGAAGGACCTGGGAGTGGCTGCAGAACTGGGGCTGCCTGGTGGGCCCATATTACTCAGTGGCTGCACAGCTACTCCCTTTCTAGAGGGTGGGCTGGAATGCAGCAGGTGACGGGATCCAAGCAAGGGCGGCCAACCCAGCTGTCCGTGGTTGATAGGGAACTTGTTGGACCAGCAGCTGCCCTGCCTTCAAGCCAGCCGATAAGCAAGGGGCTGGGGCTGGGCCACCTTCCTGGCTAACTCCTGACCTCTTAGTAGTAAACAGGGTGGGGGGTCCACAAACTCTGGGCTCAAGCTGGTGGGGACGGGGGGGGGGGACTCTGCTTTCTAGTATATTCTTACCTTTTCCACTGCCCTTGGACCTGACCTACCCAGAGGTTAGTGAAGGTCAAGGAAATTAAGGTCAGAGCCCTGGAGGAGAAAAGCAACAGGGTATAGAGGGTTCTCTCCCTCTGCGGGGGAGCCAATAAATAAGCTGTGGTTCCAGAGGAAGGGTGAGAAATATACACTGTCCAGGTGCAAGAGAGGACGTTCCCAGTTGCAGCTCAAGGCCAAGGCTCTTTCCTGACCTCTGAATTGTGTTGAGAAGACAGGGTAGAGGCCTCTGGAGGGATGTCCAGATTTTACAAGGTGGAGGATACACATGGGCACCTTGGACTGGCGGAGCCCAGGACCCAGATGCAAACATCATCAACCCCTGCCCGTGGTCTAATGTTAATCTGCTTATGTACACTGGAGCTCGTGCAGCCACCCAGAGGAAAACTGGGAGCTTGACTTGGAAGAGGAAGGAATGTGCCAGGAATTCTCTTCCCCCAAAGGCTCTTTGGACTGGACTCAAGCTTCTGGAGTCTGGGGGAAGGGCCCATTTCTGGTTGGTGGGGGCAGTGAGACTCTGGCGTAGCTGTGATGGCCAGAGTGAGGGACGTGCATAGCAGGGGAACTTGCAGGTGTGGGCGGCAAGCTGCAGGGGGCCTGTGATGTGGGGTGCGGCACAGAGGCTGGGGGAGACCATCCTCTGCCTTAGCCTAGGACCCAGCGCTGCCCTGGCACCCCGCTGTGGACGCGCCACCAAACGCGGCAAAGGTCGTGTGGACAGGGGTTCCTGAGGAGGTGCTGCAGTCAGCCTCCCCACAAAGGGGCTTCTGGGCGTGTGGAAGCCCCTGGGCTGTGTCTTTTCCTCCATTCGTATGTGGAAGTCCTAACACCCCATACCTTAGATGTAACTGTATTTCGAGACAGGGTCTTTAAAGAGGTAACTGGGTTAAAGTGAAGTCATTGAGGGGGGCTATCCAATATGACTAGTGTCCTTATAGAAAGAGTAGATTAGTACATAGACATTCACAGAGGGGTGACCATGGGAGGACACAGGGAGAAGACAGCCATCCACAAGCCAAGGACAGAGGCCCCAGAGGAAACCAACCCTGCAGACACCTTCATCTTTGAATTCCAGCCTCCAGAACTGTGAGAGAGGTACTATCCGTTGTCTCAGCCACTCCATCTATGGGACTTTGTTCTGGAACCTGAGCTGACTTCTACACCACCCTTGAGGACTCCCGGAGCTCAGCAGGGTCTCCGCACTCACAGGGCCCCCCAATCCCCCCCCCGACGTTGTGTTACACTTGTTCTGTAGCCAGTGTGAAACAGCTCCTGAGTTTGCAGCTGAGGGTAGAGCCTGCAGGCCAGACATGGGGCAAGAAGGTTGTCTGGAACATGAGTTCCCAGGACTCATACATGTGTATTTTATATTTTGGGTTATAACGTGCTACATTATTTGTTTTCACGCTCCAGTTGTTCCAGCTTTGGCCAGTGGGCGCTCCTTCATTTGGCTCCTGCAGCCCTCATTACTGTGGTTTTGTTTTCTGAGCACTTCCTTACTTTCAGCGCTACAAGATGTTCCAGGGTCACCCTGCATATTCCCTGCCCCAACCCTGGAATCAGCCATTTCCCCAAGGAGCCCTATTCCTTCTGCTGGAGAATGGTATCAGAAACCAACGTTTGGTGTTCGCTGTGCTAGGGGACTGCCATTTCTTCTAGGTCCTTCCAACTTGCAGAGCAAAGAAATATCTGTGTGTGCACACACCCATATCCATAAATATTTCCATATGTGACCATCCGTACCCGTCTTAAGCTATACATGAGCTCGTATTCATGTCTCCAACTCCCGTCCATTATGCATGGATCATTCCAGCCCAGCCCTCTGCGTTGGTTTGCCTGTAATCTCCCACTCCAACAGTGAGAAACCTGGCCCTGCCACCTGCCGTTCAGTTCCTTAGTCAATTGTGCAATTCCAGGATACATGGAGGGAGGCATTAGAATTGCTCACCCATAGGAAACTACTTTGCCAGCTGGGATGGGTGCTTATGTGCTCTCTCTCTTTTTTTTTTAATTTTTTTAAAATTTTTATTTATTTATTTATTTTTGATGTTAAGTTCGATGATTCATTAGTTGCGTATAACACCCAGTGCACCATGCAATGTGCTCTCTTGATGCTGTTCTTAGAGATTCCCCTCATTCCCAGACTTACTTAGGCCAGCACCATTTCCCTCAGTCCCTTCAAGGATGCTCTTTCATATATATTCTTTTTTTTACAGATTATTTGCTTACTTCATGAATTTCAGACGTTACTATGTCCTCATGTGGTATTTGTTGGGTGAGTCAATGGCAGTGTCTACCCTGTCACTGAGCTTCTCTGGTTTCTGCAGCCACACATCTAAGCATCTTCCACACTCCCCTCCCCCTCACCATTCAGCTGTCACCCCTCTCTGCATTTCAACACCACCTTCCTTGCCTTGCCAGCCTTGCTTGAGTCCTGCCCTCCTTGGTGAGCTGCCCGGCAGTGAAGTTAGCATGCTGCTTTACTGTTTCCCCACATTTCTCAGTGGGTCATTGTCAGATCTTTCTTCTACTCGGAGACACCCGGGGGAGAGCAGAGTCAGCTCCTCTGGGAAATGGTGCAGGAGCTTCCTCACTGCTGGGGAGAAGGTCTGCTCTCCACTTAGGATTACTGCACTCACCAGGAGAGGTTCCTCCTGTTATTGCATGGAAAGATTTTCCCTGGCGTCCTTTGGGCTGAGCTCCGAGGCCAGCGGTGCCAAGTCAGGACTTACAGGACAGATAAAACCCTGGGCAGGGCAGGGACCTCTGAGCTCTGAACCCCATGGGTCTGTCCCCGAGGAACTCCCCTGGGCTTTTATTTCAGGGTCACATTGTGGTGGATGCTGGGATGAATTTCTCGGATCCCCCTTCAGAAACAGGGGACTTATTTTCTGGCTGCTGACCAGGCACTGATCAGCTTTTTGGGGATTTCCTCACCTGAAGAGAAACGGCTCATTCATGGCTCCTTCCAGTAACAGACTGACACCAGGAATAAGGCCTGGCCTGTCTTCCCAACTTGGGACAACTCTGCAAGCCACCAGCTCCAGAGCCCCCGGGAGGATGGCTGAGGCCTGTGTCAGGCCTGCACCGTAGCTCAACTGTCCCTCCATCAATGTTCGTGCAAAGGACTGCATGTTTGCGTTCCTCTAAAATTCATATGTTGAACCCCAACCCGTCAGTGTGATTGTGTAGGAGGTGGGGCCTTTGGAGGTGACAGGTCATGAAGGTAGAGCCTCATGAGTGGGATTAGTGCCCTTATACAAGGAGACGTGAGATGATCTGCCACAGAACTGCAAGAAAGAAGTGTCTGTTGTTTAGGTGGCCCCACTGATGGTGTCTGTTACGGTGCGTGTGCTAGGACTGTTGGCTTCCTTCCTGTCCCCACAGTGTTGCTCTCTAGGCCATCCTGCAAGTGGGTGTCTACCTCAGGGTCTGCTTCTGCAGAGACGAACAGTATGCCTTAGAGCAGAAGGCCAGCCAGGAACGGGCCCAGCCCAGCCAGCCCACGGTTCTTCCTCGGCTTGGGGGCTGCTAGGCTGGCTTCCTGTCCACTGCTAGCTGACCAGTCTGTGCCCTCTCTCTGCCCCCTGCGCCTTCTGCCCAGACTTGCCATGTCTTCAGGCCAGGGCTGCAGAGCAGGCACGAAAGTGCTGAGGCCCGGGAAGACATGGTGTTGCTGGGGAAGAGGCAGGCTAGGAGGCTTGTCAAGTCTACTGTGGGGTTCTCCCTGACGACTGATGGCGGCCCACCCGGGAAGTAAGAGAGCAGAGAGGAAGACCCCAGAGTGAGGCCTCTGGCCAGCTGGGACGGAGCCTGGGCTGGGGGACAGCCCCTCCTCAGTTCCAGCTGCTGTCCGCCCTGTGGAAACGGGGGCCCAGTGTCACCTGAGCTGTGCATTTTTGAAGACAAGCTAAAGATCCTGACTTTTACGCAAAGCATTCTGATCTGTGACTGGTTTTGTTTCTCGAAAACAAACAAGACCCGCCTGCGGCTGAGTCTTCTGGCGGTGCTGCCACATGTGTGGCCCTGCTCTGTGGCAAGGCCACGGGAAGACGTGCCGGTGGCCCTGTAACCCGCTCTAGATGCTCGCCTCTGACCAGCATGGTGCTTATTTCTCTCACTTCCTCAACATAGCAGCCCCACGTCGCATTCCACAGTCTGCGTCCCCTCCTGACGTCTGGCTTCTCCACGGACCCCCGGCCGGCTGGCGTCCTGAAGGGAGTCTCCGTGGGCCCTGCCAGACAGTGGTCCACGTGCAGGTCCCACGGCTGGAGGCTGGGAAGGACGGATGGTGCCGCAGTGGAGAGTGGGGAGTGGAGAAGCCTGTGCTCCGGGATGGTGGGGGGGGGGGGGGAGTCAGGCCCTTGGGGGAGGGGAGTGTTGGATGGGCACCCATCAGGGCTTGCTCTGGATTGTCACGGCTCAGAGGGGTTTGGATGGGGCTGGGCTGGGGCCACAAAGGGCTAGGGAGAAAGCATGGTGGAAGCAGAGGAAGGGCCTCTTTTTAAACAGTTGTGCGCTGCCGGTGGGAGGCAGTCGACATTCTGCAGTGCAAATGCCCTGTCCACCCCTCTCACTGCCTGACTTGGTCAGCTCGGGCTGCTGTCACAAAGGGCTGGAGACCTGTGTGCGGTGATTGACAGCGGACATTTATTTCTCCCGGGCCTGGAGGCTGGCAGTCTGAGGTCGGGCGCCAGCACGGGCCCGTTCAGGGAGAGCCCTCCTCCTGGTTTGCAGAGGTCCTTCTTGCCGGGCACAGCAGAGTGGACAGACCTAACTCTGACCTCTTCTGGTAAGGGCACTAACCCCCTTCCCGAGGGCTCTTCCCTCCTGACCTAATCACCCCTTGAAGACTCCACCTGGATTAGACTTCCACATATGAGTTTGGGGAGGGGCCACAAGCATTCAGTGCACTGGACTGCACAGAGGGGTACACGTGTTTGTGTGTGCGTGTGCTGTGTGCACGTGTTTATGTGTAAGTGTATGCGTATGTGTGCACACGTAGGCGTGTGTGTGTGTGTGCGCACGCGAGCATCCACGCTAAAGAAAATGGCCATTTAAGGCCAGAGTCCAAGTTTGCCAAGAGACCACAGGCCCAGGGGAGTTTGCAGCAGGGCGTGGAGTGAGGTTCAACCAGTCAACATCTGGGTTACACATTTATTTTCATAGAGTAAATATTTTGGGGGTTGGGGGAGAGCTGCCACAATGTGTTTTTTTCCTCAATGTGACTTCTAAGCAACATTCACCAAGACTTCTACCCATAAGCCCAAGAGGCTTCCAGGAGGGTAAGGATTCCAGAACTGTGGTTAGTCCCTGAGTAGGGAAGGCGAAGAGAGCACCTCTGGGGCTTTGATGCCCCCAAATAACCAGCATTCCAGGCCTCTTGACTTCCAAAGTACAAACCTGAGAAGAAAGCTTCTGGAGCCGAATCCCTTAGGCCCTATGGGCCTGAGAGTTGAATGAAGAAGGACAGAGCTGCCTCTTACATAGTGCTTAGTATCCAGGCTGGTGAGTGCAGAAATAAAAGAAGATAAAGTCAGATTTTTCTGTGAAAATCTCTTTAGCCACTCATCAAATATAATGCATAAAATAAGCCTTGATGTCTCCATACACCTCTGATCAATAAATCCCTTGCACACCAAAGTTTGAGAATCCCAAAGACAGTCTAAGAAAGACATTCTCCTTCTTTTCTCTTCTCCCCTCCCCACAAAAAAAGGCTATATTCAGATGTCTGGGCTTTCAAAACCTTTGCTTTTAGGATGGCTGTAATCCCTATTGCGTGGGGCAGATAATGTTGGGTTGCCCAGCCCAACAACCACACCCAAACACTTTCCCCCTGCTCGCCTCCCATAGCAGAGACTAGAAGAGCAGACCGTAACTTTCCGAACCTCCCTTGCAGTAGGAGCGGCCAAGTGCCCAGTTCTGAGGAATGAAGTGTGGAAGGGACTTTTGGGGAGATTTTTTCTTCCTTGATAGAAGAGATAGATGCCAGATGAAAGTGGTGAATGGTGGGAGCTGCTCTTCCCCCCCTCTTTTTGCTGGTACATAAATGTGATGCCTGGATCTGTGGCAGCCTTCTTGCAACCCTGAGGCTCCAAGTATGAGAAGAAAAAGATAATACACTAAAGAGGGTGGGACTTAATTATGGAAAGTGCTGGGTTCTTGTACCTCTGTGTCATGGACTAACTCTGAGATTCATCTGCCTCTATAATTCTTTTCTTTTCTTTTTTTTGTTATTTGTTAGAATTAGTTTCAGATATGAATGACAGAAAGCCCAAATTAATCATGTTAAATAAAATTAAACTTTATTTCTATTAAAATAAAAAATACATATTTATTAAAGTAAGAATACATCACTGGCAGCATTTTGTAAACTTTCATTTACAGTAAATTTGCAAGGACTTCGTCACATTATCACACCTAGTACCTGGGGGACTGAGAAACCTAAATTCTACCTGGGCCCTGGGTGGCCACGAGCCCAATTAACATTTGAGAGTTCTATATGGAGAGGAGAGGGGAGAACAGGATATTGGGGAATGACTAGCCATGTTTACTACATGGGTAAACGGTAAATGGTTTTCGCAAAGTCATATTTTCAGTTTCTTGCAGCCAACAGTATTCCAAGCTCACGTTCAATGAGTGGAAGGGCAGCAACTTCAAAAGCATTCTCAGACTTCCATTTCCAACCAAGATGGAATAACAGGGACCTAATTTATCCTCCTGCACGAACCAATTACAAACCTAGACAAAAGATAAGAAACAATGGTGGTTAAAGCATTGGATATCAAATTGTGAAGGACAATGACCCTAAAGATGGGAAAGCAAATGTTTTCAAGCCCCGCTTCTGCCTTGAGAACATTCTCATGTGGAGGTGCTAGGAGGGGAACTCAGACAGAGAGCCACACGGGGGGACGTGCACACAGGAGAGGTCTCCAGAGCACTCAGCAGTGGACGGGTCAGTGCGTGCAGGTGAGGACACAGCTAAGGTTGAGGGAGGGCCCATTAGAAAAAATTAGAGGAACAATGCCTGGGCGCTCATAAAGTTCTGGGATGTGTAGCTATTCTCACCAGCCAGACCAGAAGACCTAATAGTTCATGGAGTGTTAGATGCCATACTCAGAATGATCTTGCTTCATCAGGATAAGTGCTGTTTTGCTTCCACTTAATGAATCTGAAAGGCAGTACTTGATATGATCACACTGGTTCCAGTAACTTGACTGAGCACCAGAACAAAGTTCAAGAATATTTATAGGGTACAAAGACATCAGTGAACCCAACAGAACCATACATATGTATGACCTCATTTCTGAAAAGTCACTTACACCGTCACCGAGATTGGTGTTTGGGTAGTCGAGAGGTGTGTGTGCTATAAAATGACCACTAACAGGGCGCCTGGGGGGCTCAGTAGGTTGAGCATCTGCCTTTGGCTCAGGTCATGATCCCAGGGTCCTGGGATGGGGCCCCGTGTCGGGCTCCCCTCTGCTTCTCCCTCTCCCACTGCCCCTCCCCCTGCTTGTGTGCTCTCTTTCTCTGTGTCAAATAAATAAATAAAATCTTAAAAAAAAAATTACCACTATCATCTAATCTGTCCTTGCCAGTGGCTACCTCTTATAGCCTACCCTAACTGAAAACACGCTAGGAAAGGAATTCTAGGGAATATAGTTTAACCTAGCCAAGTTGGCTTAATGAAAGCCATCGCAAACAAGTGGGTTTTATCTCAGGAATGCGAGGTTAGTTTAACATTAGAAAAACACCAATCAATGCAATGCACTGCATTAATAAATTAAATTTAAAAAACCCCATACTACCATCTTAATAGAAACAGAGCAACCATTTGGGAAAAAAACCCCCAAAACCCAACATCCATCCTTTTTTTTTTTTTTTAATGATTTTTTATTATATTATGTTAGTCACCATACAGTACATCCCCGGTTTCCGATGTAAAGTTCGATGATTCATTAGTTGCGTATAACACCCAGTGCACCATGCAATATGTGCCCTCCTTACTACCCATCACCAGCCTATCCCATTCCTCCACCCCCTCCCCTCTGAAGTCCTCAGTTTGTTTTTCAGAGTCCATAGTCTCTCATGTTTCATTCCCCCTTCTGATTACCCCCCTTTCTTTATCCCCTTCTTCCCCTACCGATCATCCTATTTCTTATGTTCCATAGATGAGAGAAATCATATGATAATTGTCTTTCTCTGCTTGACTTATTTCACTTAGCATTATCTCCTGCAGTGCCGTCCATGTTGCAGCAAATGTTGAGAACTCGTTCTTTCTGATAGCTGAGTAATATTCCATTGTATACATGGACCACAGCTTCTTAATCCAGTCATCTGTTGAAGGGCATCTCGGCTCCTTCCACGATTTAGCTATTGTGGACAATGCTGCTATGAACATTGGGGTGCCTATGGCCCTTCTCTTCACTACGTCTGTATCTTTGGGGTAAATGCCCAGTAGTGCAATGCTGGGTCATAGGGTAGCTCAATTTTTAACTTTTTAAGGGACCTCCACACTGTTTTCCAGAGTGGCTGTACCAACTCCAACATCCATTCTGATAAAAAAAAAAAAAAATTCTTAGAAAACCAGGAAAGAGGGCAGTTCCTCAACTGACAAAGTGTGTCTGTGAAAAAGCCTAGAGCTAGCATCATGTGTTATGGTAAAAGACTGAATGCTGTCTCCTTAAGATCAGCAACAAACCAGCATGCCCACTCTCAACACATCTATTCCGCAGTGTACCAGAGGTTCTATCCAGCTCAATAAAGGAAGAAGAAGAAACAAAATGCGTCGAGATTGGAAAAGAAGGAGTGAACCATGTTTACTCACAGACGACATGATTGCCTATGAGGAAAATCTGATGGAATCCACTAGAAGTAGTAAGTGGGTTTAGCAAGATTGCAGGTACAAGATCTTATGCAAAAATCAATTTATCTCTGCTGGTAATGGTCAAAAATTGAAATAAAAAAATCCACACCATTTGTAGTAGAACAAAAAAAAAATCCACAACCTAGGGATAAATCTGTGAGACCTATTGTCTAAACACTATAAAACATTTTTGGAGGAATCAAGGGAGACCTAAACAAATAGAGAGCTATTCTTCCTTCACTGGTTGGAGGATGAAACATCGCTGTGACGTCAGTCCTGCCCAAATTGATCTACAGATTCGATGCAATCTCAGTCAGGTGCTCAGTGGGCTTTTCGTAGAAATCGACCGCTTGGTCCTAAGATTCACAGGGAAATGCAGAAGAACCAGAAGAGTCAAAACAACTCTGAGAACCAGAGCTACCTGTTTTCAAGCACTTTCGTTTGCCATCTTTGTATCTTTGGTGAAATGTCTGTTCAAATATATGCTCATCTTTAGGAGATGTTTGGTTTCTTATAACTGAGTTTTGTGCAGTGGAGCAATGTTAGGACTACTGCCCAACTGCCATGTGGCTGGTGGGAAATACTGGAAGCTCTGGGCATGCCTTGTGGGCCCCTTGGAGGTCTCCAGCCAAGGGGGCAGGCCTGTCGCTGCTGTGGGATGGTGAGGTGTGTGGGCAGAGGCCAGTGCTGCCGAGGGGCTGGCCAGAGCTTCGCTGTGGTCCGGTTTAGCTGTTAGAGAACTGCAAGCCAGCGAAGGGCAGAGGCCAGGAAAGGGGGGGCCTTGGTGCCAAATGGGCTCATTTTTTTTTTCTGTCCACCACAGCTTGTTGCTCCTGAAAGTGGGGCCACCCTGCTTTAATGTCTCCCCGGCTGGAGGGGAGGGCACCCTGACTCACTGTGGCCCGGGGCCTTGGCTCCCCAGAGGTCTTTTGCCTGATACATGTCGAGCTGTCTAGCTCATCGTCAGGCTCCTGGAGCCTCCCTGCAGGGCAGCCAGCTTTTGAGACCTCGTGCTACACCAGCAGGTCCCCAGAACCAGGCGCTCCCAGCTCATGCTCCCTATTTGTCTGCTCAGGTGCCATAGCGAAGTTCCACACACTGGGCTGTTGTTTATTTTCTCACAGTTCTGGAGGCTGGAAGTCCACGATCAAGGTTCCTTCCAGGGTCCCTGTCCTTGGCTTACAGATGGCCATCTTCTCCTTGTGTCCTCACATGGTCGTCCTCTGTGTCCTCTCCGTCTAAGGACACCAGTCCGATTGGACAGGGGCACCCCTACGACCCTATTTAAACTTAATCACCCCTGAAGAGACTCTATCTCCGAAGACAGTCACGTTCTGAGACGGTGGGGGTTAGTGCTTCAACATAGGACTTCTGAGGGATACAATTCAGTCTGTAATACACCCTACATGCAGCCCCTGCAGGCACGGACTGGAATGGGCTCATCCTGCTTGATCCTCTCAACAACCCCCCAGGAAACGAAAGTGGGAGTTCTCGCCCACCTTGCATATCAGGAAAGTGGTGTGGAATGCTTGCTGGCTCCGCGGAGATGAAGGCATCTGCTGCACACAAAGAGCGCACCCAGCGCTGCCCCCAGACTGAACTCCGGGTGCGAGTGTGCACCTGCCGCCTCACTACCCCATGGATGGTCCCATAGCAATGAGGTGGGACGCACCCAGCCAGAAGTCACGATAGAAAGCCAGCCTGCCTCCCTAGTAGAAGAGCAAAAGGGTTACAAACCCACGAAAGGGTTTCCATGTCTGGGAAACACGATGTGATAGAAAGTAATCTTTTAAAATGGTGAGGTGAGAATAAATTAATTAGAAAGTGCTGTTAGGTCATCAAGCTTATCCTTTGCAAGAGAATTAGAGCTGGATACCTTACGTCAGAATGAATTCCAGGTGCATTTTTAAGTGTAAAAATAAACAAAGCCATTCACATACTGTACTAGGGAAAAAGGTTAGGTGATGTTTAATAAAGATAAAACAGGCCAGGCCTTTATAAGCCCAACACTATAGTGAGAAACTATAAAAGAAAACATCACTACATTTGACTAATAGAATTTTAGATGACGTTTAGGGTTAAACACTGCAAAGAAAGTGAATAAACAAACAACAGAACTAAATGTTTGTATCACAAAGGTAAGACCCCAAGAATGTGAAGAGTTTTTACAAACCAGTAAGAGAAACGTTGAACACCCCTGAAAATAACGGTAATAACAGTAGCCAAGTTTCACTATTTGAAGATGCCGGCTTCCTTAACGGATTAACTCGTGTGTTCAGAACAAGGTTTCAAGGTAGGTGCTGTGTTTTCCGTATGTGGAGATAAGGAATGGAGTGTGGAGCCGGCCCCCCAAGCTTGCCCTAAGGACTGGCAGAACCAGCGTGTCAGCCGTGGGTCAGTGAGGCCGTCATGCAAAAACAAGAGCAGCTCTCTCTTGTGGGGCACCTGGTGGCTCAGTCGGTTAAACACCTGACTTTTGATTTCGGCTCCAGTCAGGATCTCAGGGTCCTGAGATCGAGGCCTACGTGAGGCTCCATACTCAGTGGGGAGTCTGCTTCTCCCTCTTCCTCTGCCCCTCTCCTTGCTTGTGTGCACTCTCTCTCTCTAAAACGAATAAATAAATCTTAAAAAAAAAAGAGCAGCTGTCTCAATTGCTGAGAAATGTAAGGCTTTACTATTCAATGCAAATTAAGTGCAAATTTATACAAGTTTAACACACAGTAAAACAACACTGCAATTTTTAAAGTCCCAGCAGGCTGACAAACATGAGACGTGAATGCCACTCAGGGATGTCGTGCGATACGGCAGCCTCAGTTACTGTGGGGGAAGCTGACCCCCTTTCTGGGTGGAAGCAGAGGGCTAGGGGAAGGAAGCAGGCACCAGTCTGGCCGTGTCGGCACTGGAGACACAGACGGGACAAGTCCAGGGTGAATCAGCACACAGGGAGGGGGTTGAAGACACAGGCCTTGAGTCCAAAGGTCCTGACTGGTTGCCAATTGTTGCCTCTCAGTGGGTGTGCGACCTTGGGCTCCTGGTGTTGCAGCCCTTCATCTTTTAAAGGGGGTACTAAGAGGAGCAGCCCTTCAAGTTGGATTCAAGTAAGGGCTAACTGGGCTATTCGAAAGCCTAAGCTATTGTTATCATCTTGCTTGTTTGATGTTTAAAAACAATGATCTGACATGTGTTGTCAGAACATATGTTGCACGCGTGGTGGGCATGTTTGTGTGTGGATGTGCAGATATGCGTGCACACGTGTGTACATGTGCATCTGTGACGCACATGTGTGCATGTACATGTGTGTGCGCAGGTGTCATGCGTGTGAGCGCACAGTGCCGGCGTGCACATGCAACGTGTATGTACGTGTGCATGGGTGTGCGTATGCATATGCGGGGGTGCTGTGTATGTTTGCACGGAAGAAAAGGGTCACTGACAAAATTCTTGGCTGTAAGAGAAAAAGGCTGTGAGAGGGAGGTTTTCTCAGGGAGGAAAGAAGGAAGCAGGTCCTGCTCTGTGGAGATGCCCCACTGAAGCGCAGGCAAGGGCCAGGCAGGGACGGCTGACAGCGCAGCCGCAGAGGTCAGTCACAGCCGGGAAGGGGGATGGGGGAGGGGGAAGGCAGTGAAGGGTCAGACCTGAGCGGGGAGACGTGCTCAGTTAAATAGTGACTCGGCCCACCCTTTGTCCTTGCAAGCTTTGCTCTTCTTCCTGTCCCTGGCTCTAACGCCCGGAGTCTGGCTTAATTATTGATTGTTAAAGCGCATTAACTTCTTCCTTACAGAAAAATTCTCATTAATAAATGTAGAAGAACCGAGAGGAAAGGAAGATCACCACTGGAATACGTCAGTAATAATGGCTGCAGGCAGGACCCGCGGCTGGATATTAACATTAGTGGGTGAAAGCTGACGCAAACTCAGGGTATTGCCCCTGAAATATTTAGTGAGTGCAAAGAGGACAGTAGTAAGTTTACAGTGGAGCATCCAGGCTGGCAGCAGTCCACACGCCATCAAGGGTAACATCGCAGTTGGAAGACAGCAACACGAAGCACCCTCCGATAGGATGCACCTGGGGGACACCTCACTTCTGTGCTCTTGCCACAGGATTGCTGAAAGTGCATCACCTCAGTCCAGTCACGGGAGAGTCAGACAGACCCAAAAAGAGGGACGCTGCAGAGTAAAGGACCAGCACCCTTCAAATGCATCATGAAAGGCAAGGAAGGCTGAGGAACTGACTCGGGCTGCAGGAGACTAAGGCGTTGCAACAGCGAAATGCAGCCTGAGACCGCAGACAGAATCACTAGTGGGGTGCGGTCAAGTCCAGAAAAAGTCTGCAGTCCGCTCCCTAGGACTGTGGCGGAAATCACCCCTCTGGGTGAACACACTATGACTGTGGGGGATGGTAACCTGAGGGGAGGCTGGGTGAAGGGTATACAGGGTATGCAGGAATGATCTGCCCTGGCTTTGCAACTTTTCGAGAAATCTAGCATTATCTCAAAACGCAACAGGCAGTGGGTGTGGGTGTGAATCCCCAAATGTGCTCCGTGGTCTTCGCTTGGTTCCCCCCCGCCCCTCGCCCGGGGCCCACACAGACTGGGCCTTTGTGTTGCAGGGACGAGCATGGAAGTTATGCGGCATGCGGTCATGACATGCACTCTCTGTGTCATCTTCTGGGGAGCACGGAAAGGTCTGCATGGGCCCGGCAGGTGACCATGGTTCTGAACCGAGGATGACTTTTAAAGTGTGACAGCCAATGGCACATAAAAATCGAGGTTCTTGGGGCGCCTGGGTGGCTCAGTCGTTAAGCGTCTGCCTTCAGCTCAGGGCGTGATCCCAGCGTTCTGGAATCGAGCCCCACATCAGGCTCCTCCACTGGGAGCCTGCTTCTTCCTCTCCCACTCCCCCTGCTTGTGTTCCCTCTCTCGCTGGCTGTTTCTCTCTGTCAAATTAATAAATAAAAAATTAAAAAAAAAATCGAGGTTCTCCCAGGATGTCCAGGCTCTGTGGTCGCCAGGGGTAGGGCTCACACGAGGGACAAGGGACAGTAATGTCTCACACAGACACACTGAGGCCGAGGAGGCATCTGGAATGTAACCCGCTGCCTTATCCTGCTTGGGCTGCTCTAACAAGCTACCCCAGGCTGGGAGCTTCAACCACAGACATCGATTCCTCACAGTTCTGGAGGCTGGAAGTCCAAGATCAAGGTGCTAACAGATTGGGCTCCTGATGAGGCCCCTCATCCTGCTTTGCAGACAGCCACCTTCTCGATGCGTCCTCATTGGAGACTAAAGAACTCTCTAGTCCCTTCCTATCAGACACCAATCCCATCATGAGGCCTCACACTCGTGACCTCATCTAACCCTGATTGACACCCAAAGGCCCTATCTGTAAACACCCTCCCACTGGGGCTTAGGGTTTCAACACGCGAACTTTGGGGGGGGGACACAATTCAGTCCATCACTGGCCAAAACAGATCTCCAAATCATCCCCCCACCACCAAGCCTGTTTCTCTTCTATTCTTCCCATTTCAGAAAATGGCCCCAAGCCGAAAAGCTGTTTTTGGATCCCTATTTGCTTTACTCTCCCCTATTGGTTCTACCTCCACAATCTGTCCTTTTTCAACCTCTCCCCACATGTACCTCTGTCCCCCCACATTGTCCATTCTCCACCCAGCACATAATTGAACCTATCAAAACATCCAGCAGATTAGCCCACTCCTCACGTAGAACCCTCCAACACCTGCGTACCCCACTCCTCCCCAGGGTCTTGGTGCTGCCACGAATCACAGCTGCAGGCCTCTGTTCATTCCTAACTCTCCTGTGGAGAGCAGCTGATGGCTCAGTCTGGCCAGGCGACTGCGTCCCAGATGTCCTAGGTGCAAACATTGCCCTGGGGAACAACTGTGAGCCATGAGGCAGGAGACAGACACAGGGCTCAGAGGAGCATCTGGAGTCAGGAGAGACAGAGTCTCGGGCACAGCCTTCCTTCCCTCCTATGGGTATTATTTCTGCTATAGTTGAGCAACATGCAGGATCCTGCACTTGTAGTTCACTTATCACCAGCCTGTGTCTTGACAATCTAAAATATACTCCTTAAGTTCCTATTTCAGGTCTGTTTGATGCTGGCAAACTTCCTTCTGTTCTAGCCTTGGTTATTCATTCTGTGTGGGCTCCTGTCCTTCCCCCTTTAGTGTCTCTGTCCACTTTGTTCCAGATGCTTCTCAAACATCTCTTCCTTTTAGCTGACCCTCTCTTTGTTAGTGTCAGTTCAATGTTCGCAGCTTCCAGGGATGATTTACACGGGTCTTTTGCATGTTTCACATTTTTGCCCTCATTTTAAGAAACTGTGGCCTGGTCTTCTTTCAGTAAACATTTATTTTGTCAACAGTGAGCCATCTTACAAAATCTCTTTGTGCTCCCAATGGGAGAGCCACTGAAGTGCCTGAAGACACTGCTCCTTTCCTCTGGGAAAGCTTGGCCAGGGCCCAGAGGCAACACCTCTCTCCATTTACCTAGAACCTCTGAAATGAACTTAGCTATGGATGAGAGTTTTTGGGTTGTGGGGAGAATGTTCCAGACACAGCACTCTGTCATCCTCTCTGAAGTTGTGGCCCCTAACAAGATGAAATTGGAGAAGGATACGAGGAAAGTTTTCTTCTTGGTTAAAAAAAAAAATTGTACTAGTACATGATGGGAGAGTTGCATGAACAGGGTGTTTTGACAAGGCCAATTTTATATAACAATGTTGAAGCAGTTCCCTCAATGGCTACATTAAAATGTAAAAACTATATATTTTTAAATGACTAAGTGTTATGTGAAAGAGATATTGATAGCCCTTCTAGCACCCCCGGTGCCCCTTCCTCTGGGAAGTGGCCAGGAAGTGCTGTTCTGAAGGAGCTTAGTGATTCCTTCTCCAAAGTGGAAAGTACTGTGGTTTGTGAGACACAAAGATACAATTAAGGTGGATGTTTCGATAACATTCCAGGTGGAATGAAGAAGCACTTCCTAAGCCTGGCAACAATGCTAGAACACATAAAGCAGAAGAAGTTTGATAGATTCAACCATATAAAATAGCAAATGATAAACTATAAAAAGGATTCTTGAAAGTCAGTAAAACATAAGCAAAAAAAAAAAAAAAAAAAAAAGCAGCACCCTAATAGATAAATGGGAACAGTATATACAGATTAGAAACAATTTCTTAAAGTTGTTTAATTTGTAACTAAAAAAAAGAAAGATTTTTTTTAATCGAGGTATAATTGACATATAACTTTGTATTAGTTTCAGGTGTACCACATAATGATTTGACATTTGCATATTGTGATATTATCAAATGACTAGAAATAATTTTGAAGGAATGAGAAGACTCTGATGGGCCAGGAATTGGCAAACAATCCTTCTTGAGCTCCAGAATGGGGGCGGGGGTGGGTTGGGGATGAGGGTTCCAATCGCACAGGCCTTTGGGGACAGCTGTGTCCTTCTGCATCAAAATGTGCTTTCCCTTTGGCCTAGCCATCTGTCCCCTGGGAGTCTAGTGTGAGGATGTGTTGTAGAGAAGCTCATAGCACAGAGCTAAAAAGAGTGAAACAGAAAGAAAATTTCAGTCACAAAGGGAAAGATAAACTAACTTATGCATGCAGAGAAGGAAGGTATTAACATGCCATGGGCCTGTATTTATTAATTTATGCTTATGTTAGTTTAAAAAAGGAATCTATATCCTCTCCAACATTTGTTGTTTCCTGCCTTGTCAATTTTTGCCATTCTAACTGGCGTAAGGTGGTATTTCAGTGTGGTTTTGATTTGAATTTCCCTGACGGCTAATGATTTTGAACATTTTTTCTTGTGTCTGTTAGCCATTTGTATGTCTTCATTGGAAAAGTGTCTGTTCATATCTTCTTCCCATTTTTTGATTTGATTATTTGTTTCTCATGTATTGAGTTTGAGAAGTTCTTTGTGGATCTTAGATACCAGTCTTTTATCTGTAGTGTCATTTGCAAATATCTTTTCCCATTCCGTGGGCTGCCTCTTAGTCTTTTGACTGTTTCCTTGGCTGTGCAGAAGCTTTCTATTTTGATGAAGTCCCACAAGTTCATTTTTTCTTTTGTTTCTCTTGCCTTTGGAGAGGTGTCATGAAAAAAGGTGCTGTGGCAGATGTCAAAGAGGTTGCTGCCTATGTTCTCCTCTAGGATTTTGATGGATTCTTGTCTCACATTGAGGTCTTTCATGCATTTGGAGTTTATCTTTGTGTATGGTGTGAGAGAGTGGTCAAGTTTCATTCTTTTGCATAGAGCTGCCCAATTTTCCCAGCACCATTTATTGAAGAGACTGTCTTTTTTCCACTGGATGTTTTTTCCTGCTTTGTCAAAGATTAGTTGCCCAAAGAGCCAAGGGTCCATTTCTGGGTTCTCTATTCTGTTCCATTGGTCTAAATTGTTGGTGGGAATGCAAGTTGGTACAGCCATTTTGGAAAACAGTGTGGAGGTCCCTTAAAAAGTTAAAAATTGAGGTACCCTATGATCCAGCAATTGCACTACTGGGTATTTACCCCAAAGATATAGACATAGTGAAGAGAAGGGCCATATGCACCCCAATGTTCATAGCAGCATTGTCCACAATAGCTAAATCCGTGGAAGGAGCCGAGATGCCCTTCAACAGATGACTGGATTAAGAAGATGTGGTCCATATATACAATGAGATATTATTCAGCCATCAAAAAGAATGATTTCTCAATATTTGCTGCAACGTGGACGGCACTGGAGGAGATAATGCTAAGCGAAATAAGTCAAGGAGAGAAAGACAATTATCATATGGTTTCACTCATTTATGGAACATAAGAAATAGCAGGAAGATCAGTAGAAGGAAGGGAAGAAGAAAGGGGGGGTAAACAGAAGGGGGAAGGAAGCATGAGAGACTATGGACTATGAGAAACAAACTGAGGGCCTCAGAGGGGAGGGGAGTGGGGGGATGGGATAGGCCGGTGATGGGTAGTAAGGAGGGCACGTATTGCATGGTGCACTGGGTGTTATACACAACTAATGAATCATGGAACTTTACATCAAAAACCAGGGATGTACTGTATGGTGACTAACATAAAATAACTTAAAAAATTATAAAAAAAAGAAAAAAAAAGGTAGGAGGTGAGGACAGCAAATCCACAAGAAAACATTAAAATCACATCATTTTAACAAAGAAAAAAAAAGGAGGCTCTAGAACCACAGGTAGAATGTGGCCACGATGAGACAAATATATGAGCACTAATGTCTTGTTTTAAATTCATTTCCTTGGTTGTGAGCAAGGTTGAAATCCCGTTCTCTTTTTTCTTCTGTGAATTGTCTGTTTGATCCTCACCCATTTCCTAACTATGTTTTTCTTATTAATTTGTAGGAGATGTTTATGCAAAATAGGTATTAGCCATTTGCTCATTGCATCTTTTGTAAATAATTTTGTCTGCAATTAGTTTCCAATTTGTTTAAGGCATGATTCATTTAGTTACTACATAGTCAGACCTGCCAGCCATTTACTTTGTGTTACTGGGTTTCATTTCTTGCTTAGTAAAGCCTTCTACACAACACGATTTTTAAAGTGTTGTTTCCTATTTGGTTCTAAACATTTTGTAAACTTTTTATGTATAGCTCTTTAAATACACCTGACATTTTTGCTTGTCAATGGTGTGGAAAAAGAATCTAACATTATTGGTTTCAAAACAGATAGTGAGTTTCCCCAAAGCATTTCTTGACCCTTCATCCTTTCAGCTCTGGTTAGAAATGCCACCTTTATCACATAAGAAATTTCCACATGAACATAAATCTGTTCCTGGATTGTCTGCATTAATTGCCAAAGTCTTTTGGGAGCTTTTTTGAAAAACTTAAGTATTCGTAAGTATTTTCTCTTTTGGATGAACTTTCATGTCAGCTTCTCAAGTTTCAATACCCTGTTGAGATTTTGGTTGAAATTGGACTGAATTCACAGATTTTTGCAGGCAGGAAAACAACAACAACCACAACAACCCAAAAACTTTAATTTTGGGAAAAAGAGTTTTAAGTGATTTTTGTTTCTAGATGGTATCAACATGTCCTCATGCCACGTTGTCAGGCCTGATGGCCTTGGGGTCAAGCTGGGGGAGTATTAGCACCATGAAAGGGCTGCTGGCTGTCCAACATTGACCATACGTCCAGAACTGAGAGCCAGGCATTCTGCCCAGCAGTGAGCAGACCACATCCAGAATGGTGACTCCAGCTCTCTGCACCAGAGAGGATGTCAGTGATGAGCTGCAGCACATGGGCAGAGAGTGAGGTGGGGGAGGCTGGGTGGTGCTCGGGCTGGAGGGCTGCGCAGAGGAAGAATCACCACTGTGGGGCCTCTGGATTCTGGGCATCACTTCCTTCCAAGTTCACTGGTTGCCTTCCCCAGGTGAAGTGAGTACTTCTTGGTGGGTTTGAGGAAGGGGTGAATGCACTGGGAAGATAAGCAGTCAGCCTTAGCACCTGCCCACTGCCAGTACTTGACTCGAGTTGGTTTTCCTTGTTCGGAAGAGGTTTATTCACATCCATTATATGCTCATGTATAAATTCAAACCCACCAACTCGATGGAGCCTGAGTTTTCTTGAAGATCATTTGCTTCAATTCTCCCTTTTTGCCATTTTCCATGTCTCTAACAGACTGATTTCTTAATGTTTTAATCAAGTCAGTTTTAGCCTTTCAAACATCCCTTTTAGCCTCATTTAAGCCATTGTACCTGCGAGAGCATGGAGTTGATACGTCAGATATAGTTCAATGTACATTGAAATAAAACATAACTATTGGAATACGATGTGTTTATCCACCTACCACCTCAAACCACTTTTGCCCACCACTGGTGGTTTCTCTTGGCCAGACACTAGTAAAGAGACAGCATGGTGCTGGGAACCACAGGCTTTGGTGTTTGCCCTGGCTTAGCTTCGGCTTCTCAAATGATCTAGAGGAAGGAATTTCAACATTGAGGCCTCATTCTCCTCCTGTAGAATTAAGAGGCTGACTCAGTGCTGAGATTGCTAGGGCAGTAAAACTCCTTCCCTTGTGACCAGGAACTTACGGGTTCCTTTTGAGCAGATTCCCATGCATAGATCCTCCTTGTGATGGAGTCCTAAGTGGGGAATCCAGGTTCTGGAGCAAGTTGGAGTTTGCTTTGGCTCTGGACCAATGAGTGTCCTTACTTCTGTAGCTCTGGTTAGCTCACACAAAGGGGTTGTGGAGGAACCAGGCCACATGGAGGGTGAGGAGAAGAAAGCACACACAGTAGCTCACTGGGAAGGACAGATCTGTCCCACCAGAATGGGAATCCCTGACAGGTGATGGGAGATGAGTGGGAGCCCCAGGAAGGATGGGTCTCTTCAAAGCATTCCCTCCTGGACCCCTGGGTATCCTGGGGTCTCCAGCACCCCTGCCTGCAGCCTATGCTCAAAGGAGCTCTGTCTTCCCCAGGCTTGGCATGGACAGCAAACCTCAAGATAAAGAAGTGAGTGATCTGGGTGCTCATTCAGCCCCTCTCCCTCAAGTGTGATCATATGTTCAACATTTTGTACAGATTTTCAAGGGCCTTATGGGCTGCTTGGAACAAATCAGTGGACACTTTAGACATCTATGCACCCTGGCTAAAGGTCTCCGAATTACAGGGAGGTGAGCCAGAGTAACACACATGAGTTATACATATAATTCTGGATTCAAATCCAGATTGGAAAGAAAGAAGTAAAACGGTCTCTATTTGCAAATTACATGATGTTGTATATAAACATCCCTAAGGAATTCACTGTTAGAGCTAACACACAAGTTCAGCAAGGTTGCAAAATGCAAGAGAAATAATATAAAAATTAATTCTATTTCTATATACTTGCAGTGAACAATCTAAAAATGAAATTATGATAACAACTCCATTTATGATAGCATCAAAAGGAGTAGAATACTTAGGCACAAACTTGACAAAAGAAGTACAAAACTTACACTCTGAAAACTGTAAAGTTCCATTGAAAGAAATAAAAAATTTAAATAGATGGGAAGACATCCCATGTTCATGGATTGGAAGACTTATTATGGTTAAGACCCACACTGGTCTACTCATCCTGGATTCTTTGTAGAAATTGACAAGCTGATCCTAAAATTAATGTGGAAACTCAAGTGACTAACATAATATAATAAAAAAATATTTTAAAAAATCAGAATAGACAATCTTGGAAAGAAACAAAAGTTAGAGGACTCACACTTCCTGACTTCAAAACTTAAACAAAAACCTACAGTCATCAAGGCAGTGTGGTACTGGCATGAGGATAGACATATGATCAATGGTACAGAATCAAGAGAACAGAAGCAAACCTATGTATCTATGGTCAACTAGTTTTTAACAAGCGTGCCAAGTCCATTCAACAGGGGAAGAATAATCTCTTCAACAAACGGTGCTGGAACAGGATAGCCTCATCCAAAAGAATGATGTTGGACCCTTACATTACACCATATATAAAAATTAACTAGGAATGGATCAAAGACCTAAATGAAAGCCCTGGAGTTATAACACCATTAGAAGAAAACATAGGAGTAAATCTTTATGGCCTAGGATTTGGCAATGAGTTTTTAGATATGATACTAAAAGCATAAACAGTAAAAGAAAAAAATAGATATATTGGACTCCAAAATTGAAGACATTTGTTTCAAAGAACACTCTCAAGAAAGTGAAAACGCAACTTACAGAATGTGACAAAATTATTGCAAATCGTATGTGTCTGTGAAAGGACTTGAATATACAGAGAATCTAGAATCTATCTAGAATATATAGAGAATACATACAACTCAATAATAAAGGACAAATAACCCAATTTAAAAATGGTCAAAGGACCTGAATAAACATTTCCCCCCAAAAAGATATACAAGTAGCTAAAAGCCTATGCGAAATGATCAACATCACTAGTCATCTGGGAAATGCAAATCAGGACCTCAGTGAGATACCACTTCACAATCACTAGAATAGTTATAATCAAAAAGTCAGACAATAACAAGTGTTAGCAAGGAGAAATTAGAACCCTCATACACTGCTGGTGAGAATGTGAAATTGTTCAGCCACTTTGGAAAACAGTCTAGCAGTTTCTCAAGAAGTGAAATATAGAGTTACTATTTGACTCAACAATTCCATTTCCAAGAGAATTGAAATATGTCCACGTGAAAACTTGCACACAAATGTTCACAGCAGCATTATTCATAACTGCCAAAAGGTGAAAACAACCCAAATGTCCATCAAGTGATAGATGGATAAATAAGATGTTGTTTACAATGGAATATTATTTAGCCATGAAAAGGAATGTAGTACTGACACATGCTGCAGCATGACTGAACCTTTAAAACATCACACTAAGCAAAAGACGCTAATCACAAAAGACCACATATTATGTGATTCAATTTTGTGACATGTCCAGAATAGGTAAACAGAGAGAGACATAAAGTACATTAGTCGTTGTCTAGGGCTGAGGGGGATAGTAGATTGAGGGTGTACCTGAAGGGTATGGGAATCTTATTGAGGAGATGAAAATGTTCTATAATTGAATGTGGCGATAATTGCACAACTATCACAACTTTGTGAATACACTTAAAACCACTGAATTATACCCTAAAAATAGCTGAGTTGTATGAATATACATGAATTGTATCTCAATAAAGCTCTTACCACACAAAAAAAGTAAGAATGCAAACACTCATGTGAAGAAAACAATAACAATAAAAGTAAACTAAGGGTATAAAAAAACATAAATAGAAAGTGATTTTTCTGATTCCTGGAGAAGAAGACTCAACATTTTAAAGACAGAAATTTCTTAACATATTATCCAATAATTCCAGTACTGGGTATTTACCCAAAGAAAAAGAAAACACTAATTTGAGAAGATACATTCATCCCCCCGTTTATTGCAGCATAGTTTACAATGGCCAAGATATGGAAACAACCTAAATGAATGAATAAGGAAGATATGGTATCTCTATATGTATGTATATACACACACACATATATACACATATACAATGGAATATTACTCAGCCATAAAAAATGAAATCTTGCCATTTCCAACAACAAAGATGGAGCTAGAGGCTATTATGCTAAGTGAAATAAGTCAGACAGAGAAAGGCAAATACCATATGATTTCATTTATATGTAAAATCTGAAAACCAAAACAAACAAACAAACAAAAAAGGAGAAACAGAATCATAAATACAGAGAACAAACTGGTGGTCCCCAAAGGTGAGAAGGTGAGGATGGACAAAATGGGTGAAGGGGAGTAGGAAAGACAGGCTTCCAGCTGTGGAATGAATAAGTTATGGAGATGAAAGGTACAGCCTAAGGAATAGAGTCAATGGCATTGTAACAGTGCATATGGTGACATATGGCGGTTACACTTGGGAGCAGAGCGTAACGTGTCTGTCGAATCGCTATGTTGTACACTTGAAATCAATGTAACATTCTGTGTCAATGTACTTCAATAGAAAAAATAAAGACAGAAATTTCTTTCAAATTAATCTACAGATTCATTTCACTCTCATTCAAAATGTGAACGGAATGTATTTGGAATTTGATAAAGTAATTCTAAATTTCACCAGATGGGATACGTATTTGAGAATAGCATGTACATTTTCAGAGTGAAGAAGAACAGTGGGAGTTATTTGTCTTATCTGATATAAAAGGCTACTCTAGAGGTCTAGGAATTAAAAGAATCCTTCTTGCAGGGTGCAGGAGAAAGCCATAGAAATAGGAACCAGCCGCGTGCATACATGGGCCTTCTGTAAGCGATAAAAGTGGCATTCCAGATCAACGAAATGGATTACTTAGCAAATAATGTTGGGCTCAGTGACCAAAATCATAAAAGTCAGATTTCTTCCAGATGAATTAAATATTAAGATGTGAAAAATAAAACCTTAAAGGAATTGGAAGAAAACACAGGAAGCTAGTTCTATAAACTTGGCATGGGGAGAGCCCTTCTCCGCCAGCTGAGAGGAAAAGTTGGATGGGTCTGTCCACATAAAAACTAAAATTTCCACATGGCAAAAGGCCTTAAAATAAAGTGAAATGATGAAATGAAAAAATAGCTTAATAATTTCAACATTTGAGGGTATTTTAAGATCTCCAGTATATAAAATGCTTTAAAATCCAATAAGGAAAAGATAGGCACTCTTCAAATATCATTCTGCATAAAATGAAAACATTTTATTTTAAAATTATTTTAATTTAATTTTAATTTAATTTAATTTAAAATAAAATATTAAAAGCTTTTGTTTTTTTAAATCAGGACTTTTATTTTGAATGAATTTGAAAGATTTTCTGCAGGGCATGTACTCTTTACTTTGAGGCAGAATGTGAAGCTATGGGGCCCATGTGAATGTCCATGAGGAGGGATCTTAAGCAGAAGAGACTCTCACAGCCCTATAAGGAGAAGACGGTTCTTTTGATATGGCTTTATTTTCAGATACTTTTACAAACCAGCTCATCTGGCCATCACTGAGACCCAAAGAGATTAAGTAATGGACCAACCATCCTCCAGCTAGCAGGTAGTCAAGGGGGGGGACTCAAACCCAGGGAGCCTACACCGGGGACCAGATCCTAACGTTTCTACCACAACTGCCTTCCAGGAGATACTGCTTCCCTCCAGGCTATTTCTCATTCCAGAGGTCTCGTGCTGTCCCGGAGCCTTGCTGCTCAACTGCCCAGAGAAGATCTGTCTGTCAATTTGCAGCAGACACCTGGGGTGTCTCTGCACCTGACCAGGGGTCTCAGCGCTGGCCCCTCTGCTGGCTGACTGCAGAGCTCTCCAGCTGGTATCTGCTAGCCATCTGGCCCCCACATTCTATTTTCTACACTTTGCACACAGCCACCAGGACCAGCTCTAAAATGCAAATCAGATCAGGTTACTCCTGGAACTAAAGCCTGGCTCTTCACTTCCTTCTTGTCACCTGGCCCTTAGATCACAGGTCAATGCTTTTTCTTCAGAGATGCTTGTCCTCCAGTTTCTCCCAGGGATAAGAACATGATGCTCCAGGTGGGGTAAGGACAGGGGCGAGAGCTGGCGAGATAGGTGGTTCCAGGGGACACTCCTGAAACCTTTCAAGCAACCCTCTAGCTTCCAAACCCACTGTGTCCCCCATGGGAGCTCTGGTCTCTCTCACCGCTGCGCTGCCTGGTTCTGTGGTGCAAACCAGTGCCAGCACCCTTTGCTCTCTCCCCAGCGGCTGAATTTCAGCATTGCAGGAGAGGTTTCTGATGGGCCATTGGGCAATAGTTCTAATTTCCAACACTGTTGAAACTCTGCTGTGTTTCACAAGCGTTGCCTCTGCAATGTCTGGATAGGCGAGATTGTGTCATGAGTGGCCAAAGTGTTGCTATCAACACTAGTACTGAACTGTATTTATTTAAGAACAGAAAATGCTCCCTAATACCCAGAAAAGAAGGAGAGAGAAAAGGAAGAAGAGAAGTAAGGATGGAGAGAGAGAGAGGGAAGGAAGGCAAGAAGGAAGAGGGAGGGAGGGGAAGAGGGAGGGAGAGAAGGGGGGAGGGAGGGTTGGAGAGGAACAGGATGAGACTGCTGGGAATAGAAAGATTGGGTGACAAGGTTATAGATCTTTTTTAAGACACTGTATCTTTAGGGTTATCCTGACCCTGTGTTGTTGAAACACTTCCCACACTTCCTATCATGTCCAGGTTAACATGGCTTTCAAGGATTTTCCTGGTCTGATTTGCCCCCATGGTGAGGCAGATTCTAGCTTAACATGGGCAAGGTACTTAAGAGGACTGGAGGTTGGCTGCCCCCTGCCTCACTTCCCCCTACACAGGGGTGGGTGGGGAGGGAAGCAGGGCGCCTCGAATCCTGGTGAAGGGGCCATGGGAATCCTGGAGGTGACCTCCTGGGACACGGAGCAAGTCAGAGCCGGTGAAGACATGTGGGCAAATGCTAATAATTGACATGAAGTTTATGCTCCCTGTGCTCGTATGGGAGGGTGGTCAGGAGCCCCGGGAGAGAATGACGTTGACCTCTGCAGAGAGCTGACTCTGTCAAGCTGCGTGTGCCGCACATTACGAATTCCCTCAGTGCTCACACACGCCCGTGAGGGAGGCCTACTCATGGTTCTGCTTCACAGGGGAGGAAGTTGAAGCATGGTCAATGCCCCATGAGGTGGGCAATGTCATCCTCACTGTTGTAATGCCAGGGCAAACCTAGGCACAGAGGGGTTCAGTGCCTCGCCAAGGAGGATGAGCTGGATTTGAGGTCACAAGTCTGGCACTGTGTGCCTCTAACTCTTACCCTGTAACCCCTCCAGGGCCCCCGGTGTCTTATCCAGGGATCCCCTCCAAAGGCTTTGCCATAGCTGAGATTCCCTCATTCTTATGCCCACTTTCACTGTCATCGTTGCCCTCAGTCCCTCCAGAATGACTCCTTCCTCTCCTGCCCAGCTCAAGCCTCACCATTTTGCTTGCCTCCTCACAGTTGTCCCCTAATCTGTCCGGGCTTCCCCTTGGTAGTGCTAAACACAGGCTGGGCAGAGCACTGCGTGGCCGTCCCTTGCCTCCAGCAGCATCTCCCAAACTGCAGCCGTTTCCCTGGTCAAGGGCATAATTTTTGGCATGTACCTGAACAATCTATGTACTTAACCTTGTATTCAAATCAACTCTCTACCTAAACATATCTATGTAAAAGGAAATGTCATTGCTCTCCTATAAATGGAAAACTAGTGCTTTTCTAACAGGATAAAATAAATAGAAAATGATTAAAATTTAAAAGACTCATCGAAGGGGGCACCTGGGTGGCTCAGTTGGTTAAGCAGCTGCCTTCTCAGGTTATGGTCCCAGGGTCCTGGGACTGAGCCCCACGTCGGGCTCCCGCCTCACGGGGGAGCCTGCTTCTCCCTCTCCTCCCTGCTTGTGCTCTCTCTCTCTCTTTCAAATAAATAAATAAAATCTTAAAAAAAAAAAAAAGACTCATCTAAGGACCACCTATAATCAGGGACTTCTCTTCCTAGTACCATTTGAAATCCTACATTTATTTGTAATTATTTATGTGACACAGTGTGAACACTCAGCCTCTCAAGGTTTAGTAGAGACTAGAGAAAATAGCAGGGAATATGAAAAAAAATACCGAAGAGGGAAAATGAAACGTGCAGGGGAAGAAGATCCCTCTGAAAATGATCTGCTGCAGGACCAGACAGAGAGGGCAGAAATCTTCTCATACATTGCAGTTTAGATAGGCACCCTGCGGTCCATGGCCACCACCCGACTACTAGCAGCCTCTCCAAAAATCTGTGAATTTGTGTTTGGATTCTAGCTTTCAATGGGCAGTCTTTTTGTTTGTTTCCTTCTTAGTTGTTTCTCATTCCAGATGCCAATGCCATTAGGGCAGGGGTCTTTTCCGTTTTTATTTTTCACAGCTACTAAATGAATATTCACGGTCTGGATGAATGTAGCGGGTTTCATTTTTTCCTATGTTGGTGAGAATTTGGGAGTGTTTCAGTTGAAGCTGCTAGACAGAGTTCATTTCTAAAGAGAAGATCTGTTTGCGTTTATCGACTCAGAGAAGTTAAAATTTGTTTTCTGGTCAAATCCATTTACCTTTCCCCTGATTGCTTTAATCTTTGGTTGCATGTGTATTAAGTTCTCCCTCACCACCAAGATTACAGAAATAATCACTGAAATATGCTTCTAGTGTGTTTATGGTTTCATTTTACATTTGAATCTTTAATCCATCTAGAACAAGAAACAGGAATCTAACTTTATTTAATTTCAAGGGGTTGGCCATTTGCCCAAACTGTTTATTGAAAAAAATCCAAGCTTTCCCCTTTGGAAGGTCATCTTTTTAAGTAGTACATGTTTATATAACTTCAGGCTGACATGTACACTTTTCTGCTCTTTCCCAGTCCATTCTTGCACCAGGAATTCAATCTCAAAAGATTTTATCTTTCATATCTGATAATCCCATTCCTCCACCCATTTGTTTTCCTTTCAAAATATTTCTTACTAGAAAATGGACATTTTTAAAAACAATATTATGTCTTTCTATCCAGAGACACGTCTCATCTCTCCAGTGACTAAATAATTTGTATTTCTCAGGTAAGAGTTGGTCTCCAGTCCTGTGTCTGTTTCCTTGTTTATTTTATTCCTAAGATTCCTAATTTCTTGTTGAATTGTGAATGGGATCTTTTTTCAATATATTTTGTCACAGTTATTTTGGGGAGTTTGGCAAGCCACAAGGTTTTATATATTTATTTTGTAACTGGCCACTGAACCGAATTCTCTTTTCAGTTGGAATAGCTTTTCTCTCCCTGTGGCTTCTTTGGACGTTCTGCTTCTGTCCCCCTCAGTGGCAGTAGCACGGGCAATAACAGTGACTCCCGCGCCACTCTGGGGGGTGGTTGGCCCTCCCACCTCGCCCTCTGCTCCGGCTCAGGGAAGAAGCACTTTACCCTCCATGAGCATACAGGGGTCCATCTCCAAGCAAAATATTTTTTTTCCGTAAAGGAGCTTCTTTTACGTCAGTTGGTATTTTGGTCAGGAATTACAGAATGTACTTCGCAATGAGTTCAAAACACACTGCTTTTTAAAACCAGGCTTTTCCCAACAAGATCAACAACAAATGTGTTACTTTTCTCACACCTTGGACATGTAGGAAAATGTATGCTCAGGGAGCTGGCTGGGAGCCCGCCTGGGGAGAGTGCCAGGCTGGATGAATGCTATGGGGCAGGCGCTTGGCTTCTTCTTGTTTGCTGGACTCTGAATAGCTGCTAAGAGTCCCTCCGAATCCTGTGGGGCACCCTCGTCCTTAGTGTGCAAGCCAGGGAGCTGGCAGCCCTGCCCTGGAGGATGGGCCTCGGCAGTACAGAGCCGTGTGGGTTTACCGACTGAATGCACTGCTGTGTTTGGCTTCCAGCATCTCCCATCCGCCTCGACAACAAGAGGAAGGTGCCACTCTCCCCTTTTCAGGAAGAGGAACTGTGGCTTCCCACGTTTAAAGTAATTTGCTACAGGACTCACAGACGTTCAGGGGTGGAATCTGGATTCGAACCCAGTTCAAACCAGCGATTCTCAAATGTTTTGGTCTCAGGATCCCTTAACACTCAATTTAATTAATTCATGAAAAAATTATTGAGGACCTCAAGGAGCTTTTTTAAAAAAGTGAGTCATATCTGTCATTATTTACTATATCTGAAATCGACCCGAAAGACTTTGAAAGCACAAGAATACACAGCACACATCTCATCGGCAATCGGAGCTGGGACGGCATTGCACGTCATGCCAGGAGATGCTGCTGTGCCCTCATGAACGGACAAGAGGGGGAACTATCTTAGCATTCTCATGAGCGTGGTTGTCCTGGGGAAGACCCCATAAAAGAGGTCTTGGAGCCCTAGGGCTCTCCGCACCATGCTCGAGAAGTGCTCTTCTGATCTGCTGAGAGCTGGGGTCTTTGTGAGCACTCAAATCAGGGTGACTTGAATTTTTGCACTGAAAGGCTGGGTCTAGATGAGCTCATTATGATAAGGAATGGGGAGGAGGTTGAAGACTGGTGCTGGGGCGCAGCGGAGCTAACACAGTTCTGCTGAGTGGTTCATGTCCCTGCCTCCAGTGACCCCATGGTGGAGACACCGGGACCACTGTTGCTCACTGAGGCTGAGTGGAGTGGAATGAAGTGGCTTGCTCAAGGCCACGCAGCAAACGGATGGATGTGGGAGCAGACTGGGCAGACAGAGGGACGTGCTAGAATGACTTTCAGGGATCTGCCCAGGCCCTGTAGCCCAGGAGAGGCCCTCACTTGGTACTTTGGCCTGATCCTTGGTTGACTGAACACAGCTATCGGGCCTAGCCTGTTTTAGCACCTTCTTCCACCAATCATCAAACTCTATGCCATGCAGGCCAGTCCCCGGGACAGTAAGAACTGATGACTGAACAGACACAGAACTCCAGACTGGATGAAGGACTGTAATGCGTGAATGGTGGGGGCACACTCTTCTCTGGCTTTTGAAGGTGGGCTTCTGCAATCCACCACCCATCTGCTGGCTTGGGTATAACTATGGCCCACCGAGTGGCCCCCACCCCTACAGATGCCATTCCCTCTGCCAGAGCTGGCTTGCCAGCTCCTCCCTCCACTACCCTGGGGCCCCCAGCTCCCCACAATGTCCTCAGAGACACACGGCAAGCCTGCACCAGGGCGAGCAGGATTTCAAACTAAGTTGTCTCTCCTCCATGTCATCCCTACTCAGCGCTGGGACATGGCTGTAGCTGTCCTGGCAGCATCTTGGTACTGCTTATCCAAGCCATGTTGGTTGACCTTTCAACCAGACCCCCTTTCTCCACCCTACCTGCCTCCCTGCTGACAGGGAGCGAAAGCAGATTCTGCTCCTTCTGTTCTGTCCTCATTGCTACTGCCTCAAGTGGGGCCATGATTGATCTTCCCACAGGTCAGAATGCCCCACCAGCTAGACCCCAGCCTGGCCCCCAACTCCCACTGGCCTAGCATGCAGGTGTGACTTGGGCCAAGTCCTTAGGGAAGGCACAGCTCAATGGGGGAGACGTCGTCTTCTCAAGAGCAGCAAACAGGCCAGCAGGGCACGTCTAAGGGAAGGGGCAGGGGCCCTGGGGGCTGGGAACAGGGCAGGACTCCGCTAAGGGAGATGTGGGTGTGAAGTGAGCAAGAGCACATGGTGAAAGGCTGGGTCTTTGGCAAAGGCAGTTGCTACCGTTACGAAAGGCAAAGAGAGGCCCCAGCACATCCTACTTGATCCCTCCGGGCCTCAGTTCCCCATCTGTAAAATGGGAGTGACCATAAAGCCTACCTTTTAGGGCATCTGAGGGGATAGGTGAGGGGTGGTTCTCATACTTCTGCTGCCCCAGGGTCCCTGGCTGTCTCTGACCCTCATTGGCCCTCCAGGGCTGGTGCTGCGCGGAGCCTTTTCCGGCCACAACCATAAAGGCCGCCTGTGAGAGGGAGCTCAGAGAGCGGCTTCACGCTTCCTGAGTGCCTGAGGCTCTGGCCGCACCCCAGGCCTCCGCAGAGGGCCAATGCAGCCGGGCGGCCTGGCCCCGCCAGGCTGCTCAGTAAACAGCTCACGTGCGCCCCGCGCCTCAGCTCCGGGCCTGGGCCAGGGCGAGGAAGCTCACAGGCCCAGTGGCAAGAAGGTCCCTTTCTTCTTCGTTTTTTAATCACCAAGCCTCCGCCTTTGTCCTCCCTCCCCCCACCTCCCCGCTTGCGGGAATGTTATGAATGGAATGTACGAATTCCAGCCTGTGCGCGCGCCCAGGAATGCGGTCACGGCGACCTCCCCACCCCCCCCCACCGGGGGCGGGGCGCTCGGCCTAGAAATCGGGCTTGCCTGGGATGGTGCTTGGCGGGCCCAGCGACTGTCCCGGACCCTCGGGGCCACAGGACCTGCTGTCTGCAGCTGGGGAGTCAGATGGTGGCCCCGCGAGCAGAAGCCAAAGAGGCCTGGGGCACACTCGCCCCACCAGGACAGCGCGCAGGCACATTCCCGCCTCAGCCCAGTAGAATGTGCGTGTCCCTGCACGCGCGCACATAGTGTCTGTGTACTCACGCGCCAGAGGGTAGAACGCAGTGAGGTGGACCCCGCGCCTTCCGGCCGCTGCTCAGATGCCCGCGCGGTGGCCTAGCATCTGCACCCTCACGTCACAGACAGCACAGTAGGGGGTGTTGGCACAGAGAGCCGTGCCGTCGACTGCCAAACGTGCGTGTGCCCCCCCCATCAAAGTGGTGCACATGCAAAGCACAGCAGGTGGTACACACGGAAGGGACACCTCCATCCGTAGCACAGTGTGCACACGCAGCAGAGCAGGCCCACCCAGAGACCCCCGGACACGCGTGGAGGAGTGACCCTGGGTGAAGAGTCTCGGTCTCCTTTGCGGACAGGCAGAGGGCCCTGAGGTCCTGGCTGCGGCCCCCAGAGTGGAGGAGAGACCCCGGTTTCTCTCTGGCTCAGATCCCCATCTACTTGGTGTGGCCTCTTGGGACGGAGGCCTCCTGGGAAGAGCGGCACAAGCCGGGGATTGGGGGCGAGCGCGGGCAGGTGCTCCTTGCTCAGGGGATTGCACTAACTAGGCCCTTGCGCGTGTGCCTTTGTGTTTATGTGAAGCCGGGACAGGAGGGCTTAAAGAGTGGAAGCTGTCACCTGGAAACCAGGACTGTCAGTAGGGGCCCCAGGTCTAACCCTGCAGGGCCAGCCCTTTCCGCCCCTGCTCCTTGCTGCTGTGGCAGCCAGTCAAGCCCCATGCTCAGGTACCTCGACAGGCATGTTCCCGCCGGACATTGTGTTACCCCATAGGATATGGGGTAAACAAGTCTCCTGGCCCCTGGGAACTGAGCATCCTGCCAGACTTTTCATTCATTCATTCATTCATTCATTCACTCACCCGCCATCCATCCATCCATCCATCCATCCATTCAAGAATTGTTTGCCCAAGTGCCTACCACATGTCAGGCACCATAAGGACACCAGTCAATGAGAACAAGCTAGTCCCTGTCCCCAGTCCTTTGCAGACTTCCAGCTCACTGATGCTCTTCGTTTGGCCTTGCTATGATTTTAAAACTTTTGAATTCCTATACAAATCCAGATTTCAGTCTCTTTTGGGAAAAATGGGAATCTCTGAAGTTAAGCCTGCCTAGCCACCTCCTTCTGAGGGTCTGGGTGAGGCAACCTGCCACTGCTCTGCCCCTGCCCACCCCTGCCTTCTGCTAGCCTGTGATTTATCTGACGGCACTGCTTGACCAGCCCCAGCAGGCGTTATTGCTGGGCCCACAGGCTGTTTGTGGCGGGCATTCAGCCCAGGAAGGGACAACCCCGGAAAGGGTGACTGGAGGGACCTGATTAACTCCCCTAATTAACTCTGGGCATGTGTTGTAAGTGTGGAGGCAGGGTATGCAAATGTTTGGAGAAAGGCCAGTTGGAATCAAGAGTGCATAAACTGTGGATTCTTCATAAATGAACTTAGCTTGAAATATCTCAGATGCTGACCTCAAGTGAAGCCACGAGAAGAAAGTGCCCACTTCTATTCATAGTGCACCCTGAAGAAGACATTGCAAGCTGTCTGATAGTCGCCAATATTCTGTTTCTGTGTGTATGTGTGGGAGGGTGTCCATTCCCAGAGAGTTCAAACAGGACAGAACCCCAGAGCCACTTCCCTGCTTTGGGATACAGTTTTTGATGGCACATTCCAGCAGTTCTGACTTGCATTTTCATGTCATCTTTTGCTTTCGTATGTGCACAGATAGCTGTAGGCCAAGCTCCGAGCCCAAGGGAGTGATTGCAGACACTCTTCCCTCAGCCCTCAAGCCGCAAGAGAGCCAGGCTTCTCACCACCAGTATCCAAGCTTCTGTCCCTGTGTGCCACTCTTCATTGCTTTTAATAATGAGAACAAAGTGTAACAAGACCTCTGAATAATTGCACAGCCGTGGTGCCGACAGAGAGGGGGATCCTGCTGGATGGGCCGCTAACTGTGTCACCGCACGTCCCATCCTGGGTTCCTGCTTTCCAGTGAGGGCTGACCTTTCTCTCAACGCTCAGGGTCCAGATCCTCACATCCTGGGGTGACAAGGCCCCCCTTTGGAAGGAGGACCCACTTGTGAAGTATGGCATGTCCCAACTCCCCAATTCTCTTTGGGTTCTTTTTCTCCCCTCATCCAACAAAGTGACCCAATTCCCCCCACCTCCAATTCCTGAGGTAGATGGGATGAGCCCCAAGTCACTCCCACACACGTCCTGGGCTCCTGGTGTTCTGGGCCCTAGACTGGGCGGCCAGGATGAACATGGGTGTGACTGGGCTGCTGCCAACTCCTTCTGGATACACAGAGATGGACTCACACCCAGGAGGGGTTCCCTGAACTGGCTGAGATTTGGGTTACCTTAAAATGGGAAATGAGGGAGATTAATTGGAGCTACGAATTCCATGTAAAATGGCCTGTGTGACTTTACAGCGTGAAACTCATCCTGACTGCATGGAGTTTAAGTGTTTAGTTTTTAAAGGACGTCTCAAACTGTATTAAAGGATCATCTTTTGGCTTACTTTACCTTGCTGATTTTGCTTCGTGCTGCTATTTCACTTCTCATTTAGGCCTGGGTGGACCTCCGCACCTCCCCTGAGGAGCCCCGGTGTGGCTCTGAGGCTGAATCTGGGTCCTGGATCTGGGGGAGTTCAGCCTGCCTGGGGGCTGCAGATCCTGCCCTGCCCTAGAGGGGCCACGCAGGTGCTGATCCTGCAGGCCTTTTGTGAGACTGGGGGGGGGGGGGGGGACACGGCCAGATGGGAGCGAGGAGGAGGAGGCAGCTACATGATTGATGGAGGCTGAAGGGAGGGCTCAGGCATCTTGGGGCCTTGCTCTTGGCAGGAGGGTCTCCACAGAGCCCCCCTCCAGTCCCTTCAAAGGCCAGTTACTCAAGAGGCAGCAGAAAGCCCCGGATATGCTAAATTGTGTGCTGGCCGGGGCTCTGAGCTGATGTAACCCCACTCTCTGTTGTGCAATGGGTTGAAAGGGCCATCAGGGAGGGGAAGGCACACAGGGGCTTTGCATCATGACACGTGGAACTGGGTCAAAATCAATCATACACACTTGAAAGGAGGGTCTGGGCTGGAGAGGGAAGGAGACAGAAAGGCTGGTTTGCCGTGTAAGGGATGCACATCTGACAACCCAGGAGAGAACAGGAGTGAGGAGGCTGTGAGGCACCTAAGTGCTGAACTACCTACTAAGTGCCCTGTTCTTGTCAGCAGCCGTGCGGCAGACGCAACCCAGAAACCTGGCACCTCCCGCTCCCACAGTAGGTGTCCAGCCCTGGGGAGCTCTGTGTCCCTCCTGGAGGCTGACTCTAGTGTGTAAAAATAGGTATGGCTCATACAAGGTCCTAAATCCCTGGCTGAGCTGGATAAACAGCGACCTGATCCGGTGGCAGAGGGACACCCAACTGTGTTGACTTGGCCAGGACAGTTGCTTGCAAGTGTGGTGACTCCTTAAGGTGCTTTCCACAGGACTTTAGACCAGTCTTGAGATGGGGTCTGCTTGATCTTAGAAGTGACCCTTGGGGGCACCCACTGCCATCCCCCAGAGAGGTTTCCAGCAGAACCGGGATTCCACATCCATCTGCTGCACTCCGCTGCCCTCCTCTGGTCAGGCTGTGGGGCCATCGCAGGTCCTGAGCTTAGGTCTGTGGGACAGGGCACCAGGGGAAGGAGGGGTCAAGCACTCCTGTTCCCAGAATGCCCAGGGAACCGGCCTTTGATTTATCTTAGGAAAAAGCTCTTCACCCCTCGGGGGCTGATGCTGGGATATGTTGCTTATAGAAACGTCTGTTGTAATTTCTATGAGATCCTCTAAGAGCCTCAGGGAGGCTTCCCTACCAGGTCAGAAGGGGAAGCATACTTGCCTGGCCTGAGTGAAGTGAGCAGGCACGGGCCGACGCCCCCTTGCACCTGCTGAGCACAAGCGTGGCCCACTGCCCCTGCCTCCGTTCCTTTGCTCTGGTTCTGTCCTTCGCCTTCGTGCAAGCTGAAAGATCTGGGTGCGGGTCCCTGCTTTGTCACACCCTGTGAGGCCTCAGCCAGGTGGTGTGTCCATCCCAGGGCCTCAGTTTCTCCATCCACGCAATGGAGCTCTTGGCCTGGGAGGTGTTTATGCTCCTCCAGATCTGACATCATCTCTGATGCTGAGATTCAGGACAGACAAAAAGCCTCAACCCCAGAGAAAGGGTGCGCCAATGGGGGCCTTTTCACCTTGTGCAGGCTGGGGCAGGATAATTGGGGGTCAGGGGTGTTCTTGGCCTCTGTTTCTTTTTGATACTTCGAGATTTCAAGATGTAGATATTTTTGTAGATTTTTCCGGTTCTGAAAGTGATGTGAACACATGAAACTATCCACAATTTCCTCCAGTAATTAGGGAAATAAAAATGTAAATTATCATGTCATTTATCACTTGTCATATTGGCAAAAATGCAAGCGTCTGTGCATGACCAGAGTAGTTGAGGATGCAGGCAAAGGTAACGAGACATGCGGGCCCTGGTCGCGAGCAGCTGCGCTTCTGTGAATGTGTCCCAAGAAAGACTTGCACATAGGATGTTGGCAGATGACCCAAAGTGATCGCCTGGCATTCTTGGTAAAAACAGACATGGAAGGTGAGCTGTTTCTGGGCCGGTGGGGGGGGGGGGGCTGGCTTAGGTGGCAAGTGTAGACGGATGAATCATGCCAGCTGTATCCACAGCCCCAGCGATGTGGCCGCTGCTCTGCAGCTCATGGGGGAGTTTCTCACGTGGTGTATTGTTTAGAGCTGTGTCCTCTGGGGGAGGGGTGGTGGTGAAAGGGAACCTCCGGGGTCACTCTGTGACCAGCTGCATCGTTTGGATCTGGGAGACTGTGTGGACTCATATATGTTTTTGATAAGGTCCCCATTGGGAGAGACCCAGGGGACACCCTCTCAGTGTGGGGTATGGAGTGCAGATTTGTATCAGGCCTGGGTTCAAATACTGTCTGCCACCATCTGCCATGGGACACGGGGGTGGTAACCCCAGTCCCTTCACCTGAAATGGAGAAAGTGATGCCATCCCCGTGGGGCTGCTGTAAAGCTCTGTCCGTGAAGGGCTAGGGGTCATGCCAGCACCCAGCATGCACCCATGCCACCACGTGGCATTCATTCCCTGCCATGGATCTTGCCTGCCAACCCGAGTGTCATGTAGTGAGAGTCACTGAGTAATGGGTCCATAGTTAGTGACTTTAGGTCTAACTTGACCACTGACCATGTGGTAGCTCAGGCCAGCAATTCCCACCCCCTCCTCCCTTATCCCCTCCCCGAACGTGTGGACAGGTGGTGAGGCTGAACGAGAAGGCTGCGAACGTGACAGGTGCCAGGGAAGGCAGCTCCATGGAGACCTACCAAATGCCTCACAAACCTGTCTCTCCCATCAGCAAGTTCCCTGCTGGGAGGGAGACAGGGCTTGAGGTCATCAGCCCAGGCCTTGAAGGCATCTGGAGCCGTCTGTGCTCTGGATCCATCCCCTCCTCCCTCTGCTCTGTCCTGGCCTTCCCTGTCCCTCTGCAATGCCCCTTTGGTCCTGGCATGTGGGCTATTGATACCTTCAGTCACCCCTGTCTCTGTTGCCTACCCTCAAGAGGTGCAAAGTCAAACCCGTACTGGGGCCAGGAAGGCCACATAGATAAGCAAAGCATAAACATTAATAAAAAAAATATCCGTAACAGGATGATGGTGGCACCTGGCCATGGTGTCAGGGACACAGGAGGGGGAGCGGTGAGCAGAGGACGTGTGTGCGGGCTACAGGGGCAGCCACAGCTCAGCCCCTGTCGAATGTGGCCCCAGGACAACTGGAGCCGATGTGCCTCTCCAAGTCACAGGTTTCCAACGTGCCATCTCTCCACCGGAGGAGCTCCATGCATGGGACCCTAGACCTTTGGAGCAATGTGTTGCTTGCGCTGTTCTTTTGTATGGTGTCATTCTGCTGATGTACAGCCGTCTGCTGAGGGCTGGAGCTGACCTAGGGCTGAGGCGCTAACCTCCCAGTCTGGCGCTCTTTGCGCTCCACCCGGCTGCCTTCAGTTCTGCGGTAGACAGCTGCAGTGGTGGCCCCAATTTGTTCATGCCTTGCGTTATCTCTAGCACGGCTCAGCCCCTCCCCCACTGGCCGCACCTGGGAGGCCAGGGTGAGGCTAGCAGAGGCTGGGAAAGTGCTTGTGCGCCGGTGTTCCTCTTGGAAATCTGAGACACGCCTGGCTGGCCTTTGGGAGGATGAGAGAGAAACTATTTCCCCAGCTGATGACCAGCCAAAGTCCGAAGCAGAGCCGCAGCGGAACTATGGCTGAGCACAGATGCACAAAGGGGCCCCGGGGAGGCCGGGAGGCCGGCGGAATGGCCTGCTGAGCCAGGTCAAATTGCCTGCGAGCAAAAAACCCACTAAGCTTGGGGCAGTGTGTTATATGGCAGTAGATAACTGATACAAACCTTTCCGTGCAATCTATCTCTGTAAAGAAAAGGAAAGAACAGGAAAATATGAAAAGTAAACACTGCTGAAACGATAAAAGGGAAGTCCTCTCCTCAAGGTAATTTTATCGACAAAGATAATCACCGTCGATGTTCACATAAATCTTTCAAAATTCTCTCTTTGTGTAAAACATACTTTCATCTACTATCACCTGTCTGTCCATCACCATCATCATCAGCATCGTCTCTCTATTAAAATAGAATGGGATTCTGTTATACACCCTTTAGTGTCACCTGCTCCCTGACCTTGTTACTAAGGCAGAGACCCCGCCTCCCCTTCAGGACTGGTGACTCTCTAAGGGCCCTGTGACAGCTTCAGAGAAGACGGAGGCGATCTGGCTGGCAGCTTTCACCCTGCCTCCTTGCACCTGAAGAATTGCACAGACGATGTATTGGCCCAAGTCTGGCAGGAGACAGATGGCGTGCTTACAGAGTTTAACTGAAGACGGTTAAGTGGAGGGGGGTGATTTGTTGAGTCAAGGGCAGAGTCAGGGGACCAGTCTGGGGTGGTGTGGCTGGGAGCTGTTAGTCCTTTGGAGCAGGGCGGGTGTGGGGTTCCCGGACCCATGATGGGTGGAGCCATGCATCGGGGATTTCACAGCCGGAGCAGTGTCTGTAGAGGAAGCGGCCACTGTCAGAAAGACAGCAGAAGCGGGGGTCAGGGACGGCCTAACCATCCTCTCCAGCCACCTGGCCCTGGAAGCCAAAGGGTGAGAAGCCTGGTTGATGGAACCTACGTTGAGTTGTCTGGGACAAAAAAAAGGACACAGAGGGATGGAGGTCACAGGCAGAACGAAGTGAATAACCAGAACACAAACCTTTGAAATCTCTTTCCAATATGCTCATTTTTTCACTACGACTTAGAGAGCACTCAGCAGCCCTTCCCAGGGCATGTCCTGTGGCCCTCCACCCTGCTGCACAGGAGGGGCCTGGAGTTGGGGTGGAGCAGCATTAGCCCCAGCTCCCCACTGCCTCACGAGCTCCTCCCCTCCTCCTGTGAGCTAAGAGCCCCAAAGGGACATCTACAAACTTGGTCCAGCCTTGGCCACTTTGGCTTCTATCCCTTGGACGCCTTCAGCTGCAAGTGAGGGAACCGTCAACAGAGAGATTTGTGAAACAGAAGCGACACTTATGATCTTCCATGATAAGAAGCTGAGAGCGAGGGCTTCAGGCCTGGCTCAGCTGCTCAACCCTGTACACACCGGGGCGTCTCTCTCCATTTCCCCTCCACCACCTCTGGCAGCTACCGTCTGTGCTGTCTCTACAGGTTTTGTTTCATGTGGGTATTTCACAGAAAGGGATCATAGATACGTGATCTTTGTGTCTGGCTTCCTTACTTAGGAAATCATGCATCTGAGTTTCATTCATGTTCCAGCATGTATCGGTTGTGGCTTTGTGGTGGCTGTGGTATAATAGACAATTTGTCTGGCCTTCGGGCCCATTCTAGAGGCTGAACTTCTAAACAACTCAGAACTTCTTGAGTGATAGGAGTGTCTTTGTTCTTCTAATGAGGTGACTCATGCTCCTACCTAACTTGGGCCAGGGGCTGGTCAGGCAAGATAGAGGGTTAGGACTTTCAGCTCTGGAGGACCGAGAGGGGCTGGAACTGAGTTGGGTCACACGGTCAATGATTTACTTGACCACACCTGTGTGCTGAAACTCCGATAAAACTCAGTGGAGCTTCTGGTTGGTGAGAACATGAATGTGCCAGGAGGATGACACACCCTTTTTCTATGAGAAGAGGGCACGGAAGCCCTGTGCAATCTCTCAGACTCGCCTATACCTCTTCCTTGGGCTGGTGCTCCTGATCTGAATCCTTTATAATAAAACAAATTAAATAATAAATACAGATAATAATCAGTAATCACAGGGATTTCCTAATGAGTCATTCTAGTGAACTGTGGAAACGGAAGGGGTCAGAGGAAACCCTCGATTCCATAGCCAGGCTGTGTGGGCAGCCTGGGGACGAACCTCCTGAGACTTGCAGCTGGAAGCTGAAGTAGGTAGGGGCAGTCTTGTGGACAGTGTCCTTAACCTGCAGAGTCTGATGCTACCTCCAGGTGGTTAGTGGTAGAACTAAAATTGTGGTACAGCCAGTTGAGTCTTTACCACATGAATATTCCATTGTATGTAGACCACAATTGGTCTAGCTACCCATCCATTGATGGACATTTGCACAATTTGCATGTTTTGGCTATTGTAAATAGTGCTGCTATTCACGGGTCATTGTTTGAATGGAAGATTCTTTGGGGTGTATAACCAGAAGTGGAATTGCTGGGTTATGTGGTTATTCTATGTTTAACTTTTTGGGGAGCCATTAAACATATTTATGCACAGAGGCTGATGATTTTACATTTCCACCAACAATGTATCAGGGTTCTGTTTTCTCCATATCCTTACCTTAGTCTGTTGGGGCTGATACAACAAAATACCACAGAGTAGGTGGCTTGTTAACAACAAATATTTAATCCTCACTGTTCTGGAGGGTAGAAGTCCAAGTTCAGGGCCAGCATGATTGCATGAGGGTCCTCTTCCTGGTCCACAGCTGGTGTCTTCTCTCTGTCTTCCCAGGCTGGAAGTGCTAGGGATCTCTGTGGGGTCTCCTTTATAGGGACGCTAACCCCATTCATGAAGGCTCCACCCTCCTGACCTAAGAACATTTCAAAGGCCACACCTTCTAACACCATCACTTTGGCAGTTAGGATTTCAACATATGAATTTTGGGGGGACATAAACATTCAGACCATAACACTCCGCAATACTTGCCATTTTCTGGTTTTTTGTTTTGTTTTTAAATTACGGCCATCGTATTGGGTATGAAGTGGTGTCTCATTGTGGCTTTGATTTATATTTCCCTAATGACTAATGATATTGACCATCTCTTCATGTGCTTATTGGCTGTTTGGCTATTTGTACATCTTCCTCGGAAAAATGTCTACTCAAGCTCTTTGCCCATTTCTAATTGGTTTGTGCTTTTATTGTTGCATTATAAAAGTCCTTTATATATTCTGGGTAGTAGACTCTTAACAGATATGTGATTTGCAAATACTTTTTCCCACTCTGTAGTCTGTCTTTTTACTTTCGTGAGAATGTCCTTTGATGCTGCAAAGTTTTTAATTTTGATGAAGTCTAATTTATCTGTTTTTCTTTCGTTACTTGTGTTTTTGGTGTCATATCTAAGAATCCATTGCCCCTTTGTTTTCTTCTAAGAGTTTTGTGGTTTAGCTCCTTTATTTAGGTTGTTGACAAAATTGTTTTTGATTATTCAGGGCCCTTTGCACTTCCATATGAATTTGAGAGTTGGCTTTTCCATTTGTGCGAAAAAGGCTGTTGGGATTTTGACAGGGATTGTATTGAATCTGTAGATGACTTTGGGTAGTATTGACATCTTAACGTTGTTAGGTCTTCTGATCCATGAGCATGGGATGTCATCTCATTTATTTAGGTCCTGTTTAATTTCTTTCAGCAATATTTTGTTGTTTTCAGTATACAGGTATTTCATGTTCTTGGCTAAATTGATTCCTAGGTATTTTATTCTTATATACGTTATTTCAAATGGATTTATTTTCTTAATTTCTTTTTCAGGTTGTTCATTGTTTACATACAAAAACACAACTGAATTTTATATATTGATCTTGTATGTCTTCCAACTTCTAAACTTGCTTATTAGCTCTACTAGCTTTTTTTGGTGAATTCTTTGGGATTGTTCATATGTAGGATCATGTCATCTGTGAGTAGAGGCATAGAGATAGTTTCACTTCTTCCTTTCCAATCTGGATGTCTCTTTCTTCCTCCCTTCCTCCCTCTCTTCCTTCCTTCTCTTCTTTCTCTTCTCTCTTCTCTTCTCTTCTCTTCTCTTCTCTTCTCTTCTCTTCTCTCTCTTCTCTTCTCTTCTCTTTTCCTCTTCCATTCCCTTCCCTTCCTTCCTTCCTTTCCTTTCCTTTCCTTTCCTTTCTCTTCTTTCCTTCTTTCTTTTTCTTAATTGCTCTGGCTAGAAATTCCAGTACAATGTTGAATAGTGGTGGTGAAATCAGGCACCTTTCTGTTGTCAGAGGGGAAGTTTTAGCCTTTCACCATTGAGTGTGATGTTGGCTGTGGTTTTTCGTAAATGCCCTTTATCATGCTGAGAAAGCTCCCTTATATTTCTAGTTTTCTGAGTGGGTTTTATCACTAAAGTGTTGGATTTTGTTAAGTGCTTTTCCTGCATCTATTGATATGGTCATGTAGTTATTTCCCTTCATTCTATTAACATGCTGTACTATCTTGATTGATTTTTAAATTTTGGTTCATCTTTGCATTTCAGGGATAATTTAATTCTTAAATATAGTGAAATCTGTCAATCTTTTAATTTCTGAATTCTAAGTTTAATATCATGCTTAGAAAAATCTTCCCCTGGGGAGCCTGGGTGGCACAGCGATTAAGCGTCTGCCTTCAGCTCAGGGAGTGATCCCGGCGTTATGGGATCGAGCCCCGCATCAGGCTCCTCCGCTATGAGCCTGCTTCTTCCTCTCCCACTCTCCCTGTTTGAGTTCCTTCTCTCGCTGGCTGTCTCTATCTCTGTCGAATAAATAAATAAAATCTTAAAAAAAAAAAAAAAGAAAAATCTTCCCCTACCCTATGTAGCTCAGAATATGCCTTGGCCTTACTGACATCTTCTTAATAGCTGCAGAGTATAGCATTGCATGGGTGGCCTGCCCTTTCGTGACTAATATCCACTTGTTGGGTGTTGGTAGTGGGCAATGTTGGTGCCCTGCCCAGGTCTCCTTTACCAGGATATACAAAGAGAACATTGTGTTTTCTAGTGGAGAGCTCTGCCAGTCATCATCTTTTTTTTTTTTTTTTTGAAGATTTTTTGTTTATTTATTTCACAGAGATAGCAGCCAGCGAGAGAGGGAACACAAGCAGGGGGAGTGGGAGAGGAAGAAGCAGGCTCCCAGCAGAGGAGCCCGATCCTGGAACGCCGGGATCATGCCCTGAGCCGAAGGCAGACGCCTAATGACTGCGCTACACAGGCGCCCCTCTGCCAGTCATCATCTTAACTGAGTGGCCCTGCTTAGCATCATTCATAGTGCAACAGCTTTATACTGGGTACCTCCACTAGGATGCAATATGAAGAACGTGTAACTCTGAAGTGTTTTTGCCCAAAATCTTTAGCGAGAACTTGATAAGCCCCAAAACTTAATTTCCACTTTATAAGAGATTCAGTAGTGTAAGCTAAATGATCTCATTAAAGAGAGATCAGGCAAATGAAAATGCGGGACATTTTACAAGAAATTGACCTGGGCTTTTCAAAAAGTCAATGCCATTAAAAAAAAAATAGAAGGAAAGGAGGGCTGTTCTAGACTAACAGATACTGAAGAGTCATGACAACCAAATATAATGCATGAATATAGATTGGATTCTACTTTTTTAAAAAGCTATAAAATATATTCCTAGGATAATAGGAGAAGTTTGAATAAAGATGGGATATTGAGGTACGCCTGGGTGGCTCAGTCAGTTAAGCATCTGCCTTTGGCTCAGGTCATGATCCCTGCATCGGGCTCCTTGCTCAGTGGGAGCCTGCTCTCCCCTCTGCCCGCTACCCCCCCACTAACTTCCCTCCCCCCCCCGACAAATAAATAAATACAATTTTAAAAAGATGGGATATTAAATGACATGGAATTATTGTTAATTTTATTAGACACCATAATGGCATCTTCTAATGGTAGGAGATCATCTTATTCTCAGGAGATGCAGACTGAAGTATTCAGGAACAAAACATCATGATATCTGCAATTTACAATGAAATGGCAGAGCATAGACAGATCGATAGAGAACAAATATGGCAACCTTTTAATAATTGTTATCTAGGTGGGGGCTATACAAATAAAGAAATGTTTAAGGTAGTATTCTTTCAACTTTTCTGTATGCTTGAGACTTTTCATCATAAAAAGTTGGAAAAATAAATTTCAAATGGAAATACTGTATTCATATGCTGTGCAACTTGATCAGAAAAAGCTTATCAATATATCATGTAGATCTTTCCTCATCCTCTTTATTCCATTGTATAAATGTCAACAGAGGGTTTGAATTTCAAAATTCGTAATGGAGGTTTGTAATTGCTTCTGTGCAAGAAACGGTCTTGCCCCAAGGTGGGAGAAAAGGGGAATTCCTCGGGTTGTTTCAAAGACTACCTGCTCCTTCACCTAGTGGCATTTCAAAGAACAAAAGGGAGGGAGGAAAGAAAGGGAGGAAGAGAAAAGACCTCAGGAACGTGACAAGTCTGAAGTCCTTCTTGGACTTGTCTGCAGCTAATGAAAACAGGATGAGTTGTGAGTTGAAATGGTCGTTGAGGGGCGCCTGGGTGGCATAGCGGTTAAGCGTCTGCCTTCGGCTCAGGGCGTGATCCCCGCGATCTGGGATCGAGCCCCACATCAGGCTCTTCTGCTATGAGTCTGCTTCTTCCTCTCCCACTCCCCCTGCTTGTGTTCCCTCTCTCGCTGGCTATCTCTATCTCTGTCGAATAAATAAATAAAATCTTTAAAAAAAAAAAAAAAAGGTCGTTGAAAGGCTTACCTATCTTGGGAGGGTTTGTGTGAAGCTGTGAGCGCAGTCTCAGCTCTCAGACACGATCTACGCTGACGTCCTTCCTCCTTCGTCACTCTACCCTCTAGCCCCGTCCAGAAAATTGGTTTCATTTCCACTTGAAAAAGTATATATACAAGCATTTATATTTTTCCATACATATGTGATGGCAAACATATTATACATAATATATTCACCTCTATTTTTTAAAAACATTTTTGCTGGATTTCCTCTGCCCCTTCCTCTCCCATCCCCACTTCACCCATTTAGCAACCCACCAAAAATACACGATAACAAGTTCCCATGTATACTTTCATATTTTTGACTATGCTCAAATAAGAATCAACTGACCTAGACAGAGACGTATTTGTATATGTACTTGTGTGCTCACATAATATGCATATATGCAATCTCCTTCTGGGGCCCATTTTTCAAAAACGGAATCATATTTATATATTTCTTGGCATCTTACGTCTCACTTAACTTGGGGAAACCCTTCTAAGGCAACTGGTTTTCCTGTAATTCAGTCCCCTTTTAATGAACCCATAATAGACCCTAGTGTGGCATTGCCATGTGTTTTCAACTACCCTTCCACGCATAGCCATTCAGGTTTTTAACAGGTTTGTTGGTTTTTGCCACTATGAATAATGTTGCAATAAATGAGGTCTGTATCTATATTCACATCTACACGATCTCTGGTTGTGATAGCCGTGGATGTAGCTTAGTTCTAAATATTCTGACATGGCATGTGTCCACCAGCAATGTCCAAGAGTGTGCTTTTCCCTGCACTTCCACCAGCAACAGGTACTCTGGATCTTTACAATTTGGTCTGCTTTATGGAAGTAAAGTGAAATCTCACTGTCATTTTCCTTTGCATTTCTTGTCCACTAATGCACTTACCCGTCTTTTTATATGTTTGGTGATCACTTGAATTTGCTCATCTACAAATCATTTCTTCTGCCCTTTATCCGTTTTCTATTGGACTGTTCATCCTTATCAGAATGTCATGTAGATCTTTCCTCATTTTCTTTATTCCATTGTATAAATGTCAACAAAGTGTTTTTCACTTTGTGAAAATGCATAGTAACTTGCAGATATAGCTTCATTCTCTGTAACATCAATATTTTTCTAGATTTGTCATCTGTCCCCTGACTTTGTTTATGCATCTTTCACCCAACAGAAAATGATTTTCCACCTACTGGGTTTTGTTTCTTTGTTTTTACATTTTCAATATCTTTCTTCTTTAAAAAAACAACCTCTTGGCTTCCAGCATTGGTTAAAAGGCTTCTCCTCTCTTCTAGAGTGTTCATACAATCTTTCCATTTTCTTGCGGGATTTTCATTGTTTGGCTTTTTATATTTAAGTCATTAGCATATTTGGAATTTATTTTTGTGTATGATATGAGAGTCCAATATGATTGTTTTACAGTTGTGCCAGCACTATTAAATAATTTCACATTTCCCAACAAATTGAGCCATAATATGTCATGTGTGAATTTTCCATATTAGTTTTAGAATAACTGACATTTTAATGCTATCAAGTTTGCCCACTCAAGAATTTCTTGCTTTATGTCATTCAGTATGATTTATCAGTTTTCTTTATGGTTCTGTGCTTTTCCTATTGAATATATTCCTAAATTTAAAAATGGTTTCCCAAGAAAAATATTTTTTCACTTTTATAATTTTTTTAAAATTTAAATTCAGTTAATGAACATATAATATGTTAGTTTCAGAGACAGAGTTCAGTGATTCATCAGTTGCACACAACGCCCACTGTTCATTACCTCATGGGCCCTCCTTAACGCCCTTCACCCAGTTACCCCTTGCCCTCATCTCCTCCCCTCCAGCAACCCTCAGTTTGTTTCCTATGATTAAGAGTCTTTTATGCTTTGTCTCCCTCTCTGATTTTGTCTGATTTTATTTTTCCCTCCCTTCCCCTATGCTCCTCTGTTTTGTTTCTTAAATTCTTTTTTTAATTGTTTTAAATAGTTTGCTGTTTACATTTAAGCTTTTAACCCTTCTGAAATTATTTTGGGCCTGTGCTGCAAAGTAGCAGCTCAATTTTATTTTCTTCAAGACACACGAGTTGTATCGGTTACATTTACTATACACGTGCCATTTTCTCCAATGGATTGAAATAGAGCTTGGTCATGGATTAAATTTCTTTATATGCTGGGATTTACTTCTGCTTTTAAAATTTCTTAAATTCTACATATGGGTGACATCCTATGATAATTTCTTTCTCTGATTGACTCATTTCACTTAGCATAATACCCTCTAGTTCCATTCACATCCTTACAAATGGCAAGATTTCATTTTTGATGGTTGAGTAATATTCTATTGTATATATATGCCACATCTTCCAAGAAAAATATTTTTAATATTCTTATATTCAAGCATCTTAAATTTTCTCATACACTCTAGATTTTTTTAACAGCTTTATTGAGGCATAATTTACAAACCAAAAATTCACTCATTTTAAGTGTATAGTTCAGCGATTTTAAGTAAACTTACAGAACATGGGATAATTTAAACATTTGGGAAAAGAGATGAAATGATCTCTGTGTAGTAAGTATAGAGACAAGAAGCAGGTTAGTGGTTGACTCAGGCTGGAGGTGCGATCAGAAGCAAATGCAACTTGGATCGCGGTGACATGTGCCCAGTTCTGTAAGTTTACTTAAAATCGCTGAACTACACACTTAAAATGAGTGGATTTTTGGTTTGTAAATTATGCCTCAATAAAGCTGTTTTTATGTATTTACTCTTTCTGATTTCTTTTGTTGTCCAAAGTTTAGAACAGAGTATGTGCTGACCTCATTTCTGTGCTCTGTTCCCTAAGTCCCAGAGTTCTGTTGTGAAGTGTTCCTTTCCTGGTGGCTTTTACTTAGTCTGCACTCTTCATCTGGACCGCCCTGGGATCCAAAGTCATCTACAAGTGTGCTTTCAATTTCTAAATATATAATATATACGATATATTACATATGTATCATATATACTATATATTCTCATATATATTCATGTTCCCCTTTTTATTAGTGGTTTTAAATTTTATTGGATCTCCTGTTTTGTACACAACAGGTTCCAAGATAAATCCTAATAAATATTTCATGGATATATAAAAAAATACATTATCTAGTCTAGAGATGTAAAATTATCTCTGTAAACACACACACACATAAAATCAAGTTTGATTCCTCTATTTCCTTCTTTTTTTTGAAGTACAATTCATATAACATAAAATTCAACATTTCAAAGTCTATAATTCAGTGGCATGTATTGTATTTAGTACAAGCTCCAAAACATTTTTGTCACCCCAAAATAAAACCCTGTACCTATTAGGTAGCCAATCCCACTCCTTCCCCCTCCCCTTAGTCCCCAGCTCCCACCTATTTATTATTTATCTCTATGGATTGACCTGTTATGGATATTTCATATAAATGGAATCATATATGACCTTTTCTGTCTGGCTTCTTGCACTCAGCATAATGTGTTCAAAATTCATCTATGTAGTGTGTGTCAGTACTTCGTTCCTTTTCATAGCTGAGTAATACTACATTGTATGGATATAACACCATTTGTTCATCCATTCATCCACTGATGGGTATTTGAGCTATTTCTACCTTTGACTATTGTGAGTGGTGCTGCCATGAACATCTGTGTACAAGCATAATTAAAGCAGACTTCTCATAAGAAGCCACATGAGCAAGAAAGAGGAATGAAATATTTAAAGAGTTGGAAAAAAAAACCCTACCAACCTAGAATTTTGTATCAAGCAAAATTTCCTTCCTTCCTTCCTTCCTTCCTTCCTTCCTTCCTTCCTTCCTTCCTTCCTCCTTTCTTTCTTTCGAGAGAGAGCACAAGAGGGCTGGGGGGAAGGGGCAGAGGGAGAGGGAGAGACAGTCTTTTTTTTTTAATCTAATTGGCTTTATTAATTAATTTATGAATCAGGCAGCATCCCATCTAGCAAGTAGAGGGGAGCCCCAAAGGACTACAGAAAAAGAAATGTTTTTGTTTTTGTTTTTTTTGTTTTTTTTTTTGTTTTTTGTTTTTTTTTTAGTTTTTTTTAATTTTTAATTTTAATTTTTTTAATGTAAAGTTTGATGATTCATTAGTTGCGTATAACACCCAGTGCACCATGCAATACGTACCCTCCTTACTACCCATCACCAGCCTATTCCATTCCCCCACTCCCCTCCCCTCTGAAGCCCTCAGTTTGTTTCTCAGAGTCCATAGTCTCGAGTCTTAAGCAGGTTTCACACTCAGTGTGGAGACTGACGTGGGGCACTATCTCATGACCTTGAGATCTCATGACCTTGAGATCATGACTTGAGCTGAAATCAAGAGTCAGAAGCTTAACCGACTGAGCTACCCAGTCGCCCCAAGTGAATTTATTTTTCAAACTTAGAGAGAAATATGGATTTTCTCAGACAAATAAAAACAGAGGAAATTAATTGCTAGCAGACCTGACCTACAAGAAATGCTAAAAGAAGTTCTTCAGGGAGAGGGAATGACACAGGTCAGAGACTCTTATCTGCATCAAAGAGCAAAAGCATTGGATGAAGGTAAAGAAAGCTTGTTATGTTTCATGTTCGTCACTGACCTAAAAAGTAAATGCTTGTTCAAAGTAATACTAATAACCATCTCTTGGGTGATGGAAGTTTATGGATAAGGAAAGAAATGTCCGTCATTTTATAAGCAGGCACGGGAATGCTCTGTTATGAGGCATCTGTCCTTATCCATGAAGCAGTGTACTGTTATCTGAAAGTACACTTAAAGTAGTTCTTAAAGTATATTGCATATTTTAGAGCAACCACTAATATGTTTACAGAAGTGTAATTGATATGCTGAGAGAGGAGGAAAAATAGAATCATATAAAAAGCTAAATTAAAACCACAGAAAAAAGAGAAAGTGAAAAATGAGAAACAGAACAAATGCAATGAATAGAAAACAGCTACAAACATGGTGGTATTAATCCAACTATATCAATAATAACTTTAAATTCAAGTGGTTTAAATACACAAAAGGCAGAGATCATGGGTGGATTAAAAAGACAAGATCGAACTATACGCCGACTATAGGAAATCCACTTAAATGTAGAGACATATGCAGGTTAAGAATAAAGGGGTGGAAAATGAAAATGGCATTTAGTGAACACAAAGTCTGTTCCTCCACAAGAGCAATGAATTAACTGGCAAAAACTGTCAGAATCAATGATTTAGGAATTCTGGAAACTAATTAGAAGCTTACAGCAGCCAGGGGAATGCTTAATTGAGAAAAGCCAGCTGAATCTCAGTAAAAGAGCTTTGTGGCATTTTGTCTTATGCTGGTCCCATTCTGTGCTGGGTGGTGGCCCTGAGACAGCAGACAGCATTCATAGTATAGGTATCCAGTACTGGATGGGGAACAGACCTTATTCCGAAAGAATCCTACTTTGTTTTGCCTTGTCTGATGACTTCCTGCAGTGGTAGATCACAGGGCTTGCCTTTATTTTCCTAACTCAGAGCCCTACCATAGCTTTCATTGTTCTCCCAAAAGCATTTAAAGGTAAATGTCAAATTCACTTCTGTCTGGGCAAGGATAACAACTGGGGCAAAAAATAGCTAACCAATAAGCTAGGGAGGAAAGCCTGAGGAATGAGACATGGTGGGGAACAAAGGTTTGAAAAGCTGCCACATATTCTTGGGAGCCCAGAAAGCCCAGGGCTTGGTGCACACTTAAATGAGAGGCCCCAAGCTCTGACCTCTGGCTGACCTTCAGACTGTGCAAGCTGGAAGGGAAGGCTAAGACAGAGTTGTTAAACTGTGTGCTGAATGTTGAAGGCATGGCCCAGCACACAAACAGAGCCCATCTGCAAAAACAGAGATTTTTGACTCAGGCATTCAAGGAGGTCTTTACTGAAGCACTAGCTGACCACCAAGCATTGACCTCCATGGCCATACTAGACAATGCAGACTTCATAAAATTAGTTCAGAAAAGCCAGTAAGCATACAAACAACAACTGTAAGAGCAGCAACACTGGGGATAAGGGAGATTCTGATTTCCAGAACGGCCACATTATAATATTCAAAATGTCCAATTTTCCACAAATTCTTTAAGGTCAGCATCATCCTAATACCAAAACCAAAGACATTACAAGAACGGAAAACTACACACCAATATCTGTCATGGGTGCACATGCATAAATCCTCGATAAAAATTAATAAACCAAATCCAACAAAGCATAAAGAGTTGTGTACCATGGGCAAGTGGGATTTATTCCAGGTATGCAAGATTCGTTCGACATTAGAACATCGATAACGGTGATCAATCACCTCAACAGGCTAACGACGAAAAATCATAAAAGTGTATCAAATGCTGCTGAAAAACACTTAACAAAATTCAATACTTGTTCATGATTTAAAAAAAGAAAAAAAAAAAAACCTCTCAACAAACTTGGAATATAGGGACTTTCTCAACTTGATAAAGAGCATCTATGAAAGCCCCACCGCTAGCATCACACTTAATGGTGATTAACTAGATGATTTCGTGTAATATCAAGAACAAGGCAAATATGTCCCCTCTCATGCCTCACGTTCAGCATCATACTAGAAATCCTAGGAATATAGAAAGTTCCACTGAATCAAAGGAAACGCCTAGAATTTTTTTACTTTATTACTACACATTTAATAAGCGATAAACAGTGAGACAAAAGATTAACAAGGACATAGAAGATGTGAACGAAGCTCAGTAAATTTAAGAGGATTGAGATGATTCTGATGATAGTTAAATTACTAACCAGTAACAAGGAAATCTGGAAAATTCACACATATGTAGGGTGATGGGTACCAAGGAGGGCACGTGTTGTGATGAGAACTGAGTGTTATACGCAACTAATGAGTCAGTGAACACTACATCAAAAACTAATGATGTACTATAGAGTGGCTAACTGAACATAATAAAGAGAAAAGAAACTCCTAGAATTAATAAGTGATTATAGCAGAGATTCAGGAGACAACGTTTATATAAAAAGTCTATTGCTTTCCAATATACTGGCAATGAGCATTGGATTTTGAAATTAGAAACATACCATTTATATCAGCACCAAAAGCAATGAAATGTTTAGGTGTAAATAAAAAAAATCAGAATTGGGATCTAAGATCTAGAATAAGACTCTAGAGTTTTGTAGGGGATAACTATGAAACTCTGATGAAAAAAATCTCAGGTCTAATTAAGTAGAAAGATATTCCATATTTATCAATAGGAAGACTCAATGTTATTAAAAATGTTAGTCTTTCCCAACTTGACCTAAAGATTCAATTTATCCCAATCAAAATCCCAGTAACTTGTTTTGTGGATATCAATAAATGGATTCTAAGGTTTATATCGAGAGGCAAAGGTCCAGAATATCCAATACAATACTGAAGAAGAACAAATCAGAGAACTGATATCATTCAACCTCAAGGATTCATATAAGGTTACAGTAATCAAGACTGATATTGACTAAAACATAGACAAAGAGATCAATGGAACAGAATAAACAACTCAGAAATAGAACCACATAAACAGAATCAACTGAGCTTTGACAGAATGGTTAGGACCAATAGTGACAAAGCATGTTGGTAGCATGTAACCTTGATATGATGTGATTAAAATGGTACTCCACCTCTGTGGTCTTCCCATATCCCCCATCTAATCATAAGAAAAACATCAGATATATATCAGATGAATTCCAATAAGGAGGAACCTTACAAAATTCTTAATCCTCGAATTGTTAAGATCATTAAAAATAAGGAAAATATGAGAAACGATCACAACCAAGCCTAAGGAAACATGACAAATAAATATAACATGGTCTCTTGGGCAGAAAAAGATGTTACGTAAAAACTAAGGACACCAGAATAAATTATGGACTTTAGTTAATAATAATGTCTCAATAATGTTTCATAATTGTAACAAACCTACCATACTTATCGTAAGATGATAAGTTTAGGGGGAATTGTATGGGGAAGTATATAGGAACACGGTGTAAAATCCTAGGAACACGGTGTAAAATCCTCTTGATCTTTCTGTAAATCTAAACTGTTTTAAGAAAGAAACTTTATTTTTATTATTTTTGAAAAAGAAACTTTATATTTAAAATGCAGCAAGTAAGTCTTGGATCAACAGATGACTTTTTTTGAGGGCTATTATACCACTGATGTCGGGAATGGCCAGGGCATTGTGATAATAAAACGCTGACACTCTCTCTGTCTCTCTCTCTCTCTCTCTCTCTCAACTTGAGTATAGTTGACACACAATGTTACATTAGTTTCAGGTGAGTAACACAGTGATTAGGCAGGTTTATACATTAAATTATGCTCCACAAGTGTAGCTACCATCTTTCTTTTAATTGGTTTTCTAAATTCTCTGCAGACAAGGCAGCTGCTAATGCCTGTGCTGAGAGTGGGCTCCTCCTACTGCCCCTCTCTTGCCTATGCGCTGCCCCAAACCTCTTCTCTTTGCTTATGTCGATTTCTGCCTTACTTGATACTGTTGCTATCTTCCTTGCTCATATCTTGTGATCATTTCTCTATTTTTAAATCTTTTTTTTTTTTTTTTTTACTGGTGTATAAGAACTTTTTACACCTAAATGCTATTAACTTTTTGTATTAGTTTCCTTGGATGACACAGTCTCACAAATTGAGGGGCTTAGAACAATAGTTTATTGTCTCAAAGTTCTGGAGGCTGAAAGTCCAAGATCAAGGTGACAGCAGGGCTGTTCTCCCTTTGAAACCTGTAGGGCAATCCTTCCTTGCCTCTTCCTAGCTTCTGGTGGTTTGCCAGCAATCTCTGGTATTCCTTGGCTTGAAGAGGCACCCTTCCAACCCTGCATCTTCACATGGCCTTCTTCCCTCTGTATGTGTGTCCATCTCTGTGTCCAAATTTCCTTTGTATAAGGACACCAGCTATATTGGATTGGGGCCCACCCTTATGACCTCATTTTAAGTTGATTACTTCTGTAAAGACCCTATTTCAAAATAAGGTCATATTCTTTTTTTTTTAATGTTTTTTTATTATATTATGTTAGTCACCATACAGTACATCCCTGGTTTCTGATGTAAAGTTCGATGATTCATTAGTTGCGTATAACACCCAGTGCACCATGCAATACGTGCCCTCCTTACTACCCATCACCAGCCTATCCCATTCCCCCACCCCCTCCCCTCTGAAGCCCTCAGTTTGTTTCTCAGAGTCCATAGTCTCTCATGTTTCATTCCCCCTTCTGATTACCCCAAAATAAGGTCATATTCTGAGGTGCTGGGGGTTAGGACTTCAAAATACCTTTTTTGGGGGGAGGGGGAGTGCACATCATCCAACCCATAACACTCTCTGATGCTCGTTTCACCAGTGACTTCTTTTCATATTTGTGGTGCTTTTTAGCATGAAAGATTTCATATTTTCACATGGTGAAATCAGTCGTGTTTTGCCTTTCTGACTTCTGAGAAATAAAAGACTTTCTACTCGAAGTTTTTAGAATTATTATTCTATGTCTTACTGAAATGATTTTATTAATGCTTCTTATTTACAGTTTAATCCATCTAGAAATTAATCCGTGCATGGTACAGCAGTGTCTCTTGAATTAAGCACAAACATGTACTTCTTAGGGACAAACATTAACTAGTTCTTGCAACAGTGAGGAAGAAAATGTCTCCTGTCTCTCAATTAGCAAAGAACACTCCGTCTTCCATGGAATCAGTAAATCGCACTATTATCCAGAGGGGTATTTAGTCTTTTCTTGCTTTCCGCTTCCCTTTCAGGCTTAGCAGGGTAAGAAAGCAGCCACAGACCCCCTTCCTTAAAAGCCTGCTCCCTTAGCAACATGATGAGAGGCTTAGAAATGAACAGTCCAGAAAAGGCTGGCTTAAATTATTAGTCAAGGGCTGTTACTGTCCTTGGTGTCCATCTGGGAGAAAAGAATGTTATGCATTCTTACACACATACACCCATGTTCACACATATGTCTTATATATGGGCAAATACTCAATTTAAAAAATACAACTCAAAAATCCAGCTGTCTTAATGCACTCTCTTATTGTTTTGAAATGGACAATTAATACAATGACAATTTTATCTCTTCCCTTTCCAATGTTTTTGCCTCATTTCTTTGTCTTATTTTATTGTCTAGAATTTGGTGGATAATGTTGACTGACAGCATAGGTCTTTGATACCATATCTGCAGTTTCTAAGTACCAAAAGTTCTGAAATCTGCAAGTTCTTTCATAGGTTTGTGGCAAACTCACTGGAAAACAAAACCTGACCTGAACTAATGTAAGCTACTTACACTCTAACATGCTTTTTTTTATAATAATTTTTTATTATGTTATGTTAGTCACCATACAGTACATCCTTAGTATTTGATGTAAAGTTCCAGGATTCATTGTTTGCGTATAACACCCAGTGCACCATGCAATATGTGCTCTCCTTAATACCCATCACCAGCCTGTCCCAATCCCCCACCCCCCTCCCTTTGAAGCCCTCAGTTTGTTTGCCAGAGTCCACAGTCTCTCATGGTTCATTCCCCCTTCTGTTTACCCCCCTTTCATTCTTCCCTTTCTTCTCCTACCAATCTTCCTGCTATTTCTTATGTTCCATAAATGAGTGAAACCATATGATAATTGTCTTTCTCTGCTTGACTTATTTCACTAAGCATAATCCCCTCCATGTCGTTGTGAATGGTAGGTATTCATCCTTTCTGATGGCTGAGTAATATCCCATTCTATATATGTACCACATCTTTATCCATTCAGGGCTCTTTCCATATTTTGGCTATTGGGGACATTGCTGCTATAAACATTGGGGTGCAGTTGCCCCTTCAAATCACTGTTTGTATCCTTTGGATAAATACCTAGTAGTGCAATTGCTGGGTCATAGGGTAGTTCTATTTTTAACTTTCTGAGAAACCTCCACACTGTTTTCCAGAGTGGCTGTACCAGTTTGCATTCCTACCCACAGTGTATGAGGGTTCCCCTTTCTCCACATCCTCACCAACATCTGTTGTTTCCTAACTTTTTCATTTTAGCCATTATGACTTGTATGAGGTGGCATCTCATTGTGGTTTTGATTTGTATTTCCCTGATGCCAAGTGATTTTGAGCATTTTCTCATATGTCTGCTGACCATTTGTATATCATCTTTGGAGAAATGCCTGTTCATGTCTTCTGCCATTTGTTGAATGGATTTTTTCTTTTTTGGATGTTGAGTTTGATAAGTTCTTTTTTCTTTTTTAAATATTTAAAAAATTTATTTATTTGAGATAGAGAGCGAGTGAGAAACAGAGAGAGGGCACAAGCAGGGGGAGCAGGAGGCAGAGGGAGAAGCAGACTCTCCACTGAGCAGGGAGCCTGACCCAGGGCTCGATCCCAGGACTCCGGGATGAAGACTGCTTCTGAGGCCAAAGCTGTAGGACTAGCAAGTATGCCTTTTTCATAGAAAGGCTGAGGGTGTGTTTCAGTCTATCTGTGCAGTGCCTGGGTCCACGTAGTAGTCTGCCAAGAAAATGAATCTCTGATTGTTGCAGTCCCATGGGACCCAAGAATGCAAACTCCTCTGGCCTCTAGAGCCAAGTGATCAAGGAGTTGCTGGTGATTCCTGGTGGTAGCTGCAAAAGCTGGGGGACAGGCATGCATAAAATTTCATCTCTGAGAGTTACCGGTGCTCTGGAGCATGGTGCCCACTGGTTGGAATGAAACAAAGGGGAAGTGCAAGAATGGCACTCACTGAAAAAGGAGAAAAAAAAGAAAGAAAAAATAATAATTTAAAAAATGGAATTAAACAGAGAAAAAAAAAAAAAGCAAGGGAAGATAGTGGCCACTGGCTTTAGCAAGCCAGAAGGAGAGCAGAAAGATGGTTCCCACCAGCCTCCATCCTTGGAGACTATCCCAGAAGGCCCCTTCCCTTCAAAGCAGTGCTTTAAAATTAGAAAATGCATCTTTTCACATAATGTCTGTGTGCTTTTCAAAGGGCTGCTTCTGTGCTATGTCATGGAGTAGGTGAGTCTGCGTTTGAGCCCTTTAAAAGCCATTCCTAAGCTTTTGCCATATCAATCTTCAAAGCCACGTGTTTTGGGGGCTTTGTTGTCAGTTGCTAGTCCTAAAAGTTGGGTTCCCAATGTGGGTACAAACCCTTTACTTCTCAGGAAGAAGCTTCAGTTTGTAAGTTCCCTCCTGATTGTGGGTCATCATGGCGAGGATGGGATTTTTGGCAAGATTGTGTCTCCGCTTTCCCTACTCACTTTGCTGTGGTTTACCTCCTGTTTGCCTGATGTTAAGAGGTTGCCTGCTTTCATGTTTCTTTTTCCCCCTGAGGAAATTGTTCTGTATATAGCTGTAGATTTGACATGTTAGTTGGAGAAGATGAGTTCAGGGTCCTCCTACTTCGCCATCTCAAACCAGAGCCCTAAAGTCACTTTTATTATTTTTATAGAATATTTTAAAATAATTTGAGGTGAAATTCACAAACAACTATTAAATTAGTCTTCTTATTTATTTTTAATTTTAAAATTAGTTATTTTACAGTGATCGTCTCAGTGGCATTTATTACATTCACAGTGCTGTGCAACCACCATCTCTGTCTAGTTGTGAACCGTTCCTGTCACTCCAAAGTGAAATCCGTTTGTCCCCACTCACCTCTTTTCTTCCAAACCCTGGAAACCACCAATCTGTATTCTATCTTTATGAATTTACATATTCTGAATATTTCATATAATTGGAATAATATTTATGTGACTTTTTGCGTCGAATTCTTTCACTCAGCAAAATATTTTTGAGATCCATCCTTTTGGAACATATATCAGTACATCTTCGTAATGGCTGAATAATACTCTATTGTATGTGTACACCACCCTTTGTTTATCCATTCGTCTGCTGATGGACGTTTGGGTCGCTCTCGCCTTTGGGCTCTTGTGAAGAGTGCTGCCGTAACATTTGTGTGCAAGTGTTCGTTTGAGTCCCCGCTTCAGTTCTTTTGGTTACATGCCTACAAGTGCAATTGTAGGGTGATAGGTAATTCTGTGTGAAACTTTCTGAGGAACCATCAACTGTTCAGCATAGCAGTTGAACAATTTTGTATTCTCACTAGCCGTGTATAAGGGTTCTGATTTCTTCACCTTCTGACCAATACTGTTTTCCATTGTTTCAACAATAACTATCTTAGTGAGTGTTAAGTAGTGACCATTGTGGTCTGATTTTCATTCCCTTAACGATTAATAACATTGGGCATCTTTCCATGTGCTTGTTTGTCATTCGTATCTCTTCTTTGGAGGAACGTCTGTTCCAGTTTTTTGTCCATTCTTTTAGTTGGGTTGTCCTTTTGTTGTCGGATTGTAGGAGTTCCTTTACTCTGTGTACTAGACTCTTACTAGATATCTGATTTTCAATTATTATCTCCCATTCTTCTACTGTGTAGGTTGCCTTTCTCACTTTGGTGATTATTCCTTCAGTGCACAAAAAGTCTTAATTTTGATGAAGTCTAAGTTATCTTTTGTTTCTTTTCTAGCCTCTTTCTTTCTTTCTTTCTTTCTTTCTTTCTTTCTTCTTTCTTTCTTTCTTTCTTTCTTTCTTTCTTTCTTTCTTTCTTCCTTTCTCTCTCTCTCCCTTTCTTTCTTTCTTTCTTTCTTTCTTTCTTTCTTTCTTTCTTTCTTTCTTCCTCTCTCTCTCCCTTTCTTTCTTTTCTTCTTTCTTTCTTTCTTTCTTTCTTTCTTTCTTTCTTTCTTTCTTCTTTCTTTCTTTCTTTCTTTCTTTCTTTCATCATGTCTTTGCTAAATCCAAGGCCTGAAAATTTACTCTTGTGTTTTTCTCCAAGAGTTTGATGGTTTTAGCTCTTATATGTTGGCCATTAATCTTGAGTTAACTTTTGAATATGATGTAAGATAGATGTCCAACTTCATTGTCTCACAGGCGGAAATTCAGTTGTTCCAGTATTATTTGTCAAAAAGACTATATTCCTCCATTGAATGGCCCTGGCACCTTTGTTGAAAATCAGTTGGCTATAGATATATGGAATTATTTTTGAACTCTCAATTCCATTGCACTGGTTTACATATTTATCCTTATATCGGTGCCCCACTGCTTGGATTACTGTTGCTTTGTAGAGACTTTTGAAATCAGACAGGGCAAGTTGTCCAACTTTGTTCTTCTTTTAAAAAATTGTTTTGGCTATCCAAGGCTTCTTGCAATTCCATATGAATTTGAAGATACTTTTTTCCATTTTTTCAAAAAATACCTTTGAAATTTTGATAGGGATTGCATTGAATCTGGAGACAGTTTTGGGTAGTATCAGCATTATAATAATATCAACTCTTTTATTACATGAACACTAGATTTTTCCCCACTTATTTAGGTCTTATTTAATTTCTTTCAGCAATGTCTTGCAGCTTTTAGTGTACAAGTCATTCATCTCCTTTGTTAAATTTATTCCTAGGTATTTTGTTTTTTTGGATACTCTGATAAATTAAATTATTCTCTTAATTTTCTTTTTAGATTGTTTATTGTTCGTTTATTGAAACCCAACTGAATTTTTTGTGGTGGTCTTGTATACCCCACAATTTGCTGAATTTGTTTATTGTTCCAGTAGGGTTTTTCTGTGGATTCTTTGAGATTTTCTATAGGTAAGCTCATGGCATCTGTAAATAGAAACTTCATCCTTTTCAATATGGATAACTTTTCTTTTTCTTGACTATTGCTCTGGCTAGAATATCCAGCACAGTGCTGAATAGCAGTTTTGAAAGCAAGTGTATAAGTCAGGTTTATTTGGAGAAACAGATCCATCCACATATATATGGAATTGGCAATTGGCTGCCTGTGAGTTGGAGACCTCAAGAAAGCTAGTGGTGTGATTCCAGTCTGAGCCCAAAGGCCTGAGAACCCAATGGTGTAGATCCGGGTCCAAGAGCGGGAGGACACCAGTGTTCTAGCTCACCAGGCTGGTGGGAGGAAATGAATCCCTCTGTACTCCACTTGTTCTGTTTAGCCCCTCAGTGGATTGGATGATGTCCACCAACATTGGGAAGGGCAATCTACTTTGCTGAGCTCACTGATTCAAATGCTAATTTCATCTAAAAACACAGACACACCCAGAAATGATGTTTAATTTGGGCACCCTGTGGCCTAGTCAAGTTGACACAAATAATTAACTGTCACAGCAGGCATCTTTGTCTTGTTCCTGATTTTAGGAAGGAAACTAATGGTCTCTCACTTTGAGTATGAGCTAGCTTTGTTTTTTCATAAATTTCCTTTGTTATGCTGAGGAAGTTCCCTTCTGTTTCTAGTTCTCTTACTATTTTTATCATGAAAGGGTATTGGATTTTGTCAAATGCATTTTCTGCACCAATTGAGATGTTCATGTGGGATTTTTTTCCTTTATTCTATTAATGTAGTGAATTACATTGACTGATTTTCTTATGTTGAACACAGTTCAGTATAAATCCCGCTTGACTATGATGTGTAATCCTTTTATTATGTTGTTGGATTTAGTTTGCAAGTATATTTTGCATTTATATTCATAAAGGACATTGTTCTGTAATTTTCTTTTCTTGTGATGTCTTTATGCACCTTTGATGTTGGAGGAATGCTGGCAACATAGAATGAGCTTAGAGGTGTCCCTTCGTCTTCAGTTTTTTGGAGAAGCTTGAGAAAGATTTAAATATTGATAGAATTCACTAGTGAAAGCATTTGGTCCTGGATTTTTCTTGGTTGGGAGGTTTTTGACTACTGATTCAATCACTTTACCTGTGATTTATGTTCGTTGATATAAAATTACATTCCCCAATAAACTATTTAATAGATCTGTGGAACCAGGAAAGGAAAATTAACACTTTGTGATTGCATCAGTTTTTTCACTATCTTGTTAAATTTGAGATGGGCGTCTGTTGAGCAAGGTCTGTCTTTATCTATCTAGCTTTTGGGTTAGAAAAAATAACAACATAATGTATGTCTCCCTTGACAAGAATAAGACAGAAGGATCCTATAGAAGGAAGCTCCCCTTCATACACCAGCACCTCCAGGAAGTTTTTGATGTCCAATGAACAAGGGAGCCTGCTGGCATGAAGGAGGCCTGGCAGAAGCAGTTTAGGAGAACAGGCGCTCAAGAACAGGAGCCAAGAAGAGATCTCTTTGATAAGTGGTAGAAATTGGGGTGGGTTTTGTAATAAAGTTACTTTGTTACCAGGCTGTGATTCTGTTAACTGACCTTCAGTCCTTCTCCAGATAATCCCACCCCCAGGCTTGCATCTTGCCTTTGGAGAAGAGTAAGCTTGGTGGCAGATCTTCAGCACCTGCATCCCTGTGAGGTAAGACGGATCCATCTCACCAACCACGCTCCAGCTATTTCAAGTGTCAGACATGGTAGGTGTAAGTGATCAACAGGTAGTTGGGGATGAGCAAGCCTTGAATTCAGCAAGCTGAGAAAAGCCCTACATTTTAGGTAATTGATCACAGAAGGATCTGAAACAGAGTCTTGTGGTGTGAGTCAGTGATGTAGGCATGCTTCTATAACAAGAAATTAAAGGCAAAAATGGTAAGATAACCACAAATGCAATACGGAAATTACCCCAAAGGCAAGATGCAAGCCCTGGGGGTTGGGATTATATGGAGAAGGACTGCAATACCACTCCAGGGACCACCACAGTATGTCCTGTCAAAACTGGACATAGGGCTTTTGGTGATCTGATGCTGGATGTGTTGCCTGACCAAGATGAAGAACAAGCTCAGGAAACCTGAAGGACCATATTGTTCCATCAAGCTCCCAACACCCTTATATTAGTTAGGATAGGCTAGGGTATGCTGTGGTAACAAACAACCCTGAAATGGCACTGGCTTAACACAATAAAGAGTGTTCTTCCCCACCCAGAGTCCACTGCAGGTGCAGGCAACGCTCCAAACGAGGATTGGCTGTCTCAGCCACTTTGATCATGGGACTTCATTGGGATTGCTGCTGGAGGAGGGATGGAGGAGGGAAGAAGGGCTGGAGGGTCCAGCACTGGCAATGGAAAGTTTCAGTTTAGAACTGATATTTATCATTTCCACTCACAACCCATGGACCAGAGCTACTCAACTGCTCATATGGCTTCAGCTAACAACAAAGGGGGCAGGAACAGCTATGGCCAGCACTGGAAGTTTCTTTTTCTTTTTCCTTTTTCTTTTCAGGCAAAATTATGGAAATACGTTCACTGAAAAGCAGGCACTGGAATGCTCACAGCAGTGTTATCCCTAATAGCCCCAGACAGATGCCCCTCGATGGTATAACGGGTAAATAAACTGTGGTTTATTCATGCAATGGAATACTTTACAGTGGTGAGATGCATGCATGGCTCCCTTGATGTTGCACAGAAGAAGCCAGACACAGGGGAGTATCTACCAGGTGATTCCATGGACATAAAGCCACAAAGCAGGCACAGTGAACCTATGATGTGAGAAATCAGGAAAGGGTTTTCCCTTGGTGGTGGGAGGATGGGGACCAAGAGGGCTCTGGAGGGTTGTAGTGTTTGATCTCTTGATCTGGGTACGTGGGAATGCTCACGTAAGAGCCATCTGCCATACACCTAAGGGATGCTCGACTTCTGTATGCACATTGCATATCGAAAAGAGAAAAAAAGGAGAAGGTCTGGGCCTGGGGAGGCCATCAGGGTGGGAAATGGTACCTCACAAAGATAAGCCTCCTGGTTCCCTTCATGCCCTCTAATTATGCAAGTACTGGTGGGCTCCCAGTACTTGTGCAATCTTTCTTTCCAAGAACCACAAAGGCATTTCTCCCCCGCTGTTGTCTTTAGACTCTGGGGCTCCCGGGCAGGAAGGACCACATCCTGGAAGACAGCTCTTTTGAGTTCTGCACAAAATGCTTTTGGCTGCAGTTCTGGAAGCCTCTGTGGAACCATGGGCTGCATTGTCCACAGGCAGACAGGGGAGAAAGGAGAAAGCAAAGCTCAAAGTGAGGACAGCGTGGGCCTAGAAGTACAGCTGGTGCAAGGAAGACAAGGCTGTGAGGGGGACAGGGTGTGGTCAGGAGGAGGGGGCAGCACTCTGGTCCCTCAGGCAACGCTTGACTGACAGGAGAGTGGGGGCCTACCCTGGCCTTCCATAACAATCTGGGCTCTGGTAGGCAGGCCAGGGTGGCAGCGGGGGCACTGAATGAGCCCCTCCCTGGAGCCAACCCCAGGTTTCCGGGCTACTGTGTCCCCATTTGCTGCAGGACAAAGCTTGCTGTCCTCTCCTTCTCTGGGAAGGTGGCCATGGCCAGGCCTTCTGCCAGGACGGCAGGATGCTCTTACCATACAAATTAGATGAGGCAGCATAGCCAAGTCCTGCTCTGAGTCTTCATGACCTCAGCCCAAGTATGATTCCAGCCAGGAAAACCAGGGTGCTCCGTGAGGCCCCAAAGGCTTAGGAGGAAAGCTGGGGGTGATGGCAGGTACCCATTGGCTTCAAAGATTCCAGGTCTGTGCTGAGGCAGAGCTCCATGCACCCACATTTTTTCTAGTTTATTCATTTTTGGATCAGGTAATATATTTACATGGTTCAAAAATCAAAATGACAAAAGTTTATTTCTAAAAACTTGCTTTTCCATCCTGGTCTTCTGTGCCCCCTGTAGGCACTTGATGAGTTTCTGTGTATCTAGAACAAGTTCATGCCTATGTGAAATGCAAGCAAATAGAATATATAGTCTTTTCCACACCTTTCTCGTTTTCTTTGCCTCACTTAAAAAAATGTAACAGCATGCCTTAGAGATCTCTGCCTGGGTCTGGCTCTGCAGGGAGAGCTGCTTTTTTCTTTTTGAGAGCGCTGCTGTGCTCTAGTATCTTTTTAAACCAGAACCCAGTCGATGGGAACTTGGCGTGCATGTGTGCCGTTTTCACCCATGCAGGCGTGTCTATAGGAATCCTGGTTTCTGTCATCCAGACCTAAGCACCAACTGACCCCTGAGGCCCATGTGGCTGTGTACCAGTCCCAGCTACCCGGAAGGTTGCCAGGACTGTGAGTAATGTGATCCTGACTTCTAAGCTCCCTTACTCTCTCTGCCTTTACCTGCATAAGACTCCAGTTTAGGGAAGATTGGACATATCCTGATCCACCTCCATGGATGCTCCCTTTCATGGGACCCAGTGTGAGCCGCTGGTTCCCAAGGACCAAGCCATATGAGGCTCAGAGTGACTCCTCCAGTCCTGCTTACCCCCGGGGGCTGTGAGAGATTTCTGAAAGCCTTGGGCAGTGAGCCCAAAGATGTGATAAGCCCCTTGGCCTGGTGCACTGCCCCTGAGGCCCCACAGATTGGGGTCTGATGCAGGAGCTTAGCTATGATACAGAGGTCCAGGCCAATATGGAGAGAGATGGGCTAAAGGGGCTCAGGAGGAGGACCTGTCCATAGCACCACAGGCCTGCAGCCCTTTTGGACACAAAGGAGGAGCGAGGCAGGGCAACAGTGAGCCTGGGCAAGGACATGGAGGGGAAACAAAGTGATTTTTGGCTGCCAAGCCAGATCTGAGAATGGAGGTGGGCTTCCTGTGTGGACGTCAGAACAGGCTCCCAGGGGCAGTCGGGATGGGCACTTGGTCTTTCCCAGTAGCTTCTGGAAGGCCCATGGCTCAAGGCAGAACATCAGAGAAGCCCAGACGTAAATCTGGGCCTCATTGGAACCTAGATTGCCAGTTAGGAGCCAGGCACTGTCAAGAAAGCCGGTAGCTCACACAGTCTTGGGAAAACAGAAGCATTTGGAAAGTAATAAAAGTACTGATAGGGGTAAGAGGGAGAGAGCAGGAGGACTCTTGCCTTAATGCATGGAATGGGGATTCAGGCTGTTTTGTTTTGTTTTAAACTGATGAAAGAGACACCCTTGATAATTAGAAGACTTGGGCACATCTAGGCTGGAAGCGTTTAAGATCATATCTCAGACACCTTAGAACAGTGTTTCCAAAACAGGCCTGCATATCACTGGCGCTACACAAGCTGGCATTAGGGAAGATTACATTATATATTGTATTATATTTGTTATATTATAGTTGTGTTATTTTTTTCAGGTATCTTCTATTTATGGCATCTGATACTGGTTTTCCATTTTCAGTGACGACATACACCTATTTTTTGAAAACATATTTAAACAAAGATATAATTTCATTTAAAGAAAAATTTTAATCATAGTCCATATGGTATACAAATGCCACAAAACCCAAATATGCCTGGGTTAGAGGAACACTGCCGTAAAGGTAAATCACATGACCGGAGAAAGGAGCTCAGCAAAATGAAGTAACCCAGCATATCTCCCAACTGGGCAGTGGTGCAGCTGGGCCATGCCTCTGAGGCCAGGAGGGGAGGGACTGGGCCCAGATCCCGGGGCTCCCTCCAGTGGCCGGCACTGCTGAGGAGGGGGGCGGTGGTGACTTTAAAGTCAGACTTCCAAGTAGGAAACCATTCCACAGGAATCTGTTTAGGAAAGATCACAATCAGAATGGAGAGATGTATGAAAACGAAGCCATGGCCAAATTGTTTTTCGTCAAAATGCCAAATGATAAAATTATTTCAAGAATAAGACCTGGCCAACATTTTATGAAAACCAGATGCCCAAGGGCCTTCCAAGGTCTCTCTACAACTCAGACCTTGCACCAGCGTGGGGTGGGGTGGGGCTTGACAGGGCACGGACAGAGAAAATCCAGCAAACAGCTGCCTTCTCCTGGTGGCCTGGAAACCTGGTGATCTGGTGGCTCATGAGCACATGAGGCAGGATCTAGAGAACCCGACTCAGACCTAGATTCCAACTTTCTGTCATTCACTTGCTGTGACATTGATTAATCAATTTCTTCTCTGAGCCTCAGTTTTCTTGTCTGCAAAATGGGGGCAACAATCCCTGCTTCATAGGGTTGTTGTGTAAAGACAGTAGGATATCTATTGTCTGTGGGCCACAGGGCCTGGCATGTGTCACTCACCATCTTTCCAGGAGCCTTTGGCCATGGCTTCGTTTTCATACATCTCCTCACCCCATCATGCTTTAGATTTGGGTGTAGCTGAAGAGGCCTTGGGTTCTGAGGCCAGATGCTCACACATAGTGTGGACCCAAGGAGTATTTATTGGCTTAAAATGCATGCCTAGGGAATCAGCGACAGGAGTCCTGCAACTTTCATCTGGGACATGCTGGCCTTATGGTAGAAGGGAAAGAGCATGGTGGAACCACATGATGGTCTTTGAAGTCTGAGGTACAGATGGCCACCATCAATTCCTTTCCCCTGCATGAGCGGACTATTACCTTATCCCTGGAATCCGGACTGGCCTTAGTTACCGGCTTGACCAATAGATTGTGGTAGAAGTAACCTTCTGGGACTTCTGAGGCTAGGCCTATCATTAATCTAGCAGCTTCCACCCGGATCTCTTAATGTACTCACTCTTGGAATAGTCCCTCATGGAACTGAACTGTCATTCTGTGAGAAGCCCAAGCCACATGGAGATGCCATTTGTGAGTGTTCTAGTCAAGAGCCCTACCTGAGGTTCCAGGTGACAGCATTACCTGCCAGCTATGTGACAGGGCCATCTTGGGTGTCCTGCCCAGATGGGCTTTCAGATGACTTGTAGCCTCAGCCAACAGCTGACTATGACCACATAAGAAACCCCAAGACAGAAGTACTGAACCCAGGCAATCAACAGGACACACCTCGATTAGAAGGAGCACACACTGCTTCTCCTCTCAGGATCTGGAAGCAAAGCAATTCATTTTTTTTAAAGATTTTTTATTAATTTGACAGAGAGAGAGAGACAGACAGACAGCGAGAGAGGAAACACAGGCAGGGGGAGTGGGAGAGGAAGAAGCAGGTTCCCAGCAGAGAAGCCTGATGTGGGGCTCGATCCCAGAACACCAGGATCACGCCCTGAGCCGAAGGCAGACGCTTAACGACGGTGCCACTCAGGCGCCCCAACAAACCAATTCATTGACCAAGAACTGACGTTCACAGGATGGAGCAGTATAGTCCTTCCTCAAAAAGGGTAGCAAGTGTTCAGGAGCAACTGTAGGAAAATAAAGAAAAGTGGCTAGATATAAGATAAACACAATTATAAGTTGCATTTGTATATACTAGCAATTAACCCTTTACAAAATAAAGTGAGTAAGGGCCCCATTCACAGCCACAGTAACAAAAACAAAATATCTAGAAACAACAGTAATGCCTTGGATACATCTGGTTTCTGGTATAATCCCCAGGGACACTGTGAGAAGTTTTGTAATGAGCTCATTAGCAGAGATTGCATACTGGAAAATTTCCAGAGAATTTGCAAATAGGCATACTACTTCTGCCAAATGATTAAAAATGTTCTTCTGAACTGTTACAATTTTACTGTGTATGTGCTGAGGTCCGGATAAAGTGGTAAAGTAGGGTAGTTGGTCTGATTGGACTATAATTGAGAAATTCTTTCAAGTATGTGCCAACATAGAAAAACATGATGTCAGCTGCAAGTGCGGGACTCATGAAGCCTGCATGTCAGCTCCCATGAGCACAGCTGACCCTGCGGAGCCCTCTCCCTCTCTGCATGCCCAGCCTAGATCTGGGTGGATGACCCTCCAGGAAGAGACAGGCAGCCCTCAGGGCAGAGTTCCTCACGTGAGGCTTGGCAAGTGCCTGTGATCATCCCTGCCTCTAGAAAGGGGTATTCTTTAATAAACCATTAGGTATTCTCAGATGTTCTTTGATTAACCTTTGCTTTCATAAGTAACATGGAGTAAACACCCCAAGATTCTTAACTTTGGGGAGTGAGACTGTAACTAAAACTGTGAATCCTCTCTCTAGAAGAAATTCTCACTATGCACAGTACATATGAAGTCCTGCATAGTACTCTAATGGTTGCTGACTCTATGAATCTTGTCCCACTGTCCCAGGTGAGAAGAACCTGTACTATTCTAGTGGTTTGTATGACCAGGGGAAGGAAGTGGTAGATAGCAAGACAAAGGTGAAGGAGGACTTTTTGGCATGGAGGAAACCTGAGCATGCCTTCATGACGTTGGACAAGAATCAGTGGAGGATGGTGAGGTGGAAAAAGAGTAAACAATGAAGGAAGGAGGCTCCTGAGGCTTCTAAGAGGATGGATCCAGAGCCCTGGAGGAGGTGAAGGACACCTCACCTCCAGAACAAAAGGGAAGGAGAGAAGGAGGGAACAGTGGGGCTTCCTCAGTCTAGCCACAGTCAGTTTGTGTACACACTGACCCTCACGGGCATAGGTTCTTAGGAACGGATGTCAGTGTAAGACATCATTCCTTCCCAGGCATTTACTGAACATTTACTGTGTGCCAAGTACTATTCCAGGACATGGCCCCTGCTCTCATGGAGTTTGAATGGGACAAGTAAGTGAGTAAAATTAGTTAATAAACAGGACAATTTCAGGCACTGCTCAGGGCTGAAAGGAACTGTTTTGGGAATGGATAGGGAAAGCACTCTCTATCAGTACCTGAATGAAGTAAGAAGCTTGCTGAGGATAAGAGCACCACATGGGGGAGACAGTGAGTACAAAGGCCCTGTGAGGGGTTGGGCTTTAGGTCTCCAGAATACCCATTTTATTTATTTATTTATATATTTTTAAATAATATTTATTTTGTTATATTAGTCACCATACAGTACATCCCCAGTTCTTGATGCAATGTTCCATGATTCATTATTTGCATATAACACCCAGTGCACCATGCAATACGTGCCCTCCTTAATACCCATCACCGGCCTATCCCGTTCCCCCATACCCCTCCCCTCTGAAGCCCTCAGTTTGTTTCCCAGAGTCCACAGTCTCTCATGCTTCATTCCCCCTTCTGTTTACCCCCCTTTCATTCTTCCCTTTCTTCTCCTACCAATCTTCCTGCTATTTCTTTTTTTTTTTTTTAAGATTTTATTTATTTATTTGACAGAGATAGAGACAGCCAGTGAGAGAGGGAACACTAGCAGGGAGAGTGGGAGAGGAAGAAGCAGGCTCACAGCAGAGGAGCCTGATGTGGGGCTCGATCCCAGAACGCCGGGATCACGCCCTGAGCCGAAGGCAGACGCTTAACGACTGAGCCACCCAGGTGCCCCCCTGCTATTTCTTATGTTCCACAAATGAGTGAAACCATATGATAATGGTCTTTCTCTGCTTGACTTATTTCACTTAACATAATCTCCTCCAGTCCCATCCATGTTGCAGCAAATGTTGTGTAATTGTTTTTTCTGATGGCTGAGTAATACTCCATTGTATATATGGAGCACATCTTCTTAATCCAGTCATCTGTTGAAGGGCATCTGAATTCTTGCTGGGCAACTCCTCTCTGCCTACCATGGGCCATTAATGAAAAAATGAATGAAAAATGAAGATGTGTGCTCCGTGGCCCTCCATGATCTGGGCCCTGGAGGCACCGTGATTCTCATTTACCCCATGTACCCCCTTGCTCACTCAGAAGCTAGCCAGACACACTTCTTCCCCAGAGCCCATGTTCAGTGTGCTCTTCCCATAGGTATGCCCTTCTTCTAGGTGTATCCTTCTGCCCCCTCCCCCCTGCCCCAGGGAGGAGGGGGCGCTGTCCTTTCCCAGAGGCACATGGCTCCCTCATTGGCTTCAGGCCTCTGCTGAGCCATCACTCTATCATGAAGCTTCCCTCCACCTTAGCCCTGCTTAAAAGGCAACTTCCCCAACTCTCCTCTTCCTCCACTTAATTTTTCTCCATCTCGCACACCCTATAATTCCATGTTTATTTTGTTTATTGTCCATCTCCAGTCAACAGGTGTAAGTGCCATGATACTGTGGTGTACTTTCAGTAGCTGTTCTGACCGTCTGACACATAGCAGGTGCTCAGTGCATACTTACCAAGAAGAAGAATGGGTTTTGACACATTGATCTCCCTTCCCTGACCTTGAACTTCAGGAGTGAAGGGAACTTATCTTTTTTATCAGGGCCAACATACTGTGGGCACTTGTTTAAATGTTGGTTGAGGTCAGTGGTCTATCTGCCTCAGTGTGGAGACACCAAAAATTTCATGAAGCTTCAGAAAAATCCTTACAGGAAAGCTCCCTGCACTGATTGTGAAGCCTCGTGCCCCATGAGTAAGCATTTCATTAGAAGGTGACCTCACTGGGGCTTACTGATCAACAAAGAAATTTCACAAGCACACAGTGTCTCTACCATGGGAAACCTAAAAATACAAGATAACAGAAGCTGCCCTTCCTTGTCCAAACTCCCAGCAGCAAGGAACCAAGCACTTTAATCAAACTCACCGGTAACCCTAGAAATGCAGTGATGGCTGTCTGTGAGCTTAACCAGGCAAGGCAGCTTGCTGAAGAACTTGGGAGACCAGGGATATGGTGTCCATTGTGCCTACTTGCCGTGGGGCTTTGTATGTGCAATAGTAGTTGCTCCGAAAACGTCATTGGGGCACCCACCTGGAACTGAAACCAGAGCCTGCAATCTCGGGCTCTCCTTCCTTCCCTTCCTGAACCCACATCCCTGTTTCCTGCACCAGCAGGGCCTGCCAGGGGTGGCTGTCCTGGTCGCACCTGGCCTGGCCCTTCTGTGGTCTGTGAATGCCCCATTCACCTTCTGGTGTGTGTCGCTGCCTTCAGAGCCTGGCAGGTTAGACTAAGCCTGGGTGTAGGTGGGGAGTGCAGCCAAACCACCCAGGGTATAAGTTCTGAGGGCACAGATTCCTGCACCCCTAGGGTCCCAGCAGGATATCCAAGGGTCTATTAATTAGTTCACTCTAGAATTTATTTCAGTGCTTCCTACTGCAGGCGTTGTGTTGGGTGCTAGAGATCCAACAGTGAGCCGGTAGATGTCCATTTCTAGATGTTGCAGTGGGGAGGGAGACTCGCTGACCGATCTGCCTGCAAGTGCACGTTATTGGGCAAGTGGACACCTGCTATTGCCTGTATCTTTCCTCTAGTTCCTTCTGATCCCCATGGTCCTCCGTTGCCCCCAAGGAAGAGTAGAACTCAGCAAAGCTGTTGGTTTCTTGGTTTTTTAATTCAAAACCCTTATTCCAAGTGTTGTCATCTGGGAAGGGCTAGATTATGCTGTACTAACGTATTAACCCTCAGTGTCTTAGTGCAGCAAAGGTTTATTTCTGCTTACTCTAAGTGTGCCATGGCCCATGGCTCTCAGGATAGCTCTCTTGTAGGCAATGGCTCAGGGACCCTACTGCTGTATCCTGTGACTCCATCATTCCTCTCTAGGGGGACAGGGAGCTGGAGAGTTGTGTGTATGCTCTTAAATTCTTCAGTCTCCAAGTGATGTTATGTTCACAGCCATTGGCCAGAAGAGTGGGGCACACATGGGGAGGTGGGAATTGCCAGTGGGGCTGTGGGGGTACATGGATATTTGGGGAGTAGCACATGTCTCAGCCACCACCTCCTCCTACAAAATAAATATTCCACAGCACGGGGGTGGGTGAGGGAGAGGGTAGAGTCACACCTGTCACCAAAGTTCTCAAAGGTGACAATGAACTGTCCCCAAACAGCACCTGAGTCACTAACCCCAGGGTGCCCCTGAGGAAGAGCCCAAGAAAGAGACTGCTGTTAGCCTCTCAGCTGTCCTGGAGCCATCTGCTGGCATGGCCGGCATGCTGTCCGTAGATCTTCTAGCCAAGTAACTTCTTTTTTTTTTTAACTTAAGTTTCTGTTTTTTTAAAAAAGATGTTATTTATTTATTTTTGAGAGAGAGAGAGCACAAGCGGGGGCGAGGGGCAGAGGGAGAAGCAGACTCCCTGCTGAGCAGGGAGCCCGATGAGGGACTCTCGGATCATGACCTAAACCAAAGGCAGGTGCTTAACCGACTGAGCCACCCAGGCGCCCGCCAAGTAACTTCTTTGTGTAGGATCAGGCTCCCCACCTGACCCCACACAACTGGCCAGTTCCTTTCAGCCTCCCAAGACCTCATGGATGGAGTTGTGTGTGGGGGGGGTGGTAGGGAGCCCTTGGCACCTAAGCAAGGTGAGCCTGTGTGGGGCCAACCTGAGGTGTTACTCTGCCCAGACCAGGCAGTAGTGGCAAACAGCTGCTGAGTGGGAATTGGGTGCGTTGAAGCTAGCGCTGCAAAGGGAGGGGGCATGGTGCTGTGAGAGGGAGAGGTCAAAGAGGGCCACTGTGGCCTGAAGTGTGAGTAAGAGTTTAACAGAAAAAGTGGGCAGGTGGTGGGAGATCACACTTGCAGTTTGTGAGTGACACTCAAGGGACTGAGAGGAACATAAATTGAGGTTGGTTGGGCAACCAGAGCAAGTGAGGTGCTGCCGCATCCTGGACCCAGGCTCATGCGTGAGTACTTGAACTGGGGATGTGGCACCGGAGGGACTGAGAGCCAAGGTGACAGGAAGGAGAGAAAGCAGCAGAGCCTGCCCTGCAGAACTGGCTTCTGGTTGCTTGATTCCATGGAACTTCCGGCAGTGCATCTCAATCTGTCTTTCAGAGGAGGAGAAGTCAAGGACTGCCTCATGAGGCATGGCAACCCCTCACTTCTGGATTGCCCACCAACCCTTAGCCAGGTGTCTGGGAGATCCCAAGCAGGAGGCAGGAGGTGTTGACAGCCTTCCGTGGCTGCAACACTGCCAGCACTCACAGAGAGAAGCGGAGGCCAAGTTCACCCAGGCAAACATTTCAACACTAGCTAAACAAAGCATCTTTGATTTCCTACCCTGACAAATATATTTCCAGAATGACCTGCAAGGCCAGGTTTGAGTGCAAGCTCTTAGGCACCCATAGGGACAGGCCTGGCTTCCATGGGGACAGGGGACCCCTGGGAGAAGTGCGGAAGTGATCTGTATGGAGCTGGGGCAGTTCTGTGTGGGCCTTTATTTTATTTTTTTAATTATTTTTTTATGGCAAACAGAACAAACAGTATTTGTTAGTTATTGCAACAAATACTTTCCAACTTTAATCCAGACCTTTTCAAACATCTACAAAAGAGAAGTCGGTAATGATATGAACCACATGAACCCATCACATGGTTACAACAGAAATGTGTGGGCCTTTATTTTTATTTTCCTTTATTTTAACTTTCAAAAGAAGTCACAGGAAACTTTGGTTGAAGGACATCCTTCTAATCCTCCATCCTTACTTGAGAAACCCCCTTCCCGACGTTCCACTGTTCTGGACACAGAACAGTCAGGCACCCACCTGGTTAAAGCATTCTCTGTTACTGTTATTCCTTGAACATAATTTGGCTGTTTATATTTGTCAGTTATGTAAGTTTATTCTGACGCATTAATTATTTTTAATTGCTCTCTCTTTATCCAACGTTAATTACTGAACAATACCTTAATTCTTTAGTATTTTTAGAATCCTCCTTGATTACACATTGAATTGGAATGTTCTCACCATCGCGGCCAACCCCATTGTTCTGTGTGGAGTTGAAGAAACCTGCCAGAACCCTAGCCCACCCTTATGGCACTCCAGTGGGAGATGTGGGGTTCACAGGGTCTGATGGAAGCATGACCCCATTAGGCCAGGTGGGGTTGCTGGGGCCTGGCCCTAGTGAGTCTGGGAGAAGCCAGAACCTCTCAGCACTTTGACATGGCAGGGATAATGTCTCCTCTGACCAGAGAAACACCATCTTCTCGCCATATGTGTCCACTCTGTTCTGCAAATACAAAAACTCATCTATATGAGTTTTTACTACAAAGGAGATTTAGTATAGGGAATGCTGCACATCATATCTCGTGTTTGGGGCAAAACTGGGGACTTGAGGAAAGGGGAAAGAGAGTGTCCTGGGGATACCTTCTGCTCAAAGGGCTACCTCTAGAAGGGTTTCCGTCCCTGTGTGTCACCAAATATAGCTCAAATTTGCCTTTGGAGATTGTCCAGGTCCTCGGTAAAGAGCAGATTCAGAGCCTTCCCGCCTGCCTCTCTCAGCATTCCTGTGGAGGAACTGGCAACTGGCAAGGTATGAATAATGCCCTTAGTTGCTGTAGCAACAGAGATTTCCCAGACGCAGAATCTTCAAGAGTGAGGCCGGGTTTGCTCTGCTGCTCAAAGCAGGTGACAGAACAACCCACTTCTGCTGCACACTAGGTCACATCTAGCTGGTGGCCTCACCTCAGCTCCTGCCTGGACCCGGTCCTAGCCTTTCCCTGCATCTTCACCTGCATGTGGCTGCAAATAATTTGATAACATCGCAACCGGTGCTAAACCAAGGAACTTCTCTACTCCAGTCAGGACAAGGCCGGGCAGACACCCGAGGGCTCAGTACCATGGTTAGGGACCCTTCCCTGGCACCGCAAGCAGGTACTCTGTCCCTGCTGGTGGACAGAGAGCAATCGCGCCTGCAGCTGTAAACTGGGATCTGGGGCAGAATGTTGGGGGGCAGCCCTCTCCAAGGACATCTATCACATCGCACCTGATGGCCACCTGAATGTCAAGAGAGATGGAGAATCCTGTATGACGTAGGAAAGACATTAGGATTCGAAGCTGACGGCCAAGAAAGAATTCTTGAGACATCTTTGGTACAAAAAGGGTGGTTTTATTAAAGCAAGGGAACAGGACCCATGGGCAGAAAACGCTGCAACGGGTTCATGGGGAGTGGCCCATTACATACTTTCAAGTTGGGAGGGGGTTAGGGATAGCGTAAGTTTCTAAGGAATTTTGGAAGCAAGGTTTCCAGGACCTGGAGGGGGCTAGCTATTGTTGTGAACATGCCATTTATCACTGTCTAATAAAACCTTAGTCATGAGACCCTTCAGATGTATATCAGTGGGCCAGATGCTTGGGAGATGGTTGCCAACATGTATCTTGGCGGGGGGGAGATAAAAGAAATTTCTAAAGGAATTTTGTATGTTACAGTCGACTTACGGGATCCCAGGGGTGGGGGGCGTTGGGCTAGGACTGCCTTTTGCCCTTAGCAAAGTGTCAACAGTGAGGCAGTTAAATCCTTAGAAGATGTCACTCTGCTTATTTCAAGGGCTTGTAAGTGGGCTGTAGGGAGTAAGGAAATTTACTAATTCTTCTTCTGCCTTTGTTCCCACATCACCGTATTTTACTTTTCTAGTCCCTGTGGAAGAGAAAAGGAAGAAAGCAAGTACAATGAATGTTAGGTGATCCAGCTTCGAGTTTCGGACACAATTATTAATGTTTGTTTTTACAAAAACAATACATGCACAGAATTAAACATTTAAATAGCACTAAAAGGGTATGACAAAAAGACCAGCTCTTCACACCCCACCTGTCCGCTTGCTGGCTCTGTTTCACATAGGCAATCACATCCATGTCTTCAGGTGCCGGCTTCATTCATCCTCGTGTCCCCCCAGTGCCTGGAACAGTGCCACATAGTAGGCATTTCACAACTATGAGTTGAATACTGAGGCGATCAATATTTCTAAATAACATGCTATTATTGCTTGATGAACCGTTTTTGACATGAGCTACTGAGAGTCTATGTCAGATAAGGGTTTAATCCTTATCAGTGGTCCCCTTTCTCTGTAATTTTCCCTCTCCCTCAACAACCCCTCCCATCTCCCCATAGAGGTATAGAAAAATGTTGGTAAAACGAATAGTAGGTTATAAAATTAATAACCCACTATGGTTATGTAATGCTATGCACTGCAGAGGCAACAGCAGTATGCTGTGATGCTTTCCTGGTCCGACTTTTGTTAATCTTGGAGTTGGTTTAAATTTTTTCCTTAATTTTCAGTGTATGGTAGTTCCCACTTATCCCTGATGTTGCTTTCCATGGTTTCCGTCACCCGTGGTCAACGGTGGTCCAGGGAGGTCATAGTGACCTAACACTACATCCTCATCCTGCCACTCCCCTCACTGCATCTCATCACGTGGAGATTCTATCATCTCACACCATCACAAGAAGGGTGAGTATAGTATTGTAAGGTATTTTGAGAGAGAGAGAACATAGTCACACAACTTTTACACACAGTACATTGTTATAATTGTTCTATTTTATTATTAGTTATTGTTGTCAGTCTATTAAAGTTTATCAGAGGTATGCATGTATAGGAAAAACAAAGTATATACCGGGTCCGGTAATATCTGTGATTTCAGGCATCCACTGGAGGTCTTGGAACATATCTCCCCCTAAGAAGGGAGTACTGTACTGATCCTTATTTTCGTTTTTTAAAAAATGCCCCATTAGATCTGTCAGATTCATAAAGACATTCTTTCTAAGGTGCTTCATCCCAGCGGAGAGCCCATCAGTTCCTTCCCTGGCTCCTCCAGCTCCCACTCTATGTGGACTCCTTGTTGTCCAGGCAGACCTGCTATCCTGAGACCCACCTTTAACCCATTTCCTGTACTGCTCTCTCCCCATTCCCATGATCCAAATATTACTGTTTCTTGGTTTATTCTTTTGTTTTCTTAGTTTATGTACCTCAGTGACTTCTAAGAAAGAATGTGGTGTGTGTGTGTGTAAATTCAGTACTTATTTGTCTTCAAAAGTGCTCCTTCCACCTCTCTGTGTGTTTCACTTGATTTGGGAAAAAATATGTGGTTGGAAGAAATTTCCCCTCTTAATTTTGAGCACAGTGGTTCTTGCTTTGGGGAAGATTACTGTATTTGCTCCCCCATTTCTTTGTATCTGACCTGTTTGGAGCTGGTTTTTTGTGTTTCCTCTTTTTTTTGTACTCTAAGTTTGCATGGACATGTGCTTTCCACCTGGATGTCATGGTCCTTCCATTCCTGCATGAGATCAGGCTGAACTTACCTTCCGAGGGCTAGACGAGGGGTCATGGTTAAGAAGGCACACAGCTATCTGAGACTGTCTCAAGTTATTTTTCATAGGAATCTTGTTTCAGAACGAAGAGCCTTTCCTATTTCTTGGCTGATATTAATTTATGAATTGGAACTGTTATTTTAGTCCTCTACAATGTCTCTAACCTCTAACTCTAACGTGTCTGCTCACGTGTGTGCACGTCCACATGTGTGCTCCCCTGTCTACAAGTAAAAGACATAAAGCAGATGAAAGGTTTAACTTAAAAAAAAAATAATTATTTATTTATTTATTATTTACTTATTTGAGTGCGGGGCAGGGAGGGGCAGAGTGAGAGGGAGAGAGAGAATCTCAAGCCGACTCTCCACTGAGCAGGGAGCCTGACCGGGGCTTGATCCCCAGACCCATGAGATCATGACCTGAACTGGAATCACAAGTTGGTTGCTTCACCGACTGAGTCACCCAAATGCTCCCAAAATGTTCAACTTTTATACACAAAGGGCTTCTGTAAATTGACAAAAAGAAGACAAAGAGAAAAAAGTAAAATGCAGACAAATCATAGAAGAGGCATTCAGATCACCAATAAGCAGTAAAGGATGATAATTCCCTGTGGTGGCCAGAGAACCATTATCTCAAAGCCACAGAAAAGATTCCATTTTCACAAGTCTGATCGGCAAAAATGAAAAAGTCAGATAACACCCAGGGCTGCCAAGTCACTGCTTTTTTACCCTGAGCTAGAAGGGTGGGTAAAATGTTATATTTTAAAAAAGCAAATTTGGTAATATCTATGAAGATCAAAACTAACCATACCTTTTAACTCAGTAATTCAACTTTTGGAAAACTATCTTGCAGAAAAAATTCCAGCACATAAGGATATTTACTACAATGTCGTTGGTTGTTGGGAGGGTGGGATACCGAACCAGGGTGATGTACATTAGGATGGCTGACTACACCACTGCATGCCTACGTGCATTCCTTAGCAAATGAGCCCATGTCCCTCAGCTGTGAGCTTGCGGATAAATGATGGTGCACACACGCAGGGGAGTCCTACGGAGACACACAGAAGAATACTAAAAAGAAACATTTTAAATATTTTTAGTCATCAGATATCAGAGGTAGTGTCAGTGAAGTTACTCCTACACTGTTGTAGGGTGTGGGATAAAGTAAGTGGGTATGACAATTGGTATCCTTGGGATCGTGGATTTTCAGCATAGGAGGGAAGTAACACAGATGTGAGATCAAAGGGCTAAATAGAATGTTGCAAGCCTAAATTAGAATGGAAAGTTTCAGTATGAACGTTTGATAAATTTTATCTTACTAAAAGTATTTCCTATGACTGCACATACTGAGCACATACTAATTTTGTAATTTGGGGGGTGCATGTCTTTTGAGAAATAACTAATTCCTGGTCTTGGGTAGGAAATGCACAAAATGAACCTGCCACATTCTCTCATATTAAAAAGCAAGGAATTTTCGGGTCACCTGGGTGGCTTAGTCATTAAGTGTCTGCCTTCGGCTCAGGGCGTGATCCCAGTGTTCCAGGATCAAGTCCCACATCAGGCTCCTCCGCTGGGAGCCTGCTTCTTCCTCTCCCACTCCCCCTGCTTGTGTTCCCCCCCTCGCTGGCTGTCTCTTTCTCTGTCAAATAAAATCTTTAAAAAAAAAGCAAGTAATTTTCAAACACCACGGGAGGCATGTGCTCAGGAGCCTGCTGAATTGGTTCCACCTGCTGAAGATAGAACATTTGAACAATAGGAAATAATGAAAAGTAACTGCAAGAATAGGAGTACAGAAAATATACCAAATTCCATGAAGCCATAGTAGTGCTTAAGAAAAATTATTGATCACCATTAGAGATACTAGTGAACCTCATAAAATGAAATAATGGATCCTGGTTATCAACACTGATGATAACTAACATAAAAAAAAGAGACACAATCAGATATCACATGCCTCTTGATGAAAGTAACAATACTACTTAAGAGCAGTTCTCATCAACAAGCACATGAATAAGTCAAACCCAGTTTTTCCAATGCCTCTAGCTCCAGCTCCAGCTGTACAACAAAGGGATGCAACTCAAAATCCAGCGGAAAACTCTGCAGGACAATCCACTTTGTTTCTTGAACAAGTAATTAGCAAAAAATTGACAGAATGGGGTTGGGGGAAATAGGGAGAGGAAGGGGAGAAGGAGGGAATAGGGAAGGGAAGAGAGAGAAGAGGGAGGGAAGAAAGGAAACGAGGAAGGGGAGAGGGAGTTGGGGAAGAGGGAAGGAGAAGAAGAAAGGAAGAAGGGAGAGAGGAAAGGGGAAGGGAAAGGGGGAAGGGGGAGAAAAAAGGGGAAGGGGAAGGAGAGGGAGAAAGGGAGAAGGGGGAGGGGCAGAGGGAGGGAGAGGTGGAAAGGAACTTAAGAGACATATCAACAAATTGCTGTGTGTGGACCTAACTCAGACCTAGTAAATGTACTATATTTGACAACTGGGGGAATTTTAACACATGTTGGGTGTTTGATGATATTGAAAACTTGTTAAATTTTAGGTGTGATACTATATGGCTGTTTCTTAAAAATAATTTTATATTTCAGAGATGCATACTGAATGTTACAAATGGGATGACATGATGTCTGGGTTTTGCTTCAAAATGAGCTAATGTTGGGGAGGAGAAAATGGGTTCAAATACACAAGATTGACCATGAATTGATAATTTTGAAGTGTGATGATGGGAAGATGAGATTTTATTACATTCTTTTCTCTAATTTTGTATATATTTAAAATGTTCATTATAAAAATTTAACCAAAAGGAGGCAAATACAAGTAACACACATTTAGTAAATATTCCTGAGGCCAATACTTTTTAAACTATTGAATGTCCTAAAAAATAAGACTTTTAAGGGGCACTTGAAAAAGCAATCAATAAGTACAATATTTTTCTACAAATTATGAATATACACTTGCAGAAGGATTTTAAAAAGCCCATCAATGTGATGCAGTGTGTTCTTGCAGCTTAGGACAAATTTTCTAGTGACATCACAGATTTCAAGGCTGCTGTATTTCCCTTTGACTTGAAGACGGTGAGCTCTGGAAAAGCGTGTTAAGGACTTGACAATGGTGCTGTAATGTGAACAAAGGCGCTCACATGGTTTCTATAAAATTGTTTTACAGGGCAAAAATTCGTTAGATTTCGTAACTGCTGACTTCTAAGTACATCTGTGATGCATTTTTAAATGAGAAGAGGCATTGGGGTGCCTGGGTGTCTCAGTGAGTGAAGCGCCTACTTTTGGCTCTGGTCAGGACCTCAGGAACCTGGGACCGAGCCCACATGGGGCTCCACATTCAGCGGGGAGTCTGCTTCTCCCTCTACCCTTCTCTCCACTCATGTTCTCTCTCTCTGTCTCTCTTTCTCTCTCAAATAAATAAATTTAAATTTAAAAAAAATGAGAAGAGGCATTGCAGAGTAACAAACATAGTCATGTGACTGCAATTTGTAAAATCAATGATTGTAATATCAGCTACGTCAGAAAAGTTCAAAGGGGGTGGAGGTGTGCATGTGTGTGGGAGGATTATTTTTAACCATCTCTGAATTATTTTGCATTTTATATTGAGCACACATTAACTCTGTATTATTTTTTAGCCTTTTAATAATTTCTATGCACAGATCTTATGTGTTCAGTTTAATGAGTTTTGTTAACTGTGCAGCTGCCATTTGCATTATGCCGGAGAGTTTCCTGGTGTCCCTTTCCAGCCAAGTCCCCTGTCCCCACCCAGTCAACATCTGTCGGGCTTGTACCACCAGAGATGGGTTTTGTCCATCTCAGTCATCCAGCCTGTACTCCTTTAAGTCTGGCTACTTCCACTTCATGTAAAGTTGCTTCATGTATTCCTTCCCTTTCGTTGATAAGCCACATACTACTGTATAAATATATCACAAGTTGCCTCCTCTTTCTCTTATTGGTGGGCATTTGGGTCGTGTCCTGTTCTTGGCTATCACGAATAAGGCTGCTGTGAACACTGGCTAAGTCTTTGTGTGGATGTATGTTTTTCCTCTCTTGGGTAAAATATCTAGGAGTGAAATGGCTGGGACACGAGGTTTGTGATTAATTTTTAATAAAATAAATTGAATAATAAAGCTAGAAAGCTACAGCAATTAGAAAGCTTGGCTGCTGGCCCAGGAAGAGGCAAACACCAATTAGAGGGAATACAGAAATGGGGCTCTTTCAATTGCCAGCCTCAAATGGGCCCTCACTGCTACTCACGACACTTCCTAAGAACTGTGGTAGCCTGGGACCTCTCCACTTCCAAACCGCTGATTCAGGTATCCCTCTCCTCCCATTCTCTGTCCCCATGTCCTCTTACTCAGACTGTGGTTCAGCTGCTCCAGGATGACCGTTCATTGATCTTAATGGGACCTCTAGTTCAATGACCTCTTTAATTTCCCGCACCCACCAGGATTTTCCTTGTTCAGCTGAGATTCTAAAGTTCACTACTGCCCTTTGCTTTTCACTGAAACCATCTGGGCAAATTTTCAGCCTTAGATGAACCCAGAAACCTGTTTCCTTTTGCATAGTGCTTGCTGTTTGAGTAGCCTGATGCTGCTGGCAGAGTGTCTCAAAACAGTACAGATTGGTCCTACTCATGACCACTAATATCGAATGAGCCTTCAGTACTGCCTGGGCTACTTGCACTTACCCAAACCAGCCCCCTTTCCTCTATCCCACCTCAGCAGCTGGTTTCACCCTGCTCTTTAGAAAGAGAAGGAAAGCCAGGCAGTGAGATCTACCATCTTATACCAACATGAAACACAGTCAAATCCACCATCCATCCACTCATCCATCCTCTATCCAGCTACATATCTGTCCCTCCCATCTCCCTCCCTCCATCCATCCATCCATCCATCCATCCATCCATCCAATCCACACGTCCATCCTGCCTGCCCGCCTGCCTTGTTTCCCTCTGGTTAGTGTCATTGAAGGCCACTCCCAAATCTGTTTTTGGATGGCTTCCCTTCCCACCTTTTCAGGAAACTCAGACACTAATAATTCTTCTCTTTCTTTTTACTCAACTTTTCCTGCTCAGCTGAATCCCTCCCCCTGGCCTTTGACACTCTTAAGTCCCTCTCATCATGGTCTCTCTCATCATCTTTCCCTTCACAGTCAAACATTTAACAAGTATTTGTGCCCATGTCTTCACTGCATTCTAACTTCTTATTCTCTCTATGCTGGCTCTGTCCTGTCGTCCTGCACAGTGCTCACTGAGGTCACCAATGACTTCCATGTTGCCAAACCTAATTACATGCCTTCTTCCCCCCTCCCCCGCCCAACCTCTCTATAGCAGTCAGTATTTTTGACCCCCACCCCCACCCCCGTGTCAGCCATATGCCTGGTTGCTCTCAGGTCTACTCCTTTTCTCTTCCCCTTCTGCTCCACATTGCAAGTGTTCAGCTCCCAAAAAACACATGTCTCAGGTTCCCTTGCCAAGTGAGTGGCTTCCAGTTCATTGAGGCATTGGGAAGCCCTGGTGGGAGATGGGAAGAGAGTGAGCCAAAGCCAGGGTATTTCCCCCTTCTCTCTGCTTCAGGCAGAATCTCCAGGAGCAGCTGCATCTCCTCCTGGATCCAACTCCCCTTGGGCAGCCCTGCCAGTCCCAGTTTCTGAGTGGTCCTCTTTTACGTTGTTTCCTTCTGCTGAGTGACTCCAACTTCAGAGGTCTGACAAGGTTTTGAACAACCAAGCTCAAACCCTTCATACAAGGATTCAAGCCACCAAGCCCATGGACTGACATGAGCCAGCAGTATTGACCACAGTGGGGGGGTCAAGAGAGGGACAGAGTGTGTGCGTCAGGGTTGGCAACACAAAAGGCATCGGTGGCCTCATCCTCCCTTTGTGTGTCCCTTTGGCTTTAGGGCGGCGTCAGCTTCCTGTCTGCTGCTAATCTCCAGGTTGCTTCACAATTTCTGTTTTGCATTCTCAGCTCTTTTAATGCTTTCGTAACCATATATTAAGTTCCCACTATTGAACTTTGGTGAGTTGTAACTGGATGGTACCAGCTCATCCATTGGTCTCTCTAGGTCTGCTCTCCACCCTTCCCTTGCTGCTTGCTGCCCAGGGGTCTGACTTGATGGAATGCATCCACTGGCTTCTTTGTCTTGGACTAAAATGGATTAACCATTAGAGAGTCCTGAAAGGAGGTGGAGAAGAGAGGGAGGAGATTGAGACGGGTGCTTATTCCCTGGGCTCTGTTGGTGGCTGGCTGTGTCTTTGCCCAAGGTTACTGCTCTTAAACAGTCCTCTTTCCACAGCATCCTCCACTGGGTGCAGCAAATGTTCCCCGGCCCTCTCCCCTAACCCCTGAGGGCCTAGAGGTGGTAACACCTCCACTGTCACTGGCCCTGGTGACGAACCGTGCTCCCTGGGACCAGTGCCACGTTCTTCTCACTGGTCTCCTACCTTCCAGTCTCTCGACCTCATGTATCTCAAACGTGAACACTGTTGGTCCTACAGCCAGAGGCTGCTCCCGAATGCCAGGCCTGGGACCAGCAGAAGCCGCACAGTTTCCAACAAGGCCCTTTGTTCCTTTGAGCTTTTTGGTGACGAATAGCCTTTTTTAAATGAAATTAAGATGAAGGCCAATGGAAATTACTTTTAAAAAATTAATTGTGGTAAAATAACATAAAATTTGCCATTTCAAGCATTTTTAAGTGTCCCATTCAGCGGCATTAAGTACATTGATACTGTGCAACCACCCATCTCCAGATCTCTTCATCTTCCCAAACCGAAACTCCATCCCCATTAAACACTAACTCCCCACTCCCCTCTCCCAGCCCCTGCAACCACCACTCTATTTTCTGTGTCTAGGAATCTGTTGACTCTAGGGACCTCAGAGAAGTGGAATTACATAGTATTTGTCCTTTTGTGTCTGGCCTAACCAGCTACACAGTGAGTCATGCTTTCTCATTATTCCTTGGAAACCACTTACACTCCCACCTCCACAACCCCTGCATTTATTCTTTTTTTTTCTTTTTAAAGATTTTACTTATTTATTTGACGGAGATAGAGACAGCCAGCGAGAGAGGGAACACAAGCAGGGGGAGTGGGAGAGGAAGAAGCAGGCTCAGAGCAGAGGAGCCTGATGTGGGGCTCGACCCCGCAACGCCAGGATCACGCCCTAAGCCGAAGGCACACGCTTAACCGCTGTGCTACCCAGGCGCCCCCCTGCATTCATTCTTACTCTTCTCTCTGGCTGGAATCTTTCTCATTTTTTCCTAATAGAATTCATCCTAGTCTGCCAGTCATATTGTCACATCATTTCCCTACCTTTGATTTCTCTTGTGTCTGCACATTCATGTCCCACACTAAGCTACAAGAACCTGAGAAAGACTACACCTGCCTCTCCTCCATTCTCATTCGTTCCTGTGTCATGAGCTCCTATCCTCAGGCTAGGGGCTGTCCTGAGCACTGGGATACAACCACAAGACAACCCCAAGGTTTGATTTCACACAGGGATCAACAGGTTCTGCTGGAGGCTGGCAAGGTCCTCATAGAAGATGGCTGTGAACCTCCTGACCATCAGCTTGGCTTTTCAGAAACATTTTTGCTTGTAATTCCAGGTCCTCAGATGGATCCTGGTCCAAGGCCTAGAGTTGTATTAAAGCTAGCTCATATTTTGCCTCTAGACATGCTACGGTCTGAACATTTGTGTCCCCCCTATACATTCATATGTGGAAAACTTAACCCCCAAAGATGATAGGATTAGAAGGTAGGGCTTTGGGGGCAATTAGGTAATGAGGGTGGAACCCTCACCAAGGGGATTAGTGCCTTTATGAAAGAGACTCCGCAGAGCTCTCTGACCCCTTCCACTATGTGAGGACACAATGAGAAGTTCCCCAGAAAAGAACCCTCACGTGATCATGCTGGCATGATCTTGGACTTCCAGCCTCCAGAACCGTGAGAAATAAATGCTTGTTGTTTATAAGCCATCTGGTCTAGCATCGTGCTATAGCAGCTGGAACGAACTAAGACAATATGTAAAATCACAGGTTGGCTATTTTAAGAGGGAATATCGAGGAAAACCCTTTTAAGTTCTCAGCTCCCACTGGGGAGAGATTCTAAGGGATGGTACATCGTATGACACCATGAGCTATTCATAAGGTGAAACAGAGGTGTGGGGTGGTCTCACTTTGCATTTGAACAGGAGGCCTCAGGAATTCAGCAAAGTGGAGCACTAGCCCCAGATTTGAAAAGAAAGTTCAGACCATGCACCCTGCCAGCTTCAGTTTCCAAAAGGCCATAGACCTTGGCAAGTTAATGTTTCCTTTGCAACATACACAGAACACTCAGTTACTGAGTTCCCAGAAGATAAGCTGAATCATCCTTACACAGCAGAAAGAGTTCATCTCTTTATCTATCTGGTCACCTTTCTGTGTGGCCCTGAGCCAGACTCACCTAAATTGCCCCAGGATTGGAGCAGTAGCTCCATCCCTTTACCCACAACGTAGGGCTTGCAAGCACCCACTATCTTCCTAGTCACTGAGGGACCTGCAGGAAGCTCAGGGAGAGGGCTCTCTGTTGGGACACCCTCCATCTGCACTCACACGCTGGTACCTTTTCTGAGTGAGGCCCTATGCGAGTCTCTGGGTACACAGATGAAGTAACCCTGCTCCTGCACTCAGGGGTCTTACAGTTGAGAGACAGGGAGGGAGACAGACAAACATAAGGGAAATTATATTAGACTGTGATCTGGGCTATGAGTGTGGAAGTTCCCAAGGGACGAGTGCTGGGGAAGGCTTCCCAAAAGAGATAATGCACAGATCAATCCCCAAAGCATAACTGGCGCTCAGAGAGATGAAGTGAAGGGGCATCCTGGCACAGGGAACAGAACTGGCAGAGATGGGCACCGTGTGACTCATTCAGAGAGTATCACCGTTCTAGGGTATAGAAGAGCTGGCTCTGCACTCTGAGCTCAGGCCCTGCTTCTCTCTCTACTCTGTGATAGTACGGATTCAGGAGTCACATGCCATTACTTCCACTGTGTGTTTTGTTTGTTAGAAGCAAGTCATTGAGTCCATCCCATGCTCCAGGGCTCAAGGAACTGCCCTCCTCCTCTTGAATGCGGGGAGCGTCCACCGAGTCCACAGTCCACCCAGTGGCCACAGATTATTTACAGACCCCCTACATGCATAACATTAGCACTCTTCCAAACACGCCCCACCAAAAGCCCCAAGCTATTACAGAATCAGCTCAGAGCCCAGACTCTGCATCTAAATCAGGTCCTGGTGTGCAGGAGGCTCCTGGGGCATATTTCCTTCCGTGGAGCTCCCTGAGTACAGTCACTATCTGAAGAACTGTGGGTTCAAGGGACAGGCTGTCTGTATCCCTTCCCCCTGCCCACACCCAACATATAATGGTGGGACAGGCGCAGCATGACCGTCACAGACATCCTTGTTCAAAGGGGCTGGGGATGGGAGTCACACAGGCATCTCCAGTCTGTACAGTTCTCAACACCAGCTGGGCAGATGCTGGAAGTTCTTTGATTAGGACACAAGCCAACTTCTGCCCGAACGTGATTCTCTGTGCTCTCGGTTCCACCCTTTGGACTCTTCATCCTGCTCTCCAAGTTGTCCTTTTGTTTCCATGAAATATAGTCTGTGTTTGCATCTGTGTGCTTTTTCAGTCTGCTTCTTGCCAGTAGAATTTGAGAGGAGGGGGTTCTAGAAGTCTCTTTTCATTTAGTACTATCTCTGATCCTTTCAGCCCAAGCTGGCACTATTTTGTCAATGCAATTCTTTTGAAAACTCTGTGTCCTCTGTGAATCTTATTGAGGCTTATTCCTTTAGCCAACTGGCAGACCCACACATGTCTTTGAGATAAACATGCTCTCCCCTGGGCTTCTGCTAAATGGCAACTTCAAGTTTCTTGGAAGTCCTACTGCTTCACCAGGTACTCCGAAGTACCGCTTTTTATCCCTTCGAGGACTTAACAAAGGATTTTATAGCCACCCCCTTGGCTTTATCTTGTGATTGTCTTTTCCTGGCATGGCCCCGCATTACATCTTTGCCTGGAAACCATTTGTTAATTTTAGCATCATTTGACATCTGGAGAGGCTGGGAATTTCAAAATCAGCAAATTCTCATTCCTTTTTATTTAATAGTCTATCTTCTGGCTTATTTCTCTTCTCTTACATTTTAGTATAAGCAGCGATAAGAAGCCAGGAGGCACCTTCAACATTCTGCCTGGGAATCTTAGCCAGACCATCCAGTTCCTCTGGCACATTTTCTATTTTCCATGTGACTGCATAAACTTCCTGCATAAATTTCCCTCCTCTCCAGCTCTATGCAATGCTGAGGGTATGGGTTCTTCTCTGACTTCCTGACACTTTTAAGGGTGTCCAATCTCTAAACCATTTTTTTCAGGATTTCCTTTCACCTATCATTCTGCCATCTCTATTCTAGGCTCAAAGCTCTGCTCGTGCTACTTTCCCAGTCCAGGCCCCTGACAACAGTGAACACATCCTATAAGTTTCCTGTCCTCAAAGAGTTGTAGCAGCAAGAGAGACAGATTAATAACCAAATAATGAACTAAAAAAATGTCAGATATGCGGTAACTGCTGTGAAGGAAATAAAACAGAGTGAAGGGATGGGGACTGGCTGAGAGACTTCTTTAGAATGTGTGACTTGGAAAAGCTTCTCTAAGGCACCAGATATTGGATGTATCAGGTAAGAGGTAAAGGCAAAAGGGGGCGTGCCTCTGTAGTATTTGAGAGAGGAACATTCTGGCAGAGGCCAGTGTAAAGGCCCTGAGGCCAGAGCACACTCGACTGTTCAGGCGCTGTGTAGAGGTCCAGGTGGCTGGAGCTCAGGTAGAGAGAACCTCAAAAGAAGTGAGGCTAGGAAAGGCGTAGCAGAGTCCTGCAGTAGGTGTGGCAGGAAGGGCATTCTTCGTGGCTGGTGCAGGAGCCACTGGACATAAACTCGCAGTCAGAAGACAAGGTGCAGATTTATCTTCCTCTGTAATCTTTTTTTCTGGACTTTGGCTCAGAGTGGGACAGATAACCCTGCCTGAGACAGGGGAGGCACCAGTGGCACCCAGACTAGGTGGAAGGAAGCAAAGAGAAGAGGAATTCTGTAGAGGGAGGCCTGGGGCTGTACCGGGCAGGAAGGACACTGGGCAGGCAGAAACCCCATTATTTACAAGGACAAACAGTTACAGTCTCTTGCAGGTGGCTGCAAGTTCTCAGAGGGCAAGGATCTTGTTTGGCTCTGCCCCTGTCCATTGTACACGGCAGGAACTTGGCACCTTATTCTTGAATGAGTGAGTGAGTGAGTAAAATTATCAGCGTTGGTGAGTTTCCTCCCACCAACTCAGCCTTGCAAGTATCCCTAACCACCTGACACTTGGGCCTTTTCAAAGCCCTGTGAGTTCTGAAGTGTCCATAGCAAGTCCTCTCGCCTGTAAATGCAAGCAAGCCCAGAGAGGGTGAGTGACACGCCCAGGCCACACTCACACAGCCAGTGAGAGCCCTCCCCACCCCTACCCAGGGTGACATTCTGCCCGCCCCGCGCCCCCGCCCCTCTCGCCTCTGCCAGGGGCCCCTCCCTCCTGAGGCTCTGGCCTTGGCCCAGGCTCTGGGACTGGCGGGGGCGGTCCCAACTCTCCGCCGCCCTGGGCCGGCCTCGGCCAGCCCCTGTCCCCCGACTGAGGCTCTCGGAGGTGCCATCTGGCCCGCGACTCCTGTGCCTCCCTACGCGCTTGGTGAGTTCCCCCCGAGCCCCGACCCTCCGAGGGAAGGAGGCTGTCTCAACTCGCGATTCCAGGGGTTCGGTGCTCAGGCCCCCCACGGGGCGCTCCTGGTGGACGCACGAGCTTCTCTGCGGGGACGCAGGGCCTGGCGCCCGGGTCCGGGATTTCCCCTGGGGCAGCCGAGTCTCCAGCCTAGCCAGGGGTCCTCAGGCTAGAGAACCAAGATGTGGGGTTTGGGCTCGCCGAGGATCCAGCCGGGTCGGGTGGGCTGGGCCCTTCACCCGCGCAGCCCTGTGGGGCGGGCGTAATCCGCCTGGTTTACAGCGGAGAAAACTGAGGATAGGAGAGAGAAAGGGACAAGCCGAAGGTGACAGGGCTGGTCCGTGGCGGAGGGGCGCTCTGTCTCCTGGGCTAAGTCCCTCACCCCATTCTCGGGAGTGGAAAGGATCCTCCCTGATTGGCCGAATCTGGGGGCCGGGCACATGGGCCTTTTGTGATTGGAGAGCTCCCCCCACCACAGTCCCTAGTGCACAGGAGCATTGACTTCCGGGCCCCAGCTTGACCCCAACAGGGTTCTTGGGGTCGCGCTATTTAGAGACCAACCACCACTTCCCCCGCACCTGTGCAGGTCCCTCATTTGTTAACTCCCTAGAAGAGGCCGGAATATCCCTTCGGTGCAGATGAAGACAGAATTTCACAAGTTCGCTCAGACGCTGAGTTAAGGGTGGTGAACTTCGGCTTCAGGTGACTATTTTCTCCCCACTCCCTTGCTTCTCAGTGACCTTGGGCAAGTTTCTCAAACTCTGACTCTTACTTTCTTTGGCTAAAATTGGGGTGGAGAGATAAATACTAATAGTACCGTCTCTGCTAATGTTGCTTCAGAATGACATGAGATTATGCACTTTGGACCTAGGAGACCCCCTGTGAATGTGGGCTGCTGTCTCTCCTAAGAGTATGAACGTTCAGGACAATGTTGGGAGACAATCCTGTGACGTCTCTTTTGGAGACAAGGAAATTGAGCCTTAAGAGATGAAAGTGATTCCTTAAGGCTGATCACAGGTCTGCAGGCTCAGGTGGTCTAGGCAGCCTGCACCATGGGCAGCACCTGTGCACAGAATAGTGGGAAAGACTGCAGATGAAACAGGACACCCCAGGGACCCCGCTGTGGGAGAGACACAGTACCCTCCCTGCCAGGTGCCTAATGGAGCAGACTGATTGCAGAACAGGAGTCAGGTTTGCTCTCCCCCACCTCCCCCCACCCCTCTGCGCCCGAGGCAGCTGGTGGAATGGGATGCCTTGTGGCTGTGCCCTGCAGTTTGGCTGAGCCTCTACTCCTTCCTAGAGCTGCATTCTTCTGCGGGTCCCAAGACCACAGCTTGAGAACAGGTGGCCCAGAGCTGTGCTCCGGCATAGTGCTGCCCAGCTTGGGCAGGGTCTGAGAGCTGGGTCCTGGTGAAGCAGGAGAGAGGTTCTTGTCTCATGGAGTCAAAGAATGAATCTCGAGGACAAAGGAGAGTGAGTAAAGAGAGTTTTGTTAAGCAAGGATACAGAAAAAACTCTCGGGCGTGCGAGGGGTCCCAACAGGGATGCCACTGAGGGCTTTTAGGGTTCGTTTTTTATTGAAGACTCTCTGTCTGCTATCTCTACTGATAGCACCATTGAATAAGGACTAGTGATTACACCTTTAATGACTTACTGCCTTTATAGGGCCTGGTAATTCTTTGTTGGTCACAGGTGACTTATAACAAGACCCTACCTCTGACACCTAGGGCAGAGTCATCTCGTTTGTTCCCTTATCTCTGGTTTTATTTCATCTCTGCATTTTTGGAATTTCTGTGAGCCTAATCCAGTAGCCCCTACCTACATCTCCTTACCTAGCCCGGCCTGTCCTTAATGAGACCCTTCAGATACATATCTGTGGGTCATAATACGTGGGGGATGATTGCCTACATGTATCTTGGTGGGGGTAGAGATAAAGGAAGTTTCCAAAGGAATTTTTATGTGTTAAAGTAGACTTACAGTGTCCTGGGAGTCAGGCTAAGATTGCCTTTTGCCCTTAGCAAAGTGTCAACGTCCAGGCAGTGAAGTCCCTAGGGGAATGTCACTCTGCCTGTTTCAAGGACTTGTCAATGAGCCAATGAGCTAAGGAAATTTCACTGGGGAGCCAGGTCTGAGCTGGGTGATTGGGGTAGGAGGCCTGGGAAGCCCTGATGGTCCTGCTGCCACCAGGGCAGCCCTAGAGTGTGCCCACACACTGCCGGGGGCAAGGGCGCTAGGTGCCAGCTCAGTAAGGAGGTAGAGGCTTGCAGGCTGCCCAGCAGCAGGCAGCAGCTCTACAGCCCTTTCCTGACTCCGCCCCCTTACGTTCCAGATCCTTCCTGCCAAAGGTCAAGCCTGGCTGAGGCCCCTCCCAGAGCACCTGTCCCTGCCACACTCAGCTTCCTTGGACTGTGACGACAGCCACCCCGGTGACTACCCTGACTCTGCCTCCCTGCTTCCAAAGGGGTCTTTTTTGTGCTGCTTTACTTTCCCACAGGTAATACATGCTCCGTAGAGAAAAAGCCAGAGCATTCTTGTAAAAAAAGATAATTACTGTCATCGAAAATCCCCCAAGCCCAGAACACTCTACCCAGTGACTTTTAACATTTCTGTAGGAATCTCCAAGGTTCTTGTGCTGAAAGCACACTAGCATACACACACAGCACTCTTAACAATCACAGTGGTTTGTTATCTGGTGGGGGTGTTCTGGCCTACATATTCCTGGTGGCGAAACAAAGTGTGTTGCCCACACTGGCTGCATGGCTTACACGGGGTGAATGTACCATAATTTTACAGTATTCATGCCCTTATCTGCTCACCCAAACATCATTTAGAACTGAAAATGCTGAGTCAGAAGAAAAGAACCATTTCTAGGATTTTGGTATTTATTGCCCAATTTTCCTCTAGAGAATTTGCAGCAATGTGTTATCCCATTAGTGCGCAGGGCAGTGTTCATTTTCCCATAAACCTAGACAACATCAGATATTTATGCCTGGTGAAGCAGGAGAGAGGTTCTTGTCTCATGGAGTCAAAGAATGAATCTCGAGGACAAAGGAGAGTGAGTAAAGAGATAGAGTTTTGTTATGCCTGGTGACTTCCAATTTATAGGAGAAAAACAAGTCCATTCTTTTATTATGCATTTATTTGATTAATTATAATTTCAACACTTTATTCATCTATTTGTGGTGGGCTTTCATTCTTTTGGCAAATTGCTTCAGATACAAGCAAAACCTTCCTGCATGAAAATTTATCACATGCTTCCTTTATATTTTTCCTTTACAGTCAAGTTTCTAAAGCCCAATACTCACCAGTTTTTTCTCATACTTTGATGATTTCTTCCTATATTTAATTTTTAAAATATTTATTTTAACCCAGTTGAACTGCATTTTGAAGTAAGATGTGAACTCTAGACCTTGATCTGTTTGTTTGTTTAAATTAGTTTTTAGAACAATTTAAGTTTACAGAATAGAGTACAAAGGGTTCCCACACACTCCCTCAGCCCCCATGCTCCTCCTCTGTCCTTCTGCACTTGTCAAAACCCATTGAGTATATAACACGAAGAGTGATGTGAACTGTGGACTTTAATTAAGAATATTGTATCAATATCCATGCATCAAGAGTAACAATATGCCACACCAATGCTAACGCAAGGTGTCACTAATACATTTGGGGCAGTGGAGGAGCATGGGGGCTGAGGTGATTGACTGGATTATTTGTTTTTTGGGTGTTGAGTTTGATAAGTTCTTCATAGATCTTGGATACCAGCCCTTTATCTGATATGTCAGTTGCAAATATCTTCTCCCATTCCATATGTTGTCTTTTAGTTTTGTTAACTGTCTGCTTTGCTGTGCAGAAGCTTTTTATCTTGAAAGGGGGGGATCAGAAGGGAGAATGAAGCATGAGAGACTATGGACTCTGAGAAACAAACTGAGGGCTTCAGAGGGGAGGGGGGTTGGGGAATGGGATAAGCTGGTGATGGGTAGTAAGGAGGGTACATACTGAATGGTGCACTGGGTGTTATACACAACTAATGAATCATCGAACTTTACATCAAAAACCAGGGATGTACTGTATGGTGACTAATATAATATAATATAATGAAAAAACATTAAAAAAAAAGAAAAAATGAACTTGTGGGACTTCATCAAGATAAAAAGCTTCTGCACAGCCAAGGAAACAGTCAGAAAAACTAAGAGGCAGCCCACGGAATGGGAGAATATATTTGCAAATGACCCTACAGATAAAGGACTGGTATCCAAGATCTACAAAGAACTTCTCAAACTCAATACACGAGAAACAAATAAACAAATCAAAAAATGGGCAGAAGATATGAACAGACACTTTTCCAATGAAGACATACAAATGGCTAACAGACACATGAAAAAATGTTCAAAATCATTAGCCATCAAGGAAATTCAAATCAAAACCACACTGAGATACCACCTTACGCCAGTTAGAATGGCAAAAATAGACGAGGCAAGAAACAACAATTGTTGGAGAGGATGTGGAGAAAGGGGATCCCTCCTACATTGTTGGTGGGAATGCAAGTTGGTACAGCACTCTGGAAAACAGTGTGGAGGTCCCTTAAAAAGTTAAAAATTGAGCTACCCTATGATCCAGCCATTGCACTACTGGGTATTTACCCCAAAGATACAGATGTAGTGAAGAGAAGGGCCATATGCACCCCAATGTTCATAGCAGCAATGTCCACAATAGCTAAATCATGGAAGGAGCCGAGATGCCCGTCAACAGATGACTGGATTAAGAAGTTGTGGTCCATATATACGATGGAATATTACTCAGCTATCAGAAAGAACGAGTTCTCAACATTTGCTACAACATGGACGGCACTGGAGGAGATAATGCTAAGTGAAATAAGTCAAGCAGAGAAAGACAACTATCATATGATTTCTCTCATCTATGGAACATAAGAACTAGGATGATCGGTAGGGGAAGAAAGGGATAAAGAAAGGGGGGGTAATCAGAAGGGGGAATGAAACATGAGAGATTATGGACTCTGAGAAACAAACTGAGGGCTTCAGAGGGGAGGGGGGTTGGGGAATGGGATAAGCTGGTGATGGGTAGTAAGGAGGGTACATACTGAATGGTGCACTGGGTGTTATACGCAACTAATGAATCATCGAACTTTACATCAGAAACCAGGGATGTACTGTATGGTGACTAATATAATATAATGAAAAAACATAAAAAAAAAAAGAAAAAATGAACTTGTGGGACTTCATCAAGATAAAAAGCTTCTGCACAGCCAAGGAAACAGTCAAAAAAACTAAGAGGCAGCCCATGGAATAGGAGAAGATACTTGCAAATGACACTACAGATAAAAAACTAGTATTCAAGATCTACAAAGAACTTCTCAATCTCAATACACGAGAAACAAATAATCAAGTCAAAAAATGGGCAGAAGATATGAACAGACACTTTTCCAATGAAGACATACAAATGGCTAACAGACACATGAAAAAATGTTCAAAATCATTAGCCATCAGGGAAATTCAAATCAAAATCACACTGAGATACCACCTTACGCCAGTTAGAATGGCAAAAATTGACAAGGCAAGAAACAACAATTGCTGGAGAGTATGTGGAGAAAGGGGATCCCTCCTACATTGTTGGTGGGAATGCAAGTTGGTACAGCCACTCTGGAAAACAGTGTGGAGGTCCCTTAAAGAGTTAAAAATTGAGCTACCCTATGATCCAGCAATTGCACTGCTGGGTATTTACCCCAAAGATACAGACATAGTGAAGAGAAGGGCCATATGCACCCCAATGTTCATAGCAGCATTGTCCACTATAGCTAAATTGTGGAAGGAGCCAAGATGCCCTTCGACAGATGACTGGATTAAGAAGATGTGGTCCATATATACAATGGAATATTACTCAGCAATCAGAAAGAATGATTACACAACTTTTGCAGCAACATGGACGGGACTGGAGGAGATTATGCTAAGTGAAATAAGTCAAGCAGAGAAAGACAATTATCATATGGTTTCACTCATTTATGGAACATAAGAAATACCAGGAAGATTGGTAGGAGAAGGAAGGGAAGAATGAAGCGGGGGTAAACAGAAGGGGGAATGAACCACGAGAGACTATGGATGCTGGGAAACAAACTGAGGGCTTTAGAGGGGAGGGGGATGGGGGACTGGAATAGGCCGGTGATGGGTATTAAGGAGGGCACGTATTGCATGGAGCACTGGGTGTTTCTTTCTCTGAGTGCTAATTACAGGGCTGTGCTTAGTTTGTGAAATTCATTGAACTACATACCTGTAATTTTGCACTTTTCTGTATGTATGAAGCATGTTAATACTTCAATAAAATTTTCCAAAGGACATGTATATTTTTACAAATGGATGATTTAAAGAAATATATCAAGTGCACAACAGGTGTTACAGATATGAGGATGGTGATGAACAACCAAATTTTAGAGACATTTGCACGACGTAATTACTCATTATTTCACATATCTTCCTTCTACTTGGCCAGCCCAGTGGCACCCCATTTCATTCCCCCTGATCCCACCTTCAGTCCTCAGGGCCCATCCACCCAGGCATTCCTTTCTGTGAGGCCCAGGTAAGCAGGCCCTCAGGCCCAGACGCCCTTGCTGCTTTCTAGCTCAGGGATATACGCCTGACTGCAGGCTGAAAGCCGTTTGAGGCACTTAGCATCTGAGAAAACGGAGGCTTGATGTAACCAGGTCATAGCACTGGTTAGTTACAGAAATATGCTCAAATACACCTCAGAGGACTTGACTGCCAGTGTTCCATGCCAGTTTGGAGGGTTTCAAGGAGGAATCCCAATTCTATAATCTCCGTTCGAATCACCCACTGTGGCATCTAAAATTCCTCCCTTGCAAAACCTTCTCCTCCCGTCCTTTCACAGTAGCGGCTCTCTGAGGAGGCCTGATGCTCAGGGAGCCCCAGAGGTGACCCCAAGTGGTTGAGGTGGGCGGGGGGGCAAGGTGCTGTGCAGCCGTCCACCTGGACTAGGGCTGGCTCCCTAAGGCCAGTGAGCCCTGTCTGACACTCCGGTCTTACTCCATCCTCAGATCCTTCTGACCCACCCCTTCTGCCATGAAGATCGCAGTGATTGGGCAGAGCTTGTTCGGCCAGGAAGTCTACCGCCACCTCAGGAAGGAGGGCCACGAGCTCGTGGGCGTGTTCACCGTCCCAGACAAGGATGGGAAGGCGGATCCCCTGGGTGAGTGGGTGACCCAGGACCAGGGAAAGGGGGTGCCCAGGCAGGCAGGTAGCAGAGGGCAGTAGGTAGGAGCGGAAATCTTGTGGTGGTCATGGGCAGCCTTGGCTGGAGGCAGCCCTCCATGGTCCACCTTGAATCCTGTTCAGGTGCCACCAGCTGCCCAGCTTTTCTGGAACAAAATAGAGACCCCTTCCCCAGCTGATCATGAGGTGGGGTTTGCGTCCTGGAGAAGGGCCAGGGAGAAGCCCAGTCTGCCCCCCGCCCCCGGGGTCCTGCTGTCTGACCATTCCAGGCTTCTCTGACCCCAGCACCAGGCTCCGAAAGGGCTGCCACCCTGCGGGAGACACCGCAGGTCAGTATTTCCAAATGTGAATGTGCAGGATATCCCTATCAGTGGGAGTGCCTGCTATGCAAAGTGCTGAGCCTTTCCCTGGGAGTTTCTATTCAAAAGGATGTGGTTGAGTCTGAGAATTTGCATTTCTAACAAGTTCCCAGGTGATGCTGATGCATCTGGCTCTAGGAGGAGCACAGTTTAAGGGTCATTAGCCTCTAGGCTGGGAGCCTCAGCAGCACTTCAGGATGCAAGCATCCTCTGCTCAAATGAACAGACCCTCCCAGGGACACTCAGGTCCTTCTCAGGCCAGACGGATGCAGGATTTAGAGCAGGGCTTAAAAACGGAAGGCCAGATTGAGAAAGGAGCCTTGTGGGGCTGGCCAAGCACAGGGGCTTGGCTCATAGGAATAATTAATCTACCTAGACTGAGAAGCACAGCTGACGCCTGGACCCAACTCCAGCACTACTGTGATGCTAACCAGCCCTCAGTCTCAGACTTGACGCCAGTGTGTCCCGTGACATAGCCTGACCTCACCGTAGCCTGAGCCCTGCCCTCAGCCACGAAGTGACCACAAATACTAGTCTCTGAGCCTAGACCCAGACAGAGCTTAGCTGGGACTTGACCCTGACCTTGGATGTCTTGCAGAAGTATTCCTCTGATCACAGTGTGAACAGCTTTTGCAAGCACAGTCCAGTCTGCTCGCTTTGCTCTCACCCTCCCTCAATACCCCTGAATGCAGTGCAGAGGCAGAGGGGGCTAGAGGGCAGCTCAGGTCCAATCAGAGGCCAGTCATCATGCTGGGTGTTTTAACAGAGAACCCAGTACAGGGATGTGTTTGTTAGGTGCTGAAGAGGGCAGGCAAAAGAGAACTCCACGCTGTCAGGGTAGTGACTGCAGATGGCAGCTGCCATCTCTCAGGCTGGGGTGGAGGGAAACTGTAACTCCTAAAACTTGGAAGCTTGGGGCTGTAATTCAGACCCGTGAGGACTGAGCATGCTGCTTATACGTGCTGGTAACTGGGCGGGGTGGGGTGTCTGCAAGCTGAGACCCGGACCTCGGACAGCAGACATAGTGGGAGAAAGGTGTACATTGCTGCTAATTCTGCAGATATTGGGAAAACAGCAAACTAATTCAGCTTCTACTCTGGGAAGACAGTGCTGCTTCTAGGGTGAAGAAGTGAGGCAGCAGGGTGGGGGACTCTCAGGACGGGAACCTGATAGAAAGGAGCGAGTCCCTGCTCCTTTGCCTTCTTTCCCCTTCTCCTCAGCCTCTTAGTCTCCCTCCAGCACCCTTTGTCAGCAGTGCTTGACAGGGAGCAGCTGATGAAACGGGAATGCAGTTTGCAGCGTCCTAGCTGCCATCCCAGAGAGCAGTAGAAGGGTGAAGGACAGTAACTTGGGGACAGCATGACGAGGCTGTGGGAGGGGTTGAGGAGAAGAGCTCAGTCTTCAGGGGCCAGACAGGAGTCTGGGCGAGGGGGAGCTTAGATGTCTTGGAGGTCAGAAGCAGTCTGCTCATGCAGAGCAGCCCCTGCAACTTCACCCTTGGCCAGTGCTATCCCCTTGGTGCTGCCCTTCTGTGCTGCCCAGTGGAGCCCCGCTATGCAGTGGGGAAGGACAGGAGGGATAGGCTGGGAGAGAAGATGCAGGAGTCACTTTACTGGGAAGGCAGCAGTGGCTGTGGGTGGGTGCATGCAGGGAGGGGCCGGTTTCTCAACCTGCTGTCCCACAGGCCTGGAAGCCGAGAAGGATGGAGTGCCGGTGTTCAAGTTCCCCCGCTGGCGGGTAAAAGGACAGGCTCTGCCTGATGTGGTGGCAAAATACCAGGCTTTGGGTGCTGAACTCAACGTCCTGCCCTTCTGCAGCCAGTTCATCCCCATGGAGGTCATCAGTGCCCCCCGCCATGGCTCCATCATCTACCACCCAAGTCTGCTCCCCCGCCACCGAGGGGCCTCAGCCATCAACTGGTGAGACAGGACAAAAACACCCCCATCTGCCCAGAAGTCATCCTCCCCTAGCCCAGAGCTTTGCTCTGGGGCCACAGAGCAGGCGTCATGCAGGGGCCTGTCTTGCACGCCAGATGGCATCCACACAGCTGACTGGTGAGATGTGATGAGTAATCAAGAGTGCCAGAGAGAACCCGGGACAGGCGTCATCAAGTGCTCTGCATTCCTGCAGTAAACTGTGAAGTGAGCACTTCAGTGTTCCCATCCTGCCGCAGCGTCACCGGGACAGAGCGGGTTAAGGTGCTCCCCCAAGGGTACCAGCCCAGGCCGTGCGGCCAGAGGCATGCTTTAACCCACACCCATTGCCAGTACACAGTAGCATCCCACTTGGAAAGGAACAGAGATGAAGTAAAGGGTCACCTGAACAACATAGTTTGACATGATAAGCGCTCAGGAGACAATAAATGGGATGATGTGACTGGTGGGTGGTGCAGTTTAGTTGGGTGGTCAGCAAGGGGAGACATCTGAGCTGGGAAAAGAGTGGGTTTGTAGTCAGACTGGGATTCAGGCTCCCTGACCTCTGGTTACATCTCTTCACTTCTCTGGGCCTCAGCTTCCTTATCTGTAAAAGGGTCGTATAATGCCTGTGACACCTGTTGGGGTATTATGTCACACCAGGCATATAGGGTTTTTACCACAACGCCTAGTATGTGGTTGGTGTCAGTAAATACCTTCTCTTTCCAGGTCTCACCAGAGCAGGTATCAGTCCTCTCGGGGTGGGACAGGAAGGAGGTTGTTGGAGGGTGACCAGGGGCCACAGGAGCTGCTCCCAATTTGCCCTTCTCCCTGGTCCTTCCTCCTGGACTCAGGCTTTCATACTTGTGCTCCCCAGGACCCTCATTCATGGAGACAAGAAAGGGGGGTTTACCATCTTCTGGGCAGATGACGGTCTGGACACTGGGGACCTTCTGCTCCAGAAGGAGTGTGAGATCCTCCCGGACGACACCGTGAGCACTCTGTACAACCGCTTCCTCTTCCCTGAAGGCATCAAAGGAATGGTAAGGGCTGGGAGCTGGCCATGCCACCTCCCTGTCTGGGCACCCTTTCTAGGCCCAGCCTGCCTCCACCTCCAGGCTGCTCCCTAGTTCCAGAATTCTGGAGGGAGAGAGCTCTCATTTCAGGGTCTCAAAGAGGCAGGATTAGGACATACGATGTATTGTGTTAGGCGAGACTCTTGCTTACCACTGACAGAACCCAATTCGAAAAGCTTTATCCAAAAACGGAATAGCTTTTGGCCCATTTAATACAGAAGACAAAAAGCAAGGGTGGTGTCAAGCATGGCTGAGTCCAGGGGCATAAGCCCTGTCACAGGGTTCTGTATCTCTGTCTTCCTACTGATTGTACTTTTCTGTTGATTAGTTTCATTTTCAGGTGGGCTGCCCTCAAGTGGAAGGAAAGGTAGTCACTGGTGGCTCAAGGCTTATACCTCTTGATTTCAAAGGAACAAAAACTCCTTTTCTCACAGAATTCATGCATGAAAAATCAGAGAAGCCCAACTGTAGTCATGCAAGCTGAGTTGTCTGCACGAGAGAGGGTTCTGTCATCAAAGCAAGACAGACAAAAAGGACTGAAGTCAGATGCAATTGTGGTTGGCACAGCAGGCAGGTCCCGTGAGGCCTGACCCTATAGGGATTGATGTGTCTGTGGGGCTATCGGTGGTGGAGCCAGAGGAGGCCAGCCAGGGTTGGCCAAAGGCAGTCACACTTAAACTTCCCATTGATACCAGCAACAGGCAGGAATCAGACAGGAGGTCAGGTCTAAGAGGAGAGCATTCCCCGTTTGGAGGTAGCAATAAGCATTGCAATGACCAAGAGTGTTCGCTGCTGCCCGTATGTCAGCCGTCCCCTTCTCTCTGCTTCTGCTTCTTGCCAGCCACCTTCTATTTTTCACGTTGTGTCGAACAAGATGCCTCTTGTATTCTCTCCCATGGAATCCACTTACTCACAGAAATAGTGAACAAAGTAGATTTGCTGGAGATTTGATGGGTTATCTGGCACAGCCCACAGGAAACAACTAAAAACATCCTTTCGGGCTACGCTTTCCAATATGGCAGCTGCTAGTCACATGCAGCTATTAAATTAATTAAATTGGATTTTAATTAAAAATTGAGTTCCTTAGTCCCACTAGCTACTTTTCAGGTCCCCAGGACAGGAACTACACATGGCCGATGGCCATTGTGTTGGACAGTTCGGACATAGAACATGTCCACCATTGCAGAGCATTCTGCAGGACAGTCCTGCTTTAGACATTCCTGACGCCCATCACTTCTTGGTTTGGGCGGCCTGGGACTCTCCCCCCAGGACCCCTTCAGGACGGGCCCAGGCTCCCTGCTCTCCTCTCCACTTCCCTGATTCCTTCTTCCACAACCTTCCCCTTTCTTCACCAGAGAAGCTGCTTGCTGCTTAATCTCAGACTTCCAAACACATCCTGGGGCTCAGGATCCATTCTCCTTAAAAGATGGGGACGGTTTTAGACAAAAACATGGGAATTTGTGTTTGTTACCCGTCTACAGGGCTTTGTAGTGTATATAGTCTCCTAAGATCTCAGAAGGCACAAGACGTTCTGTATAATCGTCTACAATTGTGTGTGGTAGAGAGGGCAGGGTTTTGTGCTCATCGTGACTGTACTAACTGTACTCGTTCTGATGATGGCTCCTTGGTGCCCGTTGTGTGCCAGGTGTGGGGCCAGGCAAGTCTGGTCAGTGTGGGACTGAGTCCAGGCTCATGGTGAACCCAGGGGTTGTAATGCTGGGGGTGCCCACTGGCCTTGTCTCCCCAGGTGCAGGCTGTGAGGCTGATCGCTGAGGGCAAAGCCCCCAGACTCCCTCAGCCTGAGGAAGGAGCCACCTATGAAGGCATTCAGAAGAAGGAAACAGCCAAGGTGAGTGCAGGGCCCTGCCCACCCTGAAGCTTGCCTGTGCATGGGCTGGGGTACAGAGGGTGTCCCAGGGAAGCTGGGGTTTAGGCTGAGTTGCCAAGCTGTAATTGCTTAAGGCCTGAAGAGAGAGCAGCCCAGGCAGGAGACACATGAGCAAAGCTCATATGGCACCTGGACAGACAGGAAACAGGGTGTGTTCTGGGTTCTTCTCTGTGCCCCTTAGGGAAGAATGGGCAGGCAGTGTCCCCAGGAAGAAGAGCTGGGGTGGGGTGGTGTATAAAAACTCAGCCACAGGGCCGGAAGTCTCTAAGATGGGGTATGAGAGGTAATTCAGTTTCTTGGAGCTATTGCAGCCTTGGGAGTATCGGGGGGGACCTGTGGGCTGTACCTGCGCTCAGGGCTTATGGGGTGCATAGGGATCTATGTGAGCCCTGCAGGTGAGGAGAATCTGTCAGGGGCGATGCAATGGGCCTGTACTCTGTGCTAGGGAGGTCGTGTAGGGCTTTGGCCATCTTAACAGAGTGCTATCTTCCCCAATCATCCTGAAGTTTGCACAACTAGTGGAAGGCTGGGGTCAGAGAGCACCCACAACTGGGGTACCAGGGAAAGGCCTCCCCAGGCCTCCGCCCAGTCAAGGGTCATCAGGGCACAGGTGGGATGGGAGGTGGCTGGGAGGTGGGGGGTTGGGGGAAGGTAGGAGAATGGCAGGGGATGACCAAGGAGTAGGGAAGAGACTGGTTGAGCACACATGTTTTGCCCCACAGATCAACTGGGAGCAGCCAGCAGAGGCCATTCATAACTGGATTCGAGGGAATGACAAGGTGCCGGGTGCCTGGACAGAGGCCTGTGGGCAGGTATGTTTGTGCATGGCTGGGATTGGGCTAGATGCACTGGTGTGCCCTGCTGGCTGTAAAACTATCAAAATATGTCTGAACTGGCTGGCAAATAGCACTGCCCTGACCCCCAACGCCACCCAAGTGCCCTCAGTCACCTCCGCCCCTCCCCCACGACCATGAGACCTGTCCACCGTCTAGTGGCTGAAGGGTAAAGGTCCAGCACAGCTCAAGGCTTCCAGGTCCCTGTAGCAACCCTGAGCTCAAGCTGTATAGCTTGTGAAATATTTTGACTCCCACTCTTGGGCTCACAGAGATCCCAAGTCCAGCTCTGACTTTGACTTGGCCCCAATGGGAAGGGGCAGCATGCTCAGGCCAGGGATTGGGCAGTGGGCATTCTTCAGATGCTAAAGATGGTGAGCCCTGGTGCTCACAGGCTCTCAAGAGGCCTTGGGACTTGTCGGCAGGACTGTGAGCGAAGACCTTCATCTGCTCCCCACAGAGGGCAGTCCTGTCCTCCACAAAGCCTCAGACAAACAAACCCCTGACTGCTGCCCAGCTGCCCAGACTCTGTCCAGGAGTCTCTCTCCTGCCCTCATCACCACAAGATTCTTTGCAAAGTGACCAGTGCTTGGTGGCGTCCCCAGGGCACTCTGTGATGCCTTGAATGGATTTTCTCCTGGTTGTCTGTCCACCTGAGGTCTGAGGCCAAGGGCCAATACATAGGGTCTAAGGAGCGTCCAGGGCTTGAGGGCTCTGTGAGGCCTCCTAGGCTCCTCCAGGTCTTGTTTGTGTCCCTGGAGGCAGAGTCCTTGGGGTTGCAGTTCTTATGTTGTGGCTGCCCTTGTCCCCTCCTTCATCCCCTTAGCCCTGCTCAGACTTGCCTGGGCTGCCAGCAGTGGGAGCCTCTTTCACCCACCATCTTCTGGTTTTCCTGTCCTCAACAGAAGCTGACATTCTTCAACTCAACGCTAAACACTGAGGGATTGGTGCCTGAGGGAGAAGATTTGCCCATCCTGGGGGCCCATCGTCCGGGGGTAGTCACCAAAGCGGGACTCATCCTTTTCGGGAATGATGACAGAATGGTAATGGTGCTGCTGTCAGTCACATGTCTGTACTGTAGGCTCCAGGGACTCAGACCTGGCAGTTAGACCCCAGGCTGCTCTGGAGAAAACGGGGGAAAGTGAAACTGCAGGCTCCAGGATTCCGGAAAACTCTATGCTTGTACTTCCCTATTCTAGGAAGGCTGGCCCCTTCCTTGCTGTTCCTGACCAGGCTCCTCAGCCAGATCTGGGTGCCCTGTGAGGGTACTGGAATCAGGGAGAGGCCCTGTCCGGGGGGCTCTGAACTTGGAGCCTCATTTTAGTCCAGCAGAGTGTCCAGGTGCCACTGGATGTGGTCACGGAATCACTGTGCCTCAGTTTCTTTCTTTCTGAACAGGGACGTCACAGTGAAGAACCCTTGGAGCCATGCTGGGCACACTGCATGCCCTGACTCATGTTAGCAGACTCTGCAACTCTGAGCGCCTTCTGTGTGCCTGGGCGCTACTTTAAAACGATTTATATCTAGTAAATTTGATTTTCCCAACAACTGTATGATATATGTATTATACTCATTTTATAGAAGAGAAAACTGAAGCAAAGAGGTGTAAATAACCCTCCTAACATCACCAAGTTAGTTTGTGGCACAGCTGGGATTCAAGTCCTAAGATTCTGGCTCCGAGGCCCACCTCTTGGCCACTAATACTTACTCTGTGCAATGGTTGGGCAGGTCTGAACCTTAAGATACTGGGGCAGAGAAGAAGGAGTACAGGCAGGGGTCTCCAAGCACTTTGGGGATTTCAACAAACCCTGTGGATGTTGAACCATTGGCTGCATCGGTGCGTGTAGGCCAGATGGAGTGTGGAGTAGCTTTGCTGGAGATTGGTGTGAACTTACTCTCAGTGCCCATCCTTCTGTGCCCTGCCATTGGAGGACCCAAGGCTGCCATCAGTGTCTGTGATTTACAGTGATCGGGTGTTTTAGGTATTCATGCCTGATACATGCTGTTGAAAGATGCTATCTGTCTTGGGTCAAGTTCCCTAGAAGCAACATCTGAGACGGGAGTTCTAGTGCATATGATTTATCGAGGAGTGCTCTTGGAAAATCCCATACAACCTAGGGCTAGGCCGAGGCAGAAGACAATGCTAAGCAAAGATATAAGGGTTCTGGAGTCTTCCAGCCTTTTTCTCATCCCGGGCTCTGCAGTGTGAATTGCCTCTGCTGATTATGCCCCTGCATGCTCACAGTCTTCAGTGTCTGCTGCCCCTGGGAAAGGGGATTGGCAATGAGGCATAGCCTCTGGGCCTCTCTGTGTGTGGCTGTGTTTATCCAGCAACAG